>NW_027412703.1:5347836-6652836 GCF_025532065.1 Leptinotarsa decemlineata | reverse complement strand
ATCATTTTGAATATGAAACAATTGCGAAATTGAAAGAGGTGTATTCGAAAACAAATCTTTAATTAATAACAATGTAAATAATATAACTTGATAAATCATTTCATAAGAATGGTAGGTACCTAAAAATAAGTCATAAAAATTGTTCAAAGTGATGCCCATTAGATATTATACAGGCTTCGAAACGTCGAATCACTTCTCTCGTACAAGTCGCTCTTATAATATCAGGCGTAATATCACTGCACGCTAGTCGAATTTTCATTTTCAGATCATCCACATTCAAAGGGGGAGTAGTGAAAATAATATCTTTTAAATAACCCCATAGGAAAAAATCAAGCGGTGATAAATCTGGGGAACAAGCCGGCCACCGAATTGGACCCTTATTACCAATCCATCTATTTGGGTATGTTCTGTCCAGATATTCAGTAACAACCTGTGAATTATGAGGAGGAGCACCATCTTGTTGCCACCAAATTCCTTGTCGTTCTGCTATGGGAATATCTTCCATCAACTGGATCAAATCATTTTCTAGAAAATGTAAATATCGCAATCCACTGAGATTTTCATTGAAAAGTAAGGTCCTATGATGCGGCCATTAAACAATCCACACCATACATTAATACCCCAAGTAGTTTGAAAATTACTTTCGCGGACCCAGTGGGGATTTTCTTGAGACAACTCCATTATTGTGGAATCGCGATTCATCGCTCCACAAAATTTGACTGAATATGTTAGGACTTTCATGTAATATTACCTGAATACAAGCAATGAATTCAAGTCGTCGTTCAAAGTCCGTGGGTTTCAAACCTTGTACCAACTGAATTTTGAATGGGTGGTATTTATTTTCTTTCAGAATTCTCTGTACATTAGATTTACTCACACCGACTTCTTCTGCAAGAGTACGGATAGAAACATGTGGATGAATAATAATATAAGCCAACATATTGATCTCTAAATCTTCAGTTCTAACAGATCTCGTATGATGACGATGCTTTATAGTAGAAGGACATGACCCAGTTCGCAATTTTTCTACAACTCTCGAAAAAGTCATTCGTGACGGAATGGGTCTGTCTGGAAAACGTTCTTGGTATAGACGTTGTGCTTGACGGCAGTTTTTCTGACATTCCCCAAAAATTAATAACATATCAATGCAATCACTTGGACTAAACGCGAAAGGCATACTGGAGTTTTCGCACAAAGAACACAGTTACTGTTTTGCAAAGAATCACTGAATCGAACTGACAAGTAGATACAATTTAACAACATTTGTTACTATGGCATCAACAAGCATAAGCTACTTGATGAAATTGTGCAATATAAAGCAATTCACCCTCAAGTTAGTCAAATTCTCAAGAATTTCAATATTATATTCAACTGATATCGATATCGTATCGTAGAGGTGAGAATAATGGTTTGTATTCAGTAGTAGTCTAGTTCAATTTAATAAAAGATATAGACTGGATTCGTGTACGAGCAAATAAGTTTTTTTGAAACTTCATATTTAAGGAAAAGTGCAATAACTCAACAACGCCGTAACCGAATTTCAAAAACCAAACATGAAATGATATCAGAATTTAACGTAGCATCTGAATATGTAATGATATACAGGGCTATTTAAAAAAATGGAATTTTGGTCTGTAGCACCTACACCAAACACCCTGTATATTTAAAAATTATATCAAAATATAGCTCTCATGAACTCCTAAAACTTTTGTATGAAACATTTTTGTGTATCTCCTTCAACAAACCAGATATTGCCTGTCACATAAAATGTGGGACACCCGGTATATATATTTTGATTTTCATGGAATTATTTTTCATTAACCTTTTTGAGTATATTCAAATTCTTCAAGTGAAAAGAAGGATCGGAAATCTGTAGAATGTGGTTCTTCATTATTTCGACCAAGTTAATTATCATAAATATGTTTCGGTATCTTCTCCTGATTCAATCAAGTTATCCCACAGCCTCTTCTGGAGTAACGATTTCTTTCCAGAACAATCTAGCTCTCTCTCCTCCAATTCTTGCTTCAATTCAGCAACTTTCAAGTCCACTAGGCGCACTTTCCGTGAACACATTTTGTCTTTTATTGTCTATTTTCCACAAAACTGAATACGTCCACTTATTTTGTCCGAAACACTTATTTATTTTCCCAAGTGTATTTTTCGCAAGAAAGTTTTATAGTCAATTTCACCGTAATCTAAAGATCCAAGCGCTCACAAATTTATTTCAAAAATCCACTTCTGATCACTAATTGTAACGAATTAAAGAATTAACTGTCTTAAACAAATTTATTTTTAACAATATTTCACTATCACAACTAATTTATATACAACACTCATCAACTACCGCTTAAGTTATCTTCACGGTTAGAATTCTTTCTTTAAATGCACGATTGACTTTCTAGGTACAGACTGTCATCTCGGGACGAGAAGCCGGCATATATATTGGCAACGACCGTGCTAGATTTCTCTAGTTATTTCGGTAGTGGCCTAGACTGTTCGCGGCGCCTTGTCGAGATCATTCCTTTCGCGATGAGTCATATGTTTGGTGTCTGAGATAACGGTCAGGGCCGGCTTCAGATTCATTGCAATAGATTAACAAAATTGCTCTGAAGGTCAATATCCAAATTCGCATTATTTACTGATCTGTAAGCCTGAAAAGTTGAAAAAACCTTAGGAAATCGTTAATTTTTATAAACAAATGCCTGTTTAAAAATCTGTTTTTCTGTTAATCAGCTGCCGCCCCCATACGGACGACAACTCTCAGAAGTTGGGAAACTTGTGCGAGCTAAGGACTAACGAGGTCTTACCTTTTAACGTGTGATTCCTAACACGGTTGCAGAATCATTCCAGCTTCAACCAGATAAATTCTCTCGAGAAAAATATCTGGTCGAGGCGGGAATCGAACACACGACCTTCCGATCGTGAGTCGGACGCACTACCACCGCGACCAATTCCACAACAACAAATTAACAATGACTCAAAAATATATGCAAGATGACATTTGAAAGATAATTTAATTATCTACAAAAATAACCTGAATGTTTATTTTTGTATCTCTAATAGTTTGAAAGTTATATAAGCATTGAAGTTAACGAATGAATCAGCTGCTGAAACTTTTGCAGCACGTGTATTTTTAAAATTTAATAAATAGTAACTTTCAAAAAAAAAATAAAGCTAAGTTAAGAATTTTTTATAACAAATTATTAAGTTAATAAACAATGAAATTATAAATAAATTTTTTTTTGTTACTTTGTAGAGAACTGATAATTCAAACAGTAGATATATAAAAAAGACGATTATAAACAATTAAATATTATTATTAAGAAAAATTAAAAAAAAATCATAATTGACAGTTCTCTTGAAGTTGTAAAAGTTTTTTTTAAAGATAAAATTATTTGTTTCAGTTTATAACTGCCTTTAATTGACATAAGGACGATAAAATATTGATAAATAAAAACTTTTTTTACAACATTATTGTGTTTTTCCTTTTTTGTTTACTTTAAAAAATATTATAAACAAAGTATTAAAATTTTCAGAACTTTTATCATGCAATCTTCTTTTGTATGTATCTAAGAAAGGCTCCACGAAGCGAAAAAATTTTACGGTAATTATTTAAATATTTATTTCACTTTGAACGATGAAGGAAGTTTTAGAAAATTTTGTTAATTAACAATTGTCTAGGTTATTGAAAAATTAACTTTAATGAAAAATTCCAACAGGATTCAGTTCTCTATGGTGTTTAGATTATATCATAAATTTTTAAAATTATTCTATTTACTTAAGTACCTTAAAAAAATTATTTTCAAATTATGTACTCGTTTAGAGGCCGTGCGGGCAACCTAAAAATGGCGCGCGGATGTCTATTTTCAGCGTTAAATTAAAATTATAAATAATGGAGGTACCGTTTCGGGAATCGGAACTGTTTTTAGTAAATTTCCTCCTCTTCAAGGATCTTTTTTTCAAAATTCAAAAATATTCATAGTTTACGAACTATAAACAACAAAACCGAACTCTGCTTTTTAGGGTCTTTAATTGTTTATAACTTTTAGAATTTTCATGAACCAATTCTCTTTTTTTTACAATGATCTAGACAATATTCCGGATCGAATGAGCCTAACCACTTAATTTTATTAAAAGTATGTCCATTTAACACGAATCTAAACTTAAAGTCCAGACTATTACCAGTTTTTCTATCTCTATCTATATTATTTTTCTAATTGCGTAATTTATGAAATTTTTCATTCTAGCGAACGTATTGAATGTCTAACTAATGAAAAATGTAAAAAATACCAATTGGTTGAATGATATATGTTTTATAAGGGTGGTACTATTTCAAATGGGTCACACTGTATTTATATTCTTTTTTTCAGGGTGTTTTATCGAAGAATATCATATATCCAGTTGTATACATTCTAGGATCTACGAAACATACATTCCCTTGTGGCAGTTGCGCTAGAAATATTTTGGCACGAAAATATTTGGACACTATATACAGTATTTCAATGAGAATAGGAATTGATATGACAATGAAATATTTAATGATACCTGCCGTTCAGAGTTTTTTTTCAATTTTTGATACTATTGATATAATTTCATTGGAATCGTTGGATGAGGTAACTAGTTGGATGAATAAAAATTTGTACACCACTGACATTCTGTGTTTTAGGTATCATTTGTTCAACAAACCCCTTCATCCAGTAAGCAATGTGTATCCCAAAAAATTTCATTTGTATCCCCAAGTTGTGTACCAC
Organism: Leptinotarsa decemlineata; assembly: GCF_025532065.1. Classification (NCBI taxonomy): domain Eukaryota; kingdom Metazoa; phylum Arthropoda; class Insecta; order Coleoptera; family Chrysomelidae; genus Leptinotarsa; species Leptinotarsa decemlineata. Next base: position 6,648,085 of record NW_027412703.1, on the reverse strand, counting down.
TTCAGAGGTCTAACGTGGCATTCAAAGAACGGGGACCAGCCAATTGTGGACAGTTACATGATAAAGAAACTGTTTTGTCTACAATACTCCAAGAGCTGAGAGAAGTTTTCACTCCTGAACTAGCATACACGGCCTACTTACCATTCATTAAGCTCTTAGGATATACTTCTTTGGAAGTTTCGCTGAAAAATCATGATAAAATTCGTTCACTATGCCAAAAATATGAAGAAAGTATTGGCTTATCTATTCATAAATCAATGCCCGAACTAAGATTATCAGACTTAACAGAAGATGTAGTTGAAAAATCAAATAGTATCGGCAGTAATGTGTCTCTTACGGGAAATAGAATTGATGTACAAAATGAACTCGTAGACACTTCAAATATTGAGTTACTGGAACTACTCAGTAACCAAATGGATAATAATGTAAGACACCTTCGTGGAAACTGGTTGGAATATTGGGAAAATGAGATAGGACGATTAGATTCGAACAATTCGTTAAATTTTAAACAAATTAAACTACAAACATTCGTGGGTCACAGTCAAAGCGTCAAATGTTTACACAAATTAGATAATGAGAACAGCTTCATATCTGGAAGCAGAGACAAGACAATAAAACTTTGGTCTCTCAGAAATCAAGGTGATGGCTTTTGTACCTCAAACTGCCAATGGACTTACAATTCTCATAAAAAATCTATTTTATCTATGACGTTCATAGAGAGTATACGATTGGTAGCTTCATGTGATAGTGTGGTACATATTTGGGATCCTTTCATGGGATCTAACTTGGGAAATCTGGACTCTTCAAAATTTTCTTCCGTGAATACTTTGAAAAGTATGCCTGCACCATCTGCTATAATTTTTGCTGCAACTTCTGATGGCACCTTAAAAATCCTTGATACACGTATGCTGCAATATGTACAAGAATTGAAAGTGAGTATGGTATTGATTTTTTTTCAAATAACCTTCTACTGCTGAGATAGTCATGAGGAATGACATATTTATTTAAAACTATCCACTTCGAAACATTTATTAGGAAGCCGCAATTGATTTCATCGCGGCTCTACTGCATGTATTAAAATAATGTTAAATATTACTCTGACAGAAATCAAAACAATTGTGAATACTGTATCGAAGAGAGATATATACCTATGAGAAATTAAAATCTCAAAATATTCATCTCTCCCAACTTACTTATACAGTAGGTTCTGATAAATGCCTACCGGAAAACCAGTACTTTTTCATAAGTGCCTGTCAGGTATAATTCAATTTCCAGCGTGGTATTAACCCGGGAAGTAGTTGTATCTCTTCTCGAAACAGTCTTCAGACTTTTTTGACCCAATGTGTGTGTATTAACGGCACTGTATGTAGATTATATTATGAAGTGATATGTGAAAACATTGATAAATTATTTCAATATTGAAAATTTACCGTTCACATGCTTCTTTAATGTTCGAAAAATTAGCAGGCATCAATTACTGTAAACATTTGTATCTCTCAACAGAGTATCCTTTCACCTATCATGTTTCTATTTAGTGCTAATGAAAATGATTCGTTTCATTTTAATAAAACTTCCATAGCTGTTCGATAATCTGTATCTGTATAGTGGGGAGGGTGAGTTTGAGCCCACAGCACTTAGGCTACATGTGACCCATTGTACACCCTCCCGAGGAGTTGTCCTCCTAGCTCATCGTCCATCCTATCATTTCCAGGAAGGTGGACAGGTCACTGGGGGACATTTCCTTTATATCGGGTGGCAGGTGTAGGCCAAGACTCGCCGAACACACACTCTCTTATTGACGATAACTCCGGGCACTCGCATAGGACATGCCTGACAGTTTTATCTTCCTGTTCACACATCCTGCATAGAGGTGTGTCCACTAGCCCCATATTATGGAGGTGTTTCCTTAGTTGACAGTGGCCAATCATAAATCCTACTGTTAAGCGTAGATTTTTCCTGGTCATCTCCAGATATTTCTTCGGCGCCAACTTCCCAAGGTCGCCCAAGGTGATCCTGGCAAGATTGCATCCTTTGATCCCATCCCATCTCTTTAGGGATTGAGCATGGGTACCACATTTGGCTAGTTCCGCAATTGTCTAAGTCATCAGGCCGTAGGTGCCACTGAGACCTAAAATTCTTAGTCTAGCCGCTTCCTTGGCTAGAGAGTCGGAAATGCGATTACCTTTACTCCTGTCGTGCCCTTTAACCCACCTCATCAGTATAATGTTATTATCTACCGAGGCTTTGGCTAAATCTTGGTGACACTCTAGTACTAGCCTTGTTCGATAATATTCAGGGAAGTACCTACAGAAGTTCTATTTACTTTAGAATTTTTCCCAATAAAGTATCTCACATAATATCAATATATGTAGAATCAATAAATAAATGACTCATCAGCTTATCACCATATATCACAAAGATTGAGGTATTTCACATATTTTGTTTATGTAACAGTATTCAACATATTCACGTACATTCCTACATCAGAGGATTATCGGAGAGGATAAGCAGAATTCGTTCCAAGTACAATATCAGAACCTGCTTTAGATCCGGTAACACTATCCGTAGCTGCCTCACAAAAACCAGGCCACCAAACGCGGACTGCGATTCCAAGAATTGCATTTACCGGATACCCTGTGAGTGCGGAAACTCCTATATTGGTGAAACTAAGAGGCCATTGAATGTTCGCATTGCCGAGCACAAGAAACACACACAGCGAAACCAGCAAATCAGGAATAGAAGACCATGTTTGGACCCATCAACACAACATCGAGTGGTCCCAAGCTGAGATCTTACACAGAGAGGAACATTGGTTTAGGAGAAAATTCAAGGAAGCCGCATACATGTTATCCAAAAACGTATTCAGCCAAGCCAGCGTAGAAATACGCAACATATGGATACCCATCATCAAGCGAAAAATGGCCAACTACCGCCAAACGGTCATCTCCCACTGAACCAGTGTGAAGCGGAAAAAATGGAAAGCGGGGATAAGTGAAAGTACTCGAACGACCCATAAATAGTCATCTCTCGGAGGAATCAGTCCGAAGATGATTGTGGATACTAACAATCGAAACGTCGTAAACTAACTTGGCTTGAAATCTCTTAATTTTTTATTTTTATCTTTATTTTCATTTTGTATTTCTTTATTTTTATTTTTTGTTCAATTGATTTATTTTTACTTGTATTTTATTTCAGTATTATTTCATTTCAGGTTTTTTGATTAATTTAATTGTTATTTACAGCTATTCATTTTTAATTCTTCTTTTTTAGTTGTTTCATGAATTTCAAATAAATTTATATATTAGACAATGAAAGTCCGAACTAGTGAATTTCATCATGAAATATTGTCAATCACCTTCAAACAAATATTCAAAAATATTCAAATATTGTACATGTTTTAGGTGTTTCATGAGTAACGATACTGATATTTAACATATAATATATTATAAATACGTGTAATTACTGTTATTATATTAAAATTTCAACACGTCTAATGAAATTATTCAGTGTTTTGTATGATGGAATTGGCCGATACTTGATGAAAATCCATAACTAAACGTATTCAAAAACACTTTATCGTGAGATTTTCACGCCAAAACGCCATTGCAAGGTGAAACACGTGTTGCGTTTTTGTAGAATCGTTTAGTAAAAATCTCACGATACATTGTTTTCTGAATACGTTATTCAGTGTTTTGATTATGCCTAAGAATTATATCATATATTGCAAATGGGATGTGCGCTCATTGCATCCATATGGGTCACCGGGACCACATGACATTTACCAAGCAATGCTACGAAAAAAACCAAAACTTCAGTTTTGAAACTCTGTGTAATCCTCAGAGGAAGTCTGAATTTGGGATACATGGAGACTAATTAGGGCCACCTTCATATTAAAACCTGGGATAATTAGAAAGAACTTGGTGGTACATATAATAATAATAATAATAATGACTGGTCTTTATTTTACGTGGCGGAGTTTAGCAAGGTGCTTTTCTTCCACTCAGCCACGTTTGAAAAAAAAGAAACATTAAAAAAAATGGCAATTTCAGGACAATGGTAAAATGAAATACAAATGTTCGTGTTTGGATCACTGTTGACGACCAATTCAGTTTTAAGTTTACTTTGAATAGCGGCAGTAATGAATTTTTCAAAGATTCACTGAATGAATTATACATTGTTACAGCATGATACGTGAAGGATCGTTCATAGATAGTGCTGTTATGATTCAGAATGTCAAAATTAGTGTTAAATCTAAGGTTTGTTGAGTGTATCTGATGTCTGGGAAGAATTTTATTTACCAAATAAGTGGATTGTTGTTTTTTTATCAGTTTGTGAATGAAACAGGTGAAATGCAATTCTCTTCTGTTTTGCATTTTTAACCAATTCAATTGATTGATTGAAGGGGTCACACGATCTCTGTAATTCAAGCTGAATACTAGTCTAATGCAAGCGTTCTGTACTTTCTGAATTCTTGCAGAAGTTATGGAATCGATACAAGGGCCATAGCCGACATCGCAATAATTAAACATATATAGAATCAGTACGTCTGAAAGGGTGATTTTGAGAGACCTACCAAGATAGTGTCTGTTTGAATACAAATGTTTCAGAGTACCGTACGACCTTTGAATGAGAGTATTAACTTGATGAACAAATCTGAGGTTGTAGTATATATGAAGTCCTAAACATTTTATTTTGTCAGTCAATTCCACAGAATGCCTATCATACATATCGATATTATCTGTGGCCCTTTCACGATCTTTGGCTTTTCAAAAATTATTAAAGATGATTTACTAGGATCAACGTTTAAACAGTGTTGCTGCGAATTTTTTTTATATCATTATTCAGCGATATATCGTGATCAATAAACTGATTTACTTTATCGACTAGTACAAGTTAGTGTCATCTGCAGCGGAGCGAGAGTTGAACCTTGTGGGGGTCCATGACATACACTCATATTATCAGACTGACAACCCTTTATCATTTTTAAAATGAACTAATAAAGTGACATGCCTCCATATTGAAATAAAATAAATCAAGTTTATTGCACATCATATTGTGAATTGGCCGATACTTGATGAAAATCTATATAAAAAAAGAACTAATCAATAAAGTTTATTGTATGATTTTCACTATAAAGGGTTTTACAAAAACCGCGATACGTGTTTCGCTATACAATAGATTCTTCAAGCATAACTGAGAGTTACTTCTAAATTACAATCCTAATGGCAAATTATTCAATTCAGTTTTATCATTCATGAGATGTTGAGAGTTTTTGCATGTGTTTATTTCCATACTCTCTAACAGGTTAAGTTTCAAACCTTTTTTCTGGAAATGGAGGGGTTTGTATTCATGGTTGAACTCATGTCCCTCTGAGATTAAATGACTGGCATATGTGGAGTTTATTTTTCCGTTCTGAAAACTATATTTGTGTTCCTTTATGCGGGTTTTGAACGTTCTTCCAGTTTGACCTATATAAAACATCGGACATGACCCACACGATAATTTATACACTCCTGATTTTTCTGAAACTGAACTTTTATCTTTGTTATTTTTAATGTGCATGCCCAAGTTGTTGTTGGTTTTGAAAGTAGTATTTACACCTTTGCTGTGCAGAAAATCTGAAATATTTGTAGTGGGTTGGCCTAAGTAGGTTAAGGTTCTATACCTTTAATCCTCTTCTCTTCGAATTGGGTAAACTTCTTTCAAAGCTTGACTGTATAACTTTTTTGATAATAAAGAATGTATCAGACCACTATCATAATCATTGTTGACGGCTATTTGCTTTATTATATTCAGTTCTTTATTGAAATTCGCTTCTGACAAGGGTACATTCATCAGTCTGTGCATCATACTGTTGAAAGCTGCTACCTTATGCTGATATGGGTGAGTGGACGAATTATGAATTTTTCAATTTATCGTAAACCGGCACATACAGATATTATCAGCTATAATATCCCAAGGACATTGATAACTAACGAAATAATTTTATCACAGTTTTCGAAAGCACGTTATTTGGTAACATCCCGACGCCGAAGGCGGAGGGATGTTACCTAAAATAACGTGCTTGAGGAAGTTGTGATAAAATTATGAGTTATTTATCAATGTTCGAGGGATATTCGGTGAGAAAATTTTTTGCAATTCGAACAAAATTATTTATTGAACACACAGTTATTAAAAGAACAATTCGTATAATGATATTCCGTTGATCTTGCTGTATTTGCCTCGGTTACTGCATAGGTGTTTCCACGCATACTATTGATTATTTGGTTATGATGTTCCTGATCAATATTCAAATAAGGTTTTATGGAATTTCCATTATTGTGCCCAGTAATTTCCAACAATTGCTGTTCTTGAACTCCACTCTTAGCTAGTTGACTGACTGCAGTTGCTCTATTAGAGTGATTGGTTATTTTCCTCTGTTTCGTATCCAAGCCAATTGCTTCAGCAGAAGATTTCGTCCATCCGTTGATTATATTTCTACCCAGAGGCATATTGTCATACCAGTTATCGCTTCCTGTCTTCCAGTGACGATTTGGCCTTAAAAATAGTCTATTTGTCTTGATATTTGTGCCTCGTTTTGATAATAATTTAATGAATAATCTGACAGGACAAGCATTGTTATCACTATTTTGAACTAACCATTTGCTAGAGGCGCAGTTCTTTGAACCCCCTTGGCAGGTTTTACTGAAAATTGGATTATATTCTATCCTATTAGTTGGAGATCCATTGTTGTCCTTTTCGATATGAAAATAATCAACTAAGCAAGCAGCACCTTCACCACCTCTCCAAGCCAATTCCACCGCTGCTATGTGATAAAATTTACGTAGGAGTCCTATAGGGGTATTTTCATCCCAATAGTTTATAATTTTACTCATTTCATTTGAAGTTAATGGTACTGAGCTTGTTTTGCGTTTAGTGGGATCTGTTTGTAAATTTCTTCGTGCTGCGTCGCGTGCATTCCGCGCTTGTTTGAATGCAACACTTTTAAAGGGGTCTAGCATGATATTATACTCCTTGTAATACTTTTCTTGTAATAATTTGCTTGTTATATTCCATACGGTTTTAACAGTAGCCTCCTTAAACTCTGTGCTATCCTTTTTTCTCATATTAATCGCCCAATCCTTGAGTATTAATGCAAGCTCTTCGAGAGTACGATTTCCATCCAATTCATATTTTCTGGCGTCACAAAACTCCATAAATATTTTCCAAGTGTATTTTTTACTATTGACAGTATTTTTTGGTGTATTTTCTTCAATGATTTTGTCAATTGCCGCATCATTTTGAACACCAAAGCGAGGAAGTGACATTTTCGAAATAAATTGAATTACTGAAATGTCAAACAACTTTATTGTGTTGGTTGCTTAGCAATGTCATGACATAAGTGATAACTACCCGTGAAAACTATCCATGGGTAGTTATCAGTGTAATGATGGTTTCATTGGTTATTTCGACACACATGACTAGAAATAGACAAATTTGATAGGATAATTTTTTTGGCAAAACATTTTCAGTGTAATGATGGTTTCATTGGTTATTTCGACACACATGACTAGAAATAGACAAATTTGATAGGATAATTTTCATTCATAATTGTTTTACGCTGCCTAATAGACCTCAAGCGGTTCCAGTGTGCCTAATATAAATAGAACTGTCACTATTGTTAGAGTGGTAATTTGAAGCGACACCACGAAACAACTAATCAGCAATATAAACTTTCCTCTTGGCAGTAGATTCGTAAAGAAAAACTTCAATCTTAGTTCTCACAAAAAAAGCACGAAAATACTAGTTTGTTGCATAAGCGAACAAGAAAAATCCACAGAAGCAGCGCTACGTGTGTGCTGGACGCTTAATAAACAGCAGGAACCATTTTCAGATTCTGAGGTGGTGAAAAAATGTATGTTAGAAGTACTTACGGCACTTAAGACGGAAAAAAGATGTCGCTGCATTTCAAAGTATTCCATTATCAGCGAGAAGTAATACACGAAAAACGGAAATTTTTGCTGCTGATATTAAAAACACTTCTTGAATTTCTGTAAAAGGCACCTTGCTATGCCATAGCACTTGATGAATCATGTGACATTGTTGATGATGAACAAATGCCTATTTTCGTAAGATTTATTGATATTGAATGTCAGATTTTTAGGAAAGAGTTGCTATCAATATTGCCGTTGAAAGGTTACACTCAAGAAGAAGATTTATTCAAGGTCATTGATACATTTATTACTAAATCTAACATTAGTTAGATTTAGTAACGATTGGCAAAGAAAAAGGTGTAGTAAAGATAATCAGGGATAAACACTCAGGTCTAATATCGTATCAGTGCATAATTCACCAGGCAGCCCTTTGAGGAAAACTTAGTGCTACACTGAAAGAAGTGATGGACAGCTTGGTCAAGTTGATTAATATTGTGAAATCTCATTCTGCCCTTCAGCACCGACATTTCAAGGAGTTTCTTTCTGACAGCGTATTCTTATTTAACTTCAACACGACAAAATGTTCGTTAGCTAAGTAAAGGTCAAGTTATTGAAAGTTTCTGGCTGATAAAAGGAGAAGTGACCTCCGTCTTGCAATACTTAGCTACGGAGGGATCCAGAAAGCACAAACAAGCGTAATATGCTGGCCGTGACTTTTTTAAAAGATATTCTGAAATATTCAAATGCGCTCAACACAGAATCACAAGGAAATGGAGAATTAATATGTGATGTGATACAAAACGTGTCTGCTTTTCGTCGCAAGCTGGATATCTTTGAAAAAGATATTGCAAGACAAGAATTCATTCATATTCCGACAATTCGTTAATATAAAAAGAACTCTAAAGAAGACATTGCAGTGTTTGTAAAATTTCTGGCCGATCTTAGGAATGAATTTGCTACAAGATTCCGCAAGACTTTGCAGAGATGGGCAAGCTATCTCCGCTTCTTGAATCGTCATTTGAAGTTGATGTAGCAGCAGAATGGACAGATGTGGCTGCCAAAGGCATCGCTTCAAATGGGCGTACCAAATCCTTTTGGTACGCCTATGTTCCAAAACCGTTTCAAAAGATATGGCTTGCAAACAAGTATCGTTTTTTTACGTTCGCTGTGTGGACTGTTTTTTATTAATGTGAAATGAATTTATTGTGCAAATGATGAATATCTCAAATTGACTATGAAAATTCTTTATTTTTCAAAACACTAAATTTACTGACTGGAGAATAATAAAAACCAATTAGAAAGGTTATTCTTGGCTTGAAGGTACCAAATATTTGGTGATAGCTTGAAATTAGCGTGATTGGCGGCAAAACTTAGGATTTGAATGATATATATTAGTACGACAGTTGAGACAGACACTCGCCTGATGGTTCTGCAGATCCCGGTCTCCCAGCAAACTCCAACAGCCGTTGAAACAGCGAAAAAAACTATTTGCGTATTCATGTAACCTCCTGCATTACATGGGTTCCGATGCATTTGACATACTTGTCTCCAGATAAACTGGGGACATTCTCATACAAAGACCTTGTGGATACGATGAAACTTCATTACAACCCAGATCTACTCAAAATTGATGAAAATTTCAGATTCCTACAGAAAAAGCAGCATGAAGGAAACAACGTTCAAGACTACTTATAACCTTTTTTGTGACTATTTGAAGAACGCGTATCGAAAAAAAAAGGGTTTTTGGTTTACAGGATCAAACCCGTCAGAGTAGATTATTAGAGCTGGTAGATCTAACAGTGGACCGTGCTCTTGAAATTGAAGCCAGCATGGAAACTTCTTCCAGAAATGCAGCCATGCTCCACTGCTCACTCACTTAGAATAGAGTGAACGTTATAAATGTTATTAAATGTTAAGGGTTTAAGGTTTAAACGAATAATGGCTGGAATAAAACTTGGATCAGTATTTTCAAAATTATACTAAAATGCTCTTTCTCACAACTTCATTAACCTAATACATTTCATAGAATGACATTCGGCAGAATGGAAAAGTCACACACTATCAATATTAAATTGCTTCATTGTTACCAACAATAAAAAGTATATGAAAGTTACAAAGACTAGTATTGGAAGCAATTCTAGTAGTAATAAGGTCAGTGTTGAGGCTTTTTCTTGTTTCAGATGTGGATCTTCTGATCATTTAGCAAATAAACGCAATAAACAAAATATGATATGTTACAAATGTAAACGGAAAATCCATTCGGGTAAGGTATGTTTGAAAAATAAAAGCCAGGAGGCAAGTACAAACCACATAGACCGATTTGATGAAATCTTATTGATATACGCAGAACAGACTCAGTTTAGAGATACATTTATTCTTCCGCTGAAGGTTGACCAGGTGAGAATTCATTTTGGAATAGATTCAGGAACTGCGTTATGAAATGATTTTCATAATCTTTTTCCCAAACTGAATTTACAACCTACTCATATTAAATTGAGAACTAAAAGTGAACAACCTTTAGTTGTGGCAGGTTTCACACAGGTTAGAGTACAAAACAGAGACATTACCAAATATTTCAAAATGTATATAAAGTCAATACAGATGAATGAATGCTAGTTTGAAACTTGGAAAGAATGCACAACCATTTTTCTTAAAAACCCTCGAAACAACTATACTAGTAGTAAAACAAGCAATTCTCAGATATGTTATTGCATTAAAACGAAAACAGAGTAGAGCCAAAGAGCATATGTGGCTCATGAGCAATGTCGGAGGACAGTGGGATGCACATGGGGTCTTTCACCCTATGTGGTCAGCGGATCTACACTGCAATAATAAGACCTATGTTAACGTACAGAGCCATTGCATGGGAACCGAAAGTTCTACAAGCAACGGCCATTCAAAAATTATATCAAAGACAGCGATTGGCTTGTTTGAACATCACAGGAGCCATGAGAACAACACCAACCGCAACAATGGAATTGATTACTGGTCTGACCCCTCTGGACCTGTACGTTAAGAAGGTTGCGTTATTAGCCATGGTAGGATTGCGCATGGCTGGTGTAAACCTCGAAGCAGGAATAGGTTAATTGAGGCTGAGCCAATGATGCAATTGAATCCAGGTTTCTGTTTAATAAACACTACAAAATACGAATAAAACAGAACACAGAGTCAGATGCTACAAATACAATACGCATATATACAGATGGCTCAAAAACCAAAGAAGGCTCAGGATGTGAACTTTACTCTAGATCACAAGCCTGAGGATCAAAATGGGGAGTGGGAAAAATACAGAACTGGCTGGTATCTCAATCGCCACAAAAGAAATAACCAGGAAAGGAATTTCTGGCAGAAACATTAGAATCTGCACTGATAGTAGATGAGCCCTATTAGCCTCGAACAGACAAAGTATTACCTCAGGGCTAGTACTAAAGTGCCACTAAGATTTAGTCAAAGCCTCGGTAGATAATAACATTATCCTAAGGTGGGTTAAAGGGTACCACAGGAGTGAAGGTAATCGCATTGCCGACTTTTTAGCCAAGGAAACGGCTTGACTGAGAATTTTAGGACCCAGTGACACCTACGGTCTGATGACTTCGACATTTGAGGAACTAGCTAAACGTGATATCCATGCTCAATCCCTAAAGAGATGGGATGGAACCAAAAGATGAAGTCTTACCAGGATCACCCTGGTCGACCCTGGGAAGTTGGCGCCGAAGAAATATTTGGCGATGACCAGGAAAAACCTACTCTTCACAGTAAAATTACTGATTGGTCACTGTCAACTAAGGAAACACCTCCATAATATGGGGCCAGTGGATACACCTCTATGCAGGATGTGTGAACAGGAAGATGAAACTGTCAGGCATGTCCTATGCGAGTGTCCGGAGTTATCGTCAATAAGAGAGTGTGTGTTCGGCGAGTCTTGGCCTACACCTGCCGATATAAAGGAGATGTCTCCAAGTGACCTGTCTACCTTCCTAGAAAGGACAGGATGGACGATAACCTAGAAAGACAACTCCTCGGGAGGATGTACAATGGGTCACATGTGGCCTAGGTGCTGTGAGCCTACACTCACCCCGCTTACTCTACAGATACAGAATACGTAGAGTAAATAATAATTTTGTTTCTTTGATCTGTTATTATAATTTAGTTATGAAATGTCAGGTATGTGTCAACGTTGATGACAGTTTTAGAATTTCTGTTATAAAAACTCCAAAATTGAAAATACCCTTTTTAATAATACAATAAATAATTATATTTTTGTATAATACCGACCTTAGATGAACATAAAAGAAGAATAATACACTTTTTATAGTGAAAAGAGAAATGAAAATTTCTATGTTTTTCACTACTTTTATTTGTAACTAACGTTACTGCAGTTTCGTTCTATATGGACATTCTCAAACTTATACAATATAAGTTCATATAAGTTTGAGAATGTCCATATAGGACGAAACTGCAGTACAAATAAAAGTGGTGAAAAACATAGAAATTTTCATTTCTCTTTTCATTATGATCTCCTACCACGTAGTAACGCTACATCCATCAATTCACTTTCTATAGATTTAATCCATTCCCAAGTAGTTATAATGTAGTCGACGTCACAATATTACGTACCTACATTCTAGGAAAAAAATTAACAGTAGATAAAAAATAAATTTTGTATCAAGTAAAAAAAAGGGATTTGTTCAAGGGCTGAAACAAGGGAAATATCATTATGAATCAGTTCAATTTTGTGCTGTGAACTGTGAGCAATATGGAAAGTGAAAGAAAACGCAGACGTCCGAGTTTATCTGAAGGAGAAAAATCTATTATATAGTATGTTTATTGTGAAAATATGTATGAAAATATTATGTGCAGTGTAGACATTGAAACTAGAGAAAGAAAACAAATTCAGATTGATGATTGTACAAAATATGCTGTTCGTAGGAAATTATATTTGTTCTTTTTCCGAAATGGCATCCTAACTTTAAAAAAATTACAGCCGAAGTAAGTTCCGATGAATCAATGCCCAAAATATCACGACAGGTTTTATTGCGCACATTAAAGCAGATGAACATTGAATTTATGAAAATAAGAAGGGAAAGTGCTCTGATATAAGGAGAAGAAACTATTTTGCGGCGAAAAAATTACTTGAAAAAAATCTGAGAGTATCTTCTTGAGGTTAGAAAGATTTATTATTCAGCTGAGACTTTGTTGAATCAAGGCCATACTGTCTCAAAGATATGGCAAGATTTAGAAATGAAAAGTTGCCGACAGGCTTTTATTGAAGGCCTCTCAACAGGATTGAAAGCGCCAGATGGCAAAGAAGGAATGCTCATAATAACTCATATAGGCAGCTTGTTACTTTTCGGGTCCAAGAAAACTAAAGACTACCACGAAGAAATGGACGCGCAAAAGTTCGAAAGTTGATTTTTGAAGATTTTACCAAACCTTGAATCAAATTCAGTCGTCGTCATGGGTAATGCCTCCTACCACGGCAGACGATTGGAGTAGTCACCAACAACTGCCTGGCGAAAATCTGATATCATTAACTGGCTGTCTCAAAAAAATCTACCATTAGACGACGATATGTTATTAAAAGTCCAATAACTCAATACTGCAAGGAAACATATACGTCAGTTGAAGGAATTTGTTTCCGACGGAATGAGGTGAACATAGTTGTACACCGCCTCCCTCCTCACCATTGTAAGCTAAACCCGAACAAGCTAATATGCGCTCAAAAAATATAACATTTTTTTGCCATTAGGAATGAAAGTGTTCCACGTAAGTGAAAAATACAATAAAGCCTGTTTGGAGTACAAACCGAACAAGAAAAAGTATGTTTTGTATAACTGAATGTTCATATAAAAGTAGTTGTTTCGAAATTATTTTTTGCCTTCGTTTAATCCAATGTTTATATAAAAGTAGTTGTTTCGAGAAGTCTTTTTCTTACAGTTTATGTCTGAAATTTACTTCTTTGCATGATCTACACATCTTTGTAAAAAAGTTCATTTTGAAATAAAGTAGATACATTCTTTCTTCCATTAGAAGATTCCCACATTTTTTTTATTAAGATGGAGAAGTAGAAAGCCAGTAATTTAGCTACAAGAGTATGACGCCCTTCCTTATGGAAAAACGCGTGCAAATTTGGGCAGGTCCATTCTGGCGATTTTACGAACTCCGATCGGAATTTTGTGGAACGCCCAACTAGCCAGCCAATCAGAGGCACCAAGTTGTCACGTGGTCATCGGCGGTTGAACTTTCATGGGAATTGAAATTGAAAAATTATCGATTAGAGAATTGAACCCAGGTCATCAGCGTGATAGACTTGATCCTTATCCTCGACACCAACTTGAGATCTTGGAAGTGAATGTGAGTTGATGATACACACAAATTATTCTTTCCTAAAATATAACCCGCTCGATTTGAACAAAAATCCTATGGCTGAGATTGAATCAGATAAGCTAATGAATGTCATTACGTACTGGCATCGATGACATGAGTAAATTTAACTCATTCGTAATGTTATGAATGGAATGAGTGCTTCATTTAGAAATGTAATCCAGATTGGTGCTTCAGCACCATCGATGTCCGCCATTGAGGCTAACAGTATTCCATGTTAGTGAATTTTTTTCTCTTTCATATATTATATCTGTCTTTGAAATATTCTCATATTTCTTGTATGAAGATGGAGAAAACTTTTCTTTCCCAAAAAATGATCTCCACTAAAAATTTCAAGCTGAAATATGTTCATCTCTGGCAGGAGGGGTTAAATTCACAAAATTTGATTCACGTTAGGCTTATTTACAAATGAAGGGTTCTATGCAAAAGTCCCTGAGTGACTTTTTCTTGTTGAGATCCTGGAGATTGAAAGTTTTAATTTTTCCTGAAAATAAAGTGGTTAGAGTTTTAAAAGCTTTAACTTTTATTAGAGATTGAATGTGTATTTAGGTATTATATAGCACATTTAAGATCTAATGTGACATTCACTTCTTTTGTAAAAAATAATACAAATTTTCACTTAGGGACTTCTTTGAAAACATTTTTTTTTCAACAGACTGTAATATATAACCCAAATCAACAATTTTATTATACAAGGCAAAATAAAATACTAACGCATAAGATAAGTAAGCAAAAAAACGTAAAAAAAAACACTATATTCATAATCTTCAGCGTCTGATTCATCTTCTTTCATGATTTTCTTTTCTTAGGAAGCTTCGTCTAACACTTTATAAAATCCTCGATTTTCTTCCTTTTCTATATGCTGAACAAGGAATTTAATATTGGCTGGTTTTTCAGATTTAAGCTTCATGAAATCATTATAGACATTCATTGCGATTAAAATAGTTGTAAACAGTTGTCGCAAAAAATTGATAATATAACTTGTTCATCGGTTTTGTATTTCTTCAGATAGATATCTAAAGCTGCAATAACTTCATTAGGGCCCTTAGTTGCAAAATTTTCCGTAAACAAGAACATTGTAGCCTGATTTGTCACAATATTACTTATTCCAAAGTTATGCAGACAAAGTTGTCGTTTGTGGTATTCATTAGAAATGTTAGTTACGGGTAAAGGTAGGTAAGTTTTTTTGAAAATCAAAGCAAATAACTAATTCCCGTGTGTATTTGCTTCTTCTTTATTGTTTTTAAGAAGTTCTGCAATAAACGATGTGCATGTAGCACAAAACTCTTTTCTCGGATGAGCAAATGAATACTTGAAATTTTCAACAAAAATTTTGTGAAACATTCCATGTTTTATAGGAGTGTCGGGAAATTTTGGGCTATAATCTTTGTGGAGCTGCGCCACTGAAAGAAATTTTTTATATTTGTTTTGTGAACGGCTGTAATGTGACTCAGTGGTGGGAAGGTGTTTCAAAAAACTATTGACTTTTGAAAATGTGTCCGGCGATAACCTATTTTTTCGGTCTAAAATCCCTTACGTCATCTATATCCAGCTTAAGTATTTTCATTCTCAGTCTATCCCTTTTTATTCCACGCATGCCAAAAATAAGTTTTTTCAAACGAAAAAAGTTTTTTGTTAACAACAACGTTGTACTGAAATACATTTCTTGGCGGTTTATTTTTATTTAAATGACGCTTTGTGGGTTTTGAAGTAATACAACCTCGCAAGTATAAATTTTGTTCATTGTGATTGCCCAATTTCCTGAAGTTCTCATTAATTTGCTTATAACATTCAAGTGTCATTTTGGCCTTGTATCTACAGCGACATTCTGGTATGTATTTCATTTTGCACTTTGGAATTTCTAGATTCATTTTTTTTTATTGGATTTGGGTTTCTCTTCTTCGATAGCACTATTTTACTTGGTTTAGTTGATAGGAATCTTCAATATTGCTTTTAATTTGTAACTAACGTAACGCATTGCTCTGCCAAAACAGGTTCTAAAAAATAACGTGTTACCACTATCCACATAAAAATATAAACACAAACTCAAAAAATAGCACAATAAATATAAATCATCCTATAAAATAGGAGAGTATAATCTGGTAAAACCTTGAGGTCACATACCGAATTCAGACCCGAATCTCAAGATCAACGTCCATGTTCAAGGCCATATGGTCTGACACATAACTCAAGGTCATGTGACGCTATTCAAGGTCAAGGTAAATTGGTGGGGGAGGGTCCTCAAGCGGCTTTAGGCAGCTTTCGATATTGGTTGAGAACGATCACATCACATCGGAGGAAATGCTCTAGAGTGTTCGGTTCGCAATGAACAGTTCTTCCAACTTATCAACGGGTTTTATTTTTGTCTATTCAAATTTTGTTCGTGAACTCCGTACACATACATTTTCATTCCTCACCTAATTATTCATCTTATTCTTCATTTCAGACAAGTGTTATCCCTTTCGGGTTAATAAGGTGCCTTGCAGTAGGTCCTTCTGGATTTTGGGTCGCCGCCGGACAGTCATCTGGACACGTAACCGTACTTGATACCAGAACAGGGCTCATAATTTCAAATTGGCGAGCTCATGAAAATGAAGTTTTACAATTGGTAGCACATGATGATGATACTGTAATTTCAACTAGTTTGGATCAAATCATAAGAGTTTGGAATATTTCTGATGGAAAATTCAAATTTGACTTGAAGTAAGTTAACAAAATGGTCTTTTATACTGAATATTTCAATCTCCTCATTTTCGATAGGATGAATATCTGAATGGAATGGTTGGTTCCATATTTTGAATTATTTACAAAATTGAAGAAAAAATGTATTGGTACTAGAAGTACATCTTCTTTGTTATTATTGACCGCTTATAATGAGCCAAAACGTTTCATGACACTCTTTTTTCAATAATAAAGAAATCAAATTCGAAGGTGGATATAAATAAACATTTCAATCTTCATTAGACACTCCTCCCCTGAAATTATAACATAACACTTCCTTTCAATCTAATCATCGCATCGATAATGCACGAAAATTATTTTGATGTTGCCTAATGACCGAGTTAAAAAATACATTTTGAAACTATAGGCCAATTATCCTGACTGATAAAGAAAAAGATTCTATGGTGTGGTATCAAGGGATGATACTACTTTTCAAGAGATGATTATACTCATAATATGATGTTGCCTATTGACGCAGTTAACAAAATACATGTTAATTATCATGACTGATAAAGACACAGATATCATGGTCTAGCATCAAGGATTAATACTACATTTTGGGAGAAAATAATACTCATTATATCAGAAAACCAGGCCACCAAACGAGAACTGCGATTCCAAGAATTGCATTTACTGGATACCATGTGAGTACGGAAAATCCTATATCGGTGAAACTAAGAGGCCATTGAATGTTCGCATTGCCGAGCACAAGAAACACCCACAGCTGAGGGAAACCAGCAAATCAGGAATAATAGAGTATGTTTGGACCCATCAACATAACATCGAATGGTCCCAAGCTGAGATCATACACAAAGAGGAACATTGGTTTAGGAGGAAATTCAAAGAAGCCGCATACATGTTATCCAACAATGTATTCAGCCAAGCTAGCGTAGAGGTACACAACATATGGAAACCCATAATCAAGCGAAAAATGGCCAACTCCCGCCAAACGGTCATCTCCCACTAAACCAGTGAGGCGGAAAAAGAAAAGCAGATATAAGTGAAAGTACTGAAATGACCTATAAATAGTCAACTCACGGAGGAATTGGTCGAGTCATCACCCGAAGACGATTGTGGATACTAACAATTGAAACGTCCTGAATTAATTTGGCTTGGAATCTCTTAACTTTTTAATTTTTATTTTATTCATACTTTTTTTCAATTTGTTTCATTTTTATTTCACTATATTTCATTTCAGGTTTTTGCTTGATATAACTGTTTTTCAGCTATTCATTTTTATTCATCTTCTTTAATTTTTTAATTCTTGTTTTGAGTTATTTCAGGGATTTCAAATCATTTTATATAATATCAGACAATGGAAGTCCGAACCTTCGAAATTCATCATGAAACATTGTCAATCACCTTGAAACAAACGTAGAAATTAGTTGTTTCAAACGATCTAAACGTTTTTCTGACCCAATCACGTTTTACAGGAGTTTTGCGAAATTTCATTTGAGAGACTAATAGAGAGGTATACAATTATTACAAGGAATTCCTTTTTGTTATAGATCGATGGAAAACTGTTTTTTTGACACAAAACTACTTTTGTTCAATATGTATTGAATCGTTGTTAGCCAATTGCTTAAGGAATAGACTATTTGGAATTAATATTGCAATATTCAAATGATTTCCACAATAACAATGCTGACCTTCTACACCTTAGGTATGGAATCTTCCATAGAAGTGTACTTTGTGTTTGCTCATTAGCTCATTACACCTACATATTTGAGTTGGTTACCAGCCTCAAGAATTTCGAGGTGTACTTTAACTGGATGAAACTGAAGGATGGGTTTGTTCGACTAGTTTTTCACTCCTTGAGGGTTGCTTTATGTTGATGTTTTCACCGACCTCAAGGTAACCCGCTGGCCTTCTTCCACCCACTTAATCTTTCATTATGACGCCAGTTCTATTGTTACTCCGCACACCCGGAAACCGCTAATTGTTTCACTCCGGCGGGATCAACACGCTTTGTGTTAGAAGCCGTTTTCACTTTTTTTTTTCAAGTCGTTGACTCTTAGTGGGGACGAGTGTTGAGAGCTGTCTTCTCTCAAAATCTTGACGTTCACTATAAACAGTATATTCATAAGTCACAATTTAATCACGATAAATTCATGGGTTATTGAACATGTTCAATTTTGGGTAAAACTCTGGAACTGAAAGCGAACAACTAAATGCTGACAATGACCTCAAAGGTCATTCCTCGAATAATCAGATTAAAGCCACCACCCTTTTTGCCTTCTAGACCAATAGCAGTAAATCGCAGATTTCGTTAAACCATTTTTAACGGACGAAATCAAAGAAGTTCAACAAACACATACGGATATACCAGCTTTCACAGCATTGGCACTTCCAACGATTCAGCCTCACCCTACTCATTCCAGAGTACTCATTCTGATTTCTCACCAAATATTATAAAACTGTCCAAAAGCCCCTTCTTGGCACTTTTCAGAAAACTGAACTTTTTTGCTTTTTCCCAGATTTTCTATTATATCAACATTATACCTCTGTAATATGTTTTCTTCGAAACTTTGAATTCTCTTAACTTTCTGTAAGTATCGAAATCTTTCACTATAGTCTTTCTCGATCCAGTCTGGCGGTCGTCAGTACCTCAACAATATCACTCTGCGGATATTGGATGGTAATAGAAATCTGATCAGTTTCAATGTTAAAAAAATGATAGTCAAATCGAAATTGTTAAAGCTATAACAATTATCTTGTCTCATTTATTGATTCACAATATCGACAGCTGTCATTGGTATACCATGAACATGTGAAAAGGAATTGGAAAAGAATATCAAATCGATGCAATCTGATTTTAAAGGAAATCTCTTAACCATTGAAAAAATTGAGGAAAACCAGTGGTGAGTGAAGAACAATTCCATCTGTAAAAAAAATCATCATCAAGCTAGAGCTGATGAAATTGTGACCCAGTAGTTATTACTTTCTGACAGAGGGCAGATTATGATTATTGATTAGGCTATACACTTCACAATAATTGTTTCTGAAAAAATTATGGGATTTTGCTTCAATAGACAGCGATTGTAGCAGCGGCAGCAGTTGAATCAGCGTAATGTATTTGGTAGATACTATGATCATACGCAATTAAAGAAGAGACCATTTAAAAGTCGACTATTCATAACTACCGATAGGATGGGCCCTTAATGTGAGTAAACAAGATATATTGGATCTCACCAGTAAATTACCTTCAAAGTATCTCATGGGATTTGCTGAAGATTACACCAAAGGAATATATAATGTGAAGCAAAGGCTCATTTTTATTATAGCACACTCATTCAAAAATTCATTCATTGGAGAAGTCGATGCAGAATTGATAATCAGTGAAATATAATAGAGAATCAGGCATATCGTGCCGGAAGATCGCCAGAAACTGAAACTATTGAACCGCATCAATGAAAGAAGTAGTAAAGAGGGTTCATTATATGTGGAATCTTTATGAATTACCGTCACTTCGTGATATAGCCTCAGATATATGGGCTGTGAATACATTCAACAGCCTCGAAAAAGCTCAATACATCATGGGTTTCCAGAACCCACTGTTATCGACTGCTTCCACTAACTCGATGCTATGAAGACATCCACTGTCTATATCAAAATAGAGTTTGAACCACGTAAAGGCAAGTTTCCGGCACATACCAAAGTATATGCACTCATTCTTCACGATATTGTTTTGTGTCATAATGCTTCAATGGCTGTATTATGATAATATTGACATGCAAACCATCATAAAATAATCGATTTTGATAAATAAAACAACCAATAATTTTTCTGCTTTTTATTTATTCACTAAACGATTAGATATTAGCAAATATAATTTGACATGATTTTACTCATAATATAAAGAAAATATTTCAAATATTCCCAATACAGCGTGACTCACGGTCGATGGTAGGTTAGACGTTTCTGGAAAACGCAAAGCATGATTTTTCTGAAAATTTGACCTCTCACATTTCCTTACCTGTTCTATCGATCTAAAATATTTTCAGCATTACGGCGTTGCCACTTCTATCAAAAAGTCCTAGCAATTATATTTTTTTAAATGGAACACCCCGTATATTAATACATTTTTGGAATCGCTCTGGCATTTTGATACTTTTTTGTTAATAATATCCTATACCTATCTCTATCTGTTTTCGAGATAAAAAATAAATTGTGCTAAATATAGTCCAAAACATAGCCTTAATTTAAATTAAGTACATCAGTACTCTCAATTCATGAAAAGTTGATATTTTGATGATAAGTTGGACAAACTCGAAATATTCAAATAACACCAAGAAATCGACTCTATATCATACAGGGCATGCTAAAATTACTATTATTTCCATTTTGCATAAAAGTAGTCGAAAGTTCATTTTTTCAAATGAAACCCCCTGTATATTACTCGGTAAATTGAAAGATGGTGAAAAATGCTTCAAGATGATATATCATGTTGCTATACCTAAATCGTCAAGTTGTCTCAATAAAGTCGCTTCTTCTAGAAACATTAATTTTTTTTAGAATTTGGATCTAGGTAGCAGTGGAATTATCAAGCTTATAGCAGTTCGGTTACTTTTATAAGTAATTTACAAAGAGTTATCGACTGTGTTTCGAATCATCTTCCAAAATGAATGCAAATATCGATTATTCAAACGAAATTCTTATGAAATTATTTATTATACACATGAACAAAGTGGTCAAATCATTGTCAGAACGTGTAAAAAATTCAACCAAATGTATCCTGAATTAACACCAATGAACGAGAGGAAGTTTGTAACGTTACAAAATAATTTCCTTAACTGTGGCTCCATGTTAAAAGCGCCTTCAACATTACCAACTTCAAATGAGGACAATACTGTTAACGTTTTGGCATATTTTTATGCATATCCAGAAGCTTCCATTCGCAGTGCAGAAAAAGATTTAGGTGTATCACATGCTTCAGTACAAGGAATTTTGAAAAATCACGGAATGCATCCGTATAAATTTACCAAAGTTCAAGCTCTAAAAGCAGAAGACTGCGAACGTAGAATGCATTTTTGTGAATCCCTTTTGATTCATACACAGGAAGATCAGGAATTTTCGTCAAAAATAATTTGGATCGACGAATCAAAATTTACGAGGGATGGTATTTTCAATAGAAGGAATAAACATTTTTGGGCTGATCATAATCCTCATGTTACAAAAGAAATGGGTTTTCAAGAAAAATTTGACCTGAATGTTTTCTGTATTCTGAAGAACAATAAAATTAGCTTTTTTATTTATGAAGACACACTGAATGCAGAAAGATATCTCCAAATATTAAGGACGACTGTAACCGATTTTCTTGAAAATTTGCCTTTAGAGGAATATAGGAATTTGTGGTTTCAACTGGACGGAGCGCCAGCACATTCCACCCAGGAAGTTGCCAGGAAACTTGACGAACTCTTCGACGATCGTTGGTTTAGGCATTTAGTTCCGTGGGATTGGCCACCGAGATCAACCGATCTCACGCCACTTGACTTTTTATGGGGTGTTTTAAAAGAAAGGGTTTACAGTACTCCAGCACCTACCAAAGAAGGTGGATCCCCAGGAAATTGAAAAAGCAACCACAAGTCGCGTACAAAAAAATATTTTAAAGTGTTCAGAATGTAATGGACAACATTTTCAGCATTTATTGTGAAAATGTGATATTTTGTTTATAATTTTGTTATTTTGAATCATCCTATTCTGTTATTGTTTGTACTTTCACATGTTTTAGCCCACAAAATCTCACTTTTTACCTAGAAATGACTGATTTTTGGTACAGTTGTTCCCAGGAAACTTTGAGCCATGGTTAAGGAAATTATTTTGTAACCTTACAAACTTCCTCTCGTTCATTAGTGTTAATTCAGGATACATTTGGTTGAATTTTTTACACGTTCTGACAACGATTTGATCACTTTGTTCATGTGTATAATAAATAATTTCATAAGAACTTCGTTTGAATAATCGATACTTGCATTCATTTTGGAAGATGATTCGAAACACCGTCGATAACTCTTTCTAAATTACTTATAAAAGTAACCGAACTGCTATAAGCTTGATAATTCCACTACTACCTAAATCCAAATCTAAAAAAAAAATATGTTCATAGAAGAAGCGACTTTATTTAGAAAACTTGACGATTTAGGTATAGAGACATAATATATCATCTTGAAGCATTTTTACCATCTTTCAATTTATTGAGTGATATACAGGGGGTTTCATTTGATAAAATGAATTTTTGACAACTTTTATGCACAATGGAAATAATAGTAATTTTAGCACGCCCTGTATGATATGGAGTTGATTTCTTGAATATTGAATATTTCGAGTTTGTCCAAACTATCATCAAAATATCAACTTTTCATGAATTGAGAGTACTGATGTACTTAATTTCAATTAAGGCTATGTTTTGGACCATATTTAGCACAATTTATTTTTTACCTCGAAAACATATAGAGATAGGTATAGGACATTATTAACAAAAAAATTTCAAAATACCAGAGCAATTCCAAAAATGTATTAATATACGGGGTGTTCCATTAAAAAAAATAAAGTTGCTAGGACTTTTTGATGGAAGTGGCAACGCTGCAATGCTGAAAATATTTTAGATCGATAGAACAGGTAAGGAAATGTGATAGGTGAAATTTTCAGAAAAATCATGCTTTGCGTTTTCCAGAAACGTCTAACCTACCATCGACCGTAAGTGACGCTGTATACTCATCCAAATTATTATTTCCATACGAATATTTGTGACACAGTTCTACACCAAGCTCAGACTTCTCGCTGAGTTCCAAAAGTTATCATATCTCTTCAGCATCATTAGTTTGAAAATTATATTGCAAAAAAGGACTCACTTGAAATTTGACCATGTTTGAAGCGAGAGAGCTAATTCATATTCAACATTAACCAGTGAGCTGGATTTTTCATCCGGATAATCCTGAGAACTCTGACCCATACATGTAAATTTATATTTGGCTTTGGATGAATTCACTTCGCAAATCATTTCTTCTGTAAAATTTTTTGTGACACGTTTTGGAAGCCATGTTTTGAAAAAAGTATTATTTTCCTCATCCAATATAACTACTTGAATGGATTTACCATATCGCATGGACAGCATCGACATTTTCTAATCACTGCAGAATTGATCTTTTCGATATTAAATTTCGAATGAGCCATTCAGAATATAATGAAATTATGGTATGGAAAATGACATATATTCTCCTGGTTTGCTGGATTTGAGCAATTATTCAAATAATTCAGCAAAAAAGATGTTTTCTTGGATTATAACAGGAGAAAATGATGAAGGCGTCAACTGTGGTGTCCGTCTGGATATTGAGGCTAGTGTTGGTTTTCCAGAAAAAAAAAACAGTTTACTGCATCATACTACACGATTTTTAATGGAATACTGATAGAAGTCGTGAAAAATATAGCATTATCGGCAATGTTATGTTTCTTTCATAAACTGAGGACGCTACAAGTGGGGAGGGATGCATATCGCCATTGAGTATTTCGCAGCCTACACATACAATCATGAGAATCACTGTTGCAAATATTTAAAGCCTTGTTGTTATTCCATCCAAAAGAATTCACCATCCTCATCGGTGGAGAACGACAGAATTTCCCATTGAAACTACTCATGCCGTTTGTCACCTTGACTGCATCCGACAAGAAAACCATCCGCTATTTGTAGAAGAACATTCATGGAATCCCGTATAAGTCAGGGGATATCGATTATGCCGATGCGAACGATATCCTGATATTCCAAATACAGCATTTATTTTTATGATAAACATATGTCACTTGATTTCATAAGGACATTCAAGTTTGCATAATTTTTTACCTATGATAATTGATTCAATATAAGAACTCTTCAAGTCCTTATCACTAGAAAACCATTTTCAATTGCTTGGTTCAAAGCCCTATAACATACAGTTAGTTCCCTTTTATCATTCAGATTAGGTATTAATCTGGGTATATTTGAATTGCAACGTGTGAAATGACACTTTTTACCAGGAATCATAGATTCCAATGCGCATCATGAAGTTCTATTGGGTAATGGACATCTACTTCTGAAACATCATCTGGTACGCTCGTGATATCCAGTTGAAGAATTTCTGGTTTGGATAACAATGAAATTTTGTCTGTCGGTAATAGTTGTCATGTCATCACCGGTAAATTTGAGCATGGCATCCCAAGAATGACCAGGAGAGGTGAAATAGTGGGCCGGATCTAATCTATATTCATCCAGACATATATTACGGAAATTTTCCAATTAATCAGATAGAAATGGTACATCTGATTTCAAATACAAATCTGAATAGTATCCTAAAGTTATACAATTGAATAAGGACCATACACGTTTTGCCCTTTCATAATTATTGTCAGATATTTGTTTCTCATTCAATTGGTCATAAAAATCGGATTTTGATGGTAGCTCAGTACAATCTAACGTATACAAATTCTTTAAAAAAACTTAAGGGATAAACTCCTGTCTGTCTTATCAATTGAATTTTTTCATTTTCCGAGAAACACATTATGTTTAATAGTATTAGTCATCTGACACTCTTCCCTAATTGCTGCAGTGACGTGATGAATCTTTCGATAAATCTCAACTTCAGAATTTTTTTTTAAATTCACCAAATTTGTCTTTTGCGGTATACATCAATGGGTGCTTAGTGAAAGAAATGGTAATTTTCCTTTCTTTGGGGCGATAAAATCTATCTTGTTTTCAGTGCATATGAACAAGTTACTGTGATAACCCCTCAAACTATCAAATATAATATTTGGAGTGAAATTCCGTGATTCAAATTACACCGAGAATTTGCAACTCCGTATCTATTTCTCCTCGTCAGGTGGTAATGATCTTTCACCTTGATATTACTCATTTCGTAGCGTTTTTACGAATACCGCACTTACTAGCGGTTGAAAATTCATTCTCTTCCTAATCTTATACATTACATGGCTTCGTCCTATGCCCATAAGATGAAATTTTTCATGAAACTAATCTTAATAATGAAAAGGGCTAACAATTTCTTATTTCGGTTTGTTGTTTTCGAAAATTGTTTCCAACCCATTGTTTTAACATTGACTGAACAATAATTTATATTTTCATATTTTGGAATACCACGCAGCTTCATTGAAAAATCTATACCTTCAACATTGATTACATTTCTGAATGATAAGATAAGATCCTACTTCAGAACTTCTGCTTTACGCTGGGAGTAGCTCTGATGTCACCGTCTAAGCTAAGCAGAACTGGTGTTCATTCCTGTCAATGATGTAGTGAGATCCACTTAGAGGGCTAGATCTGTTAACGTTCTTCGACACAACGTTTTCTAGATTTCAACCTGTCGAAAATCATTTGATTTATGACTGACAACCTTTAGATTCATGTAGATAATATACCCGAATTACGTTCCTGAAATTCAACAAATTTTGCTGACAGTGTGTTGACAAATGTCCTATACAGGGTGTTGCAAATTGAGTCGGCACCATTGCCAACTCCGTTATTATTGATGCTACGAATTCGGTTGAATGGGCAAACTAGTAGTATTTTTAGTGGCCTTCTTGACAGTCGCGTTTTCAAAAAGTATTTTAAAAAAAATAGAATATCCTATATTTTATCGTGCATTACGATTTGTAATAACATTCTCAACAATGAAGCGCATATCACCTTTCTTCCTAAAGTTGAAAATGAGCAATTAATGTGGAAATATTTATTTATTTTAGTAGTTCAAATTTTTTTTTGCCTTGGCAAATAAAACCTCATGATTGTCCAAACACCCAATTTTGGTACTTATACGAATAACGATATTCTGTTACTAACAGCAGAAAGAAAAAATTGCGCTGGGAGTTGAACTCATGAAACTCGTCATCATCATGTTGTACTACTCACTTGACACCACTGAGCTATCTGGTATTAATTTACAAAACAAAATATGTCTGCTATGATGATAACATTGAAGCCGTTTTTGTACAGAACAGAAAATACTGGAGCGTGATATTAATGCGGTTGGAAAAAAATGTGTTTGATTCGATAAAACAATTATCATGAGTAATCAAGTTGCCTTGAAACTTTGTTGAAATACTATTTGTCGAATATTCTCAAGTATATCATGACAATTTAATAAATTATTGTAACTGTCAACTACTGTTTGTATATTTTTCGAAATGCCGTTTTCCCATCATGAAAATGTGACATTAGAATCTTTCTTCGTTTGCCAGAAAAATAGCGTAAGAGCACTCCAACACTACAGCAATTCGTTCCCCAATCGTGAATTACCTAATCGGCATTTTTTTGCTATGCAAGTTCTATTGATTAGTGAAATTATTGACTTTAATTGGAAATATTTATATTAGGGCCATATACTTTTTGTTTTTCATTATGTTATTTGGTTGTGTCTTTGTCGCTTATTCGTATACATATATGTTTGTGTTGAAATGTATTTTTGAAATCAGCTATCGCCCCCTCTTGAAGAAAAACACTCAGAAGTCTGTCTTACCCTTTTAAGTGCGATTCCTAACTTCACTGTTATTGTACACAAAGAAATATGTTTTTGTTATGTCTTGTATTTTTCGATAAGTGAAATTAATATATTTTTATTTTTGGAAGGTTGAACTGGGATCTTTGTCGTAGAATGAATCCAAATGGTACACCAGAATGGCAACATTCTTCCCGATGTGTTTCACCAACCAAGTTAACGTTATCAGGAAAATTAGCAGTACTGCAATGATATAGAATAGCTCTTGTACTGATGATGTCAACTTGTATGGTGTGTTGGAACAGAAACATTACTGCATCGTCCAATGAAAA
Organism: Leptinotarsa decemlineata; assembly: GCF_025532065.1. Lineage (NCBI taxonomy): Eukaryota > Metazoa > Arthropoda > Insecta > Coleoptera > Chrysomelidae > Leptinotarsa > Leptinotarsa decemlineata. The sequence goes on along the minus strand of NW_027412703.1, from coordinate 6,620,257 downwards.
CACACCACCAGAACAGTGAAACTTTTCGATTCGGTAACAGTTTCGTGAAGTGCCCTTCTATGGAACTGTCGTAGTTCTGATAGATTTTTGATGGATTAATTCTACACCAGAGATTGTAATTCTTCCTTTCAATTGCTAATACCGTCATAACTGATTCTATTGCACCCTAATTCAACCAGACAAGATTATAACATATATTCTTTTGTAGGGGAACCACCGACCCTGTACATTGTCTCACTTTGAATAAGAATGAGTTGATTTCTGGAACAACTGCAAACCGCATCGGAGTCCATGCCTCGATAGTGCCAAATGCAATATTTTCAAACAATAAGCTTCGTACAGATACTTTCAAAGGTTTGCTTACGTCCATGGATTATCTACCTCTGAATAAATTACTACTACTTGGTGCCGATACAGGAAATATAAATTTATTATGTTGATATGTTGAAATTCATTAAATTAGGTATGACTAATGATTTTTTTCTGACTATGTCTCTGGTAATGTTTAGCGGTTACAATTTCTCTCCTTTAGAGATATAATTAATATAGATATAAATAAAATATCAGAGTATAATGAAATAACTCACATAGTACATTGTCAGTATATGTTTGCATAGTAATAATGTGTAATAAAAAGATGAAATGAACACAACACAAACAATAAATGAGAAAATAGCCAACGCAATAACGTGTTTTCAGGAGATGAAGTAATTTTAAAATCTTTTTCATTTTTATTCATTAACTTTAGTGGTGAAGTTGATTTATCAATTCCTCATTTTAACATAAATATAACGTACACTAGAGGCAGAAATCGTCTTCTGCTATTTCTTCACGGTACAAGAATATCCCGCATATTAGAAAGTGAGAAAGCGGCGGAAGCCATCGAAGTCGAAAAAATTGGAAAAACAAAGTAGGTTGATTTTTTGGCGGAATTCTAACTCTGTCAAACATCAACATTTTTTAATTTTTCTTTCCGAAGAGGTCATTTGATGGATCAATGAACACTAAATATTTATTGACAAACGAATAAAACATACCTTTCTATTTCATAAAGATTAGATTTGGAGTATGCAGACGTATGATGGCTAAGCCATCATGCACTTGGTAATCGTGCATAAATAATAGTTATATTACTCTAAGATTAATAATGAATTCAATATGAGCATGATTTCTTATTTATGTATTCTACAATTTGTTTATCAAATCAAATTATACTTTATTGTCCAAGAATAACAATTCTCATGACAAAACATACAGTCACCATGATAACATCACAAATATACAGTTAGCAAAGAGATCATAAATACACATAAATTCACACTTACAATAAGCGGACATAATTATATATACAAAAGCAACAAGATTTACACCACTAAGCCAAATAACATTGAACAACAAAACTACGATGTGACAATTAAATGAATAAAGTAACATGCCGGAAAAACAAACATTTTGTACATGAAATTACAAGGACTACCTCTAGATATATAAAGAATTAGGCATACGTTATATGACTGCCGCCAAAGCTAGAGATCTCAGCAAAAAGAATCCTGAAAGTATTCTTCCAGGGTATAGTAGGCCCTCCCAACTATGAGCGTTTTTACAGATTTTCTGAACTTGACTTCGCTTTTGATGACACGCAAGGTTGGGGGAAGGTGATTGAAAATTTTCTTGCCCTCAAAAATTAGAGAGTTGCGAATTAAGGAGGGAATTGGAAGCGAGATCAAGTGAGAGGAGCGAGTGTTATAGGTTGACTCAGAAGTAATTATAGCTTGCTATTTCTTGTGCATGAGGCAAGTCATTTCCAAAATGTAGATACAAACCAATGTCAGAACTCCATGTTGCATAAACAAGGGACGACAGGATTCACGGTAATCAGAACTACATAGGTATCTAATTGCCCTTTTTTGGAGAGAGAATACTCTTTGAAATAAATACTGAGCACAAGCGCCCCAGAAGCAGATTCCATAACGAAGATGAGATTCTATTAGTGCGTAGTATACGTTCTTCGCTATACTCAAATTCAACTCATTAGCAACGACACGAACCGCAAAGCAACCTGAAGCTAATCGATTGCATAGTTTTGTAATATGGTTACCAAACTTCAATTTATTATCAATCAGAAGCCCCAGAAATTTATTATCCGTAGAAATGGAGATTTGTTCCTTGTCCAAATAAACATCATCTAAATCGCCTTTGAATGATGTGATATTTGTTTTGTTAGAAGTTAGAAGATTGGAATCACACCAATTCTTAACTTTTTCTATATCTATGCTTATGTGGTAGTTAAGCTCTGAAGAGCTTTTGTTGTGCCATAGAATCGATGTGTCATCTGCAAAAATAGTAATTTCACCATTGATGTCTAAGTTGGTGAGGTCGTTAATATAAATGAGAAATAGAGTCGGGCCCAAAACTGATCCTTGAGGAACTCCACTCTCAATTACTTGCTTTCCAGACTTACTACCATTAAATGATACAATTTGGCCACGCTCCGATAAGTACGACCTGAGCCAGGACAGTACCGTGCCTCGAAACCCATAAACTTCAAGTTTGCGGAGCAGTATTCCATGATTTACGCAGTCGAATGCCTTTGATAAATCACAGAATATCGCCGCCGCAGCCTCTCGTTCATTTAAATTAATATAAAGAGATTCTAAGAAAGTGAAAATGGCGTCCTGAGTGTTCTTAGAACATTGAAATCCATATTGGCGGTTACTTAGAATATTAAATTTTTTGAGAAATGCTGTCATTCTCCTCTTCATAATTTTCTCGACAATTTTTGACAGAACAGGTAGTATAGAAATTGGTCTGTAGCTGGAAGGCGACTCGAAATCACCACCCTTGTGAAAGGGAATGATAGTTGCCAATTTGAGGCATGACGGAAATGTCCCACGGGACAACGACAAGTTAATTGCTTCAGCTAGTACATTCAGAGCTATATCAGGTAATTTGAGAAGGATATTCACTGAAATATCGTCCCATCCCGAGGAGGATTTGTTTTTTATTTCACTCATGACTTCTTTTACTTCGATAAAATCAGTTGGTATAAAAAAGAAAGTTGGTTGGAGCGGTAATCTGTCCAAATATGAGAGCGGATCAGACTTACGGGAAATTTTAGCCGCGAGATTTTCTGCGACGGAGCAATAGTAAATATTCAATTCGTTGAGTTTTAGGTTTGTGTTTACTGTTTCAGACTTGTGTTTTCCTCTCAAGAGATTTACAATCTTCCAAGACTCCTTTTGGATATTTTTAGATAGAGAAATTCTGCTAGCTTAGTAGTTATTCTTAGCTACTTTTATAACTTTTCTATAAATTGTTCTATATTTATTGAAGTAACTGAAAAACTCCGCATTGTCTCTTTCCACATGTTTTTTGATTTTGTGAAGGGATCGCATATTATTTGCTGAATTAGATATCCCTTATATATTTACATTTCATCATCTTCTCTATCAATATAGCTACTTTCGTCCTTTTTATTTTTTTCATAAAAACGATTATCGTTTTTTTCAATATTGGAATTTCAACACCCAAAACAACCAATCAATCATGCTTTATTGTTCAAGAAATCCTTATTGACAAAGCTAGTGAAACTTTATGAAGTCAACAATATTAATGTTTTTAAAAAATATTAAAATTATGATATACATTATGATAATCATTATAGTATATATACGAATACATATAAATAAAATATATAAACCATTACAGATAATAAATAAATGAATCATTACAGATATGTAAGCATCTGAAAGACTAAGGGTTAAAGTACGTCATCGCAATATTCCTTTAAGTCATAGTAGTTTAAGTCATAAATGACAGAACGAAAAACAATACAGATAAAGGGTTGTTTTCTTTATGCGATGGCCATTTTTCTTTTTCATCCAAAACCAAAGTATAGCGAATCCGGTAAGGAGTAGAACGTACATAGTTACACCGGGTATATTCCAAATTGCTGGGTGTATCAACTGGTTAAGGTATGAAGTTTGGAGTAGCTTGGTTTCTGTTTGAAGTTCTCATATAGATCAGTATCAATGGCATATTTTCGTATTGGTCATCATTAGTTTTGGAAACAATATTCCATATCAGTGTTAGAAGAGTATTTGTTTCGATTCTGTGTACACTTATTTTCTCGCAATCCGCTTGGGCTATAACAGATTCACTGGATGGCAGGATTAGGAAAAATCAGTCATTGATTTCTTCTATTATGGGGTGATTCAGAATGGCTTCATTCGTCCAGCAATTGGTTTTTTTGTCCTTCATCAGAGCAATAATACAGGTGTCGATTATAGTTTCGTCGTGCTGTTGGCATAGGAACACACTGTCTATTTGAGGGGATGTTTTATCTTCAAATTGGTGAAATTCGGCACTGAGTATGAGGAAAGGTTTATAGGGGTTCGGAAGTCGTCTTCTAGGCAAATTGGTATTGGTATTGCAAAAATAATTTTGTATTTCTCAATTTTTACTTGAGTTCCTGCCAACTGGTAATGAAGGTATTCATTTTGAGGATCTTTTTATGACCATAGATATTGGCCATGTGTTCGATAGTACTTACTAAATCATTAAGTGGAATTACTGAAGGGTGGAGATAACCTAAGTTGGCAAACATGATTGCATTTTCTAAATTGTCAAGAAATGTTATCAAACTTTGGCAATTTTATATTATTTGGCTAAAAGCCCCCAAGGATGCAAAATAAGAATATAAATCATTATTCAACGAAAGTCATTTTTTGTGGAGGAAAAAATCAGTTTTTTATCGACTTTTTTTTGGGTAATGGTTACCTTCCACAATCTGAAAAAATATAAAAATTATAATGGAGAACTTTATACAAGTGTAGAAGGGCAAACTTTTTAGTTTACCCCGATAAGTTACTGCATTAAAATCAAAGTATTTTTCACAAAGAAAAATCTTCTATTTATCAGTAACTTGTCGTATTTCACAATTTTGCCTATCAAAAAAATATTAAGAAATTATACTTATCTTTTACGTTTCGGAGGCCAAAATCTGCCTCCGTCTTCAGAAATGGATAAAAATTCGAATAAATATGCAGTTATTCCTTTTTTGAGAGCTTATTTCTTTACTTCTTCGACAGATGTCAAAGAAGTTTTGAAATATGAAATTATGTCAATGTTGTTGATTGACAACTGAAATATTCGATGTAATACAAGGTACTCTCCGATATCAGTTTGTTGCCATTTCGCCACTATCCAAAGTTTTCTTCAAGATGGGTAGCCAAGTACGATCTATTTCTAAGGAGCTATTCGAGATACAATTCTCTCCAGACATGAGAATATACGCTGATTCTTTTAGCTTACGTCTCTCAGAATGAGGCTCATTGGTAATCTTTCTTGTCCTATTCCATTCCACCCGATGTTCACCGTCTGATTTTAAAATGTGTTCTGATAATTTTGATCCTGTCAATTGTCTATTTTTTATATAATCTCGATGTTCATTCTCACGCACTTTCAATGGTCTTGAGGTTTCACCAATGTAACTTTTACCACAAGAACAAGGTATTTTATAAATACAATTTTTTGTTTTTTCTTCAGTGTTGTTGGGTTTTGTATGTGTGAGTATAGATCTCAGTGTATTTTTTGTTCTGAAAGTAGTTCTAACATCATATCTATTTCCAATTCGTCTTATTTTTTCAGATAGTCTTGGAATGTAAGGTATAACGTTAGTTGTAAAAGGTGTCGTTGGATGTTGAGTCGGTAATTGTTGAGTTGGATGTTGTTGAATTTGTGAAGCTGTTTGTATGTTCGTTTGGTTTTTAATTGACTCTTTATTTTCTATTGAATTTATTGTTGAATTTATGAAAGAATCTGGATAAGCGTTATCTTTCAAAACAGATTTAATTAATGATATTTCTTTATTGAGATTTTCAGTTGAGTTGCATATCATTTTAGCTCTTTTGTAAAGGCAATTTATTATACCTTTTTTAACACTCGCATGATGATTTGATGTATAGTGGAGATATCTATTTGTATGTGTTTTCTTCCGATAAACATTTGTAGCAAGTTGATCTGATGACTTCTCCAACATTACATCAAGGAAAGGGAGTCGACCATCTTGTTCAATCTCTATTGTAAATTTTATTGTCGGCTCCCGCTCGTTGATATAATTCAAAAAAGTATTCAGGTCATCGTTGTTTCTATTCCAAATAGCAAAAATATCGTCAACGTATCTCCACCAAACTTTGGGACCATTCTGATAAGTTTCAACAAAAGATTCTTCAAAATACTCCATATATATGTTACTTAAGATGGGAGATAAAGGGGAACCCATAGCCATGCCAAATTCTTGTTGATAGAAATCATCTCTATATTGAAAATAGGTTTTGTCTATACATAATTTTAAAAATTCTAATATAGAATTAACATCCAACTTCGTTCGATGTTTTAAAGTTGAGTCATTTTCCAACCTGGATTTGACAATTTGAAGAGTTTTATCAACAGGAACATTCGTGAAAAGACTTTCAACATCAAAGCTCATCAGAACATCACCATCACTGAGTGTTATGTTTTTAAGTTTATCTATGAAATGGGTTGTATTTTTTAGGAAACTATTACTGTTTCCTGAAATTGGTTTCAAAATTTCCTAAAGGTATCTTGCTAATTTCTGACAGGGAGATGAAATGGAACTTACAATTGGTCTTAAAGGAACATTAGGTTTATGTATTTTTGGTAAACCATAGAAATGAGGAGGTTTACTAAAATGAGAAATTAGTTGAGTGCGTTCTGTTTTGGTTAGCATGTCTTTATATTTAGCCAATGTTCTATACATTTTTTGTTCAATTGATTTTGTTGGATCATCCTTTAGTTTTTTGTAAACGTTTTTTGTTATATTATGTGTTCGGTATGTTGTGTTCGAAATCAACTGAGATAATTTATTTTCATAATCGAGGGTATCCATTATCACTGTGGCATTACCTTTATCAGCTGGAAGTATTTTGATATTAGTATCTGAACGAAGGGATGTTATTGTAATTCTCTCATACTTATTCAAGTTACTTCTAATATGATGGGGTCGTGACAAAATGTTTTTACATTCAGATCTGTAATCACCAGATATTTCAGGTGGTAAATTTAGGGCTGTTTCTTCTATAGCAGTAACTAATTCAAATGTTATATATGTATAAAGTTCTCCATTATAATTTTTATATTTTTTCAGATTGTGGAAGGTAACCATTACCCAAAAAAAGGTCGATAAAAAAACTGATAAATCATTAGTTCCGTTATTTTCTTCTCTTGGTTGGAGTTGATCTCTCAATAGGATTTGATTATCGTGAAGTTCGGTTATGGTTATTGTAGTTTTTGGTCAGTTTTTGATTAAGGGAAGTATGTAGTTTAATTTGATGATTGAGAGAATTTTTATTTTTAAATAGTGTTTCAATTTCTGATCGTATTTAATTTCGTCATCATGGTCTAACGTTCCAAAAATCCATTTACTCAGACCATTAATTAGTCCGCGTTTTTTGCGATTGCTTGAAATTATATTATTCAATTTAGTTTTCGTAGTGGTTAAGAAATATTTAGCTCGATTAAACGAATCATTCAGGATGATCTGGTCCTTTTCCAATTCAGTTTTATTATTGAAAAATTCAATATTTTTGAGATGCATTTCTAAGAGAGGGTTTCGATATAATGTAAGAATGTATGTTTTGTTTGAATGATTCTTGATATTTCGAGTTCTAATCGTAAGAATGGAGTGTCGAGATGTTGAATTTCAATTTCTTAGCTGGTTATTACCTGGGTCATCATGGGAAGTCGAAGGGATACTATTAGGATCGGTGTGGTCCGTTCTGTCATCCTGTAAAGAACGTCGAGAGTAAATAGGTGGCTTTCTTATTTTTGATTTATGAATTATTGCTCCTGTTGTTGTTTTAATTTTGAGTCCTAAGTCTTTCGAAACTCGTTTTTTAATGTCGTAAGTTTAGCTTTGTTACGAGCAGCTTCGCGATTCTACACAAATATATATTGATTTTCTGATTGATTCGGCCGTTCGTTGATGAATATCCATAGTAATTTCAAAAACTACACATAACGATTTGATCTCCACAAACTTTATTTGAAAAATATAATCACAACATGTTTCGCTAGCACAGTAGCTTTCTCAAGTGTATGAATACTTCAAATTGTTCTTACATTAATATTTATATAGGTACTACAGGTAACCATAATTCAGACTACCTCCAAAAAATTACCTGAACCTCTACCTAAGGTACCTGTTGAATTATGATTACCTAAAGCATATTACCTCACATCTACATCAATAATAAGTCTTTCTAGGATTTTAAGAAAATAAGTTCAATAATGGTGATCTATTCAAATCTAGTTGGTCATTCATTAAAATGTTCGAATTTTTAAGTTTATTAATTTTCATTGCTTCCAAATGATTCAGTTTCAAACCTTTATTTTCTATGTGAAAAATTTCGAACTCTTCGTTAAAGATATGTTTTTCTTCTAGAATATGCTTTGAATATGATGAATTTGTTTACTTATTTACATAGCTCGTATATAATGTTCCTGGATTCGATTCCTAAATGTTCTGCCAGTTTGACCAATCAAATAAAGTTTGTGGAGATCAAATCTTGAGGTGTAGTTTTTGAAAATATATCTTGATTTTCCATGAACTCTACAGGGTCTTCGCGAGTCTCGTTTCATTTATTGATGACTCGTTCTTCATTTTTTTGACAGCGTTTTTGGATGTTCTCATAGAGGGTAACCAACCTACTTTTCCTGTCATTCATGAAGTTATTGATTATGTGTTCATCCGTTAAGTCAAAAGGGTCTAGTGATTTTGTAATACTCAAGACTACATACTAAGGGGAGTATTTTTTCAAGGAATGGATTGACGAAGTGTACCCCTTATTCCAGTAATTCAATATGGTAGAACAAAAAAACAGAGACTTGAAACCAAGACTTGCGATGCTTGTGAAAAACGACCACAAGACATGGCCTCAAATGTTACCAACTATACGGTTTGCCATGATTACCGCTAAAAGTGAGAGTATCGGCCGAACTTCAGCTTATCTCACATTCGGTTGAGAATTAAGAACCTTTGATAAAGTTGAAAATGAACTACGAGTAATCGTGAACTCTGATAATTTTGTCCCACATATTATTCCATACTTACAACGTATGGCCATCACTTGGCAAGACGCTAGGAGTAATCATGATGTACAACAATATTGACACAAAAGGGATGCTGAAAAAAGGCGAACAGCGACTACACTTTATATTGAAGGAGCTCAAGTGTGGGTAACACTCCAAACCCAAAGTTCAAAACCAAAGAGAACAACCCAGAAGCTCAATCCACGTCGAGACGGACCTTATGTAATAACCAAAGTTTCACCCTTAAGCTACCAGGTTGCAGCCCCTGATTTTTTGCACACTCCTTTAGGAACCTATCATATCAACGCATTGACACCACGTTATGGACACGAAGAGCATAAGCCTGTCGTAGAACTACATAAGACGGGTAGACCTCAAACGAATCAACCTTCCAAAGATTCAAGTGTTCCTTCCCGAGTCGTGAGCAGAACACGAGGGGGGGACTGTAACGATCCAAATATCCCGAATGCGGAATCAACCCGACCTTCTACCTGCTGCCCATCGAAAGAGACAAGTGAGTTGGGGACAGTCTAATGCAAGCGGCCATGGAACGTGTATGAATTAATACTTTAACTTTGTCTGTCACAAATAAAATATTTTCGCACCATTCACAATCATCCTTACTTTTCAAAAGCACCCACAACCAAAGAGAAAATGTTATGTAATCTATTTGAATTTCAATTGAGAAATGTTTTTATGGTTTTTAGTTTTAACAAGTATTGACTTTGCATGAAATATATTTTGTTATATAAATCTTATTTATAATTTTGTTATATATGTGTCTTGATATCACCCTGTAGCGGGAATTCTTATTGGTGTTAAAAACCAGTTCATGTACCTCGATTCAAAATCAACGACGCTACGGTTGGCTTGAGTATCAGAGTAATAAATGAATCAGACTAATATTAATGGTGTTCATTATTCATATTTTACTTGAATATTCATATTAATATCTATATTGAACAGATGTGTTACAGAGAACAATATATTTGTAATTAGACCACCGACTAAACTGGAAACTACATATTCAACACCTTAAAACCTCCTATCAGAAAGGACTGAATTTGATGAAAACCATTTCCTGTAAAAGTTGGGGTGCCGATTCAAAGACCTTAATGCAAATCTACAGGTCATTAATAAGATCCAAACTAGACTACGGGGCAATCATATATAACTCGGCAAAGAAGACAGTTCTAAAACAACTGGATACCATTCAGAATAATGCCATCAGAATTGCAATTGGAGCCTTCTGCACTAGTCCGGTAAACCGTTGTGAAGCAGGTGAACCATCATTATCTTCTCGGAGACAACTCCTGACTCTTACATATGCAGCTTCTGTCAACTCAAATCCAGAAAACCCAGTTCACCACAACGTCGTCGCAAACAGATTCAAAAACACTTTTGCTAGAAAAAAAAGAGCTGATCTTCCATTCTATGAGAGATACAACTGCTACCTATCCAATTTATGTCTTTCACTTCCAAATATTATGAATACTTCAAATATATCAAAACCTCCTCCCTGGACAATTCTTCAAATACAAACAAACATAAGTCTCGCCCAGTATAACAAAAATGAAACTAATCATGAGATAATTAAGACAGAATTTCATCAACTAATAAACCAATATGAGGACTTTTGTTTGATATATAAGGATGATCAAAAACCGAAGAGGGTGTTTTGGGGCACCTTTCATAAGTTCTGATTACAGATCCTCCTTCAAATTACCCAAAGTGAGTACAGTATTCACAGGAGAATTATATGCTATATTGAAAGCATTAAATTTCGCCGAAGTGAGAAATCTAACAAAATGCCTTATTGTAACAGACTCGCTGAAAGCACTTGAGGCAATTGAAGAACTGTACACCAACCACCCCACCATACTCCTCATGAAAAGAGCTATACACTCTCTGCTACAAAATTCATTTTATGTGGATTCCATCGTATATAGGAATAGCAGGTAATGAGATGGCGGACAAACTAGCAAAGGAAGCTATTACCAACCCGATTACAGCAACAGAACTTCAAGTTGCTTACTCTGAAACCCTTTTACAAACATATCCTCACCAACTGTTGGCAATCCCAATGGAATGAATCACCCTCAAAATTATCCAATATCAAGGCATCAGTTCTACCATTCTAGCACACACCTGATAACAGGCGAAAACAAGTAATCCTCTCACGACTTTGACAGGGTCATACACGTGTTACTCATGGATATCTTCTGACGGGCGAACAGCAACCTAAATGTACAGTGTGTAATTCTATTTCAAGTGTAGAACATATGTTAACCCAATGCGTTCTATATCATAATGATAGACTCAATTTCAATATTACCCGTTCACTCAAAGACATATTAGGAGTCACTGAGGATACACTACAAAACACACTTTTGTCTATTTTCCACTATACTTCTTTATTGTTGACCGGTTTCGGCTATTACACCATTTTCAAAACTAACTGATTACATTTAAATCTGAGTAATTTATACCTATGTTGCTTATATAAATTACTCAGATTTAAATGTAATCAGTTAGTTTTGAAAATGGTGTAATAGCCGAAACCGGTCAACAATAAAGAAATATAGTGGAAAATAGACAAAAGTGTGTTTTGTAGTGTATCCTCAGTGAACATGAATTAAATAAACAAGTCGTCAATCGAAAAAGACATATTAGGAGAATATTGTAATTCTTACAATCTCTTCTTAGCTTTTCTCAAACACATCAATATGTTACACGAAATATAGCAATAGCATAATCTGTATCACTGAACCTACGCTAATAACCCTACGTGGTCGAAGCATCTTTTTTAATAAAAAAAATATATTTGTAAAAATAATGAAGGTTTTTTTGCAACTGCTAATAATGATATTAATTACTTAACTAATCTACTTACCTTGTAGATGGAAAACAAGTCCAACTGACTACTTCACTAAAGAGTTATTCAACAACATAAAAAAAAATAATCCCAAATCAAAAGAACACAGCTTTTTAACAATAAAGTAAGCTAATTTAAATTGAAAATACAATTTGATTGTATTGGATCCATATAGATTGTGCCATGTCAATCTTCAACCGATGTTTTTGAAACATAGAGGAGTTTTGAAACGTAAATTCGTCATCTGCGCCGGTATGATTCATAACCGGTAAGAAACTCAACAAACTCTACCTCACGGGAGCACCTCGAACTGTCCTACACCCGGTAACAGTTAATAAAATGGCTTTCTAGTATCAAGCTCACCACATTCAAGAATAAGAACGGTTGTCACTGTCAAATAATATCAGGTATCTGCTGAATGTGAAGAACTATTAGGGGCGCATATTAAGCCCCATCGGTAGGCAATTTTTCAAATACCAGTTCAACATGGTCTACCGGCCAGGTACGGAGATGCACCTATATACCCTGGTCATCACTATCAAGGAATGGAATTGAATGCCCCATTACACTGGTCAACACTATTCAGTAATGAATATCACACTGATGAAGTGATGAGTGCAAAAATAAGCCAAACCAATGAATATTTCGAATGGACATGGTCGGAGGACCATGCTGAATACCGGGTAATTTAAGTGAGCAATCGTTTCCAATCCTGTCTGAAGTCAGGAGTAGGATTGTTATTTTTTAGGTTGAATGAGCTACTATATCTAAAAAATTAGTTCTTTCCCAAAAATAAATCTCTTCAAACATAAACCCTTTTAAATTTCAACAAGATTCCTATGGCTGGGATTGAATCATATAAATGAATGAACGTCATTACGTACTATCGTCGATACATGAGTAGATTAAACTCTTTCGTGACATCAAGTCATAATTTTATAAATGAACCGAGTGCTTCATCTTGTAATGTTATCCATATTGGTGCTGAAAAAGCAATAAGGGAAGTGTCTTATTCCGAAACATCGGATGTACGCCATTGAGTAGAAATCCTTTGAATAATATATGATTGAATTCCATAACGGATGTTTGGAGTACAAACTGATTATGAAAAAGTGTTTTTTGTATAATTCCATGTTCATATAGAAGTAGTTGTTTCAAAAGTGTTTTTCTTTTGTTTGATTCATTGTTTACATGAAAGTAGTTGTCTCGAGAAGGCTTTTTCTTTCAGTTTGTGTCTAAAAGTTACTTCTTCACATGGACTACATATTTTTGTATGGAGAAGTAGGCAGCCAAAACTTTTCTAGTATGTAATAGTAGAAAAACGATTAAAAAAATTACTATTCCCGAAGCCGTATGAGGAATAAAGGAGGGAGTTTATTTTATCTATAATATGGAATATCTTCCTGACATTTCGTTGGTTATCTCGTCTAGCTGCTTCAGAGGTGCTTCCATTTGGCACAATGTGAATAGTTCGAAGAATTATCGCGAAAGTTCAGTAATAAATTCGTGAAGTATTATAATAATAATAATAATATTTATTCATCCTCAAAGACGTTGACAAACGTATAGGATAGGTCAGTATTAAGCACATAAAAATCACATCAAACGATAAAATTGTAGATCAGTAGATACAAATTTATACAACAAAGTCAGAATTACAAAAATTAAAACAATTGTAGTTATAAAAATTGAATATGTCATGCCAAAGCCGCATGAACCCATTCAGTCGAGATGGTCCAAGAGAAATTCGCCAATACTATAGTAGGCCTTAGAAAGAAGCAATGCTTCAACTGCTTTTTTAAATGCTACAGTGTTCATCTGTTTGAAATGGTCTGGTAACCGATTGAATAATTTTATTCCCATATATTTGGGAGAATGTTCGAATTTTATAGTTTTATGTTTAGGAATGCTCAACTCCTCTGCATATCGAGTTGGGTAGCTATGATAGAATGAGTTCTTAGTACAGTCTGTTATACATTCGCGAACATATAAAAGTATTTTAAAGATATAGATGCAGGGAAAGGTTAAAATTTGATGACTAATGAAAAATGTCTTGCATGATTCCCTCCAAGGGATGCCTAGTAATTTCCTAACAACTTTTTTTTGAGCAATGAAAACCCTATCTTTGTCAACACTGTTTCCCCATAGGATCACATTATAACTTAGATGGCTATAGACCAGACTGTAATATACATCTAAAATGGCGCGTAAAGGCATACAATTCTTAATTCTTGAGATTGCATAATACCCTTGATTGATTTTTTTACAAACAACTGTGATATGGTCAGACCACTTCAAAGAGTTGTCTACATGAACGCCAAGGAATTTTGTACAACTTGTGCATCCCAGTGTCATTCCATTGATTAGTAAGGCAAGCGATTGCTTTTTCAGATCGTTTTTTAAATTAAAATAGATATATTTTGTTTTGGTCAAGTTTACAATCAGATTGTTCCTTTCACACCAATTTAAGAACAGTGATATTAATTCCTCTGTTTTTGATTTTAATTCCTCCCGACTCCCTGCTGATACAGCTAAAGACGTGTCATCTGCGAAAAGAGTGAGAGCATGTTCATTACTGGTGAAATAAGTAGGCAGATCATTTACAAACAATAGCAAGATCAGCGGACCTAACACAGAGCCTTGAGGAACTCCAGAACATATATCGTGATAGTCTGATTTCATATCTTTAATCTTGACGAACATCCTACGATCTGTAAGAAAGTCAATGATCCATTCTAGGAAGTCCCCTCTAAATCCTACATTATACAATTTGCTCTCGATGAATTTAAAATTTAAACAATCGAACGCACGTGACAGATCGAAGAATACTCCTGCAACATGCTTACCCCTATCTAAAGAAACGTATATGATTTCTAAGAATCTCCAAGTAGCTGATTAAGTGGACTTGCCTTTGCAAAAACCATGTTGAGAATCGGACAGGATCTTAAACCTTGATAAAAATCTCAATATTCTCTCATTCACAACCTTTTCAAAAATTTTTGAGAAAATGCTTAGCAGGGCCACGGGGCGATAGTTTGTAATATCCGATGTATCGTTCTTCTTATGAACTGGTATGATCATGGCTGTTTTTAGAATTGAAGGGAATTTGCCACTTGTGACTGATAGATTCAACAAATAAGCTAAATGTTTTGAAATGTGTAACTTAATTTCTTTTAAAATTCTCACTGATATATTATCAATTCCTGTACTTTTTTTATTTTTTAGATTGTTAATTACTGCGTCAATTTCACATTCGTTAACGGGCATAAAGAAAAAAGTATTCGATTCAATTCCAGAAACTGTGCATACGGATGATCTATTGTCGCCAAAATGGTCTGCTAAGCTATTTTCTACTACTGAAGAGAAATAGTCCCCAAATATGTTCGCAACATGATCTCTGTCTGTGATTACTTTATTATTATAGTTGAGAGTAATATCTCTTTGGATTTTTTTTCTGTTCATTTCTTTGTTAACTAGGTTCCAAACTGTTCTATTTTTATTGTTAGAATTCTTAATTACATTTTCGTAAAAATTATTATTGTATTTTGGGTGAATAAAGTTATCCATCCAATCAAAGCGACATAACATTCATGATGAAGGTGGGGCGAAACAATAAGTTATAACCTAAGTGAAAATTTTTTCTTTCCAAAAATATATGTACCGCCAATGGGTGTGAACCAAATATGGTGGTACTAGCATTAAAACAGAATAATGAAATATTCAACTATCTTGACTGGAATTTGCAAGAGTATCTCTATCCAAATTAAATTTCTTTTTTTAAATAGTCAAATTGAAAAATGAAACTCTGAAGATTTGAATGAATAATAATTGAATATAAAATACCAGTGATTTGAATAAGTGCTACTGACTACAAATAAATGTAATCATTTTTCCAACCTAGTTTCATCATTAGGGTATTCATTCTGGGATTCAAAGGAAAACATCTCTATTTATTTACCAATACAAAAATAAGGGTATTTGTATTTAATGCAAATAAGAATTGTTTAGGAATCTATTCTGTGTTGATTACAAATGTTATTAAAAATGTTCATTATAATCAGTACCTATTCATTTTTCACCATTTAAAATCTATTTAGTAAATATAAAACCCATTTATCTGTCAAGATTTTGATCATATTAGTATAACTTCAAAAAATATTGTTTTCTCCACGACTTCTATGCAGTGATCCTATAGGCACGAAAACAAATTAGGAATTAGGATTTACTGACATATTCAGATATTCTGCAACAAAAACTCTCAATATTCTGTTAATATTTTCAACAGTATCCATGTCGATAATATCACGATTATCACCTGCTGTGTGCCACTCCCGTGGAAAGGGATGTGAGATGAGATGAAGTACAGGAACATCTGTGAAATGATTATAATATAAATTACTCAGCATACGACACATACAAAAATGCAGCAGTGAGTGACTTGCTCTTCAATATCTAATTTTGAATTTCATCATTACACTGAAACATTACCAATGTATTTGTTGTATTGAGAATGGGAAATATTTGATCCTGTAAGTTTTCATCATACATCTATATTGTATATTAATCAACATACTATATTAATAAAGATTACTCTCAAGCAGTCTAAGGGGTGGAGGAGTTGCAGATGAACTTTCCATGAATTAACCAACTCTGAAACATGCATGACAATTTGGCTGAATCGCAATCCGTCTAACTGATTTATATTGATTGATAAATGAAGTTCATAGTAGTGTTTTTATCATTTTTTGAAAATATTAAGTAAATTAAGCAAAATTTTTAAGATTCATCAAATTGAATTTTCTCGAAAATTCATCTTCAATTTCCCCTCTTAGACGGCGTATGTGTCATTCATATTGATACAGGATATTCTCAGTAGTGTTATTATCTTTTTGGGAAAGAAAGATATTGGCTTTCTAATTCTCCCCTTCAAATATTTCGTAGATGAAGATTTTTTGTTTCAAATGTATTCATTATAGCGTAATTGAAATGACCCATATGCTGAAATATTTTTTCGGACACATTTCCATGTTCATATAGAAGTAGTTGGTTGGAAAGTGTTTTTCTTTTGTTTAATTCATTGTTTATATGAAAGTAGTTGTCTCGAGAAGCCTTTTTTTTCAGTTTGTGTCTAAAAGTTACTTCTTCACATGGATTACACATTTTTGTATAGAGTTAAATTTGGAATCAATTGTTTTATTCCTTTCTTTGGGAGATTTCCACATTTTTGTATGGAAAAGTGACTAGGCAGCCAAAACTTTTCAAGTATGTAACTCTAAAAAAAAATTACAATTCCGGAAGCAGTATGAGAGGAAAATAATTATTCTCAATTTGTGAAATAAGGATTCAATCGAGGACTGCCTGCCCGGTACTAACGATGCCCAATAGGCTGAAACAGCTGTCTACCATGAAATCAACATGGGAATGATCAAAATAGTATTTTTCTATATATATGATGAATGATGCATTTAATTTTCTTTTATTTTCAGTATTTTAATATTAATAATGTTACAAAAAGGATTTGAAGCTTTATAACTCCTCTTTATTATATGCGAGCGCTTTCGATAGCTGGTCGTGCTATCATCATCAAGGCTCTACTCAAACTGAACGTGTCATCCTCTTGTTTGTCCTTTTATGTAGTTCGAACATACCTACACTAAGGCGTTCGTTTTGGAGTTATTCTACACCAGAGGTTTAATCTTTTATAAATTGGACATCCATCGTACATCCACAATATCCAAATGTTTTTGACTTGGTATAATAACGTATTACAAATATATGATATAATTATTAGGGCAATCAAAAGATTGATATTGCATCAAATCTGTAGTCTTCTTAATAAGTTATATAGCCATTAGTAACGGATTAGTAGAAATATGTAAAAGTGACTATTCTACAAATGAAAAAAAAAGTTCCAGTAACCTGTATATTCGGAGCTGTACTTTTTTAGGAATACACAAACAAATCAAAAGTAATTAGGCACTCACTTTTTTCCAGAAACGGAATATGGTCGTCTTCGACGAAACCGTGAAAAGTTCTTTTGATAAAATATCTCTGGTTTTTGTTATTTTTTATCAAGTTCAGACTCTTCAATTTATCTTCAACAGCAGTCAATCTCAAGTACCTGCAATTATGATCAAATATGTTACCTTCTATTATACATATTATTACTATTATTTCGGAAACTGTGATTCAGAATTGAAGTTTCTCTATTTTATCAAAATACTCTATCGTTTCAATATTCAACTGATATGAAAAAAACGTTCAGGTTTCTACTAAATGTGAAGATTTGTTCATACATTCAGTTGTATTTTGTAAACTATTGAAAAGATTGGATTTAATAAAAAAGAAAGATATGTCTAACAGATTTTCTGCTTCCACGTTTAGTAACCATGGTTTGCAGGTTTTTGGAACTGAAGTAACATCTGCAACTGCGGTAATGGTCGATGTGATCTACTCTGCTGCGATATGCCAAATGAAAGTGGCCCTGACGTTTTTGCATGTATAATAGAACTCGATGTCACACGTTATTGCTCTTTGTTTGCTGTTTTCGGGTAAATAGTCGTAATTCAGTCCAACTATTCTTCAATTATTGGAAGAATCTGTGTATCATGAAGTGTGTCGATATCTAGTTTTGATTGATATTTAAGTCTTCTTACAATTACTTTTACGTTAATGAAATTCTTTACTGTACAGCTGTGGATAATATACAATGCAAAAACAAGATGAGTCTAGTTATGAATACTAACACGTCAGAACCACTTTCAGTTTGCATATTGCAGCAAGGTAAATAACTTCGATCTTTGCCTCATCTCCTTTGATAATGTCTGCCATAGTTGCAGAGGAAACAACAGGCCCGAAAACATGCAATCGCGACTGATTACCTGGAAAGAGCCAATAATCCAAAAAGGTTCGAAAATAGCCAAGATTTTCCAACCACAGTTTGGCAGTATCGTTACGTTTTCCCAGTAGATTCGACAATAACTGACGACACCGCACAATTAAACTCATATTATTTCAGTTATCCACCGCTTCAACCATTGCGAGGAGCTTTTTCCTGATGATGCAATAATTTCTTTCGGAGCTTACCGAAACAGGTGATAACAGTTTCTTCTTATTATTTTCGTAAGTGAGTACTTGTATTTGTACTGCTCCTTTTTTATGTTGAGATACATCCATATCGACTGAAAACAAGTCCTCCTCTTTTGGGTATGCCAAAACTGGATCACTGGTCAATTGTCTCTCTAGGGCAGCAAATGGTTGTGGTGACCAAACGGAGTCGTTCCCGAAACGCAGATAATACCTACAGAGTCTAAGGAAAGTTCTTACGTTATGCTTGCTCAACCCCTTTTGAGAACACAACGTGTTCCGAAATATTCGCCTTTTTCTGGAATAGGCAGCACTTCAGAATGATCTGCAAATTATTATTCTACGGCCTCCTGAGAACACTCCTCGACTATAATGTTATCAAGATAGACCAGGCATATTTTTCAGGCAAGTTCTCTTAACATCAACTCCATCAAACTTTCAAATGTTGCAGATGCATATTCCAAACGGTATGATCTTGAACTAATATAATTCAGTGCAAGTGGAAAAGACAATCTTCTGTTTATTCTCAGCCACCTGCCAATATCCTTTAGATCTAATGTTGAGAACCACCTGCATCCAGCCAAAATGTTCAAGGTGTCATTTATTCTGGGGAGGGGGTAACTGATCTTTCTGGTGACGTCATTGATCCTCTTGTAATCTAAACAGAATCTCGAGGATCCATCTTTCTTAATTAGCAACACAACAGGTGACGACCAGGTGATACTCGATTCTTTAATTACTGCTTTCTCTAACACATCTTTTACGATAGATGAAGCTTCGCGAAGAGCAATCGTCTCGGTGGTTGACGTATGGGCTTGGCAATGCCAGTATCGATCCGATGTGAACTAATGCGTTCGACTGATGATTTTGCCCTTCAAAAAAATTTTTTCATCTTTCTATAGGTCTTGCATTGCTTTTTTTCATATAGGTGATTCCACGTTTTCCTGAAGGAGTCAATGAATTCCTTTCCTTCACGGGTTGTTGAGCATGCTGCAGAGGTACTTCTTTCTCGATTCTGGTCTGCTTGTTAACATTTACAAGATATATGCCAACGAAAATTCCGAATACAGAACCGTTGAATGGCTCTATCAATGCTGTGTCCAAGCCACCAGGTCCAGTAGTCTCCGCTTGAATGATTCTCTCGATGTTTGAAAAGCTTTTGGAGTTTCGGTATTACCACTATGGCGCTGTCATAACACTAAGATAATACATCGAACATAATTTCCTCATTCCAACTTTCCACAGTTTGTTTCTCATGTCCACCACGAATCCGTAGAGGGATATGATGTGTACTCCTAAGAAGAATTCGTCGACGAGGTGACCGCTAATAACTCAACTTTTTTTTCATAATTGCCAAGTCTAAATCTCACTTCAGCTTCTCCATGAACCATCAGTCTATCCACAGTGGCTGTGCTGGTACTACTGATAACGTCTTCAAACTGCTTATGTTGGAAATGTCGGTTCTCATTATTGAACTCGTTACTCCAGTATCGACGGTGAAAAAGCACTGGTGATCAATCAGAAATCCATCGATAACTGAGCTGTTAGTTTTGCGTCATATAGTGGAAATCGAATAACTGGAGGCTTGGTATGCAGCAGGTAATGTACCCCTCTAACACTTGCTGAATTTAGTTTCCCGAACTCCAACGCTCTCGTTCGGGTAATCCCTAACGCCAGTCTCTTCTCTCCTCGGATTTTGAACATTACAGCTTTTGGACTGCCCTCTTGCCGTGAATGTAGATCCATTTGCAAGGTATTTCTCAAAAAGCTCATCTAGACTTGTCATGCATCGATTTGTTTACGATGATGATCCTCACCAGTAATTTTCGTTGTTGGCGAGCATTTTCAAAAGCAAGAATTCTAGGGTATGAATAATGGCCTCATTCAGTTTTTTATGACGCACCATTCGAGCGACTTCTGCTGCTCCATGTCACGGACCCTGCCGATGAAACTGTGGACACTATCCAGTGAGTGAAGTTATCGGGTGCAGTCTTAAACTGCTGCAAACTCTTGGATGAACCTTGGGTTCTCATCTTCAGTTGAGCTTGATAAACTTATTGAATTCCTTCTTCGTTTCCTCAAATAATTTTTCAAAATATTCTTGAATAAATTCCTGTACCTCCCCTTCACTCACTTCAGAATATTTTAATTCTTCAAATAAATGAAGAAACATTTGCCTGCTTCTCTGTTTTTTCTCCTAAATTTTTACCTGCGAGCCTTTTTTCTTCTTCTGTTTTTCCTAAATATTTAGTAGCAATTTATGGTCTTCATTTCGGCTTAATTGTTCTTCATCTCTCCTGCGTTCATCTTTCTCTCTCCTGCGTTCATCTTTCTCCCTTTTGCGTTTCTCTTTCTCCGCTAAGTCCTCTTGCGAAGCTTCGAACATTTTTATCAGTTCTTTCATTTCGTCGTAATCGGCACTGCTAAAACAGGAATTCTTAAGTCAATTATGCGACAATAATTGACCACACTTAACAATTAAACTCAAATGTATTCCACTGTTACACTGACAATACAATAAAAAACTCTAACTAAATTTCAGGCAATGCTCAGATCTTCTTTCGTTTCATCAGCTTGGGTCGCACTGCACATTCCGAACTAGACTACTCCTACGATGCGATAATCCTTATGTAATCCGATGAAACTCTTTGAAAGCTTTTTTTTTATTTATTTTTTTTTAATCAAAATTATTTGTGACCTTTGCGCCTACAATGTTTTTTTTATAAGTCAACAATCAATTAAACACACATATATGCTCAATTATAAAGCCATTGATTTCATAGATTTTATACTTCTGAAAAATTTTCAGTAATAAATTTGACATGTTTTCTCTCTCTCTCTCTCTTCCCTCTCTCTCTCTTCCCTCTCTCTCCTTCCTCTTTTTTTTTCTCTCTCTTCTTTTTTCATTGTTTTTTCTCTCGTTTAGTTTTATTTTCTTCAAGGCTAGAACTAAGATCAACAGTACCCTTCCGGTACATGTTGTTTCTAGCCTTATTTGTAGTTTTTTTTTATATCACTTTTATAGATTGTATATATATGAAACTACAAATAAATATTATTATTATTATATATGTACATTTACCTAAAAACACACTCATGAAAATAACATATTTACACTCACACAATCATTCACATATATACACACATCTCACTATGTATACACTAAAATCATACAAAATTACAATTATATACTTATAATTAATTATTTTTTATATCGATCTAATGGTGAATATTTGCTCTGGGAGTTTGTTTTAACCATTTTTAATTCTAGATTTGAAGATAGTAAGGGAGTTTATATCTCTGATATGGGCGGGTATAACATTATATAACCTAGGAACAAAATAAGTACAGCTGCGTTGTCCAATAGTTTTTGGTGCAACAAGTGGGGCTGAGCGGGACTAAGTCGAGGTGGATCGGAGGAAACCAGTGTTTTTTTTTTCAGGAGGAAGTTTACAACAATATTGAATATACGAATGTTATTTTTTCGTATTTTTTTCAAAAGTTAGTGGCAGAAACAAACAATTTCTTATATGTCATTGAAATTCAGTTTAATTTTGACTGCCATGAGAGGTGACGAACTCCAAAAGAATTTATTTAAAAGAGTCAACCCTACTTTATTAGGCTTTGTCGGTAAGTTTTCAATTCACCTCATTGACTGAAATAATGAGTTTTTATTAACAACACAAAGCAAAAGTCATTGTCGGGTCGTCAGGGTGGTTATTTAGACATTCATTTGAAAAATTCTCCATTACTTTATTGAGTTTTGTCGTTCGGTTTTTGTTTTACCAAAACGATTGAAATGATAAGTGTTTTGTTTACCATAACGCTAAACTCACTATCTTTTCGTTGGAGGGGTGCTATGGGGATTCATTTAAACTTTTCCCCCATCTTTTATGCTGTGCCGTTCTGTTTTTGTTTTACCAACTTGATTGATATGATGAAAGTTTTGTTATCCGTACCACAGAGCAGTAACTTTTTATACAACTTTTTATATAACTTTTTATATACCTTTTTCCTTGAGTATTCCGTTATTTTACTGTTATCACTTTGTTATCTTCTTTAGTCTGTGAGCTCCAATTTCAGCTTCAATTACTCACAAGTAATTAAAAGCTTTAATACTATCAATACTATTTAAGCAAGAGTATTTAGGGGCGAATTACTTTCGAAGAATCCACCGTAAGAAAAACCATTGTTGTGAGTTTTTTAAGCGACTTTGATGAAAATCTTTGAAAAGGTGGATTTTGTATATACATCTTCTACGTGAAATCGGTTGCTTTTGTATTTTCCACGGTTTTTCATCTGAAAGCGGTGAAAAAACGTTCAATGTGTTCGTTATATGAGGTGTGCAGACGTATTTGTGATCGCTCCTATTTTGTTTTAAGTTCCACGAGTTCTTTTAGTGCTACGAAACTGGTTCCTTCAAGAAAGTTGGCCATATCCGACAACTCATAATTCCGATAAGATGAAATAGCCTCCCCAAAATACAGAAACACCTCATCTATCGAGAAATCGAAAAATACATCTGGACGTAAAAACCTCTGCAAAAACTGGAAAGAATAGTTTTTCATACTTTGATCATAGTCCAGGTATTTCAGTGATAAATTTTGCAACTAATATATTTTTGCCTACTATGTCGTATTCTACTTCCTTTGTCAGAGATCTCAAGAGTCTAGATACAAGAGCTGAGAAAACAAAACAATCCTCTACAGAAAATCAATGAAGATTTGATGTCAGATCAGTTGTCCCACATATTCAAGGACATAAAGATTTAGTTATGGACAGATTTGATATCATTTGCCTTACTGAAAGATGGCTTACACCGAATATATCTGATCAAGTAGCATCAAGTAGCAATTGGTAGATATTTTCTACTGCTAGAGCAAGTAACGATGGTCGCTGATAGCCCCTGGCTACCACTTTTCACTTTTCAATCAACTATTTTCTCACTGAATATCTACTTAAAAGAGTCTATAACATTTGCATCGCTAGTGGTGAAATCATTTTCCAGGTATGATTTTGTTCCAATCCCATCCATTTTGCATTTTCGGGGCTTCGTCATAACTTTTGGGAATTGCGTGAAGTAAGTTAGCAGCTGATAGAGCTGCCCTTAATTCCATATCTCTCTCCAAATCATAATCTAGTAGATGTTTTGTCAGTTTTCTGTTTCTTTGACTTCTACAAACGGTCATACTGTCCTCCTCGATATCATTATCAGAGTTAAGAGCATCAATATCTTCTTCATTTCTTTCTTTCTTCTTCTTTATTGTCTTTTTCAGTCAATTATTGGTTATACTTCTGGATTTACTGTATCTTTTATATGTTTGCTTTCATAAAAAATAACGGATCTTGCTACCACCACTGTTTTTTGTTCAGTGTCATACAGTTTGTATCCATTATTGCAGTAACCGATGAATATCGTTTTCTGTGAATATGAATTTAATTTTCCTGTACCATTTTCTTTTGGAACATGGATCGCTCAATTGAATCTTTCAGCAATTCCGTTTTGTTCTGGATTCCTTGGTATTGTATATTCAATCTGTGTACCTTTGTTTGAAGGTGGTTGACAATGTTTCGTGGTGTATTTCATTAGTTCGGACTTCCATTGTCTAATATAATATAAATTGATTTGAAATCCCTGAAAAAATCTGTAAAAAAAATTAGAAAGATTAACCGAAAAATAACAATGTTATTAAACAAAAAACTGAAATTACAAAGAAATAACATACAAGCAACAATCAAACAAAAAATAAAAATAAAAAAATAGAAATATTAATACAAGCTGAAAATTAATAAATATCATTAACAAAAAATGAAATATTAAAATTAAAAGATTCCAAACCAAGTTATGTCACGAAGTTTCAATTGTGGATAACTAATTTTTATTCACCCCACTCAATTACTTGCGATATAGATTGAAAAACTCGATAATTTTAATAGAAATGTTAAAACAAAAACTGACCAAAATGGCCTGATAAAGTAGATCAGTAACAAAAAATTATAAATATTCATATATTCAATTCTGAGCGCACGTATTGCAAAACCGTGGCTGGAAAACAGGTAAATTGAAATAAGGAAAATTTGCCAGTAAACAATTTTTTACAATTATTAAATAGTTTTAATAAATTAAAATAGCCTCACCAATTTTGAGTGTTTTCAAAGGAACTATAGAATTTTGTATCTTTATGTCCAATCAAATCCAATAAAACTAGCATGTCCATCCTTTGTAAATCAGACACCACTTCTTCAGATGAAAGAGTTTTTTGATGATTATTGTGGTAGAGATTAGCCAAGTGTCTGGCACCATAAATAGAATCATTTGGACCCCAACTTACGAATGCTTCTTCGCCATCAAAGAATATCAATTTTAAATTCAGATCAATATTATTCTTTAAAGAATGCAACTCCTGTTTCATCACTTTTGCTAAATTCAATATCATGGCGCAGGGTACAGCCGAATCCGTGGCACCTAAAAATATTGTCTGGTAATTTTCTTTTAAATTGTATGTATATTTGAAAAAAAAAATCACATTAATTCGATTGAGAAAATCGATAGCTAAGTTTGTTCGGAGTTTATTTTCAAATGAAATATCTAGATTGAAGATTGTAATGAGGTTAGGCTTTTCAAATTCTTAATAATGCAACCTATATTGTCTTGTGTACATAATCATAGATTTGAGTTCCGAGAGGTTTAGATGTCTTCCGTTTTTGTAGAAAAAAGCATGGTATCCACAAAACAAGTGTTATTCAGTTACTTACAGTGTTCTGTGGAAAGTCTGGATATCAATCTCGAGTTGTATCCAATCCAGGAAACTTCAGTTATTGGAACTTGTAAATCCACACGCTTGAAATCGTAGGTTGAAAAGATAGATTTCGATATTTTTATCTCGACCAAGTTTCAATTTTGAAATTTTTAAAATCCACACCAGACCTTTCATATTAGAATAGGTATTAACCTATTCAGGTGACAGGTGACATGTGATATTATTTAACCAACTATCCTATTCCTAACATACCGAAATCTTACCTTTCTAAATACGAATTTTTGGTGAAGAAAGACGAATAAACGATTAAGAGAAAGTTTATAACTATGCCAATTGATCAGGATTATCCTTGAATATTGGCGTTGAATGTGCTTGAAACCAGATTCAAATAACTTCAAGTGATTTTCCATTACGCCATTTTAATTCATTATAAAGCATTAAGCTTATTATAGCATTTTTATTCTTTATATGGAAAATAATAATTAGACATAATATGAAACATTTTTTTCTTATATATGTTACAAAAAACATGACAAAATTTTGTTTAGCAAAAAAAGAATTTCATTACGTTTATTTGAGTACATGTAGATAGATTTTTGGAATAATCATACCAGCACGCCCTAGTAAGAAACGGATGAGAAATTTGATGATGTATATGTTAATATATGAGGACTATTGTTCAAGATGAGGTAACTTTGTGCTTGGTAATCATCAAAATGATTTAAATCCAATCGCTCCCTCCATTTTATTGTTATAGATCCCATTATTTCTTTTCCTGATTCTGACATAACGGAAACACCAACCAGCAGATTATTCAGATTTCAAGTAATTCAAATAATATATACCAGTGTTTTTTGATACGTTTTACTAAAGAGTTCATTTCCTAACTGCATCAGTAGTATGCATGGATATGAATTTCAAACTCATATCCAGATAAAGATGGTACCTACATTTTATTTCATAAGATCATTCAGAAATCCCAG
This sequence comes from Leptinotarsa decemlineata, assembly GCF_025532065.1. Classification (NCBI taxonomy): domain Eukaryota; kingdom Metazoa; phylum Arthropoda; class Insecta; order Coleoptera; family Chrysomelidae; genus Leptinotarsa; species Leptinotarsa decemlineata. The sequence continues at coordinate 6,593,441 of NW_027412703.1, read as the reverse complement.
AATAATACACTGATTCTTTTATGGTGAAGTAAGTACATATTTACATTTTATCTTCAACTTCACAAGATCACTCAGAAATCACTGAATAGTACACTGATTGTTTCATGGTGAAGTGAAAGTTTTAACACATACATACAGCAATCCATACAGCAATTAACAATTCAACAGTTTGAACAATACCAAAGAACCCGTACCTAAAATATATAGAGCAATACTGTTAACAAAACTCACCAACAAATACTTCATCCTTGAAGTATTTACTGTCGTAATGGCAAGCTAAAACCAAATATCTATCCGCCTGAGGATTCAAAGATGCTATAATATTTCTGAATGTTAAAAGTCCATGTGGAGTATTACTTTCAAATTCGTCAATGTGTACATTCCAATTCAACTTTTGTAGCTCTTTCTTGATATATTCGAAAACCTTCTTATGATTTGGAGTGCCAACAACTCTGGGTATTAGAATGTTATCCAATACTTCATTGGTATATTCAGAATTTGTAAGACCGGCCAAAAAACGGATTTCGGCATTTGACAGTGTCTGGGGTTTGTGATTTATCTGAAAATAATGAATAATTGTATTTAATTAAAATATTATTTTGTATGTCAAGAGCACAGACTTGCTTTCATTGAGTTAAAGGTTCTCCCCCCTTTTGTTATGTCGATATCGGGTTCCAAAAAGGTTTTAATATAAACCCAAAAACATATTGAACTATGAATATTACTGGAGTTTTTTCCCAACACCAAACCGTTATTTTAACACCTCGACACGTGTTTCGATCACCAAGTGATCATCTTCAAGAGGAAGATCAAACTAATCATACTTACAAAGCTATCTTTATTTTTACCATAGATACCTGTTCTAGGTACCTGCGTCTTGAGTGTCTTAATTTAATTTCACAATATTGCCTTATCTACTAATCTTAAATTAATTTTACAATGTGTCCTTATGTAATAGTTAGGTGAACAGTGGCGGCATAGCCTCCCCATAAAATTTGAAGCTATTCATCGCAATAAAATAAAAATGCTTGGGTATCATTAATTTACCATTAATTTTCAATATAATTACATAATATGCCCGAAAAAACACTATCACTCACTACGTAGTACGTACTACGTATCCTGCATCAACAAAACTTAAACGCACCGCCCATGAACGAATAACGAATAAACCATCAACCCGAAATAATAAATGCCATACGTTGCAAGGGAGCCAAGCCTCCGAACGCTTTAAAAAACACAAGCTTCGCGAGACCGATCCAACCAGCGACATACGTCCCGATTTTTAATTTCAGTTGCAGTAATTATAGCGTTAGAGGAGGCTAGCCTCCAGTTGGTCTCCGTTAGTGTACGACTGCGTTTGTTTTTTATTTAATTATTCAGACGGGATGCTGTGCCGGACCGGGACTGAAAAATATTTCGGTAAATCGTTCTAGTGTTTCTTGATAATATTTGTTATTTGTGTATAAAACAGGCAGTATTGTATTATAGCAGTGCTTTTTGGTAATATTTTTAATGTGTTTTCTTTCATTTTGAAGGTGTTTTCAGGTATTCACTTTTTCGGTAAGTTTTTTTTTCCATTTATTATGGATAAATTGCACGAAATTAAAAAATCTGACGATATAGTCGATTGTTTGCTGACAAATAATTTCAAGTCTTTATCTTATGATAATAAATTTTACATTATTAAAACTCTGGGAAGGCCTCAATCAAATTTGATTTCAATTAAAGCCTCAGATAATCGACAAAATCGAGGATTTAATATTAGTTGGTACGATAAACGCGATTGGTTGACCGGCTCCATTAAACGAGAAAAATTTTTTGTTGGTTCTGTGTTTTATTTTCTGTACAAACCGAATACCAAACGTGGTCTAAAATAGAATACTCCGATTTAAAAAAATTTACCTTGTTCTACAGAAATAAAATTTTGAATCTAAGAAGCATATATTTTCATCTTGTAAATTAAAATTGTTTAGCAAACAAAATATAGCAACAGCTTTAGATACAGCTCAAAAAGAGCCCATAATTTCTTTTAATAATCAGGTTAGGGAAAATCGGTCGAATTTAAAAAGACTTATCGATATTACGATTTATTTGGGTTCCCCAGAATTAGCTTTTCGCGGATACGATGAAACCGAAGATTCGATTAATCGCGGCAATTACAGGGAACTTTTAATGTTATGGGGCAAATATGATTTACAATTTGTTACTTTTTTAAGCGGTAGCGTTTTTTTGGCACCTCAAAAACCATCCAAAATGAGCTTATAGACAGTGTGGCATATATTATTGAGGAAAATATAAGCAAGGAGTTTGAAAGTGTTTCTTTCGCATGGGAAATTGATGAAACTACCGATATCACCTGTACATCACAACTTTCAATCGTTTTTAGATATGTCAAAGATGGTAATGTGGTAGAACGTTTTATGGGTTTTCATGATGTTTGATCTGGGCGCACAGCTGACGATTTGTTTAATTTTTTAATTCGTACGTGTGACACCTATAATTTTGGGCAAAAGTTAATTGCGCAAACCTATGATGGGGCTGCGGTCATGGGCGGCCATTTAAATGGTTTACAAACTAAAATAAAGTCCATAGCTCCTCATGCAGTTTTTACGCATTTTCAAGCCCATGCCCTAACTTTAGTATTAAGCAAAGCGTGCAACAACATAAAAATTTTCGCGCCTCCGGCGGGCTTTTCTGCGTGTAAAAGTCTTTAAGACTTTAGCCACCCCTGTTCTCCAATGCACGAGCCGTCACTGTAGGTGAATCTAATAATTAAAATATTATGAGCTATAAAAAATTAATTTCACATTATTGCCCTATTTACTAGTCTTAAATTAATTTTAGAATGTGTCCTTATGTAAATCTAATAAATAAAATATTATTTTAACAAGCTATATAGTATTCTATTAGGTATTGGTCCATCATCGTTATTCATAATAATGTTCACTTATTTCTACACTCTCATCCGTCTTCCGAGAAAGTTCTTGAGGATATCCTTGCTAGTGTTGTAAGTTCGATTCAATATTTGCCCGATTCCTTGAGAGGACTAGTTCGGGAGAAAGTCAAGAATCAAATCTCCAGGAACATGATAACAGATAAACGGAAACATTTAATAAACGACGATAAAAACCAAAAGGAACTTATCAAACGATTGAAAGACAAATACGTTTTTTATTTTTTTATTTGAAAGCCGATAAAGGTAACAAAGTAGTAATTCTGGATAAATCGGACTACTACGAAAGGGTCAATACTCTCATCACTAACGAACTGTATGCGAAATTGTCCAGGAACCCGTTACCAAAGATGATTGCCGAAGTGAAAGACGTCCTCAAGAAATGCGACTACATACTTCCCCCTCAACTGAAACGGAACTTACAAGTTTCCAACCCAACGGTGTCAAAACTATATTGCCTCCCAAAAATCCACAAACCGGGAAAATCAATGCGCCCCATCGTGTCAGCTATTGGATCTCCTACTTACCTATCAAATAGCAAAGTGACTCACTAAGGAATTTGAAAGCTTGTCTATTGCGGAACCAGGTTTTAGTATAAAAAACTTCTTAGAGTTCATACAACATACAAAAAACATTGTTCTGCAAGAAGATGATATGTTCCTTTTAATGTTAGTTCCTTATTTCCTAGCGTCCCAAATCCACAGAACTCAGGGAATTACTAGAGAAAAATAATTTCAATAATGTTGAAATTGATGAATTCGTTTCTCTCACTAATTTGTGAATGAAACAAAACCGGTTCCAGGTAGCTTTTTGCTTGTTGCTTTTATGAACAACAGGAGGGTGGAACGGCTATGGGTAACCCCTTGTCCCCCTACTTGGCAAACCTATTCATGAGCAGATTCGAAATGGAAACCAAGAAAAAGTCAAAGTATTTTTTTTAGGATATGGCTAAGGTATGTGGATGATATTTTCGCGATATTCGATAACAAAAACCTAATATTGAGGACTTTGTTTCCTTTTTAAATAATAGATTTCCATCAATAAAATTCATGTATGAGGTAAAAAATAAAGGACAACTTCCATTTCTTGACGTTTTGGTAATGAGGAGCCAATATGGAGGGTTAGAATACGATATATTTAGAAAAGAAACAAGCACGTACAGGTATATTCCTGACAGTTCACATCACTGTGAATAGCACAAACGTGCTGGGTTAAATTTTCTAGTGCGTCTTTTGTTTTTTCTCAGGTACCACATGAGAGGTTCACAAAAGAAAAACGTACAATACAGGAAATAACAGCCACTAACGGTTTCTCGAGGGGTATTGTAGGTGACATAATAAGGAAGGTTAAGAATGAACGAAATCTCGACTTTTAGAAAGAACAAAAACCAAGATAAATATAACTCAGTTCCATACCACCAATACACGAAGAACTCTGGAAAGATATGAAGGTGGTTTTTAAAACAAGTCATACGCTACAGAGCCTTTTGAAAAGTCCAAAAGACAAAGTTGAGATTTCGGAAAAGTCTTGAATTTACGAAATTAAATTAAGGACTGCGATGCAAAATATTATGGACAGACAAAAATATCTATTGAAATAAGATATAAGGACCACTTAGCACACTTAAAAATATGGAAGACCTGAAAAATCAGCAGTCGACCATCATATTTTGCAACAAAACCATTCCATAGACTTCAGTTCATCAAGATTAGACAACTTAACAACAACAAGATTAGTAGATAAAGCAATATTGTGAAATTAATTCAAGACACTCAAGACGCAGGTACCTAGAACAAGTATCTATAGTACGAATAAGGATAGCTTTGTAAGTATGACTAGTTTGATCTTCCTCTTGAAGATGATCACTTGGTGATTTGGGGAGCATGACATCCTTCATTAGTCGGAGGGCTCTTAACACATTGTGACTGAAGATATCGAAATGTTCAGTTGAAGTTGAAAGAATTAGCACTAAGCACGCACGAATGAATAATGGCATTGTTACATTTACGATTAAACCTATTAGTAGAGACACACCGATATTATTTACTGTTGGAATGGTTATGACAAACATATATGATAACCTCCCCTTCTTTCATATTTTATCTGAATCGTGGTCTCACCTTACCGACCTGGTCCGGGTGCTGTAGACATTTTACTCGGGGCGGGACGAATATATTCTCACAAATTATTTTAGATGGATGTGCAAGGAAACACATTGACAAACCAATTGCTATTAACATCTTATTGGGATATATACTTATGAGAAAAATAAAGGTCTCTGAGACATCTTTGGAAGATTCATTTCTCTGTGACTCATCAGCTATTTCATTAGATATTATTAAAAATTTTTCAGAACTTGAAAATTTTCCGCGAGTGTTGACTCTTGAAGTCCTGAAGAGGAACAATGCAAAAACTGTTTAATGAAACGGTCTTACGTGAAGAACAAGGTCGATATATTGTTTCACTCCATTTCAAATATACTAATCCTACTTTTCCTGAATTGCGAGACTATCCAATTTCTCGTTTCTGTTCACTAGAACGCCGCCTCATAAAGCAACCCGTTTTCCATGAACAATATCGTTAATTTATGTAAGAATATCTTGAAATGGGTCATATTTAAATTACTGATGGACTTGATATAACCGAGAATCATATTATCTTCCTAATCATTGTGTCATAAAACAGGAAAGTACATCCACTAAATTGAGAGTAGTGTTCGGCTAAAGTCGCCAATTATAAATCAATTCAGGAATGTTGTAGGACCCAAACTCCAACCCGATATTGCATACATTTTTTTTGAACTTCTATACTTCAAAATAAAGTATTCATGCATTAATTTCATTATCACAAATTTCAATTTTTTGAGTTGACCCGTTCAAAAAATAAAAGGGGGGGGATTAAAGAAATACAGTGTAGAGTTCATAATTTTTTATTTTGTTTTTTCTTCAACTTATTTTCTCCTTTTTTTTGTCTTACATCAAATAGTATAATTGTTTATGTCAGTCAGTAAATGTCAGTAATATACAATTCAATGCCTATTAGCCTGAAAAGTAGTTGTTAAGAGTTAAGTATATCTCGAGGGCACCAAGTTTAATCGTATAAAATGTACGCAAATCCAAAATTTTAGAAATTTTGTCGAGCAAATGACTTGAATGTAATAATGTCATCTCAAACTATATTACACGAAATCATTTTTAAAATTATGGAATTGCACGGATTTTGATCAATTGAGCTTGGTATACGCTGATATAATAAACGAAACGGATAACGAAAAAGGTATCAATATCAACCATATCGTAAATTGTTTTTTATTTTACTACAGAAGTACATCACACACAACCACCAATGAGACCCTGTCTAAATCAGAGGTTCTCAAACTTATTTTGTCTACCGCTCACTTCGAGAATAAATTATTTTCTAGTGCCCCCCATTTTTTTTTAATTTACTACATCTTAAGAATCACAATAGCAATCATTATTTTAATAATTAAATTATGTGTGTTATGTGAAAATAAGACTTTCTGATGAGGGTAATGTAAACCACCATTTTGTAATGGTGTTATTAAAACAAACATTTCAATTTGAATTTTAAAACTAATCTAATGTGAAGGATAAATTCGATGATTTTTAACAAGTTTGTTAATATCAGGCTTGAATTTACTCAAAAACAGCCGTAAGCCACCGCGTTCGGTAATCTGTAACCTGCAACCGATTTCTCTTTTTAGTTAGCAACGTTGCCACAGCACTAAATCCACGTTCACACAAATACGATGATGAGAATGCTATCAAAAATCGTTGAACGATGTTCCACAATCCAGGGTACAATTGCGGGATTGGCTTTTGTTCTTGGTATCCATTTTTGAATTTTATTTTTATTTCCTCGTTCGTTATCAGTTCTTCTTCCAGCTGGGGTGATCCCGCTGTGTTGACATTTGAAAACGGATCCAACACCCAGTCCGGTATTTCAAATTTTAAAATGTCCTGGATTCGTTCTGCGAAATCACAAGCAAGTCGTCGTTGTTGAAGAATATTGCTGACAAATTAGGAAAATTGCCAAACTCACGTCTGCAGACGTGAGTCTGCAGACGTGAGTTATAATATAATATAATAATATAGGCATGCCTATATTATTATTATTGTATAAGAGTAATTTGGCTACAAAACCAGCAGTGACCTTTTTTGTTTTAACCAAATTCAAGTCATCACCTTGAAGTTGGAGATTGATATCATTAAATAATTTATACAGGTCTGTCAAGTAAGAACTCTACTACAGAGTCAAATAGATTGTCAAATCGAGTCAGACAGTTACCTCTTGATAACCAACGCACTTCTGTGTGAAATAGCAATCGATTGAAATCTTCATCATTAGCAACACAAAGCTGAATGAATAATCTGTCATTTAAAGAGCTGTTTTGGATTTTTTGGCTACAAAAGCAGCATGACATTTTTTGTTTTAATGAAATTCAAGTCGTCACCTTGAAGTTGGAGATTGACATCATTAAATAATTTATACAGGTCTGTCAAGTTCGCAATCTCATTCTTTGAAGTGATGAGGTTGTCGTGCAATTCTTTGTCTTTGTTTTCCAAGAACTCTATTACAGAGTCAAATATATTGTAAAATCGAGTCAGACAGTTACCTCTTGATAACCAACGCACTTCTGTGTGAAATAGCAATCGATTGAAATCTTCATCATTATCAACACAAAGCTGGTTAAATAATCTGTCATTCATAGAGCTGTTTCGGATTTTATAGACTGCTTTGATGATATATTTCAGTGATTGAGAGAAGCTCTCATTCAAATTTTTCGCAACCAAATGTTACCTATGAATGACGCAATGTACAGCGAGCACATCTAGACCTTTATTTTTTAAATACACTATGAAGCCTTTGTGACGTCCTGTCATAGCCGGAGCGCCATCCGTAGCAGCTGATATATTCTTCAGTGGAATTTCTTTCTCACCACAACATTTTTCCAGTGTATTATACATATATGGTTTCTCCTTTTGTATCCGTCTCTAAATTTCTGGCAAATAGTAGTTCTTGATATATTTTCTCATTTTTAATAAACCTCACGGATGACAACAAAAATGCTTCATTGGTTGGTAAAGTGGACTCATCTAACTGAATTGAGAATTTGGAAGTCTTCAGATGATTGCACAATGACTCTTCAATGTTTTCAGCCATCTCATCAATTTGTCTTTGCACGGAACTATTGCTCAAAGGAATTTTTCGGATAATATATGTCGCTGGTTTATGGAGCATAGTAGTTATTCTTCTTTTATTGCCGGTAAAATTAAATCCTCTCCAATAGTCTGAGGTTTACCTGTTTGAGCAATCAGCAGGAAGCAGATCATAAATAAAAACAAAGGTTTTTACAGTACAGTTTTTATATGAGCTACCTACTCGTTGTTATTCTTGAATAGTGAATTAGTGTAAGCCCTCAGCACTTACAATAGAATAAAACTTATTGCGCCCATAAAAAATACAAATATTTTGGACAAGTCACCTATTACATTGCACAGATACATTATCTCCAAGCGAATCCTTAAGAGTAACATTGAACTCACTCAGAGTATACAGGCTCATTTTAGTGAGAAGTTTTTTCACTGTATTTCTGAAAAGTCTGAGTGTCAGATGTTTGATTTTTTCAGGAAGTAAATTGAAGCAAGTGATGCCAATTGATTTGCTTTTATCCAATGTTCTTAAGAGGGGCACAATATTATTTCCATTGCGTGTTTTGTAGGAGTGAATATCCGAGTGTTTTGTAAGTGTGTGATATTTTCTTTGACATGCAGAACATTGTCAAAGATAATTTGTGAGAATAGTCATGATTCCTGTATTCTCAAACAAGGGCTTACAGTGTTCATTATATTCAGCTTTTACAATGCTACGAACAGCAGCTTTTTGCAAGACAAATACTCTTGTAGCTTGCATTACCCCAACACAGCAATCCATAACTCATGGCTGAGTGGAACAAGGCGTAGTATGTCATTAGAGCTGCTTTCTGACCAGCCGTTGTAGCTATTCGCCTAATGACATAAACAGATTTTGCTAGTTTGTTGCAAAGATTACTGATGTGAGTGGTCCAGGCAAGAGACGAGTCAAGAAGAACTCCCAAAAATTTTATACTTTCTGATGTAGAAATGGCATCATTGCGATAGTGTGAAAATACACAAATTTCTGTTTTTGTTTCATTCATATACAGTTCATTGGAGTTAAACCACTGTTTAGCAGAGGCACAAATATTTGCCGATATGTTATCAACATCACGGGTTCTATCTATATGTACAGAAAATGACGTGTCGTCAGCGTATAATTTTGTCAGTAATGCAAGTTTAAGATGCATATATGAAGGTAAATCATTAGCCTAAATTAGGAACATGGAAGATCCCAGTATGGATCCTTGTGGGACTCCCCTTTTGATAATACGTTCTTGACTTATCATATTGTTATTGTAAACTCTTTGTGTTCTGTTAGCTAAATATGATTCAATTATTTTATTGGGAATTCCTCTTATGCCATACCATTCTAATTTCTCCAACAGTCTATCATGACTGACACAATCGAAAGCCTTCGACATATCTATGAAGATAGTTAAACAGGATTGTTTATTTTGAAAAGCTTCAATAATGTTATTACCTAATTTGTTTATAGCGTCTATGGCACTTTTACCTTTCCTAAACCCAAATTGATGATTATGTAAGAAATTATTGCTTTCCATGTAGTTACTAAACTGTACTGAAATAGCTTTTTCCATTACTTTGGATAGGGTGGGCAATATGTGAATTTGTCTATAATTCTCAGGTAATTTTTCATCTCCCTTCTTGAATATAGCTAGAACTTTGGCTGGTTTGAACACTGATGGAAAAAAACCATCAAAAAGACATTTATTTATTATGATGGTAATGATTCAACGATTAGCGATGCGCATTATTTGAGCAAATGAGTGCTGATACCATATACATCATATCATACATACATCATATACATAGGCCACATGTGACCCATTGTACATCCTCCCGAGGAGTTGTCCTCCTAGGTCGTCGTCCATCCTGTCCTTTCCAGGAAGGTGGACAGGTCGCTGGGAGACATCTCCTTTATATTGGCAGGTGTAGGCCAAGACTCGCCGAAGACACACTCTCTTATTGACGATAACTCCGGGCACTCGCATAAGACATGCCTGACAGTCTGATCTTCCTGTTCACACATCCTGCACAGAGGTGTGTCCACTAGCCCCATATCATGGAGGTGTTTCCTTAGCTGACAGTGGCCAGTAAGAAATCCTACTGTTAAGCATAGATTTTTTCTGGTCATCGCCAGATATTTCTTCGGCGCCAGCTTCCCAAGGTGATCCTGGCAAGATTGCATCCTTTGATTTCATCCCCTATCTTTAGGGATTGAGCATGGGTGTAACATTTGGCTAGTTCCGCAATTGTCGAAGTCATCAGGCCGTAGGTGCCACTGGGTCCTAAAATTCTCAGTCCAGCCGCTTCCTTGGCTAAAGAGTCGGCAATGCGATTACCTTCACTCCTGTCGTGCCCACCTCAGGATAATGTTATTATCTACCGAGGCTTTGGCTAAATCTTGGTGGCACTCTAGTACTAGCACTGAAATAACACGTTGTCTGTTCAAGTTTATTTGCTGTCAGTGCAGATTGTTATGTTTTTGCCAACTACTTTTATATGTACATTGAATTATACAAAAAACACTTTTTCATATTCAGTTTGTCCTCCAAACCATCGTTATGGAATTGAATCAGATATCATTCACAGAATTTCTGGACAATATAGTGTATGAAAGAGGTAAAATTTCACTTACAGAAATACTGTCATCTTTAATGGCGGACATTGATGTTTCAAAATAAGACACTTGTTATACTGTGTCTTCAGCAATCTGGATAACATTACAAGATAAAGCACTCACTTTATTCATGAAATTACGACCTTATATCACAAATGAGTTGAATCTACTCATGTCATCGATGACAGTATGACAGATTATTCGATCTAATCCCAGCCATAGGAATCTGGTTTAAATTGAAAGGGATATATTTTTAGGAGGGATTATTTTTGGGAAAGAACCGTTTTGGATTTCTACTTCTTAATCTTTATACAAAAAAATGTAGGAATCTTCCAAAAAATGAAGAAAGCAAATAATTTCAGAATAAACTCTTTACAAAGATGTGCATACCATACAAAGAAGTAACTTTCAGACACAAACTTTGAAAAATTCCCACATTTTTTGTATGAGAATGGAGAAGTAAAATGCCAAAACCTTTCTTTCTCAAAAATTAATCTCTCCTAAAATATGATCCTTTCAATTTAAACTATACCTATTGAACCACACTTTTGTATCACTGAACATTTCCATACCTCCTTTTACTACTCTTATGTATATTTCACTGCCTATCAATAAATTAGGATCAGCGGCAAAAACTGTAATGAATTTATTTATGTTGGAATGATTACATAAATTGTTCATGTAATCATCACGACTCTACAAAATAATTTTCGCTCTTTATCCTTCCTAAAGTTCATTTTGTGATTTTCTGCTGAATTATGAACAAAAATGAAAAGAAAATACCTTTTTTGGTATAGAGTTTGCTTTTGTAATAGTTGTAGTAATAATACTCATTTTTGATTTTTTTATAAATTTTAAATCATTTTTAATACATTTAAAAATACCGCGCGATCAGAGTGGAGTTTTAACGTTCACACAGTGCTGATAGATGGCACTAGAATGATAAACAACGATCAGGTGTTCTATACAAATCTAGAATAACTTAAAATGTCTAGAAAGTGTAAATATGATGCTGATGCATTTTTTTATACATGTGGGCAATTTATTGAAGTTCGAGATGTAAAATACTAATTAAATACATCTTACGTTCTCTGTAAAGCCTACAAAGCATATTTTGGTGAATTAAATATAATAGACATATTAATTTCTATTTCCATATTTTAGGTTGGTATTGAGGAGAGAACAGGTCTATGAAATTTGCAATACCAAGAATCTGGCGAGAACCAAAAGACCACTTTAACGACTGCTGCTTTTGCATTGTGAATCTGAGCAAAAGACGTAGAGGTAACAATGCAGAACCTATCGAACCTTCTGCTCCAGTCGCACACAATCTGACACGACCAGTACCTGAACCACCGAAAAAATTATCAAAGAAAAGTAGCTCATCTCTTAGTTCTCATAAAAGTAATTCCGATAAGGAGTTTTTACCGACACCAGAACAACCAAAACATCATTTCATCGCTACAGAAGATTTTAATGATTTGATTAGAGATTAAAATTTGCTAAAAGTAAAGCAGAGCTCTTAGGCTCTCGCTCAAAACAGTCGAATTTGCTCGATGATATTAATATCACGGATCAGCGGGCAAGGTATGAAACATTCTCAACATTTTTCACAAAAGATGGACTTTGTTTTTGCAATGACATGAAATGTATGTTTGAAGAAATTGGCATACCTTCTGTTCCTAGCGAAGGGCGTTTATTCATTGACAGCATCACAAAAATCTTAAAAGCTGTTTTATTACACAACGGAAATGAATTCCCATCTCTTCCAATCGCTCACTCAGTACATCTTAAAGAAAATTATGAAAGTGTTAAAATTTTGCTTGAATGTGTAAAGTATAACTGGCAGCTGATTGGAGATTTTAAAATGGTGGAATTTTCGATGGGACCTCATAGAGGATATACAAAGTATCCGTGTTATTTGTGCTTATGGGATAGCAGAGCGGTTGCTAAGCATTATACTCAACGGTCATGGCCTGTAAGAACAGAACTTTGTGTTTGGAAAGAAAACGTAAAATTTGAGCCCAATTATTGAAGCGGAAAAAGTGTTAATGCCACCTCTGCACATCAAGTTAGGGTTGATGAAACAATTTGTTACAAAACTGGATCAAGCCTCAGAAGCTTTTGAACATGATGGGAGACTATATTTGGGGTTTATTGAGAGATAGTACCTATGAACATGAAAGAAAAAGTAAAAAGTGTGCACTTGACAAAAAAAAATTGTTTAATGTCTAAATAGGAATAAATCCCAATAACAAGACATATCAATATCATTAGCAAGCATGTTACAGTTTTATATATATATATATAGATATATATATATATATATATATATATATATATATATATATATATATATATATATATATATATATATATATATTTATATATACTCTATATATATATATATATATATATATATATATATATATATTTATATATACTCTATATATATATATATATATATATATATATATATATATATATATCTATATATATATATATATATATATATATATATATCTATATATACTCTATATATATATATATATATATATATATATATATATATATATATATATAGAGTATATATAGATATATATATATATATATATATATATATATATATATATATATATATATATATATATATATATATATATATATATATATATATATATAGAGTAGAGTAACTTTCAATTTGGGCTCATGTATTTTGACTAGAGTCTAAAAATTTCTTAACATGGTTATTAACTTGACCAATAGGTTCATAATAAATGTCGAGATTTTCACAGAGTTGATTGTAAAGTTTGCTCATTGCAACAACTTGACTTGACTTGACTTGAGTAATATGTTTGTTCTAGAATTTGGTAGATAAAAAGTCAGTTCATTTCTAGAATTGATTCGTGGAACATGAAAGTTGAAGTGGGAGAGTAGTTTGAGACAGTCAATCAGATTATTCACTAGTTTATAAATGAAAATTATAGAGTAGTAGGTTCTTCGGTTTTGAAGGGATAACAGATTAAATTTATTCAGTAGTATTCTGTTGTTGTCAATGTCTTGTTCAGGGGAAACTCTTTCTAGCTTGTAATATATTTCATGAAGCCTCTTTGTATAGACTCGATTTTGTTTATGTGGACATTGTATATGGGTGACCATATAAGGGAGGCATATTCCAGCCGAGATTTGAAGTATGCGGTTACGATAGATGAGCCCTAGCATCCGTTTGGCTTTTAAATTATTTTCTACTTTTTTGTGAGTTATTTTGATAGTATAACTTAATAAAAATGATGAAACTGTTTATTTAAATGCTTTCATTTTCAATTAAAAATCAAAACCACAGATTTTGAAAAATACCGTTCAAACATTTTCCTAAATAAAAAAGCAAACTTTTTCATGCAGTGTATGTTTTTTTCGTCTAATTACGACCTAAAGAATTGAAATTCAATGTTTCAAAGTTAAAGTCAAATTTTGTGTTGATCCGTGTAATAAATAACGGTGAGCCCAGCAACACATCCTTGGGGTATTTCTACTCTCACTATAATATTCTCAGATTTATATAGACAATGTTTGTTAATATTAGTTGACGACAATCCATCTTACTGAATTTCTGGTTATCCCATGTAGTTTCAGTTTTTTCATGAGTACCTCGTAGTTCAAGTAGACAAATGTCTTTGACAAATCTAAGAACATAACAAGTGCTAAATAGTTTTTTTTTTCCAATAAGTTTCTTATATTATGAGTAAACTAAGATATTGCACTGTGAACTGATCTTCTCTTAGGTACCCGTGTTGGTTATTGCTAAATACGTTTCATTTATATAGGAAATTGGTAATATTATTACACATAGTTAGCTCAAACAATTTGGCAAAACTTATCAAGATATTTGTAGAAGAAAGAAAACTCAATCATCAAATATTCTTGTAATGTATAATAAGCTTTAACCAATAACAGATATTTCAGTGACTTTATGAATTTAAGAGTATTTCAGGCTTTTATTAGATCAGGGAGTTTTTATATACTTTTAAACCAGCATAAGTTGGCAATTTTTCTAATGTGGATGTTCTGTCAGTTGTCGTTATTAAATTAGTAGCATTTCTATTGCAATATTGATGGTGGTAAATGTTTTCCAATTAATTTTCAAGTTTTTTAATGTGCAAGTAACATTTATATACGTAGATGCAATAAACTGTCAAAATCTTTTTACTCTTGAGAATTTTCCTGCAAGAATCACGCCGTTTCATTTTGAACATCAATTGAACAATAAGTTTTTGTGTAATAAATATCCTATTTATTTCTGTAGCATTTTCCCATAACATGATGTGAAATGATAATGCAGAATATACTAATGCTAAACTTGGATCAGAATAGTCCCAAGAAGTTCATACCTCAATCGCGTAATTGCAAAGTAGGATTTGATATAGGTCGATGGTTTTTGATAAGTTCAGAGTCCCCTATTTTATAAATAGATTTCATTAGTTTGAGTCTTGAAGGAAAATCACGAAACAAGATATCGAGACTAGTCTGGGAATGCTACGAAAAACTGAAGAAACTGGAGAAACAAAATGGATTGAGTCTATACTGAGTGACAGTTCACTCGGGAATCACAAGTACAATCAACTCCATATTTAGCTCTGACAAAGCTGTGGGGTAGTCAAATTTATGGTAAGTAACCAAATGAAGAAATGGGTTAATAAGAAACATAATATACACAGAAAACTCTTCATAGATAGTCTGTTTGAGAAAGTATCGAAGTGCTTCAAGTGAGCAGGGATAGACGCAGAGTTAGAGACTACTCACAGGACACTGTATATTCAGAGCACACCTGAACAAAATAGTGATATATAACGGACACATCAGCTGCAGCACAGATATAGCTCATGTTTTATGCAAATGTCAGGTACTGGATTACAGAAGGCAAGTGATTTTGGGACATCGCAAATTATGTCCAGAGAAATATAGCAAATTTATTTATTTATTTTCAAACAGGTAAAAACCTCATTACATGAAAATAATTATTCTTATGAAAATGTCAATACAGTCTAAATCATAAATAGAATTCTAATATTTTTTATACGTGAATACAGTTACATTGTATCTTCGAGTAGTTACTACATAAAGCCGAATGGAAGGAAAAAACATAGTTATTCTAAACTTGAAAAGTATTTTTTACACCACTATAAAATTGTTTGGGAGGAAGAACAAAGTTGATATCTGACATTAACAGGAAGTTGTTATTTTGATCATTGTAATGATAGGTGAACAGTTATTTGTTGATACATATGGTACATCAAAGAATTGAATGAGTTTTGTTGTTCTTTTGGGAATTCTCTCTTTCAGTAAAGATTTGAGATTGGGATAGTTCTAATTTTTTTATATATTTTATAACACATTAACACTATACTTGCCTGTCTTCTATTTTCTAGACTGGGTATTTTAAATTCATTTCTTAGTGCTACTGTTCTAATTGTATTATAATCCAGGTATACTTTATATTTCTAGTAATATAAAAATCTCAGAAATCTGTTTTGAATTTTTTCTAATCTATTTTTATGAACAATATAGGAAGGATGCCATACTACAGCCCCATATTCAAGTTTAGGTCTGACCAAACTATTATAAAGTGTAGTAATCACTTTAATAGCATTGAAATGTGCACTTTGTCTCATTATAAATCCCATCATTGTTAGTGCCTGAGATGCTATGTAATCCAAATGGCGTTTGTACGAGAGTGTGGAGTTATAGTATATACCTAAATCTTTGACAGTCTCTACCATGGATAATTCAAAACCATTCATTAAGTAATTGTATAGTGTCTTATTTAGTTTTCGGGTACAAGACAGGACAGAACATTTGGATATATTGAACGGAAGATCATTTTTCACACTCCATCGATAATCACTATTGATGTACTCTTGTAGTTTGACACAATCTTGTAAGTTTTGATCTATCTACAAAATTTAAGGTCATCCGCGAATAAGAGACACTCAGAGTACTTTATATTTTGAGTTAGATTATTAATGAATATAAGAAAAATTAATGGACCAAGTTTGATCCTCCGAAAGAATTAATGTACACACTAGTACAAAAAATATTGTCATGAAAAAAGCAATAGCCCATGAGGCTGCAGGGTTTTCAGAAACTCAAGAGGAAATGAACAAGTCAGATGGCTCTCAGGCAACAACAAAAACTCATTCAAAATTCATGACCACTTTCTTAAGTCAATGGTAATGCTAATTTATGATGAATGTTCAGTTAACATTTTTCATATATAATGAAAAATACAAATCTCTTGAAAACACTATGGCAGCACTTGAGAGTGCATTCATCAATTAATTCTTGGATCTATTTTCTGACAAGTATTAAATTCATGGTTTACTGTTACCTATTTATATGGTATAACACTTTGCAATAATACATTTTCAATCTGAAATTACTAAATTAATGGCAAATGGCAGGCTTACTTGATTTGTTTTCAACTGACTCCCTTGTCCTTGAATAAGTGTCGCCAGTATGATGGATTTCACTAAAAAATAAAACATTCTACTCAAGTCTATTTTTAAATTCGATTCGACTTTATTTGTTGACTTGTCCAAGGAATTAACCAAAATATTACCACCATAACTCATAATATTTATCTCTCTCTCTCTGTCTAGGTTATCTTAGCTATTGCTTCCGTGCGTGAATATCACTATTGCATTTCACCCACAGACCATCTGTGATTTCACCCAATTTTACTTTTAAAATTTATGTTCCAATCAGTTATGTGGTTATGAATGGATGGATGGAGATATGTTCCAAAAATAACCACTTCTCTCTTCTTTATCTAACCAGAATTTTAGACAGCGGTTAACACTATAAACTATAACCATACATTTTTTCAAATAATCAAATCATCCACATCAATTAAAAAAAAATTATTGGGTGATTGTAGAAAACGAAGATGACCGGATTCGTTTTTGGGATTATGAGTTGAATACACTTTTGTGTTCTCTCACGATAAATGCACTGTTTGATGTGAAATGGGACCTCAGTTCCTGATTATAAGTATGTTGTTTTTTTTTTATTTCAATTATACCGCATCAGCCAGCTAGGTTATTAGCGGTGGAACAATAAGATGTTTTATATTCTATATTATGTTAGAAATTTTGATACATTTCAAAAAACACAACAGTGAATCTATATTCTTGATATCTAGGATACTGGAGTATTCATTTCCTGAACCGGATATAAGTATTTCGTTTTGGTAGCTGGGACAGTCCATGTTAATGTGCTTAACACTTAGATCAACGTTGCAGTTGAGGCATCGGTTGGGTGTTTCTTGATTAAATGTAGATGAGTATACCGGGTGTGGCCAATGCGTAGTCGGGTGAGAATGACTTGCTGTCTACGACTGAGATGGCGGTAGTTGTTAATAACTAGGTTTGGATTGATATCTCTGAGTTTATTGGGGGTTAAGAAGCTCCACCGTTCTTTCCATCGTTTGAATATAAGTTTTTTTATGTCGTTATATAGATCTACGTGTGGAACCTGGGAGTTTTGATTTGTTCCTGGATTTGTAATGGAAGCTTTAGCTTCTGCGTCAGCGATTTCGTTGCCTTTAATGCCTGTGTGAGATGGTACCCAGACTATTTCCACTCTTTTTTTGTTGTTGGTTAGTTCTATAAGTTCTCTTTTGATTCGAAGAAGAATGGCATTTTTGGGGTATAGTTGTTGAAGTCCTTGTATTGAAATAAGCGAGTCCGAGCCTTCGGTTCTATTGCAGTGTACTAGAGCAGTTTTAATGGCGTGAAGTTCAGCTGTGTAGATACTGGAAGCAGGTGGTAGGCGGTAAGTATAATTTGTCGTGTTCGTTATAACTGCTGCACCAACCCCATCATTTGTTTTGGAAGCGTCTGTATATATGTGGTTGAAAGATTGGTATTTTGAGGCGACTAACTCAGAATGATTTCTCTATAACTGTATAACAGCTGACGATGTATTATGTTTCGAAAGAGCGATCAATTGAGCATTGCACTTGGGAAGATCAATCGTCCAGGGAGGTGGAATTTGAATATTAATAGGGTAGGTGTTACGGAAGTTAAATTAAGCAATAACGATTTTATTGATTTGGGCATAAGTGGTGTGGGCATGGCTTTGTTTTGTGGGAAAATGCGTGCGTACCTATCGGTTTGAGAAAGTATTTCGATATGTAGGATTATATGTATTGGCTGATATTCTGGCAGCATAGGTACTTCAATGTTAGGTATTGGCGACGGAGCTCGAGGGGTTGTTCTCCTGCTTCTACAAATAGGCTCTCTACCGGAGTGGTACAAATCGCCTCCATAGCAATTTTGATGGGTGTGTGATGAATGATATCAATCGCTTTCAGAACAGATTTCTTTGCTGTTAAAAAGACTATAGATCCATAGTCCAGTTTGGATCGTACTAAGGCTCGATAAAGGTTCAACAAAATTGTATTTTTTGCCCCCCCAGGAAGTATTGGCTAGACCCTTATTGAATTGAGACCATTCGTGCAAGACCTTCTGAGGAATTCCATATGATGATGGGGTACTATCTCCCCTTCTGGGGTCGCTTCTGGTGGATAGTTGATCTGCAAGCTCATGCAGATGATCTTGTCATCTTGGCAAGGTCCACGTCGGAAAGGGTAGCTTGTAATATCCTCCAAAGCGCGTTGGACGTTGTTCACAGTTGGTGCCTGAGGGAGCAGATGTCTGTCAACCCCAGCAAAACTGTGTGAATCCCCTTCACCAAGAGAAGGAAATTGGACGAGCTAACGCCACTTACCCTCAATGGTGTGGTCATTCCATTTGGAACGGAGGTGAAATATCTTGGCATTGTCCTTGATAAAAGACTCACCTGGAACGCTCACTTGGAAAAAGTTTTACACAAAGCCAGACTGTCTCTATGGACATGTTGAAGGATTTGTGGTGAAAGTTGGGATTTAGGTCCCAAACAAATCCATTGGATTCATGTGATGATTGTCAGATCAATGATCACTTATGGTGCAATTGCTTGGTGGCCGAAGGCTTTACAGAAAACGGCCCAAGCGAGGCTCTCTGGCTTACAGAGACAGGCTTGTCTGGCTATCAGTGGTGCCATCAGTACCACACCATCAGTGGCCATGGAGATTCTTCTAGATCTACATCCTCTCGACATGTTTCTCTGACTTTATGCCTCCAACTGTAAACTAAGAACTGTCTTATAAAGTACTATTCCCGAGTAGAGAGGACTGGATCCTGCGGGAGAAGGAAATATTGAGAGCAGATAGTTGTTGGTTCACAGATGGATCAAAAACACCTTCTGGTTTTGGTGCAGGTGTTTTCAATCGCAGACCCAGAACAGAGTTATCTACCTGTCTAGGAACTTATGCGACTGTATTTCAAGCGGAAATTTACGCTATTGAATTGTGTGCGGAGAGATTGGACAAATCCAACCTCACTCACAAGTCAATAAAAATATTCTCGGACAGTCAAGCGGCGTTGGAAGCTCTTGGCTCCTACCGAGCAACGTTTAAATTGGTAGCAAACTGCCAAAAAAAGACCCTCCTCGATAGGAAGACTAAACAGATTGTCTCTGGTTTGGATTCCTGCCATACTGGCCTGGAAGGCAATAAGGCTGCTGACTCTCTTGCAAAGGAGGGTACTGCAAGCGGCTTCATTGGGCCAGAACCTGTCATTCGTATCGCTTTGGGCTTTGCCAAACAAACACTGAACACCTGGATGGCAAGAATAGTTATGGACTTCTGGTAGCATCTTCCAGGAATGGCTCACTCCAAGCCGTTTATTCACCCTTCGAAGTTTGATTCCAAACAGTTGTTGGACTACAGTAGGGATGAACTACGATGTCTAACAGGCCTTACAGGTCACTGTCATTTGAATCATCACATGCAGAGACTGTCGGAAGACAGTGTGTGTCGTCTCTGTCTGGAAAATGATGAAACTGCAGAGCATATACTTTGTGCCTGCCCCGCTGGGGACCTAATCAGGTTTTTGAGTTCGGCAGATCCGTACTCTCACCATCTGACCTGAAAGACCACTCACCATACAAACTAATCGGCTTCGTTAAGAAGCTGGGTTTATTTGGCCGAGTGTGAATAGGTGTGAGCCACAATTAACTCTTATGGGTTGCGGTGGAGGGTCGAATAGACCCACTTACTTCAGACCTACCTACCTACCTACCTACCTACCCTTATTAAATTGAGACCATTCGTGCAAGACCTTCTGAGGAAATAGATATGCTGATTCCACTTCATTTTGTTATTAAAAATCAGACCAAGAAATTTAATCCTATCAGTGAAGCTCAACTGCTTCCCGTTCAGAGTGAGGACTGGAATGCTGCCATCAGTTTGTTTTGAAAAGGTCATACCTTCAGATTTGCTCGAAGAAAAGCGGAATCCTGAGTGTCGGGACACTGTTTGTAAGACGTTTATTGCTTGCTGTAGAGGGTTGCATATTGTTTTGGTATTTTTTCCACTAGCGTACAAGACTATAAGTCATCTGTATAAAGGTTGGCCTTCACTGGCATTTTGATGTCTTTGAGAATGTTGTTCATAGCTACAAGAAACAGTGTAACACTAAGAGATGTTCCTTGAGGGATGCCATTTTCTTGTATCTTTGAATCCGATAATATCCTGTTGACTCTTACTGTGCATTCAGTCATTACCGGTTATTTAGAAAGTTAGAGATGAAGGCTATCATATTTCCTTGAATTCCATAGCCAGTTAGTTCATTCAGTACATTTCGTCTCCATACTGAGTCAAAAGCTTTTTCTATGTCAAAAAATACTTCAATAAGCTTTCGTTTGTTTGCAAAGGATTCAGAAATGACCGCGTGGAGGTTGATTAGGTGGATTAGTGGAGCGATGTTCTCGGGATCCGCTCTGGTGTGGGGTAATGAGATTTTTTTGTTCTAGAAAAAATTGCAATCTAGCATTCAAAATTCAAAAGTTTGCATATGGTACAAGTCAAGGATATTGGCCTATATGAGGTAGGATCGGAAGGTGGTTTATTTGGTTTGCAGAAAGGTAATACAATGGCTTCCAACCATTTGCTCGGAAACTGTCTTGAGGTAAATATTGTATTATATATCTCCAATAGAAATGTCTTTCCTTCTGGAGGAAGTTTGGCTAGAAATATATAGGGAATATCATCTGGTCCACTTGATGAGTTGCTGCAATTAGAGAGGACGTTTTCTAGTTCATCCATTGTGATTTTTGAGTTTACTGGGTGTTCATTATCAGCATCTATTTGAAGAATATTGTTTTCGGTTGTTTTTTTCAATTGAAGGAATTCTTGGTCATATATTTTATTAAGGTCATAAGATAAGGTATTTCGTAATTAGTGGCGTAGAATGTTTTAAAGTGGAGACGTACTTACCCATGATTCACGTTTCCTTTTTTAATGATATATTTTTTGTAAGCTCTAAGTTTGTTGAATTCGATCTTGTTTTCAATAGTGAAATCTTTTTGAGTTTATTGAAAGCTCGTTTGGTTTCCTTTATTGCTTTCTGACAATTCTCGTTCCACCAAGGTACAGGGTGATGTTTCTTAATCTCGGAGGTTTTTCCGATGGCTATGGTTGCGGCCTCTGTAATGATACCTGTGAAAGTTGCTACAACATGGTTGATTTCGTCTAGGGAAATATTCGTTATGTCGTGTATTCTTGATTCCACCAGGTCACTGTATAGGGCCCATTTTTGGCTATCCACATCTTTGAGTCGTCATTTTGGACGGAATTCTTGTCTTGTCAGCTGCGTTGGAGAGTTATTTATTCTGATTGGAAAGTGGTCACTATCATATAAGTCAGGTAATACCTCCCAGGAGAGTTTATTGAAGAGTGATGTGTAACAAAAGGATAGGTCAATAGCTGAATGATTACCTGCCAGGGAGTTGAACCTAGTTTTTTCTCCGGTATTCAGTAACATCGAATTGGATATATTAATGAATTTTTCCAGTTCAATACCTTTCTGATTTGTTTAAGAACATCCCCATATGGTATTATGAGAGTTGAATTCACCCAAAATTATACCTACATATGGTTTTGGTAGTTGGTTAGTTATTGAAATCAATTCTGATATATCAATATCTTGGTCTGGTGGGATACATATGTTGCAGATGCACATTTCCTGCGGAGTTTTCACTATTACTGCAATGGCCTCCAGGTTGGTGATTAGGGCAACTTCTTCTGTATTAACTGAGTTTCTGGTGTATATGCTAACGCCACCAGCGGCTCTTACTGTGTGATTTCTGATTTTATGACATGAATTGTAGTTTTTTACTTTATAGGTACGATCGTTTTTGAAGTTACTTTCCTGGAGACAAATTACAATAGGTTGTACTTCATTGACCAGAAGTTGGAGCATCTCCATATGGGGATAGACCCCATTTATGTTCCATTGTAATATGAATGCTTATGATATGTATGGTATTATAGTTAGATATGCTGTTTTAATAGGTTTCCTGGAATAATTCACTATCATTTTCTGGTAATGTTAGGCTGGAACTGGTTTCAAGTTCCTGGTTGAGCTGTTTCAGAATCTTTTTTCGAATTTTTGTGATTTTCATTTTAATACTTCTCTCTGTCAGGGTCGGGTACATTTTTAATAGAGTTGCTAATAGGGTATGTATGTCGTTGGTTTGATCTCTTGCCACATTCAAAGGATCTGATGACCCGAAAGAGTTTTCTAAAAAGCTGACCATGTGGTTGAAGTCGAGCATGTTTGAGGATTTGTTTTTTTCGAAAAGCTCTTTGGCTGGAGCAATGAGATTTTCGACGGAATTTTCAAGTTGTTGCCTCTGCCCTCTGAAACTGAGTATGTGACTGTATTCTGGTTGGGATATTCCGATTCTAAGGAAAGTAATGGGAGAGACAATTGTAATGCCAAGATCTCTGAGACTATTTTCAACCACAAGGTGTGGTATTGTTGGACAGACATTTAATAATATTGGACGTGTTACAGGAGTTATCAATCTGCGGGCTTTAAAACGCTGGTCGTTAATCACAATTTCACTGCCTTGAATCATGAAAGTATCGACTACGTTTTGGCTGGACAGATAAATGCAAACTCTATTGTTTGATATTTTAGAGGAGAATATTATGTCTTTTGGTTGTACTTTGTTTCCAAGAGCGAGTACATAACCTTGAATTCTCACCCCTTCAATGGAGGGAAAAATAATGGCTTGCTCTCTCGAGGAAAATCTGAAGCTCTGTGTAACTGTTGAATAAGTTTGGGGTTGTGGGTTCATTGAGGGAATGTTACTCTGTAGTTCATTTCGAGTACCCCTGTAGTCAGAGATATCCATGAGGTTGGTTTCACTCGTGTCCATTTCAGTAAGTATTATGATTTGTATTAGGAACATTACAGACTGTTATTAGTGAACTTCTTATATGTACACACGTTTTATTCAAACTATAAAATGTTTTTGTTGTTTTACAAAGGTAAAAAATTATCAACTTATTCAGAGACAACCGAACTGTTCCACGGCGACTCTACACAGTCAAATCAAGTGCGTCTTTTTGATTTTCAATATTCTTTCAATTTGATGAAGGAAGGACCTGGGTTATTGGCCTATGCCAAATGACACTTCAGTTGAAGAGAATAAAAATGAAGTGAACACAGAAACCAGTTGCCTTTCAAAATTGTTAGTTTTATCAAGAATAGTTGATGATATGTGTATTATAGGGAGTTTTTGTAGTTGTTAGTAGTGAGTAGGTAAGAGGAAAACTATGAACAAATGTGTGTTTTATGTTTAATTGTTTAATTTACTTGGTTCACTCTAAGTTACCTTTTTCATGCTTTTCTTGATAATGGAGAATGTTCCTTCTGACGAAAATCAAGTAGTTTTCATAAAAGAGCTTTAAAACAACGCATTTTGAACTTATCATTTCAACCTTTTTCTTTAAAAAATTATTTAAATACTTAAAAAAAAAAAATGAAATAATGAATTCAACATTTAAAGGGATTCGTTTCTATTTCACCATTTGGCAACATCTGTTATATCTAATAAAGGACAATGAATCTGTTACCTGTATAAGTCAAACGAAGATGACATTTCAGAGGCGTGCTGTTCCGTTTACTTATGTGCCGAGTTCCGAGACATTCTGTGACATATGACATTTTGTGTAGCACCTAACCTATCTTCCTCTATATAAATAAATAACAAAACAACTGTTGTGTATGTGGCTTGTGCAGGTGGTACTGAACTATAATTTATATTTTGCCTTAATTGTTGATTTATAAAGATAATTTTCCTTTTTTAAAGTAGAATATCTAGGTATGTATAAATTATTTCAACTTGATATAGGTGCTGTTGCCAATATGTGAATTAGAAACAAATCCCTTCAAAAATTAAAACCCAACATTTGAAACATCAATTTGAATAATTTTCGAAGTGAATTTGAAAAACTCATGAATTAAACTCAACCTAATTTTGTTCAAACTTGCATTTGCTGTAATAATCCAAATTGAGAAACATTTCCCATTGTTCAAATGAAACTAGTTGTTGATCGGAACCACCGTACATAATTAACACAAGGAGAATCACTCTCTGGGCGGCACCTTGATGTAGCCTGTAACGTTTTTTTTTGTTGCAGAAAGCTGGCGTTGCTACGAAGAGATTCGAAACGAAAAGTGTTTCAACGGTGGCTAACAATAAGTACGAGGTTTAGCGCATTGATAGCTCATTGTGATTCAATTTCATTTCATTTTCTACAAATCATAGTTTTTAATTTTGAAGAAAAACATCAAAACACATCACGTACAAGCGGTACAAGTACTCCAGTGCATGTTATTCGTGACTGTAAAATACACATTCTGTGAGCAAATATTATCTCGTCTCATCGGTGATACGAAGCTCACAAACTCGCTCACCTACTATTGGGAATATATTTTCAATACTCGATAACTAGGCCAGCATATAATGTTTGTTTGAAGGTGGTTGACAATGTTTCGTAGTGCATTTCATTAGTTCGGACTTTCATTGTCTAATATGATATACATTAATTTGAAACACCTGAAAGAATCTGTGAAAAATTTAAAAAGATTAGCTGAAAAATAACAATTATATCAAGCAAAAAAGTGAAATTACAATGATATAAAATACAAGCAACAACCAAAAAAACAGATTTTTTCAGGTATTTCAAATCAATTTATATCATATTAGACAATGGAAGTCCAAACTATTGAAATCCAACATAATATAATATCGAAAAAAAATCAACATGGACAACAATAAATAGAAAAATTTTGCAGTATAACAATTTTTTATTTCTTTCGTTTTCTCTAGATTTAGATTTCATATTTCTATTTGCGAACTTAAATGTATAAATAATTCTTACTCGACTGAAGAGAGACAAAAAATAATCTAGGGGAAAATCAAGGCATGGTGATGAATTGGCAGTTATGAAAATATTTCCTTCATTGGGGTATCCACACAGAACTTAAACTCTATGTTTAATGTTTAAGTTCTGTGGGTATCCATTATTTTACTTGCACATAATTCATTGAATGGACCATATTCTCGTAAAAATGGTTCCGCATGTTTCTGGTATTTTCGGGAGTTTATTGATATTTGACTAAGTGAGGAAATGAAGGTGATCCATTAGCTCTGAAATCAACGTTAGGATACAGAATACCTTACAGAAAGAACACTCAGTACGGAATGGGAACCAAGAACTTTATGAGAATCTCGAGGAGATTACTGCCAACCTATGAAGTTTTGTCGAGTCCTTAGTAATTTTTAACTTGATGAAATTAAGCTAGTTTGGTTGGAATTGTTGAAATGTTAGCTTAACAACCTGCCAAGATGACATCAAAGCAATTCTTCGACTGCTATCAGATCATATATCTTATGATTTTCAAATAATTTACATTAACTGCTAAAAATGACATCGATTACAGAATAAAGGTCATAGAAACTGACACCTCAAGATGAATGTCTCTTCTGAGGTATTTTGTGTCAGGTATTTTTGAAAAATTATTAATATTCGGTGAAATTTTGAACTATTATTTGTCAGCAATTCACTGTCTTCAAAAAAAACTCATGACACTTTCTTGTTGACACAGTAATGGCTTTTTTGACGCTAGTCTTCAAATAGTTTTTTAAAAAAGTTTGCCTTCTAAAAAGAAATTTATAAATAACAGTTGTTTAAAAAAACTCCATCAATCAAATGTTAGAGGTCTGGTTATGATGAATTATACCACAAATATCAACTTTTCATTCAGATAGAATCGAGCGTTCGTTAAATATATTTCACTCCGTCCACTCTGATCACGTGGTATAAAATCTGCATCTGCTCACTACAGATTTTCAAAACCGAACGCACCTAACACAGAATAATTGCTTAGTATTATAGTATTATCTATCACTTATGGTATTATGTGTACCTAATGTCAAGTGTCGTCGTAGCTTAAATTTTAATGTCTAAATCTGAATGCCAATTTTGACTGCAATTATTTTTACAAGTTAGTATTATTTTCATCTGCAAATTACATTTATTGCATTGACCCCCCTTTCCCATTTTTGTCAAATACACCAGATAAAAATTCCTGCATTAAAATGATGAACTCCTGAAATGAGTTTCGACATACAACTGTTTTTGTGTTTCCTCATGTCACTTGAATATATGTTCAACAGTATGTTCTGATGTTAAATATCAATTGTTAATTATAGTAATTCCAGATGATTCTTTGCCAAGAACATAAACTTAGTTTTCCATACTGCTCTGTTAAGTGTTATCCGAGAAAATTTCGGTGAATATGCCATTTTCAAAGTCAACATTTGTAAGTATCAAGAATATTGATTTTTTTTGCCGAAAATGTAGTTTGGGAATTTGATATATTGCGTAAATAAAATAGTCGATATGCCCAAAATAGATATATTTGCCTAAGGCATTATTTTGTTTATTGCTCTTTCTAATTTTTTTAAGAAGTATTGAAATATGTTTATAATATGTATTCAATAGGTTTTTCAGTACAATCTAATTTCAATGAATAGCTAATGAATAGAAAAATGAAAAGTGATTTTTTGTACAATTCAGTGTTCATATAAAAGTATTTGTTCCCTGTAATTCAATGTTCATACGAAAATAGCTGATTCGAGAGGGGTTTTTCTTGTTTGTGTCTGAAAGTTTCTTTTTTGCACGATCTACACATCTTTGTATAGAGTTAATTTTTTACAAATAGATTGCTTCCTTCCTTTCTTTGGAAAATTCTCAAGTTTTTTGTATAAAGATGGAGAATTAGAAAACCAAAACCCTTCTTTCCCAAAAATTATTCTCTTCTAAAAATATATCTCTTTCAATTAATTCTTTTATCATATTTTTAGCATGTGATGGAATTGGTTGATACTTAATGAAAATCCATAACGTATCCAAGTAACACTTTCATTTTCACCGGATAGTTTATGTAACCCCAATTGTAGCGGTGGTATGATTACGTTATGTGTTCAAGTAACACTTTTTGGTGAGATTTTCACTGGACAGTTTACAAAACCGCAAACAATCACAGTTGTGGTGGTTGTTTGCAGTTTTGTAAACTGTTCAGTGAAAATTTCACAAAGTGTTACTTGAATGTACTTTAGTAGTTGTACGCCCTGATGTTGTTTTATTAAATTGCAGTTAAATTGAAAAAGAATCCAGAAAGTCTATGAATGCAGAAAGAAAACAAGCCATTAGAATGTAAAACATAACAACATATAACTATCAAACAATCTCAGATAGACAAAGCTTCATTTACAATACTGCTGCTCTCTGTGTACTCTTGAAGTATACATAAGGAAATTTGTCCTCAGATACCTGAATATTTATTTCACAGCAGTCCAATGTTCTCATTGAAATTACATGAAAATCTGCTGACCTGACTAACAGCAAACATAACATCAGGACAGGAAACTATGGCAACAAACATTAAACCTCTACTTCTCTCTAAGCTCTTCTTAATTAATTTCTTCTATTCAATGGAAATTAATTTTGAATGGAGGATTTTGTCAGGATCTGCAGAAACATTTGGATTTGGAACATCTTTCTTGGTTTAAAAACTTACTTTTTTTTCTGTTTCACTATTAACTTGTAGTTAACCACAGATTTCTAGTCACACTTATTGACGTAGGGAAACTCTTACGATCAGCATTTCTTAAGGTAATTGGAATTGGGTAGTGATGTAATCCGACACGAAGCCTAAAATTATTCACAATATCTGTAACAATTTATTTCAAATGCCAATATTTCTGGAGTTTCACAAATATGGAAACCTGTCTAAGATGATATAGGTATATAGGTAACCAATTTGTTTGACCCTTAGAGACAGGAAAAAGTAATTCTTGGGGAAACTATCAGCAATCCACCCAAATATTTTGAGTGTCAAAAATTCTCCATCTGGAAATTTTATAGAACAAGAAAAAGTTTTAATTTTTTTTCAAGTCTCCTACGGCCATCCAAAAGTATCTGAAAGTGGTTTTATGAAGGTTTGCAGATGCTCTTTCTCACGGTATTTTTTGTTCAGTCGCAGCGGATTTCCATCTAGAAATACTATAGTACAAGAAAAAGTTTTTATTTTTTCTCAAGTCTCCTACGGCCATTCAAAGGATTCTAAAGGCAGTATTATGAATGATTTCAGATGCTCTTCCCAACAGTATTTTCTGTTCAGTGGCAGCGGACCTCTATATGGAAATTTTAGATGCTCTTCCAAACTGTATTTTCTGTTGCTACTATAGTGCCTTCAAATATATTTTTTCTGGTAATTTTGGTCAAACAAATTGATTAAGCCACGTATACAGTGCATTTCTTTAATGTCCCAATAGTCTGAAACAGCTGCCTACCGGTGGCTCTTAAATTGAAATCATTATGGGAGTGATCAGAATAGTACTTATCTATTCAACTTTTGATTTTCATAGAATTATATTCCAACAGTTTGACTGCATTAACCTTTCTCGATTTTATATATATCTTATTCTCCCATCTGTCGGTAGCCAGGCGGTTCGACATGGGTGCTTTGTTCACTCACTTGAATTGACTGCTGTGTTGGTCGGTGGTTCAAACCCCAGTCTGAACGATCGATTTTCACTTGCTATCGTCCAACCCGTGTTAGGAATCACACGTTAAAAGGTAAGACCTCGTTAATCCTTAGCTTGCACAAGTTTCGACTTCTGAGGGTTGTTGTTCGTAGGGGTGCGACAGCTGGTTAGCTGAAAAACATATTTTAAACAGATTTTTTTTGTAGGATCAGAAACTGCTGATGTAGATGTGCGTTTCTTCGATTATTCCAGAAAAATCATAGAAATGTGCTGAATATGCTGAGACATTTCCTGGGTAGTGGTTGATGCAATACTTTGTTATTATGGTGCAATCCATAGACAAAGGATGCTTTGATTTTTCCAATAAAACAACTTCCCCCTTGAAAAAAAAAGTTGATGCGGTGCTGCAACGTTCAATCAAGCAAATGTTGTATTGGAATTTAGTTCGATTTCTTCCTCAATGGGTTTCTCTAGGTGGATACTAGGTCTTTTCCCTGGAACTGGGAGTAATTTTCGAAATGATGGAAAAGTTCTTCTGGATCCAGGTGGTTGATCATCATTGATTGATGTCATTATACCAATTTGCATAAAACGCCTTTTTCTACATTTACAAAATATGTAAAGTATTATAAATGTTACAACTATTACAATTGGGAAAATCGTAAACCATGAAACATGTCGGTTTAGGAATAGTTCATTTATAATTTTATCTAATTGATCTGAATGATCTAATTTATGTTGAGCAATATTGATATTGTCTACATTTAATTTGCTCAATTTCAAAGGTTTCAAATGTGGTACGCTTTCTTTTTGTTTCTGGTACATCTTTGCAACATTGATATGGGATTAAAATTGGATGACTTTTATAAGTTACGTTTTATATGATGGAATTGGCCGATACAATGGCGAAACACGTGTTGCGAATGGCGAATATATGGCGAAACACGTGTTGCGTTTTTGTAAAATCCTTAAGTAAAAATCTCACAATAAAGTGTTTTTTTTAATACGTAACTTTAATACGTAACTTGTTCTTTTGTGAGCATTTCTGAATAAATTCTTGTGTTTCCAATAAAAGCATTACAATTAGCTTGGAGTTTCAAGATTGGATTGGTTTTAATAATTCGCGTTTCAACTTCACGTTTTTAACAATTTGTAGAGTCCAGAAGAAAAAACTACCCGTTTAACTCCGGTTCTCTCAGTTCAATGGAAATTGTTAAATGAGTATCTACTGTTCGTACAGCGATTACTGCAAACCCCAACAACAGTACGATTTATAGGCAAAAAAACTTTTTTACTTTTTATTGACATTAGTACATTGGCGAAAATTGACAACTCTCTTGACTGAAACAGTTTTTAATATGAAAAAATATTACAGGGTAGTTTTGTACAAAATTCAAAATAGATTTCTTAACATATTCTTAACATTCTCCCACCTGAGAAATATTATTATTCATAATATTATTTCTCACATAATATCAAGTATTAAATCTGGCAGGTTTTTTCGAAATTCTGCCACTACGCGTTTTCATAACGGAATCGGGTCCGCTTCTTTTTGACACTCTCGATTTGCCCGAATGCACTTGCGAAACACTATCGTAATCGGATACTCTGCTTTTTGAATTCATTCCTGCACTATCATCTTCTTCAACTGGAAGACACGGCGACTGGGATTCTTCTGCAACATGTTCCGATCGTGATTTCACAGAAACATACGGATCCAAGTATTCCAAAGGATACAGCTTCTGTACTGGTCGAAGAATTTGACCATTCTTAGTTTGAACCCGAAACAGGCGAACTACACCATCTTTCCTAGGTAAAAGTTCAATAATTCCACCCATTGACAACTCTGATTGTCTTTACCCACCAGAACAATCTCACCAAGGAAGATGATATTTTATTTGATGCAATTTTCAGCGTTCCCAAATATTCATTTCTAAAACGTCGACGCAGATCACCTCTCAATTTCTGTTTGTGTCTCATTTTACGACAGAGAGACTTTCTGTCTATTTGATCACAATCAGGCATATCATACTCATTACTGAGATCATTTAAAAACATAGCAGGAGTCAAGGAAACTAGATCTGCTGGATCGTTAGATACATAAGTAATTGGTCTACTATTTACTACAGCTTCACACTCGCAAACCAAAGTTGTTAAATCTTCATAGTCCAGGGAAGCCCGACCCAACACTTTTCGGAGAAGAGTCTACAACACCAACTAAACGTTCCCAGAACCCACCCCACCATGCGGCTGTCGGAGGGTTGAAACGCCAAGTAATGCGCTGCGATAAACACTGTTCCGAAATTTTAGACCAGTCAAGTTTTCCAAAAGCATTTTCTAGACTAACGAAACATCTACCGTTGTCACTATAAATTGTCTTAGGCCGACCTCTGCGAGCAACGAAACGTCTCAAAACCAACATAAAAACATTAGTTGACAACGGAGTAGTTAGTTCGAGGTGTACGCACGATAAACGGCACAAGTGAATAGACAAAGGAATAGACAAAAGGTCCAGCAAAGTCGATACCTGTTATTTCAAACACATTGGCATCGTGAACTCGATCGATTGGTAATGGAGGGGAGTTAACAGTCAACTTTTTTGCATAGAATTTCCTACACGTGAAACATTTAACGATTACAGATCGAACGGCACGACGTCCACCTAGTACCCAACACCGCTCTCGAAGAATGCCCAACCATCATTGAGTTCCTACATGACAAGACCGTACGTGCTCCTGAAAAATGATTTGATGAACTGTAGGATGTTTAGCATTTTCATCACAGAAAGGAGACAGACTGATGATGGTTTTATCCTTTTCTTTGTCTGGAAAAGTTTCTTCTTGAACAATTTTCAAAATGAATATTTCAGTGGCGTTTAATTCCTCGCAAGTCAGTGGCCCACAATTCCGGCTAGCTTTTTTTAGTTTTCAAATTGAATATAAATCTGAAGACAGCAGCCACTAGCTTTACTGTTTGGAAAAATTTTGAGAAAACAGTTAAATGCCAAAAATCAGAGCAAACATTAGACTTCTTCTTCATTGCAGTTGACAGTGTCACTAGGCTACTTATCTGGCATTTCATAGAGCCATGCTGGCCCCTCCCTCCATCTCGAACGGAGCAGAATTTTTGGAGAACAACCACGCGATGGAAGGTATGCAGGATTGTGAATCCCAGGAATATGTTCCCATGCATCTGAAGGAGTTAAACTACGGATTTCAGCAATTTTATTCCACACAAATGTGTGGACCATTCTTTTTTTCTTTGTATCCAGGAAATTACCGTAGACGAATCACTCCAGAAATAGCTCGTTATTTGTTTGAATTCTAAATTACCTATATTTCTGAACAATCTTGCGCCAATTGTTGCTGCAAGTAACTCTAGCCTTGGAATTGTCAAAATTTTCCCTTTTTTTCTGAATAGGAGCCAATCTAGACTTCGCCGCTAGGAGATGGATAGATACTTGTTGATTCTTAACAACACTTAGAAATATAACTGCAGAGTAGGCTGTGTTACTGACATCACAGAACGTATGAATAGAGCAAACGAAATTAGAAGTTGGAGCAATATCTACCCATCTAGGTATAGCTATTTCTAATAAGACTAGGCAGTTCATGAAACCAATTTCTAAATTCAACAGATGTGTCTTCATCTACAGGCTCGTCCCAGGTAAAGTTCTTATTCAACAATTCTTGTAACAGCAATTTTGGAACTAATGTAGCCAGGCACACAAAGCCTATACGATCAAAGACACGTTGAGCCATTGACAAAATTATTCTTTTGGTAATGTATTCTTCTTGGGAGATCACTTCTTTTAGGCAGCTTGGATTAATATTCAGTGTTTCTCGTACTGGATCCCACATCTGGCAAAGGTACTACATCTTCGTTGTTGTAGTTTCTGTCTTTTCCAGTGAACTCCCACCCTCTTAAGTCAAACTTACCCTCTGCTATAATCATAGTGACTTCTTACAAAAACATATTGAAAGTCAATTCATCAGAAACACTTGTAACGCAGTTGTTGACATAAAATCCTTTATTTGCCAGCTTCAATATTACTTTACGGGAATACCTTGTGTCGCCGGTTTCAGTCCTTAACATTTCTTCAAGGTGATGTTCCATGGTTGCTCCTAAGAGGAAAGGGCTACTATTAACGCCGAAAACAACTCTACAAACAACAATAAGAAGCGAAGAAAATCTCGATATCTCTCGTGAAGACTAATTTACAAGAATGCCTTCCGGATGTCTGAAACTACTCCAAACTTGTACCCTCTAAATTTAAGCAAAATTGACGGAATCAATTCGATGTAATTTTGACCTTTTTTCAAACAATCATTCAAAGAAGGCTCGTCTTTTTCATGAGCAGACGCATCAAACTCAGGCCGGATTTTTGTTGTAAGTCTATTTTCTTTTATGACGGGTCTGTGAGGCAGATAATGAATTCCGCTTTTGTCATGTTCACATGGAATTATCTCAATTATTCCTTCCTCTAGCCACCCTTTAAAGACTTGGTCATAAGATTCAACAAGGGTTTGATTCTGTAATTTTTGAAGAGTATTGTGTAGTCTCCTTTTGGCAAGGTGATAATTTTTCGACAGTGGTGGGTGACCATCAATCCAAGGTAACCGGACCTCATAACGATCTTCATTGTTAATTTTCACGGTGTTTAAAAAAATATCTTTGGCGACTGATACCAATTCCTCCCGTGTTCTGAGCTTGCTTGGTTCTTCAATACCCAATACATCCCACAAAGAACTGATGATGGAATCCTTCACTAGAAACGACAAGGTTGGCTATATTCAAATTGTTGTGCTTTGGTGTTTTTCCAAGAAGAACCCAACCGAATAAAGTTTCATAGGCTACTAGACCATTGGATAATGAGTGACGATTCCTGTGAAGATTTGACCGACTGAATCAGCACCAATCAAAATCTCAATAGGTCCAGCAGATCCAATGTCTGACAACTCAATATTGAGATCTCTGAGCTCTTCAATCCATGGTCCAGAACAGACAGGCGAAACCTCACTGCATATTATTGGTTGGTCTAAAACCTCTAAATTATATGAATAATTTTGATTCTTTAATTTGACCACATAACATTCATGAAGTCGTTCATTTTGAGAGCCCCCAAATAAACAATGTAAAAGTTTTTCGTTACCCACTGATTGGCATCCCAATTTCTTAGCAGTTGACTTAAGAATATATGATCGTTGAGAACCACTATCGATCAGAGCCCTCACGTACTTTGACCCATTAGCACCAAATATGTTCACTCTCATATTTTGTAAAATACATGGGTTCGTGAGTTGTTGTAGGTGGCTAGAGATTTGTCAATGTTAGGATCCACCTTTGGTTTCTTACTATGATCAATAGTATCAAGAGACTCCTTGTTGCTAGGCAAATCAGGGCATATTATTACCAGATGAGATTTTTGATAGATAGCACATCCTATGATGTCTACGACATCTTTTTGAAGTACGACCAGCTTTCAGGCATCTAAAACAAAGTTTGTTACTGATCAAAATACGTTTCTTTTGCTCCAAAGACATCTTCTGTGCTTTGAAACAGTGTTCACCAATGTGATTAGAACCCCCACAAAATGCACAATTTGAATTGAAACTAACCAAGTTTGCGGCGGTGAGTACCGGTGAACTCACATTTTTCTTAGCCGAAGTGTTCGAAACAGTTCTTGATAAATCAGCACTGGCGTTACCTTGAACGACGAAACCGAAACCCTCCGAAGCCAATGTAATACGCTGCTCGTTTTCAACTTCGGTTTTCAGAAACTTCATGAGATTTTTAAGGCGATTGTCTAATTTACCCGGACCTGACTCCGTTGAGATATTTGTAGCACTTCCTGAATCTTCAGGTTCAAATCTATGCGAGGAACGTTGCCATGCTCTCAATAAATCTTGAGGGAGGCATGACTCGATGAGAGGAAAAAGCATCGCAGAACACTTATCTGATGTAATGCCTAAAGTATCTAAGCCAATTCAAGCTCAGATTCAGATGTAGCATTACACAAAACCAACTTGAGCAATTCCCTGACGTAGACCTCAATTTGAAGATCTTCTCTGCCAAAATGAGATAGCATGGCTTTGATAAAATGATGATAAGTTTCCGCAATAACTGGATAACTCTCTACTAGTTGCCTTGCTTTACTAACAGGTACAGTTGCCTGTATCAAATAATCGATTTTATCGACTGTCTCGACATCTCTGGCTTCGTGGACCTTCTTGAATTGAGACCAGAATGGTAACCAGTTTCGAATGTCACCAGCAAACTTCTTAAATTTTATTAAAGGTAATTTAAAACGCCTACCTTTAATGCTGACGTGAGAACATTCAGAATTTGCATCATCGATGTGTTCTACTTCATGGGTTACCTTTCTGAATATTTCCTCATACTGGAGTTTCAGGGCCGCAAACTTCCTTTTGTAAGAGTCACAATTTGTCATGTCCGCCAATAACTCATCCTCGGTAGCATCACTCTGCAGGAAGTCCTGGTACACCTTATCATCTACAACTTGTAGGTCCTCCATCTTTGCTTGAATTAAGTCGTAGCATATATGTATCTGCTGATTATCGCGTGGGGTTGCTGACATTAACTTTTCGAGATCAGATGTTAGTAACGTAAATGATCTACGTAAAACGGAACGATGCTTTTTATTACCTTGTATACTTTTACTTCGGAAAGAACAGCAAGTACTTGAAGGGTAATCTGAGCAGTCTCAATGACAATTGTTCTGTCACGGTCGCCAAAAAATGTAGAGTCCAGAAGAAAAAACTACCCGTTTAACTCCGGTTCTCTCAGTTCAATGGAAATTGTCATATGAGTATCTACTGTTCGTACAGCGATTACTGCAAACCCTAACAACAATACGATTTATAGGCAAACACTTTTTTACTTTTTATTGACGTAAGTACATTGGCAAAAATTGACAACTCTTTTGACAAAAACAGTATTTTCAATATGAAAAATATTACAGGGTGGTTTTGTACAAAATTCAAAATAGATTTCTTAACATTTTCTTAACACAATTTATCGTTACAGCTAAGGGGTCTGATAATGCAATTAGCTATTGTAGCCATTATAATCATTTGCAAATAAAAGT
Organism: Leptinotarsa decemlineata; assembly: GCF_025532065.1. Lineage (NCBI taxonomy): Eukaryota > Metazoa > Arthropoda > Insecta > Coleoptera > Chrysomelidae > Leptinotarsa > Leptinotarsa decemlineata. The sequence continues at coordinate 6,556,566 of NW_027412703.1, read as the reverse complement.
GAAAATTAAACATATTCTAGGAAGTTCTGAAAGTGATATCAAAATTTGAACTTCACACATTGTCTTACTATCAATTGGATACGAAATTAAATTTTCGTATACCGGGTGTCCCACATTTTATGTGACAGGCAATATCTGGTTTGTTGAAGGAGATACACAAAAAAGTTTCATACAAAAGTTTTAGGAGTTCATGAGAGCTATATTTTGATATAATGTTTAAATATACAGGGTGTTTGGTGTAGGTGCTACAGACCAAAATTCCATTTTTTAAAATAGAACGCCCTGTATATCATTACATATTCAGATTCTACGTTAAATTCTGATATCATTTCATGTTTGGTTTTTGAAATTCGGTTACGGCGTTGTTGAGTTATTGCTTAAAATGTAAAGTCTTGAGAACAACTATTATTTTTAAAAATATATCATACAACATAACTTGATAAATCATTTCATAAGAATGGTAGGTACCTATAAATAAGTCATAAAAATTGTTCAAAGTGATGCCCATTAGATATTATACAGGCTTCGAAACGTCGAATCACTTCTCTCGTACAAGTCGCTCTTATAATATCAGGCGTAATATCACTGCACGCTAGTCGAATTTTCATTTTCAGATCATCCACATTCAAAGGGGGAGTAGTGAAAACAATATCTTTTAAATAACCCCATAGGAAAAAAATCAAGCGGTGATAAATCTGGGGAACGAGCCGGCCACCGAATTGGACCCTTATTACCAATCCATCTATTTGGGTACGTTCTATTCAGATATTCAGTAACAACCTGTGAATTGTGAGGAGGAGCACCATCTTGTTGCCACCAAATTCCTTGTCGTTCTGCTATGGGAATATCTTCCATCAACTGGATCAAATCATTTGCTAGAAAATGTAAATATCGCAATCCATTGAGATTTTAATTGAAAAAGTAAGGTCCTATGATGCGGCCATTGAACAATCCACACCATACATTAATACCCCAAGTAGTTTGAAAATTACTTTCGCGGACTCAGTGGGGATTTTCTTGAGACCAATAGTGACTGTTATGTCTATTCACAACTCCATTATTGTGGAATCGCGATTCATCACTCCACAAAATTTGACTGAATATGTTAGGACTTTCATGTAATATTACCTGAATACAAGCAATGAATTCAAGTCGTCGTTCAAAGTCCGTGGGTTTCAAACCTTGTACCAACCGAATTTTGAATGGGTGGTATTTATTTTCTTTCAGAATTCTCTGTACTTTATATTTACTCACACCGACTTCTTCTGCAAGAGTACGGATAGAAACATGTGGATGAATAATAATATAAGCCAACACATTGATCTCTAAATCTTCAGTTCTAACAGATCTCGTATGATGACGATGCTTTATAGTAGAAGGAAATGACCCAGTTCGCAATTTTTCTACAACTCTCGAAAAAGTCATTCGTGACGGAATGGGTCTGTCTGGAAAACGTTCTTGGTATAGACGTTGTGCTTGACGGCAGTTTTTCTGACATTCCCCAAAAATTAATAAAATATCAATGCAATCACTTCGACTAAACGCGAAAGGCATACTGGAGTTTTCGCACAAAGAACACAGTTACTGTTTTGCAAAGAATCACTGAATCGAACTGACAAGTAGATACAATTCAACAACATTTGTTACTATGGCATCAACAAGCATAAGCTACTTGATGAAATTGTGCAATATAAAGCAATTCACCCTCAAGTTAGTCACATTCTCAAGAATTTCAATATTATATTCAACTGATATCGATATCGTATCGTAGAGGTGAGAATAATGGTTTGTATTCAGTAGTAGTCTAGTTCAATTTAATAAAAGATATAGACTGGATTCGTGTACGAGTAAATAAGTTTTTTTGAAACTTTATATTTAAGGAAAAGTGCAACAACGCCGTAACCGAATTTCAAAAACCAAACATGAAATGATATCAGAATTTAACGTAGCATCTGAATATGTAATGATATACAGGGCGTTCTATTTTAAAAAATGGTATTTTGGTCTGTAACACCTACACCAAACACCCTGTATATTTAAAAATTATATCAAAATATAGCTCTCATGAACTCCTAAAACTTTTGTATGAAACATTTTTGTGTATCTCCTTCAACAAACCAGATATTGCCTGTCACATAAAATGTGGGACACCCGGTATATCAAGATTATAATTTAAGTTTTTACATGAACTTATATTTTCAAATGCAGCATACAACATTGAATCATCATCTTCTGCTATAAATTTCTTATTTGTGGGTAAAATATGATGTAACCCTGTTCGACTGTTCAAAATTGCATTAAGTTCTGAAAAAGGCTGCATCAAGCTTCTTTTATCACTAAAAATCATCAATACAAAATTTTTAAACATTATTACAAGGAAATTTATCATTAATATAGCACCAAAAAAGTGTGCGAGCCACAGATCGCTATCATAAAATAAGTGGAAGTATATTCTGTATTTTGTTCTGGCATAATAATTATATTCAGTAAAAAAGTATCGGGTACAAGAATATATTTCACTCATTTTATGCAACACCTTCTCAACATTCTTATAAGGAAGACGGGAAAAATAAATACAAAATCAATTCATACAGGTTCAGTTTCAAAACTTTTACAGGCACATATACAGGATACATCCGATGACCATCGTTTAGCTGTATTTTGTGAAATCATAGGATTCATATCCTGAAAATTGGCAAATATAGGTTTTTCAATATGCTCTATCAAATGAAAGTAATGGCGTTTTTTCAACACTCCCGATTAGTCCGGAAGTTGGTAACAACTTTCTCAACTCAAATGTAATGAATAACCTGTTATTTCCACATTTTTGAATACCAGACATAATTTTAATGTGAGTTATGTAAAACACCCGAAACCAAAAATGAACCGTTCTTGGGATATTCATTTATTTACTCAAAACTTACGTATTTTGGCTCTCGAGTGATTCCCCCATAAAATTCAAAAGTTTGCTAAAATACATAAATAAGTTATTATTGATTCACAGGTATTCACATTTTATTTAAATATATCTTTTTTTCAGAGTGGTTACCCATTTGAAACGGATGCCGAGCAAAGCGACCACCTTCAGTCAAAATTGAATGACATCAAAAAACGATATCCACAATTAACAGAGCACCTTGATAATTTTACTCAACCTACTAGTCAGAGGTCATGTCGTTTAGCCGATGATCAAGAATTCCGGTCAAGATTTGGAAGGTCTTTAGACCTATTTGAATCTCCGTTCTCCAGAGATTTAGATTCTGAACAATTTACGGAAGGTTTCAATCCATATCAGAAATATCAGTCAAGAACAGGATATCCTCAAAATAAGTTTAATCAAAGGTATTCTTCTCCTCAAGAACAAACTGAAGGACAGGAGAAAGAACCACCTTCTCAAGTACATGGTTCTTTTTCCAAATTTTCAAGTTCATCTCAAATTCCAAAAAAACAGAAACCTTATGTTCAACAAAGTAATACCATAGATTTCGACCGGAAACAAGATTTACTTGAGGAAAGAAAAGAGAGATCTAGGTCAACACCCCCTACAGAAAAAACAGAGAAAACTTTTGCGGTGAATCCGTTAACTGAAGAAATGTCATATCATCTTCCGCATTCAGAAACAAAATCGACGGAAAGAATTATTCCAATTCAAATTGAAGGCAGAGATACGCCTATCGTTCCTAAGAATATATTTCCAACTCAATCACAATCTCAACAGTCATTTTGTGGGTCTGAAAAAATTTTTGGACAAAGACCAGAGCAATTCACAAAGTTTATACAACGTGATCCCAGAGAGTTTGCAGATGGTTGGCAGGAATTTTCTGCCGAACCAACAAAAGCAACAAGTTTTCAACAACCTAACCAACCCTCGAAAGTATCAGTGCCAAATGAACACGAAACACAAAGAGATGATATTGAAGCAGAAAGTAATAATTCTCACCAATCTACTTGTCACGAACAAAAATGTTTGACACCTATAGAACAAATTCAGGTTATTCAGAAAGATGTATCTAGCTTGATGGAACAAGTTCAGCAGTTTACTGGTAAATCTCGAAACAAGCAGTTTTTGTATTTAGATGAAATGCTTACAAGAAATTTGATAAAGTTGGATAATATTGATGTTCAAGGACAAGAGAGTATCAGATCTTCCCGGAAAGAAGCTATAAAATGCATTGAAAAAGCAATAGGGATACTTGAAGCGAAAGCTTCACTCAATACAGAGGACAAAATGGACAGTGAACATTCAGAAAAAACATTTGATGATGGTAATGAGGAAAAACCTGAAAATCAACAGACAGTATCCAGTGAGCCAGCAACTGAAAAGGGAATCTCCGAGAATGCTGAAGTTGAAGAATTTGAAAAAACAGGAGCTAACAATAAGCAAACTAATGAAAATGAAGACAAACCGCAACAAGTTCAACAGCTTGAAGAGAAAGTATATGAAGCTGAAAAAACGGATGAAAAGGTAGATAATGGAAATAACGGTAAATCAGAAAAAAATCTAAATGATATTCAATAATATTCAAAATTGACAAAAACGGCTTTGAATTAACAATTTGTTTGCTTCTTCTAATTTGAATTTAGTGAGGCGAGGTTTTACATTAATTTGTTGTTCTTGTAAATATTGTCATTTTAAATCATTTATTATGACTGATTTAGTTATGTTTTTGTTCCTGCCTTTGTACATTCAATGACACCTTATTTGTTGTACCATATTCTATCAAAGAGAGGTTTTATGTATTATGTGATCTGAAATATAATGTTTAGAAGCAAATAATATAATTACTTTTCATTTCTAAGATAAAAGGAATCACTTTATTAAAACATGATTTGTTAAATTCATAACAACTATTCAAATGTGGAAAACCAATTTCTCACAATCTGAATAATTTAACCATTCAGTTGGTTGAAATCAATACAGTGTGTAACAACGAAAACTTAACAGAGCCGTTTTTGAATATTAAAAGTAAGATTTTTTAAAAAAGCTCTGACACGTCGATTTCTAACTGAAGGGGGACACCTTTCAGACTAATCAGATTTTTTGAAGTACGCACCCCCTCGGAGGGGTGCGTCCGACGACCCTTATTTAGAAAGGGGAAAGTAGGTCGAGTGGCACCTTGTTTTAAAGGTCTTTCAAATACCTTTACATCTCTATCAAAAGAAAATTTTTGTAACGATTAGTTTTCGAGATAATTTGAAAATTTAGAGGTATTTTTATTGAGTTCAACTCTTTTTAAAATAAATCAAATCGTTTTTAAGGTACAATTTACGTTCAGAACTTTCATAAAAAAATAAATTTTTTGCTTTTTATGACAACCTGCTAATACGTGTCCATTTGATTTCGTAAAAAAGTAAGAATTATTTGTTTATTACCAGGAGATTTTTTCGGGGGATGGGGTTGGTTACCACCCTTACATTTCAGGTAAATTGAGTGGCACCTCCTTATGAAGGTTGCCTATTGACGTGGATATTTTATGCTTCTGATAAAAAAGTGAATCATACTAAAAACTTCCTACACAACGAATACAACCTGCTGATGACACAGAAAAGTTTAAAAAACTGTTTTAGGGTTAATAAATCCCAATAATTGTTTTTAAAGAACACACAAAAAAAAAGTAACGCCTAATAAGGGTAACTCACATAGGAAATTTAGAGTAAATGTTCAAAATGTGCGCCATTTGGCTCCATGCAACAATAAAGATTTTGTTCGAATTTTGCTCTTACATTATTCAACATCCCAGGAGTTATAGCTCGGCATTCATCAATAATTCTACGACGTAATTCATCCAAATTGGCTGGCTGTGTAACATAAAATTTAGACTTCAAAAATCCCCACAAAAAGTAGTCCAGTGGTGTTAAATCTGGTGATCGTGCTGGCCATTCAATTAGACCTCTTCTGCCAATCGAACTGCCAATTCGAAAGACCTTTAAAACAAGGTGCCACTCGACCTACTTTCCTTATCTAAATTCCGTTCATTCTTTTGAAAATATTACAAATTTTATGTTCATATTCATTACATATACAGTGCATTTCTTTAATGCCCCCCCCCCTTTTATTTTTTTGAACGGGACAACCCAAAAAATTGAAACTTGGGATAATGAAATTAATGCATAAATACTTTATTTTGAAGTGAAATTGACTGATGAAACTTTCAAGATGGCGACTGGGCGCCATCTGGAAAAAAATTAAATGGAAAGGGGGGTCTTGTGACACATTTTTTTCAAGCTCCTGACAAATGCTTCACAACCCTAGAATATAACTTCATTATCTTCAACTACTACAAAATGGCGGAACATTCAATAATTGCCTGAATACATTGACATTTAATTACATAATATAAGATAATAAGCCTGAAGTCAGTTCAGAATATGCTCGAAGTGGTTGCCTTGAACAGCCTATCCGATATTCTACGCCGAACATTTCCGAACACAGTAACGTCGATATCTCTACCTACAAATATTTATTATTCTCTGCCGTATATCCAATATTAAAGCAGGTTCAGTTTCGTACATCTTCTGCTTCAAATATCCCCATAAAAAAGTCCAAAGGTGTCAAATCTGGCGAGCAGGCTGGCCATTCTGTAGGACCTCGACGGTCAATTCAACGACCGGAAAAAGTAGTACCCAATTAGTTTCTTACTTCTCGGGAGTAATGTGGTGGTGCTTCATCTTGTTGGAATACAATATCCATATCGAATTCATTAGGATTCGCTTCGACGATTTCAGTGATGAGAAGGACAACTGTAGTTTCCAGCATATTCAAATACAGTTCCATTGTTAAATTTTGATCGATCACTAATAGAGGTCTTACAATATGGTTTCCCAATATTCATTTCATTATTCCAAATTTCAATTTTTTGAGTTGACCCGTTCAAAAAATAAAAAAGGGGGCATTAAAGACATGAACTAACTGTAAGGAAAATGTACTCTTCACCGACCACATTAATTTTTTCTTCGCTACAAGAAATTAGGGAATCCTTGAGGAATTTCAATTGTGTTATTGTACAAATAGTAGATATGAAATCATAATGTGCATGTGCAATCCATAGATTGATAGTTATCATACTGACTTCACATTAGTGCACTAGTTTCCATAAGGCTTCTAAGAAGAAACGAATTTCTGTTCTGATAATTTTAATCAATTGTAAATACCTATAAAGGTGAGTGTATCGATAATTAATGATACAACTATTTAGTAGAACACAGAATTAAAAAAAGGATAAGATATATCAAATACGCTACAACATTTTCTATGCAAACTGGAAAGGCGGAGTTCATCTTGAGCACCTGGAGTGCACAAAGATGGTCTTCCACTCAACCTTTGGACAAGCAGTACAAAAGATCGCAGACTACAAATCAAAATTGAGTAAAACTATAGATATATGTACTGATTCGAATAACCGCTTTCTAGATATCAGAGGATTTCATAAATTCAAACTAATGTTTTCGAAAGGAGGAGAGTTTTATACTCCTAAAATGAAAGTGGTCGATATATTATAGAAAAAACTTCTCTCAAACAATGATGATTTGTGGATTGGTGGTGTTATAGTACCTTTAGATCTAATATTAAGATTGTGAACGTCAGTGCGAAACACTATATTTTTATAAAGGTAGGAGGGAGTATGGGTAGTAATTATTTTATGATATAAGGTGGAGCAGTGAAGTTTTCGGCGAGATTTCATATTTAACCACCCGGCTTCTTGTAGCTTATGACTGATAGGTTGACGCCTACAAATACCATAGATGAAGCGGAGACAATAGTTTTGGATTTTCTGGATTTTTTGCGTAGTTGTTGCCGTAACACAAGAGCTATAGACCGTATCGCAATAAATAAAGGTAGAAAGAACTAAAGACTCGCAAAGTATTTTTTTTAAGATTCATATTCAATGTTGCACGAGATCCAAACAAAATTTTCAGTTTACAGATACTTTTACGAATGCATTCCGATATATGCTTTTCGAATCGTAAGGAGTAGTCTATCAAGAGCCCAAGATTCTTCACCACATCACAAAATTGTACAGGAATGTTATTGATAGTAACACAAATATTTTTTTGGTGAAGAAGTCTGTCATTTCGCCTCCCAAAAAACATTGCCTTAGATTTGTTTGGATTCTGTGAGAGAGAATGATCTTTGGATATTTTGAAAATTCTATCAAGTTCTTCGTTAATTTTCTGACAACCATTCACTATGTGTGACGGGTGGAAGGAATACATCACCTGAGTATCATCCGCATACATTTGTAGATAATGCGAGACAACATTTTTGAAAAACGCTGTGAAAATTACATAGAGAATTGGTCCCAAAATAGATCCCCGTGGAACCCCACATGTCAGTTCTCTTGTTTGAGAAACCCTAGTATTGAGTACAACTCGTTGCCTTCGACCACTTAGGTAGCTATCAAAAAACATAACAGATTCTTCTGAGAGTCCAATATATCGTAGAATATATTTTCAGAGCAGAATGATTTAGGGTATTTAAAACTTTCGAATAGTCTAAGAGAACTAGAACAGTAATCATTCCCGAGTCGGTTGCCTGGAAGATACGATATGTCACATTCAGAAGGGCTGTCGCGCAGCTGTGTCCTTTTCTGAATCCAGATTGAGTATCTGACAAAATATTATATGTTTTCAAGAATTCCACAAGTTGATCTTTTATAGCTCTTTCTAATAATTTTGAGACAACGGGTAAAATGCTGATTAGTCTCAGGTCTTTGAGCTCACTGATCACCTCAAATTTCGGTAATGGGATTACATTAGCCAATTTCCACTGAGTTGGATATACTGAATATTCAATATCCTCAGGTTAGTGTTAAATATATTTTTTTGATTATATTCTACTTTTATTACTTGTGTTTTTTGCATTTAATCTAGAAAAAACAATCGATCATCACAATATAACTTGTTGATAATTTTCAAAATTGAAGAAAATGTTCAGAAATTTCCTACTTTTGTTTCTGTGTTATTTATGTGACAATACGTGCTGCTACTCTACTTTATGTGTTTCTATGTGGTTTATTTCTGGTAATTATGTAGTAGGAAGTTCATGATTCTACTCTAGTTTGTGATTCAACTTCTAGTCTGTGTTTCTACAATATTTATTTTTATTTATTTACGGACTTGACATTATACAATGGACACATAAATAGTGTTATTGAAAAAAAACAATTGAATAATAATATAGAATACCAAAAAAGAAAAAAACAAATATCAAATTATTATTAATAATAATAATCAGCAGTTCATAGTAGGTCAATACGTTAAGCTGATTTTTAAAAGAGTACAAGGATGAGTCAAACAAAACAATATAGCTGCTATTCTTATTTGCTAACCCAAGCATTTTAGTGAAGGTTTCATTTATGCCATAGCTAGTAGAATGGTAAGGAACTTTAAACAACTCCGACACTCTGGTTCTTCTTGAATATACATTGAAGTTGATCAGTTTTGTTACAAATGGACAGTTCATTTTATCATTTATAACTTTATGAAGAAGTCTTAGATCAATTTCCGCTCGGCAGTGCTCCAAAGTAGATAAATTCAGGAGAAGCAGAATGTGAGTACTCAATAGTCGGACCGAGCTTAAATGCACATGATCGCAGAAATTTGTTTTGTACTTTCTCAATCATAGATATATCTCTCTGATATAGAGGACTCCATATCACGCAATTATTTTCCAAGACCGAGCGTATCAAAGAACAGTACAATATTTTAAAGGTATTTATAGAAAATTTATCTGTGGATCGTTGAACAAATCCCAATAATTTGAGTGATTTAGATATAATGTGACCAGTCGGTAGCCAAGCGGTTCGGTGTGGGTGCTTTGTTCACTCACTCGAATTGACTGCCGTGCTGGTCGGTGGTTCAAGCCCTAGTCTGAACGATCGATCTTCACTTGCTACCGACAACCCGTGTTAGGAATCACACGTTAAAAGGTAAGACCTCGTTAATCCTTGGCTCGCACAAGTTTCGACTTCTGAGGGTTGTCGTTCGTAGGGGTGCGACAGCTGGTTAACGGAAAAACAGATTTTTTAAACAGATTTTAATATGACCTTTAAAGGTTACTTTGCTATCAAACAATACTCCCAAGTCCCGTTAGTCAACGTTAGATTAATGTTTTTGATTTCATATGGATATACAATAGGTTTCACAGCTCTTGAAAATGTTATTTGATAACATTTGTTTATATTTAAGTGAAAGTTATTTAAATCTATCTGTAACAGTTCTGCATCATAAAAGTTATCTACAACCCTGTAAAGTTTGAGATCATCTGCAAACATTGAATAATAGCTGTGGCGTATGACATCCGACACATTGTTTACAAAAAGAATGAAGAGTATTGGGCCGATATGCGATCCTTGAGGGACACCAGAGACGTTACAGGAATTTGTGATGATACCTATGGAACCAGCATATTCAACATACTGAATTCTATTATCCAAATAACTCTTTATCCATTTTGACATGTTACCATTGATGCCTAATGCTAGGAGCTTAGCCGAGAGAGAATCATGATTTACCCTGTCAAAGGCTTTAGAGAAATCAGTATGAATAGAATCATCTAAAAGAACAATTCGTTCAGGCCAGTCTCAACACCCTACACAGTAGGGTAATGGACTGACACCTATCAGAAAACAACTACTCCCCTGGCTAATACCACGAAGGGCGTTGGATTATATCCGACAGGTGTCAGTGCAGGATTCTTCACTGAAGTTATTCCTGCATATGCTGTTGGCGATACAACTGCCGCAATAGATCTTCAATTATCGGAACACACTTGCAGACCGGTTTCGGGCTGTTTGGCCACTCGTCAGTGCAAGGTAGTGTATATCATCAACATAAAGTCGATGATTTCCGATAATTGAAAATCGAATTCCGTCAGAGTATCATTCCTCGAACTAAGCTGAAGACTACAACAAACAACAGGTTTGTCGTCGCTCCATCTGCCTGTGAACGAGGTAACCAACTGCATATCCAAATTTGCCCAATTCCTCGTAAAAGGAAAGAAATCTTTCACGTATAGTCAGTGGGCATACTTGAAGACTGGCTATAAATCAAATCATCTAAAAGAACAATTCGTTCAGGCCAGTCTCAACACCCTACACAGTAGGGTAATGGACTGACACCTATCAGAAAACAACTACTCCCCTGGCTAATACCACGAAGGGCGTTGGATTATATCCGACAGGTGTCAGTGCAGGATTCTTCACTGAAGTTATTCCTGCATATGCTGTTGGCGATACAACTGCCGCAATAGATCTTCAATTATCGGAACACACTTGCAGACCGGTTTCGGGCTGTTTGGCCACTCGTCAGTGCAAGGTAGTGTATATCATCAACATAAAGTCGATGATTTCCGATAATTGAAAATCGAATTCCGTCAGAGTATCATTCCTCGAACTAAGCTGAAGACTACAACAAACAACAGGTTTGTCGTCGCTCCATCTGCCTGTGAACGAGGTAACCAACTGCATATCCAAATTTGCCCAATTCCTCGTAAAAGGAAAGAAATCTTTCACGTATAGTCAGTGGGCATACTTGAAGACTGGCTATAAATCAAATCATCTAAAAAAACAATTCGTTCAGGCCAGTCTCAACACCCTACACAGTAGGGTAATGGACTGACACCTATCAGAAAACAACTACTCCCCTGGCTAATACCACGAAGGGCGTTGGATTATATCCGACAGGTGTCAGTGCAGGATTCTTCACTGAAGTTATTCCTGCATATGCTGTTGGCGATACAACTGCCGCAATAGATCTTCAATTATCGGAACACACTTGCAGACCGGTTTCGGGCTGTTTGGCCACTCGTCAGTGCAAGGTAGTGTATATCATCAACATAAAGTCGATGATTTCCGATAATTGAAAATCGAATTCCGTCAGAGTATCATTCCTCGAACTAAGCTGAAGACTACAACAAACAACAGGTTTGTCGTCGCTCCATCTGCCTGTGAACGAGGTAACCAACTGCATATCCAAATTTGCCCAATTCCTCGTAAAAGGAAAGAAATCTTTCACGTATAGTCAGTGGGCATACTTGAAGACTGGCTATAAATCAAATCATCTAAAAGAACAATTCGTTCAGGCCAGTCTCAACACCCTACACAGTAGGGTAATGGACTGACACCTATCAGAAAACAACTACTCCCCTGGCTAATACCACGAAGGGCGTTGGATTATATCCGACAGGTGTCAGTGCAGGATTCTTCACTGAAGTTATTCCTGCATATGCTGTTGGCGATACAACTGCCGCAATAGATCTTCAATTATCGGAACACACTTGCAGACCGGTTTCGGGCTGTTTGGCCACTCGTCAGTGCAAGGTAGTGTATATCATCAACATAAAGTCGATGATTTCCGACAATTGAAAATCGAATTCCGTCAGAGTATCATTCCTCGAACTAAGCTGAAGACTACAACAAACAACAGGTTTGTCGTCGCTCCATCTGCCTGTGAACGAGGTAAATCGGAAATCATCGACTTTATGTTGATGATATACACTACCTTGCACTGACGAGTGGCCAAACAGCCCGAAACCGGTCTGCAAGTGTGTTCCGATAATTGAAGATCTATTGCGGCAGTTGTATCGCCAACAGCATATGCAGGAATAACTTCAGTGAAGAATCCTGCACTGACACCTGTCGGATATAATCCAACGCCCTTCGTGGTATTAGCCAGGGGAGTAGTTGTTTTCTGATAGGTGTCAGTCCATTACCCTACTGTGTAGGGTGTTGAGACTGGCCTGAACGAATTGTTCTTTTAGATGATTTGATTTATAGCCAGTCTTCAAGTATGCCCACTGACTATACGTGAAAGATTTCTTTCCTTTTACGAGGAATTGGGCAAATTTGGATATGCAGTTGGTTACCTCGTTCACAGGCAGATGGAGCGACGACAAACCTGTTGTTTGTTGTAGTCTTCAGCTTAGTTCGAGGAATGATACTCTGACGGAATTCGATTTTCAATTGTCGGAAATCATCGACTTTATATTGATGATATACACTACCTTGCACTGACGAGTGGCCAAACAGCCCGAAACCGGTCTGCAAGTGTGTTCCGATAATTAAAGATCTATTGCGGCAGTTGTATCGCCAACAGCATATGCAGGAATAACTTCAGTGAAGAAACCTGCACTGACACCTGTCGGATATAATCCAACGCCCTTCGTGGTATTAGCCAGGGGAGTAGTTGTTTTCTGATAGGTGTCAGTCCATTACCCTACTGTGTAGGGTGTTGAGACTGGCCTGAACGAATTGTTCTTTTAGATGATTTGATTTATAGCCAGTCTTCAAGTATGCCCACTGACTATACGTGAAAGTATGAATAGAGTCAATTTGGTGTTTTTCCTCCAGGTTATTCATAAGAAAATGTTGATAAAGCAATTCGTAGTGGTGGATCTACCAGATATAAAGTCATGCTGGTGTTGATTTATTATATTTTTTGTATCAAACAATCCAGCAACTTGGGAATTTCAGATTGCTTGCTCACTGGACACTAGTCTCTAATATTTTCTCTTTCACCAGATTTGTGGATTGTAGTTAAAAAACTTTGCTTCCAGAATTCGGGGAAGATTCCTATAGATAAAGAAAGATTAAATAATGTGTGTAAGGGTTTTTTTACTAGAGTGAATATATGCAGTTTTTAAAAATTGCAAAGGAATTCCATCAGGATTAGCTGAGAGTTTTCCTTGGGTTATCTATCATGAGTTGATTAATTATTTCTGCTGTTTCAATATAGTAGTTGGACTCATGTGAACTCTCTGTGCATTTCTATTGCGGAATTTGAAAAACCTTTTCGTCAACATAGGTAGTAGAATAATAGTTTGCGAAAAGATGATATCTTCCAAATACATGGTTGATGGTAATTTATATGATTTTCTTTTATTGTTTATGTATCTCCAAAAGCTTCGATATTCATTTGGAATAGCATTTTCGATATTTTTAATGTAACCTTCATAGCAATGCTTCCGAAGTTCTTTACATTTAATTCGGAGGACAGCAAATTGATGGTAGTGCTCAATGCACCCTCTGTACTTTTGTATCTTTTATAATAATAATAAAAATAAATGGTCTTTATTTTTCGTGGCGGAGTTTAGTAAAGCTCTATTCTTCCACTCAATATCACGTTTAAAAAAAAAAAAAACATTACAAAAAATAAATGGCAATTTCAGGACAATAGTAAAATCAAATACTCGTACAAATGTTTATGATTGGATCACTGTTGGCTGAGCAATTCAGTTTTAAGTTTACTTTTGAATAGCGGTAGTGATGCATTTTTCAAAGATTCGCTGAATGAATTATACATTGTTACACCATGATACGTGAAGGATCGTTCATAGATAGTGCTGTTATGATTCGGAATATCAACATTATTGTTAAATCTAAGGTTTCTTGAGTGTATCTGATGGGAGATTTTTTCTTTTCTATTAATTGTTTTCTCATTTCAAAATTACACCAGATGGAAAAATTAAAGGTTTAAAATCTTTTAAATGGTACATATAGCGGTGAAAATCACTCCGTATAGATTCTGAACAGCTTGATTGATATTAGGTATACTTTTTAAAATGCTATTCCAATCAATACTAGCGAAAAAATCATTTATTCCATAATAATCACCATTTTTAAAATCATAATAGTACCCTTCATATTTGAGTTGCGGTTCTGTGTCAAATTTCAGGTACTGGTAATTGCGGTGTGATGCACACTGTTTTAGGAAACAGCAAATCCAACGGTTCATAAATATAAAGATCTTTTAATGACGAAAAAATTAAATCTGGTGTAATAGTTCTGCTATTAGCAATTGTGTTCAATTGATGAAGGTTGCAATAGCCAAAATAGTGTTGTAGTTAAACCAAACCGCATTTGGTATATTATAATCGCCAAATAGGATTTGGTTTCAAAAGGGGTTAATGTCACCAAGCCTCTGCTCTGTCCAATATTCAAGTTATGTAAATTTATTTAAGGGATTTTTAGTGGTTTTTTGAAAAAAAATGGAATATTCACGAACTTTTTGGATTCAATCTTTATGTGTTATAATAGTATATAGTAGTAATATGTATTTCAACTCCATGAAGTTTTCACTTTCAAACCAAAGGGTACAATCATTAAGGTACCTATAATTCATGAATTCCCACAATACTCATTTAACAATATACGAACTCTTAGAAAACTTCGTAATATGTGTCTAATTATGCATGAGATAGCTTTTGCAAAACGTGAACTGGACGAAATACTCATAGACAAGCTCCTTGGAACTTTTCTGAGTATTACACTGTTTACCTTTCCATCTAGTAACGCTTGGCCTGAATGTATTTACTATGACTGAAAATTTGTAGAAATAAATCTGCATCACCGAACAAAAAAAAAGTATTAGTGATTCACAAAATATTTTTTTTTGTATTGAACGTAGAAAGTTTCTATAATTAAATTGAAAGAGTATATTTAGGAAGAATATAAGCACGCCAGAATTTTGATAAAATGATTGAATGATGATGATTGAAAGTATTGGAATATTTACTAATAACGTTGCCATAGAATATCAAATTTTCATATAGGATATTTACGTTCAGTGATGCCAACTGCTCAAAATCTTTTCTCCTAAGCCTATTTTAAAGCCCCCTAATTTCAAACCAAGATACCCCAAATTTTTTAGTGACTGAAAAATCTAATTGACTATTCGAAGTTGCTATAACAGTTAACAAGTTAATAGATTAACTTACCTTCATATTCCTATTATAACGTAGTTTTAAATAAAAAGGTTATTGAAAAATGTTACATGAGATTTTTAAAACATGGTAACTTTTTTTTTGCCTTTACGTAAGCACGTCAGTACACAACATCAACTAATAAATAAAAAAATAAATACATCAAATGAACACGCATATATGAGCATGAATACTATATTGATTTCCAATTCTTTAATAATTTCGAAAAACTCATCAGTTTTCTGTACTTCATTTGTGTCGATATAAGTTATTCATTTTCTCCCTAAAAGTACCCTGAAGAAATTTCACCCCCAAAAAAATCCCTTTTTCAAATCATATCCCTTAAATTTAGGGGGAAATCCCCCCAAGTTGGCATCACTGTTCACGTTAAGAAGAGAATGACGTAATTTTTGGTAATTTTGCATATTCAACATAACAACTTTAAAATTCCCAATGAAATGCGTTCAGTAGCAAAGAAACTAGTAAAATTTCATTTTGTAAGTTGCTAAAATTTCAACATCATTTATAAGAATAAGATCAAAAAACGATCATTACAAACATCAAAAATATCCTCTTTCATAATGTCGGTCCACAAAGACCTCTAGATACCAATTTTGAATGAAATTACATAATAATATCAAACCTCAATCGTAATTATAAATATTAATGATTTCTAATCGAAAATTCTTTATGTTGGACCTCACAAACCGTACCGCTTGTTTACCAAATCTGAGAATAAATGACAAATTTCTTCATCTGATTTAATGAAGCAAAGTTCATTACTTTTGAAATTAACATTTATCATTGTTATGAATTAGTTCATTTGGAATAATTTAATTTTAACCCAATAAACCACGCGCTTTTTTATAAAGCCATAAATAAATGAAAATCTAGTAGGTGGTAGAAAAAGTGGCCCTATTTCCATAATCATTAATAAATCAAATTTCCTGTAGGAACTATATGAACAAAATACGTTTTCACCTGAAATTATTTATTTTATAAATATATAATATCCCTCCGATTCACAACACAACAAAAAAATATTTTTTGAATGTTTCCTACACTAAATTAGTCAATTTCTACTAATTTTGGGGTGATAAAAACGAAAATAACAATGAAAAATTTTTATTAGCTCTGGTTTTTGAGATACACAGTACTTAATCTTAAAGAGTAGTTATACTATACGTGAAAAGTGAAAGTATATAAAACAATATTGTTATGTTTCTTTTAGAATATTTTAAGTACAAAATTAATAAAAAAAACATTATTCTTAGTGTTTTGACAAATAAAAGAAGTTTGTACCACCAAATTTCAATTAAGTCCATCCGATTCATTGTAAGATCGCTGTCGTTTAGCTTGTCTTTTATAAAACACTTCTGGAGCATCCCTACACACAGACCAGCAGTAGTCTGCAAGCATTGCTTCATTCCAACGGCCCTGATATCTCTGTTCCATTAAGGCAATGTCTTGATGGAATCTTTCTCCATGTTCGTCACTCACAGCTCCACAGTTTTGTGGGAAGAAATTAAGATGAGAGTGAAGAAAATGAATTTTTAAGGACATGCTGCATCCAAGTTGGTGGTAAGCTTGAAGAAGCTCTTTAACCAATGCTGTGAAGTTATCATCTCTTTTGTTACCTAAAAACCCATGTACAACCCCCTTAAAGGCTTCCCAGGCTCTTTTTTCATTTCCTGTTAAAATCATGTCAAAAGCAGGATCATTTACGATTTCACGGATTTGAGGCCCAATAAAGATGCCTTCCTTGACTTTAGCATCACTCAACCTGGGAAACTTTGCTCTCAAGTACTTAAAAGCTTGTCCTTCCTGGTCCATGGCCTTCACAAAGTTTTTCATTAGTCCCAACTTAATATGTAATGGGGGAAGGAGAACATCCTTAGGATCTACAAGAGGCTCGTAAACTACATTTTTCTCATTAGGGTTTAGGTCTCGTGTAGGCCAGTTCATTTTTTTATAGTGAGATTTTCTATCCCGACTGTCCCACAGACACAAAAAACAACAGTACTTGGTGAACCCTAATTGCATTCCTAGGAGTATAGCAATGACTTTCAGATCACCACAGATGTGCCACTTGTGTTGTTCATATTTGATTGATTGGAGAAGTGTTTTCATATTTATATACGTTTCCTTCATGTGAACTGCATGACCTATAGGAATAGAGGGTAGCTGATTTCCATTATGCAGAAGTACAGCTTTTAAGCTTAGTTTTGGAAAGGAAGCAAATCTTTTTGACGCTGTCTGTACTGAGATATTTTCACATCATGTTCTAGAAGATTCCACTGTTGTAGTCTTGACCCTAACAGCTCAGCCTTTTCCTTAGACAAGCGAAGATCTCTTATAAGGTCACTCAACTCTGCTTGACTAATTCTGTGCGGATCACTAGACCTATCGCTTACCTCAAAATCAGGGTCATAGGATGTAGAAGGATGGGTTGCTCCTTCTAAACAGTCTTCATCACCTTCCTCTAAAATTTCATAGTTTTGGGGTGGAGAAGGGACTGGCAAATTGTCTGAGTGTGGTACAGGCCGAAGAGCAGATGGGAGATTAGGGTATTTAACCGTTCCTCTTTTCTTCATAGATAAACCTTGCTTAATGGGAGGATTTAAGCAGAAATAACAGTCGTCTGTATGATTGGTAGGCTCACGCCAAACCATAGGTACTGCAAATGCCATTGCCCGGTTTTTATTTTTCAGCCACTCTCGCAATATGACGGAACAAGAATTACAACATATATGAGGAGCCCATGATTTATCTTGGTCCCCAACTTTCACACCAAAATAATGTTCATAGGCTGTCTTAACGATAGGTGTCATTTTACGTTTCTGAGCCTTAAATGTTACTTCACCACATATATAGCAAAAGTTATCGACAAAATTCACACACTTTCGAGGCATTTCAGATCAGCACTTAAATTAATTTAAAAATCAACTTCACACGATAATTTCAATAGCAACCACGTGCGTACAATTGACAAACTCACATAGGTTATGTTTACTACTTAAGAACAGCTGATGAGAGGGGTGTTATGTAAACAAACATGTGTACCAACTGTTGGTGATGAAATATTTCATTTGTTGAAAACTCAATATACATATTTATAATATAATGATACTATATCTTGAAAACAAGAGCTAATATATAATTTTTATGATCACTTTCGGTTTTAACACGTGGAAATACATTAAAATCATCTAATTTCAACCCCGAAACAAAAACTTTGTTGTGTTGTGATTATCAACTACCAACCGCCACTGTTTTATGGTCCCACGTACTTCAAATGTAAACAAACTCACCATAACTTCTCATTCCCGCCACCCCACCTCACCCAAAAGTTGTACAGAAAAGGATAGTACGATACTCGTTTCAAAACACATGTATTGTATTGGTATAGGCCCCGTAGAGGCATGGCAACTCTATGTCTTATTATTACTCTGAGATCAAAATAAAGCAGAAACTGACAACTGACGTAACGTAACGTCAAATTCTTTTTCAAAACCAACCTCACGCTAATTTTGGATCATCATGTATACATTTCAAATCATAATTGATGTGACGTCATCGTTTCAACGCCAGAATGAATGTATTTGAATCACATACGAATACGTTTTGAATACGTACATGAGCGCCAGAAAACGCCTTCAATGAATGAATGATGTATAGATACGATAATATAGACTGACCGTCACGTCTCTTTTACATAAATTCCACCTGCGGATCACAACGTTTCGGCCACTGTAGCACAATCTGTTTCAAATTTTCAACAAATGAAACATCCCGCACCGTAACGTCAAGTGTATGAGTGACAATATTGCCAGAACGTGAATCTTCATCTTTTTTTAGTTGTTGGAAACAATGTGTTTTTCAATGGCCAGTCCGTATTATGACGTCACTAGAATGGCAAATGAAAGGTAAATAAAATTATAGGTACAGAGCCGTCGCAAAGGGATTCAGCATACATTTGGCATGGATTCCTAGTCATTCCAACATCAAGGGTAATGATATAGCCGATACTTTAGCCAATATTGGAAGAAATCATCCACTCTCTAATAACCCTCAAGCCGACTATAGAGAGTTTCAAGCATTATTGAAACATAATATTTGGATAGACTGGACCAATCAATATAGCGAGGACGGACAATTCAAAGCCAAACTTTACTTTTCCTCCGTACCACAACCTTACAAAACTCCATGGTTCAAGGATCTGGCTACTTATTCTCGTAAAGAAATCGTCAATATGTGCAGAATTAGGAGCACTCATTCCCTCAATAAAGCGCATCTCCACAAAATTAAGATAGTTGATGACGACCGTTGCGAATGTGGGGAAATACAGACTCTCCTACATATATTCTTTGCCTGCCCTAATAATTCTCATAATATACAAATACTGCATGCCTCTCTTAGCATCCCTCCTTCAACCATTCAGCCTCTTACCTTCCAAGATATATTTTTCAAACATATATCACCATCTAACATACTAACCATATCCAAATTCCTGATTGCATCCAATATAAAGCTGTAGTGATCAAGACAGACCTAATACTTGTGCGCATGCAGTGCTTCGCCAAGCATGACCCGATCGTAGTGTCCATACACGCAACCGTAGTGCATCACCTCACATTAGTGCTTACACTCTAATGCAGACGGACATTGCTTGTTAACTGACCTCAAACTACAGTCGAACTTTGTTATAGCGCAAAACCAAGTGGGGTTTGGGTCCAACTCAGATCAACTTTAGTGTGGGCTCTACCTGTAGTAGCAACATGATCCTGGAACTCCTGTCTGGATAGTCCTGGCAGCTGAAGCCATTAATGGAAAAAGAAGAAGAATAAAATTATAGGTTAATTTGTATTTTAGTAGATGTATCAATTTTCGAATTCGATTAATACTTAATCATATTATGGAAATAAAAATGACCGAAGCTACAGAAGATCTTGATAAAGTATGCAATATACTTGATAAATTAACTTTAGATGCACTTTTGCTGACCCAAGAGGAAATACACCTTAAATTAAATATCGAAAATGCTATGTGTGAAGGCGAAACTAATCTTGCAAAAGCAAGATATATAATCGGCCATAACAATGTTTCGTCTATTCAGTTACCAACTGAAGATAGTCCAAAATTTTCAGCTGTTGTTAAAATAGTTGCTCATGATGAATCTTGGGGGAGGTCATATGACTTGAAACAAATTAAGAAATCGGATGACGAAAGTGTCCAGGAACCGTTGAGATGGTTTGGATTTTTGGTACCCCAAAGTTTAAATCGTGCACAGAATATGTTCAGGCAAGCAATACAGTGGTCCATACAAGCTGTGAATATACAGACTAGGCTTGAAGATACTGTTAATACTATACATTCTTTGAAAAATTTCAAGTTGAAGATTCAAAATAAATAACTGTAATCAATTAGAATGTTTCCATTTCGACCTGAAAATCTAAAACTGATGAATAATCTCTAAAAATGTTAATCTTGACTCAAAAGGCACCAGGCTGAGCATTCCTACTAGCATTACAAGAAAAAAATGAATTCAAACTGGAGAAGGTACTTGTGAAGCAACATAAACTATCCATATGTAAAACAGTGTTATTTACGTAATATTAATTTATTATTTGAAAATATAAATCTGATAAAAAATTATTTTGTGCTAGTATAATGCCAACAAATTATTGCTGTTTTGTGAATTGTATGTCGAATAATCGATATCCGGAAGAAAACGTGTTTTTTATACCATTTATAACCTCATATTAATGAGGTTAGACTTAAGAAATGGATACATGCGATAAGAAATGGATTTAATAGTGCAAAAAATAAATAAAAAATTCATATGTATGCTCTAAACATGAAATGAATAGTAAATTTTTCATAGTTAATTACCATTGATTAAAATGAGATATAACCTCAATTGTTTATTAAATTATATTTAATTAAATTTATTTCATTACCATCTATATTTGATTCATATTTCACTCGGAAATAAATCTGAAATTCATAATTATTTTAAATTTCTTTTACTACAGTTTGAATCTACGGCAACCAAGCCAACGTTTTAATGTTACAACATTGTTATCCTTTACAGTGTTATTGATTTTCACCAACGGGTGAATGTAAAACAATTTAAAAAAAATTATAAGATTGAGATAAAGCAATGGTGTCTCTGTAACATGGTAGATGTCTGTATGCAAGATTCCAATTTTATGCAGACGGATATGGTATATGCCATGGTTTAGTCTTAAGAATTATCCATAACTGCACGCAGTTGTGAAACTGCAAGAACCTCACAATCTCGAGTGGGTCTGTAGACGTGTCCCAGTATATGCGAGAGGAATGATCAAAGACAACTTTTTGAGTGGCACATCTCCCAATTTCCTAACGAAACGATATTCACCACGCTTCTGCGACGAGTACGTCGAGCAATCTTCGCCTATTTTATTATACATTCACACGATGATCGCACATAGTCGAACCCGATCAGTCTGCTTTTGTTGGCGGCTAAGCTGGCTGAAAGGCTCAACGAAGAAGTTGAGAACCGAAATGTTCTGCTTAACGAACAATTCGAATTCAGGAGAGACAACTCCACCGAGTTACAGGCTCTGAGACTGGTCGAAAATACCATTCGAAAACTAAACAATAACCGAAAAGTTCACGTTGTCCTTTTAGACATCTCTAAAGGCCTTCGACCG
The DNA here is from genome assembly GCF_025532065.1 of Leptinotarsa decemlineata. Lineage (NCBI taxonomy): Eukaryota > Metazoa > Arthropoda > Insecta > Coleoptera > Chrysomelidae > Leptinotarsa > Leptinotarsa decemlineata. The sequence continues at coordinate 6,534,168 of NW_027412703.1, read as the reverse complement.
TGTTTGGCTGAAAGGCCTTCTACACAAACTAGACACGTTCGACCTGCCTCGGGGACTGATCCGGTGGATTGGATCCTTCCTGAAAGACAGAACATTTCAGGTCAGAGTAGAGGGCTCCCTGTCTGATAACAGAGACATCCTCGCTTGGGTGCCTCAGGGAGCTGTGCTCTCTCCCACGTTATACTCGCTCTACACCAGCGACCTCTCGAGGTCCGAACGTGTGAAAGTGTTTCTCTATTTGAGATGTTTCGTGGTGTATTTCATCAGTTCGGACTTCCATTGTCTAATATAATATAAATTGATTTGATAATCCTGAAAAAAATCAAACAGATTAACCGAAAATAACAATTTTATTAAACAAAAACTGAAATTATAAAGAAATAAAATACAACAATCAAACAAATAAAAATTGAAATATTAATAAAAGCTGAAAAAATTGAAAAATTAAAAATATTAACAAAAAATGAAAAAATTGAAAGATTTCAAACCAAGTTATGTCACAACGTTTCGATTGTTAGTATCCACAATCGTCTTCGGGTGATAACTGGACTTATTTCTCCGAGATCTGACTATTTATAGGTCATTCGAGTGCTTTCACCTATCCCCTCTTCCCTCTTTTCGCTTCAATGGTTTTGGCGGGAGATGACCGTTTGGCGGGAGTTGGTCGTTTTTCGCTTGATTAGAGGTTTCCATATGTTTCGTATCTCTACGCTAGCTTGACTAAATGTGTTGTTGGACAACATATACGCGGCTTTTTTGAATTTTCTCCTAAACCAGTGTTCCTCTTTGTGGATGATTTCGGCTTCAGCCCACTTGATGTTGTGTTGATGAGTCCAAACATGCTCTGCTATTCCGGATTTGCTGGTTTCTCCTCGCTGTGTGTGTTTCTTGTGCTCAACAATGCAAACTTTCAATGGCCTCTTAGTTTCACCGATGTATGATTCTCCGCACTCGCACGGTATCCGGTAAATGCAATTCTTGGAATCGCAGTCTGCGTTTGGTGGCCTGGTTTTCGTGAGGCTGCTACGGATAGTGTTCCCAGATGTGAAGCAGGTCCTAATGTTATACTTGGACCCGATCCGTTTTATCCTTTCCGATAATCCTTTGATGTAGGGAAGTACAAGTACTGGTTGTGGCGGCTTCTCTTCCTTGTGGAGTTCTTGCTGTCTTCTAGCTAAGGCCTGTTTTACCATCACTTTGAAGTAACCATTCCGTTGAAGGTCATTTTTGATGATGCCTAGTTCCTTTTCGAGACCTTCCTTTGTATTACAGAGCCCAAAAGCACGGTCCAGTAGAGTCTTGATGATTCCTCTCTTAGTCGATTGATGGTGGTTGGATTTCTGGTTCAGATACTGTCCTGTGTGAGTGGGTTTTCGATATACAGATGTTTCCCATTTAGTGTCGGTCCTCTTCACCCAATACGTCTAAGAAAGGCAATTCGTTGTGGATTTCCTTCTCCATTGTGAAAGTGATGGAAGGCCTTGCGTTGTTGATGTGCTTCAGGAAAGTGTCTAGTTCTGCATTCCCATGGTTCCATATTATGAAGGTGTCATCTACGTATCTCAACCAGACTCGGGGCTTTTTCAATGGCCAAAGTTTCAAACCACTCCATATATAAATTGGCTATAACAGGTGAAAGTGGCGATCCCATTGGCAGTCCCAGTCCATTCAGTCGAGGAATCAGTGAGTTTTTGATTGCGCAGAAACTCATGAAATGTCTGAGGGCATTCATGTCGCCATCCCACCATCAGTCATGACCCATTTGTCCCTCTGACAAACATCAGTTGAAAGGGTAAGGGAGCCAGGCTCCAACCTGAACGAAACGCAAGACGACTTTCCACATAGTCGAAGAACAGTTTTATGTAGGTACTTACTGTATTCAATAATAAATAATAATAACGTCTTTATTATTTCCTCTTTTAATACATTTAAATAAAAATAATCCTTCAAAATATATTAAGAAAATAAAGGGCAAAGTTCAACTCGGCAGCGGAAAGTGCTACTCTGTTGTTCTTCCACTTAACCCTGAAAAATACCTATGCGTACCTGTTGTCTATACAGTTTTTGGTGAAAGCGGCAGTTTTCAACATTGTTATGTGAAAATAATGAATAAAAACCTACTGAACTACCTACCTGAACAAAAGATTTTTGAGTTGGGATTTGAAAGTTAGGATACTTCCTGTTTTGAAATTTGGTGGAATGAGATTATATATCTTGCAAATCTGATAACTAAACGATCTCTTGAAGAGTTCAGTTCTGAATGGGGGTGGGGACAATATTCCTCGATGTCTAATAATGACATTATGAACATCAGTGCGGAATGTTATTTTCCGATGAAGATAGGAAGGTCTTCCGGTAAAGATGATTTTATGAAAGAGATTTCCAGAATGTAGAAATCTTCTGTTTTCCATATTCAATCAATGCCCTTTCAAGGCTGATAATTCATCATTATCATACCAAGGAATCGAGACCGTTAAATCTGTATTTGCTAATTGCCAGTTTTGTAAAGTAAAGAAAGCTAAACAGCGTGAGCCAATAATGGGACAACTTTCGAAGGAAATATTAACATGCAATACATATGTTGGGCTGGACTATTAGGACCCCTAATGAAGAAATGATTCATAAACATATTGATTGACGGTATAATCCACCGGCTGCGAGTCACATCTGTTCAAAATCTGTTTTTTCGTTAATCAGCTGTCGCCCCCATACGAACGACAACTCTCAGAAGTTGAGAAACTTTGAATTGAAGGGGTTATATTTTTAGGAGTGATTAATTTTTGGGAAAGAAAGTTTTTGGCTTTCTACTACTACATCTTGATACAAAAAAAATGAGGGAATCTTGTGCGAGCTAAGGACTAACGAGGCCTTACCTTTTAACGTGTGATTCCTAAAACGGTTGAATACCGAATACATAAAACGTAACCAAAAAGAACTAATGAGGAATGAAGACACTCATATGTATAATACTAGGAATAAAGAAAAACTTCGACAACCCTATTCAAGGTTATCAGTCTGTGAAAATTCACTAAAGCATATTGGTATCAAGTGTTTCAATAAAATAAGAGATTTGATAGATGTGAATCTGAATGACATTCTATTCAAAAATAAATTGAAAAACTTTCTTCTTGAAAAAGTATTTTATAATGTTGAAGACTTTTATAATTCGTGATATCTCATAATTGTAAGACTGACTCTATTGTATGTACAATTTTTCTGGTTTGTTTGCGATTAACGACTTATTTGTAGATTACCTTCTTTTCTTTCTTGACTAGTCTGATAAGTGTTATGTATGTGTAAGTATAATGCCTTGTATAACCTTTGATTGATGAATAAATTCTATTATTATTATACATGGGGGTAGTATCAAAGCGACTCCTGATCCTTGTTACTGAAGTTGAAGCAATCATCAATGTTTCAACAAACCTAAGCGACCGAGAGTCCTTGACACTCAATCATTTCATCGTGAGATTACTAATGGTGATGATACTGTAGGCAGATTCGAAGGGAACAATCTAAGTCTCAATGGGGGAAGTTACATCAAAATGCTAATGAGTATTTGAAAAAGTGGTATTAGGAGTATTTTCCTACCAACCAAAAGAGGGAAATGATGCGATGATGGGACACCAATATGAATCAACAATGAAATGTCGTTTGAAGAGCTATCTCGTAGAAAAACCTTATTATAGCTTTCAGGAATTCTTAAATGATAGTATGCTAACTATATGAATGTTATTTACATATGCCTGATTTTTGTATATATTGTTTTTTTTTGTGTCTTAAAACTACTCGTGAGATAATATTGATTATGAATGTAAAACTTTGATTTGTTATTTAGTTGTTATTTACTACTGACATGTTCCACACTCCTCGGAGTTTATATATGTACATTATATGTAACTGGAGCAAATAAAGATCTATGACTATAGTTTTCGTTACATTCCTAGGAACAAGTGGAAACTTGGAAAAATTGGAAAGATATATCATAGTCCAGATGAACGATTTCGAGTGGTGTATGTTGAAATAAAACATGGAATTTTCAGACGTCCGGTGACAAAGTTAGCCAGAATCAAGGTGAGCGAGAGTGAAGACGTTTCTTCACGGGGGGAATTAATGTAGATTTTTCAGCTATTCAACTTCAAATAAAAGTCAAAAGCTTATTTTGCACAGTTTTTAATGAAACCGCAATGTTAAAGACGATACAACAGATAATAAGAAAATAATGTAATTACTAGATACTATTTTGGATTTGTTTCTGTTTGTATTTCAATCGATAAATGAATAAATGATCACAAAAAAACAATCCGCCTTTTTCAGTCTTTTGAACATATAATGGACATCAAAGAAAGTTTAAGTTAGTTTTACATTTCAATATGTATTATCAGCTTGAAACTATAAATCAATATGTAACAAAGTTTTTAGTTGATTGGCATAGTGAGAAAATAAAATGAACAATTTGAATGTACAAATATTCTACAAAATCAATTATCAACTAAGGTAAATCTGATCATAAATACCATTTTGATAATCAAGAAAAACTTATTTCACAAATTTTCAATATGACTGTTTTTTCAAACCTTCAAAATGGCGTCTTTCTTCAAGTTCTTTATCAACAGCTTTCTCCATGGAATACAAGAAATCATTTAAATTGACTAAAGACTTTTCTGAAAACAACGCATGTGCTAGAAATGGTATTTTTCTTAATGATCGTCCACTAAGGCCACAACTCCTTTCAGATATCGCTAATAATTGCTTAGTTTCTTCTGTCTTTTCCTTACTTTCATCAACAGTCAGTGTCTCCACAGATTCCAAAACTTGTTCTTTTATAATTTGAGCCTGAAATGATATAATCTCAATACAATATAATACAATACAAAATATTATATGCTTTACCTTAATCAACTCATTAATGCAAGAATGATATACTTTATATATTGCCGTTACAGATGGATTTCCCAAATATTGTTTGATGTCAGCTCGATCTACAAAAGCTAAGTCAATAGTTTCAGTCATGTTGGACGTGGCCAGTATTAAAACATTGGAGTGTCTTTTTATTTGATCTATTTGAGTTAAAAGAGCATTTACTACTCTAATTGAATCTGATGGTTCACTTCCTGAAACGAAAAAAATCAATAGATTATTGGAATAAGTATTTATTGAAATCTTCACCAGATAAACACTGATTTCGAGCATGAGCCAATGATTCAACTTCATCTATTAGAACACATACAAGAGTATTTGTGTTTTCAACGGTCTCCTTTATTTTGGTGAACATCTTATTAACTAGTTTTCCACTCTGAAAAATAATAACATGCAGGGCATGTATCAAATGATTATTATAACAATTATTCAATGCGATTTCAAATAGTAACACACTTGATAATAATATAATTTTTTGTTTGTCAAAATAGTTGAAACCAGTAGAGCGTGGAGATGGAAATGTTATTTATAACCATTCTCTGAGAGTTGTTTAGCTTGGTAATAGAAGTGATTGACTAATTCATTCCAGAAATTAATTCAGATATAATGATGATTGAGTATTATGATTTGGACAAGGTAGAGGTTGTCTTCTGGATAAATTTAAAGGGATAACTGCTTTCTTCAAGACATTTTCGTTTGGAGTACTTTATAAATGTTTTCAGAGTAAGTTCAGATGAGACAGTTCACTAACATCTATTAAGGATATTTCCAAGAGTTGCTCCTAGTAAAAAGTAAGGAATCCAGATGATATCACTGAACATCATTCCGAATTTTTTATAGTGTGACACTTAAACTAAATAAAACTGAATTCACTTGTAACACCACAAATAATTGACAATCAATGTTTCTTGAACCTGTAACCGAAGATGAAATAAAGAATTTGGCACAGAAAATCAAAAACAAACATACTTGTGGTGATGACGAAATACCAGTTAGTTTGGTGAAATTATGTATTGATGATGTTGTTAGTATTATTCGACATATAATTAATAACTCTTTTAAACATAGAATCTGCTCCGAACAATTGAAAGTTACTTTGATAACACCGACCTATAAGAAAGGAGATTGTGAGTTATTTGAGAATTTTCTACTGATGAGCGTTTTACCATCTTTCTCAAAATTTTTTGAGATGGCAATGTTTGATAGAGTCATGAAATTTATGAAAAAGTGCAACCTTTTAAGTTCTTCTCAACATGGATATATAAAAAGTTCACTGAGAAAATTATTCAGTCATTTGAAAATAATGAAATAGTCCTAGGTATTTTCTTGGACCAATCAAAAGCCTATGATTGCTTAGATCATAAATATTTACTGGCAAAACTAGATAGATATGGAATTAGAGGAAATATCTGGAAGTGGTTTGAATCATATTTGTCAGAACGTCTGCAAAAAACTAAAATCATAAAACACGGAAAAATATTCAAATCAGAGGCACGAGAAAATAACGTGGGCATCCCACAGGGAAGTGTAACCGGTCCCATGCTTTTTATTATTTTCATCATCATTCATCATTCATATCATCAATAATGCTGATGATACAAATCTGTTAGTATCAAGTCACAACTATCCAAACTTAATTATAGAGTCGAGTAACCTGTTAGACAGAGCAAACCACTGGTTCTCAAAGAACAATTTGATTCTGAATGTCGAGAAAACAAATGTTATTTTATTTAGAACGGCACAACAAAGAATTGAAACATCAAGTACAATCAATCTGTCAAAAAATGAACTTGCAGTGCAGAACTCAACAAAATTACTTGGTATATATGTTAACGAACACTTGCATTGGTATAAGCCATATTACAAATCTGGGAAAAAAATTGAATCAAATATGTTACAGTATCAGAGTTATTGGCTCCTACCGCAATGAAAAATTATTAAAAATTATATATTTTGCGAATTTTGAATCTTTACTTAAATTTGGTATGATATTCTGAGGAAGCAGCAGTAATACCTCTGATATATTCCTTATCCAAAAAAGAATTATGGGAGTTATATTCAAACTGAACTTTCGTCAGTCATGCCGGGGAATCTTTAAGGCAAATAATATTGTGACAGTATATGCGATCTCTATCTATGAGAGTGTAGTATACCTATTAAAAAATAAAAGTAGAATTTTGAAAGCTAGACCAAATCATAATTATCCTAAGCGCAATATGAAAATATCTTTTCTAATTCATACATTGACATTGTCAGAGAGGCATCCATCCTATGTGTCTATAAGGTTTTTCAATAAATTACCACAGAGACTTAAAATGTTAGAGAGTCTGCAAAAATTCAAAACAGGTGTCAGAGCTTTTGATCAAGTGAGAACCTTATTCACTTCAGGAATATATAGATAAGTTATAAACCTGTTGTAGAAATTGTGTGACTTTTCATTTTATGTTTGATGTTTTCTTTATGAAATGTAGAGCATTCTCTGAAATATAATAATTTTATTATATTATATTATTATTGCTTAAAAAGTATTAAAAACACTCACCTCAGAAAACCATTTCGAAAATAAACTGTGACTATTAATTTCTATTAGAAGACCAGATGTGAATCTTTCACTCATTCTTATAGTTAGTTTTTGTGCCAGAGCCTTACACAGAGAAGTTTTACCAGTACCTGGTGGGCCGTGAAGTAGAATAACTCTGTTACAACTGATAACGTTGCAGTCTACACCTTTGTCAGAAAATTCCATCATTGTTTGTGCATATCTGAGCAACTGAAAAAAAATTAAAAAAGCGATTAACCGCGATTATTTGCATTATTGTATATCTCTAATATATCCCACCACAACACTGATGAAGAAGTCGAAAGGGTAGCTGAATATGCAACAGAATTACATTTTTTATAATAGAGATAAAAGCAATATTATCCATACTCAATTGGCTTTGCTGTGTTTACATACTCAAGCTAAAAGCCAAGTCGGTATATCTCTGAATATACACACAGTGACATCTTAACGAAAATATTTCATTTCAATACTTCTTCACATCATGGAAAAAAATTCAGAAATTACTTTTCAATATAACATGCTTTTTTTTTATTCGAAGAACCTTTGCTAGCTAAATCTTCTAACATAGCAATTATCAAACAAAAATATATAGAACTGAAGAACGTATATACAGAAGTAGTAGAACGGGCAAAAATGGGGTATAACAACCACAGAATTATAAATGCAGAAAATATTAATAAGGAAAGTTGAAAAATTATCAATGAAAATAGGAATATAATGAAAAATAATGATACTTTAGAACTAACAATCAATGGTAATACTACTACAGATAAAACAACAGTAAGTAACCTTCTCAATACATTTTTCATTGACATAAAAACAAATCAACCTAAGGCAAATGAATTGAAATTATCTCCTTTTTCATACAACAGCTTATTCTTATATCCAACATCACATATAGAGATCCAAGAAATAATTAATAAAACCACAAAAAATACAGCCTCAGGAATAGATGATATACACAGTAAATCTCTTAAAAGTGTCAATGACATAATTTGTCAACCTCTATCATTTATTGTAAATAAATCTTTATGTGACGGCATATCTCCAGAATCAGTGAAAACATCAAAGTCTATACCCATATATAAAAACAAGGGCTCCAAAAATGACATAACCAACTATAGAAATATCTGTTTGCAACCGCAAATTGCCAAAGTTATTGACCATGCCTATTATTTGTGAATTTGTTGAACACTATAAACTTATACCAGAATGTCAACATGGTTTTAGACAGCAAAAATCAACATCATCTGCCATACCCGAAATGTGTGACAACATATACAAAAACCTCAATGATAAGAAATTTCCAATTGGTTTATTCTTTGATCTATCCCAGGCATTCGATACAGTTGACCACAGTTTATTACTTGAGAAACTGTATAGAATGGGAATAAGAGGAGTAGCCAATGAATGGGTAGCATCATATTTATGTCAAAGATCGTAAATAGTGGTAATAGATGAAATAAAATCACAACCAGCTTCTGTCTCATTAGGAGTTCCACAAGGCTCAACATTGGCTCCGCTTCTCTTTATAATATTTATGAGTGATATTGAAAATTCATGTATATCTCCACAAAAAACAATAATATATGCTGATGATACCTATTAAATAGTAGCAGAAAATGAACTTCTCCTCTCTGTTCAAGCTGCAAATAAAACTGCTGATGAATTTTCACAATGGTGCACAAATAACGGTCTACTTATTAATGTAAATAAAACTGTTTTCATGAATTATCAACAAAAAAAATCATACTAATGATCATTGTTCACTAATAAAAATACATCACAGATCTATAGAGCAGGTGAATCAATATAAGTATCTAGGATCAGTAATTGATCAGAACCTTTGGTGTAGTAATGAATATTTGTTTTTCCCAACACCAAATCGTTATTTTCAACACCTCGACACGTGTTTCGATCACCAAGTGATCATCTTCAAAGAGGAAGATTAAACTGTTAAACTGTTTGAAGATGATCACTTGGTGATTGAAACACGTATTGAGGTGTTAAAAATAACGATTTGGTGTTGGGAAAAAACTCCAGTAATATTCAGAAGTTAACTTGGCGACAACACACAGATTATCTAATAACAGAACTGAGTAGAGTCTGCTTCATAATAAGTATGGAACAGTATCACTAGAAGTACTCGAATTGGCCTATTTCGGATTAGTACAATCTAATATCTCAAATGGGTTAATATTCTGGGAAAACTCAGGATACCTAACAAAAGTGTTTGTTATCAAAAAAAAAAAATTAGATTCATCGCTGGCATACATTGCAATCATGCAAGACAGTTTTCAAAGATCTAGCTATTTTAACACTACCGTCTTTATATATTTTGTTCATAATTATGAATATCAAAAGAAATGAATCACACCATACAAAAAACCGTATGATATACTCGCAGAGGAAATGAACTGAGACTACCATATTCACGATTAGCCCTCGGGCAAGACTCGGCAAGCTATCAAGGAGTCACATGTTATAAAAAAGCAACTAGGTTACTAGGAAATATTGAAAATTACAATACATTCAAAAAATCTTTAATAGAACTTCTCCTAGATAATGCCTTTTACAATGTCGAAGAATTTTTAGATTTTAATGTATAAGCTGCTTTTTCTTCAGTTTGTGTGACTAGTCTGATAAATATTGTACCAGTAATGTATATGTTATATGTGTATGATATTTCAATGATGAACAAATTCTATTCTATTCTACCTACTCCTAATTTCTGAAGAATTTTCAGTTTGATCCTAGTTATTTTTTATAAAGTAATGATTGATAATTTCATTGTGAAATTTTTTGTAGCGAATAATACATTCATTTAGAGAAACTGTCTACACAAGAATGCCAATTTCTAAATGGAAGATTTCATAAATAGTGGTGTTCTAGGTGTGTTATGTTGAACCTCTTGAAGTAACGGGCAACTTTAATTTGCCATATACCTCTGACATTTATCACTGGGTGAAATCAAATGAACTGTCAATTAAACACTTTCCTTGAAAGAAATTGTATAAAAGGGACAATTCCCCTCCTTCTTTCAATGCTTCACACTGGCTGTTTGATTGTGATGCTTGGGTGTCTAATCAGACGGATGGTACTTTTTCGAATAGAATTGGTGAATCCATGTTTACTATTAATGATTTCGGATATTCTACCTCTTACCCTGAGAATATCAGTTTCATTGAAGTAAGAACAGAGTGTTTTCAATTTGTTGCTATTTACGTGTCGGTTGTTTGATAAGTCACTAATTTTCTCTGTAAATCGAAGTATTTGAACATTCTTCCACCAAATTTTATTGGATTCTTAAATTTCTACCGCTGTCAGTTCTCCCACTAGTCCAACACAATTTTTGTTTGCACCTCTTGATTAAACGTAGAACCCATGCTGTGAACCTTACAAGTGATATATAAGTAATTCAACTTTAGGTAATGAAGAATTTAGAGTGATTTGTATTGTCAAGTCACTCCTAAAATTCTTTTTTGATTACCATAGTTTTATATGATAAATAATTATTTTAATTCAACAAAAAATAAATAATAATTGCACAAATGTTCTGCTTCCAATAATTTTTCTCCCCACTTTTTTGCGTGATCACAGCGTTTCTTCCACTCTTCAGCACTGAATTCGTCAAAAAAAGTTGCACATAGGTAAATGTTTGGACATCCCTGACATGAAGACAAATTTTTCTTGTCCCAAGTATTGCTTTAGTGATGCCCATACCAATTCGATGGGATTCAAATCTGGGTGGTAGGGAGGTAATGATAAGACACTATGGCCATACTTATGATGCACTGTTTGGAACCTTTGGTGTAGTAATGAATATTACTGGAGTTTTTTCCCAACACCAAATCGTTATTTTCAACACCTCGACACGTGTTTCGATCACCAAGTGATCATCTTCAAAGAGGAAGACTAAAACTAAGAACTAGTGCGAGCTAATCTTATTTATGCTATAAAGGTAACTCATACAGGTAAACCATCCAGTATTTTGTATGTTCATACAACATACAAAAAACGTGGTTCTGCAAGAAGGTGAGATTTCGGTTTCTTTTGATGTTAGTTCCTTATTTCCTAGCGTCCCAATTCCACAGACCTTGCAATACCTCAGGGAATTACTAGAGAAAAATAATTTCAATAATTACAAAATCGATTAATTCGTTTCTCTTACTATTTTGTGTATGAAACAAAATCGGTTCCAGGTAGAAGGTTGCTTTTATGAACAACAGGAACGGCCATGGGAAACCCCTTGTCCCCCTACATGGCAGACCTGTTCATGAGCAGATTCGAAATGGAAACCAAAGAAAAGTCGAAGTATTTTTCTAGGATTTGGCTAAGGTATGTGGCTGATATTTTCGCGATATTCGATACACGATATTCGAATATTGACGACTTTGTTTCCATTTTAAATAATAGATGTCCATCAATAAAATTCACATATGAGTTAGAAAATAAGGGACAACTACCATTTCTTGACGTTTTGGTAATGAGGAGCCAATATGGAGGGTTAGAATACGATATATTTAAAAAAGAAACAAGCATGTACAGGTATATTCCTGACAGTTCACATCACTGTGGACAGCACAAACGTGCTGAGTTGAATTTTTTAGTGCATCATCTTTTGACTTTCCCTCTAACACATGATAGGTTCACAAAAGAAAGACGTACAATTTAGGAAATAGCAGCCACTAACGGTTTCTCGAGGGGTATTGTAGATGACATAATAAGGAAAAAGAAGTTTAGGTTAAGAATGAACGAAATCTCGACTTTCAGAAAGGACAAAAACCAAGATAAATACATCTCAGTTCCATACCACCAATATACGAGGAACTTTGGAAAGATTTTCAAGGAATTAAGTATGAAGGTGGTTTTCAAAACAAGTCATACACTACAGAGCCTTTTGGGAAATCCAAAAGACAAAGTCGAGAATTCGGAAAAGTCTGGAATTTACGAAATTGAATGTAAGGACTGCGATGCAAAATATTATGGACAGACAAAAAGATCTATTAAAGTAAGATATAAGGAACACATAGTACACTTAAAATATGGAAGACCTGAAAAATCAGCAGTCGCCCATCATATTTTGCAAAAAAACCATTCCATAGACTTCAGTTCATTAAGATTAGTTAGACAAGTTAACAACAACAGGCAACTAGATGCCCATGAGAGTGTAGAAATAAGTAAACACAATAATATTATGAATAACGATGACGGACCTATATCAAAGAGCATACTATAAAGCTTGTTAAAATAAAATAAAATAATGTTGTTGGGTTTACTGATTACTACCTAAGGACAAATTGCAAAAATAAATTTGGATAGGCAATATTGTGAAATTAATTTTTATATAGCTGAAAATTGTTTTATATAAACATATATTGTAAAATAATAGATAAAGCAAAATTGTAAAATTAATTTAGGTTGGTATACCTGTATGGTTGGTACGCCTGGATGGTTTACCTGTATTAGTTACCTTTATAACATAAATAGGATTAGCTCGCACTAGTTCTTAGTTTTAATATTCCTCTTTGAAGATGATCACTTGGTGATCGAAACACGTGTCGAGGTGTTAAAAATAACGATTTGGTGTTGGGAAAAAACTCCCGTAATATTCACTATGGCCATGTCGAATTAAAATTTCATGTATCTCGAACGTTTGAAATTTTGGTTTATGGAGTTTATTAAAGTTGTACAAATCAGGTTTTAACATATTTGTGTCAAAATAAATATTTTCAGTCCTTAACCATTCTATCACTTCTTGTTTCCTACTGTTAGAAGTCGGTGCTTTATCTTTCTGAACGTTCATAAGGGGCATTGTTAATAACCACGACTGAATTTGGAGGTAGGTTAAGAAATAATTTTTCCACCAACCAATTTTTATAATTGGTAAAATTCTATTCGTGATGGTAGTCTCCGGTATTTAAATTTGATTTAAAAATCAGTTAAGCATTGGGAATGAAACCCTTCTCGCTGCCAGCATGAACAATAATTAAGCGTTGTCCTTTTGAAACGAGCCTAGCTGGTCCTTCATTGGAATTGTCGTTCCAACAAGTAGCAACGGTATGTGAAGCATCAATGTATGTTTCATCCATATATACAATCGTTTTGTTTAATTGTCTGTATGATTTTATGACACATAAAAAAGCTATTCTCAATTGACGAATATCATGGCTCTCCATTAATATTTTTCAATTTGTTTTCGTTTTTTTCTCCAGGGGAATCCCATCGATTTTACTACTTTACGAAGAGAAACTTCTCTTTCTCTACATCCAATTTCTTTAAATTTTCCTAAAATATTCGGCATTGTAGGCACAATTTTGTCAGTGGTATAACTATTTATAATAATTCTACTAAGAAACTTTTATCTGCGCTGTCTAAATCGGTTTTAGGCTTTTTCCTATTTTTCGTTTTAGATGGTGATTTAAAAAAACTTGCACCTCATTCTATGTCCCTTTGTTGTGTAGCAATTCTTCGAATACTTCTTTCTGAATCACCTGTTACAGCAATCACTCGTTCGTACAACTTATCTAATGGAATGTCAAGTACCCCCGACGTTTTTTCTTTCTCAATATATTTAAATATATTAGAAACAACTTCACGAGTTTGACTATTTGAAATATGTTTATGCAATTTACTTTTAAACTCCATCACTAACTGAATTTGGATATTTACAGCTTGAATAATTTAACAGAATAATAACAGATTTCTACACACCTACTGCACATCTTGAGGGAGGGGCTTCTCACCGGCCGTGACTCAGTCCGGCAACTGTATTAATGAATATTCAAATTTTTGCATTGTGGTTGTAATGAGTAATATTTTTTCATAAGTTCAAGTTCAATGCAAATCAGGAAAGATTTTGTTTTGCATGAAGCTTTTTCAATTCTGAACTTTGAAATAGTTTGTTCATTGCAAAAGTCAACATTTGGTTGATTTTCCTTTACAAATTATCAATTAATAATTAGGGGTAGTAGTGGAGATTCCAATGAATAAAAGGTTTTAAATATTTCTAAATAATTCTGACTAATTCAAATTGAATTCAATATTTCCACAATTCATACATTGGCATTTAAAAAATATAGGTACATTAATCTGATATAATGATACCTAATTTCCAATATTGGTCTTGGAATAATTAAATTTTTCTAATCTATGAAAAGATAAATCTTCCCAATATATTGAAAAGGTGTGATATACTCTTCTTTAGATTGTAAATCCACAATTTCAGAACTGATACAACTTTGTTTCATTTTGTAACTATTCAACTTTTACATTGAGTGAGCTTAGTCTATCAACCAAATTAATTTGTAAAACGAGGTGTTGTGTTGAACCAATGAAGATGATGAGGATTTGTATGAATTCAAATGATTTTGAGAGACAAGAGAAACTAAATCTTAAAAAAAATGAAATGTAATTGAAAAGAATCAGAAATGATCATTCTCTGATTTCTAGATTTAGGTGAACTTTAAAAGATACACAAACTTCTTCTAATTCACTAATTCTTCATCTATTATACTTTATCAGATGTAAATATCTATTGTAGTTCAAAAATAGTTCTGATCAATATAACTTACATTTTGCTTGATGTTGTGGTCATAATATAAATTTTCCCAGAGATTTACTAGACAGGCAGACGGCAGAGACAACTGAGTACTGATTATAATTTCTCCTTCATCTCCATCACTCTCACATTGCATAATAGGCCCATAATCATCTAAGTTGTATACAAACCAGTTCACTTCAACACTACCAAAATCAACAAAGGAATTATTCTAAAATGAAACATTGAACATATTTTGATTATTCATATTCCTGTACTCTTACATATGTGGGAATATCACCAACAATTATTGTTTTAACATCTTTGTGTAGAACAGAATTTTCAAAATTGTTAATAACACTATTGGGGCGAACTATGATCTTTTGCAAATATCTATGAACAACGGCGATGATGGCTTTTTTTGAAATATTGTTGCTAAAAAGATTAGAATTTTTAAGGAAATAATTTCTCACTACACCAATACTTACCTATATTCTCTCAATATAATTTCAACGTCCACAAAAACAGACATTTTCTTCAATCAAGTTTGAAGACTATAGATCTATAATGAGAATGAAATTCACTTGTATTTATATATTATTTCAATTATGGTTTGAAGTTGAACTAGAGTATTTTTCAAACCTAACGTTTGGTACATATTATCTATTTTCTTAATTTAAAATTGACAAATGACATACAGTGATGTTTATGGGTTGAAATTTATTGTACTAAAAATAAATTTTTTTTCGTATCAGATCCATAAGGTGATAGATTAAATTTTTTTTTGGGTTGAAGCTTTTACGACGAATAAAAACTGATCTTGAGAGGCGAGTAATTCAAATTATCTATTTTGAATGAAAAGTTCAAATTTTCAAAATTTACTTGGAACATTTGTTGAAAATAAAACTTGGAAAACAAAAATATATTATTCAACAGAAAACATACATTCTTATACAAACAAAAAATAATTACTTGAACAAGAGTTAAGTTCATTGAATATGAGGAATAAAATTTTCATTCAGAACCTCACTATTTTTTTATTTTAGAGTGATTGCACTTCAGCAAATTATTATGTTCAAAATTGTAACATGAATTCGAACAATTCTGTTTCAGTAATTCTTCAGTTTATTATGAAGATGATAGTGTTTTTATTGCAAGTTTATTTCTCGTATCGACTTTTATCAAATTTGAATGGGAGAAAATTCTTTCAGCAGCTGCTGAGGAGTGCGGCAAAGCTAATACCCGTTTTACCTCTTGAGCAAGATCACTGAACATTGATTCATCGAAGGAAGTTTTTTTGCCATTAATGTACTCCATCCACATCTAATTTGAGTAATATCCCTTTCTGACCTCACTAGCTGAACGCCATTCTGTGTTCAATTCTCCCAAATCAACATTTAAGCCATTAAAAAGAAATTTTTTGCCTTTGCTATGGATATTGTGTTGCCTAAGGTGACTTAAGGTGTTTTCTGGCGCTCATGTATTCAAAACGTATTCGTCTGTGATTCGTCAGTTATTCAACTATGATTTGAAACGTAGCGTGAGGTTGGTTTTGAAACGGAATTTGACATTACGATACGTCAGTTGTCAGTTTCTGCTTTATTTGGATCATTATAGTTTATAAAGTGCTGAAAATTTTCATCAGATATCAGATACTGATGACTCGTCGAATCTGTCGACATTCAGCCTGGTTACTGCCGTAGGGGACCGCCTGTCTTCTCAATACGTCTTTTACTCCGATATTCATTCGACTTAACTTTATTTTCGAATACTGACAACTCTCTTTTATACAACAAAATCCACGTGCCATATTTGAGTGCGATAGTTACGACATAACCGTCCTCTATCGCGATCGGAGAGGAAGTCCACTTATGAATTTAAAACAGATGTTGAGTATTTTAGTTTTCGTAACTGTTTTTGACTTTCAGTGTAGCCAACAAATATTTCAATTTCCCAAATGTACCAACGACGTCATATAATAGATGAAGCTCGTCTTTCTTATTTCACGGGAATATATTGTTCTATATTAACAAAATACATCTGACTCAGAAAAAGTTGTCATATCTGCATTTTTCTATGACTATTAGTAGAACAACCATTACTGTGGTTTGTGTATTTGGTACCCAACCGGTGTTGGTGTGATAATCAGAATTATTTTCACAAAAGAAATGCCAAGAATAATTTCAAAGAAGTTCTTAAATTCATTGATGAGTCCACCGATTGATTCTATCAAGGTCATTCATTAAAACTGAATAAAAAAATGAATCGAATATTAAATTTGTTCATTATCTACATTTAGATATTCATATTTCTACTAGTAGCTTAGAAAATTTGAATAAAAATTGTGAAAGTGATTCAATATTATCCACAGTCAGAAATTAATGTAATTTGGGTTGGCCACAAAACCTCAAACAATTAGAACTTTAATCAAGAAAACTTCAGCCTTTTTCAAAATTAGAAATGACCTAGTTGTGAAAAATGTTTTGGTCTTTTACAGTGACAAAATCATAGTTCCTAAAACTCTTAGAAATGTGAAATGTTTGCAAAATTACATAACATAGCACATCTTGGGACAGAAAAATGCAAGGCACGTGCCCGGAAAGTATGCCCTTAGTCCACTTTCAGCAGACATATTTATTAACAACTTGGAGACCACTATAGTAAACTCCGACCTGGGTAAAAAACATATTCATTTTTGGTACAGATATGTAGGCAAGAATATCTTCTTGCCTGTTTCAGAGGTACTACACGACAGCTGAACCAATTTATGACATTCATGAAGAATCCCAATAGCAACATTCAGTTCACACTCGAAACAGCGACAGAGAAACAGATAAATTTGTTATACCTGGCCATTACACACAATCAGAATAAATTCGAGTTCAATGTATTTCAGAAAACCTAGCTATACAGACACCACCATCCCAAGCGATTCTTTCCATCCAGACAGTCATAAATTAGCAGCCTACAATTCAATGTTGCACAGAGCATTCTCACTGCCTTTGTCTGCAGACAATCTAGCTAGGAAAATTGATACAATTACACAGATAGGTCATAATAATGGTTTCAACGCAGATACTATCCAGAAGTTAGTCAGGAAACAAAGCCGGAAATTCACTTACAGATTAATATATCCTCAGGTCAAACAACCAGAAATTAAGAAATGGGTACCTAACGCTAACATATTTTGGAAAAGGAACAGAAATAATCGCAGGTTTCTTCAGAAAAAAACAATGTGGAAGTAGCATTCAGACCACATGCCAGGTTATCTCATTTTCTTTTCAACGCCAAAGATAAGGTCAACAAGTTGGAAAAATCTGGAGTTTATAAGCTAAAGTGTCCGGAGTATAATAGTGTTTATGTGGGACAATACGGACGAAATTTCCAAAAACGGTATGCTGAACATGAAATGTCCTTCAGACTAGGAAAAAAGATTCGACGTTTTCAAACCATTCTTTGGCATACAACCACAAGTTTCCGAATCTAAACGATACGAAAATTCTGCACTATGCAAGGAAGGGTTGCAAACTCAATTATTTAGAATCCTTGGAAGTTCACAAGCATGAACATTGCGGGTGCAACCTGTTAAATTATCAAATCGATTTAATTTACTCTCTGGTTTTTAAATTGGCACATCCCCATTGTGAACTGTATGGTATATATTGGCGAATGTAATGAATCATTGTTAGTTTATTGTATAAGTTTGAGAATGTCCATATAGGACGAAACTGCAGTAACATTAGTTATAAATAAAAGTGATGAAAAACAGAAATTTTCATTTCTCTTTTCATTTTATTGGCCTGGTCTTGGCACCGATATTAATAAGTTAATTGCAAAATGTAAAGTTTGTCAAACATTTTGTAGAAAACCAACAAAAGAGAAGCTAGTTCAGCATGATAGACCTAATATTCCCTATTAAAAGGTAGCTGCTGATATTTTAACTTACGGTGGTTGTGATTATTTGGTAGTAGTTAATTATTTCAGCCTTTGGATTGACTTGGTTAATATTCATTTTGAAACCGCTGAAGAGGTTATCAATAAACTCAAAACTATATTTTCAGAACATGGAATCCCTATAATATTTGTTTCAGACAATATGCCCTTAAATAGTGTAGAGTTTAAAAAGTTTGCACGAAATTGGGATTTTGACATAGTTACCTCAAGTCCAAAATATCCTAAGTCTAATGGCTTGGCTGGGCGTTCAGTTGGTATTTGCAAGAATCTTTTATGTAAATGTAGTGAAACAGATAGTGATGTTGATAAAGCATTATTAGAATATAGAACTACCCACTCCATTTGTTGGAATAAATTTATCACCGTCAGAACCGCTGAATCAAAGACTTTTGCGAACAACCTTACCAGTATCAAACAACGTTTTATTGAAAAAAAAACAGATATTGATTTTGAAAAACTGAGTTCGGATAGAAATAAAGTTTAAACTCATTATGATTGACAAGCTGTGACAAGACCTAGTTTCAAAAAAGGGGATAGTGTTATATTAAGGAAAGAAAAACATTGGGTTCCAGGGGAAATAATAGGCAGTTCTGAATATCCTCGTTCGTATTTGGTAAAGGACAATTTTGGAAAAGTTTATCGGAGAAACTCTTCGTTCATTAAACCTCCTCCTAATCCCTACATGCAAGAACATTCTCAATTTGATGAGTTTATTGAGACCAATTAACACATTGAGCCAGAACCTGATGTTTTACCCCCTTCGACAAATACAAGTATACTCGTGAGTAATATTCCTGGGCCTTCCCACGACACCAACATTAACACTAACATTGTTAAAACTAGAACAGGCCGTGTGGTTAGAAAACCCATTAGATATAGAGAATAGAAAAAGAGGGAGATGTCACGATGGTGTAACTTAGGATTAAGTTTAGTTCTATTTATATATGTCCCTGTTCCATGGACAAGGGCCAATGATCAGTGTGGTTGACACTGTTGCAGTGCTGCCAGATCTACCGATTTTTCGGTAGATCTACCGATTTTCAATTGAATCTACCGATCTACCGATTTACAACCTATTTCTACCGAAAAATTCGAAAAATGCTAGTATTATTAAAAATTATAATAATTTACTCCAAATATAAAATTTAGGTACCTATGTAGTTATCTGTAGCCAGTGGTAGTTACAACATAATTAAATATTATATATTATGCCCCTATGATGAATTTAATAAAACTTATACGGCAATGCTGATCTAACTATTATAATAGTCGAACGATGTATGATAACGGGGATTCCCAGACGAAATGTGGAGGGATTCCCACGAAACGAAATGTGGTTCATTGATATTAGATTTGTGTCAATTGTGTCGTTCAGTGCCTCAGGTTTCAGTGAATTGTGTTATTATAATTTATTAGTTTTGCATAGTTAGCTCGCGTAAAATTAAATAGAGAATATGAGTGATTCTGATAGTTCTTCTGATAAAGGTGATGAAAATCCCAATGTTAGCAATAAATTAATAAAAAAAAGAAAATACTCACAAACTTATAAAGAACAGTGGGAAAATATGCCCGAATTTAGGGGATGGTTATGTAAAAGTAAAAAAGGCGATAGTTTTGCCAAATGTTCAGCTTGTGAAAAAGATATTAACATTATCAGTGGAAAGGATGCTCTTACTAAACACAGCATTAGTAAAGTTCACGAAACCAAAGTGAAAAGCATCCAAAAACAAAAAACATTAACGTCATTTGTTACTGCAGGATCAAGTAATCAAAAATTGGAAGACAATATTGAACAAGGTAAACACACAAATTGATTTTTTATGACAATCAAAAAAATTGTTAATGTTTTTTTTTATTTTTAGGAGAGATCAGATTAAGTGCGTTTATAGCTGAACATAATCTGCCATTCGCGGCTATAAATCATTTGGTAAAAGTTGTGGCTGCAGCTTGTCCAGATTCAAAAATCGCTCAAGGTATGGCGTGTAGTCGAAGTAAATGCACTGCCAGTAGTGAAACACGTTTTAGGGCAGCACGGATTAAATGAATTATGTCTCCATCTACAAAATAATAAATTTTCATTAATCGTTGATGAGTCGACAGATCGAAGTAACATTAAACATCTATGTCTTGTGGCACGAAGTTTTCGGAATAACACTATTAAGGATGATTTTTAAGGACTAATTAAACTCATAGGAGCAGATGCTAATACTTTATATAAGCATATAATTGACTTTTTTAATGCCCATAAAATACCATTTGAGAATAACTTAAAAGGTTTTGCATCAGATGGTGCAAATGTCATGATGGGAGAACATCATTCTTTAATGACTTTATTAAAAAATGATGTTCCTTCATTGTTTGTACTTAAATGCATATGCCATTCATTTCATTTGTGTGCATCATATGCTTGCAAAAAGCTGCCACGATTTGTTGAAGATATGATTCGAGATGTTTTTAATTATTTTAGTTCTAGTCCGAAAAGAGTGTCGGAACTAGCAGAGTTTCAGGAATTTTGTAATGTTAAGGTACAAAAAATGTTGCATCCATCCCAGACACGTTGGCTTTCTGTTCATACGGCAGTTGTCAGAATTTTGGAACAGTATGGTGCCTTAACACTTTTTTTTACAGATGCTGTTAGTAAAAAGGATTTACTTGCCTCAGAAAATATTTTTAAAAAACTAAATGATCCTACAACCGAATTGTTTTTAAACTTTTTAGACTTCATATTGCCATTTTTCAACAACCTCAACAAAGAAATGCAATCGGAATCCCCAAAGATTCATGTTTTATTTAAAAATGTGTGTAATGTTTTGAGAAGCCTCTTTGATTGTTTTATTAAAAGACATTATTTATTATCAACTAGCATTAAAGATGTTCAATTCAAAAATCCCAACAATTACTTGCCACTTGAAGAAATGTATTATGGAGGAAATACTATGAAAATTATTACAGAACTGAATATTTCATCCGAACAGTTGCATTTTTTCAGATTAAGATGTTTGGATTTCTTTGTTGAAAGTTGTAGTCAAGTATTACAACGGTTTTCTCTGACAAACTCGATACTAGAAAAATTTAATTTTGTGGATCCCAGCGTAGTAAAATCAGGATCAGTTCAGTCCATTGTCGACATTGCCCTTTTAGTTCCTCATTTAACAAATACCAGTAACTTACAACCTCTAGATAATGAATGGCGTCTTTTACGTAATACTGAGGAAATACAATCATATTCTAATGATGTAGTAGAATTTTGGCAAGATATTAAAAAAATAAAAATGGGAGATAGTACACCGGCATTTAGGATATTATGTGACTTCGTGGAGAATATCCTTTGTCTTCCTTGTTCATCTGCGAACGTAGAGAGAATGTTTTCTCAAATAAACTTAGTAAAAACAAACCAAAGAAACTCTGTGGAAACCGACACAACCGCAGGACTTTTATACACCAAAGCATATATAGGAGATAAATGTTGTTTTGATTTTCCAATTGACAAAAAGCTAGTTTTAAGTATGAATAGTAAAAATTTGTACAAAAATTAACTTTTACGAAAACATTTTTTTTGTTTTGTGTTAGTATTTTTTATTGTATTATATTTCATTTTCTATTTTTATTTTTAGAAAACACTCATATTTATGTTAATTTTTTTATATCCATACCTATTTATTTATTTTTTATTACATCATTTTAATAAATGACTTTGTTGCATGAAGATTTATTTTGTGTTGGAAAATGTTGATTTTTGTACCCATATTTATTTATTTTTATTACATTTGTTTGAATAAATGACTTTCTAATTAATCTATTGATTTTTATTTCAAAGTAGAACTATTAAATAGAAATTTACTGAAAAAATTGTGAAATAAGATCAATCTACCGAATTTTTTCGAAATCTACCGAAAATTAGCGGGTCATTCTACCGATATTTGTGTCGACGATCTGGTAGCACTGCACTGTTGACAGCAACAGTGATTGGTCGTTAATAAAAATGGACTTTGTAGATGTACATGTTTGATTATTAGTAATAAACAATAACTGTAACAGATACTGAAATATTTTATGCAAGACAAATGTACTTTGTTTAATTAGTAACAAACAATAACAGTACCAGAAAAAAGATGAGCTAGTCATGCTAGACTACAGTTATTCAACCAGAGAAAAAATAAGTATATTTCACCCTTCATGAATAAATCAGTAGATCAACAAGATTATCTCTTTTTCAAAGTCCAAAATCTTTTATTATTTTACCAGGCGTGATCCAAAATGAATCTTCTTTATTCAAATAAAAAAAAACTGGTGAAATAATTCATTCTTCAATAATCCAGAAAAAAATATAATAGTCATAATTGAAAATTAATATTTATTTGCCTGACATTGCTATTAAAAAATAATTGAAATAATTCTACTTTAATATTGTCAAAAACATGCTCTCTTGTCATATGTTTATTCTTGAATCTTTGATAAATTTTTGTATGTATTTTGAACATTCCAATTTTAGATTATGCACACTCGTAATGTCAATTTTTATTTTAATGGGTGACAATGTATACGTTGAGCTTAACCCTTCTTGACTTTTGAAACTTATAGATTTTATCACATAAAAGTTGCATATTGTTGCAACTTTCAATGATTATTCAGTTTATTCACGAATTGTTTTATGTTTAGATGAATTTTATTGTATTTCTGTGAATATAAACATTATTATTATTAAAATCATAGCAGCTGTTTTATATTGCATGTGAAACAACGATAAAAATAAAAACAACAATAAAAATTAAATTGGTGCTCCGGGGCGACTTCACTGATTCCAGTGGCGCATTTGCTTTTTCAGCTGCAGGAAAACCCGGAAAAACCTGCAGCACCACATCATCTGAAGATCTTGATCTGCCAATATCCTCTCTCTCATAAAACAAAATGTAAGGTGTCTCCAGAGGCTCCAATAGATTCAATACATCGCCAGAACACGAGTCGTGACACGCCTATTGCATGTTATATATAACATGATATAGAAATTATATACAATTTCTATATTGTCAAATATAGAAATCATGAAATGATTCAGATTCATTTGAGTAAATATATGAATTGAAAGATATTCCAACCTCACTTCAATATTTTAACACAAGAACACTCAGTATTCAGAATTCCATCTTTTGATATTTCAAGTTCATAGACATCGAAATTGATCCGATCACAGGATATGGAATATAAAACAATCTCCAAATATGCAAACTTGGCACAGATTGCATGCTGTGCATTTTACCTCAGTACAGTGACCGGATCAAAGTCGCAATGTCAGCGTATAATTCTTTATAAATATTGAGAGAGGTCAAGATCATTAACAATTAACAGTTAACAGTCAACAGACAGTATTCATTTACGTATCGATTGGGTCATCAGAAATGCAGCACATCTCCTTCTCTTCAATCCTGCTGGGTGGCAGTATAATGTAAGTTTTTTGATTGTTTTAATGTATTATTTTCTTATTAACATTTGAGTTTGAGTTTATTTAAAGTATTTTTCCGTTTCTTTTACAATAAACATTTAATTAAGTTTTAAATGAGTTCTTTTATTATTTGGATGAATGAATGAATGGGTGAAACAGCAAATAAAAATCCTCTCGTTAATAGCCAAGCGAGAACTGAGTTGCGACAATATGATGATATCTACCAATTTACATTAATTTCTTGTCGAGCAGAACTTCAGCTAATTTCAGTCCGCCAAATATTCTTTTTTCTCTGCACCATACCAGCTGAATGTGGCAGCAAATTCCTTCCGGGCCCGATCGATTGATACACTATAAACTGGTTAAAATTAGAAAAAAATCATGGAAAAGCATTTTGACCTCATATTTTTCCGGTAATGACCTGGCTTCCTCAGTAATGCGACAGTAATCACTCGGTAAGAAAATTTTCTTGTTTCTTAATTTTTTTTTCAATATTTGTATGAACACTGTCGCATTCCATTTGAGTATGTCCTTTGGTAAGAAACTTTTGTTGGATGGAAATATTTATTTCTTTTGATAAATGTAGAAGAGCATTTGCAGGCAAATGCAGATGCGAATGTTGTGGCTTGTAGATCGGCTTGTGTTTCGTCAAACCAGTAACATGTACAGTGTCTCGTAGCCAGATTATAAACTGTAAAGTTATGGACTGCTAATTTTCGCTTATCGTACAGAGCACTCGCCATTATAGAAGGGCATATCTTTACCGCTTGTAGATCCATTGTTAAAACGTGTTGGACACCTCTCAAACTTTCTTCCTTATCTTTAGCTTTTTCCTCCCTTGCTCTATTCTTTTCGTTTTGATGCCTTTGCCACTCTTCTTCAGATAAATTGTTCTCTTTGAATTGACAACATATGTCACATTCATCTTTTTTTGGTTTGTATAGAGAGATGTTCATGTTTCTTAAAATTTTAGTTAGAGAATTTTGGCTCATTACAGTTCCATTACATTCTTTACATCCATCAATGTACACTTTATAAAGCTCGGTGATAATTACAAAGGATTTCTCCAAATACAATTTGTTAGTCGCTTTCCGACAATAATGAGAAGGCAGCTTATTTAATTTTTCTAAGAAAGTTTTCATAAATACATTAGGAACTCGAGAAGAAAGAATTCCTCCTATTTTAGGCCTCTCTTTTTTTGCTAGAGACGTTCCATTATGACTACGACTCACCCAATTATTAACTTGCCATTCATTGAGGCCGAAAGTCGAAAGAACATTTTTTTACAAACAGGCACCGTTTCTGTACTAACCTTAATGGTATATTTGAGAGTCCCGCTACGTCGAGAGTTATCAGCAATTGCTGATTTTCGTTCTTATGGTTTTTCTTTCGTAACTAAACTACACACATAGGTTTTTCGTTGATCCCAGGATAAGTCCTTCCAGAACATCGCAAAAATGTCCTTTTTTGATTATTCTCTTATTTCACTTCATTTTCTCTCATTTGATTTAACGCAAAATGTTGACAAACAAGTTGGACCCATCTTGCGCTCCCCCTATCTGCATCATGAAAAGTTTTGGTTTGATTTGCTGGTCTTCGATACCCCAAATATTTTTTTCCTTTCATCTTTAGATCCTCATTAATTTTCTTGATATTGTTACCCAATTTTCGTTTCTTGGATGATTTTTCACATCTTATTCCTTCTTGGTTAGCCACAGTATTTTCAGTTGTACTTGTTGATGGGTTTTATCGGTAATTCCATAATTTTAAAACAAATAACGATTTTTAGTAAATTTCAATTCAATATTCTTCTTTGTATCCAGTGAGGTGTCTACCTCAAAACATGTTTTGTGAAATTTCGACATGTGACATTATTCTTCCTTCAAATTAATTTTAAACTGTAACGTTTTTCACAAATATTTTATCCGATATTAGACATCCTTTAACCAGTTTTATAAATGTATTGTATCAATGTTCATCCATCATGTTGTGTCCAATATTTTACATAACCATCGTATGAAACATCCTCAAAAAGTTCATCCCTGATGATGAAAACAATTTATTAAATTTCCGAAAGCTTGGACAAACTTTAAAGAGTACTCTTTCATTTGCTGCTTTGCCCCATTATTTGTTGGTTCCATTCCTAACTAGTCAGCAACGATTACCTTCTCCTCTCTCTCTCTCTCTCTCTCTCTCTATATATATATATATATATATATATATATTATATATATATATATATATATATATATATATATATATATATATTATTACATAGGATTTTATATGATGCCTGGACAAAATTATTTTTATTGTGAAACCTACTTCACTTGCATTCTATCTAGACCTAGAATTTCATTTATATATTTTTTTATACCTTTGTATGTTTATATGTATGCATCTTTATAACTTAACTACAATTATGACTTATCTCAACTACACATTATGTAGGAAAAAGGATCAATAAAAATCTATCTATCTATCTATCTATCTATCTATCTATCTATCTATAAATTATGTCAACCCTGTACATTATATTAGGATCTGTCGTTTTTTTGAATACTGGATACATTAACAATGGTGGGAATATCGTTAATGTACTTTATCACCTTATTTCCACTTCTGGTCTTGCATTAATCTAATTGCTTTTTTGAATTTGAGAAATATTCTCTCTGAGAGTTCGTTTCATCTTCAAAAATTTTAACAATATTGACTTTAAATAATTTTTTGTTTCTCAACACTGTAAAGTCTTCTTCCGATGAAGGAAAACATACTTTGACAGGTCTATTTTTGTTCTGATCAAATTCGCCTAACCTATACAGGGTGTTCCTTAAACACATGCTAATATTTAAGGAGGTAATTCTTAGACCCACTTTAAGGTAAAAACGTCCTATGGACGTATGTCCTAAACGCCTTAACTTTTGAGATACAGGGTGGCAAAGTTTTCAAAAATAATCAGTTTTTTAATAATAACTGAGATAGTTTTGTAGACATCTTTGGCATATTTGGTACATATGTTCCATGCCTCAAGGCGTATTTTCTGATGTACAATTTTCTTAATTTTCTCTGCCAGTGGCGTGCGTACGAGTTTTGAAATGTATATTTTTGGCGAAAAAAATACTACGCCACTGCCTTATCTCGAATTGAAAATTATTTTTAAAATCTTCATACATTTTTGAGCACATTTGATGTGATGGGTTTTCTTTGTCCGACGCATGGTTTTCGCTCAAAAAACTAAAAATCGCTTTACTTAAGGATAAATTCCTTAAAAATCTGATGCGGTATCGCATCGACTGAAAGCAAACTAAGAGATCAGATTTGTTGCAAAATAATTGAGGATCTAAAAGGTATTTGTTTGTTGTCAGATGCACTGTTCTCAATTAAAATTACGTCATAACGCAGCACCGCTTAATAATTTTTGAAAACATAAATTTAGTTATCCTGGAATAAATGACGTGTAGCAGAATTTATTTACTGAACCTCTTGGAAATATGGAGTTTGTCGATATGTGATTTCTTTGAAAGATTAAAAGCAGAAAAAACAGCGTACCCACCATAGCAATAAAAAACGAATTCTCTGTATGTACAAACGTCAGTAGCTAATATTAATGTTGGTTTAAAGTAAGGTGTTGGTGTTAAAAACTGTCACAGCGCGTTTTGATTGATTTTGAAGTGTTATTGAAGTTATTTTGATAGTCCGCTGTTTTTCTGAATATCAGTAAATATGGTAAATTATACGAATGCGGAAATGGCGCAAATGCATTACGTATATGGCCTTGCCGATGGTAATGCAACAGAAGCCAGGCGCATTTATCAGGAAGGATATCCTAATCGTGCCTTACCAGATAGCCGAACCTTTTCAAATATTCATCGTCGACTTGGGGAAACTGGTAGTTTCAAGAAAGGGACTCCGGAAGGTAGACCTCGTGTAGTAAGAACTTCTGAAATTGAGGAAGCGGTGCTGCAAGAAATTGAGGAACATCCTGAGACGAGTACGAGGAAGATCGCTAGAACTCTGGATATTTGTCATCAAATTGTTTGGCGTATTTTGGTTGATTTTTGATTATACCCATACCATATTTCAAGAGTGCAGGCATTACTCCCCAGAGATTTTCCACAGCGTGTGAACTTCAGTCAGTGGTATCTACAAAGTATTGCACTAAATCCGCAGTACAAATTTTGTTCACAGACGAAGCAAATTTTTCTCGGAATGCCATTCAAAATTTCCATAACAATCATGTGTGGGCTGAAGAAAATCCCCATGCAATAACCGAAACCCATTTCCAACACCAATTTTCGGTTAATGTATGGGCAGGAATTATAGGTGATCATCTAATAGGCCCATTTTTTCTACCAGGACGCCTTGATGGTCGTTCTTGTTTACACTTTCTCGAAGAAGACTTACCTGGGTTATTGGAAGATGTGCCACTTGTGTTAAGGAATCGAATATGGTAAATGTCCGAAACCATTCAAATACAGTTTATCCTAATCGTTGGATAGGTCGCGGAGGACCTCAGCAATGGCCAGCAAGATCCCCCGATCTCAACAGTTTAGATTTTGTTTATGGGGTCACCTTAAAACTCTTGTGTATAAAACTCCCGTTAATAAATAAAGATTTAAGAGAGCGAATAGTTGCCTCGTGTGAAAATATACGAAATACGCCGGGAATATTTGAACGGTTGCGTAATTCCATGAGTGGAAGGGCGGAAGCATGCATACTAAGTGCAGGTGGCCACTTCCAACAATTTTTATAATCAGTTTTGGTATTATTATTAATTAACAAATTTGTGCTATTCGTTTAGACTTACTGTCACAAAATAAAATAAAACTCGTTTTTGTGAAAAATTTATTTTTTTGCAGATTATGTTTTCAAATATTATTAGGAAATTGGTATTACAACGGTTTTCTCTGACAAACTCGATACTAGAAAAATTTAATTTTGTGGATCCCAGCGTAGTAAAATCAGGATCAGTTCAGTCCATTGTCGACATTGCCCTTTTAGTTCCTCATTTAACAAATACCAGTAACTTACAACCTCTAGATAATGAATGGCGTCTTTTACGTAATACTGAGGAAATACAATCATATTCTAATGATGTAGTAGAATTTTGGCAAGATATTAAAAAAATAAAAATGGGAGATAGTACACCGGCATTTAGGATATTATGTGACTTCGTGGAGAATATCCTTTGTCTTCCTTGTTCATCTGCGAACGTAGAGAGAATGTTTTCTCAAATAAACTTAGTAAAAACAAACCAAAGAAACTCTGTGGAAACCGACACAACCGCAGGACTTTTATACACCAAAGCATATATAGGAGATAAATGTTGTTTTGATTTTCCAATTGACAAAAAGCTAGTTTTAAGTATGAATAGTAAAAATTTGTACAAAAATTAACTTTTACGAAAACATTTTTTTTGTTTTGTGTTAGTATTTTTTATTGTATTATATTTCATTTTCTATTTTTATTTTTAGAAAACACTCATATTTATGTTAATTTTTTTATATCCATACCTATTTATTTATTTTTTATTACATCATTTTAATAAATGACTTTGTTGCATGAAGATTTATTTTGTGTTGGAAAATGTTGATTTTTGTACCCATATTTATTTATTTTTATTACATTTGTTTGAATAAATGACTTTCTAATTAATCTATTGATTTTTATTTCAAAGTAGAACTATTAAATAGAAATTTACTGAAAAAATTGTGAAATAAGATCAATCTACCGAATTTTTTCGAAATCTACCGAAAATTAGCGGGTCATTCTACCGATATTTGTGTCGACGATCTGGTAGCACTGCACTGTTGACAGCAACAGTGATTGGTCGTTAATAAAAATGGACTTTGTAGATGTACATGTTTGATTATTAGTAATAAACAATAACTGTAACAGATACTGAAATATTTTATGCAAGACAAATGTACTTTGTTTAATTAGTAACAAACAATAACAGTACCAGAAAAAAGATGAGCTAGTCATGCTAGACTACAGTTATTCAACCAGAGAAAAAATAAGTATATTTCACCCTTCATGAATAAATCAGTAGATCAACAAGATTATCTCTTTTTCAAAGTCCAAAATCTTTTATTATTTTACCAGGCGTGATCCAAAATGAATCTTCTTTATTCAAATAAAAAAAAACTGGTGAAATAATTCATTCTTCAATAATCCAGAAAAAAATATAATAGTCATAATTGAAAATTAATATTTATTTGCCTGACATTGCTATTAAAAAATAATTGAAATAATTCTACTTTAATATTGTCAAAAACATGCTCTCTTGTCATATGTTTATTCTTGAATCTTTGATAAATTTTTGTATGTATTTTGAACATTCCAATTTTAGATTATGCACACTCGTAATGTCAATTTTTATTTTAATGGGTGACAATGTATACGTTGAGCTTAACCCTTCTTGACTTTTGAAACTTATAGATTTTATCACATAAAAGTTGCATATTGTTGCAACTTTCAATGATTATTCAGTTTATTCACGAATTGTTTTATGTTTAGATGAATTTTATTGTATTTCTGTGAATATAAACATTATTATTATTAAAATCATAGCAGCTGTTTTATATTGCATGTGAAACAACGATAAAAATAAAAACAACAATAAAAATTAAATTGGTGCTCCGGGGCGACTTCACTGATTCCAGTGGCGCATTTGCTTTTTCAGCTGCAGGAAAACCCGGAAAAACCTGCAGCACCAC
This sequence comes from Leptinotarsa decemlineata, assembly GCF_025532065.1. Classification (NCBI taxonomy): domain Eukaryota; kingdom Metazoa; phylum Arthropoda; class Insecta; order Coleoptera; family Chrysomelidae; genus Leptinotarsa; species Leptinotarsa decemlineata. The sequence continues at coordinate 6,503,032 of NW_027412703.1, read as the reverse complement.
ATCATCTGAAGATCTTGATCTGCCAATATCCTCTCTCTCATAAAACAAAATGTAAGGTGTCTCCAGAGGCTCCAATAGATTCAATACATCGCCAGAACACGAGTCGTGACACGCCTATTGCATGTTATATATAACATGATATAGAAATTATATACAATTTCTATATTGTCAAATATAGAAATCATGAAATGATTCAGATTCATTTGAGTAAATATATGAATTGAAAGATATTCCAACCTCACTTCAATATTTTAACACAAGAACACTCAGTATTCAGAATTCCATCTTTTGATATTTCAAGTTCATAGACATCGAAATTGATCCGATCACAGGATATGGAATATAAAACAATCTCCAAATATGCAAACTTGGCACAGATTGCATGCTGTGCATTTTACCTCAGTACAGTGACCGGATCAAAGTCGCAATGTCAGCGTATAATTCTTTATAAATATTGAGAGAGGTCAAGATCATTAACAATTAACAGTTAACAGTCAACAGACAGTATTCATTTACGTATCGATTGGGTCATCAGAAATGCAGCACATCTCCTTCTCTTCAATCCTGCTGGGTGGCAGTATAATGTAAGTTTTTTGATTGTTTTAATGTATTATTTTCTTATTAACATTTGAGTTTGAGTTTATTTAAAGTATTTTTCCGTTTCTTTTACAATAAACATTTAATTAAGTTTTAAATGAGTTCTTTTATTATTTGGATGAATGAATGAATGGGTGAAACAGCAAATAAAAATCCTCTCGTTAATAGCCAAGCGAGAACTGAGTTGCGACAATATGATGATATCTACCAATTTACATTAATTTCTTGTCGAGCAGAACTTCAGCTAATTTCAGTCCGCCAAATATTCTTTTTTCTCTGCACCATACCAGCTGAATGTGGCAGCAAATTCCTTCCGGGCCCGATCGATTGATACACTATAAACTGGTTAAAATTAGAAAAAAATCATGGAAAAGCATTTTGACCTCATATTTTTCCGGTAATGACCTGGCTTCCTCAGTAATGCGACAGTAATCACTCGGTAAGAAAATTTTCTTGTTTCTTAATTTTTTTTTCAATATTTGTATGAACACTGTCGCATTCCATTTGAGTATGTCCTTTGGTAAGAAACTTTTGTTGGATGGAAATATTTATTTCTTTTGATAAATGTAGAAGAGCATTTGCAGGCAAATGCAGATGCGAATGTTGTGGCTTGTAGATCGGCTTGTGTTTCGTCAAACCAGTAACATGTACAGTGTCTCGTAGCCAGATTATAAACTGTAAAGTTATGGACTGCTAATTTTCGCTTATCGTACAGAGCACTCGCCATTATAGAAGGGCATATCTTTACCGCTTGTAGATCCATTGTTAAAACGTGTTGGACACCTCTCAAACTTTCTTCCTTATCTTTAGCTTTTTCCTCCCTTGCTCTATTCTTTTCGTTTTGATGCCTTTGCCACTCTTCTTCAGATAAATTGTTCTCTTTGAATTGACAACATATGTCACATTCATCTTTTTTTGGTTTGTATAGAGAGATGTTCATGTTTCTTAAAATTTTAGTTAGAGAATTTTGGCTCATTACAGTTCCATTACATTCTTTACATCCATCAATGTACACTTTATAAAGCTCGGTGATAATTACAAAGGATTTCTCCAAATACAATTTGTTAGTCGCTTTCCGACAATAATGAGAAGGCAGCTTATTTAATTTTTCTAAGAAAGTTTTCATAAATACATTAGGAACTCGAGAAGAAAGAATTCCTCCTATTTTAGGCCTCTCTTTTTTTGCTAGAGACGTTCCATTATGACTACGACTCACCCAATTATTAACTTGCCATTCATTGAGGCCGAAAGTCGAAAGAACATTTTTTTACAAACAGGCACCGTTTCTGTACTAACCTTAATGGTATATTTGAGAGTCCCGCTACGTCGAGAGTTATCAGCAATTGCTGATTTTCGTTCTTATGGTTTTTCTTTCGTAACTAAACTACACACATAGGTTTTTCGTTGATCCCAGGATAAGTCCTTCCAGAACATCGCAAAAATGTCCTTTTTTGATTATTCTCTTATTTCACTTCATTTTCTCTCATTTGATTTAACGCAAAATGTTGACAAACAAGTTGGACCCATCTTGCGCTCCCCCTATCTGCATCATGAAAAGTTTTGGTTTGATTTGCTGGTCTTCGATACCCCAAATATTTTTTTCCTTTCATCTTTAGATCCTCATTAATTTTCTTGATATTGTTACCCAATTTTCGTTTCTTGGATGATTTTTCACATCTTATTCCTTCTTGGTTAGCCACAGTATTTTCAGTTGTACTTGTTGATGGGTTTTATCGGTAATTCCATAATTTTAAAACAAATAACGATTTTTAGTAAATTTCAATTCAATATTCTTCTTTGTATCCAGTGAGGTGTCTACCTCAAAACATGTTTTGTGAAATTTCGACATGTGACATTATTCTTCCTTCAAATTAATTTTAAACTGTAACGTTTTTCACAAATATTTTATCCGATATTAGACATCCTTTAACCAGTTTTATAAATGTATTGTATCAATGTTCATCCATCATGTTGTGTCCAATATTTTACATAACCATCGTATGAAACATCCTCAAAAAGTTCATCCCTGATGATGAAAACAATTTATTAAATTTCCGAAAGCTTGGACAAACTTTAAAGAGTACTCTTTCATTTGCTGCTTTGCCCCATTATTTGTTGGTTCCATTCCTAACTAGTCAGCAACGATTACCTTCTCCTCTCTCTCTCTCTCTCTCTCTCTCTCTATATATATATATATATATATATATTATATATATATATATATATATATATATATATATATATATATATATATTATTACATAGGATTTTATATGATGCCTGGACAAAATTATTTTTATTGTGAAACCTACTTCACTTGCATTCTATCTAGACCTAGAATTTCATTTATATATTTTTTTATACCTTTGTATGTTTATATGTATGCATCTTTATAACTTAACTACAATTATGACTTATCTCAACTACACATTATGTAGGAAAAAGGATCAATAAAAATCTATCTATCTATCTATCTATCTATCTATCTATCTATCTATAAATTATGTCAACCCTGTACATTATATTAGGATCTGTCGTTTTTTTGAATACTGGATACATTAACAATGGTGGGAATATCGTTAATGTACTTTATCACCTTATTTCCACTTCTGGTCTTGCATTAATCTAATTGCTTTTTTGAATTTGAGAAATATTCTCTCTGAGAGTTCGTTTCATCTTCAAAAATTTTAACAATATTGACTTTAAATAATTTTTTGTTTCTCAACACTGTAAAGTCTTCTTCCGATGAAGGAAAACATACTTTGACAGGTCTATTTTTGTTCTGATCAAATTCGCCTAACCTATACAGGGTGTTCCTTAAACACATGCTAATATTTAAGGAGGTAATTCTTAGACCCACTTTAAGGTAAAAACGTCCTATGGACGTATGTCCTAAACGCCTTAACTTTTGAGATACAGGGTGGCAAAGTTTTCAAAAATAATCAGTTTTTTAATAATAACTGAGATAGTTTTGTAGACATCTTTGGCATATTTGGTACATATGTTCCATGCCTCAAGGCGTATTTTCTGATGTACAATTTTCTTAATTTTCTCTGCCAGTGGCGTGCGTACGAGTTTTGAAATGTATATTTTTGGCGAAAAAAATACTACGCCACTGCCTTATCTCGAATTGAAAATTATTTTTAAAATCTTCATACATTTTTGAGCACATTTGATGTGATGGGTTTTCTTTGTCCGACGCATGGTTTTCGCTCAAAAAACTAAAAATCGCTTTACTTAAGGATAAATTCCTTAAAAATCTGATGCGGTATCGCATCGACTGAAAGCAAACTAAGAGATCAGATTTGTTGCAAAATAATTGAGGATCTAAAAGGTATTTGTTTGTTGTCAGATGCACTGTTCTCAATTAAAATTACGTCATAACGCAGCACCGCTTAATAATTTTTGAAAACATAAATTTAGTTATCCTGGAATAAATGACGTGTAGCAGAATTTATTTACTGAACCTCTTGGAAATATGGAGTTTGTCGATATGTGATTTCTTTGAAAGATTAAAAGCAGAAAAAACAGCGTACCCACCATAGCAATAAAAAACGAATTCTCTGTATGTACAAACGTCAGTAGCTAATATTAATGTTGGTTTAAAGTAAGGTGTTGGTGTTAAAAACTGTCACAGCGCGTTTTGATTGATTTTGAAGTGTTATTGAAGTTATTTTGATAGTCCGCTGTTTTTCTGAATATCAGTAAATATGGTAAATTATACGAATGCGGAAATGGCGCAAATGCATTACGTATATGGCCTTGCCGATGGTAATGCAACAGAAGCCAGGCGCATTTATCAGGAAGGATATCCTAATCGTGCCTTACCAGATAGCCGAACCTTTTCAAATATTCATCGTCGACTTGGGGAAACTGGTAGTTTCAAGAAAGGGACTCCGGAAGGTAGACCTCGTGTAGTAAGAACTTCTGAAATTGAGGAAGCGGTGCTGCAAGAAATTGAGGAACATCCTGAGACGAGTACGAGGAAGATCGCTAGAACTCTGGATATTTGTCATCAAATTGTTTGGCGTATTTTGGTTGATTTTTGATTATACCCATACCATATTTCAAGAGTGCAGGCATTACTCCCCAGAGATTTTCCACAGCGTGTGAACTTCAGTCAGTGGTATCTACAAAGTATTGCACTAAATCCGCAGTACAAATTTTGTTCACAGACGAAGCAAATTTTTCTCGGAATGCCATTCAAAATTTCCATAACAATCATGTGTGGGCTGAAGAAAATCCCCATGCAATAACCGAAACCCATTTCCAACACCAATTTTCGGTTAATGTATGGGCAGGAATTATAGGTGATCATCTAATAGGCCCATTTTTTCTACCAGGACGCCTTGATGGTCGTTCTTGTTTACACTTTCTCGAAGAAGACTTACCTGGGTTATTGGAAGATGTGCCACTTGTGTTAAGGAATCGAATATGGTAAATGTCCGAAACCATTCAAATACAGTTTATCCTAATCGTTGGATAGGTCGCGGAGGACCTCAGCAATGGCCAGCAAGATCCCCCGATCTCAACAGTTTAGATTTTGTTTATGGGGTCACCTTAAAACTCTTGTGTATAAAACTCCCGTTAATAAATAAAGATTTAAGAGAGCGAATAGTTGCCTCGTGTGAAAATATACGAAATACGCCGGGAATATTTGAACGGTTGCGTAATTCCATGAGTGGAAGGGCGGAAGCATGCATACTAAGTGCAGGTGGCCACTTCCAACAATTTTTATAATCAGTTTTGGTATTATTATTAATTAACAAATTTGTGCTATTCGTTTAGACTTACTGTCACAAAATAAAATAAAACTCGTTTTTGTGAAAAATTTATTTTTTTGCAGATTATGTTTTCAAATATTATTAGGAAATTGGTAATGCGTTATGAAGCAATTTTCAGATTCTCATTCATTTTAGAATTGATCTAATTTCTTAATTTGCTTTTTGTCGATTTTTATTTTTTTGAGTGAAAATCATTCGTCGGACAAAGAAATACCAAGAGATCAAATTTTCTCAAAAATAAATGAGGATTTTTAAAAATGATTTTATTTTGAAAAGAAAGCTTTGGGGTAGTACTTTTTCCCCAAAAATATTCAATGCGAAACCCGTAGGGATGCCACTGTTTGAAAAAATACAAATTTGTGTACATCAGAAAATGCGCCTTGAGGCATGGAACATATGTATCAAATATGCCAAAGATGTCTACAAAATTATCTCAGTTATTATTAAAAAACTGATTATTTTTGAAAACTTTGCCACCCTGTATCTCAAAAGTTAAGGCGTTTAGGACGTACGTCCATAGGAAGTTTTTTTCTTAAAATGGGTCTAAGAATTACCTCCTTAAATATTAGCATGTGTTTAAGGAACACCCTGTATACACGGATGTTTGAGGCATCGACCGCAACATTTTCATTTAAATATTTGATGGTCTCTTTATCATCTGTTATTCTGTTTGCATATGTTTTATGCTTAGATTCATTAATGTTAAGAACTATAATGTTTGCTGCCCTGTTTAGCCTCTCACAAAGTTCATTTACAATTTGTTGAGTTGAATCATATGAATTCATATTTCCAACATCCTGTATATTGTGCTGTAATTGTAATTGCTCAACCTCACCTTGTAGTGAACGGGGATCCAGTCTCGCTTAAAAAGTCATACATGGGAACGACAACGCAACCAACGTACAATCCTCCCAATGAAAGAGACAAGACAAAAAAAACACGCCAAGTTAGATCAAATGTCAAGGTTTTGCTCACTGATTTTTTTTCATTACCGTAGCGTAGTGCATCAGTAATCCTTGCCACATGGTCGTATGGTTAATAAGGAGTATACATGAACAAATGAATATTTTTGAGAAAAATAATAATTCACCTTTTCTTAAATATGAAAATAATTAAGTATTTTATCTTTGAAAGGTATGAATTTTTTGATGTTAGATAATATATTATACTCATCACATTATTATATATCTCACATTTATATTAATTTATTCAAAGGAAATTTTAAGGAAGTGAAGTGAGTTAATATATTTTAATTTCATCTTTATTCAACAGCTGTACATTTCTGACAATTAAAATGAAATTGTTGTGAACATCTTTAAATTTTTATTTTTAGTAATGTAAAAAAAAGTTTTAGCTTTCTTCTTCTTCATCTTCTGGGCGTTCAGGAATTTCTGTTTCATCGTCATCATCTTCGTTGTCCTGAATAGTTGTTTCCAGACCTTCCAGAATTTCAGGGTCAAATGCACTCTCTTCTTCACTGTCACTTTGCAATGATACAGCATTGAATCAAGCTCGCCCATTACACTGACCACAAGCTAAAGTGTATTGCCACCACATCCATTTTTAAAATTGCAAAATAAAGTATTGAGTAATTCAGCGGAAGCTGGTGGTAATATTGTTGTCATTGGCTCCAGAAATTCATTTTGAAGGACCCAAACCTATTCCAGGGGTTCCAAATCATGCCCTAACCATTTTTGAACTTGGTAATGGATACGGTTTATATGTTGATGGGCTGCTCTACTTGTCGGTGGAAGATTACATAACTGGACAGGTTTACGAAGTTTTGTAGATTACAGTACGCACGCTGCGCGTTTACCGCCCTCTGTCTCGAAAACGATTGAGTGCATGAAAAATAAAATAAAATAAAATGCATCCTAAATTTTATGCTCTACAATTTTTATAATAATTGTTATTATCATTGGGGTAATAGAAACTGAGATAACCGCGAAAAACTGTTTTTTTTGTCTTTGACCTCGTATAACTTTCGATACAGACACGATTATATGAGACTTTTGAGACAGCTTTTAGAACGCCATAATGACGGTATTTACAGATATTTAGCTTATTACCTCTCATTCCGAGGTTAACCCCTTTTTTATGCTAAAGTGACTGGACTATATGCATGAACCTCATTTATGGTCCTGACGCCGGACTACATAGCTAAGCCGTGCCTGGAATATCTATTGTAGAAATAACGCTGACGTAGTTGAAACGGAAGTTATTGAAGTGGATTCATTTATTTCTGTGTAACTTTGTAATTCAACGATTCATCAGAAATTTTCCATCATTAATCACACCAACTATCACGTTCTCCAATAATATGGTTAAGTGTTTTCAACTATAAAATTCTATATTAGTGTTTTACGTATATGCCGCAGTAGCAGACGAAACGTTCGGAACTACAAGTCCAAGTCAAAATTATGAAATATCTGTTTTAAATTAGAATTTTATCGATCATATCATTTTGTTGAAACAGTGCGCTAGTCAAAACGTCAACTACGAACTGCCTTATGATGTACTATTTCCGAGTAGAGAGGACTGGATTCTCCGAGAGAAGGAAATATTAGGAGCAGATAGTTGTTGGTTTACAGATGCGGTTCTGGTGTAGGTGTTTTTAGTCGCAGACCCAGGACAGATATATCTACCTGCATAGGAACTTATGCGACTGTATTTCAAGCGGAAATTTACGCTATTGAATTATGTCCGGAAAGATTGAATAAATCCAACCTCACACACAAATCAATAAAAATATTCTCGGATAGTCAAGCGGCGTTGGTAGCTCTTGGCTCCTATCGAGCAACGTCTAAATTGGTAGCAAATTGCCAAAAACGACTCTGCTCGATAGGAAGACTCCACAGAATGTCTCTGGTCTTGATTTCTGGCCATACTGGCCTGGAAGGCAATGAGGGTGCCGACTTCCTTGCAAAAGAGGGTGCTGCAAGCAGCTTCATCGGACCAGAACCTGTCATTGGCATCGCTTTAGGCTTTGCCAAACAAACACTGGATGGAAAGAAAATGTATGGACTTCTGGCAGAATCTTCCAGGATTGGCTCACTCCAAGGCGTTTCTTCACCCTTCAAAGCTTGATACCAAACAGTTGTTGGACTACAGTAGGAATGAACTACGATGTCTAACAGGCCTTCTTACAGGTCACTGTCATTTGAATCATCATATGCAGAGACTTGGACTGTCGGAAGACGATGTGTGTCGTCTCTGTGTGGAAAATGGTGAAACAGGAGAGCAAATACTTTGTGCCTGCCCCGCTGGGGATAGAATCACCTTCTTAGAGTTTGGCAGATCCGTGCTCTCACCATCTGACCTGAAAGACCACTCACCATACAAACTAATCGCCTTCGTTCAGAAGCTGGGTTTATTTGACTGGGTGTGAATAGGTATGAGCCACAATAAACCCATGCGAGTTGCGGTGGAGTGTCGAATAGACCCACTCACTTTAGATCTAACCTAACCTAACCTAGTCAAAACGACTTCCTTTGTTGTGAAATTTTAAATGTGATGTGGTAATCTAAACTTTTCTGTTCATTTTATTTTCAGTATTTCAATATTAAATTTTACAAAAAGGATTTGAAGCTTTATTTCTTCTATTAATTATCTGCGAGCGGTTTCGACAGTTGGTAGTACTGTCATCTTCTAGACACTCCTCCACAGTTTGAGGAGTGCCTAGAAGATGAAACTCGGAAAACCGAGTTTAAAAGTGTTCCGAAATGAAAGGACTCCAATTCAAACATTTATTGGGCCAATAATTTTTTTGGGTACCTATATAAATTACTTCATTTCAAGTTTCATTACAATTATTGTGTTCGTTTTTCTACTCATTGAAACACATATGGTATAATTTTGATGTAGATATGTTTCAAATAATCCTTAAAGGTTTTTTTATACGAAGTTCGTTGTAGAAAACGCTCAGAGCAATGGAAAAAATATGAATAGGTACCTAAAAATAAAAAAAACTCTCGGAAAATTCTACGATACATAGTAAGACGTGAAAGTTGCTATTATGTTTTTATTCAACTCAGTCAACCAATTTCCAGGGCCGTAATTTAAAAGGAAATAATTCACACAATTATAATCGAATATTACCGAAACATCCCGAAATATAAAATTGAATTTGATTTCTTCGTATGAAGTGAACGTCTACGATCCAAAAACTACAACAAAAAATACAGGTCCACATTAAAAAATTCAAAGATGGGGGTGGCCCAAGTCAGATGACACCCTGTATAAAAGATTCATGGATATATTCTGAGAGCCCACATCAAGTGCCAATAGCAAAATGTGGACAGATTTTCAATATGTCTGCGAATAAAGAAGATATAGGCAAAAAAATAATTTGGGATTTTTTGGTTTTTCCTGTATATCTCCAGAACCAAAAGAGCTATATTCGATACACACAAATACACAACTTTGCCATGATGCAACCGACACTCTATCTCTTATCGTTTACGAGATCCCCATGTACAGAAACGAATTTGAATTTGGTTCAAAACGAGTTTTGAACCAAACATGTTTTTGGAATTGGTTGACTCAGTAGCTGTAGCTGTGGCTGTAGCTGTAGATTCATAGTTCTTCCTATTTATTTGTATAATTGACACGGTTTCCAATATAAATATTGAAATAACCGCAAGTATTGAATTTTCTCGAAAAAGAGGTTTACATGAATCCCGCCATTTCGCTTTACATAAGTACAATACAAAAGACAAAGACATAAGACAAAAACCGACTGCATACGTTGTTTACTGCAAAGACCCTCAAAAGGGTATACCATACCTTAGTTGAGAGTCTATTGAGGCATAGTACACTACTTTCGCTGCAGCAAACCCCAGTTCCTTTGAGATGTTTCTCAGTGTGAAACATCCTAATGCCAAATTTTTATTGATGTGAGCAATACTGTTAAGTTCAAATTTAGCATATGTATTACAAAGTTAATCAGTTTTCGGAAAGAGGAGAGCTATTCTTGATGACAAATAAACTACATAAGTTGAACCATAATAACATTATCATATCTATAATGAATTGTTTGTTCGAAGGTAATAATTGTGTTGTTATATAATGCAACTATTTACATGAATTAAATTCCTCCATTCATTTTGAATTATTTATGTGGCAGTGGCAGATCTAGTGGTTCGGTTTAGCAATTCTTAAACTCCATCCAAGCATCCCCCGTCATTAAATATTACCACCTTTAAGCAATAAACCTTGGAGTCATGACCTAGCTCATATATTTGTTTTGTGGTATACCATTATTGTCATTGTCGTACATCTGCAATAAAACCACAATTAAAACGATCACTTGAAATTTATGTCTTATTTCAACTTCGAGTACTACTGTATCTTCTTCATTCAAAGTCGTATTGATTTTCCATTTCAGTCATGTTTGTAGTTCGAAAACATATTGTATTGCCACATTTTCCAGAATAGCTGCATTACTAGTTGTATCTTCTGAAATTTCTCTAGTCTTGATTAACTCAATTCTTGAGTCGTATTGATCTATTGCTTTCTCTCCAGAAACCTGAACAAATGAATGCTTATTTCAGTTTGGTCTTGCGAAATTTCTTTTATTGAAGCATCCTGAAACAAAATATTTTCAATTTTTGATAATTCTAAAATAAAAATCATGAAATTATAAAACAACAGCAAAAATTATTTGGCGCTCCGGGGCGACTTCATTGATTATGGTGGCGCATTTGCTTTTTCAGCTGCAGAAAAACCTGCAGCACCACATCATCTGAAGATCTTGATCTGCCAAAATCCCCTCTCTCATAAAACAAAATGTAGGGTGTTTCCAGAGGCTCTACTAAATTCACTGCATCGCCAAAACACTTCGTGACATGACTATCGTCAAACTTAAACCAATCCGTTTTGTCTTTGACCAAGGCGTAATAATACCAGATTAAACGCCAGAACCACAATGAACAATGACTGCATAAAGATTATCATACTGGTCTGCTAGATTGAAGTGTTCATCTATTTCGAACCTTCGTAAGAGTTTGGTGCTTCCGTTAGAGGTTGAGTCATGTTTGAAGTCATGTATTATTAATAGGTTTGAGTGGTGCCTCAGCTGTACTTGTTTCCTTATAACAGTCAGTTAGTTTGGCGCAAGTTTGGCGATACAGTCGATCATCATCTGTTAAAAGTTCCATTTTCAGATGATTTAACAATAAGCTTTGCACGGATAGGAAACGCTAGTTAAACTTCCAGAAATTGACATACGTTTCTGCTACCTCTTGAACATTTACTACAAAGTAAACAAGTGAGGATTTTAACAGCAAAAGATCTACAAACACAAGACGAAATAGACTGTATGGAATCATTCAATCCAGAGCGGCCAGGAGTATTATTTCTGCTATTTTTTTTTTGCTAACGAAGAGTATTCAACAAGAACCTCAAGAATTCGGAACAATCCTCTTGTTGTTCTAACGAGTATCTAGTAGATTTCAAAGACTCCAGTAAATCGGATGGTGGGAAAGATGAATTGGTGAATAAGTAGGAAACATTCTCGTTCTCGTTCACCATTAAAACCTCGTTCTTGAAATTCTTCATCATAAACAACACTTGCAAAATGCTATTCATGTAGCAAGTGTTTCCTAAATTATCTAATTCAATTTTCTTTTCAAGATTCTCAGGACAACTCTCTACTGATTCGTAAGAAAGGACATGTTCCACAGAATCTGCATAAGAAGTATTTCTCAAGCTGCAATCGATCCTTCCAGATGCTGAAGGGTTTCCTATAGGGATCGATACGGCTCTTGCTTCATGAAGCTCTTCCAATGAAATGGAACCAGAACCACGAGTACTGCAACTCATATTTGGGGGACAAGAATGACCATTAACCGCATTAACCGCATGAAAAAGAAGAAGGTGAATCAATCACTTCTGAATTAACCTTGATAGAAGGCTGATGAATATCCACATATCTCGACTTGTTTCGAAGAGATTTCAGTTCCGTACTGAAATGAGGCAATGCATGATCTCATCAAAATTATATGAAGGAGAAATAGTTTCAAGGACCAAAGCAGCATTACCACGTTGAATATCAATACTAATTCTTTATATCAAAAAAGAGGTAGAACGGTAATCTTTCGTTTCTTGGCCTATTCTCCTTTCGAGTTCATGAACGAAAAACAGAGACTCCGGGCCATAAACATCAAAAGTTTCAACCGCTACTAGATGGAAGAGATAGTTTTTAGCAAGATTTTGGTATTTTTTCGTTTCGATTTTTCGCCAGACAATTTAGATCACAATATATCACTATTAGAGGTAGGAAACTTATGTTTGAAATACAGTCAAATGCTATTGGTTTCGATAACCATCAATTTAGTGGAAATTGTAGTCTCACCACCTGAATTATATAGGAAAAACTATTTTCCTAATTCAAAGAAAGTAACATTGTTGAATCCCTAGCAGAAATTAATGATCCCAAGGAATTTTCCAATCTTAGATACAACAGTTTATTTTGTGCAATGTTATGAATTGTAGAAAAAGCCATTCATCGACATCTTATATGAATGATAACAAAATAGTTCCTGAATGCATTTCATTAGTTTGGACTTCCATTGTCTAATATGATATAAATTGATTTGAAATACCTGAAAGAATCTGTAAAAAATTAAAAAAGATTAGCTGAAAAATAACAATTATATTGAACAAAAAAACAGAAATTACAATGAATTAATATACAAGCAACAACCAAACCAAAAAAAAATCGAACTATGAACACGAGATGAAAGTAAAAAAAAAATATTAACAAGACATGAAAATTGAAAATCAAAAGATTCCAAATACTCACAATCGAAATATCGTGAAGTAACTTTGAAATCTTTTAATTTTCATTTCTTGTTGATATATTTTTTTATTTTCATCTCGTGTTAATAATTTAATTTTTTAAACTTTTTTTGGTTTGGTTGTTGCTTGTATTTTATTTCATTGTAATTTCATTTTTATTGTTACATATAATTGTTATTTTTCATCTAATTTTTTAAAATTTTTTACAGATCAGGTTTATAAGTCACAAATAACGTATAGAAAAACAGCATTGGCAACTTTATACTTTTCAAATGCTTTGGATGCTATTAATCATACTTTACTTTGTTTTGAATTGAATAACCTCGATTTTCATTACAATCCTTTATCAATTCACAACCAGAGAGCTTTCACAACCAATATTGAGTCCACCAGTTGTAACATACCTTTGGGCGTACCGCAAGGCTCAATATTGAGGCCACTGCCTTTTCATTATCTACAGAATAGATGAATTCAACCTTGAAGCAGATGATACCTGAATGTATTTCAATTTGAATGCGGAGTGTTGTCAAAAAGTTAAATCATATCAACAGTGATCTCATATCGATAAATCGTCTAACAGCTGAGCTGAACAGTTAAAATTCAAATACAGTAAGTGTCATCTAATATCATTTGGCAATGTGTGATAAAATACCCATATTAAGCCGTAAACCAATAGTTGAATCCACGACAAATATTGCGATGACTGATGGCTTCTAGATTTGCTTTGTATTTATGTTGGCGAGCTACACTGCTCACCGAAAATAATTGTCGAATATCTGAGATTTTTGATTCATCAAAAAGTTGTTCAGTTGGGTGGGTATATGGTTTGATAAAAATGACTTTGGGAATTTTTTTTTAAGCTTTTTGAGAAAAGTTTTATTGGCTGCACTCCAAGCAATGATTCCAGGGCTCTCGATTAGCGCATGAAATAATATTTTTAATATTTCAGCCTGTTGTGAGTATTTTGGAATAGTGTTTCATATTATTTACATTTACTAAGTCATTCTACAGCCCTCGAGATTCGTGATTATCAATACTAGTGTTTCTTTAGAAGGACGAACTTGTGACACGAAATGCTCCATTAATGTGACAAACACATTTGAACCATTTACGGCCATAATACTGCCTAGTGATCTTGATATTTTTTACTCGCTGGATGTTATTTCTCCTACCTGCTTCACTAACTTTTGAGCAATAACTTTGTTAAATTTCTGAACCGCAGTTAGGTCACTTTTATCTATATTCAAAATACAAGATGCGGCAAAGCAGTACATGTTTCTTTACACCTCCAACTCTCAAAAACAAATAGGGTCACTGGAGTTCTGTTTGAAATAATGGCTCTCTGGTTGGCTCAAATGTTCGTTAGTTTTTCCAAATAATGATCCAATCTTTTCTCAACTTTTATTTTCATGCCAAGACTGACAAACCTTGAAGTTTATGAGCATTTGTAGGCAAGTTCTCTCATACATTTTTTGGGGTAAGGCCAATATATATGTCAGAGGTATATTTTAAATAATAAACTAAGCTTTCTGTTTGCTGCTCATTGAAGACGGAATTGCGGGATGCCATTCATCATCTGCATTATCTTAAAGAGTTTTTCAACATATCAGTACTGAATGAAATGAAAAATTCCAAAATCTTTTGCGACTGACCTTACCGTCTCGTTATCAGGTCCACTCCCCTCTAATTTTGGACATACTGAAAACAATTTATGGTTGTAGGCAATTCCTGCCAATTACTCTCAAAGCCAAGTTGTGTGAAAGGCTTATGTTACTAACAAAATATTTTCAAAATACAATTTAAAAAGTACAAAATGCTTGATCGAGGCTGATATACGGTATAAGTCGTATAAAGGAAGAAATTGGCTTTTTCAATACAACTTGGTATTGTACTCAAAACTCCAAATGTAAATTCTATATTCCACTATTTTTCTTATATATACGTCTTTTGTGGCAAAAAAATGTATATCTAATGTATCTGTATGTATACTTATTAGTTTTTTTTTGACATCTCTTGTCAGTTAACATATAATAACATATAATTCATTATAACATTAAAATCAACAGTTCAAAAATAACTTTTCAAACGCTCAAAAATGCGAACATAAAAGAGGATGTATGCATCTCCACTCACAAGCGATTTTGGTGAAATTGGTGACACGTGTGAATCATTGTATTTATACCACGTGCCAGTATAGGGATGTCTGCAGAATGCTGTATAATGTCCGCTGTAGGTAGACCCACTGTCATTCGAAAGTGCATATAGAATATAACGACAAGGAGCCAAATTGTCTGCTGCATAATTGTTCATATCTAGAGGAAATAATTCGATGGCAATATTTAACTTGTCTTTAAATCTTTTTGTTAGAGAAAATCTTCCAAAATAAATGACAAAAATACGGGGAAACTTATGGATCGATAGAGACTTTGTGCATCTTCTTCTTTCTTTGCGAATTGAACACGTCGATTTTTCATGTCCATTCAAAGTTTCATTTCTTGTGAAGAAATCCAAGCGTCGTGATAAACTCAATTGGCCAGTTCTTTGTGGTATGGGGAGTGACAAATCCCAGAAAAAATCGAAGGTTACAGAGGAGTATCCACAATGCGTGCACTTCATCGTGGATTTTAATTGACCAACGAAATTATCTACAATCTTAGAGTTATTTGTACTCAAATAAATCAGCCATGACTCTTGTGCATTACCGGTATCGCTCAAATTTTCGTTAATCTCTCTTAAGGTCGGTTTAGGTTTCTCAATAATTCTATTAACGTCATCATGTAAACCTTCTAAAAGATAACGAAGGAACTCCTGGGCGTCTTGATGTGCATGTCCCATGAATCTAGGGACAAAACTCTGAATCTGACTTTTTGAGGAGACTGTGTTCACTGCACTATCAGATGAATCTTCTGACCACAATTTCTTGACAACTTCTGCGAAAGCTTTAATTGAAGCACCCTCCGTACTAGAAATATTAGTATTGATATCTTTCATGTACTCATCCTTTTTCAAATATTCCAGTAACCATCTTATATTTGATAAACATTAAATGACACAGGTGTTGTCAATATTTTTCAACCCATTAAGCCCAATGTTTTTGACTGAAGAATGTATCACTGATCTAATTGTGTTGTAGCTTTTGGTGATACGTTCGCCACCGCTATTTTCTTTCCAGTAATCACGGATGCGATGATTCTTCCCGTCATTGGACCAACGGAATGAGGAATTTGAAGTTAAATTGCTTGAAACTGAATCAGACATATTCATGGTGTTTATTTCGAATTTGTGAGAGCAATATAATTCCGAAACTTGTTTATTTTCCTCTGCATCTTCTGAGACAATGGGGAATGTTCCTCAATTTGGGTTATTACAGCAAATGCAAGTTTGAATAAAATAAAGTTGAGTTTAATTCATGAGATTTTCAAATTCACTTCGAAAAGTATTCAAATTGATGTTTCAAATGTTGGATTTTAATTTTCAAAGGGATTTGTTTCTAATTCACGTTTTGGCAACAGAGCCTATATCAAGTTGAAATAATTTATACGTACCTAGATATTCTACTTTAAAAAATGAAAATTATCTTTATAAATCAACAATTAAGGCAAAATATAAATTATAGTTCAATACCACCTCCACAAGCCACATAAACAACACTTGTTTTGTTATTTATTTATCTAGAGGAAGATAGGTTAGGTGTACAAAAATGTTATATGTCACAGAATGTCTCGGAATTCGGAACATAAGTGAACAGAACAGCAGGCCTCTGAAATATGTCATCTTTGTTTGTCTCATATAGGTAACAGCTTCATTGTCCTTTATTAGCTATAACCGGTGTTGCCAAATGATGAAATAGAAACGAATCCCTTTAAATGTTGAATGCATTATTTAATTCTTCTTTTTCAAGTATTTGAATATTTTTTTAAAGAAAAAGATTGAAATGATAAGTTCAACATGCGTTGTTTTAGAGCTCTTTTATGGAAACTACTTGATTTTCGTCAGGAGAAACATTCCCCATTATCTGCTTACTCCATTTTGCGATGTTCACAGGAAATTTTGATTTGATTTGTGGGTTCAGGAATATTTCATCTGATTTTTGAGTAGACATCCTTCCATTAAAATGATCTTATAAAAAGAGCTCTAGCCAGTGCAGAGGTTCCTTCAGTTCTCGAACCCCTTGGTGTTAGTCGAGATGATGGAAAGCGTCCAGACGGGATGAGTATAATTCCTTGGAAATTTGGAAAACTTCTGGTTTGGGATTTCACCTGCGTTGATACAGTTGCAGCTTCACATCTTGTCGCTACGTCTAATTCCACTGGTGCAGTTGCTATGATTGCAGAAAAATCAAAATTTCCGAAATACTCTACTTTGCTAAGTTCCTACTGTTTATTTCCTGTTGCAATTGAAACCTTTGGTGTTTTTGGATTTCATGCTTCTGAAATATTGAAAGAAATTGGTAGAAGAATGATGAATTCTACCAATGACAACTGAGCCTATTCATTTTTATTTCAAATAATCAGTATCGCCATTCAAAGGGGTAATGCCACATCGATATTGGGTACTCAACTGATGCATAATCATTTGGAAAATCACTATACAAATTTTTTGACCGCGTTATATTCATTCATTTATCCAGTAGGTACGTGAAATTTTTCAATTCTCAGTGTTGATATTCAATAAGTTGAAATAAATTTTTTTTATTGGAGGTCCTAAGTTGACGTCAATTACGTCAAACCACCGTTAGAGAGAAGGGCTTATCCACCATCGCAGATGCCATTTCATGCTGAAGTTGCTGAATTGACCTAAAGACAACTCCATTTTCATATCAGTCAGTTGCTAGAGTTCATACAGTAAACATCTTTTATGAGGTTTTACAGTTTGTACTCAAAATATTTTTTTTAAAAAGTGACTTTGCGTGAATGTTGATATATTTCGTATCTTGCGCAAGCCCTTTCAAGACGTATTTTCAACAATCTGGGACAATTATAAATATTGGTCCTGCAGTTCCGAGTAGCAGAATCATCCTGTATGTGGTCATTCCTACCCGCTATCATTGGAATGTAAGGTTTCTACTTCGAAAGGTTGATAAGTATACGACTAGATGCCTCTACCTGACCGTTCATCATTTTAATAGTTTTTGCTAAATGTTCGGACAGAACAAAATGAAATTTTTTTCTTCAAGTCTGTAAGCGATAGCCGTAGAAATCGAAAGAAAATTATAATCCTCTGGGCGAAACTATCAGAATTTGTTATACAAGTTACGAATAGTGTGCCTGGTTTTAGGTAAGTTTCAGATACCATAATAAATTATTGTTAGTTCTCTTATTGATTGTTTAAATGTATTTTTAATCAGTTTTTCATGGTTTTCGCTTTTTTAATTCACAAAACGCTGATAGCTGACAGCAGCAAATCCAATAGAGATCGAATAAAATTAGTTTTCTCTCATTCTACCTTTATTATCGAACCAATCTTACATGTGAAATTTCCTCTTCTTTCTGAATCTTTTTTCGAATTTCATATTTACAAAAACCAACGTTTGTTTGAAGGTGGTTGACAATGTTTAGAGGAGTATTTCATTACTTCGAACTTCCATGGTCTAATATAATACAAATTGATGTAATGATAATGATAATAACAATAATGATAATATACTTTATTGTCATTAAGAATAAATCTTGTGGACAAAGCTTGTGAAAAATACATACAAACTCAACATGGTTGTGTACTTATAGACATATATATATATATATATATATATATATATATATATATATATATATATATATATATATATATATATATACAGTCTATGACTCAAAAATAATCTATAGCATACTTTGTGTTATGGCATTGTGCCATATTTTTTGTACATCAAGTGCCCATCGCTTTTTTCACAATAATACAAGTATTTTTCGTTCGTTATTGTTTAAAGCTTAATTAAAAAATTTATTTTTAACTTTTTAGTTCAATGTTCTTTAAAAGCGTGTTTTTAAGTTTCTTAAACTACATTCTTTCGGAAATAATCCTGCCATATTCATTCAAGCATATCCTATGAATATTTCAAAGGCATGTATGCAGAGCCCCCGTAAGGGCTACTGGCGCCTGTGTACAAAAAAGGATTTTGGCGCCCCTTAAGGCATTTTGGATCATGTTTTTTTATTCATTTTTTTGAAGGTAGGTAGGTAGGTGCTTGCAATAAAGCAAAAAACTGAACTTTAGAAGGCATATTTATTTGTAGACTAAAATATCAAAATGAAACAAACAGAATAAAACCATAACAAAATAAATTAAAATAAAATCTTGTTCACACCCGTTTTAAAGCATTCACTTAACTAATAGAGTACAGACACGTTGTTTATAAATATTAAAAAATAACCCAAAACTAAAAATCACATCTTTTTTAGGAACAAATAACAGAAATATTGCCTACTAATACTTAGATATTTAAAAAAATATGCAATATGCAGATACTTCTGATAAAAAATACCTAGGTAACTTCGTTATAAAATCAAAAATGATAGCTAGGCACAATAGAAAAATACAAAATACCTATTGTAGCAGCGATATTTCCCGAGACTTTGCTACTGCAAATTCATTAATCATATGGCTAAAATCTATACCATCAAAAATTTCTTGTTCAATTGCTAATATTGCTAATAGCAGACAATCTTTCTTGGAGCATTGTCAATCTTAAATAATTTTTAATGTTTTTAACTTTGAAAAAGATCGCTAACCAGACGCTACAGATACAGGTAATGTCAGAAGAATTCTTAGTGAAATGCTTAAGTCTGGAAGGGTGGAGATTAATTTGTTTTCAAATATATATTGTAAAATACTTAAGGGGTCAGTATCATCAGGTAATGGAAACAACTTTAACGTACTTAAGTAAAAAGCAATTTGTTCGAGCCCTTTCAGCTTAAACCCTTTCAAAAATAAAGGCAGAAAAAATATTAAGCTAATTTGATCTTATAGCCCTTAAAAAAACCTACAAAATGGTTTTTTAAAAAGATTGATAGCATAAAAACTAAGCGAGTCATTGATGAAAAACCAATAATTTTTTTAAACTTGTACAGGGTCTTTGATTTTTTGATTATATTTATGTGCCTAGAGCCTTTATTATGTCAGATAGAAAAAAATGTATTTTACTTATATTTGTTTGCTATTTGGACTATTGAAAATAAATTATATTTCGTCTAATTGTTTCCATGGCTTTATCTACAATTTATTTAAGTTAATATAACTTAAAAATTTAATAACAGCTCATCCAAATGCCTAAATGACATATATATTTTCCAAATCAGAGAAAAAAGGGCTTTTATTTTAGCGCATAATATACAGGGTGTTTTATTAATGTGGATGCTGCCTAAGTATATTTTTTCATTTTCGATGCGATTTTATTTTTATCTGATAACTTCAAAAGATAATATAGGAAAAAACCTACAACTTCTGCTTAAAACATTTTTTTCTGTGTAAAATAATAAAGGCTCTAGGAAGCACGTAGATGTAGTCAAAGACCCTGTACATGACATTTCAATTAATAAAAAGATATTTGGGTAAACAAAAAATAATTATAACCAGTATCCTATAAAGGTTTAATGTTGATAGTATAAATTAAAGTAGGGACTACTTACCATTTTATAAAAAATCGAACCGTTGAAATTGGAGTCAGCAGGTATTCAGCACTTAATTTTTTAGAAAAAAGTAGTAAACAAAATATTATACAACACAACACTTGACAAAATAAAAATTACTTTAACTGTAATAATTAATAGGATTACTTATTTTTATGCACTTGTTGCACGGTACAGTGAACTAACCGGTTTAAAAACGCCTCTGGCGATGCATCATCTCTTTTATAGCGCTCCGGGCATTGTTCATGTCTAAACAGGAAAAATCAAGAACAATTAATTTTTGTTTTTTGTTTTTTTTTTTAATTATTGCAATTTTCGACTCTGGATTTTGGCGCCCCTAAAGGATGGCGCTCGCGTGCATTACACACTTTGCACATGTGGTAGCGGGGCCCTGCATGTATATATTCCAGGAATATTCTTTGAAAATTTGAAATATATACGTTCGTTTTATGATACAGACGGAATATTCTATGATTATCTATGCTCTCTGGGGATTAATGAACTCTTACTTTTAACCGTATGAATCCAAGCACACGTCAGACGATACCCAGCGATAATCAAAAATCCAACAGTTGTAGTGAACCAACGTTCACATACCGATAGAAAGAATTAATGAGATTTTATCTTCCAACGTATGATTTTTGTTAGTGATTAGACGATATGCAGAGTGAAGATCGATCTCGCTTCATAATTGCGGTTGTTTCAACGAGTAGTACAAATCACTTACGATAACCAACCAGCTACCACAAAGACCTTCGCTATCTCCTAATTTGACTAAGTGTATTGAAGATTACCTACTCATATAGTATTAGCTCGTTGGCAATGAAAATGATTTCAGAACAATGTTACACACTTTCGAATGACAGTTACCTATTCTGTCGGAATTAACACGGCTTTGTGTTATGGGTTTGTGCCATATTTTTTGTATCTTCATCTTCAACTTTTCAGTTCGATGTTAAACTATATTTATTTTTAATTTTTTAGTTTTGTATGCTATAAAAGCGTGTTTTATTGTCTTTTTAAACTATATTCATTTCATCTAAACTTTGGGATCAATCAGCTGTATATTGTTTAGTAAAATGATCATTGATATTTTCCGATTCCGGAGAGGGAGCCTGAAAATTAACTACCAAGCCCAAGGCAGCAGGAGCGCAAAGGAGGGTTGCAAATAAGGCAGCAGGCGCATGTAAAGTGAGTTCGAATTATATCAAGGAAATTACGTAGAGCGCCACCTGCCCGCGAATTGATCAGGCAATAATGTCGATAATTCTGTCAAATACAGATCCCGAGGTTGAGAATTACAAACAAACAAACAAACATTCATACATGAATACATACAGGAGAAGCTAATATAAAGCGTGTAAAAAAACTGAAGTTGTACCTCAGCAGTGGCAGGCAGAAACAGAAGTACAAACATTTGACCTCCACAAGAGCGGAGGTTAACAGAGGTGGAGGTACCTGCATAAAAAAGGAGCTGAACATGGAATGATTGAAAATTCTGTTGAATTAATTGTTGTTCAAGGTGAATTTATCAAATCGCACTAGTATTTCTAAAGGGACACAACTCAAAAATCAATATGAAAAAAATCAATAAATATTTCTCTATCGATCATATAAACTGTATCAAGTTGATACAGTATCATCTGAACTATATCAAGTTGATACAGTTTGGATGTTAATACAACTTGATACAGTTAATACAACTTGATACAGAAATATTTACCAATTTTTTCATAGTCTCAACTCAAATATACCGATTTTTGAGTTGTGGCATTTTAGAAATACTAGTGCGAAATGTGTTATGTTTCTTGATAATTTTGGATTTTTGGACAAACCAAAGTTCACCCCAAAAAAATGCGGCATCATTTAAATCGTATATTTGTTAAGTAAATTGTCGTATTTATAAATTCTGCCTAGGAAAAATGAAATTATTGTGTATTTTCTATGTACTTAGCTTTCTTGAAATGAAAAGTAATACTTTTCTATCCTGAAAACCTTAAAACTTATTGGTGAAAAAAGCCACGATGGGAAATACTTACATTTATGGGAAAGAAAGGTTCTGTCTTTCTACTTTTCTATCTTTATACAAAAAATGTGGCTATCTTCCAAAGAAATGAAGAAAGCAATCAATTTCAAAATTGATCTCTCCTAATAATAAACAGCTTTCAATGTATATTAATGTATATTATTTTTTGAAACGTTCGTGATTTTGAGAAAACTGCGTATTTTACTTCATTTATATCTAAACAAAATTTATTATAACAAGTTGATGGCCGTTGGTATATATGAGATGGAACACATACCAATGAACACAGTATGATTACGCCTGAGGAAGCTATTGTATAGTGAAACACGTGTTGCGGTTGTTTTCGGTTTTGGGAACTGTTCAGTGGAAATCTCACAATAAAATGTTACTTGAATAATTCATTGGTATTTGTATGATCTGACATAGATCGAAATATCAAAAAAGAAAAAAAAATATTCAGCTTTGAGAACTTTCTTTCCTAAAAATTAGTGACTCCTGAAAATATAACCCTCTCAAATTAAAATAATAATAGTAATCGTGTTAATTCCGACAGAATAGGTAACTGTCATTCGAAAGTGTGTACTTAACATTGTTTTGAAATCATTTTCATTGCCAACGAGCTGATACTCCACGAATAATCTTTATTACACTTAGTCAAATTAGGAGATAGCGAAGGTCTTTCCTTTGTGGTAGCTGGTTGGTTATCGTGAGTGATTTGTTGTACTCGTTGAAACAACCGCAATTGTGAAGCGAGATCGATCTTCACTCTGCATATCGTCTAATCTCTAACGAAAATCATAGGTTGAAAGATAAAATCTCATTAATTCTCCTTTCCATCGGTATGTGAACGTTGGTTCACTACAACTGTTGGATTTTTGATTATCGCTGGGTATCTTCTGACGTGTGCTTGGAGTCATACGGTTAAAAGTAAGAGTTCATTAATCCCCAGAGAGCATAGATAATCATAGGATATTCCCTCTGTATCATGAAATGAACGTATATATTCGAAATTTTTATAGAATATTCTTGGAATATATACATGCCTTTGAAATATTCATAGGATATGCTTGAATGCATATGGCAGGATTATTCCCGAAAGCATGTGCATAGAATATCTATGAATGGATGATTCTCCCGTTGATATTCTAAGAATATTGTCGATCGAATATACCATATGGTATATTTTTAGAATATATCCCCACGGTATATTTTGGAATATTCTAAAATATTCTATACGGTATATTACTGGAATATTGAATTTTTTCATGATAACGTATTCAAATAATTAGATATTATTAAAAACAATAATATTTGAATATTTCAATCGATTGCATGACCTGATGTATTAACCAGTTTTTGAACTCGTCGCGAAGATTCTGATGAATTGTTCTAACAGAGAAATGAGGAAGTGAAGTATTCAAGTAAACGTTTCTCATTGGTCAGTTGAAGTGTAGTGGGCGACAGTCTCGAAGCTCTGTGAAAGCGGCTGCCCCTTAACGCTTGACGTTAAACTTGAAATCGACATTTCGTATAACATGACGGTTGGTATAGCAGGTTCGCGTGCGTATTGCATGATGTATTGGTGTTATTAATCAAAGTATGTTTAGTTTACCATTTATAGTTTGAATACAGTGACTAGTTTGCTTTTGCATGTCCAAACAGTAGAGTTACATAATCAGTCTTTAAAAAAAGTAAGGCCCGATTCCATAATATCAGTCAAAAGCACATTTTACCAAAAGGTGCCTTTTTTCAGAAGTCGGCTTTAAATGTCCCAGGTGCTCCATAATCGAATGTAAAGTCGCACTGAAAGTGCGGTTTTCTTGCATTGAATGATAGTTGGCATCACAGAGCGTACATATAATGGAGTTAAATGTGTTTGTTTTGGTTCGTTTTCGCGCTTAGTTGCCTCTGGATTTTTAAGTACTTTGTTTCTTTTCGTATAGATGGCTTCAAGCAGTTGCAAAAAAAAGGCATCGCCCTTCAGTAAGGAAGAGGAGCTGCGGTTAGTGGAGAAAATCTATGAAGAGAGGAAGTTCATAGAGAACAAAGAAACAAACAAGGTTTCAAATACTGCGAAGGTGAGTTCATTCCAGTTTGTAAAGAATGTGACTGCTCATATCTGAGTATTTTATGTGTAACATTAGATATAATTGCAGGAAATGGCATGGGTACGGATTTGCGCTTCATTCAACACCAACACTTTAGGATTCAGAGGTGTCGACCAACTAAAGTCAAAGTATAACAACCTCAAAACAAAAATGAGGAAACAAGTGGCGAAAGAGAAAAAATATGAGAAGGGCACTGGTGGTGGATTCTTCATACCGAAGATGGACGACCCAGTTATGGACATGATTCTAAAAATTGTGAATGCAAAAACGGTTGTAGGCCTCACAAACCCAAACAACGATGACAATGTGAGTAATTATTGAAACATATTTGAATATATTTATGAAATATTTTTTTATTTCAGGCAAATGAAACAATTTTGGAGAAGATGGATGAAGACCCGATAAAAGATTCAGATGTCTCTCTTATTGAACCGCCATTGCTTATTGAAGAAATGGAAGTATGTATTTTATTTGTTTTGGATGTTTATAGTTTGACTATTTTATATAGAATGTTTAATCAATGATTTTTAAATTGCAGGTGGTACTTGCAGAGAAACTGCCATCTAAAGAAGTAAGTATATTGATGCAAATTTTCTTACAATCAAATCAATGCGATTGATTGTAGGTGCAAATTGCGAAACCGTCGTGCCACCAAAAACATCCATCAAAAAATGTGCTTACAGAAAAAAAGAATCTCCCTGGATGTTCCAGAAACGTAAATAAGAATAAACTTACTCTTGAACAAGTTGAGCATTTATTTATTTGAAGGTTGCTTCAGAGAAAGTTACCAACTGGGCGGATTATAATCCTTATAAACTGAAATAATCTCCGTCCAAAAAGCTGCGACCTGTTATGCAGAGTTCATTAGGAGATGCGAAAAAAAATTATTACAAAGGCATGGCAGAAAGCATGAAGGACGAACTGGAATTGAAAAATAAAGATGCCAGGGAGCAGGAGATACACGAGTTGGAGAAGGAGAAAAAGAATATTGAAATTGAATTGTTAAAACTCAAGCTGTTACGAAAACAAATTCAGTAAATGTTTCGAAGATGATTCTTTATGGAACTTTATTTTTTCTATGTACAATTTCAATATAGATTATCTCTTTACAAATTTTCAAAATGATTGTTTATTATAAGCCTTCGCATGTTTCTGCCTCCGTTCAATACATTTTTATCATCTTGGTCTCCTCCTCCTTCTTCTTCTTGTTCTTCTTCAACTTTAATGTCTTCTTGGACAAGCCACTCAGGTAGAGGTTCATCGCTCCAATCAATAGCCATATTATGTAAAACAGCTGTTGCTATAATGACGGCCATAATGGTGTTAAGTTTGAGGCGCATTCCGAAGCTCAGAACTGGGAATCGTTTTTTCCACACACCATATTGTCTCTCCACAACATTTCTTGTTCTGATTATAGATTCATTTTATACATTTTCTGCCTCATTCATGACCCTGCGCAACTTGGTCATCAAGTATGGTTCAAGATGATTACCGCTGTCTCCTATCAAAATATATGGCTCATACTCGTCACGTTCAAACAGATTTTTCAAAATACTATTGTTAAAAATGGTTTGGTCATGAGCCGAGCCTGGCCAACGAGCGACAATGTTCTTTATCCTCAGGTTTGCATCGCTATCAGTTTGAAGATTGAGTGCGAAGAAGTTTTTGCGAGACCTGAATATTTCAGCGTCGGCACCTCCGACAGAATCTATTCTAACCAGTGTTCAATCGATGGCACCTATAACTCTGGGAAATCTTCCTATTCTATAAAATTTTTGAGCACCATTTTCCATCTCTTCCCTGGTAGATCTCATGTTTATGTACCTTTTTCTTAGACCTGCTATCGCACATGACACCTTTTTTACTATTCTACACGAGGAAGTTTTTGAAATTCCCATCAAACCTCCGGCAGTTATTCGGAAGTTTCCCGTTGCAAAAAATCGGTGTGTTAATAGCAGCTGTTGCATCGGTTTAATAGCTCCTCCCCAGAAAATTTCAAATATGAAAATGCTATAGATAATATCTTATATCAAATCATCCTTGAACAATATATTATATATCATGGATGTAAATGGTGACATACCTATTGGTACGAGGTGCAAGAACGTTTTCTATTTGCTCCAATAATGAAACAACTGTATTTTTTCTTAGGCGAAACCTCTCATAAAATTCTTTCTCACTATATGCTCCTGTATGCTCCTCTTTTCCTGTAGACCTTCACTTTCCTCAAATCCACATAATTTTCATCCTCATCTTCATCTGAAGAAATCAACTCAAATCGACGATAATTCATTTTAATGCTCGGAAGAAACTGAAATTTATTGGGAGTTATGTTGACAAAAAGCCTCCTTTTGCGAGCAAAAGTCGCGAAATCGACGCTTCAGCATAAAGGACACTTTTACGTAAAGGAGCCTTTAAAAATCCATTATGGAACCGACTTTAAGCATAAAGACAACTTTAGCTCTTAAAAGAGACTTTAACATAGATTATGGAACCGGCCCTAAGTAAAAGACAATAGTATCGAGAATAAAGTCATGGTGCTTAACCTTACTGTACCTCATTTTAGGCCCGAGGAGAGTTGGTGTGTGAGATTTGTTGGTTTGACTAAGTACATGTTTAAACTAGAGTGATTTCAGTTGTGTATCTTCAGTAGAGAAAAGTAAGTGAATGACATATTCTTTTGTATCATATGCTTTTATAATTTTTATCACTCTTTTTCAAGATAGTATCAATATGCTCAAAAGGAAAAGGAGTGGTACCTGGTACAGGCAGATGCGCCAAGTATCTGAAAATGTAATGCGTACTTTTCAACAAGGGAATGCAAGATGCTCTCCAAGTCATAAAAAGTTGTAAATGTTCATGAGGAACCTATGAGAAAAATATCTATTTGATTTCTATTTCAATTTTGTTGTGCCACTTTCAAATTGGGGTAATGAACGTTATTGTATATTTTGTACTAGTTATCGATAATGAGAGACTGGCTGATGCATTGTTGGACAAAAGGATAATGAACGTTATTGTATATTTTGTTCCAGGTATCGATAATGAAAGACTGGCTGATGCATTGTTGGACAAAAGTCAGGAATACTCTTCTGGTGAGCAAAGTTTGGATGATTTTAAGTAAGGGAAATTCATTGAAGAACCTATCATACCACTCATTTAAAATACTTCATTTGTGGGTTAATTTTTTGAAGTGGGGAACCTATATCTCGCTCACTTCTTCATGTGATACATTTTTCTCCTTCAATGAAATGATATATTTATTATTTTTTAAATAGTGCCGATGAATTCACAGAGTTATTTTAGTATACATTTTTTTCATAGTAGGAACATCCCAACTGAAATACATTTCTAATATTCGTAACATGTAAATACTCAGGAATATTTTATTCAGTAAATAAGTATCTCGAGTTAGATTTTTATTTTTAATATTTGTAGTGTTTCTAGTCGAATATATCAGTGTGTATAGTTTTTGGAATATATTTGTACATTAGGAGTATGGAGCATAATAGAGATAGACATAAAAATGTCAAAAAATGAGAATATCCTGCTAACAGCAGTATACAGACCCCCATCAACTTTCTTGGAATCATTCGTCCAGAACTGGTCGGGATACCTAGAAAAAATAAGAAATAATGAATTCCAGCATCATATTTTGATAGATGACTTCAACATCGACATTCTTGTGGAAGATCAAGAGATATCTAGCGATTATCTGAATATAACTACGTCTCAATGATAAACAAACCCACAAGAGTACAAAATAATTCATCAAGTTGTTTAGATCACATTTTTTTGAATACAAAATCAGAATGCGTTCTAGAAGAAAGCCTACCAATTATAATCAAATCAGGAATCACCGACCACTTCACCACATTGTTAGTAATGACTTTGAAAATAACTGAAAAAAAGCAAAGCGTGGATTGTAAGAAATACATAAACTATTCTGAACTGAAATCGAAACTGAGAGAAACAAACTGGTTAATCGTATATAATGAAACAAGAATTGAAGAAGCAATGACAGTTTTCACAGAAAAATTAACTCGAACAATAGAAAAACACACTAAAAAAATAAAAATCAAGAGAAAATTAATCAAAAGGAAAATTTGGATAACAGAGAGCCTAGTAAAATCTATAAATACCAAAGAAAAATTATATAAAAAATATTTTAAAAATCCCGAACAGTACAAAAAAGAATATGTGACATACAAAAATCAACTGAACAGGCTGAGAGCAACTACAAAAAAAACTACTATGTCAAAAATATAGAAAAAATAAAAATAACACGAAAACATTATGGAACACTGTGAAAACTCTTCACAATTCCCATCCAAAACAAGAGATATCAAAAATTGAATCAAAAAATAAAAATATAGTCGAAGATGAACAGGAGATGACTGAAATCTTGAACAACTATTTCATAAATGTAGGGAAAACTCTAGCAGAAAATATAACACCCTCACTTGAACCCACACCTGAAAGAGAACCAATCTCAAATTCGTTCTTTCTGACACCCACTACGGAACAAGAAATCAAGACACCAATTGATTCACTAGAAAATGGAAAAATTCCAAGGTACGTCGATCACCACCGAAACGCTCAAAAGAATATCAAACGAAATTTAAATTCCATTGGCACATCTGATCAATAGAATATTCTTTACTGGAATTTGTCCTTCACACTTCAAACTGAGCATTGTAAAACCTCTCTTTAAAAAAGGAGAAAAGACAAAATCGGAGAACTATAGACCCGTGTCACTCATAACGAATATAACAGAAATTTTTGAAAAAATAATCAAAGGTCGAATGACACAATATCTGGATAGATATCAAATGATCTTAAATAGACAATATGGGTTCAGACAGGGAAAATCTCTCGATCTCTCCAAGGCATTCGATACAGTCAATCATGAACTGCTTCTAGGTGCCTGGGAGGAATTAGGATTTAGGGGTATCGTGCTCAAATTATTCAGAAATTACTTATCAAATAGGAAACAGTCAGTACAAATTAAAGACAAAATAAACACTCAACAAACAATCACATGTGGAGTACCACAAGGTACCGTCTTAGGACCCATTCTCTTCATTATTTATATGAATAAACTATTTACCCTGAAGTGTGAAGGGGAAATTTACAGCTTTGCTGACGATACAGTTGTGTTATACAAAGATGATTCATGGGGCAACCTGAAAAGCAAAATCGAGTTAGATTTTGAAAGTATGTTGAAATGGTTTGACCAGAATTACCTCACAGTAAACTATGACAAGACCAAGTTTATGCCATTTGCCATCTACAAAAACAATTCACCTCAGTATGAAACGATTTTAATTCAAAGAAATGATACAGTCAAACTTATCCATTCCACAATTAGTTTTAAATATTTGGGAATAACATTAGATCGACACTTGAGATGGGATATACACGCTCAGAATATCGTTAATACTCTAAGGTACATGCTCCCAAAATTCAAATATTTGTTGAAAATCTTGAATACTCACCATATGAAGGTTCTGTACCACGCATTAATAAAATCAAGATTACAATATGGGATTTTAGGGTGGGAAGGCATAGCAGATATCCACCTAAAAAAAATTGAAATTTTCCAAAAAATATTTCTAAAAATAATATTCAAGAGACCGTATAGGTATCCTACAGATGAATTATATAAAGAATCGAAATGCTTCGATTTGAAACAATCATTTTTTATAGCATTTTAGTTAACCTATACAGAAACAAACACGAACTGAAAACAATAGAACATAAATACACAACAAGACAAAAAAGCAATTCTGATATTCGTACGAAATCCTCAAAAAAAGCTGTAGGACAACGATGTTATACTTACCTCGCATCTCTGCTTTTCAACTTCTCACATTAAAATTTAAAGGATCTCATCACTCACATCAACTCTATCACTTTAATCAGAAAAAAACTAAAATCGTACACATTTAATCTAGACAGAAAAGTAATTCACGATATATTAAGAGTACAGAACAATTAGTTGAAAATTAAAGGGTTATTTCCATTATGTTGACTACAATATTGAAAAAATTATAAAATACCTCTACATCAAACAACAAAATTTATGAATAAACAGGAAAAAACCCCACGCACAACCTAGGTTTCTGTGGGTCTCCCTGTTTATTCGTGGAAATCATCGAAGAAACTGATATCCATTATTGTACTCAGAATGATACAGACACGTATGTTCACAACAATAAGTATTAGTACTATTACATTGTTAATATAATATTGTCCAACTTAGGAGTGTTCTCTATATGCATCATCATTATTATTGTTTTAATTTATATATTTCGAAATTCTGCCCACGCATAAGTTTTACTTTTGTGGGTCTTCTTTTCTTTTATTTATCCACCATTGTTATATTTATATATGTATATATCGTAAACTTGATTTGAAATCTTGGTAAATAAATATTATTATTATTATTATTATTATTATTATTATTATTATTATTATTTATGTATATTACGTGTTTAATTACGTGTGTGGATCTCGCGTCAAAATGCAACTATTTTAAGACATCTAATATGTCATTGAATAATTTCAGTATCAGCTACTGGGGCATAACATATGCCTTATAGCATTTACTCATCACATTCTTGGAATATTCCAAATATTATTAGAATATTCATAAAATATATTTGAAGAATATTCTAAGGTGATTCTCCTTTTTAAACTCAGAATCTCCCGAATATTTTATGAACCATCCTTGGGTTCTGTACCTGGAATATTCTTGATAGAATATACATACACACATCGGAAAAGTCTAGGGATATTTTTATAACATACTAAATATCATAAAAATAAATGCATGAGGTCGTTTAATTTCGATTAAATTGGTACACTCGACCACCCTGTAGATTTCTATGGGTTGAACAAAGCCTGCAAAAATGGTAACTAATCTTTCATCAAGTTTTTTACAAACTGTAGGTTTTCGGCTAAAATGAATAATCTGAAAGTGTCGAGTTTGTACATTCTATGCAGTTCTTGCTCAGCAATTAACTGGAAATATTGTGCCTTAACATGGAACGCCATCACTTACCATTGGCTGAGATGAATAGAGCTGTAGGGCTTCTTCAAGGTGGCATGCGACAAAATGATGTAGCTCCTCGTTTGGGGGTCTCCCAAAGTGTTATCAGTCGATTGTGGCGGCGTTTCCGTGAAACTGGCAGTCCAGCCGAACAACATCCAGGGCGAGGACGCGCTATAACTGCAGTTGAAGACCGATTTTTGGTCTTAACCGCAAGAAGACAACCGACAATCACAGCACTTGAGTTGGTTAACGTGTTGCAACAGACGCACCAGGTAACCATTGATCTTGATACTGTCAGAAATCGACTTCATGAAGCAGATCTCCACAACAGAAGGCCACTTAGATGTCCACCTTTGTCGAGAGGCAATCGCGGTAGAAGATTAGAGTGGTGTCAAGAACATAAAAACTGGGATGCAAATGATTGGGCCACAGTTTTGTTTACAGACGAATCCAGATTTGGATTTCATCCAGATTCTCGTCGAGTAAGACTGTGGAGACGACCTGGAAATAATGAACGTTTGAGACACGTCCAGGAAGTCCACACATACAGAAGTGGTACAGTAATGCTATGGGGCGGAATCATGATCGGCGGCAGAACCGATCTCGTTTTTCCAAATCGCTCCCTCACAGCTCGACAGTACCTCGACACCATTCTTCTACCTATCGTCCGTCCGTTTGCTGGTGCTGTTGGTGAAAACTTCCACCTAATGCACGATAATGCTCGTCCACATGTCGCGCGTCTAGTGACTGACTGGCTCACCAACGAAGGAGTTGATGTATTGCCATGGCCAGCACAATCACCGGACCTGAATCCCATCGAGCATGTGTGGGACATGCTTCAACGAAGAATTACTCCGCATATGGGGAACATTCACACAACGTTTCAATTGGGAGAGCTTTTAATCGCTGAATGGGCAAATGTACCTCAACAAGACATTGACAATCTCATTTTGTCGATGCACGATAGATGTAGGGCCGTAATAAACCAGCGTGGAGGCCATACTTTGTACTGATTCCAATTTTTTTTGTGTTATGATTTTTTTTCGGGGTGCCAAAGAAGAGCCATATTTTTTTTTAGTTTTGCTTAGATGCGCACTCAGTATTTTTGACCATTTAATAAATTTTGTTGTAAGTTTAATCTACCAATTTGGTTACAAATGGTTTCCACAATTCTCAACAAAATTACTCATTTTTCCATAGTTTATATAATCAATCCAAAAAATTCCTTAAAGACAATCCTAACTTAATTAAAACTAGATCAGATAAAGGCAACGTAACGGTTGTTATGGACAGAGATCAATATGATGCAATATCTAGTGACCTCATAGTAAATAACAGCGCGTACGTTGAACTTTCCTCAGACCCAACGTTGTCAATACAAACAAAAAGTAATAACTTGATCAAATCCTTATATATGAACAATGAGATTGATGAGGCAATGAAGAAAAAATTAACATCATATAATTCAGTATCTCCAAAATTTTACTCGCTTCCAAAAATCCATAAACCTAGATTATCTGGTAGACCAATAGTAGCTTCCATAAAAGCACCCACAGAATCCATTGCTTCCTTCCTTACTGATATTCTCACCAAAGCATATGATTACAATAAATAATGATTATTACATTAAAGATTCCTTTCAAGTGAACAATATCTTCAATGGTATGACACTTCCAAATAATTTTGAATAAGCTAGTTTGGATGTAGTTTCCCTTTTCAGCAACGTTTACTTAGACACCTGTTTGAGATCCATAGAGAGGAAATGGGACATGATCACTGGTTTTTGCAATGTAACTAAAGATATTTTTTTAAATCTAATCTCCTTTTTATTCAATAACACTTATTTCAAATATAACAGTAAATTCTAT
The DNA here is from genome assembly GCF_025532065.1 of Leptinotarsa decemlineata. Lineage (NCBI taxonomy): Eukaryota > Metazoa > Arthropoda > Insecta > Coleoptera > Chrysomelidae > Leptinotarsa > Leptinotarsa decemlineata. The sequence goes on along the minus strand of NW_027412703.1, from coordinate 6,469,168 downwards.
AAACAAACTTTTGGCACCCCAATGGGAGCCAAAATAAGCCCTATTTTGGCAGCTTACGTCATGGACGACTTGCTGGACATTGTCCTGGAAGTACTCCCTTACAAACCGTTCTTCCTCAAAAAATATGTAGACGATATTATCATATCCATCCCCAGAGAATTTCTTGATGAAACCCTGTCCATTTTCACCAGCTACGATCCATATATACAATTTACACTAGAAAAAGAAAATGAAGAAAACAGTGTTCCTTTCTTGGACACTCTCTTCATCAGATCACCGAATAACGTGATATACATAGATTGGTATAGAAAACCGATGAGCTCGGGTCGCTATATCAACTATTGGTCATATCACAACCAAAACATGAAGACAAACGTAATAAAACAAATGAAAGAAAGGGTTCTCAAGATCTCTGACATTTCCTTTCTCAAAAAAAAAACTAGATCTCCTTTACAAACTTTTTTGGCAAAACTCATACCCACCACAATTCCTAAAAAAATTATTGTACAGCACTTCATCCATAGACAATTTAAATACAAACAATTTCAGATTATCAAATAATAACAATATCAACGATACTTTAACTAATGTGAATGATCATTCACATGTTTCATTGAATGCAGAAACTGCAGGTCCCACTGAGTTGAGTCAAATTTCCAATTTTTATGCATCTCTCCCATACATTAAAGATATCAACCCAGGACTATCCAGAATCCTGAAGTCAGCCAATAATAATATCAAAATTGCAAACAAAAATGTTTTAACAATCGATAGGATTTTTTCAAAATTAAAAGACAAAACTCCCTATAACAACTGTTCGGATGTAGTTTACTGTATACCATGTACAAACTGTGACAAAGAATATATAGGACAGACATCTAGATTATTAAAAGATCGGATCACAGCACACAAAAGTGACAGTAGGTTACACCCGGAGAGATGTGCTTTGAGTGAACATGTCTCTAAACAAGGACACTGTATGGATTATAATTCGATTAAAATTTTATCAACCGAAAAAAACACTACCAAGAGGCTTTTCCTAGAAATGGTACATATAGCACACTCACAAAACTCCATGAATAAAAAAACTGATTTAAATCACCTAAGTGAAATTTACTCTTATTTAATTTGTATGGATAATCACAAAACAAAAAATCATCAAATCTCATCTAATGGTATTCTTCTCACAGATTGAATCTTCCATATACAATACATCATCATCCTTTCTCATTATTACTGTTTAATATAAAATCCATTAGGATAAGTTTTAAGATATTATTTAAATACAATAATTACTTGGTTTTAAAATGTAATGGAATTTAAACATGCGATGTCTACAGCCAGACATTGCCCGAAAATCAATTTTGCAACAATGTTAAGGTTTTATGCCACAGATCAAACAATTTGTTTGATGTCGAATGTCAATTCGTTTTGAGCCCTGTAATTGGCGTATACAGCGCATGCTAATTCTGAATTACATGACATGTCATATCCCATTTTTTTGAATCATGCACGTGGTTTCCTCTTCAAGGAACAGGTGGTTTTTAAATTTGATAATATAATGATATATCATTAAATCTACTATATTATTGTTTGTCTGTAACTTCCTAAGTGACATCTTAGTAATTTTTCATATATGTTACGTCCATATTTCTTTCAACCTGCCACATAACCTCACATACACTGTAAGTTGGCTTGAAATATTATTTTATCAATATGACTGTTTTTTATCCTCATTGTAGCATCCCTGATGATGATAATAAAGATTATCGAAAGCTTGGAATCTGTGTTATAAGAGTACACTAAATTTTTGGCCTGCTGCATACCCAAATATTGTTTTCACTTATTTTCTGACTAGTCAGCAAAAAGACTACTTTTTTCTATATATATATATATATATATATATATATATATATATATATATATATATATATATATATATATATATATATATATATATATATATATATATATATATATATTTTCAAAGTTTGTCCTCTTTTCTTCATTGAGGTTATAAATCCAAACATTTTTTGACACTTAGCAAATGACTAGTGCCGACACTGGAGATATATCGTTCTCACAACTCATATGAAGAATTTAAATAATTTATAAACAGTTCAGTCAAGATTTATTTGTTGAGAATCAAGGTTATCCAACGTTTAGTTTCCGGTTTTTACGACTGCTGATAAGTACAATAATGGATAAATAGTTGAGACTCCAAAGTTATAATCAGTCAATAATGAGTTTTCTAATATAAGGTTGTTCGCGTTTACCAAGTGATCGAATAAAACAAGGCGGATATGGATTTGAATGAGTATTTTCTCGATGGAATGAAAAGTTTTCTGAAATCTCTTGCCTTGAAGCAGTGTAAGTGCTTGGCAGAAAAGCACGAACAATTGGATAAATATTCGTTTGATGAGTGCAGAAGTGAACAGTTCTTGAGTAGTTTACATGAAGAATACGAACGTCTTCGTCTTGGTGATAAAAGTGCCCACAATTTAAAGTTAGGGGTATTGAAAACAATAAATGCTTGTGAGGAAAAGTTGAAAGATTTATCATATTGTCCATATATGCCAACAAAAACAAAGCTTCTCGACAGGTACCCCGAAAAAACATTTCCTCTAGTATATGAAGCGATATTCAATATTTTCTATTATACAGATCAACATTTCAGACAACACAATTTTCATGACTTGTTGTCCTATTACTACACGGTACTGAAACAGGAATTACATTCTGACATCATTTCATCTTTGGATTTAGTGTGGGAAAATATAGTGAGGGCTGTTATTCCTCTTGCGAAGTTACATATTCTATCAACACTCTTTGAGACATCTTTCTTCGGAGATATATTTACGTTTGTTAATCCTTTGATAGTGAAATTGAATGAAATAATGATGTTTCCCAATATATTGAGAGAAGATTGTTATGAAATAGTGAAAAATAAGGCGGGCACTGAAAATTTCAAACTGATCAACTTTGAATTAGCTCCTTTCGAAGGAAATCCTGGATACCTCGGGGAGTATTTTCAGCTACAGATATCATTTGAACTCGAGAAGAAGGAAATAACATGTCAAATGTTCGCAAAATATATAACGTCTATGAACCAAACATTGAGAGTATTATCTGAAATATCATTCAAGAAAGAGACGTTCATTTACAAACACTTCGTTCCGAAACTTAAAGAATTTGGACTTCAAAATATTGCTAATTTTGCTCCCGAATGTTACTTTATCCGAAATAATGATGTTATGATACTACAAGATCTCTCAGTATCTAATTACGTCAGTCCGGATCTATCTTCTCCAGAAGATTATGAATGGTGTGTGCTGGCCATTAAAAAGTTGGCTCAATTTCATGCTTGTACTTTTCTATTAGAAAATAGATCAGGCAAGGAAATACAACAAGAATATAAGGAATATTTTCGTGAGGTAATGTGGGCAAAGGAAGACGTGAGCGGTGCAATCATGAAGTGTTCTATTAGAACGACTATTGAATATTTTTTGGAAAAGTTCTCAGATATTTCAAAAGCAATAACCTTAGGTCGCTTCAAAGAGCAGGTTGGAATTGCCTTTGATTCAATGTATGACCATATCGAAGAATCTCAAATTTACAGAAATGTTGTATGCCATGGAGATATATGGGTGAGCAATATACTAACAAAAAAGCAAAACAATATACCAACGGATTGTTATCTCATAGACTTTCAGCTTATCAGATATTCACCTCCTATGGTTGATCTGCTCTTCTTCATATACATGAATACCACTAAAAACATGAGGACAATGTTCAAATATGAACTATTGGATATATATTATGAAACCCTTTCGCATATTTTGAAAATGTATAATGTAGATATCAACACGATCTATAGCAGGGAGATATTTTCACAAGCCTGTAAGGAGTTTGAATCAACAGCGATTTGTCAAGCGATTTGTTATCATCAAATACTACAGTTACCAAAAACAATTTTAGATGTAATCAGAACTGACGAAAATACTTCAAGAAATTTTTTTCAAATTAATCGTAGCAAAATTCTTGACGAAACTCTCGAAAAGGATATGAGGTACAGATCGATAATGAGAGATATGTTAGAAGATTTATATGATGTTCTGAATGTTTGAAATTAGTTGTATTTTGAGAAACTTTCAATTTTTATGACACATTACTTTTGGTTTTAATAGCTGCAAAATAGTCCGTAGGCTTTTTAGTGTTCAATTCTAATTTGATTACCTTCAAGACAGTTATTCTATATTAGAAAGTACTAAGGAGCTATCAAAGAACTGAAACCTGTATAAATGACTCAAATGATGTGTGAAATTTGCGGAAAGATATTGATAAACTTTTTTGGGCACGACTGTGTTAATTTTTTTGTCGTTATTATCTATGTTTGTTTTTAATGGAAATATTCCTGAAAGTTTGTAACATATATTATTTTATTTGTTGCCTAATACTCTTATATTATTATTTCAGATAATTGTGAATTTGAAGCGCTTACTTCGAATAAAGATTACTGAAATAATGAAGCATTTCGAACGTGATATATTATTTATAAGCTTCTTGTATTGCTTTATACTGTATCTAGTGCTTTTGTGTAATAACGTGATATAAGGTGTGTATAATTAATAAATGAATATTTGTTCATATCACGAAAATATAACTGTTAAGTATAAAGAGTTAGGTCCATAAAAGTTTTCGAACCATTTACACAAAATATTTTTTCTTATTCAAATGAGTCCTAGAAGGCCTCTTCAACGATCTGAATATGTTGAATTATTGTGGAAATATATATTGATGGAGAAATAGAAAGCCAAAAAGATTTTTTTTTACAAATAATCACAGTTTTCCACACAACTTGACAAAGATTACTAATGATTATTTGAAAAATATCATAACATGTTTCGCTAGCACAGTAGCTTTCTCCAGTGATTTGAATACTTCAAGTTATTCTTACATTAATATTTATATACTACAAGTAACCATAATTGAGACTACCCCAAAAAAATTACACAAACCTCTACCTCTGGTACCTGTTCAATTATAATCACCTGAAGCATATTACCTCACATCTACATCAATAATGATTCTTTCTCGGTTTTTAAGAAAACAAGTTCAATAATGAGGATCTATTTAAATCTAGTTGTTCATTCATTAGAATGTTTGCACTTTTAAGTTTATTAATTTCCATTGCTTCCAAATGATTCAGTGCAAAATTTCGAACTGTTCGTTAAAGTTATGATTTTTTTAGAAGATAATTTGAATATTTTGAATTTGTTTTCTTATTTACATAGCTCGTATGATGTTCCTGGATTCGATTCATAAATGTTCTGCCTGTTTGACCAATATATACCTTAGGGCATGTTCCACACTTTAATTCATATACCTCCTGATTTCTCGAATTTGGATGTTTTGTCTTTATTATTTTTAACTAACTTTCCCAACGTATTACTTGTTCTATATGCAATTTTAATATCTCGTTTCCTCAAAAATTAAGCCACTTATTTCGTTGGTTGTCCAAAATACGTTGAAGCTCTATAATTTTGATTATCTACCTTATCAATAGGAAAACGTCTCGAATCGATTTTGCGTAGACTTTCTTGGCAAGTATTTTGTTTATTAATTCGGCTTCAAACCCATTGTTAACCGCAATTTGCTTGATGATATTAATTTATTTTTCTACACCCGTACTCTAACAATACACTTATATGACCATAATCCGTTTCATAATGATATCCATTATGATACAGATTTTTCATAACGATACAGATTATCAACCAATAGAAACCCATAATTTTTCAATCAAGAATCCTGTTCCTTTGTTTGTCCTAGATTCTAACCTAAGTAACTAATTGCTTTATTTGTCAAAATCAGTTTCCATATTACCTACATATATTATCAAAATGTCTGAAAACAGCGATATAGAAGGAATACCATCGACTCCAATATTTTTAAAAGATCAGATTAATTACAGTTGTTATATTCAATATAAATATAATTAGAATCTTTATAGTTTTCATATATCCATGGTAATACCATTAAGTTTGTGTTTTTTTAAAAAAATATGAGTTAATTACTGTAAATGTGTTCAATACAAATATAATATTTATAGTTTTTCATTATTTATCGGGTTTAGAAAAAATAGCGTATGCAACTCTCATGTAATGGTTATTAATACACTCGCATATACCATACAAAACTCGCCTTCGGCTCGTTTCATATCCCGGTTAATGCTCGTGTCTTAATAACCATCATTACATGATCGTTGCATAATATACTATTATTGAAATTATCTATTCAAAGTGGAACATTGACTAATCTGTGAATCATGCTATTATAAGCTGCTACTTTGTGTTGATAAGGATGGGTAGACTCGTAATGTATAGTAATATCCGTATAGAACGGTCTGTGATAAATTGAAAAGTCATGTTTGTTGTTTCTTCTACTAATTGTTGACTCCAAGAAATAGATTGAGTTGTCTGCTTCTATTTCAATAGTGAATTTAATGTTTTCATGAATTTTGTTAATATCCCTCTAGATTATCCATGAAAATTTCTGCAAGTAAGGGGTTTAATGTAAAAACAACTTGAAGTATTCAACGAAAGTCATTTATTTGTGAAGGAAAATCAGTTTTTTATCGACCTTTTTTGGGCATTCGTTACCTTGCACAATCTGAAAAATATAAAAATTATATTGGGGAACTTTATACAAGTGTAGAAAGGCAAACTTTTTAGTTTACGCCGATAAGTTCTATTTATCAGTAACTTGTCGTATTAAAAAATTTTGCCTATCAAAAAAATTGTTAAGAAATAATGCAATACTTATCTTAACGTTTCGGAGGCCAAAATCTGCCTCCGTCTTCAGAAATGGACAAAAAAAGTTCTAATATACTGGCAGTTATTCCTTCTTGATTATTTATTTCTTTACTTCTTCGACAGATGTCATAGGAGTTTTCAAATATGAAATTATGTCAATGTTCTTGATTGACAACTGAAAAATTCGATGTAATACAAGGTGCTATCCGATATCAGTCTGTTGCCATTTCGCCACTATGACAATTGACAGGGTATAAATTGTCAGAACACATTTTAAAATCAGATGGTGAATATCGAGTGGAATGGAATAGGACAAGCAGATTTTGGCCTCCGAAACGTAAAAGATGAGTATTGTATTTTTGGAAAAGGAAGTTTTTGGCTTTCTACTACTCAAGATGGAGTAGTAGAAAGCCAAAAACTTTCCAAAAAATTAATAACTCCTAAAAATATAACCCCTTCAATTCAAGTATTGTCTTATTTCTTAACAATTTTTTTAATAGGCAAAATTGTTAAATACGACAAGTTACTGATAAATAGAAGATTTTTCTTTGTGTAAAATACTTCCACACTCGTATGAAGTTCTCCATTATAATTTTTATATTTTTCAGATTGTGGAAGGTAATAAATACCCAAAAAAGGTCGACAAAAAACTTGAAGTATTGAAATCACTTGAGAAAGCTACTGTGCTAGCGAAACATGTGATATTTTTCAAATGAAGTTTGTGGAGATCAAATCGTGAGATGTAGTTTTTGAAATGACTATAGATCTTCAGAATCAATCAGAAAAAGAAAAGTGATAGAATTTGCTGACACATTTATTATTTTATCAGGAAGCGAATGGTAACATGAACATTGATTTGAATGAACTGGAGTGAGTTTTCAATACTTTTTTTAAAATTATATTTATTGCTTGTTTGCAGGTTCTTTAAGGTCAATACTATTTCCAAAAATAAGAAAGTATTCAATAATTCAATAATTCAATAATTGAAATACCTATTAAATGAAACTTTTCTGACTTTGGAAAATGACTTTGACTTTGGAAATGGAAAAATCTGAAAACTAGGAGCTTATTTTTTTCGTATTTGAGTAAAAAGCATGTTCTGGGCGATGTTACACAATTTTATACATTTTTACTCGAACTATTAATGTCAGGTTCAACGCTTACTGTGATAACAAGAGTGACAATATCATTGAAAATATATTTCACCCGCGGCCTGGATCGCATGCCATCAAATACGTGTCAGTACAATAGAAATGAATCTGGTATCTAACCCCAAAAATGACACCTAACCTAAAAATAAAAATGACAGAAGAAAATAACAATAAATGTAGAAAAGTTCAAAACAGCTGAAACTTTAGTCAATTGAATTGTATTGGATTGGATTGTATATTGTGGTGACTGTGAATAATACAGTGCGACGGTATTACGGTACTAAGGGTTGGAACTTGATTACTGGAATGCTAGATGACGTTGAAGTAGCTAGATTTTGAGATTTTTTTGACAAACAATTTTTTTATCTTACATAAACAATTTTTTTCAATAAAAAGTATCCTATGTTACTTCTAATACCTCCAAGAACATGTGTACAGAATTTCATGATGATTGGTTGAGTAGTTTTCGCGTGAAACAGTAACAAACAAACTTACATTCACATTCATAATATTAGTAGGAATAGGGAAGAAGGGATAGGCATAAATGCTCATTGAATGAATTTCATACAACGTGTGATTATTTTAAAGTGATAATATTACCGACATTCATTCATGCCTATTAAATAATTATAAATTATACTTATCTTCTTGTGATGCACTGTTTGGAACCTTTGACGTAGTAATGAATATTACTGGAGTTTTTTCCCAACACCAAACCGTTATTTCAACACCTCGACACGTGTTTCGATCACCAAGTGATCGTCTTCAAGGGGAAGATCAAACTGATCTTCCTCTTGAAGATGATCACTTGGTGATCGAAACACGTGTCGAGGTATTGAAATAACAGATTTGTGTGGGAAAGAACTATACTGATATTCATTTTATACTTAGATTTTCAATGTCTGTTTTTTTGTTCATATTATTGGGATTTTCATTAATCAAGACCATTTCGTGAAACAACCTTTTAGACATATTTTTTCTGAATATAAAACTTTCGCTTGATCATATTTAATTTTCTGTCCTGTTTCAATAGAATGTTGAGCTAGTGCACATGAATTTTTGTTTAATCTTATATCACTTTTGTGTTGAGTTATTCTGTTTGATAATGTTCTGGAAGTTGTTCCAATATAATTCAAATCACAATCATTAAGTGGTATATGTTCGGTCGGTAGCTGGGCGGTTTGACGTGGGTGCTTTGTTCACTCAGTCAGTCGGCCGATGTGTGAGTCGATGGTTCAAGCCCCAGGATGAACGCTCGATTTTCACTTGCTATCGTCCCACCCGTGCCAGGGATCATACTTTAAACAGTAAGACCTCGTTAATCCTTGTCTCGCACAAGTTTCGACTTCCGAGGGTTGTCGTTCGTAGGGGTGCGATAGCTAGTTAACGAAAAAAAACATATTTTAAACATATTTAAACAACGTTCGATTTTTCCAATCAGGTGTAGAATCCTTTAATTGTGTTTTAATATTTCCAATAATTTCAAAATTCTTTTTGAAAATTTTGATATTATTTTCATTACGGAAAGCTTTAATTATTTTGGAAGATAATTTTCCAATATTAGGAGAAAAAAATTCATTTTGTCTTCTATCTGACTATATGCATTTTCATTTATACTCTCTGTCTTACTGACAGTAGTGAAAATAATTGTGTCAAGTAATTTTTCTGAAGAAGAATTTTCTATCAGAATATTTTTCAATAACAGTAAATTTTTTTGTTTTGGTGAGTCATGAACTAGCTTTTCGATTTTATTTTTCATACAGAAAATTAGATTTATTTTCATTGATTTTTGATCAGACGAATTATTATTATTACATCTCCCTGAACTTGTTGGTTAAATATACCAATCTGTTATTAATTAATTATTATATTTGCGAATTATTTTTGTATCTGAAATGGATTGTTATCTTCCAGTTCTATAGTGATTGTGATTTGTGGTTATACCTATTTACTTTTTCAAGTATTTCTTGTGATTTGTTCTATGGGACAACACAAATTACATCATCAACACATTTTTTAAGAAACTGAACTTTGAAACTAAGTTGGAGAAGTTTTTTTTTGGTCCCTTGGGAGTTGTCTGACTTGTCCTTTTAGTTCAAGTCTATAGAAAATACTGCAGTCTCTTGGGCTTATTGCGTTTATTCTCCCAGTACTAGTTTGTACAGGTTCCGTGTTGGATGTTCGTTATATTCTTCTGGACGTAATTTTGTACGTCCATATATTGCCTGCCTCCTGTGATTCAGTGCCTCACATTCGCATTAGATGTGCAGAGCTGTTTCTATTCCTTCGTTGCATAATCTGCAGCTGAGGTCTCCGTTGTATACCCACATTTTATTCAGGTGTCCTCTGAGCAGACAATGACCGGTTAGTAACCCTGTAATTATTCTGAGCCGATCCCTACTATATTGAAGTAGTTCTTCGGTTCTTTTCTCGGACTGTTCCCTAATGAAGGTTCTACTGTGTTTGTTGCCAGGTACTTTTGTCCAGTACTCTGTGTGCTTCTTATTGGTCCATGTCCTGGTTTCGTACCAATGATTTTGGTACCCCCAGAGCTGGTTTAGGACCTATATATGAAGTTGATGATCCGTGTCTAGCGCATTCATCAGCTTTATCATTACCTGTGATTTCCGAATGTACTAGTTTTGATGTCACCTTCGGGTTTGAGCCCCTAGCGCTCTTGCTGTCTGTTAAAATATTGATCCGTTCATTTCTTTGAGGTCTCAATTTAATAAGCCGTGCACACTGCAAGATAGCATACACTGTCGCCTGAAAGATGGATGCGTATAGTCCTAGCGGATAACTGTAGTTTAAATTTCTATCCGCTCGGTATATTCCAGCTTCCGTTCCATGTTTGGTCTTCGGTCCATCTGTATAATAATAATAATAATAATAATAATAATAATAAATATACTTTATTGTCAGAAGTCATACTAACTCATTGACAAAGCTTGGCTATAAATAAAACATATGTCATAACTACTAAACACATAAAATAAATAAACAAATAAATAGATATATCTAATGGTACGTCACCTAGTGGGACAGTCTGGAGAATAAAAAAACAAGTAGTATATACGGTAATAACATACTAGAAATATAATACATGGTTATGCACAGTAATAAAATTACTGGAAGAATTCCTGCAGCGTGTAGTAGGCTCTCTCAGAAAGAAATGTTTTTACAGTTTTTCTGAACTGACTTACACTTAAGTTTGCCGTCCTAATATCAACTGGTAAGTGATTAAACATCTTGCCAGCAATATAGAAGATAGAGTTCCTGGTGAGATTTTTGGAGGGTAATGGGAGTTTCAGTATGTGTCTATTGTTGCGGGTAGCATAATGATTAGGAGTTGAGACAAATTTTGATGTATGTTTATTTACCAGGCAGACCGACTCCAGAATCAATAATGCTATGACCGTGAGTATTTTGTTACTTGTGAAAGTTTCCCTGCATGACTCACGGGGTTTGATTTTATATATAAACCTTATGGCCCTTTTTTGTAAAATGAGCAATTCATTGAGAAGTGTTGAGTTACACATTCCCCAAAAAGGTATTCCATAACGAAGGTGAGAATCTATAAGAGCGTAATATGCCATTTTGGGAGTGGCTGGTCCCAGTTCATTAGAAATAACTCTCACTGCATAGCAACCAGAAGAGATCTTGCTTTTAAGTTGTTTCACATGTTCATCAAATTTAAGATTTTTGTCTATGAGCACACCTAGGAATTTAGTACAATCTTTATTTCCTATTACATATTTGCCAAACGCAGGTTCATTAATCGAGCATCTGAAGGATAATAGGTGAGTCTTATCTGTGTTGAGGGATAATTTGTTCGCATCGCACCACTCTTTTACAATGTTCAAGTCTGAAGATATTATATCATGTAATTCCCTGGTCTCCTTGCCTTTCCATAATATAGTGGTATCATCTGCAAATATAATGAATTTACCAGATATCTTGACTTTAGTGATGTCGTTGATATATAATAGGAAAAGAATGGGGCCGAGCACAGATCCTTGGGGGACTCCGGACGTTATTTCCCGCCTATTCGCTAGTTCTGTTGTTTTAACAATCTGATAACGTCCTGAGAGATATGAATCGAACCATGTGAGAGACACACCTCGGCATCCATACAGTTGAAGTTTTCTTAGCAGTATCTGGTGATCAACACAGTCAAATGCCTTTGTTAGATCACAAAACACTGCTGATGTTGTCTCTCCAGCATTTATCTCAGAATAGACTCATAGAGGAGTGAGAAGATTGCATCATTCGTATTTTTTTTATTCTGAAAACCGAACTGATTTTCACTAATTATTTTATGTAAGTTCAAAAATTCTAACAGACGCTTCTTGACTATTTTTTCGATAATTTTGGCAATGGTTGGAATAAGAGAAATAGGCCGAAGATTTGAGGGATTATCCAGATCTCCACCTTTATGCAGGGGGATAACAATAGAGGTTTTCAAAAAGGAGGGAAATTCGCCTCTACGGAGGGAGATATTTATTAGTGAAACTAGTATATTGAGGGCACATAAGGAAAGGTTTTGTATTATATTGATTGAAATTTCATCATAGCCTGCTGGTTTCTTGTTTTTGATATATTTTAAGATTTCTATCAGTTCGTGAATGTTTGTGTCATACAAGATAAGGCTTTCACTAATTGTGTATTGTTCCAAGTTTTTTAAGGGATCATGTGTGGGTGTTATTTTGTTACTTAAGTTTTGTGCAATGGAACAGTAGAAATCATTTATTGTATTGGGATTTAGCCCTACATCCTTGATTTTTTTCTTTGCTTTTCCCCTAATATCATTAATAATTGACCAGGATTCTTTCACCTTACTAACAGAGCCGCTAAGTCTATTATGGTAGTATCCTTCTTTCGCAGTTTTAATCAAAGATCTATAAATTCTTCGATAGTGATTGAAGTAATTATGAAATTACTGTTCATTTGTGAACTTCCGTATGTAATGTAGTGAGCGGAGGTTTCTCGACGCTACTTTTAGCCCTTTCGTCAGCCAGAGTTTTTTGTTTCTTTGTTTTATTTTTATTTTTTGCTTGGGGAAAAATTTATTGAGGACATCACATAACACAATGTGGAATGCGTGAAATGGTTCTTTATGAGAGAGGATACTTTCACAGTTGACATTAAGACAATTCTGAAAGAACTTACTATAGTTTGCTCTGCTATAAAGTCTTCCAAATTTACAAACTTTAGTCTTTTTTGTGTGATCAAATGGTATGCTGCAGGTGACTGCCTCATGATCAGACAAACCTGAAGGAGTGACAGAGCAAGATACCATTCGATCTTCAAAATTACTACACACATAAACAATGCGGGTAGAGGTGTACTGAGAAACACGCGTGTCTGATTCAACGTGCATAGTCAAGTTGAATGTAGACAGTAGGTTTTTCATGTCTTCGGTAGCTGGCGAAACTTGATTACTGAAATTTATATTGAAATCCCCTGCTAATATTATGGAACAATTCACAGGTAAGTCCGATAATATTAGTTCCAGCTTATTCAAAAAGAGCTTTGGGTCTGTAGAGGGGGATCGGTATAAGCATAGGATATATAAATTACTTTTCTTACAATGACATAAGGAGAATTCAAAACTTTTTTCTTCTATACCAGGTGTTTTTTCCAAACATGTTTTCGGAATGACTAATGGTCTTCCACTCTTCATGCTTATGATTTTGGCCGTGAAGTTGGAGAAGTACTTCATCAAAGAACCATCCATAACGTAGTGTGCAAGTATTATTGAAATTATTGCACCCATTGGTGTACCTAAGATCTGTTAATAATAAGTTCCTTCAAATGAAAAGTAACTCGAATTGAAAATAAATTTAATTATTTCAAGAAATTTGTTTTGGGTAATTTGACAATTTTTTCTATATCATTCCACCTTTTTAATATTCCTTTTTCAACCAGTTCTACAGGTATTTTGCTGGAAAGAGATGTGGTAACATCAATACTTATTAAATTATATCCTGTTGGGATAGATTTTTCATTGATGAAAGAAGCAAATTACAACGAATCTTTCATATAATAATTATTATCCAAATTGTATTCTTGGGTCGTAATTTCTGTTATTATTACAGAAATTTTACTATTTGGATCATCAATGGATGAAATGATTGGTCTGAGTTTTAGTGCAGGTTTATGAATTTTAGGTAATTCGTAATATTTTGATGTTATTGAGTTATATATCATAAATTTGAATTTCTTTCCAGTTTCATCAGATATCATTTTAGATTTCTTCAACTGAGAAATTGTGTTGTTTGCTTTTTGTTGAATGGTTGAGGTAGGATCTCTTTTGAGAGAAATATAAGATTCTTTGTCATGAAATATATCCAAGGATTTTTCAAGGATTGTTCACTATATATCTATATATCTGATTTAGACAATATCAAATTCGGGTGATTTAAAAAAAAATATCATTGTGTGTTTTTTCTGAATAATGTTATCATTTTCATTGAAATCATTCATTATACATTCGATTTCCAACGATAAATTCAGCACATTTGATTTGCTGGGTTTTCTTTGTCCGACGCATGGTTTTCGCTCAAAAAATTAAAAATCGCTTTACTTAAGGATAAATTCCATAAAAATCTGATGCGGTATCGTGCATCGTCTGAAAGCAAACTAAGAGATCAGATTTGTTGCAAAATAATTGAGGATCTAAAAGGTATTTGTTTGTTGTCAGATGCACTGTTCTCAATTAAAATTACGTCATAACGCAGCACCGCTTGATAATTTTTGAAAACATAAATTTAGTTATCCTGGAATAAATGATGTGTAGCAGAATTTATTCACTGCACCTCTTGGAAATATGGAGTTTGTCGATATGTGATTTCTTTTAAAGATTAAAAGCAGAAAAAACAGCGTACACACCATAACAATAAAAAACGAATTCTCTGTATGTACAAACGTCAGTAGCTAATATTGATGTTGGTTTAAAGTAAGGTGTTGGTGTTAAAAACTGTCACAGCGCGTTTTGATTGATTTCGAAGGTTTATTGAAGTTATTTTGGTAGTCCGCTGTTTTTCTGAATATCAGTAAATATGGTAAATTATACGAATGCGGAAATGGCGCAAATGCATTACGTATATGGCCATGCCGATGGTAATGCAACAGAAGCCAGGCTCATTTATCAGGAAAGATATCCTAATCATGCCTTACCAGATGGCCGAACCTTTTCAAATATTCATCGCCGACTTGGGGAAACTGGTAGTTTCAAGAAAGTGACTCCGGAAGGTAGACCTCGTGTAGTAAGAACTCCTGAAATTGAGGAAGCAGTGCTGCAAGAAATTGAGGAACATCCTGAGACGAGTACGAGGAAGATCGCTAGAACTCTGGATATTTGTCATCAAATTGTTTGGCGTATTTTGGTTGATTTTTTCTTATACCCATCCCATATTTCAAGAGTGCAGGCATTACTCCCCAGAGATTTTCCACAGCGTGTGAACTTCAGTCAGTGGTATCTACAAAGTATTGCACTAAAACCGCAGTTTGAGACACAAATTTTGTTCACAGACGAAGCAAATTTTTCTCGGAATGCCATTCAAAATTTCCATAACAATCATGTGTGGGCTGAAGAAAATCCCCATGCAATAACCGAAACCCATTTCCAACACCAATTTTCGGTTAATGTATGGGCAGGAATTATAGGTGATCATCTAATAGGCCCATTTTTTTCTACCAGGACGCCTTGATGGTCGTTCTTATTTACACTTTCTCGAAGAAGACTTACCTGGGTTATTGGAAGATGTGCCACTTGCGTTACGGAATCGAATATGATACAAGCACGATGGCGCCCCTGCTCATTTCAGTGTAATTGTCCGAAACCATTTAAATACAGTTTATCGTAATCGTTGGATAGGTCGCGGAGTACCTCAGCAATGGCCAGCAAGATCCCCCGATCTCAACAGTTTAGATTTTTTTATGGGGTCACCTTAAAACTCTTGTGTATAAAACTCCCGTTAATACGCATAGTTGCCTCGTGTGAAACTATACGAAATACGTCGGGAATATTTGAACGGGTGCGTAATTCCATGCGTAGAAGGGCGGAAGCATGCATACTAAGTGCAGGTGGTCACTTCCAACAACTTTTATAATCAGTTTTGGTATTATTACTAATTAAGAAATTTGTGCTATTCGTTTAGACTTACTGTCACAAAATAAAATAAAACTCGTTTTTGTGAAAAATTAATTTTTTTGCAGATTATGTTTTCAAATATTATTAAGGAATTGGTAATGCGTTATGAAGCACTTTTCAGATTCTCATTCATTTTAGAATTGATCTAATTTCTTAATTTGCTTTCTGTCGATTTTTATTTTTTTGAGTGAAAATCATGCGTCGGACAAAGAAATACCAGGAGATCAAATTTTCTCAAAAATAAATGAGGATTTTAAAAATGATTTTATTTTGGAAAGAAAGCATTGGCGTAGTACTTTTTCCCCAAAAATATTCAATGCGAAACCCGTAGGGATGTCACTGTTTGAAAAAATACAAATTTGTGTACATCAGAAAATGCGCCTTGAGGCATGGAACATATGTACCAAATATGCCAAAGATGTCTACAAAATTATCTCAGTTATTATTAAAAAACTGATTATTTATGAAAACTTTGCCACCCTGTATCTCAAAAGTTAAGACGTTTAGGACACACGTCCATAGGAAGTTTTTTTCTTAAAATGGGTCTAAGAATTATCTCCTTAAATATTAGCATGTGTTTACGGAACACCCTGTATATTTATCAACATTTATTGCTAAAAAAAAACGTTCTACGAAGATGTTGACTCTACTAGGGCCAGAGCCAGACTTCCAAGTTATAGTCATCTTGGTTTTAAACAGGTTGGAGCCTGGCTCCTTTACCCTTACGGCTGGCGTTTGTCAGAAGGATAAATGGACCATGACTGAATGTAGGTGCGATATGCAAGTACTCAGACATCAGTACCGCCCTTCACAGTATACCCCTACCTGGCTCGGGTGTGTGGATGAAAAATTATTCATCTGTTAGCGGGGGACATGCGGGCCTCATTCGACAGAGTGTCGGGGCCATCTAAATCGGAGGGGTTGTCTACAGCATAATCCATAGCTTTCCTAACTAACGGGTTATCATGAGTTTCTGCACAGTCAAAAACTCGCCAATTCCTCGACTGAATTGACTGGTGAATGGAAGGCAGCTGCAAATCTCTGCGGATGACTTCGTTCCGCATGAATCACGGAGCATTCCTAATCATCCCTATCAACTTAATTTATAGTCTCTCCAGAATGGAGATATTGCTCGGAGCCGCTTGTCCTCAGACGCCTGAATCATACATGATGACAGGCTTGAACATCGTATTGCAGATGGTAATTTTGTTCTTTAGACTCATTTTTGATTTCCTGTTGATCAGAGGGTACGGACTTCTGATACGACCCTCGGTCTTTGTCTTAACGGTTTCGATGTGCGGATTCTATGTAAGTCTACGGTCTATATTATAAAGCCGAGGTACTTTACCCGCGCCTGCCAGTCGATCTCCCTTCTAGAGACCCTTACTTTCCTAGCCGAAAAAGATATATTTCTCCCATGGTTATGGCCGGAGTCTTTTCCGGGTTTCTTCGGATCTTCCATTCGAGGAATCAGCGCTTGAGGTCGTCCATTGTATTATTGTATTAGATGTCCCCGAGCTCCCGACCCATGGAAGATGAGATTAGAGCCGTATCATCGGCGTAGAGAGACGCCTTCACACTCTCGGACCTCGGAAGGCGGCTGGTGTAGATGGCACTCCAGCGAGGATTTTCCTGTTGTCAAACAGGGAGCCCTAATCTAACCGGAAATGTTCTGTCTTTTAGAAAAGATCCAATCCACCGGATCAGGCCTTGAGGCAGGTCGAACGTGACTAATTTGTGAAGAAGGCCTTCGTGCCATACACGGTCGAAGACCTTCGAAATGTCTTAGAGGACAACGTGAACTTTGCGATTATTGTTCAACTCTTTAATTGGGTTTTCGACCAGTCTTAGAGACTGCAACTCGGTGGAGTGGTCTCTCCTGAAGTAGAATTGTTCGCTAAGCGGAAAATTTCGTTTCTCAACTTCTTTGTTGAGTCTTCGCAGAACGACTCTTTCAGTCAGATTAGCCGCTGACGACAGCAGACTGATCGGGCGATAATTCTGTGGAAATAGCAGGTTCTGACCATATATATATATATATATATATATATATATATATATATATATATATATATATATATATATATATATATATATATATATATATATACATATATATATATATATAAGTTGTGAATAAAATTAAATGCTCCAAATGTGGTGAGCACTTCCATCCGGCATGTTTCAAGAAGTCAAGTGATCTAAAGAAAGCTGAATGCAAGCATGAATTAGATCAACAAGTCAGTGATACTATTTATCTGACAGAAGAAGCCTACCTAAGAAAGGAAAATATGTTACTGAGGCAGATCCCACTGGACAAAGACATCATAATTGCAAACAAGGAACGTATAATCCACTTATTGAACGAAAAAACCGAAACTGTCAGAACGGTGTATTACGCCATCGTTGAATCCCACCTACTTACGTTATGGAATACCGTTTTGGGGAGTATGCAAGGAGCCTTTTTCCTGAGAATAGTAGAGCGAACGTGTCACGAGAGGCAGCACTAGTAGTAAGGACAAACATAAACTATTCACATGTAAAACAGTGTTATTTACCTAATATTAATTCATTATTTGAAAATATGAATCTGATATAAAAATTATTTTCTGTTAGTAAAATGCCAACAAAGCATTGCTGTTTTGCGAATTGTATGTCGGATAATCGATATCTGGAAGAAAACGTGTTCTTTATATCATTTATAAAACCTCATACTAATGAGGTTAGATGTAAGAAATGGATACATGCTTCGAAGAGAGTGGATTCAACAGTGCGAAAAATAAATGAATATTCATATATATGCTCTAAACATAAAATGAATACTAAATTTTTCATAGTTAATTACCATTGATTAGAATGAGTTATAACCTCAATAGTTTATTAAATTATATACATTTATTATATTTAATTAAATTTATTTCATTACCATCTATATTTTATTCATATTTCACTAAGAAATAAATGTGAAATTAATAATTATTTTGAATTTCTTTTATTACAGTTTGAATCTAGCGCTACTCTCTTACTAGAGTCTGTATACTAACCTGTTTATTAGATCACTTTTTTTCCAGTTACTTTTAAACTACGTTTTAATGTTAATGTCATCCTTTACAGTTGGAAATTTTAGTTTTGCTCCAGGAACATCTTCTTATGTTAAAAACATTATTTTTTAATTGTACTTTACCTACTGTACTGTTTATATGAGGATAAGGCAGTGTTTGTCTCTACCGAACTACTAGCGCTGCCAGTGAGTGATTTTTCATACTTCAGGAAAAAGGTTCATTCATCAACACTTCTGTTTGTATTAGTACTGCAGGAACGGGTTATCAGGTATACTTATGTGTAAGATTAAACCTCGTGATTCGTGCAGACACAAATTCGTTGAGTGAAAGATTTCAACAGTTAAGTATTGCTTTGTTTATTTTAGAATCGGTTTGCCTCATTTACAAAAATATCTCCCTGTTTGAGGCTTCATGCCACTCTTGGAATTGCCAATTCCTTTAACAAATTTGGTCAATAATTCTATTTATTACAATGGGGTCAAGTTGTTTAATCACTTGTCTTCAGATATTAGACAGGCAAATTTGACCAACAAAATGTTTAGAATAATTCACGTGACAAAATGTGCATATTTAAATTTAGATTATATAAGATTTTTTTTTATATTCTTCTTTGGATATAAATGTTTGATTGTCTGGTGCAATGGGTGTGTATATTTATGTAATATTATATATAGGTATATATGTTTAAATGTCAATTATATAATTGTTGATAATATTTTTAAACAAATCTGTACACAACCATCTTGATACAAAATTTCGGCATGGTGTGTGCCTAACTTTACTTTTTGTAGGTGTTTTTATTTGGCATTTCTCGTTCCCCACAACGGATTCAATATCCCCCGGAGCGTAGGGCAACACCGGTGTCTCGTCAATACCGTGAGAGTGCCGTAGATGGTAATATAGCACTCTTAGGGCCGCGTTATGTCGATGGATATAGGCCGAGACCGCATATGCTGGACATGCTGATAGCCACGTGCATTAGAGTCTCGGGCGCCTCGCGGCAGGCCCGAGGTCTATTATTATTATGAAAAGAGAAAAGAAAATTTCTATGTTTTTTACCACTTTTATTTGTAACTAACGTTACTGCAGTTTCGTCTTATATGGACATTCTCAAACTTATACAATCAACTCTACTTGTATTGTTTGTATAAGTTTGAGAATGTCCATATAAGACAAAACTGCAGTAATGTTAGTTAAAAATAAAAGTGGTAAAAAAAATACAAATTTTCATTTCTCTTTTCATTATGATCTCTTATCACGTAGTAACGGCTACATCCATCAATTTTTTCTATTATTATTTTTTTTCACCGTAGTGTGCGCTGGTCAGGCCCTATCCCCCGAAGCCCCGATACATTCGGGAGAGCGCGCCAGCATCAACAACAAATGACCACTCCCCATACCGTGGGGTAAGTGATCAATGGGTCCGAGAATCATGTGCCCTGAGCAAGCGCAGTGAGCTGAGACTGACAGCCTTCTGCATCTGTGTGGCTAAGATTTCTGCCTTAGTGCGGCAAACCAGTATGATTTTAAGATTCGAGAGTAGAGACGGCATCATTCCACCAAGGACTCCAATAATCAGAACAACCATCTTAACAGAGTGGTCTGGATTATATTCTACGGAGTTCGAAAAGAAAATCTCGATGTTTTATCCGTTTTTCCTCCTCTTTTCTGACGATATTCGTCTCGCCAGGAGCTGAAAACTCCATGACAAATATCGTCTTGCTCTGGTGGTCGAGAAGGACTACATCAGACTCATTAGCTTATATGAGCCTGAGGAGTTTCCGACTTCAACCCACTCGACCCGAGGAAAGCGAAAGTCAGGCTGTTTGATAAGCCAAGGTCTTAGAAGACCACATGCATTGGCTTATCCTTGTGTTTCCGTAGAAGTGTGGTGATCTCTGTGGCTTTTATATGAGCTTTTTGCCGAATGGGTTTCAACTCGGTTACAGAGTTGTGTCACCTCGTTCAGTGTCGAAAACTAAACCGAGTTCAAAAGTTGATCGGGCAGCTGCCCTGAAGAGAAATGCTCCAATTCCTGCTCCTGACGACTTTACAGCTTATATCCAGTACCATTCTGTCATGTAGACACTCCAAATTCAAAAGTCCACGGCCTCCCTGTTATCGGGGGAAGTACAACCGTGGGACGGACGATTTGGAATGCAAACTCCTATATTTGTTTGCAGAAACTTTGTTCTTCTCCGACAGTTCCGATGATCAGACTGTCGAAGTTTGTGCTGATACTTGCCGCGGAGAGAGAGAGTTTAAGATCATCCATATAAAACAAATGGGTGACCTTGTGCCTCCTGTTTCCGAGGGTGCCACAGTTATACCCTCGAGTATTTCTGAGAGCAATGGGTAATGGCAATAGTGAGATGCAGAAGAGAAGGGGACTGAGGGAATCGCCCTGAAATACACCCCTTCTGAAAGTGACCCACCCTGTTTGGAATCTGGCTTGACCAGCTGTTATGGTGGAGCGAGTTCGCCAAAGTGGTATCAGTTGTTCAATGCATCTCACTATTTTGTCGGGTACCGCAAGTCATCTGAGCAAATGCAAGATGAGCTCATGCGAAATTGTATCAAATGCCTTACGGTAATTGATCCAGGCCATGGAGAGGTTACATTTATATTGTATCGAGTCCTGTGTTACACATCTATCGATGAGCAGGTTCTCTTTACATCCAGCGACTCCTCTCTTCGACCCTCTATGCTCATATATCCGTTCGAACACTCGGTCAACTGCGGTGAGTATTCATGTGTATAATATGCTTGTGAACAACTTATAACACGAATTCAAGCATGTTATCGGTCTGTAATTCTTAGGAATCGACAAATCTCCGCTTATAGGGTCCGCCCCTCGACAAACCAATCCGGAATCGGCTGCTCTCCGTTCAGCCATGAGTTGAAAACTCTGGCCAGATGGCGGTGGGTACTTGGTAGTTTTTTCCACCAATAAGTGTTCAACCCATCTGGGCCTGTAGTAGCAAAGTTCTTGGAACCCACAAGGGCCCTTTGAACGTCATCTGGGGTTATCAATTTGCGCAGTTCATTGAGCTCAAGCTGTCGAAGCTCTCTGTTGAGAGCTCTCTGTTGAGAGCTTCGAACTACTCTAGGGTTGGAGTGTCTGAGTTGAGTGTCTGCGGTTGTTCATAGATATCCTTACAGAAGGATTCCACCTGATCAGCGGTCGGCGGATTATCCAGAACACGTGGAGGCTCTTGGAATAACGAGAAGGTTTCTCGCGGAACCTAAGGTTTTCCGCGATACTTCTCGCTCGCCTCACTAGTGAATTCTTAGCAGCCACTAGCATTTGTATCCTATCAAGGGAGTACTGTTTGGTGGCCAGCAGCACGCCTTGACTTAAAGTGTGATGGATACGTCGTAGTTTGATGGCTATTCGCCGCACTACGGGCGTGAAATGCCTGTTGGCCGCCCTGTAATCCATCATACTTTGGATACGAGACGCGTGTTGTCTCTACGTCGTGATCTTAGCCTCCATCTTGTGTACACGCCGTTCAATCTTCCGAATCGCAAGGCCGGAATTTCGTCATTCCGATTCGGAAAGCGATTGGACCACGCTATACACGGCCGTGTTGATTTGCCAGATGTCAGTCTCTTCTGTTAGAACCCTATGAACCCTGCGTTTTCTGATTGTCGTCTCCATTGGTGGTATGGTGCGAGTCTCCTTTCCAGCCGTGCCAACGGGTGGTAGAACTGTCCCTTCTACCACCTCGTTAGCAGGCTGGGAAGGAGCTAAATAGCCTTGGCGCCGAAGATAAGATACGTAATCTCTATGGTTTTGGGAGGAAAAAGCGGCATGTTCCGGATGTGTTTCACACCACAGAGCATGCAATCTCGCCATGTACCCTCTTTGCGCAGGCTCACTAATCTCGTAGCAATGCATAATGCTATCTCTTAGCTCATGCGTTTAGTCAAAACGTCCGTTTTTATTGCCAGGGTTGTCATCAGTAGGCAAATCATCGTTATGGGCCCCACCACCTTGCCTCTGACCTCTCCGAGGGGAGTCGATTGTGGGGGCCCCTTCATCGATTATTGGGAACCAAATGTTGGGTCCACCGGGTGGTAAGCCCTGTGGACCCACGGCTGGCACCGGAGGGGAAATAGAGTTCTCCTTTCCGGGTGCGCCTGGGATTGAAGTGTTTATTTCGATACTCATGGAAATACGAATGAAACAAATTATGTGGATGACGTTCTGTCCAAAGCATCAAATGTAATAAAGTCATCATCGAAATTGATAACTAGTTAAATATTATTTTTTCATTTCAACAATATTGGATTCATAGTGTGAGTATTTTTTTTTAGTTAAGGCGTCTTTGATCCCAAGTTTAATTATCTAAACTCATACTTTCAATGAATGATCATTTCTTATGGCTTTGAATAACACTGGTGATAAATGAAAGGTAAAAGATATTTTCAAATCCATTTATTGTACTTGTGAAGAGAAGACAACATTGTGGTACAAATTATATTACTCAAAGTCAAGTTTTTAACTTGGAAACTTAACTCCGAACCGTTACAGTTACAGCCATCAGTGATATGTTTTCGATCGGATAGTTATTCGGAGTTATTTCCTAAATTATGAAAAAATGGCACTCAGTTTTTTATATAAATCTAATAATTACAAGTCTTTTCTTTTTTTTCCGAATGAAGAAATTGGTATCAATTTTGGTAATTAGAATAGTCGTCGAAAAACATTTCTCTGGAGTCGAGGTCATCTGGAGATATCGGATACCTGAAATCATAATGAAGATGTTAATAACAAGAACCTATTCAATTTAATCAATAAATGACTTCTTTACATATATCCTACAATATATTTATCATTCATCCTGAACTCAAGTTTTAAACACTCCAATAACTAATTAAATTATCAGTTTTGTGATTACTACTTTTTTTAACCAAAAAAACTGACAACACACAATTTATAAATTTCCACAGTACTGACCATTCGATAAAAAAAAATAGCAAACAGGTCATTCAACTTTTATTTTTGAGGGATACTTGAAAATGGTGTCTATTGAGGTGGGGAAATACAAATGAAAATAAGTAATTCAGATATTTCAAAAAGATCCAGTTACAATCACAGCAAATTGATAGGTTCTTTCGGGTACCCACCTGATATTTGAAAAATTGTGTTAATATTCAAGTATGGTCATCAACGCCTTCATTTCCACTTCATATATAAAAAAATTCATTAAGGGTAGCTTGATAAAAAATTTGCAGATTGTCAATACAGAACAATTATGGTTCTCTTTCTTCACCTAAAAGTGAAGTTCGCAGTAGCGGTGCTTTACAGATTGCGCAATTTTCCCGTGCCTGAATTTTCATCCGAGTTACGCTAGTTGCACACACATCGATTTTGTACGGCCGACTTTGTACCGGTCGTCCAAATTCCAATAGTGAACCACATGTGGGAACGGGACCTTGCACACACGTCGACCAGTGATCGTCGCCGGTAAAATACCGGTGAACAGCCGTCCACTGTATCGCCGGCAGTACCGGGAAGTAGTGGCGTACATGACTAAATACACTCTTGCATACTTACCGGTTTTTTACCGACCATTCCAGTGTCGAATGCTCGGTGAAATTGTAGTTACTACGCATTAACTTCGTTTTGGTGCTAATTACGACAACAAAGCAACTGATTGTTTGACCGATAAAAATCCGGTGAGTGTGCAAGCACACACACCGATTTGGGACGGCCAGTATAAAATCGGCCGATATTTTATTGGTAGTGGGTGCTTGTACACTCACCGCATTCTTATCGGTCAAAAAATCAGTTGCTTTGTTGTCGTAATTAGCACGCACTACCAGAACGAAGTTAATACGTAGTAACTACAATTTCACCGAGCATTCAAGACCTTGAATGGTCGGTAAAAAACCGGTGAGTATGCAAGAGTGTATTTAGTCATGTACGCCGGTACTGTCGGCGATACAGTGGCAGTGGACGGCTGCTCACCGGTATTTTACCGGCGACGATCACCGGTAGGCATGTGTGCAAGGTCTTGTTCCCACATGTGGTTCACTATTGGAATTTGGACGACCTGTACAAAGTCGGCCGTCCAAAATCGGTGTGTGTATGTGCAACTAGCGTTAGAAGTGTGCCTGTCTACTCTTAGTCCCAAATTTGACCATATTATTTCTGCTGGTGATCTCAACATAGATTATTTAGATCCAGTGAGTATTTCATGCGTTAGAATGAACAATATTTTGGATTATTTCGGTTTGAAGCAAATGATTAATGAACCGACACGATATAGTGCGACTAGCAGTACGCTCCTAGATCTTATTATCTGTTCTGAAACACTGAATACAAGCGACTGTACTACGGTTGATTGTAGTGTATTTACTGATCATCGCTTGGTATCATGTAAAGTAGGTTTTCCTAAAACGAAAAATCGGACTTTCATGTATAGATACAGAGACTTCAAACGGTTTAACCAAGTTGATTTTAGCACTACTTCAGAAGAGATCAATTTTGATATAATATATAACATCGATGATTTGAATTGTAAAGTTTATTTCTTCAACTCAAATATCCTTTGCATTTTTAATATTTTTGCAAGAAGGTTTGTAAGAACCGTGAGAATTTCCAAAAACAAAGCTCCATGGTTAACAGAAAATTCAAAACTTTTGATGAAGTTGAAAGATAGGGCTTCAGTAAGATACAGGAAAAACAACTCTGTACATCGGTGGAATTATTATAAGGATCTGAGAAATCTCACGAACAAAACGATAAACCTTGAGAAAAAAGCGAACTTAGAATTCAGTTCACGAGATAGAAACAACTATGGAAAGGACTAGCAGACCTTGACATATACAGTGAGAAATCAAACATGGCGTTTCCAGATCACATATCTAATGTAAACAAAATTAATGAATGCAACTTCATTCCTGATGAGGAATGTATTTTTTTCAACCAAAATAAAAAACATGAACACACATTTAATTTCCATGCCATTAATAATAATGAAGTAAATGAAGCGATTTCAAGCATTAAATCAATTATTGTCTAGAACAGGGGTCTCCAAACTTTGAAGCCTTCGGGCCATAATGATTTTTTCAGTTTGTTCCAAGGGCCAATTTCTGCCTTTAACTATATTTCTAGACTAGGATAGTCGCAAAGTGCGTGACCTAAGCAAACTTACGCTTTTTTTGCATTTCAATTATTATTGTGTATAGTGATACTTAACGACATCTAGTGGCGAGTAGTGGTACTATGTACTATCTTTTTCAGCTACCCGCTAGGTGGCATTAGGCGTAATTGAATATTTGGAATTACCGCGTTGGTTCGAGAAAGTTCTGGTTCTAGCTAGTGTATTCCGATCACCTCGAGATGGCAGTAATAATTGCATATAAAAAGGATAGCGGCGCAACTGCGAGTTAGTCTGCGTAGGATAGGCGAAGGAAGCGAAACTGTCTATTGTGAAATAAAGTAACACCCGTCAATAAAAGTATTTTGATTTGACTTATTGTTTTTATGTGTGATTTGTTAGTATGGAAAAAAAGCGAAAAATCGACAATGAATGCAGAACGTTCCAAGAAAAAAAGGAACTTTCAGTATTTTGTGATTGAGTCCAGTAATAAGGCTCTATGTTTAATTTGTAATGAAACCATAGTTGTTCTCAAAGACTATAACATTAAACGACACTATGAATCGAAACATCTTCAAAGTTACTCCAAGTATACAGGAAGTTTGCGGAAGGAAAAATTTGAAGCTTTGAAACGCGGACTCAAATCGCAGCAATCTTTGTTTACCAAAGCGAATACTGAACAAGAGTCTGCAACTCGCGCCAGCTCTCGTGTGGCTCTTGAAATCGGAAAACGTGGCAAACCATTCACCGATGGAGAAATGATAAAAGAATGCTTGATTGCAGTAGCCGAAGAAACATGCCCCGAAAAGGTAAATTTATTTAAAAGTGTCAGTTTGTCAGCAAACACCGTGGCTCGGAGGGTGCAAGACATCGCAGAAAATATATCATTGGATGAGTCAATGGATGTGTCAGATACTGCTCAGGTGTTGATTTTTATTCGCGGAGTAGATAAAAGCTATGAAGTGTATGAAGAACTTCTTGATATTGATAGTATTCATGGCACGACAACTGGGGCAGATATTTTTAAGGGAGTTGAAAATGCCATTAATAAAGAGAACCTTCGATGGAGAAATTTGAAATCTATAATAACTGATGGAAGCAAAAATATGTATGGTAAAAATAAAGGAGTGGTTGCCCTTGTGTTAAAGGCTGTAGAAAATGATGGTGGTTCAAAACCATCAGTCTTACATTGTATCATTGTATCATTTATCAAATTATTGATTTACGGTGCAGTGATATGCTTAAGAACAAATATCAAAATTCATCTTTGTTGGAATTTTATAAGAGTCTTCCACTGGAACAATTTGATAATTTGCATAAATTTGCTCGTGGGTTGTTTTCTGTTTTTGGTACTAATACTTACTTGTGTGAGAAAACGTGAAAACGATTTCCAAGATGAAGTGCACAAAGAATGTTTATAGATCGCAATTAACCGATGATCATCTTAAATCTCTTTTGATAATTGGTACAAGTAAAATTGATCCACAACTACAAAGTATTGTTGGTAGAAAATCACAATTACATAAATCTCATTAGTGTTTTTGTTTTACTGTGATTCATTTCGAATATTTGTTAGTTATTAATATGCCTAAACTTAGAAGTTAAGTTTTCTTTACCATCATTTCTGTCGTTAAGTTTTACCTTGCAAGTAAATAAAACCGAGTAATTATCATTCTGTGATTTCTTCTTCAACTTATCACAACAATTAGGTAATCATTGGCTGTCGCGGGCCAGATTGATGACAGTAAATCATTGGCTGTCGCGGGCCGGATTGATGACACTGACGGGCCGGATTTGGCCCGCGGGCCGTAGTTTGGAGACCCCTGGTCTAGAACATAATGAATATCCGACTCTCTGGAGACAATCACATATTCTGCCTTCAGCTAAAGTACCTATCATAGATAATTTGAGCGATCTCCGCCCTAACAGTATACTTTGTGCGACATCCAAGGTTATTGAAAAAATAACAAGTAAACAAATAAAAAATTATCTAGATGAATTCAATTTTAGCTGCACCACTGCATTACTAAATGTAGTTGATGACATCCAAAGGTCAATAGATGATAACAAACTTTGCCTTTTTGTTCTGCTCGATTACTCAAAGGCGTCTGACCGCATCAAACATGTACTTCTTATATCTCTTCTGAATTACCTTGGATTCGCACCGGGTGCAACTGAGTTGATTGGAAATTACTTACAGAACCGATCACAATGTGTCACCTTCAAAAACTCTACGTCGAATCTCATCAATATCTATAACGGTGTTCCGCAAGGGTCCATATGGGGCGCACAACTATTTGTATTATATACATCACAATTTCCAGATTGTTTTCAATACTCTTCTGCCATCTGCTACGCCGATAATACTCAAATCTACATAGAATGCGATGAAGATACTTTTGACATAACACAGAAAAAACTTAATGATGACTTATGTTCTCTGATGAAATTATCAACCAAATATTGCTCAACTGTCAATCCCTCTAAGTCAGTAGTTATGCTCTTTGGAAGGAAATTGTCACGTAAACGCAATCTAGACAAGGTTTCTATAACTGCAAACGGAGTTGAGTTACCTCTTAAAGATATTTCTAAAAAGATTCATACGACACGTATCGCAAATTTTGAAGAAACGAGGGTACATCAATCTCAAACTGCTATATTCTAATAGAACACTGTTGAACAAAAACAACAAAATGACCTTGTGCGAATCTTTAGTGTTGTCACATGCTAATTTCTTGGACGTAGTATATGGTCCCAATATCCTTCAAGCTGACAGGAATGAATTACAAATGCTACAGAATTCATGTGTGAGGCTGATAATTGTAACAAAAAGACGCGACTATATGTAACACCATTTGAAAGATATCGTATGGCTAAATATGGAGTCGCGACGCATTCTACATTCTACTGTCTTGTTTCATTAAATTATCAATGACAAGAAACCAAGTTATTTTTATAGAAAAATCAGTTACAGGATGGACGTACACAACCTCAATCTTTGATGCCGAAATCAGCTTACCACACCAAAACATAAAACCTCTCAATTCAGAGGCTCGCTTTCATTTTTTCTACCCTGGCTATACAACCGGTTACCGAATGGATATATGCATATTTCTTCTTGTGCACTGGAAAAGAAACTTAAGAGAGATATTTTACTGGGTATTTTCACTATATCTTGATACCTGTCAAGTAGGCATTTTAATATCTATATCATATCTTATATACCATAAAGTTATGAATTGTTATATATTTATTCTCACGCAATAACTATGATCTTCATTTATATTAATGTATAATTATTATTTTTGAAATTAAATTGTAAATAGGAATAAGGTTGGATGGAAGAGCAAGTGGTGGGAGAAGGTTTCAAAGTCGGCTTGAACAAACTACTCCAACGTTTTGTAGCTTTTTCCTATGTCAGATTTCTTGGGAGATGAGAAATCAGTGACATTTTTTCATTTCCACTTCAAGGGCATGAAACAGCCGCATTATTTAAACTTTGTTATTATTCATCTCATACATTGAAATCATTTGATCAAATGTTCAAACTGTCCTCATTGAAACCTCTGACAGTAAAACAGTGTAGTTTCGAACTCATTTATAACAATTTTTGAATTTTTCTGAGATAATGCTTGCACAAGTTTCGGTAATTCTGTCTCTATTCCCGTACTGTTCCAGGTTGCGTAATGAAAACTTTCGATTCGATACAGCCCCAAAGAAAAAAATTAAGAGGAGTCAAATCTGGAGAACGAGTAGGGGATTCTTACAGACTGCGTCTACCAATCTTTATGCCTGAGTCTGACCCAGCCGATTCCTTACAGACCTAACAAAACTGGATAGTGGTTAGTTGTTCACAGTTTCTCGAATCAATGGGTAGATAACGTTTTGAAAAATTTCCAAACATAAATATTCAGTCAGATTTTCCACAAATTCGAGCACGATTATCAAACGATATGAAAAAATGTACTTATCATATTCTGATATACATACCGTATTCGTCCATTTCTATTTACTAGTTGTAACGATGGATTGATCATCTCTTGATCATCAGGAGTCTGATCGAGAAAACTGAAAAATTAAATAATTTTCAATTTATAAAAAATGGACCTTTTTATTAAAACGAAAAATATACTGATAGTCCGGTCAAATTAGACTGAAAAATAAGAGTGAGGGAACATAAATTTACAACAAGCTGCAAATGCGTGTATTTCTTCAAAACATAGTTGAAAATGAGATTTTGAAATTCCAAATGATTGCGATGCCTGGAAAAAAATTATTCGAGGTCAAAGTCAGAAATCTCGAAAAAAATTGGTTTTTCGCGATTTTCAGGAAAACGGGAATTTTTATCATAAAATAACCTCAGATAAAAATTGTAGATCATAAACTTGTAAAAGTCAAGGAAATACCTCAGCATAATCAGCACATTTTCAATTCCTAATCCTATAGATATGGGAGAACAAGAGGACGCCGCGTTCTTGACTAACTTCGTGACTATCCATGTTCGTCAAATTTTGAATCACATTTTGTAAAACTCTTTATTGTAATTCAAATTTGTGTTCAATATTTTCGTTCATACATTCATATCTGTATCAATGTCAACTTGTCATTGCAGTTTTGTCATAAGCAAATGTAAAGTGTTATACTTCTGTGTATTGGAAAAAGCATTTTTCTGGTACCGCTTCATGTAATTCAATGTTTATATGAAAATAACTGTTTCGGGAGGGCTAATAATTACAGTTTGTGTCTGAAAGTAACTTCTTTGCATGATCTATACATCTTTGTATAGAGTTGATTTTTGAAATTGATTGCTTTCCTCATCTGTTGGAGATTTCCGTATTTTTTGTATCAAGAAGTAGAAAGCCAAAAATTTTCTTTCCCAAAAATTAATCTCTCCTGAGAATATACCCTTTCAATTAAGACCTATAGAAAGTTATCACCAGAAGTTTAAAAAATGTTTTCAATTCATTTTTATTTTTTACCTATTTTCATTTTTATTTTTTTATTTCTTTCCATTTTGTATCTTGATTATTTTATTCATTTTATTGCATTTTCATTTCAGCTACTCATTTCAATTTTATTTGTTCTTTCATAGATTTCGAATCATATTAGACAATAGAAGTCCGAACTAATGAAATTCTACTCTCTCAATTTACCTAGTTAGTGCTGACGTTTTCCTACTTGATTACTAATAATTATATCTGAGTTCAGGGATAAACTAATTGGCATGTTGAAAAATGAGAAATAAACCTTTCTTTGTTTTTCTACTACTTCGAATATGTCAAATTTTCTTGAAAAACTTACCTTGGCTGATCATGTTTCATAGATCTTTTTCCTAAACAGCCTCCTGCAAGAAAAAAGCAACTCCTCCCAAATCGTCCACCCAATACAAGTGAACTAGACTCCCTTTCTGTAAAAAAAAACCTGAAGGTAAGATCTGAATCCTGAATGAAAAGATGTAATGATATGATTTTCATCGGCATAATTATTAATTTGATCTTCCACTGTCGATTCCACTACTTTAGTTGATTTGGAATTTTTGTTTCGTAAAACGAAATCAAGATATGTTTTTTCTCACATCGTATCGCACTCCATGTTTAATTTCCGAGTTCTTTATAACTAATCGTATTGGCAAGCACTAATGATTTCTTGTATTTACTCAGAGCTCGGTTCTCGAGCGCAATCATTATCTTTATATTGTAAGTTAATCAAGGTGCTGGAGATGCAGTTAATCTCTTCGTTTGAGAATGAGGGTGATTTTCAAAAAGTTTGAGTATGTTGTCGAATTAATATATCCCACTGAAAATTAAGAACGTCTGAACGGAAGAGATCAAAATGGAAGTTATGATGATTACCAACCCCGTAGGTTGGGCTACCTATCGGGCGCGTCCCCAGGTGGCGGATAGGGGACTAGAGTCCCTGTTCGGAAATCTCATGTGGCCTTAAGGACGAGGTCGCTGGACTTCTTGTCAGTGGCAGAAATAAGTGGGGTGAGGGGAACTAAAACCCCCCAAAAGCCTTTGTAAAACATGCCACCGTGGACCAGCCTACCCAAGGTAAGGTGTTAAGAATCGTGCCGACAGCTGAATGGCCGCAGGGTGATATGCTGTCACGAACGATCCCCAGAGAACTGGGCGAAACCTCATTGTAATCAGCCTACCTCTGGTAATGCGGGGATCTGCCAGAGGTGACCAACTCTTCCCACGCTACTCGTGGAAACACACATGGATGAAACATCACAAAAACAGAAACAACAAAAACAAAAACCAATCCCGAGGCTGGACAGAAGTGTTCACCTCAATCTAAGGCGGTGACTGGGGATAAACAGAAATGTCCACCCAATCTTCCGCTGGGAATGAGGCTGGACATAGCAGATCACCTCCTACAGCAAGAGCACTTCCTGCGGTGGGCGCCAAGAGCTCTGCCTTGAATAAATGCAAGGAACCGGCAGCTCCTGCAGGAAAGCTCCCTCACTTGTGCACCTCCACGGAGGGAACCCCAAGAAAATTGAAGAAGCCGCGCAACGACAGTAATATCGCTGCACCTTCCAAAACCTTCGCTGATGCCACCGTGAGACACTTCAAGGTTGCCAAAGAGAGTGTGTGTCATTATAAAGGAGATGTCTCCTAGTGACCTGTTCACCTTCCTGGAAAGGACAGGTGGACGATGACCTACGAGGACAACTCCTCAGGAGGATGTAAAATCCTCCCTATTCTACAGATAGCCTAAGATGAAAAACAGAGGTTGCATCTTTTGGTGCAACCAACTAATCTTCAACCTTTCCCGTTTATTTATTGTATCATTATCGGAATAAAGACCTATTATTATTATTATTATTATTATATAGAATCACCAAAAGACATCATTTTAACTCTTCTAGGAGGAACAGAAATATTGATTTTGTACAACACAACCAGGTGGTCTGAAACTTCCTGAATATCAGTCACATCCATATATGATATTATTTTCTCATCAGAAACAAGGATGATGTCAATAAGGGATTGAGAGTGAGTAGTTGATTGAATAGGCTTCTCGATGAAAAATCTGTTTGAAATTTGATTTTTTCGTTAACCAACTGTCGCACCCCTACGAACGACAACCCTCAGAAGGCGAAACTTGTGCGAGCTAAAGACTAACGAGGTCTTACTCTTTGACGTGTGTTTCCTAACACGGGTTGGGCGATAGCAAGTGAAAATCGATCGCTCAGCTTGGGGCTTGAACCGCCGGTCGATTTGAGTGAGTGAACAAAGCACCCACGTCTAATCGACCGGTTGCCGACCGACAATGAGCTGAAAGAGATCGAACGAATTTATAAAACGCTGTATTCGAGTATTTTCCATCTGTAGGTTGTTGAGATCCACTACTGTTCAAGATGAAAACTTATTTGACTGAAAGGTGTTTGAAATTTGATAGAGTTATTGATATAAAAAGCAACTTCTTCTGCCAATTCTGTCGGCGTGGACTAACTGATAAGTGTTAATTTCAATGGAGCTAGAGTCTTTCGTAGGAGGGACCCAAGTTTCAGTGACACCAAATATACATTTGGTATATACAGGGTGTTCCTTGAACACATGCTAATATTTAAGGAGGTAATTCTTAGACCCATTTAAAGGAAAAAACGTCCTATGGAGGTATGTCCTAAACGCCTTAACTTTTGAGATACAGGGTGGCAAAGTTTTCAAAAATAATCAGTTTTTTAATAATAACTGAGATAATTTTGTAGACATCTTTGCCATATTTGGTACATATGTTCCATGCCTCAAGGCGCATTTTCTGATGTACAATTTTCTTAATTTTCTCTGCCAGTGGCGTACGTACGAGTTTTGAAATGTATATTTTTGGCGAAAAAAAATACTACGCCACTGCTTTATCTTGAATTAAAAATTATTTTTAAAATCTCCATACATTTTTGAGCACAATTGATCTGCTGGGTTTTCTTTGTCCTACGCATGGTTTTCGCTCAAAAAATTAAAAATCGCTTTACTTAAGGATAAAATCCTTAAAAATCTGATGCGGTATCGTGCATCGACTGAAAGCAAACTAAGAGATCAGATTTATTGCAAAATAATTGAGGATCTAAAAGATATTTGTTTGTTGTCAGATGCACTGTTCTCAATTAAAATTACGTCATAACGCAGCACCGCTTAATAATTTTTGAAAACATAAATTTAGTTATCCTGGAATAAATGACGTGTAGCAGAATTTATTTAGTGCACCTCTTGGAAATATGGAGTTTGTCGATATGTGATTTCTTTGAAAGATTAAAATCAGAAAAAACAGCGTACCCACCATAGCAATAAAAAACGAATTCTCTGTATGTACAAACGTCAGTAGCTAATATTGATGTTGGTTTAAAGTAAGGTGTTGGTGTTAAAAACTGTCACAGCGCGTTTTGATTGATTTTGAAGTGTTATTGAAGTTATTTTGGTAGTCCGCTGTTTTTCTGAATATCAGTAAATATGGTAAATTATACGAATGCGGAAATGGCGCAAATGCATTACGTATATGGCCTTGCCGATGGTAATGCAACAAAAGCCAGGCGCATTTATCAGGAAAGATATCCTAATCGTGCCTTACCAGATAGCCGAACCTTTTCAAATATTCATTGTCGACTTGGGGAAACTGGTAGTTTCAAGAAAGGGACTCCGGAAGGTAGACCTGAGACGAGTACGAGGAAGATCGCTAGAACTCTGGATATTTGTCATCAAATTGTTTGGCGTATTTTGGTTGATTTTTTGTTATACCCATACCATATTTCAAGAGTGCAGGCATTACTCCCCAGAGATTTTCCACAGCGTGTGAACTTCAGTCAGTGGTATCTACAAAGTATTGCACTAAATCCGCAGTTTGAGACACAAATTTCGTTCACAGACGAAGCAAATTTTTCTCGGAATGCCTTTCAAAATTTCCATAACAATCATGTGTGGGCTGAAGAAAATCCCCATGCAATAACCGAAACCCATTTCCAACACCAATTTTCGGTTAATGTATGGGCAGGAATTATAGGTGATCATCTAATAGGCCCATTTTTTCTACCAGGACGCCTTGATGGTCGTTCTTATTTACACTTTCTCGAAGAAGACTTACCTGGGTTATTGGAAGATGTGCCACTTGCGTTAAGGAATCGAATATGGTACATGCACGATGGCGCCCCTGCTCATTTCAGTGTAATTGTCCGAAACCATTCAAATACAGTTTATCCTAATCGTTGGATAGGTCGCGGAGGACCTCAACAATGGCCAGCAAGATCCCCCGATCTCAACAGTTTAGATTTTTTTTATGGGGTCACCTTAAAACTCTTGTGTATAAAACTCCCGTTAATACTTTCGAAGATTTAAGAGAGCGAATAGTTGCCTCGTGTGAAACTATACGAAATACGCCGGGAATATTTGAACGGGTGCGTAATTCCATGCGTAGAAGGGCGGAAACATGCATACTAAGTGCAGGTGGCCACTTCCAACAATTTTTATAATCAGTTTTGGTATTATTACTAATTAACAAATTTGTGCTATTCGTTAAGACTTACTGTCACAAAATAAAATAAAACTCGTTTTTGTGAAAAATTTATTTTTTTGCAGATTATGTCTTCAAATATTATTAGGGAATTGGTAATGCGTTATGAAGCAATTTTCAGATTCTCATTCATTTTAGAATTGATCTAATTTCTTAATTTGCTTTCTGTCGATTTTTATTTTTTTGAGTGAAAATCTTGCGTCGGACAAAAAAAACCAAGAGATCAAATTTTCTCAAAAATAAATGAGGATTTTAAAAATGATTTTATTTTGAAAAGAAAGCATTGGCGTAGTACTTTTTCCCCAAAAATATTCAATGCGAAACCCGTAGGGATGCCACTGTTTGAAAAAATACAAATTTGTGTACATCAGAAAATGCGCCTTGAGGCATGGAACATATGTACCAAATATGCCAAAGATGTCTACAGAATTATCTCAGTTATTATTAAAAAACTGATTATTTTTGAAAACTTTGCCACCCTGTATCTCAAAAGTTGAGGCGTTTAGGACATACGTCCATAGGAAGTTTTTTTCTTAAAATGGGTCTAAGAATTACCTCCTTGAATATTAGCATTTGTTTAAGGAACACTCTGTATATTTTCATTCGAAATATATGTATTCCTAGAACAAATCAAACTCTGTGTATAATGATCTTACATTTGAATGGGCAAATTTGGAAATTTCGGACATTCAAGGATATTTTTCCGACTAAAACATCTACAAAACATTCTGAAGGTGAATTAGTAGAGGTACTATTTCAATGGGAAAAGTTATTTGTCATTCCGATCAGAGGTTGTACTAGATCCTATGGTCCTTTCATCAGAAGTTTTTTCATAACCTTGCTTCTGTTGCGATTGACTTGCAGAAGTTCCGGATTAAACTGGATATCAGTCAAAAGTGTAGAGAATGTCGTGGATGATCAGGTGCTAATTCTTGATGGTTGCTTTGACTTCATTATGTTAAGTAATATTGAGAATTTATGGATAATCTGGACCACAAAGATGTTCTCAATTTTCAGTTTGTACAGATTTTTGTGATTTCCAATTTCTTCAGGTAAGAGATCAGTTCAATTTTCAGTATCCGCTTTTTTGTTCTTATTTTCGAAGGGGACTATTCCCCTTCATCGTCGAGAAGTATTGAAAACATCTTCTTTCTCATAATTTTCTTCAAATATTTTTGATGTCTTTGCGTTTCTTCTTTGTTGGGGAAGCTTTGGGGCGCATTTTTAGATTTCGTTTCCAACATATTAGGAGTACAAGTCAACACTAACGAGTTCTGTCGAGTTTTTGGCCAACGTTTCCATTGACCAGTAATAAAACATTCTTTTGGCATCGGGAAAGCACCTCGCTAAAAACAGCAAGAGCAGAAGACGATGGACGTTCTTTAGGAGCAACAGTAGTTAAAACAACTTCTAGATCGGAGCTTGTTGTTGGAACCTGAGATTAATCTCCATCTTGTGGACCAGTAAGTACTGTTATCTTGCCTAAATTATTTTTTTCAGAAACCCTATCATGAGACCATGGCTGAACGAGAGGTAACGCAGCCGTCACGGCAACTTGATACGTATTTGTCAGAGGAACTGAATCTACTGCTTATTGTGAAGGTTGTGTCAAAACCTGTTCAGAGCCGACAGAGCTTATAACTGTTGCAGGTTGAGGAGGCTGTTCATTGGAGTTGTCTTCCAGTGGTATGTTGTGGTTTCAGTAGGCTCGTACATATTATCCGGAAATATATCAGGGTTCAACGGCCAGATTTTACTAATTTTAAATCCGTGACAAGCATTTTGCACTGTAGCTGCATTTCCAGCTGCTTCTTTGAACAAGCCGGTGATCTGAAGATGCGTATCAACACGTCCAGGATGTACCTTCAGCCATTTAGCAATTTCTTGGTTGAAGTGGGTCTTCAAAGGCCCAAAAAAAAGAGACGTCAAGAGGTTGCATTCGATGAGTGCAATGAGAAGGCAGACAAATAACAGGAACACCGTTTTCTAAATGATGAGAATTTGACCTGTTCAG
Organism: Leptinotarsa decemlineata; assembly: GCF_025532065.1. Lineage (NCBI taxonomy): Eukaryota > Metazoa > Arthropoda > Insecta > Coleoptera > Chrysomelidae > Leptinotarsa > Leptinotarsa decemlineata. Next base: position 6,431,349 of record NW_027412703.1, on the reverse strand, counting down.
TACTTCTGAATTATATCAAGGCGATTGACACTTTTGATCAAGAGATAATGTTTAACAAACTTGTCTACTTTGGTTTTCCCCAGAAAGCAGTGTTATTTCTTCATTACACTGAATTTGAATAACAGGATCAGATTTTAGAAAAGTCTCTTATGGAAATAACTGTGGCACCACCTATTAGTGTGACACCCAAGTCAATTCACCAAGTTTTTATGTCAGTGTCAAAACACTAACACTGGCTACACCAAATTTCATCAGATACTTGCAACTGTGCAATGAGACAAGAGATTTACGTGCTACACATGAAAAAATCGAAGAGAAATATTGAAGGTCATCAGTTGAAAGTATCAGTCAGTACTAATGACTTTTGAAGTGCAATTCACTTTCAGTGAAACTTTAGATGCTGCAGGGATCATATATTATTGTCCTATTTGCACCAGTAATTTCAATGTGAGCATTTCAAATCAGAGCATCAGGATATCAAATCAAATGATCTTATGAAAAAAATTGACTATCACACGTCTAATGTTTATTTGGGCAACTATATTGTTCCGCGGCATAATTGTACTTATGATTTAACAATTGATATTATTGAAATTTGGACAAATTTTCGTAGATTTCCAACCGTTCTTTCCCAAAAATTATTCTCTTCTGAAAATATACCCTTTCAATTTACACATATGAAGTATAGTGCTTGTCGAGTGAAACCTGTTTCTGCCTCTTAAGTTGACTTCATTGATCTTTGTACAGGGTGGTCGATAAGAAGTGTACATATTTAGAATTATTTTTCTGAATAGATTGATTTTGGACATTCACGTATTTCCATATGGGATATTTGCTAAATTTCATTTCAACTATTGTATTTTCCCATGAGGATGATGGTGATTATGTTCTAGGAGGATTATTAGTTTTTTATATTTATAGAAGCTTTTGGTGATATGAAATTGCACCATTGATATACCAAATATACTTTAACTTTCGAGTTAAAGATGAATACTGAACTTTTTCAAGTGAATCATTTACATGATTTTGAGAATATTAAAAGTTAACTCTGCTACAGGTGTAAGTGATGAAGGAAAATATTAAATAGACTTTTGAGTAAAGAGAAAGTGAATCCCGATTCTACTGTAGACTTGCATACAGAATGTGATCAGTAAAACCCTTAACTCGAATTACAGAAGGAATAATACATTCTGCTGATTTTGGTATAGTCGAAGTAACCTTTATAGTGAATACTTAAAGCTATCGGCATCTCAAAGGCCAAAAAAACAATACAGAGCAATAATTCCGCCGCGAACTAGTCCTCGTGGACTGAAGAATTGGCGGTTTGTATTGGATAATTTTTACTAACCGAGTTTTATGATTGGCTGAAGAGTCATAAAATTGAATTTGAAGTCATGTTACGGTGACGAATAAAATGTGGGGCTGAGTATCGCCGTTGTCAATGTTCAGTTCAGGAACTGATCGCGATATGAGTGTTGAAATTCGATATTGGTGCAGTTATAATTACTTGAAATTTTTGTTATCTGTTTAAAATGTGGCGTCCTTGGACGAGTACTAATAGTAATAACGAGTGTGATAACAAAGCAGACTGTTTCCTGTGTAGTGATTCCAATAGCGATGGTGAACACTGCGAAAAAGAGATACCAGTGAATAAGATTCGGATGCATTTGAATATTGAAACACAGAGAGTATGTTTCGATGTATATAAGAATCTACATCTCGAATTTGGTTTCGAGGAAAACGAACTATAACAAACAACATCAGATTTGACCGAAATTCCTTTCTCAACTGTACATAAAATAATCAAAAACAAACCTTATGAACGCAAGACGCGATGTGATACGGAATTATAGTCTATCCATTTCCAATTAGAACGTCAATAAAAATGAGAGTACAAATGAGGAACATTTTTTGCCTGTGGCCCCTAGTCGCCCAGATAGTTAGTAAACGTGCTATCAAATGTAGTTGAGGAGTAAAGGCTCGGCTAGCTGGACTGGCTGAATACTAATTTTTTGTCCATTTCACAATATTTCTTTATAAGTGCCGTGTATTCGTGGGGTTAGGTGAGATAGTGAGTGGTTTTGCAAACCGATTTTTGAAACCTTTTTTTAAAGATCAATTACCAAACTGATATTTTTGCACTCGACGCGGGTTTCGCTAACAAGGTTAGCATCTTCAGGAGAACCAAATTGATACTGAATCTAACGACAAGGGTTAGCTGTTTATATACCTGAAGTTTTTTGGTCCGATTTGGACTTCGTTTGTTAAATGATAATTATCCTAATTGATTTTTCGGTAATTAACTAGTGGAACCACTACCTGCAAATTAATTTGTCAACAATAGATTGAAAAGCAGACAAATTAATTTGCAGGTATTGTCAACAATAGATTAAAAAGCGGACAAATTGTCTGTTATATGGCGGGTTATGTGTCGAGGAGCCTGTAAAATATTGTTTCATGTTTTAGATGTAAGTCACTTTTATTTGATGAAAATGATGAGACTACCTCTACACTGCTTATAAGAAAGGAATATCGAAATCTCACTAAAGCATCAAAGTTAGTAGTAGAAGTTTGTGTTGTTGCTGAAAAGTATTTTAGATTTTTCCATAAAACAAACAACATATTCAGTAATGCAATGAAATACCAATGAATGTTCTGGTGAATAATACTCTGAAAAACATGCCACCAAAAATATATGATTATTTTGGTGATCACTTGTATGATGAAGATGCCATTGGTGGTCATTCATTGCAGCTATTGAAACTGATTTTAAATAAATATTTCAACATTAGAATTCATCATGAAACATCCTCTAAATTAGATTCATCAACAAATCGAGTTAGGAGTATATTGACAAAAACTGTTTTGTTTCGAAATCAATAAAACTCTTAGAAACTTCGGAGAAGATGAAAACCCAAACACCAAACTGTTTCACTAACCAAGTTAGCGCTATTTCTGAAAAATATTTCCATTCATATTATCGAGTGGGTTATTTATCAAAATTATTGAGTAGTTGTTTCAATATGATTATATAATACTATAAAATTGTGAAAGTTTAATTTTTAATTGACTAGTTTCAATTGTGAACCGACACTATTTTTCATATAATATTATTCGGTATGGATTCATGGATATATTTATATTTGGTTCCTTTTCAAATTGTAATAATTTTTTTATTGTTGTTATTGTTGTTTATTTTGTATTGTTTCATTTGTTTCATTACAGTTATTCTTTAAACTAGAGTTATTTAATTTACAATCCTACCTCAGAACAAGAAAAAGATACCATCTGAGATGCAAACAAAGACTTCCTCTACGCGCAGGAAGCCGAAATCAAGCTTTTTCGAAAGCCTTATGAAGTTGATATAGTTGCAAAATATATCTGGTGATAGCACAAAAATAATAGTTGATGTAAAATCTAACAATGAGTTTTGATTTCAAAGTGAGGCAATGACACGTTTGATGATTTTCGTTGTTAGAGAGAGAAAGTCTGCTACGACAAAATAATGGTGGGTTAAAGAAAATTAGACAGTCAAATTGTAAATTCAATCAAAAGGTGAATATTATCTTCTTACTAATTACTTTAGTAACCCATCTACTCTTGAAATTATAAAGAAATACCGTTTTGTGATTGTCATTTTGTACCTTCAATATGATAGAACTAGAATAGATCAAAATACTCAATTCAAAACATTTTTCTTTTTTCCTCTTTTCTTATTTATCAATTTTCAACAGTTTTTTATTTAAAAGAACCGACTTTTTCGAGTCATTATATTTATTTCGAATACAATGAAGTGTTCCTGTAATTGATATCGGAAATATCTATAATCTCTAACAATTATTGATGAATAGATCTCTGAAGTTTTCATAAGTATATAACATTTTGCATATTTTCGTTTACATTGCCCATATTGAATTTATTGCGTGCGCCACTGTCGTTGGAGGGTATGTCACAGTCTATCGCAAGATATCTCCTTCCCCGTAATCCGCTCGCCACCGAACCGAGCGGCTTCAAAACATTCTGTGTTGAAGGTATTGGTTTGCGGAGTCCATTTATTTTTCTACGTCCATGGTATTACTGGCGACCATAGAACAACGTAATTTCAAAAAAGAGTATATTATTGATTCGATATGTGAAACATGTGGTCATACTCTCTCACGTTTGCCTCCATACTATAATGTGTTCAATCCAATTGAAATGGTTTGGGCCACAATGAAAGAAAGCTTGCGGAAATGTAATCAGTCACCGACTTTGAATGCTGTGGTGCTTGACAATATAAGGCGAGTGGTGAATGAAGTAGGTAATAGTGATGTGTGGAAGAACTGTGTGGGCCACGTTATAAAAGAAGAGAACAAATATTATATGCAAAGTTCCATAAATCCGATCGTTATTCTGTAACGTAAAATTTGAACACTTCAGAAACGTTGGGATAATTTTGTTAACCTGGGTATAGATCCCTCAGAGAGAATCGAAATGACCTTACTAAATCAACAAGTAACGCGGTAGATATTTGGAATAAACATATTTACTAGGGTAAGGAAGGTTGCATACCATATGCTAATTCAAAGATTAATTGATTTAAATATTGGAATTCAAATTTGCGCATGTCCCGACTAACAGAACGGTAAAGAGATCGAGAACGAAGGAGTCGAGAAGATTAGCTGGTACAAAATTTTTCGTTGGTTTATCAAAAGAAGCGAAATCACATTCCTGTACCTGTTGATATCTAAAGGAATTTTGGAGGCTGTTCTGGGAAGAAGGTAGGTTGCATCCTTATCCGTTTTGACAATTATATCGTTGAATCAAAAGTTGAATTCAATTCCTATTTTTGTAGATCTGTCAGGCCTCCATACCTTATCATATCAATAACGCCGTTTTTACATATAAATTGGTAACACGGAGATTACTATTAATCACAATAATTCATTGGTGTAGTTGGATAGGAAATGATGAATGAATAATTTTCACCTTGGACTTCAATCAGTTGGATCCTAAGGTCAGACCAAATCTATTTTTTATTTCATATGGAAATTGTGCAAGGACGTAGGAGAAATTTCCCCGTGTACCGTTAGAATTCCAGCATATATCCCTTCCTGGATTATTTAACCTTCCTTTCCTGATTTTGCAAAAGGCGAGCTCTGGATTAGAAAAGATAATCCTAACAAATATTTAGTTCCCTCATATACGTACTATTATTGTGACCCTTGGGGTCGTTCGAAAGAAATAAAGTGTTAAATTTTGAAGTGTAAGCCAAGGGTAACGTTACTCCGGGTACCGATATTTTTTTATATATCAATTATTAATATACAATATAATATTTATTGTGGCTTTATTGCCTTCTCCGAAAGTCCGTGAAAGTGTTTTTTATATTTCCCAGTTTAGAGAAAACAAGCTGGGTGGCGCCCATAAAAACAAAAAAAGAAACTAAAAGAATTCTGAATTAGAGAACTGATTTTCCATGACATTTTCCTAGACTTACTCACGACCCAGTCACCAGACGAGAGCAACCGGACCATAAGTATCCCAAGAATTCGAAAATAACGGGATAGAAAGTGGCACCTTGAACGTGGGGCCCGAATGTAAATTTAAGACCTTGCATAATTTCCCTAATATATTTCTTATATTAGCAAGTGATTTTAGTAATGAATAAAATCTTTTCTGAAAAATAATTCATTATCTCTTTACGTACGTCAAAAAAAACAAAACAGTTTTTTCTAGTGCCGGTCCTACGTATTTGATTCTTGGTTTTTACGACTTGCTAGGAAAAAAAACTTTGAAAGCAATCTGATCTTGTGAATGTTTGTATAAATCACATTTTTGAATCACCAATAATACAGGGTACGGCAGAACAGCGACAAGGTTTTGAAATGGTGGATTTTTATATCATAAATATACAGAGTGGGTCACTGGAATTCAACTGTTTTGATTATTAGTGATTATGTTTGAGTATCGCATTAGTATGTGTCTAGGTTCTTTTCGTTTGAAAATAGCCGCAAAGGTATAAAGGGGTATAGTTTATACCGGGTTTCTCGATATTATTTTGTTTACTGTTGAAAAAAATATACAAGAATTTATGTGCTACCGAGAGCGACAAAAGAACAGGAGTTAAAAAGTATTTTTTTTTCATTCGAATTTTGGCTGGTATCCGACTGAATAATATTAATGGTCTTGAGGCCCAGTTACGAAAATAAAGGGTGGATAGTTTGTTTATCGTGTTAAAATTGGAAAGTTAGTTTGTTAAAAAAAAAAACATTCAATTTGTTCATATACCTTGATTCTAAATTTTTGCGCGTTTATTTTGCGGCACTTAACTACATTTTTCATTTCACTTTTTAATCATGTCTGAAGAAATGAAACCAAACCATTTGTTAGCGAATGAAGTTACTAACGAACTCCGAATAAGGGGCATAAACACTGCTCGAGATATTAGTGATAAACGAAAAATATTAGGTAGAGCCCTCCTGAAAGAGAGGCACCGACAATTGCATGTTTCTGATCCAGATTTCAATTTTACAACTGAAAAAGAAGCCATAACAACTACCATGGATAGTATAAAATCTTTTATTAACGATTTTTCTGGTCCTGCTACTGATAGTTTATATGTACGATTGCGCTCTAGATTAATACACGTAACGGAAAGGGTAAAACGTATGAAACCGGAAGAGGGAAACGCAGCTCAAACGATGTTTAAAAACGAGTCGTATGCAACTTGCCTCCAGTATGAAGCAGAACTAGATGAAAAGGTAACGAATGCAGTAACGCCAACTCCCGCAGTGCAAAATACCTTACCTACAGTTATTACAGTTACGTCGCCGTCAGCGTCAAATGGTCTTGTACATGAGTGGGGCGTAAAATTTGATGGAGTTTCCAGAGATTTCGGGGCCGAGGAATTTATTGAAAGAGTTGAAGAGTTAGCCGAAGCACGGAAAGTTAGTAAATCTGATCTTTACGCATCAGCTGTAGATTTATTTTCCGGTAAGGGACTTGATTGGTGGCGTTTTGTAAAAAGTTCAGTTAGTAATTGGGATTCGTTGGTAGAGAGACTCAGGCGGGATTTTTTACCATCCGATAATGATGAAAATTTGTGGAAACTTATTAAAAATCGAAAACAACGGAATAAAGAATCCGTTACTATTTTTATCGCGGAGATGGAATCTTATTTTCGTAGATTGAAGATCACCCCCGCCGAAGTCACTAAAATAAATAAAATTCGAAAAAATGTACTATTCAAATATTATGAAAAAATCGCTTTAACGGATTTTAGTACTGTGAAAGATTTAGCTGAAGTTTGTAAAAAATGGGAAGAAGTATTTTCAAATCGCGGTAGGAATGAAGTAGAGGTCTTGGAGCTTGATTCGTATGATTGCTCGCGGCCAATAGCAGGGCCTAGTCAACATTTTCCTCGTCATTCCATTTCTTCCAATTCTGACCATTTTTCTAATATGAGAGGTACTAGTAGGTCATCCTTTGGTTCGAGAGGTAACCATAGTCGGCAATCAAATAATTTTAATAGGCATCCGGTTTATAGAAATAGTAATGAATCGATCAGAGGGACTCGTACTCCAGCTTCGGTGCCGAATAATCGCGATAATCCTAGAGATGATAATTCTAATATAACTCTCCAATGTTGGAACTGTGGAGGGGATAATCACTCATATCGGCATTGCAGGCAAAAAAGAAAATTGTTTTGTTTCAGATGCGGTAATCCGGGTGTAACTACTTCTAGCTGTCGAAGTTGTTCGGGAAACGGTGCCTCGAGGTGAATTATACTGGTCTAGTTGCGCCTCGAAACTTGAGTAAGACCAGATCACGTGTGTCATTTAGATATTACAATCGCACGGCCGAGCAAAAAAAAATTATTAGTGACGTGCAAGCATATTTTTTTAATTCTGATAAGGAGCGAATTGAAACTGTCCCATTATTGGTCGAAAAATCAAATGATAATAGGCCCTATGTAGCGGTAAAGGTGTTCGATGGTGAGATAGTTGCACTTTTAGATAGCGGCGCTAGTAGGAGCGTTATCGGAGAGAATGGAATTTACATTTTAGAGAAATTCGGTCTTAAGCTAGAACCCCCCGGTACCAAGTTCGTAGTGACTGCAGACGGTCAACGACAAGTAGTAGAAGGTTGTGTAGAATTACCTATTTGTGTAAATCATTTATGTAAAATTGTCCCTGCGCTAGTAGTTCCTTCGCTCAAGTATGGTGTCATATTAGGCAGCGATTTTTGTAAAAAGTTTGGAATTAACATTGATTTTGCCAACAATGAATGGCATGTTGTTGGAGAGGTACGCCTAGATGTAATAAACTCAATAGAATTAGAGCGTGTTAAAACACCTTCTAATGCGTTTAATTATAAAGATCCTGGCAAAAGTACCGACATTGAGGAAGTGATTGATATGTTCAGGTTATTGAACCCAGAAGGCAAATTGGGGCGAACGAATAAACTGGTGTATCACATAGATACTGGGAATGAAAAAGCAGTGAAACAGCGACAGTATCCTTTTTCTCCCTATATGCTCACGCATCTGAATAAAGAGTTGGATCACATGTTGGAGTTAGGAGTGGTTGAACCGTCGACTAGCGATTGGTCTTCCCCAGTTCTCCTGGTGAAAAAGGCGAACGGAAATTACAGGTTCTGTTTCGACGGGAGACGACTCAACGCTCTCACGAAAAAAGATTCGTACCCATTACCTTTCATTGATAGGATTCTGAGTACGCTGAGTGATGCCCGTTACATATCCTCCGTAGACCTACGGAGTGCTTTTTGGCAAATACCACTAAGTCCTGAATCCAAGGAGAAGACAGCTTTTTCCGTAAATGGCAGAGGGCTTTTTCAATTCACAGTTGTTCCATTTGGATTATCTAATGCTGCCCAGTGTCAGCAGAGGCTGATGGATGCTTTGTTCGGGCCAGAGTTAGAACCAAATATTTTTGTATATTTGGACGATATTATTATCGTGTCGAGAACAATCGATGAACATCTATGTTTGTTGAGAGAAGTTGCTAACCGTCTTCGGGAGGCAAATCTCACTGTGAATTTCGAGAAATGCGAGTTTCTAAAGTCTTCCCTGAAGTATTTGGGTTTCGTCGTTGATGGAAATGGTTTGCGAACCAATCCTGATAAAGTTACAGCCATGTTAAACTTTCCAAGACCGACGACTACCACGGAGATAAAGAGGTTTACTGGAATGTGTGGATGGTACCGAAGGTTTGTACCACACTTTTCGTCGTTGATGGCACCAATAAATAATCTTTTGAAAAATAAGAAGAAGGGGCAAAAGATTGTCTGGAACGATGATGCGGAGAAGAGCTTTAAAAAAATCAAAGAGGCACTAGTATCGGTTCCTATACTTTCCAGTCCAGACTTTTCATTACCATTTATTATTCAGTGCGATGCCTCGGAAACGGGTTTAGGATGTGTATTGACTCAAAACCAGCAAGGTCAAGAGAAGGTCATAGCTTTCGCGAGCAGAAGCCTTTCTAGGACCGAACGTAACTACAGCGTAACTGAAAGGGAGTGTTTGGCAGTTCTTTTCGCATGCGACAAGTTCAGACCATACGTTGAAGGTACGAAGTTTACCGTAATTACTGACCATGCATCACTTAAGTGGTTGAGTAGGATGAAAGATCCCTCTGGTAAGTTGGCTCGTTGGAGTGTAAAACTTAACCAATTCGAGTTTGATATAGTTCATAGAAAAGGAAAGTTAAATGTAGTGCCCGACGCACTGTCGCGTAGTCCTGTTGATGTACCAGAACGGGAAACTGAATTCTTGGATCAGCTAGTATCAGACCTCGATGATTGTATTACGTTAGACATAAACCTTTCCGAAGTTGATGACTTTTATAAGAAAATGCGTACTAAGGTTTCTGAAAACCCGGACGAATTTCCCCAATGGACGGTTAAATCAGGTTATGTTTATAAGTTGATACCATCTAAGATACCACTCAATACGAATATTTCTGAATGGAAACTTTTAGTACCGAAAAAACAACGTAAAAATATTCTGATGAATTGCCACGATAGCCCTAAGTCTAGCCACTTGGGCTATACTAAAACCTTGGCACGAGTTTCGCTGACTTATTATTGGCCAAAGATGCGAAGAGATGTGTATCGCTATGTCAAGGCTTGCCAAGTTTGTGGAGCGCAGAAAAGTCCTAATACTCTTGGATTTGGTCTGATGGGTGCCGAAAAGAAGATCCGGTTCCCCTGGCAACTGATCTCTGTAGATCTAATGGGACCGTTTCCTCGTAGTAAAAGTGGATATTCGTATTTACTTGTAGTGAGCGATTGGTTTTCGAAATACCCCCTCTTACAACCTCTTCGGAAAGCGAATACGCATAGTGTATGTGATTTCTTGGAAAATCAAGTGTTCTTAACATACGGAGTTCCACAATTTATAACGTGTGATAATGGTCCACAGTTCGTGAGTGCGGAGTTTAAAAAACTCATGAGAGAATATAAGACGAAGATTTGGTATACGGCTAAGTACCACGCGCAAGCAAATTTTGTGGAGCGTACCAATCGAACCGTGGGTACGGCTATAAGGAGTTATGTTGATAGCGATCAACGAAATTGGGACAAGAATATACCGAAAATTGGTTTCGCGATACGGACGGCAAAATATGATATAACGGGGTTCAGTCCTGCGTTTATTAATTTTGGTAGGTTAATTCCTGGTTCCGGAGATTATTATGGTAATGTGAATATCACAGATTTGGAAGTCGATAATCAGGAGCAATACGTACAGAGTTTAGGAATACTTTCAGAAATCTACATGGATGTACAGGAAAAGTTGAATAAAGCGTATGTGAAAAATGCAAAATTGTATAACACCAGGAAACGAGATTTAGAATTTTACGTTGGCGATAAGGTCTGGAAACGAAACAAGGTATTGTCGGATGCTTCTCGAAGTTTCGCACAAAAACTAGCTCCCAAGTTTATACTTTGCACCGTTCATAGGAAACTTTCGAAATTAGTCTATACTTTGAAACGATCTGATGGCGTAAATGTCGGTAATTGGCACATAAAAGATTCAAAACCATACACCAGTATTAATCCGGATTCGGCTGATGAGGCCGACTAGTGTTAGTGTTGGTATGTCCCTCAATCGGAGTACGGAGTTTCAATTCATTAACAGAAAGGTAGAAATAGTTCTTATTTAGGTAGAATTATTTTATAATTTATAACCTAGGATAGGAGGTAGATTAAGGTATAACTGTAGATTACTATTTAGAGTAGGATTAGGCGCGCGCTTAAGTTAGGAATTTTAGTCTAATTATAGTTAATCAAACACAAAAAAAAATACAGACTCTGCTCTATTTTTTTTCCGTTGGAAGGGGGTGTTTATGTAACGTAAAATTTGAACACTTCAGAAACGTTGGGATAATTTTGTTAACCTGGGTATAGATAACTCAGAGAGAATCGAAATGACCTTACTAAATCAACAAGTAACGCGGTAGATATTTGGAATAAACATATTTACTAGGGTAAGGAAGGTTGCATACCATATGCTAATTCAAAGATTAATTGATTTAAATATTGGAATTCAAATTTGCGCATGTCCCGACTAACAGAACGGTAAAGAGATCGAGAACGAAGGAGTCGAGAAGATTAGCTGGTACAAAATTTTTCGTTGGTTTATCAAAAGAAGCGAAATCACATTCCTGTACCTGTTGATATCTAAAGGAATTTTGGAGGCTGTTCTGGGAAGAAGGTAGGTTGCATCCTTATCCGTTTTGACAATTATATCGTTGAATCAAAAGTTGAATTCAATTCCTATTTTTGTAGATCTGTCAGGCCTCCATACCTTATCATATCAATAACGCCGTTTTTACATATAAATTGGTAACACGGAGATTACTATTAATCACAATAATTCATTGGTGCAGTTGGATAGGAAATGATGAATGAATAATTTTCACCTTGGACTTCAATCAGTTGGATCCTAAGGTCAGACCAAATCTATTTTTTATTTCATATGGAAATTGTGCAAGGACGTAGGAGAAATTTCCCCGTGTACCGTTAGAATTCCAGCATATATCCCTTCCTGGATTATTTAACCTTCCCTTCCTGATTTTGCAAAAGGCGAGCTCTGGATTAGAAAAGATAATCCTAACAAATATTTAGTTCCCTCATATACGTACTATTATTGTGACCCTTGGGGTCGTTCGAAAGAAATAAAGTGTTAAATTTTGAAGTGTAAGCCAAGGGTAACGTTACTCCGGGTACCGATATTTTTTTATATATCAATTATTAATATACAATATAATATTTATTGTGGCTTTATTGCCTTCTCCGAAAGTCCGTGAAAGTGTTTTTTATATTTCCCAGTTTAGAGAAAACAAGCTGGGTGGCGCCCATAAAAACAAAAAAAGAAACTAAAAAAATTCTGAATTAGAGAACTGATTTTCCATGACATTTTCCCAGACTTACTCACGACCCAGTCACCAGACGAGAGCAACCGGAGCATAAGTATCCCAAGAATTCGAAAATAACGGGATAATTCAACCCGATGATGATTCCACCTCATCCGAATATAGCGAAGAAGAATTTTGATTTTTCTATCAATTTTGTTGGCCTCTATTATTTTGTAAATATATGTTTGACGAGAATTCGGTGTGATCATTTGTGTTTTCATTGTATTTTTACAAGTTATCGACTCGGAAATCAACTACCTTGAATTTCGAAGTTTTTCATAATTACCCATGGTGGAAAAATTCAGTTGAGATAACTTTTTCATGGGGTGATCAATTGCTATGATTGTAAGAATAAGTAACTGAAAAACTAGCACTGAAAAATAATATGCCAACGTCTATGTCGAGGCGGGAAATCCTTCTCTGTGCTGTTCCAATAGGCCTTTTTACCACAATTTTGTTTTGTGCGCATTCGTCAGTATCAGCCATCTTTTTGTAAACAACCATGTTAAAGAGCCCGCAACTCATGTTTCGAACATTATAATATAAATTAAAGTTTATTACTTGTAAAAAAAAGTAGTAAGTCAAAATAATCAGAAAAAAAAATGTATACTCCATTCATTTGTTTGTAGAGATAATATTCCTTGCACAGCCATGGTTGATTAAAACAGTACGAATGTTTTGAATTACCGCAATTTCAATATGACAGCTACGCTTGCGCTCGTCTTATGATGAAAAGCCCTATTGGTATTGGAAATACTATACCAAAACCTTAAGATGTTTATGTAATAAAATTATTGAATAAAACAATATACGACTGTTACAAAAGCAATGAGATTCCTACAACTGAAATAATAAGGAAGAAATTGAATACTTCTGGCCATAATGTGAGCTGCTGTGATGAAACTCTTCAGAATTGGATAAAGAAACTCACTCTAGCTTTGAATCATCATGAATACGTTTCAAACCATAGTGGATGTTACGTCATAGTTTCAACGCCAGAACGAATGTATCAAAATCACAGACGAATACGTTTTGAGTACATGAGCGCCAGAAAACGCCTATAGTTTATGATATGAATGAAAATGTCCAAAAATATTCTTCTTCTCTTTCATCATGTAATGGCTTCAGCTACTAAGACTATAATGTATTGACTGTGCATTCAATTATTCAAGTGTCAGCTGTCAGCTTCGAGTGCTGTCCACTGCCTCTTCTTCTTCCATTTTTTTTCAATATTGATTATTTGTAGAAAATTCCACTACGGTTGGCAACTCTGTAGGAGATGATCCGAAATCGGCGTAATTTCCAAGATAATGCGACCCACGATGATCGAATCGTTACAGCTTCCTAACTGGAGTCATAGACGAAGGGTTGAACGGCAGTTTCATATTCATGACGTAATACAAGATCATGTGACATCACATACGATTCAAGGCCAAGTCAAAGGCGGATAGTGGAAAAGGGGTTTCAAAGTCAAAGTCAGCGTGACAGTGGGAAGGAGGTAGAGGTGGGAAAAGATTCAGAACCCTCATTAGCACCCTATTCTGAAACCTTAGCTCTTCAATAGATTTCATGATTGGTCATCTACTTATATGAAGTCGCCCTCACCATAAATGACATTGTACTAATCTTTGCAAATCCGAAAAAACGCTCGAGACAGGTCGATTTTCATTGGGAGGGGCATAGTTTTTTCCCCATTTACAGCGTCGTCACTTCAACCCCGGAGCAGAGGGGTGAACAACCCTTGGAATTTAAATAGGGAATAGGGGGCGCACATCGTTTGAAAGATCTTGGAATTCTCTAAACAATGCTGTGGAAAGTTATTTCCGATAATTACCTTTTTCAATTATAGCAACAAATTATTGCACGCCACTGCTCAGTTGGAATGTATTTGGAACTCTTCCATTTGTTTCTTACGCTACTTTTTTGTTAATTTTTTAGTTCTTCTCTGATAAGAGGACTATAACAATTGAGAAATGGTTAAAAATACTGTTTCTATTTTTCATTTTTATGTTACAAATGATATCTACATCATCAATAGTAGTGAGTGCTGTGAAGTGTTGCTAAAGAAACAATGGTTTACACAACTGCAGAGAGAGAGTTGAGTTAATTGAACTGTACTATGGAAATAGACGTTGTGCGGCGAGAGCTGCTGACCTGTTTAATTAACAACATGGGAAGAATGTGTCGCGACAGTATGTTTTCGATTTGATTGCAAAATTTCGCGCAACTGGATCTGGGCTATGTTGAGCTTGACCATACTTTGAACACAAAAAAGTTAGCATTTGTTTCTCGGGTGTCACAAACTAGCATTTGGCGTATTTTAAAAACCCAAAAAATGCATCCTCACTAGATTAAATTAACGCAAGAACTGAATGACAATGATTTCGATCGACGCTTGCAATTTTGCGAGTTGTTTAGTGAACGAGCGGTGGAAAATCCACATTTTGTTTTCAACACTTGCTTCATTGATGAATGTTCTTTTTTTCTGAATGACACAGTTATTCGCCATAATTGTCGCTATTGGGCTAATTCAAATCCTCACATTTTTCATGAAGAGCATACGTCCACAAAAATTAAATGTATGGGCTGGATTTTTTCGTGATCGTATTGTTGGCCCACTGTTTTCAGAAGGCAATTTAACTGGACAAATATATCTGGCGCTTCTGGAAGGTACTATTGATCCCCTTCTCACTAATATTATCGAAAATTACTACAATTATCGGGAGAATTTGTAAATATTTCAACAAGATGGGACTCCTCCGCTCTATGCTCTGCCTGTTCGGCAGTATTTAGATCAGACTTTTACAGATCACTGGATTGGGAGGCGGATTACTATCGAATGGCCACCACGATCAACAGACCTTTCGCCGTTGGATTTCATTCTGTAGGGTCATATGAAGAGTAGAATTTACTGTACTTCTCCTGTATCACTTGAAGATTTACGGCAGAAATGCTCCACAATGTTCGAGAACGTTTCTAGCAGAATCTCTATTATTGCATGGACGCTGGAGGTGCCCATTTTGAGCATATGCCTGATATGAGAATGAAGTGAGTAACTTCAACCCTAAATTTAATATGGTTCTTCCAAATTAAAAAAAATGTACACCGTTGTTTAGAGGATTCCCAGATCTTTCAAACGATGTGCGACTCGCCCCCAGTTCCCTATTAAAATTTCAAAGAATGTTCACCACTCTGCTCCGGGGTGGAAGTGACGATGCTGTAAATGGAGAAAAAACTGTCCCCATCCCAATAAAAATTGACCTGCATGAGCGTTTTTTAGGATTTGCAAGATTAGTACCCAAAACCATCATGTCAAGTTTTCGATGGTCCACCCTGTATAGTGTCACATATAATGTCCGCAACACATGCAAGTTTCTCTCATCGATTGAGAAATGAGTAAAAAACAGCTTCTTTCTTTATCATGTCAAACTTGACATTTTTGAGAAATCTTCAAAAAATCAGGTGAGAGAAAAGTTATAGCAAACGAATCAGTTTTCAAAACTGTCGTTATTGACCCAAAAACAATTCAAATTTTGTAATAGAATGCCATGATCAATATTTATTCAGGACAAATATATGGTATGGTTTACTACATAAACAACTGATTAGACCCTATTCTTTGGAGAAAATTCGAACACAGACATCTACAGAAATTTCATCACGAAGCAGTTGTCTTAAGTTTTGGATAATCTATCTCTGCCTCACCGATCCCCGATACGGTAAAAGTGAAATACTGTCTCTCAGTCAGATGTTTGGGAGCAACATGATGGAACGAGATTGGAAAGTTAATTGGCCACCAAAATCACCAGATTTATTTCCGATGGACTATTTTCTATGAGGTTATCTGAAATAAAAAGTGTTAAGGCACATACTAGCAAACAAAAAACAGTCAGAGAATATCATTGGGAAGTGGTGTGTCCAATTCATTGAAAATGCCACAAAATCTGTTAATGAAAGGACTATGATTTGTATAGCACGGCATACCAATAATGATGAAGCAGGTGTTTGGGCACTTGCATCAGACAGGAAATGACGTCGGACAACACTCACTTGTGAAACCCTTCTTCCCAATTCACGTCATGTGTCACTTTTTCCGCCATGTCCTTGTTATTTGTCAACCCTACTTTTCATTGCCACCTTTCCCGCTCACGTCGTCTGTCACTTTTGCTGCCCATGCGATCTCACCGCCAATTTTTTCTTGCCCACGTCGCCTGTCACGTTTCCCCGCCCAACACACTTACTGTTCAACACAATGATTTTTTTTCGCCACACACCACCGAGCGGTCAATCATGTCACCATTATTTTCCCTGATCACATCGTCTCTCTTTCCCGTGGGTTGGGCTACCTATCAAGCGCGTCCCCAGATGGCGGATATGGGAACGGCCAAGGGACTGTCCGGGAAGCCAATGTGGTCAGTGGCAGAAGTAAGTAGGGTGAGGGGAACGAAAACTCCCTAAGAGCCTTTGCGAAACATGCCACCGTGGACCAGCCTACCCAAGCTAAGGTATAAGGAATCGTGTCGACAGGTGAATAGCTGCAGGGTGATATGCGGTTACGAACGATCCCCTTGTGGAACCGGGCGAAACCTCATTGTAATCAGTTTTCCTCTGGTAATGCGAGGATCTGCCAGAGTGACTAACTTTTCCCCTGATACCTGTGAATGAAACAAACACAAAAACAGACACAGAAATAACAAAAACTACTCCCGAGGCTGGACAGAAATGCTCACTTCAACCTATGGCGGTGGCTGAGGATGAAAAGAAATGTCCATCCCAATCTACCACTTGGAATGAGGCTGGACATGACAGATCACCTCGTGATATGATACAAAGGCCAGGGAGTAAGCGCATTTGCTGCACCGAGGCCAAAAAGAGAAAGACAGCGATAGAGACAGGAGTGGAAGCAACTATAAGTGCCCCCTCCTCCTCACCCACTCCATCTCCAACAGCAAGGGTTGCCTCTGCAGGAAAGTGCTCTTACTTGAGCACCTCCACGGAGGGAACCCCAAGAAGGTCAAAGAAGCCGCGCAATGACAGTAATGTTGCTGCACTTTCCGAAACATTCACGAAGGCCGCTGTGAGACACCTCAAGGTTGCCAAAGAGAGTGTGTGTTCGGCGGGTCTTGGCCTCCACCTGCCGATATAAAGGAGATGTCTCCTAGTGACCTGTCCACCTTCCTGGAAAGAACAGAATGGACGATGACCTAGGAGAACAACTCCTCGGGAGGATGTACAATGGGCCACATGTAGCCTAAGTGCTCTGGGTCTACACTTACCCTCTCTACTTTACAGATACAGATAGAAATCGTATGTATTTCTGTCATACCCAAAGAGCGTAAGTAAACGGCGATGAAAAGTAGAATTGACTATCACTTAGGTGTGGCGTGACAAAACTGGCGGTGACTTTGTTTTGGTCTAGAAACGATTCTTCGACTATGAAGTGACAAACAAACACAAGTCTTTGAAATTGTGTTGGGCCTTGGATGAGATGCTCGTTTTGTATTTGATCCATGGTCTTCGAATTGCTATTTAATTTTTTGATTTGGTATGACGTAAGCGTAGACGGATTCACATCAAGTTCAAGCTGAGATGTAACCTTAGGGAGACGTGTGTAAGAGTGAGAGAAACGGTTATACAGTGCATTTCTTCAATGCTCCCCCTTTCATTTTTTGAACGAGTCAACTCATAAATTGGAATTTGGGATAATGGAATTAATGCATGAATACTTTATTGTAAAGTAAGATGCCGACTGAACGCCATCTGAGAAAAAAATAATTGAATAGAAAGGAGGGGCCTTGTGACACACCTTTTTGAAGCTCTTGACAAATGCTTCACAACCCTAGAATTTAATGTCAATATCTTCAACTACTACAAAATGGCGTAGCTTTAAATAATTGCCTGAATACATTGACATTTAACTACATAATATGAGGTAATGAGCTTGAGGCCAGTTCAGAAGATGCTCGAAATGGTTGCCTTGAACTTCTTGACATATGAAGAGCCTATCCGATATTTCACGCCGAACATTTTTGAACACAGTAACGTCAATATCTCTACAAATATTTATTATTCTCTGTCGTATATCCAATATTGAAGCAGGTTCAGTTCCGTACACCTTTTGCTTCAAATAGTCCCATAAAGAAGTCCAAAAGTGTCAGATCTGGCGAGCGGGCTGGCCATTCTCTAAGACCTCGACGGCAAATCCAACGACCAGGAAAAGTAGTATCCAAATAGTTTCTTACTTGTCTGGAGTAATGTGGTGGTGTTCCATCTTGTTGGAATACAATATCCATATCGAATTCATTAGGATTCGCTTCGACGATGTCAGTGATGAGTGGGTCAACAGTAGTTTCCAGCATATTCAAACACAGTTCCCCTGTTAAATTTTTATCAATAAATAGAGGTGCTACAATATGGTTTCCCAATATTCCTGTCTAAACGTTAATTTTTTCTGGATATTGGGTATGCCTTTTCTCGGAAAACTTGAGGGTTGGTGTCACTTCAATAACGGCAATTTTGTCTGTGAATATTGCCGTTTATAAAAATTTACATTTGTCACTGAAACAAATATTGTGGAGATAGGTAGGAGGCCTTGTAATGGTTTCCGTAATGATTTCCGTCATGATTTCGCAGAATTCTATTCTTCAATCAGGGTCATCTTCAGTTAATTGGGTACCATTTTAATTTTGTGATTTTTTGATTGATTCGGCCTTTACTTGATGAAGATCCATAGTAATTTCAAAAACTACACCTCAACGATTTGATCCCCACAAACTTTACTTAAATAATATATCACAACATGTTTCGCTAAGACATTAGTTTTTCAAGTGATTTGTACAATCAAATCACTTGAAAAAGCTAATGTCTTACCGAAACATGCTGTGATATATTTTTCAAATGAAGTTTGTGGAGATTAAATCGTTGAGGTGTAGTTTTTGAGATTTTAATTTTGTATGGATGATACCTACTCCTCCTCAAAAGTCTCCACACAGTAGAAGGAGATACCTCAAAAAAATTCACGACGGAATAAGTAGACTGTTCAGGATTCACTACCAATTCACCAATTAGTTACACTTGATGTTCTTCCGAAATGAACGGATGACATGGGGGCTTCTTGTTGTAATTTGGATACATGTTCCCCTCAAATATTTTCTACAGGTAGGACGATTCGGAAAACATTCATTGAAAATCCTTTCGGTCTCGTGAAAGTTAGGCATCGCAATGTAAATGAAAATCGCTTCAAATTTTTCTTTCAATGGACGAGAATTGACCCTTTTACAGATTTTTGACTTGGTACCTTTCTACTAGTAAAACCGAAAACTGAATGAGAATATTTTAACTGCACAATGATGTTCATTGTCCTAGTGACATTTTTTGTCGTTTTTGTAAACAAAAAATAACTCGACAAACCTTATCGGGTTGTTGAAATTGCCATATGGCAGATAAAAAGGAACATTTCTGGAAATATCGATATTAATGTGTTTGTCTTCATGAAATTATTCAGTGTTCCTCCATTTTGTAGTAGGTGAAGATATTACCTTCATATTCTAGGGTTGTGAGCTTTAAAATGATGTGTCTCAAGACCCCCTTTTCCATTTAATTTTTTTCTCAGATGGCCCCCAGTCGCTGTCTTGAAAGTTTTATTTGTCAATTTCACTTCAAAATAAAGTATTGATGCATTAATTTCATTATCCCAAATTTCAATTTTTTGAGTTGACCCGTTCAAAAAATAATAGGAAGGGGACATTATAGAAATGCTCTGTATGTCCTCCGCGTCAGACTGTAGCTCTGGAAGGTACTTTATCTGAAACTTCGAGTTAACTGCAATCAACACTCCGCCACCGTCGGACTTTAAAGATGATTTTTTATCGCGATCACGTGTAAATATTTGCTATTCACCACTCATAATACTTCCGTTGAGCCATGTTTCCGTGAGTTCTACAATGTCACTGTCTACTGAATTCATTGGTTTCAGATCGTAAGCCTCTGGTATTTTGGTATATAATTTTGAGTTCGTTTGGCGCCATTTTGAAATTTGGATTCAAAAATACATATTCCAAAAAATTTACTTCAATTTCTGCAGGGTTTCAGTTGATTTCACATTTATTATCTTCGATGTGTCAACTTTTCTTAGGGATAAATTGCCATTTTCAGCGTTTTTGTAGAGAAGTTTGTTAGTCATAGTTAGGTGTGCATTGACGAAAAGTTGCTTAGATACTCTTTTATTTTTAGTGAAGCAATGTTGTTCTGTTTACAAATAGTTTTGGCGGCAGTGATGAAGTTGTCTCTATATTTACGAGAGTTTTATTTGACTATTTCATTTTTTATTTGGTTGCTGAGTTTCTATTTATGGCGAATCTATAAATTGCAGTTGATAAACTCTCCAATTTCATCCAAAACATGAAAAAGGTTCTTTCCTTTTTTAACACGCTTTCATTAAGTTCACCTGTATGTATGTTTGTTTGTAACTTTCTTTGTTTGATTTTTTCTCTGGCAGATGGCGCTGTACGTAACCTTCTTAATATACCAACATTATTGCTTGATTTATTCGCGGGCAGATGGCGCTATACGTAACCTATTCGATATATTCGCGAGCAGATGGTGCTGTATGTAACCTGCTTAATACTATTTGAACTCACTTCACATGTATTTCTTCATTCGATTTTTTTTTAATAACACGTGCGCCTGCTGCCTTATATATAAATCTCCTTTGCGCGTCTGCTACCTTATTTGCAACCCTTTTTTGCGCTCCTGTTGCCTTGGGTTTGGTAGCTGATTTTCAGGCTTCCTCTCCGAAATCGGAAAATATCAATTTTCATTTTTGTAAACAATATACGGCTGATTGACCCCAAAGTTCAGATGAAATAAATATAGTTTAAAAAGACTGGAAAACACGCGTTTATAACATACGAAACTAAAAACTGAAAAATTTATATAGTTTGAAAAACTAAGAAACAGGCTCTTGAAGAACATCGAACTGAAAAGCTAAAAATATTTTTTTTAAATAGCCTAAAACAATAACGAACGAAAAATATTAGTATTATTGTGAAAAAAGCGTGGACGCTTTGTGCCATATTTTTTGTATATCAAGCGGCCGTCGCTTTTTTCACAATAATAGTAGTATTTTTCGTTAGTTCTCGTTTTAAGCTCATTTGAAAAATATTTTTATCTTTTTAGTTCGATGTTCTTTGAAAGCGTTTTTTTACTTTTTTAAACTGTATTTATTTTTTCTGGTACACCTTTCAATTTGATGGTGTTTAGTCGTGACATCTGGTGTAATCCATTTAGTTTCGAATTGATATAATCCATATCAGTATTCATTTGTAAGTTTTAATTTATCGAACAATCTTTGTTTGAGAAATATTCCTTCATGCCGAAACACTCAAATTTGTCTGTGAAATCACTCAAAAATCCACCTGTAGAAGGGTGATATTATCCTTCTTTATGTGTGAATGTAATGGAGTGTGTGTCATAGTAGAGAACGCTTTACGCTAGTTTTCACAAATGACCATATAGTTTGAGACGAGCTTGGTTCGTAACATTACTATATACAAAGGTTTATAACTTTCTTTGGAAAAGTAGTGAATATGGTAACCTTTAGGATTTTCATAAAATTTTGACAGACGTTTAAAAACTCGTCAAAAACGATGAAAATCGCAAACTTGAAATAGTCGTAGACTCGCTTTTTCAGGTAAGTTTTTGCAAAGCTTTTCATATTATAATTGTCGTATTACTTCGGAAAATTCAGAACCTATCTAAAATTTAAAACAAACTTGTAGGGGGGACCGGGGCAAGATGAAGTTCGGGGCAGCACGGGAAGTAAGCTTGTGTGCGTGAATAGTAATCGTGTTCGGAGCGGCGACAGCGCCATTTGCACGAACCTCACTTTCCGCTAGTGTTTCCAAGCAGAGCGAACAGGTTAGAACTCGTTTTTTGCGTTGCAGAGGGAAAAAAGTGATATTGCAAGTGTTTTTAAGCGATATTTGATTCGAAAACTGATGTACAGACATGTAAGTGCCCGTGTTAATGTATTATTTCAATCCCGAGCTTATTATAGTAGTCCAAAACATCGAATTCAAACCAGATTTTTGCGCCGGTAAAGTTTGAGGTTAGAATTGCGTCATCTTTTTTACCTACGTGTGGATCGGGGCAAGATGATCGGGGCGTAATGAAATACTATCCCGTTTTGCCCCGCCCTTGTGATTAAAATAACATTTTCTATGTACTGATAATCAAGTGACTGAAAAAGGTAAAAAATAAATGAAGAAACCTGGAAAAGAGACTGCAAAGGAGATTAAATACACAACTGACAAGGAAAACCTGCAGAAAAAGCATCAAACCAAAAGGTACAAAAAAAAACTGAATCGGAAGATAGTTCATCCCAAGAAGAGGATGATGACTGTGCTTGCATATCTATTGTGGGTACTTATACTCAGATTCAACCGAAGGTTGGGTCATCTGCGGCGTGTGCTACGGTTGGGCGCATAAATGGAAATATTCGAAAAAACTGATGAATATATGAAGAAAAAGGTTTTTTCGAAACCAACGTGCCAATACGGAAAAAAATTGCGATAAATTGGTGAATAAATGGCTACAAAAAATAGGAAATTCATCTGAAATCATCTGTTAAATTTGCCTAATCACTTGGCAACACTGTACGAGTGGTAAAGTTTGACAACTTTGATTTATGTTTATGTACCTGTGGGTTTATAATAAACATATTTGTGTTTTTAAGAATATTATTTGCAAAAAACAGCAGTAAATAGGTGAATAAAGATGCAGTTAGTGTATTGGCTACAAAAAAGAGAGTTTATAGTGTTGTACAGATTGCTAGATAGACATTTCCCAAAAACTCGTTTTTTTCAACTAAAAAAGAGCATATATCCCAAAGTTATAATTTCCGCACGAAAATTTCGCTTGCTACAGTGTTTTTTTCATGTTTTGCGCACCTGCGCAAGTTTTATGAATATGAAGCTTACCATATTCGCTACCTTTACCCTTCCTTTTTCATACTTTCAATCAACTATTAGGATATTTCCATTTATTAAAAAGATAGAAGATAGAATCCACATATGTGGTAGGATCCATGAGGTTTTCGACTGATTTTCTCTATCGCCCCACTTTACCAATAACGGGTTGAGCATATATTTAGCTACCATATTACATGTAGTCACCATGTATTTGTATTCATCTGGTATGACACTTTTTGGGACATTCGGAAGTTTTCAGTTTCATTTTGACGAACTTGTCCATCATCTCCGTAAAGAGACCGACAACCCTGTTTTTTAAGTTATTATTTCGTTCATAACCCATGTATCTCAGTTATGAACAGTCGCTGTTCAGACTTTTTTGCATGTCTGATACAAAAGAAACATCAACTATTCGTTTATTTCGATAAGTAAAATAGGGTGGAATGAATCTTGAGGTGATGGAATCAGGGCCGTCTCCATGGGTGGGAATGGGGGGAGCCCCCCCAAACTTTTTCGACTTGGGAAACGTTGGTAATTTTTGGGCCGTGAAGATAGAAAAAATAATAGTAAAAAAATGGATGAAAATTAAAAAAATGAAAATGAGAGAAAAGAAAGGGAGAGGGAAAGGGAAAGAACCGGGAGAAGGTTTGAAAACTTCAAAAAAGTTAAATTTCTCCTAAGTAAAAGAACAGTCCAGAACAGTCCATAAATTTTACAAATTTCCCAACTTCTCGCAGTTTTTTCGACTTGAAAAAGTTGTGAAATTTCGGGCCGTGAAAATAGAAACAATAATAGTAGAAAACAATAAGCCCAATATTATTCAAGTGTTGTTTCCTTCCATTTGTATTAAATACATGGTGGATATGAAATAATAATGATTATTATTTTTTTATAATTACCAAAAATTATTTTTGTTTTTGCATACCCTAACGGGCATAGGCATTCAGCCAATCTTTGGATAGCTAAGTAAGAAAATCGATATATTATAGTAGTAACTAATCCCTCGGCTTTCATTTTTTCGAAAGTTGATAAATTTTGCTGGTGGGGTTGGGAAAATTTGAATTCCTTTTCCCCACTGGTATTTCTTTTCGCTACGGCCCTGAATAGAATGATGCATTTTAGTGAACCTTCAACGGTTTTCAGATCGAGTATTTTTCAGAATGTCCTGTAGGAAATTTATCGTACCTATATCGTCGAGGGTAAAACGAGCATATTGTTACGTTTTTAACCCGTAGGTTTACCAATAATTGACTACACTGTGAATCAAATTCGACTTCATTTCACTTAAAATACAACAAACACTTCAACTAAAAATTTCAACTATTATTTGAATGTCTATCGCCTTACTAGATCACTTCGCGTACTGCACTGTTACGTCCACTTCACTGTATACTTGACTGACGAATACGCTTGCAGCCAGCGTTTAAATATCGCAATGGAACAGCATGGAATTTTGCCAAAGTTTTATCGACATCGGTAGCATGTTTCTTGCTGTTTCTTGAGCGGCAGGTAACACTGGATATTCCCACGCTCTCAGCTACGTCACGTTTGGTTTATGGTTACCAGTGGCCGCCGGCATTATTTCCTTTCGGGAATAATTTACAACAATATTTTATGTTCTCTTCTTCTTGAGCTTTATAATATTCTACGGTGTTCCCAGTTCTACTACCATGAATGCTGTTTCAAAATAGAATATATCCGAATGGTATTCAGATATATTCGATTTTGTGATTCTTCGAATCATTTCCCGATGGTATTTCTCTTCCGAACGAAAGCTTTCGGGCTTGAAATAATTTCAAAAAAAGATATTGTTGATATCTATTCAACAAAAAGGCAAACAATTAATATCAAAAACCTTCTACCAACCCTCACTCATCATCGGAACAGATTTTACAGTCGTAGGACTGGAAACACCGTGGAATATTACAAAGCTAAAGAAGAAGAGAAAATAAAATATTTAGTCGTATGCTCGCTTCAAGGATATTTAGGTAACTATGAGAAATTTGTCGTGAAACATTCTGAAGTTTATGTGGGAGAAAATTGAAAAATATTCGACCTGAAAATAGTTGAACGTATTTTCAAAAACTACACCTCATGTTTGTGGAGATAAATCGTGAAGTGTAGTTTTTGAAATAACTATGGATCTTCATCAAGTAATGACCGAATCAATCAGAAAAACGTTGAAGGTGTAATGGTTAAACACTGTTTTACCTGTGGAAATGAACACTTCTTGAACCACTCTTTTTCCAATCATAATATTGAAGTATGGGTCATCCAAATCGATGACCCATACTTGAATCTTGGAAAAACACACCTCGAACCTTTGCTCACGACTTGAATCAATTTGTCAGTATATCGCCTGTTTTTGGCCATCTGTTCTTTTTTCAGCCATTCAACCATACCTAACTTTTTTCCCGCCAGCCTAACTTGTCCAGATGATTCTTTTCTGTATAAATTATAGTAGCCTCAGGGTATACTTAGGGGTGGTGCTTCATACATTCGAGCAATATTCTTGAGTCTACTTCCAGCTTCATAGGCTCGATAGAATCCAGATATACGATAGTTGCGATTCGTATAATACATTCATGACCAGAAACTGACTCTTTAAATTTATTTTTACCATCTGCTGGCAAAAAGTGCTTTAAATAGATTGATTCCACGCCAAAGGCTCATACTCTACCTATGAAACCATCTCGAACATTTAGATTAGAAATAATTTGATTTTTACTATGATAAGCAGTTAGCATCATTTGTTTGTTGTTTGAATTGGGAAGTGCTTATAGCAAAAACATTTTTTGAATATGTTTCTCACAAACAGAATTTGTATGGGTTCACGAAGAAAATTTTGTAACTGAATATATTCCAAGAGGTTTCATACTGTTTCGGAGTGTGAATAAAATTCCAGCTATGAGATTGAACCAAAATATATCGTTATCTAATTTCACACACAATAAATTATTTGACGCTACTGGTGGAATTGTATGACCTGGCCTGGTACCACATTCACCTTCCTAGAGCAAACTGATGCATCAATTTCTAGTTAGTAAGTGTCACCACAAACAGATTCTTTTCCAGGTCTCCAATAAAATGAAAAACCAATTGTTGCCGAAGATATGCACTGGCGATTGATATGACATTCGACGATTTGGTATTTTTTTTAACAACATTTCTCTAGGCTCAACAAAATTTTCATACACTCAGTAATTCCAATTTTCAAATCCTATAGTATTTTATGAATGAGTTTCTATCATTTGTCTATATAAAAATAATTAGACATGAAAATGGAGAAATTAAGAATCGAAAGGATCCCATTCTCAGTTATGTATACTCCTTACAACTTTTACCTTAAATAACGCCACCTTGTGACATTCTTCAGAATTATAGAAATCCGTTAGAGAATCTTTGTGTACCAATAAGTGAGAAAAAAAAAGGAATACAGTTTCATATGATTTATTAAATTCCATGATCATTCATTATATTAATTGCATTCAGTGGTAAAGAATTTTTGAATTCCTCAGGTAGTAACTAAATGGCACAGATTTTTTACCCATTAACCTTTGTATACGTTTGCTATTCAAACTGCGATCTATTAGTACTTCAGCACCGATGTTGTCTACGCTACGTTCAAGTAGATTATCTCCTTCTGTGGGGTCCAAACTCCTACCGATGAGACTTCCTCCACCAATATCATCCAAACTCCGCCCTATCAAAGCTCCACCGCCAATACTGTCCAGACTTCTACCAATGAGATCAACTTCTTCTCTGAGGTCTTGATTTCTATCCATGAAACTTCTACCACCAATATCATTCAAACTGCGACCTATCAGAGGTCCACCACCAATGTTACCTAGCCAAAATGATGGGTTTCTACTTCCACTACTCAAACTTCTTCCAATCAGACCCGGATTTATAGGATCAATCGAACGTTTAGCTGTAGGGTTCAAACTTCTACCGATGAGACTTCCTCCACCAATATCATCCAAACTGCGCCCTATCAAAGCTCCACCACCAATACTGTCCAGACTTCTCTTTCCACTTAAACTTCTCCCAATCAGACCATTGTCTATATTATCTATGGTACGTTTGGCTGCACCGCCAATACTCTCCAGGTTTCTACCAATGAGACTATCTCCTCCTATAGGGTCCAAACTTCTACCGATGCGACTCCCTTCACTAATATCATCCAAACTACGACCAATCAAAGCTCCACCTCCAATATTGTCTAGGCTACGGCCAATAGGATCCAAACTTCTACCGATCAGACTCCCACCACCAATATTATCCAAACTGCGCCCTATCAAAGCTCCACCGCCAATACTGTCCAGACTTCTACCAATGAGATCAACCCCTTCTGTGAGGTCTCGATTTCTACCCATGAAACTTCTACTGCCAATATCATCCGAAGTGCGACCTATCAGAGGTCCACCACCAATGTTATCTAGCCAAGATGATGGATTTCGACTTCCACTACTTAAACTTCTTCCAATCAGACCCGGATTTATAGGATCAATCGAACGTTTAGCTGTAGGGTTCAAACTTCTACCGATGAGACTTCCTCCACCAATATCATCCAGACTGCGCCCTATCAAAGCTCCACCGCCAATACTGTCCAGACTTCTACCAATGAGATCAACCCCTTCTGTGAGGTCTCGATTTCTACCCATGAAACTTCTACTGCCAATATCATCCGAAGTGCGACCTATCAGAGATCCACTACCAATGTTATCTAGCCAAGATGATGGATTTCGACTTCCACTACTTAAACTTCTTCCAATCAGACCCGGATTTATAGGATCAATCGAACGTTTAGCTGTAGGGTTCAAACTTCTACCGATGAGACTTCCTCCACCAATATCATCCAGACTGCGCCCTATCAAAGCTCCACCGCCAATACTGTCCAGACTTCTACCAATGAGATCAACCCCTTCTGTGAGGTCTCGATTTCTACCCATGAAACTTCTACTGCCAATATCATCCGAAGTGCGACCTATCAGAGATCCACTACCAATGTTATCTAGCCAAGATGATGGATTTCGACTTCCACTACTCAAACTTCTTCCAATTAGACCCGGATTTATAGGATCAATCGAACGTTCAGCTGTAGGGTTCAAACTTCTACCGATAAGACTTCCTCCACCAATATCATCCAAACTCCGTCCTATTAAAGCTCCACCGCCAATACTGTCCAGACTTCTATCAATGAGATCAACCCCTTCTGTGAGGTCTCGATTTCTACCCATGAAACTTCTACTGCCAATATCATCCAAACTGCGACCTATCAGAGGTCCTCTACCAATGTTATCTAGCCAAGATGATGGATTTCGACTTCCACTACTCAAACTTCTTCCAATTAGACCCGGATTTATAGGATCAATCGAACGTTTAGCTGTAGGGTTCAAACTTCTACCGATGAGACTTCCTCCACCAATATCATCCAAACTGCGCCCTATCAAAGCTCCACCGCCAATACTGTCCAGACTTCTACCAATGAGATCAACCCCTTCTGTGAGGTCTCGATTTCTACCCATGAAACTTCTACTGCCAATATCATCCGAAGTGCGACCTATCAGAGATCCACCACCAATGTTATCTAGCCAAGATGATGGATTTCGACTTCCACTACTCAAACTTCTTCCAATTAGACCCGGATCTATAGGATCAATCGAACGTTCAGCTGTAGGGTTCAAACTTCTACCGATGAGACTTCCTCCACCAATATCATCCAGACTGCGCCCTATCAAAGCTCCACCACCAATACTGTCCAGACTTCTCTTTCCACTTAAACTTCTCCCAATCAGACCATTGTCTATATTATCTATGGTACGTTTGACTACACCGCCAATACTCTCCAGGCTTCTACCAATGAGACTATCTCCTCCTATAGTGTCCAAACTTCTACCGATGCGACTCCCTTCACTAATATTATCCAAACTACGACCAATCAGAGCTCCACCTCCAATATTGTCTAGGCTACGGCCAATAAGACTATCCCCTCCAATAGGATCCAAACTTCTACCGATGAGACTCCCACCACCAATATCATCCAAACTGCGACCTATCAGAGCTCCACCACCAATGTTATCTAGGCGAAATGATGGATTTCTTTTATTACCACGGAAACTCCTTCTAATCAGATCATCATCTAAATCGTCGACGGTACGTTTGGCTCTCTTTGAATCTGGAAAATAGATATGCTAATGAAAAATATCTTCATATCATGTCTTCACATTTATTTACAATAATCTACTTACTCCACAAAAAGCTATATACATCGTGCATCCTGCACCAAATAATTTTTCAAATTCAAATACGACTATCGGTGTGGCAGTAGCCAGTACGGTTTAATGGATATTCCATTTCCTCAAACACACACACACATACACACAAATTCTTTCACTAAGACTAGAGGGTTGAAAAATATGTACATTATTTACAATTAAAACTAGCGCAAAACAAGTTCCGATGGAAGAGTTACGATATCGGTTTCGGATATTCATGTTCATATATATATATATATATATATATATATATATATATATATATATATATATATATATATATATATATATATATATATATATATATATATATATATAACTTCAACGCCTTATATATCAGAAACATATATATATATATATATATATATATATATATATATATATATATATATATATATATATATATATATATATATATATATATAGGGCTTTTCATGATGAGCGTTAATTAGCCGTTTCTGGCAAACTATTCAACGGATCAACCTGACAATTCCACAG
Source organism: Leptinotarsa decemlineata (assembly GCF_025532065.1). Lineage (NCBI taxonomy): Eukaryota > Metazoa > Arthropoda > Insecta > Coleoptera > Chrysomelidae > Leptinotarsa > Leptinotarsa decemlineata. Next base: position 6,401,184 of record NW_027412703.1, on the reverse strand, counting down.
TATGCATAAGTCAATATGACCTACACGCCTGAAATATTTTAGACGAAGCGGCGTTGTCGCTTCTACTATAAAGTAGCGGCTTCTTTAATTTTTCAAATGGAACACCCCGTATATAATATCATATTATGATTCATTATCATTTTGTCAACAAATTCATATACTATTTCCCTATACCTATCTATTACCATTTAGAAGATATAAATTAATTTCGATATTTTTTTTACCAAACATGAACTTTTATAAATGCCTATGATCTTGAACTCTCTTGCACTAAAACGATCAAATTTGAAATGGAGTGGAATGGTACTATGAGGATTTTCACTCCGAGTCATATTTTCATTTGCCTCATACAGGGTCTTCAAAAAATGCAGATACTTTGATCTTATGAAAAAATGAGTAGAACTCAATTTTTTCGAATAGAACACCCTGTATATTTCAACATTTTTGAGCTCTACATCCAATTTTAGATTAACTTTGTTCAGATAATACTATTTCTATTTTGATCCGTTTCCGAGATAAACTGTTTCAAACGGAAATTGACATGGTTTCCTTGTTCATCTCTCATTTTTGTAAATCAGATTTCGTTTGATGATTCTCAATTAGTCACAGATAATATAATGAAAAGATAATTATTAAAATACTCCTCAACCATCGAATGAAACTTCTCTTCAAACAATAGTTTTATTAACGCTGAAACACGAACTGAAAATAATAAACCCATAAATTAATGAGGTAATTTAATCGTCAGTGTATTTCAGAATATGTTCAAACACGAAATAATCTAATGGATTCTGGTGTTCTAGGAGGACAACGAAAAGGTCCATTATTACCAATCCATCTGTCTTTGAAGATTTCGGTTAAAGCTTCGCTGACTGAATGAGAATTATGGGGTGGAGCACCATCCATTTATTACCATACACGTTCTCTTCCTGGTCTATTATTTAAAATCATTTGAATTCCATTCCTCAGTGAATCTTCATATTTTGATGCATTCAAATTATCATCATATAACTCGATATAAAAAATTGACTCATTCTTTATGGCACAAAATACATTGATTTGCCATCTTTCTTGAAAACCCCTTTGGCGGACTACATGGGGATTTTCTGGCGCCCAATAATGAGTGTTGTGTCTATTGAAAACTCCATTTTTTGTGAACTTGGCCTCATCTGTCCATATGATATTGTCAAGGAAATGTTCATCCTCTTCAGTCTTGACAAGTAACCATTCAAAGAATTCCACTCTACGAGGTAAATCAGTCTCTTTCAAATGTTGGACACAGTAGAACTTATAGGGATGCCATTTATGGTTATTAAGAATTCGACAAATTGTCACATAGGATATTCCTATCTCCCTTTCAGCCTCGTGCAGAGAAGCATTTGGAAATGCATGAAAGTATCCCAAAACTGTTATACCATTGTCATCATCATCCACTTTAGTCTTCTTACGAATGATTTTTGGACGGAAGGTTCCATTCAACCTACAGTTTTTTAGTAGTCGATTTATCACATTATTATTCGGCTTCGAAAGTTGTGGATATCTTTCATGAAATACTCGGCATGTTCTACTTGCAATTCTATTGCACTCACCATAAATTATTAATAAATTCAAGAAATCTTCATTGCTGTAACCTAATCTTGACATTATTCTATTATAATAGGTAGCTATCACAATCAGTCAAAACCACCAATGAAAGTCTGACGTTAAATAATTGGTTTATTTATTTTTCCAAAGCACACTATTAAAAATATTAACTTTTTCTAAGGTAGGTTTATACCAATTTCGATCAAAAAGAAATATTACCAAGTATAAAAAAAAATGTTTAATATCCAAAATAAGTGATGAATTCAAAAAAACGAGCAAGAAAACCACGTCAGTTTCCGTTTGAAACAGTTTATCTCGAAAACTGTTCAAAATAGAAATAGTATTATCTGAATGAAGTTAATCTAAAATTGGATGTAGAGCTCAAAAATGTTGAAATATACAGGGTGTTCCATTTGAAAAATTTGAGTTCCACTCATTTTTTCATGAGATCAAATTCTGTATTTTTTGAAGACCCTGTATGAGGCAAATGAAAATATGACTCGAAGTGAAGATCCTCATAGTATCACTCCACTCCATTTCAAATTTGATCGTTTCAGTGCAAGAGAGTTCAAGATTATCAGTATTTATAAAAGTTCATGTTTGGTAAAAAAAATATCGAAATTAATTTATATCTTCTAAACGGTAATAGAAAGGTATAGGGAAATAGTATATGAATTTGTTGACAAAGTGATAATGAATCATAATATGATATTATATACGGGGTGTTCCATTTGAAATATCAAAGAAGCCGCTACTTTATAGTAGAAGCGACAACGCCGCATCGTCTGAAATATTTTACGCGTGTAGGTCATATTGATTTATGCATACTGTGAAATTTTCAGGTTGATCCGCTAAATAGTTTGTCAGAAACGGCTAATTAACGCTCATCATGAAAAGCCCTGTATGTATATGTATATGTGAACATGTTTTCGTAGTGTTATATAATCTTTCATTCAAATCCCGACCGTACTACCATGCGGTTGTAATAATAATAATAATAATAATACATTTATTGTGCATAAAAAATACATTTTAGACACAAAGGGGATCGGGTTAGCCGGAGGCTGTCTTCCACCCATCCCATAACTGACATGTGTAATACAATATGAGATATTATAAACTAAAATAAAATACAAATACAACACAGATATCCCTCATATAGAGGGATATAACTATAGATGATCATATATATACTACATCATATAAATACACATTTCAAAGTTGAGTTTTTTTTTTTATTACAATGAAGATTATCATGACTCTTTCTTAAACGACTGTATGTTGTCTTAAAGAAATAAAGTGATTTGATTTGATTTGAGTATCGCTTGTAGAAGGATTCTTGCTGGTGGCCTCTCGTATGTATCAATATCAGGTTTCATTATATCCTTGCCAGATGGACCATGTATAATTGTTGTGTTAGACTGTTGTGACTTTTGAATGTAAATGAATGATTGATATAGATTTGTTTTTTCAATTAATTGACATTATACTTACATGATTATAAATTTCTAATGACAGTTTTCATTATCAAAAGAATTCTAGTTATTCTCAAAAATAATTTTATTTTTATTAAAATGAATATACGGTAAATAATTTGGTCAAAAACAGTTACTGGTAACAAGGCATATTTATCCATTTAAAAAATTTCAGATAATCTGATGGTCACTACTGGATACTCCCTTGTACTAATAACGAACTGTTTCATTAAAAAAAATATTGTATAGGTACTTGGTCCCTATACTAACAGATAACAAATTATGATGTTGAATGAATAAACTGGGGATAAGCTCCCATTGAGAAATATTTCATATTTCCACATCTTTATGTAAACTCGAGTTAACTATCACCCACACACGATCCTTGAAATTGAAGTTATTTCACGTCTTCAACAAATTGTACTTTTAACGAGGATAAGATTTATCCTTTGTGGATGCCAAATATTCAGAAAGTTTTATACTTTGAAATTCTGAAGAGCATTTATTTCTGACCTGAATTGTCGGACACTTTATGACTTGAACTTCTTTCCTGATGCCCAAATAAAAAAAAAAGTTTCATGTACCTATTATTCACAAATACAGCTTCAAAATGAAATAAACATTCTAATGGAAAGAAGTTATCTTTTCTATGCAGGATAATACGTTGCTCTAACGCAAAAATATGGTGTTTATATAGTAATTTAGGCAAATGATGTATTCAATGTTTTTTCTTATTAGTCAGTGGGCTATGCTTGGAGAGAGGCAGTAAACAAATCTAAAGAAATGAACTCCAAAAGTTCAAGCCCATCTCGGATATACCTACATAGTAGGTTCAATGGACTGACGCCTATCAAAAAACAACTACCCCACTGGCTAATACCACGAACGGCATCGGATCAAATCAAAATCAAATCAAATTTTATTGAATCTGTTTTCCTATTATACAATGGATTGGACGTGTCTGGTGAGGTGTAAAACCCACACACTTACTACAAAAAAAAGTTACTCCTAAAGTACTAGTTTACAGGTTAGGTTGACAAAATAGAGTATATACACATACATACATGGACATAATACATTGTTGAGGATGTAACCCTAATATTACTCAATGACACATAAAATCAAGTATACAAGACATCTTGATATGAATATAAAAAATCATAAAGCACAATAAACACTATGAACTCAGTTAACACTGCTAGAAAGGAAGTCATCAAATTCCCCTAAGCTATAAAAACAATGATTCGTTAAAATTTCCTCCAACCTACTTTTGAAAATTCCGTATGTGTTACTATTTTTTATATTATAAGGAAGCCTATTGAAGTAAGACGCTCCAATCATCAGAGGTGATTTTTTGTGGAAAGTGTGGTTCGATTTTTTTTGCAACAAGTCGTTTTCTTGCCTTGTGTTGTGGTTGTGAATATCAGCATTTTTTGACAGTTTAATTCGGTTTGGGTAGATATGGCTGAGTAATTTATATAAGTAAATAGAAGTAACAGTAAGAATTTTTCGGTTTTTGTTTACATCGTGAGATGAAGTTTGATAAGGTAGGTCAAAAATTAATCGGATCATATCCGACAGGCATCAGTGCAGGAATCTCCACAGAAAATTTCTTGCATATGCAATTGGCAATACAACTAAAAGAGTCGACCTTCACTTTTGGAACGGGCACACACGCAGACCGGTTTCGGGCTCCTCAGCCACTCGTCAGTGCAAGATAGTGACATCGACTTGAAGTCAATGATATTCCATAATTGAAAATCGAAATTTTTTCAGATTATTCCCTTCATCATTCTAAGTTGGAGTGAGGAGTGAGTATTTTATTCCTCGTCTTGAGTTGGAGCGAACATAAAAAATGTCACTCCATCTATTGTACGGGGTACTAACCAACTGCATATCCGAAATTTGCCCGATTCCTCTGGATAAGAAAGAAAAACTTTCTTATTAGTCAGTGGGCCATGCTTGAAGACAGGCAGTAAACAAATCTAAAGAAATGAACTTTAAATGTTCAAGCCCGTCTCGTTTATAGATATATCTACAGGAAATTTTCTGTGAAGATTCCTGCACTGACGCCTGTCGGATATAATCCAACGCCGTTCGTGGTTTTAGACAGTGGAGTAGTTGTTTTCTGATAGGTGTCGGTCCATTCAACCAACTGTGTAGGTGTATCCGAGACAAGCTTGAACATTTGAAGTTCACTTCTTTACATTTATTCAATGTTTATTTTCATACCTCCAATAGATTCAAAGTTATATTTATTTTTCAGTTCATAAATAGAGTGGTTCATGTTGATTGTGTAGCACATAACTACAATTAAAAATTGAAAAATAATTCTTTGAATGTTTGAGATGTATGTATGTATGTTTTTGTAATTTTCAGCAGTTTGAGAAAAAATATATATATCGTCATAGGAATGTGTTCATAACAAATTGTTTGGTTGATAAACAAAATTATGAATAGAAAATAATATTATTTTTCAATTTGTAAAGGAATGTCAGTTATGATTTTTGAAATAGAAAACATTTTTTAACTTGAATTGAAGGCGTTATATTTTTAGGAGTGATTAATTTTTTTGGGAAAGAAAGTTTTTGGCTTTCTACTACTCCATCTTGACATACAAAAATGTGGGAATCTTCTTTTCTTTGGAAGAGAGTAGAAAGCCAAAAACTTTTTTTCCCAAAAAAATTTTTCAACTAATCATTTAAACATTTGAAATATAAAGAAAGAAAACAATTGAAAATTCTTGTTGAGAAAACTATTTTTGGAAAATTATTAAAATATTTTTTGTGGTCTCCAATGAAGACGCAAGTCAAGTGAAATAATGTTGATTATTAATTACCCACTTCGAAATTTTTTCCAACGAGAATCAGTTTTTTTTATAGAATTCAGAGTACACCCTAATTTTTATAGAAATATTTAATAGTTGAAAAAATTATTATTTGTGACGTACTCGCTTTTTTCGACGTCAAATTAAAATTTCAAATACTAAAGGTGAGAGACCATCATCTCGATTTTTCAACTCGTGAACTAGACTTAAAATAAGGCAATGAAATATAATGTATGTAACACTGCGAAAACATAAATTGTCACAGTATAAAATTTTCACTAATGATGTGATACCATATAATTTGGTATTACTGAAGTTTTGTATATAAAACAAAATAAGTTATTTGTAAAGTTTGCTACTCAAATCACAAATGTTTCGGCATCGAAAACAGTATTTCAATTATATTTTCCAGTAATTCAACGGCCTGAATAATGAATCGAAAAATTACTAGATATGACTAAATAATATATACAATATTTACATTCATCTTGTGAAGACCAAAAGAAATTAGGGAGGAGGAAAAAACTATTAGTCAGATATAGGAAGTTTGAAAATCATTTATCTACATCTTCATAAAAATAAGATGTATGAGTTAAAAATTCTGGATGGAGACTCCATATAAAAGTGAAACTCAACGAATAATATAAACTCAAAAGCAGTTCTGTTGCTATCTCATTAAGAGTATGCTTTTTAAGTCATCGAACGGTTTGAACAGACAGACATATTTTGAAAGTAATATTTGAGTTGAAATATGCACAATAATGAATGGAGTAGTTTCTTCAAAGAATTACTATCCTGTATGTAGAAATATAACAAATCAATCAAATTCTGTTCTCACACTTTCACTATGAGATGTCAAAGAATATAATCAATGGTGAGTTGATCATATTTTTATTCTCATCTGACAGATGAAATATTCATTGACACATCAAAATTGTGTAATCCCAGTTCAAAATCTTTTCCTCCTCTGTGGCCCTTTATTTCTTTAAATCAGGACAATAATTATTTACAACTCCAGACTATACAGTTTAAAGTGATTTTGAATGATAAAATAAATCATTCTAAACTTACTTGGATTTTTTGCTGTGTGTCTGAATGATGCGACCTGAAAAAAAAAACAATTTTAATAATTTCAAAAACTACACCTCACGATTCGATCTCCACAAACTTCATTTGAAAAATATATCATAATATATTTCGCTAGCAGCTAGTAGCTTTGTCAAGTGAATTGAATACTTCAAGTTGTTTCTTACACTCATATTTACAGGTAACCATAATTGAGATTACCTCCAAAAAATTACCTAAACCTCTACCTAAGGTACCTGCTCAATAATGATTACCTAAAGCATATTGCCTCACTTCTACATCAATAATAATTCTTTCTCGGTTTTCAAGAAAACAAGTTCAATAATGGTGATCTATTCAAATCCAGTTGGTAATTCATTAGAATGTTTGAATTTTCAAGTTTAATAATTTTCATTGCTTCCAAATGATTCAGTTTCAAACCATTATTTTCTATGTGCAAAATTTCGAAGTCTTCGTTAAAGATATGATTCTCTTCTAGAATGTGCTTTGAATATGATGAATTTGTTACATAGCTCCTATGATGTTCCTGCATTCGATTCCTAAATGTTCTGCCAGGTTGACCAATATATACTTTAGGGCACGCACTCCTGATTTGTCGAATTTGGATGAATTTGTTCTGTATGCAATTTTATTATCTCGTTTCCTCAAAAATGAAGCTTCTTTTTCCGTTGGTTTTCCAAAATACGTTAAAGCTCTATAATTTTGATTGTCTACCTTATCAATAGGAAAAACGTTTCGAATCACTTTTGCGTAGACTTTCTTGGCAAGTATTTTGTATGGGCTCATTCAGGCCAATTTAGATTTTTATTGAAAATCATATATTATAAAAGTAAATCATTTCCCAAGTATCCCACAAAATTTTCCGGTTTTTATGTCAACTAACAACTGAGCAAGACAATTGAAAATGTGAGATCGCCCGCGATACATTTTGACGTCACACCAAGCAACGAGCTTCGAGCGGTGGCAACCGGGCCTGTAGTTGGAGATTATGAATCGCTGCCATCGCGATCGCCGTCAGCACTCCCTTGTCGCCGAGTCGATTGATGTGACGTCAAGCTTGACCACATTCAACTATTAATTTGAGGAGGAAGATAAAGAATGAAATTTCAGATTTTTTGTAGATGTACTATTTGAAACATAAACTTTCAAATAATGAGATAAAAAAATTGTTAAATGCAACCATTCGGCTTCAACCCTATTGTTAACCGCAATTTGCTTAATGATATTAGGTTCTTTATTGAAATTATCTATTGAAAGGAACATTGACTAATCTATGAATCATGTTATTATGAGCTGCTACTTTGTGTTGATAAGGATGGGTATAGAATCGTAATGTACAGTAATATCCGTATAGGAACCCGCGGGTTGGGACACCTATCGGGCGTGTCCCCAGGTGGCCAGGAGGCCCTGTCCGGGAAGCCAATGGTGGCCTTACGGACGAGGTCGCCGGACTCCTGGTCAGTGGTAGAAATAAGCCTACCCAAGCTAAGGTGTTAGGAATCGTGCCGACAGCTGAATGGCCGCAGGGTGATATGCGGTCACGAACGATCCCCTTGGGAACTGGGCGAAACCCCATTGTAATCAGCCTACCTCTGGTAATGTGGGGCTCTGCAAGAGGTGATCAACTCTTTCCTTGCTACTCGTGGAATCACACATGAATGAAACATACACAAAAACAAAAACCAATCTCGAGGCTTGACAGAAGTGCTCACCTCAAATTAAGGAGGTGGCTGGGGATGAACAGAAATGTTCACCCAAATCTACTGCTTGGAAAGAGGCTGGGCATAGCAGATCACCTCGTGATGTAATACAAAGGCCAAGGCGTGAGCGCATTTGCCTTGCCGAGGCCAAAAGGAGAAAAAGAGCAAAAGAGGCAGGAGTGGCAGGAAATATAAATGCACCCTCCTCCTTCCTCACTCCACCTCCAACAGCAAGGGCACTTCCTGTACAATGGGTCACATGTGGCCTAAGTACTAATTGTTAAGGCCAAAAAATTGACTGAGTTGTCTGCTTCTATTTCAATAGTGAATTTAATGTTTTCAATAATTTTGTTAATATCTCTATGAAAAGTATATAATTATCTCTTAGTACCTGTAGAACATAACAAAACGTCATCTCATCTATCAATTCGATAACGTGGATTGTATGGTCTCCTTCCTGAACGACAACATTCTTAATCTTTTCGAAAAACACGCCCCTTCTCAAACGAAGAGAGTAACTAAACCCCCAGCACCTTGGTTAACTTACAATATAAAAATGATGATTGCACTCAAAAACCGAGCTCTGAGTAAATACAAGAAATCTTTCTCTATCGCCGATTGGAATAGCTATAAGGACCTCAGAAATTATACATGTAGTGCAATACGACGCGAGAAAAAAGCATATCTGGACTTTGTTTTGAGAAATAAAAATTCCAAAGCAACTTGGAATACCTTAAGAACGCTTGATATCCTGAGGAACAACAAAAAATCAGATATCCCTGATGAATTAAAAGACGTCAATCTAATTAACCAGCACTTCAATTCCATACCTCAACCTATCAGATCTGCTCGCCAATTGTCCTTATTAGATCGATATGTTAATTCGGAAGAAACTGAAAACTCCTTTCACTTCACCTCAGTCACCTGTGAGATTGTGCGAAGTTCCCTGAGACGCATCGAGAGCAACGCTTTGGGTTCTGACGGGATATCCTTCAAAATGATCAATTTCATTGACTCTTTTTTGATAAATCACTTCACCTTTCTCATAAACTTTATCATTACCAGTTGCCAATTTCCAAAATGTTGGAAGGATGGATTGGTTATCCCTCTGGCTAAGTGTAACTCACCTACTGTCCTTTCTGACCTAAGACCAATTACAATTCTACCGTATCTCTCTAAAGTCGTGGAATCGATTCTGAAAAATCAGATTAATGAGTACGTCAATGAAAATCAAATTATAACATCTGTACAATCAGGATTCAGACCTCAGCATAGTACCACCACGGCTCTTCTGTCAATTACTGACGATATTTTTCAAGCTGCAGATGAACAAAATTTGACCTGTTTAATACTACTAGATTACAGCAAGGCATTTGACACTCTAGATCATGTGATATTGTGTGACAAACTTGTCTACTTCGGTTTTTCTCGGAAAGCAGTGTCTCTCTTAGAAAACTATCTGAAGAATCGTACTCAAAGAGTTGTTGTGGATGAAGTTATTTCAGATGCTCTGCCGGTATTGAAGGGAGTGCCACAAGGATCTATCCTTGGGCCCTTGCTTTTTAGCTTGTATATTTGTGACTTTTATATGTCCGTGAAAAAATGCAATATACATCACTATGCAGACGACACGCAGTTATATTTCTCTTTTTGCCAGGCGAGTCTACATCTGCTCTGTCGCATATTAATAACGATCTCCAAGCCATCTTTGACATTTCTACTGCCCATAGGCTTGAGCTCAATTCAGACAAATCCGCAATAATGATGTTCGGAGCTAAGAAGAGCAGAGAGCTTACCAACTCTACCTTTCAAGTTCGCATCCAAAACGATATACTTCCCTCCGTGGACGAGATAAAAAATTTAGGATTGTGGTTTGATCTGGATCTCCGCTTTACTAAACATGTCAGCTATCTGAACCAATCTTCTTATAACGTTCTCAGACAGCTTTTTCCTAATCGTGATTTGCTCAACACAAACTTAAAACTCAGACTATGCGAGTCTTTGATTATGTCAAAAATTTCCTATTGCGATAGTATTTATGGACCTGCTTTGAAACAATCGGATACTCTCCGACTACAGCGTATTCAGAATAGCTGTCTACGTTTCTCGTTTGGTATTCGGAAATATGACCATATATCCCTCTACACCTTCTTACCAACACACATAAATTTTTGATAACTCGACAACCTGATTACTTACTGAAGAAGCTTAAAACATTCTCTACGATTAACAGCTTTACTACAAGGAACAGTTCAGTTCTAGTCATCCCCAAACACAAATCTTCCATCTTCACCCGCTGCTTCTCGTATAATGCACCCAAATATTACAATCAACTACCCTGCGAATTTCGATCATACACCATCGTAAACTTTAAAAAAAGACTGAAGACTTATTTATCTCATTAGCCTCTTGCCCGTTCCCGACCTTGGCATTTCTAAAATGAATTTTCTAAAGTAAAGCAAAAACTAAAATTTTTTGATATTGTTAACTCGACTTGTGTTCATATTATTTATCTATAGTTTCTCCCAGGTTGAGTTGAAAAACAGCCTTGGCTGATACTCCGTCTATTCACCATATACTGAAAGTTTTTTTTCTTTGTTTTTGTTATTGTTCCTGTATTCTGTTCTATTTTATTTTTGTCTATTCCATTTGTATTTTTATGGTGAATAAAGACGTATTATTATTATTATTATATCTATGCCAATACAAAAAATTCTCAATCAAAGGATGTTTAAAGATCGACTTCTCTAGATTATCCATGAAATTTTATGCAAGTAAGCGGCTTAATGGATTTCCCACAATTAAACCTTTCGAGGAGAAATAAATATTGTTGTTAAATTGAAAATAATTTCGTTTGAGACATAACGACAGAAGGTCAATGATTTCTCGATTCATGACTGGGATCACTCTATTTTTATCTAATAATTCTATTACTAAAGTGATAGTATCATCAGGAGGTATGCTGGGAAATATATTCTGCACATCAAAAAATAATAATTTTAGGTATGTTCTCTATTTCATTGATTGGGTCATATGAATTCCGTAGACTGAATTTTGGTTGGAAGTTACAATGGTTCAAGATGATATTGATTCTGATAATTTTACTGATGGTGCAGTGACAAAGGAAATCACTGTCCTGGATAACTCTGTGCAGTTTTATGAGTGAATATAATTTTGGAATTTGGGGTTTCATCAATGTTAATTTGAAATTACTATGGATCTTCATCAAGTAACGGCCGAATTGATCCGACCAATTTTAGTAGTTGAACAAAATAAGACAAAACGGATTTACGAAGTAAGTACGAAGGTGTAGAAGGATCACAAACGATTCTGAAAACGAAATCACTTAATTCCGAGTTCAAGTCGAAATTTTCGAGCTTCAAATCCTTTTTGTGACTTACATTAATATTGAAATAGTGAAAATGAAGAAAAATTAGTTGCATCACTCATATGAATATCATATATATATATATATATATATATATATATATATATATATATATATATATATAAATATGAAAGTTATTGAGTGATGATGGGCCAAAAGCCCGAAACACGTGTCTATGGTTTGCCACTTTCATGAGTGCTATGTCCGACATTAACTTCTGTTTCTATATCAAGACACTCAATAACTTTCATATTTATATATATATATATATATATATATATATATATATATATATATATATATATATATATATATATATATATATATATATATATATATATATATATATACAGAGCTATTCGAATTCGTTTCTGTACATGGGGATCTCGTAAAAGATAAGAGATAGAGTGTCGGTTAAATCGTGGCAAAGTTGCGTATTTAAGAGACCTATTCAATGATGTAAAAAATTTGAATATAGCTCTTCTGGTTCTGGAGATATACAGGAAAAACAAAAAAATCCCAAATTATTTTTTTGCCTATATCTTCTTTATTCGCATACATATTGAAAATCTGTCTACATTCTGCCATTGGCACTTGATGTGAGCTATCAGAATATATCCATGAATCTTTTATACAGGGTGTTATCTGACTTGGGCCACCCCCATCTTTGAATTTTTAAATACGGACTTGTATTTTTTGTTGTAGTTTTCGTATCGTCGCCGTTCACTTCATATTTCAAAATCAAATTCAATTGTATATTTCGGGATGTTTCGGTAATATTTGATTATAATAGTGGGAATTATTTCCTTTTAAATTACGGCCCTGGAAATTGGTTGACTGAGTTGAATGAGAACACAATAGCAACTTCTACGTCTCTCTGTGTACCGTGGAGTTTTTCGAGATATTTTTTTTCATTTTTAGGTACCTATTCATATTTTCTTCATTGCTCTGAGCGTTTTTTACAATAAACTTCGAATAAGAAAACCTTTTATGATTATCTGAAACATATCTACATCAAAAATATAATATATGTTTTTTAATTAGCAGAAAAAGACATGATAGCAATAATAACATTTGAAACGAACACTATAATTGTTATGAAAATTGAAATAAAGTGATTTATATACAGAAAAAAATTAATGGCGCAATAAATCTTCGAATTGAAGTCCTTTCATTTTGAGATATTTTTGAACTCGATTTTTCATATTAATATACACTTATTTGCTGCATTGTTGCGAAATCATTCAAAATCCGCAATCTCGAGTCTTCAACATTTTCTATCTCTCTGCTAGCATAAATCCCATTCATTTCCATGTCCCCCATAGAAAATAGTCCAAAATAATAAGATATGGTGACCTTGCAGGCCATCTCATCGGCCCATTATTTGTCTCGAAATGGAAGGACTTCAATTCGAACATTTATTGTGCCATTAATTTCTTTGTGTATATAAATTACTTCATTTCAATTTTCATTACGATTATAGTGTTCGTTTCGAATGTTATTGTTGCTATCATTTCTTTTTCTACTCATCAAAACACATATAATATATTTTTGTTATATAAATGTTTCAGATAATCATAAAAGGTTTTCTTATTCGAAGTTTATTGTAGAAAACGCTTAGAGTACTGGAAATATGAAAAAATATGAATAGGTACCTAAAAATGAAAAAAAAATTCTACGGTACATAACGAGACGTTAAAGTTGCTATTTTGTTTTTATTTCACTCAGTCAACCAATCTCCAGGGCCGTAATTTAAAAGGGAATAATTCACCCAATTATAATCAAATAGTACCGAAACATCTCGAAATATAAAATAAAATTCAATTTCTCAGTATGAAGTGAACCTCTACGATACAAAAACTACAACAAAAAATACAAGTCCGTTTTTAAAAATTCAAAATGAGGGTGGCCCAAGTCAGATTACACTCTTTATAAAAGATTCATAGACATATTCTGATAGCCCACATCAAGTGCCAATAGCAAAATGTGGATAGATTTTCAATATGTCTGTGAGTAAAGAAGATATAGGCAAAAACATAATTTGGAATTTTTTGGTTTTTCCTGTATATCCCCAGAATCAAAAGAGCTATATTAGATTTTTTCACATCATTGAATAGGTCTCTAAAATACGCAACTCTAAGCGTTTTCATATATATATATATATATATATATATATATATATATATATATATATATATATATATATATATATATATATATATATATATATATATATATATATATATATATATATATATGAAATCTGAAGTTTTCACGGATAGGAATATGCTGAACTGGTTTTTCGGGTATTTGATCCGTGTATGTGATATTATCTCTAATTTCTAAATTGTAAATTGATTTCAACTGACTTTTTATGAAAAGAATAGTAATTGATATACTTTCCTGAATTAGTAGGTTTGACATACCAATCAGTAATCAAGGAATTATTAGTTTTACGTATAACTCTTGTATCAAGAAAAGGAAGGGTCTGATTATTTTCTATTTCGATATTGAATTGTAATTTTTTATCATATCTATTGATAACATCAAGAATTTCATCAGGTTTTTATAAGGTATGGCACAGATGACATCGTCAACAAATTTCTTCAAAAAAGGAATTTCCTAACTCAGTTTGGGAAGTATGTTTTTAAAATCATTCCATATACTTTAGTTTATTAAGATTAGTTGGACAAGTTAAAAACAACAGGCATCTAGAAGCCTACAAAAGTGTAGAAATAAGTAAACATAATGATTTTATGAATAACGATGGTGGACCATTGCCTAATAGCATACTCTATAGCTTCTTGAAATAATATTTTAATCATTTAATTAACCTGACTATTAGATAAGGCCACATTGTGAAATTAATTCAGGACTAGTATATGAAGCAACATAAGGACAACATTGTATGTATATTTAGTTTAATCTTCCTCTTGAAGATGATCACTTGGTGATCGAAACACGTGTCGAGGTGTTGAAAATGATGGTTTGTTGTTGGGATAAAACTCCAGCAATATTCATTACTATAATAATGTACACCTTTGGTGTATACAGGTTCCAAACAGTGCAAAGGAGGTATTTTCTTTATCTGTTTAAAATCTGTTTTTCCGTTAATCAGCTGTCGTCCCCATACGAACGAAAACTCTCAGAAGTCGAGAAACTTGTGCGAGCTAAGGACTAACGAGGTCTTACCTTTTAACGTGTGATTCCTAACACGTTCCATACTGCTCACAACTCATTGTGAGCAGTATGAATACCTTCAGTGAATTTTCATCAAAAACTTCATCTCCACTTTTGAAATAGGCGGAATAGATATAATAATATTAATTTTGGTAGGGCAATAATGAATTTGAAGGAAAAATGTGTGAGGTTTTGAATTCCTGCAGTAAAACTTTTTAATTTTCCGGTAACTTTACCTATCGTTAAAAATATAATTTTTTGCCCAATGAAGTTTTACATTACGTGCTATATAAATACTAATGATATTATTATTGTGAGATATTGGATTTGCTGAAATTGTTTACTTAGGATATCAATTGGTTTCAGAATCATGATATGAAAGTAGAGGATATAGATATATATATACGGATAGTTCTTCATGATGATTTTAGATTATATTCAACAAACAATTTACTGGTAATAAATTATCGATGTTATTAGTTGATCACTCCTGGTATCAGTTACAATCGCTAATATCACTAATCCTTAAAGACTACGGGAGCTTACAAAAACGTACATTACGAAATCATGGTGAAAATTATAAAACCTAGTTGCACAAACAAACTCCAATTAGTAGATTTACAGTAAATTCATTCATATTTTTCAAATTCTGCAATGTTTGCTTTGATTTAAACACACAATCACAATCAGCTGAATGTCCGGCGAATTTGCATATTTCGTATATTTGTGCGGTGCAAAATTACTTTTTGGATGCATGAACCTGATTACCAGGAGTGATCTGAATGAAAATGTTTTCAACCAAAGCCCTGTTATATTTTTCACTTGTCAGTATAAATTGATGATTTCCAATAAAACACATGTGTTCGGGAATTGAAATGAGATGTGAATTTTGAAAAATAAAATGAAATTTTGCATATGAAAACAGAGCCAGTATTCAATACAAATCTATTTTATGATCCCAGAAAAAGTTTTCTGAACAATTTTATTACGAAACAATTTTTTTTTATATGTTTCCCTTCCCAGTTAATACTGGGATGGGGAACATATGTACTAGTTAGTCAATTGTATTCTTCAAACTGGGATATTTATGAGATTCGTATTTTACTTTTGGAACACTTTTTTGAAACAACAGTTATCTATCACAAACGACTCGACCCGAATTATCACCTATGTCTACATTTTTTCTGTCATAATTTTCATCATCAGCTTGTAACTAATAATAATACCTTCAATGAAACTCATTCAAAAGTTCATGACTTTCGATTTCAGTTTCAAAATAGGTGGGTTACTATCTACTAAAGAGAATACAAAACAAAAATGCTACATTGACCTTCAAAACTAACGGAACAACAATTTCCATTACCGTCGCGTCGATTTGTGAGGTAGTCCAGTCATTTTAGGTCGATTTAGACCTGTACTTTGGAAAGTTGATATACCCAGCTGTAAATTCGTATTAACCTTGAATTTTGGCATCATAGAAGTATTCTCAAAATTCACATATGATTCGACGGCCGCAACTTCAAAAATAGGGGGTCAAAAGTAAAAAAAAAAGACTTTTTGCACGATTTTTGCCAATATCTCGTTAACAATGGGTTTTATGCTAATTATATTTATTATCAATATTGTAGAGAATTAAATTGTCTACAACTTTCGTTCTAAACATTTTTTCATACGTTGAATCTTTTTTGAGATAGAGGGCAGCGCGAGTGCAGATTAAATATTATTTGAAATCAACTGGTTGTCCCAATCGAAATCAGCTCATTTAGGGTTTATAAATTATTACTTAATGAATAATTATGAATAATTTCGATTTTTCATCAACAAATACATTATATTGAAATATATTTTTCATTAATGAACCGATCTATGAATTCAATAATGCAATTTATTCCTGTATTTCAAAAAGTTAATGAGGGGTATACTTTATTTACATTGTAATTGTATTTCACTTACATCGAGTTGTATGGAGTAAAGAAGATACTTTTTCAATTATTTTTGATAAATACATTAAGTATTTACAAACACATTATAAATCAAAGATTATTGTTGTATTTGATGAATACTCAGATTACAGTAAAAACATAAACGCTATGGAACAGCAGAGAAGAATGGCTGCAATTTCAAAAACATACGAAGTTTGTTTCGACGAAACCATGGTTGTATCAATTAGCCAAGATAAATTTCTATCAAACAGCAAAAATAAAGAAAAGCTCATTACTATGTTTATTGAAAAATTAGAAGCTGTTAACATCAACACTTAACAGGCCAGAGATGATGCGGATGATGCTATTGAATAATCTAAACGTCAAAGAACAGCAATTATAGTCGGTGAAGATATTGATTTACTTGAGATTTTAATTGGGCGTACACTATCTCTTGAACAAGAAATTTTCTTTGAAAAAGTTGGCAAAGCAAATGCGAAAACGAAAATATACTCCTCTAAGAGTTTTGACAAATAGTCAAGTTCTAAAAACACATTTTGTTCCTTCACGCTTTAAGCGGCTGTGACACGACTTCTGCGCTCTATAGAAAAGAAAAAAAAAACGTTTTTAAGAACATTCGAGAAATTATGTAATTTGGATGAACTTGCCGCAGCATTTGAAGAAGAAAACTGCCAAGCTAACAAAGCTCAATAAACTTGTGCAGTTATCAAATATCCCACCAACAAGTGGAGCAGCTCACCAACATTTCAATCGTGTTTATTACCAAGTTCAAACTTGGTTAGGACATGATTTGGAACCCAAGGAATGAGGTTGGACAATGCGTAACGTATTGCTAGAACCTATCATGATCATTTTACCACCTACTCTAGATGAGTTACTCAATACGATATTCTGTAACTGCAAAAGTGGTTGTGGTTCAAGATGTGGATGCAGGAAAGCGGGGTTGCAATGTTATTTAGCTTGTGGCCAGTGTAATGGGCAAGCTTGTCTCAATGCTGTACCATATGAGACCGATGTTAACGAAGATAGGTCCTTTGATCCAGAAATCATGAAAGAATTGGAAACAAATCTGGGTGAAGATGACAATGAAGATGATAACGCCCTTGAATTTTTACAGCTGCGAGAAGATGACGACGATGAAGAAGAAGAAAATTGAAATTAAAACTCATTATTCTTTTAATTATTTTATCTGTTATTTTAATTTTGACATTCATAAATGTATCAAATGAGATTTTATAATAAAAATATTATTTAAAATTTTATTTCTTTTCTATTCATTTTTATTTATTAAAGAATAATTACTACAGATTAAATTATAATGTAATATATATTTTTCCTTCTACATATTTATAACTACACGGGCAGGTAAGTGTTATTAAATAATTGAAAATAAATAAATAAATAATTAATGAAAAAAATATTTAAATATAATTTATTTATTAATGAAAAATGAAAATTATTTATAATTATTCATTAAGTAACAATTCATAAACCTCAAATGAGCTGATTCCGATCGGGAAAACCAGTTGATTTCAGACAATATTTAATCTGCGCTCGCGCTGCCCTCTATCTCAAAATCGATTCAACGTATGAAAAAATGTTTGAAACAAAAGTTGTAGAGAATTCAATTCTCTACAATACTGATAATGGATATAATTGGCATAAAACCCATTGGAACCGAAATTTTGGCAAAAACGTGCAAAAAGTCGGTTTTTTTTGACTTTTGACCACTAATTTTTGAAGTTGCGGCCGTTGAATCATATGTGAATTTTGAGAATACTTCAATGATGTCAAAATACAGAGTTTATACAAATTTACAGCTAGGAATGTCCACTTTTCGATATTGATAATAATCAATATCGTATCCGTCTAAATAGGTTTCCAGTCATTTTAATTATAATAATGAATTGTTATTATTATTAACGGTTAATTTCTTGCGCTGCTTCGGCAATGCAAGAAATTAACCTGGCATTTGGCAATGATAGTGTTAATGAACCCACTGTCCGACGTTATTTTGGGAAATTTCGTTCCGGAGACTAACCTCGAAGATGAGCCCCGAAGTGATCAACCTACAGTAATCCACGACGATGATTTGAGTACCCTGGTGGAGACTGACCAAACAAGCACAAACAGTGCTTGGGATGGCGAAGAACTGGGAGTCGGCTATCATGCCATATTGGAAATGTCAAAATGCACGAAAAATGGGTGCTTCATGATTTGAACGATCGACAAAAATTGTCACGTTTCGAGGTCCGTTCTTCTTCGCTTTTGCGCAATCAAAACGATTCTTCTTCAGATCGTATCATCACCTGTGATCTGTGATGAAAAGTGCATCCTCTACGACAACAGGAGACGTTCAGGACAGTACTAAAAACTTTCCAGATCGACGGATTGAAAGAAGAGGTTCTATAGAATGACCACCTCGATCCCCCCATTTGACTCCAGTGGATTTTTTGTGGGTATGATTGAAGTCAGTCCACGATACGCACTTAATTTACGAAAAGAAATAAACAGGTGTTGCAAGCTACTAATACCTGATATTCTTCATAATGTAATGGAGAAATTAGAAGCTGTTCATTTAATTTATATTTTATTACATGAGGGTTATTGTGGAGAAGGTTCGCTGACAAGGGGTTGATTTTTTGATTACTAGGATTTTCCGAAAACAAGTACTCTTCCCAAGTTGGCATCTTCAGAAAACGGTATTTCATTTCTGGTGATTGGGAAAAGTACTTGTTTTTAGATTTGTTCTACGCAAGATGTTCCTTTCTTTATTTTTATTTATTCAATTGTTCTATTTTTACTTGTATTTTATTTCACTATTATTTCATTTCAGGTTTATTTGGGTTAACATAATTATTATTTTCAGCTATCTCATTTTCAATTCTTCTTTTTTAGTTATTTCAGGGATTTAAAATCATTTTATATAGTAGACAATGGAAGTCCGGACTAGTGAAATTCAAGATGTTCCTGTTTTACTCTTTCACTACTTGAGTTGTGTTCCATGATTGTTTTAGTCTCGTTTCAAATAGAATAGAAGATCAATCACACGTTAAAAAGTAAGACCTTGTTAGTCCTTAGCTCGCACAAGTTTCAACTTTGGGATTAGTTGTTCGTCAGGGGCGACAGCTAGTTATCGGAAAAACACATTTTTTTTTTAATATCGTATCCTTTCAAATGTCTTTCCAATTATCCCATTATATGCGATACATACGCTATAACTTTTTTTAGACCTGTTGAAGAAGAACAATAAACTAGTGGATTAGTTTGTTATATCTCAAAGGGATCAAGGATCATTTTCTAATAAAGCTCTCCGGCTCCGATAGAGTAGCACCACCGCCCCCACATCGTACGAATGAAATCGTCATGTCTCAATCTATAAATCAAGCATCGGCCAATTCCATCAAGCATCGGCCAATTCCATCTCATAATTTGAACAAAAACATCAATTGATTATACTTATAAACCTTGCTTTTCAGTCACTTCGTTCATTGGTGAAAACCGGATAAAGATCCTTTCAGTAGTCTTTGAATTTTAGTCAGACAGGTATTGTATTTAGTCAGACAGGTGAGCAAAAGCAGTAGAAGACTGTTTTTGTTTTCAAATTTCAAATTTAGATATGCAAATAGTTACGAATGGGTGAATTTCATTGGTTCGGACTTCCATTGTCTAATATGATATAAAATGATTTGAAAAATCTGAAAGAACCAATACAATCAAAAACTAAAATGAATAGCTGAAAATAAAAATTATTTTAAGCAAAAAACCTGAAATTAAATTTCAAGCCAAGTTACTCCACGACGTTTCGATTGTTAGTATCCACAAACGTCTTCGAGTAGTGACTGTGGTTACAATCGAAATGTCGTGAAGTAACTTGGCTTGAACCCGTGGGTTGGGCTACCTAGGTGGCGGATAGGGGAACGGCCAGGGGACTGGAGGCCTTGCTGGGGAGGCCAATGTGGCCTTACGGACGGGGTCGCCGGACTCCTGGTCAGTGGCAGAAATAAGTAGGGTGAGGGGAACTAAAACCCCCAAAAACCTTTGCGAAACATGCCACCGTGGACCAGCCTACCCAAGCTGAGGTGTAAGGAATCGTGCCGACAGCTGAATGGCCGCAGGGTGATATGCGGTTACGAACGATCCCCTTAGGGAACTGGGCGAAACCTCATCAGCCTACCTTTGGTAATGCGGGGCTCTTCCAGAGGTGACCAACTCTTCCCTTGCTACTCGTGGGAACACACATGAATGGAACAACACAAAAACAGAAACAACAAAAACAAAAACCAATCCCGAGGCAGGAGAGAAGTACTCACCTCAATCTAAGGCGGCGGCTGGGGATGAACAGAAATGTCCGTCCAAATCTACCGCTTGGAATGAGTCTGGACATAGCAGATCCCCTCCAACAGCAAGGGCACTTCCTGAAGCGGGCGCCAAGAGCTCCGCCTTGAATAAAGGCAAGGAACCGGCTACCCCTGCAAGAAAGCTCCGTCACTTGTGCACCTCCACGGAGGGAACCCCAATATTCGCGGAGGCCTCCGTGAGACACCTCAAGGTTGCCAAAGAGAGTGTGTGTTCGGCGAGTCTTGGTCTACACCTGGCAATATGAAGAAGATGTCTCCTAGTGACCTGTTCACCTTCCTGGAAAGGACGATGACCTAAGAGGACAACTCCTCGGGAGGATCTACAATGGTTCACATGTGGAATAAGTGCTGTGAGTCTACACTCACCCTCCTCACTCTACAGATATAAAACCTGGCTTGAAATCTTTCATTTAAAAAAATTTTTTTTGTTTATTTGTACAATTTTTTGCTCGTATTTTATTCCGTTTTGATTTCATTTCAAGGTTTTTTCGTTCAATATAATTGTTATTTTTAGCTATTAATTTTAATTTCCAATTGTATTGGTCCTTTCGGGAATTCCAAATCATTTTATATTTTATTACATAACGGAAGTCCGAACTGAAAAAATTCACCATGAAACATTGTCAACCACCTTCAATCAAGTATGAGTAGGATATCGATTTTCTTGTCCTCAACAACAGAGTGATAGGTAGCATAACCAAAGTTCTCAATTTCATCAGTGATAATTTCAATCGACCAGGAAAGTCAATTATTCAAGATTTCTTTTTTATGATTTTCAAATTCATTTTACAGAAATCAGTTCAATTTTTGAAATACATAAAACATAATCATTGGGTGTCAAATGGGTTATCTATTGGAAATTTAATCATCTATGATTATTTTCCATGCTTGGAAAAATATTGATGAGTACTGAATGCTATTCAGAATGAAGCAAAATTCTGGAAATATAATTTCCGAAATGATTCTTTAATTTTTTTTCTCAATATAAAAAAGATGGTTTCTAACACTTCATTCAGTCTCTAGGATAGTTATTTCAATGAAATGAATTTTCTCAAAAATATGCCACCCTATTCTGAATCATATAATGGGAAATGTTCCTTCTGACGAAAATCAAGTAGTTTACATAAAAGAGTTCTAAAACAACGCATTTTAAACTTATCATTTCAACTTTTTTCTTTAAAAATTATTTAAATACCTACTTAAAAAAGACGAATGAAATAATGAATTCAATATTTAAAGGGATTCGTTTCTATTTCAACAGTTGGCAACATCTGTTATAGCTAATAAAGGACAATGAATCTGTTACCTGCATGAGACAAACAAAGATGACATATTTCAGAGGCGTGATGTTCTGTTTACTTCTGTTCCGAGTTCCGAAACGTTCTGTGACATATGACATTTTGTGCACCTAACCTATCTTCCTCTATATAAATAAATAACAAAGCAACTGTTGTTCATGTGGCTTGTGGAGGTGGTATTGAACTATAATTTATATTTTGCCTTAATTGTTGATTTATAAAAATAATTTTTCTTTTTAAAGTAGAAACTTGATAAAGTCAACTTGATATAGACGCTGTTGCCAATGTGTTAATTAGAACCAGATCCCTTTGAAAATTAAAACCCAACATTGGAAACATGAATTTGAATACTTTTCGAAGTGAATTTGAAAAACTCATGAAATAAACTCAACTTTATTTTGTTCAAACTTGCATTTGCTGTAATAACACAAATTGAGGAACATTTCCCTTTATAAACAATTCCATATCAATATTTTTCTGATATTGACCCCAAATACTAGCATTTCATAGATCATGATTCAAAAAAGGAATTTCAATTTTCAACTGTTCTATGAGATCATTGATATGTAGTGAAAAGTTTATACAAATACATACCCGTACTTTTTCACTCTTTCTATAAAACCGCGATGTTAATGAATCGAGTGAATAGTCGAAAAACGTATTATTGCATGAGAGCGATACGAATGAAGTCCACGGAAGATATCAGGTTTAAACGCGCTATGTCAATGATCGGATCAATTAAAACAAGTAAATAAGTTTTCCAATAGGAGTAGGCATTTCAAGAACTCATTAACTATCGGAAGGGATGACTAACACTACGTTTATTTTAACTCGATATTGGAAATTTAAATTAGTCTGAACCAGCACAACTTGAGTATAAATAACATTATTTACTGGAAATATATTTTCAACAAGAAATTGAAAATTACTGTTTGAAAACTGTTTTTCCGTTAACCAGCTTTCGCACCCCTACGAACGACAACTCTCAAGAGTCGAAACTTGTGCGAGCTAAGGTCTTACGAGGTCTTACCTTTCAACGTGTGATTCCCAAAGGTTTATTGTGAGATTTCACACGTCCATCTTAATGAGTTTGTTTTAAAATTTATAATTAGCTCCTACCAAAACCTGAATGAAATTATTGGTCACCAAGTAAGTAGTAAGTCATACTATTCAAATTGGTTATTTATATAAAGCAGTGGTTAGGTAGAAGTTAGTCAGTATGAACACGTCTGAAGAAACTATTGTATAATGAAACACGTGTTGTGATCTTCTGAACTGTGAAGATCTCACAAAGAAATGTTGCTTGAATATAGTTGAATGAATTAGGTGACATAGTACGAAGCCGGGATGGTATTGCTATCCATGCAAAGCCCTTTGAGGTTAATAAAACAATTCACCACATATTATTCTTATTTTATAGTCGATGGCATATGACTTACTTTTAGGGATCTATACCCATTTTGAAATTTAAAAAACGGGTCACATATGATATGGTGATTGGAAAGCTGCATCAGCTCCGTTACGCTGGAACCCGCTTTGGAAAAACTTAAATTTTTTTTAGCCTACTTTATCTACAAACGATGCTAATGAATGTAGTAATGTTAATTTCTTTTTGTAGTCTTATCGGTTATTGAGAAAGCATTATTGATATTATTCTAACTACGAAGGACGAGTAATAATGTGCTAAAAATTCCTGAAATAGGTTCTAAATGGATTGTAGTTTATTGTAGTAACAACAAAATATTACTATATTTTATATTCTTGTGACGTGTAGCAGAAAAGCTACTAAAACAAGACTACAACTCATAAAATAACTATTGTTCTCAAACTACAAATGATGGATTAATTGTAGCTGAAATTAGATGTTTGTAGTTACCAATAAACATATCGAAAATGAATGAAATGAAATCCAGTATTTTTCAAGTGCATTTGTAGTGAATCAAGAACAAAAAATTACAGTCATCGTTCAAAAACTAATAATTGTATAAAATGTTGAACTCTTCAACGACTACAAATTGCTTTATCAAATGTCCTACTGTAATTTTGTGGTGATTCAAAAGAAAATATTTTTTGTTTATTTTTCGTGAATGAATTTTTAGTATGATACAATTTTTTTTTACTACTTGACTCAATTATACTGTGTCACTATTCAAATTGTCGGTTAAATTTGGCTATCACAAAAATTCAAACCTATTTGGTAATTTTGAATAACCTATTTATAATAAAAAGTGTAATTAATAATAAATATGTGCTTTCTCAGTAACTGATACGACTATCAAAAAATGAACTCTACTATATTCATCAGTATCGTTTGTAGTTAAAACTGAATAAAAAAGAACATTTTTTTGTTCTTGATTCACAACAAATGCACTTGAAAAATATTCGATTTTATTTCATTCATTTTTGATGTGTTTAATGGTAACTACAAACATCTAATTTCAGCTACAATCAACTCCATCGTTTGTATTTTTTTGTTACTACAATAAACTACAAACCATTTAGAACCTATTTCAGAACTTTTTGACACATTATTACTTGTCCTTTGTAGTTAGAATAATATCAATAGTGCTTTCTCAGTAATCGATAAGACTACAAAAAAATGAACTCTACTACATTCATCAGCATCGTTTGTAGTTAAAACTGAATAAAAAAGAACATTTTTTTTGTTCTTGATTCACAACAAATGCACTTGAAAAATAATCGATTTTATTTCATTCATTTTTGATGTGTTTAATGGTAACTACAAACATCTAATTTCAGCTACAGTCAACTCCATCGTTTGTATTTTGTTGTTACTACAATAAACTACAAACCATTTAGAACCTATTTCAGAACTTTTTGACACATTATTACTCGTCCTTCGTTTGTAGATGAAGTAGGCTAAAAAAGGTAGATTTTTTTCAAAGCGGGTTCCAGCGGACAGAGCTGTCATATGATCATAAATAAAATCTGCAATTTTCAACGAGGAGGAATAGTTTGACGCGATGAGTTACGTAAAAAAATCATGAAATTCAAGTGTTCAACTGACTCTAAGTATGACTCGGTATAGTTTCATTAATCTCTTCACAATTAGTTTCTCTGTATAAATTTTTTAGGAATGAAATAATTTCGACTAGAGAATTTACTAGTTGATGAAACTGCATAAAAACTACAAAGCCAATAACACATGGTGAGTTACTGAAAATTTGAAACAATTATACTTGAAAATTTTGAAGGTTCTGATTTTTTCATTACAAAAACCTGAACAAAATGTTTTAAAATGCTATACACACCATCTATTGGTTCAATGCAAAAATGTTTTACTGCAGATAATAATTTATAGGGATGAATTCGTTAAAGAAAATAATATGAATACGAAAAACAACTTATGATGCACTGTTTGGAACCTTTTTGTGTAGTAATGAATATTACAGGAGTTTTTTCCCAACACAAAATCGTTATTTTTAACACCTCGACACGTGTTTCCATCACCAAGTTATCATCTTCAAAGAAGAAGATAAAAACTTAATCTTCCTCTTTGAAGATGATCACTTGGTGATGGAAACACGTGTCGAGGTGTTAAAAATAACGATTTAGTGTTGGCAAAAAACTCCAGTAATATTCACGAAAAACAACAAGAAAATTATTATTGATAATATATGTAATTTCAAATTGAAATGATGTGTGAAACTGTGAATCTGATACGGAGAAAACTTTGAAGGTAAATGTTTTTTCGAATAACTACGTATCTAAATTTTATAAGGACTATGTTATTCGTTCAAATAAACAGATGAATACTGTCAAATAATTTCAATTAATAATTTCAATTAATTTATCAAGTTTCAAGGACTTGTAGCTACAGCCTCATGATGTTAATAACAACTCTTGGGGGTACCAGAATTGATTTTCTCTCTTATTCAATCTTTGCAAACCATCATTTCTAGAAAATAATGACCCATAGTTCTCAAACTTATAGTTCAATTTCTGGTTGATGAATGAATGGCAGTCAATATATGTGATACATTGACATTATAGAGATAATTAATAATAATAGTAATGTGTTGCAATATCACACTCCTCATGCGATAATGGAAATGAATAATTATCGAAATGAAAGAGGAATGAGCTGATTCAAACTTCCAGTGATCAACATCTTTTTGTTCCACTATGAATTTTCAAAGTAATGAATGTAATTTTTATTGTTGAGTTTTTTTGTTACCCAATTCTAGGATGAAACTGGTGAGGAGTGGGTCAGTGATCTGTTGAAATAGTTTTGATTCAACCTGAAGTTTCAATTTATCGTTAAACATAAGTGCTGAAATAGTTATTTATTATACAAGGGAAAAAATATTAGATTTCAGCTCGAGATTGTGTGTTCTTATCGTTAATTGTAAAAACATGTCCGACTTCTTGTTATAAATGAGCCCAGAAAATTATTTAATGAAAGAGACCCTTAAATTAAAATTCATTCATAAGAAATGCTTCATGTCAACATCAACACTAACTTGATTTTCGGAATACCAGTATTTTTGACAAATATTCAAATCTGAGGAAAATACTCTTACTTGAAATGATTGAGATGAGAGGAGTAACTTCAGTGTAAATATAGGACATAATCTGGTCCTATATTCACATTCTGAACGTATGTTATTGGAGTTTAATATTAAGCATGTCCTTTGATAAATTTCAATTTAGGTGTATCCATCCTTCAACATAAAAAAGTTCCGAGTTTATAATAAGAATATCGAATTCAACAGTCTATAGCTAGCAAGACAATTGGTGTATGTAACGATGAAAACCACAAATGTCAAATTCAACAGTATATAGCCAGCAAGAAACTTTATTCATGTAATAAAGACGGAAAATATCCAATATACATAACATATAATTTTTGAAAATAGTTAAGATGAATTTCACACAGAATTATAAATATTAGGCTTTCAAGATACTTCAATTCATTGTAAAATTTTCATATCTATACTCTGATGATTAACATACTAAGCACTAATGACTAAACCTTTCTCCACCAGTTTCATCTTTGATTTTCATAGTCGTTTGTAAAAACTCTGAATTTTGTTAAATCAAACACTAGTCAAAGGAATATACAAAAACATATTCATAACGTAAATTCTTAGAGTACTTACTTCTTGTGGTGCACCATGTACTAAAACAAAAACGGCAAAAACCGCAAGAAGCACTGTTGCTGACCACATCATATCAGAACAGTTGAAGATGGCTAGTGGAATGCACCAGATCCGGGAATGTCCTTTTATATCCTGATTCTTATCCTGAATTTCGGGGTAGGGACACTAACATAGCGACATACTCCGTAGGTAACACAGATGCCTACGCAGGTGCACTTATCGTTTTCAAAAGCTTTTTGATAAGGTTTTATTTCAATATTGGCAGTCGTTGGATTTTATTGTTATTATCTGATTGGGTTTTATTTTCTCTCCTATTGGTTACATATCATTGTTTTTGTGAATTCTAGAGAATAACATTATATAAAACTCTCAAAAGATGCTTCCAATCAATTATTGTAAAATTAGCACAGATTTCAGATAAAAGATTTTGAAAATTTGTGTTTATTTATTTATTTATTCAAAATTTGGGATACAAACAGGTAAATTCCGATGGAAGCATCCACTGATAGTAGTGGTTATAGAGATATACGGTGTCAACAGATACAAGAAAAAATAAAATTTAATGAATTAATAAATTTCGTACATACTAACCTATTTTTTTGCTATATGTTGAATATTCTTTTTATCTTTATTTTAAAGGAATTCAACGTGATAGAGAAAACATTTACATTACTACAATACATCACTCATTCTAGTAATTGGGGAGTTTTAGCTAAAATTTGTGTTGAAATTCGGACTGGCAAGTAATTTTCTGTTTCTATTATTCCTATGAGGAACGTGATAAAAAATCATTGATACTAGATTGGGTGAGTCAAAACAGTTTGTTATAATTTTATAGATAAAACTAAGTTGGTTATTATTCTTCGTTGTTCTAGAAGCTGTGTATTTTGTAGTGATACGAATTTCGCTAATGCCAAGTGTTACATAAGTCTTCGTTATTTTGAAATGCAAGAACCTTGCAAATTTGTTCTGGAGTCTTCCTAATCGTAATTTATGTGTATTTTAATCTGGACTCCATATGACACTTCCGAAATTAAGTTTACTATAAACAAATGCATAGTAAATAGATTTGATTGCTGCCTCGTTGTTGAAGTCTTTGCATATTCTGCAGAAAAATCCCAAGGTTTTGCTGCAGAAATTTATTACATGATCCAAATGGGGATTGAAAGTCATTTTTGTATCAAAATAGATTCCAAGATCTTTAATTTGGTCTACTCTGTCAATAATATTATTGCCCAGGGAGTATTGAAAATATATTGGTATGTTATTTCTGCAAAAAGATATACATATACATTTATCAATATTAAGTTTTAATTTATTGAGGCAACAGAAAAAAGCATTGAGGTCTTCCGAATCTTTGAGCAATCTCTAATCGTCGTTACTTTTCTGAACATGTTCAAGTCATCAGCATATAGTAGTACTTTAGAATGCTTGAAGAAATCTTTCAAATCATTTAAGAATTCTAGAAACATTAATGGACCCAGATGTTAACCTTGAGGGACTCCCGAGGTTACCACAAATGGAGCAGATCTGTATCCATTTTCGTTCACCAGCTGACGGCGATTGTGAAAGCAGGATGAAAGCCATCCAAGGAGATCTCCCTGCATACCGATTCCAGCAAGTTTTGAAATGAGAAGGTTATGGTCGACTTTTTCAAAGGCCTTACTGAAGTCAGTATACAGTGAGTCTACCTGTGCTCGATTGTCTAATGCAGTTGAAATGTAGTCGGCATATATTACTAAATTCATTTCTATTATCTTCCTGTGGAAAAAACCATGCTGGCATTCTATGATTGATGACTTGATATAGTAAAACATAAAGTCATAAACGGTGATTTCGAACAATTTGCTGAAAATAGACAGTTTACTGATACCTCGATAATTTATTACTGAGTTTCTATTACCAGAGTTTTTAAGGATCGGAACTAGGAGAGCAGATTTTCAAACCTCTGGAAAAGCACCAGACTGCATGGATTTATTTAATAAGATACTCAAGGCATAGCATAGACCAGAGGCACAGTTTTTAACGAAGTATGTAGGGTAACCATCGATCCCAGCACCCTTATTCACATCGAGTGACTTCATTTTCTCTAATATGATTTCTGAAGTAAACTAACTCTATTGATTTAAACAGATTATTATTCTTCAACTGAAGAGGAACATGATATGTTTGCTGATAGGGCTCGTAAACGCTGCGAAAATATGTAGCATATAGGTCGCATATACTTTCAACATTTTCAGCAAACGTATTGTTGTAGCTGATTTTGTTAGGAATACCTACATCATTTTTACATGAAGTTACTTATTTCGAGAACTTTTTGGGACACGTTTTGATCTAGTTTTTGATATTATTTGTATATAAGTTTCATAATCATTAAACATAAGATTTTTACTTTTTCGTCTCAGAATTCTGAATTCCTCATAGTAATATCGATTTTTGGTGTATATTCGTGGCAAATGAATGTCATTGTATCGGTTCGTACTTATACAGGGTGTCCCTGGACCATACGAAACGACCCTGGAATTCTATTTCAAGTACAGAGAGGGTGTCTTCGCAGACTAAGAAAATGTATAGAGAGAGAAGGTGATCATATCGAGCAGTTTCTGTAGCGGATTTTTCATTTCTGTTTGCTCTTGAGGCTCTTGAGTTTCGTTAGTTAAACGTGTTTGCATTATAAAAATTCGTTATGAACATTTTACCTATCATTTCCATTTTCCTTAAAAACTAATATTTTCGAATAATGGTAGACATCTCAGGATAAATGTTGTTGAATTAACGTTATCATTATTATTTCTGCTTTGATAATTATTCATTTCAAATAATGGTGGACGAGCGGGTTTGATGTCGTCGAGTAGAACTACATTTTTATCAAGACTCGTTGCTCCGATCGACTTTCCACACGAGTACTTTTATTCATAAAATTGTCCAAGTAACCTTATTTTGTTGAAAAATATTGAAAAATATCTGTCATTTCAAAGTTTTGGGGTGTGGACCATCGGGGGTAGTCCGTTCCTGACTTTGTAGCAAAACAACTGACTCCTGCATGAAAGCTCATCGACGGAATTCATTTGTTTAGTCAATTACCAAAATTTGGATGATTTTGAATATTCACTTGAAAAGTTATCAAAGAAAAACATTTTTCATTTTGTAACTTCGAGGGCCCGTAACTTGGTTACGAAGACTTTTAGGAAAAAAAGTTATATGAAGTACTGGTGATATTTTGACCCCATCTATACATTCCCGAGAGGAAAAGAGGAAGTCCAGGGACACCCTGTATATTCCAATTATATGTTTCTCAACAGTTGAAACCAATATTTTATCAAATGCAATCCATTTCAACTTAATTTTGAATTTGGTATCTTCTTGAAGATAAATAATTTATTGGAATTATTCTCAGCGAAGTGTTTCTTTTGGCAATATCGAAAACATTGAGTTTTTCATATTATTTATTCAGTTTGAGTGTTACACATATAATGGTAATATGCCACAGATATGTGAATCTCCAATCGTTTTTACCGAAATCGAAAAGGACCTCCACAAAAAACTTCTGAAAGTCTTTAAGATACATATTCAACACTATTGTCTACGTTCAATGAATGAAAACAATAGTCAACTAATGGTTCAATACGTTTTTGTAGTTATTCTTTGAAAAACATTTTTTTTGTGGAAAACTCAATGCTTCTTACGGGTTTTTTGCGTATATAACCTTCCTCAATCTGAAAAAAGAGAAAGCTAAATCAATGAGAAATCTGCTGAAGTGTAATGAAAAGTAAACTGAAGAGTTCACCCTAAAAAGTTACTGGGTAATATACAGTGCTTTTCAGATAAAAGTATCCACCTTTAATAACTTTTGTAATACTGGTATTTTTGTTGGAAGGGGCAAGCATTATGGCTTATTTAAACTTACTGGAAAAGCCACCCCCTCACCCCTAGCATCATCCCCTTTTTTTTTAAATACTTCTCATATTTTTAATGTGAAATTTGGATACTCCTCTTTGAGCTGATTTCAAAAATGTATAATACTTGTAGGTTAAAGTGGTTAGTTTATGAGATAAACAATTTTTCTTTTAATAGCAAAAATTTTATTTATTTTTTACTTTCACCTTATTTGCCTGTAATAAAATGGGTTGTACAACAGTGCTATTTATTATGAAGTTACAATAAGTGTTCAAAATGCGTGCCATTCACTTCCATACAATGATATAATCTATTTTGAAATGCCTCTCTGACATTGCTTAATACGGCTGGATTTAATTGTCGACATTCATTTTCTATCCCTCGTAAATCATCCAGAGATTCTGGTTGGGTAGCATAAACTTTTCTTTTTAAATGCCCCCAGAAAAAGAAGTCTAGGGGTGTTAAATCCGGTGACCTAGGTGGCCACTCCATCATCTGCCCTCTTCTATCTATCCAACGAGCGGGGAATGTTTCGTTTGAAAATTGTCGGACATGCATAGCATAGTGTGGGGGAACTCCGTCTTGTTGAAATACCAGTAAATCTTCGGAAAGGTTATCATCATTTTCTATTATTGTTGTAATACGTAGGTCAACCCCTTCTCTGAGTAACTCAAGATATGATTCACCATTTAAATTTCCGTTGATGAAGAAAGGTCCGACAATGTGGTCACCTAGGATACCACACCAGACGTTTAACTTTTGTGTATGGAATTCACGCATAATATGTGGATCACTTTCAGCCCAATATCAACAATTATGCCTATTTACTAAGCCATTTAATGAAAATGAGCATTCATCAGAAAAGCAAATATTGTTTAACAACTGTGAATTGTTATTGATAAATTGCGTCATTGATTCGCAAAACTCTAGACGACGATCAAAATCATCTTCATTCAACTCGTGCACCAACTTAACTTTGTATGGGTGGTACTTGAATTTATGTAGAACTCGGAAAACTGTAGAAGATGAAACACCGATCGCTCTACTTATTGTTGACAAAAATTGGGGTTGTTGAGCATCTAAGCTGACTTGTCCTAAAATTGCCACTTGAATTGCTTCGTTATTTACGAGTCCCTCTCGCTTATGCACTTTATTGCAAACATACCCTGTTGTGGTAAATTTCTCCATCAGTTGAATTACATACTTATGAGTTGCATGTCTTCCGTCATGTAATTCGTTAAATATTCTAGCAGCAGCTCTTGCACAATTATTATTTTGGTAGTATAAACCTACAATTTCAATTCTTTCTTGCAAAGAGTAAACCATTTCAGCGAAACAAAATAAATAATGTATCAAAGTACACTATCAATAGTGACTACAAATTCTAGTTGACAATGTCAAACTTTAATAAAAAGTAAAGTTTTTTGTTGTTTGGATTTTTGAAGTAGAATAAATAGCACAGTTAAACAAATTAAAGAGTTTGAACTGTTGTACAACCCATTTTAGTACAGGCAAATAAGGTGAAAGTAAAAAATAAGTAAAATTTGTGCTATTAAAAGAAAAATTGTTTATCTCATAAACTAACCACTTTAACCTACAAGTATTATACATTTTTGCAATCAGCTCAAAGAGGAGTATCCAAATTTTACATAAAAAATATGAGAAGTAATTTATAAAAAAAGGGATGATGCTAGGGGTGAGGGGGTGGCTTTTCCAGTAAGTTTAAATAAGCCATAATGCTTGCCCCTTCCAACATAAATTGACGTGTTTTTGGATTTTTCCTAAATACCAGTATTACAAAAGTTATTAAAGGTGGATACTTTTATCTGAAAAGCACTGTATATTCGCAAAACACTGAAAAATTAGTCAAGTAAATACATATACCTCACAACTAAAACCATACTTATGTTCCTGGTTTGTCTGAGAAATTGAAAAAACGAAACGAAAGATTGTATTCACAATATACCTTGTTCCTGCGGAAAAATTTATATACGTGAAACCTCAAGACGTATGTATGAGAAAAAAATAAATATCTTGAATATACAGGGTGGGCCATCAAAAACTTGACATGGAGGTTTTGGGTACTAATCTTGCAAATCCCCAAAAAACGCTCAGACAGGTCGATTTTTATTGGGAGTGGGACAGTTTTTCTCTCCATTTACATCGTCGTCACGTCAACCCCGGAGCAGAGGGGTGAACAACCCTTGGAATTTTAATAAGGAATAGGGGACGAGTCGCATATTGTTTGAAATATCTTGTAATTCTCTAAACAATGGTGTACAATTTTTAAAATTTGGACGTATTTAAAAGAGTTATTTCCGATAATTAAATTTTTCAATATTGTTAATAGCAACAAATTGTTGTACACCACCGCTCAGTTGAAATGTATTTGGAACTCTTTCATTTAACGTATTCCAAAAACACTTTATTGTGAGATTTTCACTAAATTGTTTTACAAAAACGCAACACGTGTTTCGCCATACAATGGCTTCATCTGGCGTGTCTTTCAACTAATTCTACTAATTCTACTAATTCAACTAATTCTACGGGTAGAATTAGTTGAAAGACACGCCAGATGAAGCCATTGTATGGCGAAACACGTGTTGCGTTTTTGTAAAACAATTTAGTGAAAATCTCACAATAAAGTGTTTTTGGAATACGTTAGTTATGGATTTTCATCAAGTATCGGCCGATTCCATCATATAACTCTTTCATTTGTTTCTTACGCTACTTTTTTGTTAATTGTTTAGTTATTCTCTGATAAGAGGACTATTACAATTGAGAAATGGTTAAAAATTCTGTTTCTATTTCTCATTTTCATGTTAAAAGTGCAGAGAGGGTTGAGTTGATTGAACTGTAGTATGGAAATAGACGTTGTGCTGCGAGAGCCGCTGAACTGTTCAATCAACAACATGGGAAGAATGTGTCGCGACAGCATGTTATCGATTTGATTGCAAAATTTCGCGCACCTGGATCTGTAGCAAATGAAAAACGGCAAATCGAACCACGTGTTCGACGAAGCTCCTGTCAACCTTGATAGAAGTAGCTTGGCTAAATGCGCCCGAGTGGGTAGCAACGACCATCCAAAATATATAATATATGGAGAGAGAGAACTACAAATCACCAGTCATCGGTGAATCATCAAGATGAATAAACTTCTGAAGAAGCCAGCTACTCGTGCTGGCAATGCGTTAGGATGCAGTTCCAAACAACCACGGCCTTCAAACCCGAATGAAGATAGTAACACTCATTCAAGATGGATTCTAACAAATATAATAAACATTATTGATGTATGCACGTGTAAATAAATTTAGTTTACCCCAAACAGAAACGTATTCACTTCTTACTGAATATCCCTGTCAGACAAGCCAGGCAACTGCAACAGAGCATCTATGAGAGCTACCTTCTTCTTATAACTATTTTCATTGCTGTCAATCCCCTGTACTTTCCCATGTTTTTCGTAATATTCCCGTTTGTTGTCAATCACCCGATAGGACAACCCAATTATAATATCTAAATCTTTCTTGAAAGCAGCGTATTTACTGGAGAACAATTTGAATAGAGTGTAGGACCTTTGCCAGACTGAAAAATTTCGAATCCAAAGAGTTTTCGTGAAATTTTCAACTGCTTTGAGAAAATCCTGACTTCCAAAGTCATACCCAAAAGATGTCGCTAAAAAAAAAAAACAAAAAACAAGAGAAGGAATTTGAAACATGTTTGTATTTGCTAAGGGATTCATCTTCCATAGTAGGAAACGAAAGTACAAACCTCCAGCAATGTCCAATGTGAATGTAGGAACGAAAGGATGTATATCGATGACTGATTCTGTCTCTAAATGTTTATAAATTCTTTGAACTAGAATTTCAGCAGATCTCTTAAAAATTGGAAGATAACTGGATACTACTGAAAAGTGCACTGAAGGAGTCAACATCTTCCTTCTTTGCTTCCATTTCATACCTGAAATAAAACTGAGTCATAATTCTTTCTTTTATTTATTTAATTATCGAAATTACTAGTACATTTGATATCGAGCAAAATATGCATAAACAATGAATACTAAAATAGTAACAAATGAGGCGACACAAGTGGCAATTCTGGACCATGTTGAGCTTGACAATACTTTGAGCACAAGAAAGTTAGCATTTTTTTCGAGGTGTCACGAACTATCATTCGGCGTACTTTAAAAGCCCACAAAATGCATCCTTACAAGATTAAATCAACGCAAGAACTGATTGAAGGTGATTTCGATAGACGCTTGCAATTTTGCGAGTTGATTAGTGAACGCGCAGTGAAAATCCATATTTAGTTTTTAACATTTGCTTCAGTGATGAATGTTTTTTTTTTCTGAATGGCACAGTTAATCGCCATGATTGTCGCTATTGGGCCGATTCAAATCCTCACATCTTCCATGAAGTGCATACTCAACGTCCATAAAAATTAAATGTATGGGCTGGATATTTTGGTGACCGTATTGTTGGCCCATTGTTTTTAGAAGGCAATTTAACCGGATAAATGCATCTGGAGCTTCTGGAAGGTACTATTTATTCCCTTCTCACCGATATTATCGAAAATGATCACAAATATCTGGAAAATGTGTTATTATTTCAACAAGATGGGACTCCTCCACACCATAATCTGCCTGTTCGGCAGTATTCAGATGAGACTTTTCCGGATCACTGGATTGGGAGGCGGGCCACCACGATCACCAGACCTTTTGCCCTCAGATTTCTTTCTGTGGGATTATTTGAAAAGCAGAATTTACTGTCTCCTCCTGTATCACTCGAAGATTTACGGCAACGAATCACAAATGAATGTCGTCAAATCACTCCAGAAATGCTCCACAATGTTCAAGGACGTTTCCAGAAGAATATGTATTATTGCATTGAAGCTGGAGGTGCCCATTTTGAGAATATGCTGTGAATAAAGTAAATAACTTCAACTCTAAATTGAAAAAAAGGAACACAGTTGTTTAGAGAATTCCAAGTTCTTTCAAACGATGTGCGACTCGCCCCCAGTTGAACTTCCAAGGGTTGTTCACCCCTCTGCTTCGGGGTTGAAGTGACGACGCTGTAAATGGGGAAAAAACTGTCCCCCTCCCAGTAAAAATCGACCTGTCTGAACGTTCTTTAGGATTTGTAAAATAAGTACCCAAAACCTCCATGTCAAGTTTTCGATGGTCCAACCTGTTTAAGGAGAACACATATGGCAGGATCGGTATAGCGGAGCATATTCTAAAATCAACTGGTGATTACGTCATTCAATTGAGTGAAACAAAAATTATCACCAAAGAAATTCATGAAAGCCGCACATACTTCTTTAGAAGGTAACAAGTGTATTCCAAATAGCTCTGTAGAAATGGATCGTACCTGGTTACCATTACTAAGGAAAGAGGTTGAAAACGACAATATGAACGTTAACTGAATTCTCAAGAATCTAGTGTAAGTATTTATGTAGACTAGCATATGACATGTGAATATTTCATTCTTTTGACGTATGTAAAGACAATTGCAGCTATTCACAATTTGTGGCGAAAGTTTTAAAGTGAATACTCCTAGTTTTGGAAACGGAAAGAAATTTTCGAATCATCGACCATCAACGAAAGTCAGGTATGAATATTTGATTTGAATTGAGGGGGTTATATTTTTTAGGAGTGATTAATTTTTGGGAAAGAAAGTTTTTGGCTTTCTACTACTCCATCTTGATACAAAAAAAGAAGGATGAGGGAGTCTTCCAAAGAAAGGAAGGAAGTAACTCTATACATGGATGTGTAGATCATATATGAAAGTAGCTGTTTCAAGAGGACTTTCTTTCAGTTTGTGTCTGAAAGTTACTTCTTTGCATGATCTACGCATCCATGTATAGACTTACTTTCTTCCTTTCTTTGGAAGACTCCCTCATCTTTTTTTTTTGTATCAAGATGGAGTAGTAGAAAGCCAAAAACTTTCTTTCCCAAGAATATTTGATATTTTTCAATTTGTTAGAAAAAATGTATCAATACAAGTTACAGACTAATTGGACTCTTCAGTGGTTTATATGAAGCAGTAACTCTTCGGAGTAAACTATTCAGGTCAACTTTTATTACACTTCAGCAGATTCTCCATCGATTTAGATTTGTTCATTTTCAAAATTGTGAAAAGTAACATACCAAAAAAACATTGAGAAATTTTTGAAGTTATAATAAATTATAGAACCTCAGAACAATATTTCGCTTTGTAATATGAAATGAAAAAAAAAATTATAGACAATTACGGGAAAATCCTGATAACGTCACTATCAAAGAAAGATATAAAGCACTCAAAAACAAAATGTGAAAAAAAAAAGAACAATAAATGAAATAATAAAAAAGAGACCAAACACTTCAAGCGGTCTATGGAAAGCAGTCAATGAAATTTGTCCTAAAACACTTCATTCACTTCAACAACCATTTTATTAATTTATGTCAGAGATATGCGGATGAAATAATAATACCAATAAATTACAAAAAATAGTGTCTACCTAAAACCTACCAATGAAAATACTATCAACCTAACCTAAAACTAAAAAAATGACCTGGATGGGATGGCGTCAGATCAGAAATAGTAAGACAATTAGGAGAACAAATAGCTTTACCTCTAACTCATATCATCAACAAAAGTTTTGAGATAGGAAAATTATCAAACTGCCTAAAAATAGGGGTTATCAAACCACTGCACAAAAACGGCAATAAAACAAATGCAGAAAACTAACGCCCAATCACACTATTGTCAGCTTTTTCTAGAATATTCGAAAAAATAATGAAAGAATGGATATACAAGTTTCTAGAG
Organism: Leptinotarsa decemlineata; assembly: GCF_025532065.1. Classification (NCBI taxonomy): domain Eukaryota; kingdom Metazoa; phylum Arthropoda; class Insecta; order Coleoptera; family Chrysomelidae; genus Leptinotarsa; species Leptinotarsa decemlineata. Next base: position 6,362,519 of record NW_027412703.1, on the reverse strand, counting down.
AAATGTAATATACTGTCTGATAACCAATTCGGTTTTAGAGAAAATCGCAGTACAGAAGATGCCATTCTGATGCTGACTTCCGAAATCCACAACGCATTTGATAAGGAGATCCCTTCATTAGGCATTTTTGTAGATCTATCGAGAGCATTTGATACTGTACGCCACGAGAGATTATTGCAAAAACTCTACTCCTATGGCATACACCTACACACCAATTGCTGAAAGATTACCTATCAGATCGAAAACAAATAGTTGATATTGAAGGAATAAAAAGACATCTTAGGACTATCACTTACGGTGTACCTCAGGGATCGGTGCTTGGACCCTTATCATTCACTATATATATAAATAGTTTGATGGCATTACCATCTGATGGTAAACTCATCAGTTTTTGCAGATGATATGGCAATAATCTACAAGGGGAAAACATAGACAGATTTGAAAACAACAACAGAACAGGACCTGAGGAGTATATGTGACTGGTTCAAATACAACAAACTAACAGGCAATACTCAAAAAACATATTATTTGCCTTTCACATTTTACCCTAATCCCCTTCCAAACTTGGGAACCCTGGACATTGAAGACAACTCTCGTATAGAAGAAAAAGATCACTTGAAATATTTAGGAATAATAATTGATAGACACTTGAGATGGGATTTACATATCGCGCAGGTGAAAAATAAATTAAGAGGTCTACCCACAAAATTCAAGTACTTAGTGGAATTCTTGGATATGAAAAACTTAAAAAAACTATACTATGAACTTGTGCGATCTCAGGTTTCTTACGGAATCTTAGGTTGAGGAGGTGTGTCAGAAAATATTATACATAATTTGAGTATCATACAAAACTGGATTCTGAGAATAATGTTGAAGAAGAACATAAGATATCTCAGTGACAAGCTATTCTCAGAGACCAATTTTCTTGATATAAGACAAATATTTTGTCAACGAATTCTAATGTATATCCGTAAAAATAAAATCAAGTTAACACCCATCGACCACCGTTATGAAACTCGAATAAAAAATAAAAACATGAAAGTTCCAACCTGCGAAAAAACAGCCAGTCAACGCTCAGCAGAATATCTTGCACCAGTATTACACAATATACTGCCACAAAACCTCAAATCTATCAAATGTTATACCTCTTTTGAATACCATGTAAAACAATGGATGAAAACTACAGATAGAAACATATTCAATAACCTTATAAACCTAAAGTTTCTACAATGGACAGTTACACTCCAAATCACCCAAATAAGACATATACCGGACTATGACAACCCACCTACCAAAATAAGACTCCAAAACCCTACCTTGACGAAAATAATAAAAAAATATGAAATTAGTTCGATAGTACCTATGTAAATATTTGTTGTTCTAATAATGTTCTGATGTATTACTGTTGTATATAAATATTAACATCTATATCACGCACAAGCTTCAAAGCTTCAGTGAAGTTTCATGTCTATTTTCAAAGTTGGATAGCCTTTTTTTGTATTTTCCTATTTTTCAAAATAAACATTATTATTATTATTGCTTCATATCCAGAAGCCAGTTTCAACATAGAATAACTTCTTTCGAAATCAATTGCCCTAACACCAAACTAATATTTTTGCCCTCGACGAGCGTTTCGCCAACAAAGTTAGCATCCTCAGGAGAAGAAAATTGATACCTAGTCTGGTTAGTCCTTATATACTAAAATTTATTACCTGAGGTTGTATACCTGAAGTCCAATATGGAATTTCTCGGTAATTAACTACCTGCAAGTTCTTAGTAATTATTCTCTTCCTAACAGAAGATTTAAAAGCGGGCTAAACGGGATGTGTCCCTTATCGCCATTCATGCAGTTTTTACATTTTGCTATTTCTAGACTATCACATGCATCGAGTAGCCTGGTGTCATGCACATGCCTAATCAGTTTCAGATTGTTTTCACAAATTCTGTGGTCCTTGTTTAGAGCATGTTGTGCGACACTGGATTTTTCTATCCTCTATCTCTATCTATCATGTGTGCACAATTCTCCTTGAAGCGGGTTTTAATCGCTCGTCGGCTCTGGCCGATGTATTTGCTGTTGCAATCTTGACAACTGATTTCGTAAATCATCCCCGACCTTTCTGTGTTTTCTAGTCTATCTTTTGGATTACCAAGAAGCTGTTGCAATTTATGAGAAGTTTTATATGCAACTTTCATATTTACTTTATCGAATATCTGTTGAAGCCCTCTCGTGTATTGGGGTTCATATGGGATTACTATAAACTTGTTATTACTCTCGTCTTTTTGAAAAGTCGAAGATTTACGAAGTGCTTCCCTAAACTTGCATTTTCTAATTATATTGTCAACTATATCTGGGTTAAAACCATTTGCTCCAGCTACATACCGAATCACTCTCTTTTCATTGTCGTACTTATCTTCCTTTAAAGAAAAAGTTATTAACCTGTATATCAGAAATTGCAGTGCCGCCTTTTTGTGTTGTGGACAATAATTCGAGTCATTGGGAATTTATCTGAAAGTGCCCGTGTCTTTGCTGTAAATGTCAAATTCTATTTTGTACTGTTCGTTTCTTATGACCAATACATCTAAAAACGGCAACTTTCGTTCTTTTTCTACTGCATATGTGAATTTTATACTCTTACACCTGTTGTTTAGTGCTGAAAGGACATTCTCGATTCTGGTTATCCTTGTATCCACTACAGCGAATATGTCATCAACATACCTGATCCAGACCCTAGGAAAGTAACTGAGTTCTTTCCCAGTTTCCGTTTCAAACCTACCCATGAATAGGTTCGCTATAAATGGAGACAATGGGTTACCCATAGCCGTTCCTTCACGCTGTTCATAATATGAGCCATTATATTGAATCTTTCTGGCCCTAATCTACAGTAACTTTTGTTAGATGTTACTCTATCTTTCAATAATCTTATAGTTTGTCCAATATATTCTTCATAGCAGTTGGAATATGGTATACAATGAATTAGGTCTGAACGTTGAAGTATTGGAGTTTTATTTTGATTTGAAACTTCTAGCATTATATACTTCGAATTCGAAATAGTTTTGTTTTTAGAATGAGATTTTGGGAACATGATCACTGGGAGCACATCTCTCTGGATGTAATTTACTATCACTTTCTTTTGAACTGATTGTATCCTTGAATGGTTTTGACGTTTGACCAATATATTCACTACTACAATTTAAACATGAAATGGAATAGATTAACTGAGACTGGAAATTCATAGGGGTTTTATCCTTAACTTTAGAAAATATTTTATGAATGGGTAAAACTTGAGGATAACACTTGTTTTATTGTATTGACATGTTTCAATTGTTCAAATGTAACATTCTTTTCGACACGGCCATCCTCACTTACAGTAAGTTGAGCCCTTTTATAATAATTTTATATTGCACTATCATCATACAAATTTTGTAGCTTTTCCTTGAAGGTGATAATAAATTTTATCAAAATATTGGAATAACTTGAGTACACTTTCATTCTGCTGGTTACCCAAAGATATTTTCCAAGTTAGGTCTTAACTAGTCAATCATTTCATGAATATCAAAAGATAAATAGATAAGTACTATTCAGATCATGTCCATATATTTCAATTTAAGAGCCGCCTGTAGACAGTTGTTTCAGCCTATCGGGCATCGTCAGTATCGGACAGGCGGTCCTCGATTGGAGACAAAATGTGAATAACCCAGAAAAGTACTTAATATAACTAACTGCGTGAACGCATGTGAGACATAAGTGGAACTACCTATTGGTGTCACATCCAAATCAACTTGCCAAGTTTTTATGTTTATGAAGTTGGAGATTGACATCATTAAATAACTTATACGAGCCTGTCAAGTACGCAATATCATTCTTTGAAGTGATGAGGTTGTCGTACAATTCTTTGTCTTTGTTTTCCAAGAATTCTATAACAGAGTCGAATAGATTATAAAATCGAGTCAAACAGTTACCTCTTGATAACCAATGCACTTCTATTTGAAAAAGCAATCGGTTGAAATCTTCATCATCAGCAACACAAGGCTGAAAAAATAATCTGTCAATTAAAGAGCTGTTTCGGATTTTATTGACTGCTTTGATGATATATTGCAGTGATTGAGAGAGGCGGTCACTCAAATTTTTCGCAAGCAAATGTTGCCTATGAATGACGCAATGTACAGCGAGTATATCTGGAATTTTATTTTTTGAGTACGCTATGAAGCCTTTGTGACGTCATGTCATAGCCGGAGCGCCATCCGTAGCAGCTGATATAATATTTTTCAGTGAAATTTCTTTCTCATCACACAATTTTTCCAGTGTATAGTATATGGTTTCTCATTTTGTTTCCGTCTCTAAATTTCTGGAAAATAGTAGTTCTTGATATATTTTCTCATTTTTAATAAACCTCACGTATGACAACAACAATACTTCATACATACATCTAACTGAATTGAGAATTTAGAAGTTTTCAGATGATTGCACAATGACTCTTCAATGTTTTCAGCCATCTCATCAATTCGTCTTTGCACGGAACTATTGCTCAAAGGATTTTTTTGGATAATTTCTGCCGCTGGTTTATGGAGCACATTAGTTATTAGGTACTTCTTTTATTGCCGGTTAAATTAAATCCTCTCCAATAGTGTGAGGTTTACCTGTTTGAGCAATTAGCAAGGAGATATTGTAGGAAGTTCGGAGACAGTCGTCGTCTTGCTTAAAAGCCGCTGAAAAAAGTTTTGACACAGTTGGCTGAACTGAGTGTTTCTTTTCCAATTCTTGAAAATAAGTCACACTTTTGTCTTTTTTATCTGAATGCATTCGAAAATATTTTTTGACAAAGAAGGCACATAGGCGAAGATGGATTTTTGGGATTTTCAATAAATCCATGTTTTAAATATTCCGCGCTATACTGCCGTTTCTTCGTTTTTGCTTCCGACATAATTTTGTCTTAAAAAATGCCGAAGTAAAGAATCGAGTATTAAAAACTTGCTAATGACACCACTCACAGTATTCATCACCGCACGTACAGCGGTGCAGTGCACGTACAGCTAGTCGCTAACTCAATTCACTTGTTTTTGTGATATCGTCGAATGACATTACTGGCTGGACGGCGCGCCCGCTTCTATATGAGGCAGCGGGCGGGCCAAGTACTTTCGAGAATGGAGACTAGAAACTTCCCGCTTCGCATTGAAACTTACCGCCATCTATTGTATAGTTTGACAACTATCGGACAGGAAATAGTTACTGTCTAGTCCCCTAGATGGCGTTACACAAGAAAACGCGTAAAGAAGCGGTAAAGTTTGTGTTAAAAACAAAAAAAACATTTTTAAATCAGTCATCGCTCCCCTAAACCTCTTCAACGCCCCCTTATATTCTCTGTGCCTTCTGTGCCCCTTCAGGCATCCAGCTTCCACAAAGGGACGTGATCGTCCACTTAGAGAAAGACTAATCTAATATGATATAAATTTATTTGAAATACTTGAAAGAATCTGTGAAAAATTAAAAGAGATTAGCTGAAAAATAACAATTATATTAAGCAAAAAATACTGAAATTACAATGAAATAAAATACAAGCAACAACCAAGAAAATTGAACTATTAACACGAGATGAAAATTAAAAAATTATTGACAAGAAATGAAAATAAAAAAAATTGAAATATTCCAAACCTAGTTACTTTGAGACGTTTCGATTGTTATTATCCACAATCGGCTTCGGGTGATACCTGGACTTATTCCTTCGAGATTTGACTATTCTGATCATTCCCATATTGATTTCAAATTAAGAGCCATATGTAGACAACTGTTTCAGCCTATTGGGCATCGTCAGTACTGATCAGGCAGTCCTAGATTGAAGACAAAATGTGAAAAACCAAGAAAAGTACTCGATAAAAATAATTGCGTAAACGCAAGCGAGGCATAAGTGGAACCACTTATTGGTGTGACTCCAAAGTCAACTTGCTAAGTTTTTGACATTATTGATGGTTGGCCAATCAAACCAAAACTGCATTAGCAGGAATTTGCGAAACTTTGTTGGAAATGCCATTGGTAAACGAATTCTCATGTTTTTAAAAATGATATAAAATCAAGAATGGTTAATGCAGTCAAGCTGGTGAAAATTTATTCCATGAAAATCAAAAGAATAAGATAATACTATTCTGATCATTTTCAAATTGATTTCAGTTTGAGAGCCACTGGTAAAAAGCTGTTTCTGGCTGTTGGGCATCATCAGTACAAGGCAAGCGGTCCTCGATCGAAGACAAAATGTCAAGAACCTAAAAGAACTCTGCTAATGCAGTTTTCGGTTGAATGGTTAAACCACCAACACTGACATGGAAACTTGGCAAGTTAACTTGTGTGTCACACCAATAGGTGGTCCCACTTATGGTCTCAATTGCTTTTGAGCAGTTATTCTCCTCATATACTCTTCTTAGTTCTTCACAAATTTGTCTTAAATCGAGGATCGCCTGTCATGGCGATAGTTCCAAGACAAGTTTCAAGAAGGAACTTAAAAATAAAAAAAAATGACTTGCTATTATTTCATAAAGAATATCGATAATTATCGATATTCACAACACAACAAAAAAATATTTTTTGAATGTTTCCTACACTAAATTAGTCAATTTCTACTAATTTTGGGGTGATAAAAACGAAAATAACAATGAAAAATTTTTATTAGCTCTGGTTTTTGAGATACACAGTACTTAATCTTAAAGAGTAGTTATACGTGAAAAGTGAAAGTACATAAAACAATATTGTTATGTTTTTTAAGAATATTTTAAGTACAAAATTAATAAAAAAAAAACATTATTCTTAATGTTTTGACAAATAAAAGACGTTTGTACCACCAAATTTCAATTAAGTCCATCCGATTCATTGTAAGATCGCTGTCGTTTAGCTTGTCTTTTATAAAACACTTGTGGAGCATCCCTACACACAGACCAGCAGTAGTCTGCAAGCATTGCTTCATTCCAACGGCCCTGATATCTCTGTAAGGCAATGTCTTGATGGAATCTTTCTCCATGTTCGTCACTCACAGCTCCACAGTTTTGTGGGAAGAAATTAAGATGAGAGTGAAGAAAATGAGTTTTTAAGGACATGTTGCATCCAAGTTGGTAGTAAGCTTGAAGAAGCTCTTTAACCAATGCTGTGAAGTTATCATCTCTTTTGTTACCTAAAAACCCATGTACAACCCCCTTAAAGGCTTCCCAGGCTCTTTTTTCATTTCCTGTTAAAATCATGTCAAAAGCAGGATCATTTACGATTTCACGGATTTGAGGCCCAATAAAGATGCCTTCCTTGACTTTAGCATCACTCAACCTGTAAAACTTTGCTCTCAAGTACTTAAAAGCTTGTCCTTCCTGGTCCATGGCCTTCACAAAGTTTTTCATTAGTCCCAACTTAATATGTAATGGGGGAAGGAGAACATCCTTAGGATCTACAAGAGGCTCGTAAACTACATTTTTCTCATTAGGGTTTAGGTCTCGTGTAGGCCAGTTCATTTTTTATAGTGAGATTTTCTATCCCGACTGTCCCACAGACACAAAAAACAACAGTACTTGGTGAACCCTAATTGCATTCCTAGGAGTATAGCAATGACTTTCAGATCACCACAGATGTGCCACTTGTGTTGTTCATATTTGATTGATTGGAGAAGTGTTTTCATATTTATATACGTTTCCTTCATGTGAACTGCATGACCTATAGGAATAGAGGGTAGCTGATTTCCATTATGCAGAAGTACAGCTTTTAAGCTTAGTTTTGAAGAGTCTATAAATAGTCTCTATTCAGATGGAGTGTGATTCAAATTCAAACAGTCCATCAAACCATTAACATCAGAACAAACTACGACGTTTTCTTTTTTCTCAAAAAAAGGAAGCAAATCTTTTTGACGCTGTCTGTACTGAGATATTTTCACATCATGTTTTAAAAGATTCCACTGTTGTAGTCTTGACCCTAACAGCTCAGCCTTTTCCTTAGACAAGCGAAGATCTCTTATAAGGTCACTCAACTCTGCTTGACTAATTCTGTGCGGATCACTAAACCTATCGCTTACCTCAAAATCAGGGTCATAGGATGTAGAAGGATGGGTTGCTCCTTCTAAACAATCTTCATCACCTTCCTCTAAAATTTCATAGTTTTGGGGTGGAGAAGGGACTGGCAAATTGTCTGAGTGTGCTACAGGTCGAAGAGCAGATGGGAGATTAGGGTATTTAACCGTTCCTCTTTTCTTCATAGATAAACCTTGCTTAATGGGAGGAGTTAAGCAGAAATAACAGTCGTCTGTATGTTCGGTAGGCTCACGCCAAACCATAGGTACTGCAAAAGCCATTGCCCGGTTTTTATTTTTCAGCCACTCTCGCAATATGACGGAACAAGAATTACAACATATATGAGGAGCCCATGATTTATCTTGGTCCCCAACTTTCACACCAAAATAATGTTCATAGGCTGTCTTAACGATAAGTGTCATTTTACGTTTCTGAGCCTTAAATGTTATTTCACCACATATATAGCAAAATCTATCGACAGAATTCACACACTTTCGAGGCATTTCAGATCAGCACTTAAATTAATTTAAAAATCAACTTCACACGATAATTTCAATAGCAACCACGTGCGTACAATTGACAAACTCACATAGGTTATGTTTACTACTTAAGAACAGCTGATGAGAGGGGTGTTATGTAAACAAACATGTGTACCAACTGTTGGTGATGAAATATTTCATTTGTTGAAAACTCAATATACATATATATAATATAATGATACTATATCTTGAAAACAAGAGCTAATATATAATTTTTATGGTCACTTTCGGTTTTAACACGTGGAAATACATTAAAATCATCTAATTTCAACCCCGAAACAAAAACTTTGTTGTGTTGTGTAATCAGTGATTTTATTCGAAATTTCTCCATATGATTATTCCAACAGAGATTTTCGGTAATGAAGTCTATGAATTCTCTATAGTTTTTTACATTATTTCATCCACTTTGTTGTATCAGAGATGGTCAATTAGTTTCTCCGTATTATGAGACGATTTCATCAATTTCATCATTATATTGGAATCCAGAAATGACCTTAACTTTGATGGAATCACAGCCTTGAAAACTCACCCAAATTCTTAGGAAATTCCACGTATATCAAATTGTCATAGCTATTATACAACGGAATTCTTATACTAAGATCCTGAAAAAGTAAAAGAAATACCAACAGTCAGATGAAAGGCGAGTTTTATAAATTCATCAAAGAGTTCACCGATGATACCGAAAAGATTCCTCCTTTCATGATAACTGATTTTTCCTTCTTGTAATTAGTTTTGTATTTCATCGTTCAGGAACTTTGTTTCTCAAAGTTAAGAAACACACTGTACGTCTCATCAACTTCCCCGGGAGCTATCGAAGAAAATACGTTTTACTAAGTCTTTGGTATCTTTCCTGAACCGTATTGTTCTTTATTATTGAAATCCTATTACTTCGTATCCCCCGCGAATACAGATTTTCGTCTTCATAAAAACATTATAAAAATCGATAATAGCTGAAAACCATTTTTCTAGAGCCAAAAGTGATCAGTTGAAATAATTCTGATGTACTTACCTATAATCGATATAAGTAGTGTGATATAGTCTGACTTTTAATTCAAAATGAGTATGTTACTGTTGAAATTGATAGCTTGCCTACCAACTGTACGTTGTGAAGCTATTGAAAAAGATTGAAGGTCTACTTGTTGACTCTTGTGATTAATTTTTCAATTCAGGTGCTTAAACATTCTTTAAAACTATAAGCTGGAATTTTTTAAACGAGTATACAACTACGATAAAATATCTATAATCAAGAAACACTGAGAGACTTTTATTGAAATCATTTTCAACACTCTCCTCTCATTTCAAATATGTATAAATCTAAAGAAATGAACTTTAAAATTTCAAGCCAGTCTCGGATATATCTACACGGTAGGTTGAATGGACTGACGCCTATTAGAAAACAATTACTCCCCTGGCTAATACTACGAAGGGCGTTGGATTATATCCGACAGGTGTCAGTGAAGGAATCTTCACAGAAAATTTCCTGCATATGCAATTGGCAATACAACTGAGAGAGTAGACTCTCAATTTTAGAACGGGCACACTTGCAGACCGGTTTCGGGCTCATTAGCCACTCGTCAGTGCAAGATAGTGGCCATCATTGACTTAAAGTCAATGATATTCCATAATTGAAAATCGGAATTCTTTTAGAGTATTTCATTCCTCTTCCTAAGTTGAAGCGAACAACGAAATGTCACCCCATCTAGTGGACGAGGTACTAACCAACTGCATCTGTATCTGTATCATCGAGAGATCATTGGATAACAAAGAATCCACCCTAGGTATATACATAAATATTGAGGGAGCTTTTGATGAAATAACCTTTCCAACAATTACCCAGCAACTACACTCCAGGAATGTACCCCTGGTAGTAGGAGAATGGATACTCCAGATGCTCTCTAGCAGAGCAATAAGTATTAATGTAGAAGACATCACAGTAAAAGGACTGGTCATGAGGGGATATCCACAGGGAGGGGTCTTATCACCCCTTCTCTGGAACATAGTTCTGGATACCCTAATTAATCACCTTAACAAAAATGGATTTTACACAATTGCATACCCAGATGACATAGTTATCTTGCAGACCGGCAAATTTGTAAACACACTGTGCGATAGAGCGCAGGATGGGCTCAAATTGATAGAAACATGGTGTCAGGAACACTTACTGTCGATCAATCCCAAAAAGACTGAGATGGGTCCTTTTCACCAGGAAAAGAAGTTTAACGGGCTTAAAACCTCCCGAAATCTTCAAAAGCCAACTAAACTTCTCTGAAGAGGTGAAATACCTTGGTAGTATCCTCGACAAGAAGCTAACATGGAACTCTCATCTACAGAGTAAAGCAAAAAGAGCATACGTGGCTTATGAGCAATGTCGGAGGACAGTGGGACGCGCATGGGGTCTTTCACCCCGTGTAGTCGCCTGGATCTACACTGCAATAATAAGACCTATGTTAACGTATGGAGCCATTGCATGGGGACCGAAAGTTCTACAAGCAACGGCCATCCAAAAATTATATCAAATACAGCGACTGGCTTGTTTAAACATCACAGGAGCCATGAGAACAACACCAACTGCGGCAATTGAATTAATCACGGGTCTGACCCCTCTGGACCTGTACGTTAAGGAGGTTGCGTTAATGGCCATGGTACGATTGCACACGGCTGGTGTAAACCTAGAAGTAGGAATGGGTCGATTGAGGTTGGGCCTATGGCGGGAAGCGCTTACTGCGCAACCTCTGCTGCAGGCAACAAGTGATGCAATTGAACCCAGGTTTGTGTTTAATAAACTCTACAAAATACAAATCAAGCAGAACACAGAGTCAGATGTTACAAATGCAATACGGATTTATACAGATGGCTCAAAAACCAAAGAAGGCTCAGGATGTGTAGTGTACTCCAGATCACTAAGCCTAAGGATTAAGTGGGGAATGGGAAGAAATACCAGCGTGGTCCAAACAGAACTGGCTGGTATCTCAATCGCCACAAAAGAAATAACCAAGAAAAGAATTTCTGGCAAAAACATAACAATCTGCACTGATAGCAGACAAGTACTATTAGCCTTGAACAGACACCGTGTTACTTCAGGGCTAGCACTAGAGTGCCACCAAGATTTAGCCAAAGCCTCGGTAGATAATAACATTATCCTGAGGTGGGTTAAAGGGCACGACAGAAGTAAAGGTAATCGCATTGCCGACTCTTTAGCCAAGGAAGCGGCTGGACTAAGAATTTTAGGACCAAGTGGCACCCACGGCCTGATGACTTCGACAATTGCGGAACTAGTCAAAAGTTACACCCATGCTCAATCTCTAAAGAGATGGGATGAAATCAAAGGATGTAATCTTGCCAAGCTGGCGCCGAAGAAATATCTGGCGATGACCAGGAAAAATCTACACCTTACAGTAGGATTTCTGACTGGCCACTGTCAGCTAAGGAAACACCTACATAATATGGGGCTAGTGGACACACCTCTATGCAGGATGTGTGAACAGGAAGATGAGACTGTCAGGCATGTCCTGTGCGAGTGCCCGGAGTTATCGTCAATAAGAGAGTGTGTGTTCGGCGAGTCTTGGCCCACACCTGCCGATATAAAGGAGATGTCTCCCAGCGACCTGTCCACCTTCCTGGAAAGGACAGGATGGACGACGACCTAGGAGGACAACTCCTCGGGAGGATGTACAATGGGTCACATGTGGCCTAAATGCGTGGGCTTACACTCACCCTCCCTACTCTACAGATACAGAGAACCAACTGCATATTCGCCTCAAGGATTTTTTTCAGTGCTTGTGTATTTTTCTTGAACAAAAACTTTATGAATGTAGAGGTTTCATTTTAATGAGTTGCTGATTTCAGCAAATATAGGAAGTCTCGTTTTACTTCCTAGCATATATACAGAGTTATACTAGAAATGAAATGTTTTTAGTATTTTGTAGATAATTATGTGAAATGTATAGGCGTTCCCTTTCTTTATTTTGGAGTATACTAGGTGTTTTCTAAAAACTAAACTATTTCACAGATCTTAGAGGTAGCGATTTTGAAACCGTAACAAATACCGCAACCAATAAATTGACGGAGAAGACAAGAAAATAGTTCCTTAAAACTTTCAATATGACAGACTTTTATCTATTCTAGTATTCCAGGATAGCACTTCATATTTCCTCCTTGATTCTCCTTAGTTTCCAGCCCTATCCTACCACTGCTGTACTCAAGACGAACGTAGTAATGATGGACATTTTCGTTCATTTACCCAAGCCTTTCATGTTCACCATTAATATTAATATTCTCTCATGTACCTATATTCTCCTATGAATAGGTAACATGAGTGAGTACATATATCCAGATGTGCTACTTGATTTTCAAATACTACTACGCATGATAAAATTTATTGCAAAGCAAACAAAAAGTAATTGATTTCCATAATAAACTCTAGACTGATTTATGTGTACCATTCATATTTCCATCAGATATTCTGTGATAACAAAAGATTCAATTCCACACAAGCCTAAATGTGTTTGTATCCATCACCCTTATTCCATTTGGTGATAATGAATTGATTTTTATTAATGAAAACTAATATATTATAAATAGAGTTCCAGGACAATAAATTCATTAGTCATCTGTGTATCTTATCGCTAACTTAGTCTCATTATGCCATTATACCCATAACATCAAATGTATTTTCTATTCATTTCCACAAACACTGTTTTGGAAATGTACTTCTCCATTATCAAACGAAAAATGTGGGAAACTTACAAAAAAAGAAGAAAAAATAACTATAAAAAAACTGATCTATACTAAACCTAAATATTTTCTCTTCAATCCATTTGAAATTTCTATGACTGAGGCTAACTAACCGTGAGAATGTTTACGTATAAGGTACTTGATAACGTACTATGTTGCTTAGCAAAACTTTTTGTTTCTAAAAGGAATGACATTTTAGTTCCGACTTTGGACCTGTTCTAACTCGAAAAACAGGTTAAAAATTTCTCTGAAATTTATATAAAATATTTAAATTACGAACAGTATTTTTGCCATATCAATAAAAACAAGTATAATAATAATCGTATACAATTACTAAAATAGTGACCAAATTAGAGAAAAACGTCCATGTCTAAACATTCACCACAACCCCAGTAAATAAAAAATGTTATGTAACTATCAAATTACGATTTTTACACTATTTAGCTTAACTAAATTGGGTTTTTTTTTATTTCATCTGGACTATCTATCAGTTGACACATTTGTATTTGCAAAATAAATTCTACCAGCTCAAAAAATGGAATGCAAAAGTATAGAATACACTCCTGACACAAACAACTACAGGAAAATCTTTGGGGCGCTCTTAGAGCAGTACCTATGTGAAAGTAGTGATTAACATTGGATTTGAATCGTTGGAGATTAAATCCATTCAGAAAAACGTTATCACGAAGTTGATTCCACAAAAACGCTCAAATAGTAAAGTTCGAAGTGTACTGAGTTGAACCTCAAAACGATGAGCAGCCACAGTCCGTCGCGTATTTCTGATATATATCGCTCTCGGTGGAATCAAATGACCAAGTCACTTGAACACTTTTCTATGAAAACCGGACAAATTCCCAACCTTTCTTCAATGTTCCAGATTATATGTTATATGTAATATGATTATGTTATATTAATCTCAACAGAAATTAATAACTTTCTTATTAGTCAGTGGGCTATGCTTGAAGACTGGCAGTAAACAAATCTAAAGAAATGAACTTTAAACGTTCAAGCCAGTCTCGAATATACCTACACAGTAGGTTAAATGGACTGACGTCTATCAGAAAACAACTACTCCACTGGCTATTACCACGAAGGGCGTTGGATTATATCCGACAGGCGTCAGTGCAGGAATCTTCACAGAAAATTTCCTGCATATGCAATTGGCAATACAACTGAAAGTAGATCCTCAATTTTGGAACGGGCACACTTGCAGACCGGTTTCGGGCTCATTAGCCACTCATCAGTGCAAGATAGTGATCATCATCGACCTTAAGTCAATGATATTCCATAATTGAAAATCGGAATTACTCCAGAGTATTTAATTTCGGATATAATCCAACGCTTTTCGTGGTATTAGCCAGGAGAGTAGTTGTTTTCTGATAGGCGTCAGTCCATTTAATCTACTGTGTAGGTATATTCGAGACTGGCTTGAACGTTTAAAGTTCATTTCTTTAGATTTGGTTACTGCCAGTCTTCAAGCATAGCCCACTGACTAATAAGAAAGTTTTTCTTCCTTATTCAGAGGAATCGAGCAAATTACGAATATACAGTGGGTTAGTACCTCGTCCACTAGATGGAGTGACAGTTTGTTGTTTCGCTCCAACTTAGGAAGAGGAAGAAAATACTGTGAAATAATTCCGATTTTCAATTATGGAATATCATTGACTTTAGGTCGATGATGGTCACTATCTAGCACTGATGAGTGGCTAATGAGCCCAAAACCGGGCTGCAAGTGTGTCCGTTCCTAAATTGAAGGTCGACTCTTTCAGTTGTATTGCCAATTGCATATGCAGGAATTTTTTTTTGAAGATTCCTTTACTGACGCCTGTCGGATATAATCCAACGCCCTTCGTGGTATTAGCCAGTGGAATAGTTGTTTTCTGATAGGTGTCAGTCCATTCAACCTACTGTGTAGGTATATTCGAGACTAGCTTGAATGTTTGAAGTTCATTTCTTTAGAGAAATAGTAAACTAAAGAATAGGCTCTTGATTATCATATTTAATTGAACCATGAAACTTAAAGAACATTAATATTACTTCATCACATCTAGATTTATATCTATTGACATACTATCATCTCAAGGATGGTAGTACTTTCCTTGATACGTATAATATAAAAACATGATATTCGTTTCATCAGTCACAAGACATATGCAAATGTTTTTATGGACAGAAAATATCCATTGGTACTCGATTATGCAAAATATATTCAGGAAAGAACGATTTTAAAAAGAGATATAAACTAAAAATTTCGACACTGACAACTCCATGAGCTAAAAATGTATCGTCATAAAGGCTGCTACCAACTGCTAAATACTTTCATGCAATTCTGAATTCAAATTTGGAGGAGAGCCCTGAAAAGGGTTCCAAAATGATCGAAACGCGATGCAATAAGGTATTTAAAAATAAATTTAAGATATTTAAATTCAATAACTGACTACTTACATATTATAAGCCACTCCAAGTAAATACAAAATCTTGAGTATTACGATTATAAAGCCAAACTCAATTGAAAAATTCAGCCTTTTTGTTGCAGTGTACATCTATCTCTATGCCGATGAAACCCAGATCTATTAATATTCTGAACCATACGCTAGATGACGCTAATATCAATCATGTTCCCAGAAAGTTCTCATTCCTTGCTGAAGATATGTGCCAAATGAATTATACTCGTACATCCAAATGAAAAATACTACTATATGTATATGTCGTTTCACAAAATCTCAATATCATTTGCATCCCATGTAAACGGACTAGTCCAGAAAACATTCTAGATAGCACACACGTTTCTCAGATCGTGCCTACTATCTTGAGCTTATATTGGGTTGCGACTCAAACTCTCACCACTTGAACTGGGGCAGCAAGGATATCAACGCCCGAGGTGAGTTTTTATGTGAATATATAATTAAAAAAGATCTAACAATCTTGAACAGAGGCACGGAGCCGACATTTATTAACGCCCGTAGCCAAACATTAATAGATATCACGCTAACGACAGCCAAAATATCAAACAAAATCCAGGACTGGCAAGTCTCGGACCGTATTTCTATGTCAGACCACCGCTGGTTGACCTATACGGTAAGCCAGAATCTCATGACTACTGTAAATTCACGTGACCCGAAGAGGACGAAAGTAGCTCTTTACAACTGACTCTTAAAAGGAGCTATGCGGGAAACAGAGGTCCTGACTCATGGCATTAATGAAGATCTGGAAAGGTACACGGTATCTATCCAAAACAAAATAGATATTGCCTACAAGCAAGCCTGTCCGATGAGGATGGTTCAAACAGATGGCACAACCAATACATGATGGTGTCTTGAACTGGAACACCTCAGGAAACAGAGAAAACGACCTTTAACAAGGCAAAACGTACAAGACTCGAAGAGGACTGGGGTATATATCAAGCCAACCTCAGAGAGTTCAAAAAAATCTGCAGACAAAAACAAAAAGGAGCCTGGAAAGCCTACTGTGAGGTAGTCGAAGACTTCCCACTAGCTTCTAGGCTACAGAAGGTACTCTCAAATGATCACCATAAGAGTATCGACATCCTGACGAGGGAAAATGGCGATAAAGCCACCAACATCCAAGAGAGTGCTGAGATTCTTATGAAAACTCACTTCCCAGGTTCTGTCTTTCCTGAAATGACGAACTGGATGGAAGTACCAGCAACACCCTCACAATACGACAGGAAATCTGCTAGTGCAGTAATTGACGAGGGTATCTGTTTAAAATCTGTCTTTCCGTCAACCAGCTGTCGCACCCCTACGAACGACAACCCTCAGAAGTAGAAACTTGTGCGAGCTAAGGATTAACGATGTCTTACCTTTTAACGTGTGATTCCTAACACGGGCTGGATGATAGCAAGTTAAGATCGATCGTTCAGACTAGGGCTTGAACCACCGACCAACACGTCAGTCAATTCGAGTGAGTGAACAAATCACCCACGCCGAACCGCTTGGCTACCGACCGACCAATTACAATTACACTCCAGAAATGTACCCTTGATAGTAGAAGAATGGATACTCCAGATGCTCTCTAGTAGAGCAATAAATATTAAAGTAGAAGACATCACAGTAGAAGGACTGGTCATGAGGGGATGTCCACAGGGAGAAGTCTTGTCACCCTTTCTCTGGAACATGGTTCTGGATACCCTAATTAATTACCTTAACAAAAATGGATTCTACACAATTGCATACGCAGATGACATAGATTGCAGACCGGCAAATTTGTAAACACACTGTGCGATAGAGCGCAGGATGGGCTTAAATTAATAGAAATATGGTGTCGATCAATCCCAAGATTCCAAGATCACTGTCGATCAATCCCAAGAAGACTGAGATGATCCTTTCCACCAGAAAAAGAAGTTTAATGGGCTTAAAACCTCCCGAAATCTCAAAAGCAAAGTAAACTTCTCTGAAGAGGTGAAATACCTTGGTACTATCCTCGACAAGAAGCTAACATTGAACTCTTATCTACAGAGTAGAGCAAAAAGAGCATCCGTGGCTTATGAGCAATGTCGGAGGACAGTGAGACACGCATGGGGTCTTTCACCCCGTGTGGTTACCTGGATCTACACTGCAATAATAAGACCTATGTTAACGTACGGAGCCATTGCATGGGGACCGAAAGTTCTACAAGCAACGGCCATCCAAAAAGTATATCAAATACAGGGACTGGTTTGTTTAAACATTACAGGAGCCATGAGAACAACACCTACCGCGGCAATGGAATTAATTACGTGACTGACCCCTGACCTGCGCTTACTGCGCAACCTCTGCTGCAAGCAACCAGTGATGCAATTGAACTCAGGTTCGTGTTTAATAAACCCTAAAATAATAATAATGATAATATTCATTTGCCAAAAACAACTACAGTGACCAATGCCAATATTACAAATAAATTAAGAGTTAGCCACATAAAGCTTTGCTTTGTATAGTGGTTGAGAGACAAGAGAAAGAAAGGGAAAAGGATTAGAAAAGGAAACAATGAAAGTTTATACTTTATATACATCAATGATATAAACTAAAGTCTTTAGTCAATATCAGTGCACATCAGTCGTTAACTCATGTGATCATAACTAACTAAATTAGTATATTATGCAACGATCATGTAATAATGGTTATTAAGACACGAGCATTAACCGGGATACGAAACGAGTTGAAGGCGAGTTTTGTATGGTATATGCGAGTGTATTAATAACCATTACATGAGAGTTGCATACGCTATTTTTTCTAAACCCGATAAATAATGAAAAACTATAAATTTGAACACATTTACAGTAATTAACTCATATTAAAAAAAAACACACAAACTCAATGGTATTATCATGGATATATGAAAACTATAGAGATTCTAATTATATTTATATTGAATATAACAACTGTAATTAATCTGATCTTTCAAAAATATTGGAGTCGATGGTATTCCTTCTATATCGCTGTTTTCAGACATTTTGATAATATAGGTAGGTAATATGAAAACTGATTTTGACAAATAAAGCAATTAGTTACTTAGGTTAGAATCTAGAACAAACAAAGGAAGAGGATTCTTGATTGAAAAATTATGGGTTTCTATTGGTCGATAATCTGTATCGTTATGAAAAATCTGTATCATAATGGATATCATTATGGTCATATAAGTGTATTGTTAGAGTACGGGTGTAGAAAAAGGATATTTATGTAACAAAAAAAAGGCCGTGAGGATATTATCTGGGGCTGGTTTCTTAGACTCCTGTAGACCTCATTTCCTTTCGATGTAAATAATGACAGTACCTTCTGTTTATCTATATCAACTTTTGATAGATATTCATAAAAATCAATCAACATCAAACAGAAATTGTGATTTCCACGATCATGAGACTAGAGGATGTGATTTGTTGAGGGCCAGTAGAATCAGACTGAAAAAGTCAAGTAGAAACTTTATCGATGTCAACTTGTACAATATTCTACCTACCCATGTCAAAAAGTTAAATCAATACTTGTTCAAAAAGTATCTGAAATATCTATTGATTTCGAATTGCGTTTATTCTACTGACGAATATACAGCTGTCCTATCCAGAGAAACACAAATAAACGGCGAAACAGTATAATATTCATTCTTGGATAATAATGTATGTATGTATACGTGACTTATCTTATTTGTATCTGAAAGATCAATGAATTAAAAATAAAATCTAAATCTAACAATGTTCATGTACTGACAATTATGAAACGGGCTTAAAAAAATCTCAGATTTTGAACATAAACCGGCTTCTATCATTCCGCAGTACTACACAATTGTGATATGCTTGATGATCATTCGATAAGTCATAGTAAGTCTTAATGATAAGATGTAGTTGCAGATAAAAAAAATGTAAATAAGAAAAACAGTGAAGGAAAAAAGGAAAGAAAGAATGAAGAAGATCATACGAACTAGAGTTGATCCAAACAATTCAAGATAACTTCTTAGAAAAACCCTTTTTTTATTTTTTTATTTTTCTTCACAGCATCTTCCATTACATTTTTGTAATGTAGTAATTATTTTTTGTAACGATGAATCGGTGTGAGTTTTCTCGAGGTATACTAAGTAACCATTTTTTGTATGACTTTTGAACATTTCTAGGAAATTAATTTTTTTCATCTCAATGTCCAATGTGTTATATAATTTAGGTCCTAGGTAAGTATGGCATCTTTGTGCAATGGTTTTTCTGGTTTTGGTATTTTAAGGGCGTTTGTTTTGTGTCTTGTGTTATGTATATGAGATATCCGAATCGAAACTTTCTCATTTTGTGTTGATACACAAGAAGACTGTGACAGAATAATTGGCGAATATCAAGTACTTTGGTCTCGGTGTATAACAAGTCAGATGAGAATCGTCTTGTTTTGTTGAATGCAATTTTCAAAAGACATTTTGGTATAGTTTCAAGATTTTGTATCAAAGTTTCATTTGCTCCTCCCCAGACTCTACGAATCCGTATAATAAATGCGATTCCGCTAATTAATGGTAAATTATTTTCATTTGTTCCACTTTCAGGATATTTGATAAATATTTGAACTTATACCGTCAGTATCCCAGTTTTTTTATTTTAATAATGATATGCGTTTCCCATTTCAAGTGACTATCTAAAAATACTCTTACGACTTTTGGTAGACGAAATTTCTATTTGGAAAGTATAATGCAAGAGTGTAAGCTTATTATATTCTGGTAAATGACTGTCATACGATGCGAAGTTTTATCATAGTTGATTGTGAGTAATTTTGAATCAAACCAATGCATAATTACAGGAAAATCTCTCTCAACCTTAGTTTTCACGCTTTCCCACGATGAATCAGTATAAATAACAGCGGTATCGTCTGCAAAAGTTAATATTTCCCCTTCGGTTTTTAGTTCAAATGAATCGATTAAGTAGATTATAATAATATTGGCCCTAGAACCGTCCCTTGCGGTACTCCATATTTCATATGTAAATTTCTCCTATTTTCACACATTGTTTTGTATCTGATAGGTAGATCTTCATTATGTCGTATGCAATCCCTCGGAAACCAATATGCTCCAAAGAGTGGAGTAATAGAATATGGCTAACAATGCAAACGCCTTTGATAGGTCTACAAAGATACTGGGTGATGGTTTCTTTATATCCACTGCCTCATTTATTTCAGCAACAAGTTCAGATATCGCATCATTTGTAGATCTATCGTCCCGAAACCCTAATTGTTCATCTGATAATACCCTATATTTAGTCAAGTATTTCATTATTCTATTTTTCAAAAGTTTCTTGAATATTTTGGCAAGACTTGTAATCAATGATACCGGTATATACTTTTTACCTCCTTCTTATCTCCTTTTTTGAACATTGACCTAATGGTAGCTTTTTTAAACACTGTTGGACATGTAACTTTTCTAAACAACCTATTGATGACACGAGCCAAGGGAGCTGAAATGAATTCTGAAATATCTTTCAATTTCTCTACTCTGATGTTGTCGTTGTTTGTTATTTTCAAAACTACTAATCACCTCTTTCACTCTCTTCATTCATGTTTCTTCCAGAAAAAACAATTTTCAAAATTTTTTCCTTTTTGTATATATTTCAAGAAATACTTTCCATTTGTAATAATTTTCTCCGCTAATTGTTCACCCACATTAGACACAGAGTCAGATGCTTCAATTGCAATACGCATACTTATATACAGACGGCTCGAAAACCAAAGAAGGATCAAGATGTGAAGTGTACTCCAGATCACTGAGCCTAAGGATTGAATGAGGAGTGGGAAAAAATACCAGCGTGGTCCAAACAGAACTGGCTGGTATCTCAATCGTCACAAAAGAAATAACCAGGAAAGGAATTTCTGGCAAAAACATAACAAACTGCACTGACAGCAGAGAAGTCCTATTAGCCTTGAACAGCTTTGGTGTAAAATAACATTATCCTGAGGTGGGTTAATAGGCATGACAGGAGTAGGGGTAATCGTATTGCCGACTTTTCAGCCGAGGAAGCGGCTGGACTAAAAATTCTTGGACCCAGTGGCACCTACGATCTGATGACCACGACAATTGCGGAACTAGCCAAATGGTACACCCATGCTCAATCCCTGCACCCATGCTCAATCCTGAAGAGACGGGATTTCATCCCGTCTCTTCAGGGATTGCAAAGATCACCTTGGGCGACTATGGGAAGCCGGCGCCGATGAAATATCCGGCGATGACCAGGAAAAATCTACGCTTAACAGTAGGATTTTTGAGTGGCAACTATCAACTAAGGAAACACCTCCATAATATGGAGCTAGCGGACACACCTCTATGCAGGATGTGTCGAGTGCTCGGAGTTATCGTCAATAAGAGAGTGTGTGTTCGGCGAGTCTTGGCCTACACCTGCCGATATAAAGGAGATGTCTTCGAATGACCTGTCCACCTTCCTGGAGAGGACATAATGGACGATTACTTGGAAGGACAACTCTTCGGGAGGATGTTCAATGAGTCACATGTGGCCTAAGTTCTGTAGGCTTACACCCACCCTCCCTACTTTACAGATAAATTTTATAAAACACTTCAAGTGAATACAACATCTTGAGTAAAACGTATGTTAAGCCAAACTCATTTGAAAAAATCAACCTTTTTGTTGCAGTGTACATATCTATGCCGATTTAACCCAGGTCTATTAATATATTGAACCATATGGGATTGATGACGCTAAAAGTCGGATCAATCATGTTCTCAGAAAATTCTCATTCCTTGCTGAAGATATGTTCCAAATGAATTATACTCGTACATCGAAATGAAAAATATCACTATGTGTATATGTTGTTTCACAACATCTCAATATCATTTGAGTCCCATGTAAACAGACTAGTCCAGAAAACATCCCAGATAGCACACATGTTCCTCAGAACACCATAATTCTATCATCCATTTGTACCTCAAGAATTCCTGTGAACAATCCCTCCGGAAGAGATTCTTTCTCTGTCACTCACTACAGATTTCATGGTAAGGTACCTAGATGGACTTGCAATCCAACACCAGACAACACTGTTGACCACCAGGTCACATCAGAGGTATCAGACCGAGCCACACATTTACACATTCAAATCCGAGCATTTAAATTTGAGTGGAAAGGTAGTCAGAAGATGTCTCGTTCGTTATTAAATTGAACTTCCAAAACCAAAGTTCTCACACACATTGCAGTTCAGTAGACTTGGCGATAGAATAATTGGGCTGTTTTTCTTCACTCATACCATTAACGCTGGACGACTATTGAATTTTTCTAATAATGAATTATGTGCGACAGTTAGGTGGAGTTTCTGTTCATATTTCTAGGATAATTCGAGTGGTTGAACGAACATTCTCCTATACGTTGGATTGGTATAAATAGCCCATGTGCACAATGTCTTCCTCGTTCTCCTGATATAACTCCAACGGATTTTTACTCCTGTGGAACTGTCAAAAATAGGATTCACAAGTCTATGACAGGAAATCGACAAGAACTTTGTGAGCTAATACGGCAGGCCTGTCGTTATATGAGTATTCAAGAACTTAAGAAAATGGCAAATAATAATAGAAAAAAAAACGGAAATGTATCAAAATTTGGGGCATGCCAGTTGAGAGAGACAACATTTGAACATTTGGAACTATATTTCAATATTAGTGATTATTTCATTTCCTGTTGAATTCGCTTCATTAATAATTGTCATTTAAAAAATCGAATTTGGAACTGTTGCGGTAATGGACAGCAAAGTGCTGGTTCAGAAAATAGTAAACTTGACTCTATTTTTTAAACTCAAAAAAAATAAATTAAGTTGAAATCGGGAAAGACTTCCACCTACCTGATGAAACCGTTAGGAGCGTCTTCGTCAGTTTCTGGATGGCTTTCAAACTTGCAAAACGTAGATAATAAGCGAGTATTATAATAAGCGGGTATTCACGAACGAAAAAACAACTTCGTCCCTTTGCGGTGGTCAATTCAAGACTAACTTCTCTGCTCCATCTCGCGCATGTGTAGAATCATGGAAGTCATTTCATCAGCGCGAAATATTTGAATACAAGAACAATTGGAAACTAAAAAACAAAAGAATTTTGCTTCGACCATAATATTATCAAGGTTTTAACATTTAAGGATATACACAATAAAGAGAACTGTAACAGGAACTTTGAGTTGAAATTTTTGAAATCCATTTCTGAAAAACTTATTCAAATAACTCGAAATGAAAAATGAAACGAACAATCAATTGTAACATTTATTTGAAACAAAAACTATAATGACAAATTTATCATAATTGGCGAACCTCTGAACTGTTTCAATTCAGCAAATTTTGGGTTGAAATTCGGTACGCATAGTACAGGATTTCTAAGCAACTTTTCCAAATAACTCAGCAATGCTGCGCGTATAACAAAAAGTGACTGCAACATCACTCAAATATATGTTTTAAAAATCATAATTTTTCTGAGGTATCTTGCATAAATGCCTGCCGGATACAATTCAATGTCCAGCGTTGTACTACGAAGACGTAGTATTTTTCGGAAGGCATTTACCAGAATTCCTGCAAAAATAAGGTTGAAAAATTTAATATGCTCTCGAAATGCATAATAAGATAAGACTTTACGAAACACTTTTATTTACTAGACTCACTATTCCGAAGTCAGAAATGAGACAGTTATTCATTTGTAACGTTTATTTGAAAGATAAGCTATAGTGACAAATTTTTGGACTGCTTCCATTCATGTGATAAGTACCACAAAACTGAATGTATAACGTCATCATCAAATGGACAAAACATTAAATGGAAGTGTGTGAGAATTTATACTTTCACATTCTGCGGTCAATTATTTTGATGACATAAGTAAACTCACCACTCCCATTGGAATAATTCATTAACTCTTCTTGTGACATCTTTATGCAGTTGCCATTTATAACCACATCACCACATGAATCTTTCGGGAGTGTTACCCAATAATTGGCAGTATGGTGAAAAACCGTAAAATTGTAAGAATACCGATTTTCACTTTCAACATTTCCAAAAGAATTCACAGAAAATCTGTAAACACCATCACAAGCGTACCACCCAAATCTGAACAGAACATCATTAATGCAGAACAGATAATGACGCGACAGTTGGTCTTCGAATCTTCTAGAAATATACCTGAAATCTCTTGTTAAGGTAAGTCTGTTTGAGTGTGTATATTTGCAGTGCTCCAGCAAATGACACATCGCACCCTGCCACTTGCAAATTCCATCCACCGTGAGTGGGCACGACTGCATAACGAAATTACAAGACTTCTCGTGTCTAAGGACAGATGGGGCACTTCCGCGGACATCACAACCTTCGCTGACATTTCTGCAAGACAACACTATCATTTTAAGAATTTTTCCCAGAATAATGTTTACGACATATGTATTCGGTATTCTGCATATAGGGCAGTTTTCCACTCGCTCAAAACATGCGTGGCAGAGCTGATGACCGTTAGAACACTCTCCTATAGGTGGTAAAATCACTGATGAACAAATCGGGCATTCTAAAACTGCGAAAAGAGCTTCTTTCAGTGATTGTCCTTTGGAATCTGTAAATGAATAAAATCAAAACTGAATTAGTACCTGTACATACAAAAAAATTGAAAAGAAAATTCTCTATCATAATATCATCTCATCTCTTCATATTCATTGAATAGTGAAACGTTTCAATGAAAATTCAGTAAATCATTATCAAATAAATACTATGAAAATACAACGTACCCTCGATGGAACGAATAGCTTCCCCAGCAGTAGCAGAATTTTGTTGTCGTTCTTGAGAAACTTCGCAACATCTCTCGTGCTCCGCAACAATAACACAAGTGCCTGTGAATGAACATCCATCGGGAGCAAAGGAGCACTTCAGTAAGTAAGAGAAACACAAATTTTCCAACGAATAATTTCTCCTGATTCCTAGTGGTAATTCACACTTCCGGCAATATTCATTTTCTGAGATGCATTTGTTACAGCAATGATGTCCTAGGACACATTGCATGAGAGGCGGTACCATCTGACCAGAGCAGGTCGGACACTGTAGCTCATTCACTACCTTCTGGATTAGAGTAGTTTCCATGTCAAAATCTGAAACCTTTCAGGCACAACACTTCTCAACGAATAATGTTTTTACTAATTTTGTTCATTTATATATACAAAATTTAGGTATACCTAGTACATAACTACAGGTATATGTATGCCGTAGGTAAATGTTACCTCAATATATACCTACAATTGGTGCTGTAGTACTCATGTATCATCCTCATGGAAAATTTACAAAGTATCAATATCGTTTGTGTGCGAGGACAGCAAAATCGTAACTATCTAACTGCAAAATTTCACGAGTTGGATATACCTACCCGCGTTGTCAGTTTGGAGGACTGTGATAATTCGACATGGATGGTTCCACATTCTACAACAACAACGAAGGTGTCCCACCTTGTATGCATCACGTTCACAATGGGAATGTTCGATAAGAGTTCATTAAATATATTTTATCTTTTCTTTTTCACCTAACCTCATACCTGATGATGATGGAAACACTGCACGCCCTGATTGATTGGTGTGTTATGAAACAACACCCTGTATACCTTATGCTTTTTCGACAAGCAGCCGCCATATTTTTTTTTTCAACGCTGCATACCCTGTATAACCAATTCTTATTATTCTCATATCATTTCAAGCGCGCTCGAGTCGTTATCTTTTAAACAGCAATACCGCCACCGCTAACCCTATTCTCGAGCCATACACATGAAAAAATATTGATATACCACTTCCGCCCCAAATTCCCCATAGCTGTTCTACTAATCTGTTTGAAAAATCTGTTTAAAATATGTTTTTCCGTTAATCAGATAATGATAGATAACATAAATAATAATAGATATCTAATGATAGACAACATGTAATTTTTTTTTGTATTTGTCACTTATATCAGTTTTCATAAGTTGAAAACACAACTACGTATTCATTTTACTGAAAAAACGTGACGTACGCTGCATACCCTGTATAACCAATTCTTATTATTCTCATATCATTTCAAGCGCGCTCGAGTCGTTATCTTTTAAACAGCAATACCGCCACCGCTAACCCTATTCTCGAGCCATACACATGAAAAAATATTGATATACCACTTCCGCCCCAAATTCCCCATAGCTGTTCTACTAATCTGTTTGAAAAATCTGTTTAAAATATGTTTTTCCGTTAATCAGATAATGATAGATAACATAAATAATAATAGATATCTAATGATAGACAACATGTAATTTTTTTTTGTATTTGTCACTTATATCAGTTTTCATAAGTTGAAAACACAACTACGTATTCATTTTACTGAAAAAACGTGACGTAACCATCTGTATCGGCACACTAAATATTTCACTAATGATCTGATTTAGAAGAAAATATTACTTCATGTTCATCAGCTGTATATAGTTGAAGCATCATTTCATCAGATCGGATGATGACACCTTCCTGTTTTTCAGTGTAAATTAGTGTGCTTGATTCAATCAGGTAAGTTGTGCAGGTAGGTACGCGATATACCCAGTGATTCTCTACGGTGGCTCAACCCTATAACTCTTTTATTCTTGGAGATAGAAAAACGAAATTTGGAGGTTGTGTATTAAAGTTCAATTTATATTTTTCGTAATATGCATTTGCTTTTTTGTACTTCCGGTTTGATCGGATGTGATCCCAATTTTCGACTTTTAAATGGGATATCCTATATATTTATACTTATTTTGATCAAGAATGACATTTTACATCCAACAGTACTCCAATTGTCTATATTTGACAAATAGAATGCCAATTTATTTTCTCTATTTTTCTGAATAATTGCAAGGATGTCGGAAATTACTCCATTAAGTTTATATATTTTCAAAATGGCCTCCTCCTTGATCACGGCAAAGTTCAACTTTTTCAATTATTGCGCGCATCATATTGATTAACTGGTCCTCAGTGATGTTCTGAATCACCCGGTTTATAAAACACTGTTCCTAGAGAGCATTGGGAATTTTTATCGACATTCTAGAGTTGAACCGATTCTAAGTGTTCAATTTAGATGAACTATTGGCAAATTCATCTGTCTTTAATCATTGAATTCGATAACTAGTTTACCTCTGAAAGATTTTACTGAAAACAACGTCTACCGACATCATTCGGAATATATGATAATCCATAGT
This sequence comes from Leptinotarsa decemlineata, assembly GCF_025532065.1. NCBI lineage: Eukaryota > Metazoa > Arthropoda > Insecta > Coleoptera > Chrysomelidae > Leptinotarsa > Leptinotarsa decemlineata. The sequence continues at coordinate 6,334,569 of NW_027412703.1, read as the reverse complement.
TCGTGTCCCTGTACTGTACGAACGGATATGTATTGCAATTACTACTTTGGTCCAAAATTTTTTAACGTTCAAGTCAAAGATTTTTCAATTACAAATGCATTTTACGAATACAACGACTTTTTAAATTGTAAGTTGTGTTGTATTTTTCATTTATTGACATGTGTCCATACTGAGTATAGACGCACCACTAGATATTTATTATTATTATTATAATATTGGGATGCCAATTAATACATTGGAAAAATAATTCAATTATGTTCATCACTGAATTTTATGAAATGTCATTGTGAAAATCTCAAATATTCAATGTAGTAAAAATAATTCAAAGATGTATACTCATAATCGAAACCTCGAGATTAGATTCACTTGAGATGTCATTGATTTTCCCCAAGTAAGAGGTCAGTGTGTTAAACAAATATGCAAAAGAAGAATGCTACAACCATGGAAATGGCCGCGGCAGTAGTGCGCCCGACTCACGATTGGAAGGCCGTGGGTTCGATTCCCTCCTCGACCAGATAATTTTTTCGAGATAATTTATCTGGTTGAAGCTGAGATGATTCTGCAACCGTCTTAGGAATCACTGTTGAAAGGTAAGACCTCGTTAGTCCGTAGCTCGCACAAGTTTCTCAACTTCTGAGAGTTGTCGTTCGTATGGGGGCGACAGCTGATTAACGGAAAAACAGGTTTCAAACAGATGGAGGGAGCTGCAGAAGGAACCTAAGTAGAAGAAGCCTCACTTCAACGAGACAGACTAGATATAGTAGGTAACATATTACGTCATAAAAAAAATTCCGTTGGGGTATCGAACGCGGGACGTCTGTGTGGTAGTATTCGACTATAATCTCGTCGCTAGTGAGGAATATTGAAAGTGAATGCGGCTGGTTGGTAGATATGGTTGAATATTACGATAAAGTTTGCTCGGCTGGTTGCTGATAACGACTTCAGAGAACATTGGGTATACGGGGTGTGTCAACAAAGATGTTAAGTATGTCGGTAATTGTTTTTTTCGAAAGCTTTGACAGTTTTGGACAGCATTTACAATTTTAATAACTGTTATTAAGTTGAAAGGTATTGTTAACGAGAGGCGAACACATTTGTAATGAGAACATTGGGTATACAGGGTGTTGCTGAGAAACACATTGAATATAGGGTGTGTATACAGCTTTAAAGGATAGTTGTCATGAAGGTATACAGGGCGTGTAGCATTGAAAATATAACACCAGCGTTGAAGAAAAAACATGTCTGGTATCAAAGTATACAAGGTGTGTGTGTGTGTATGTGTGTGTACAGTATTGAAGAAAAACGTTACAATTATAACTATTAAAATTGATTCATCGTGATCATAAGTAGCATTTTTGTATTAAAAGTGTGGATAATAGTTGAAAAAGTTGTTGAAAAAAAATATTTAAAAGGTGTTTTATGATCATGAATAGTCTTTTGATTGAATTTAGGTGACAGCAACAACTAGGTATATAAAGGTATTCAAAATCATGCACTATAAATCATAACATATTCTATATTTACAATACAAAAAATTATACATAGTGGCATCAACAAGCCTTATAATTTGTTTTTTTTTAATTCTACGATAAATGTCTGAAAAAGTGTTGTTGTGAAAATTATAACATTCTTTTATGATTTCAATACAATAATTTATAGCAAAATTTGACCTCGCATTTTCGCTTTGAAACCTCATTGAACTATTGAGGCCCGCGTCGAACTGCGAAATTAAAGGTTATAAAATAATTAGAGATAAGTAATGAGAAATGTTTATTGCATGTATTCAAATGATTCAACATGAAACAAACCAATAAAGCACAAGTGATAAGAAATGAGAGTTCAGAGAGTGAATTCTTGTTGCTTGTAACTATCCAATGGAATTTAAGATCTGAATCTTGTGCAATGTTATATTCATGATGACGAATAAAAGAACAGTTATTATTTAGTTCTATTTTATGTACGGAAAACACTGAAGATAGTGAAATTGAATTACAGAATACCTATTCGGAAGAGAAATAAATATATTGGGATTTGGAAAAATCTTGAGGTTTGGTTAGAATTTAGAAATTGTCGAAAGAGACAACTGCTTTGATGAGCCGATTTTGATATTGCAAGTAGTTTTTGCATTCCGTTTCGACCTTCACAGCATATGACATCAGCTTAACTATAACTGAAAAGTAGGATGTGCCATCCCTGTGATCAAAAATAAATTCATTCACCTGTCATTGCCAGATTTACCCGTCAAGTTTGGTTCAACTTTGAAATAAATGCAAGGTTATTATCTTCCCCAAAACAGATGCGTAGACTCAACACATAACATTTTTCAGGAGAACAGACTGACATTTCTCACGCATATGCATGTCTAACATGAACTAAGTACTACATATTTAATGATGATTCAAAATGCTACACCATATTTTTTCTTGAAATATAATTACATTATAATTTGAAGCAACATAGTAGATGATATTGACGTAACTTCAACTGAAATGTGGGTATCGCCCCACTTTGGTTTCTTTTTTTTTCCACACATTAGCAAAATCTGATGGTGAAGTTTGGTTTAACCTTGAAACTAAATACTAGGATTTTCTCGAGGGTCGAATTTTCATGTATGCCAATGACACAACATTGTTACGTCCCCAGATCTAAATGAAACTAGTTATCAATGAACTCGAATGTTGGTGTAGAAACAATCATTTAATAAATGATGAAAATTAAACAACATTTATCCAGTTTTCAAGTGAGTATCAGCGCCCTCTCCAAATAAATCTGGGTTTCGAAACAACAGAATATACAAAATTCCTTGGAACACAACTTGACAATGAATTGTCTTTCAATAATCACATCGAATACTTGAGCACTTCTCTGAAAAACGTATTTTGCCTTCCTAACAATGAAATTAAATTTTTTGAGACATACTCTCTTGGATATATACTATGGTCTAGTGTATTCTAAGCTTAATATAAATATTACCATTTGGGGACACTCATCAGAAATAAATAGAATCTTTATAAGGCAAAAACGCTTCATTAGAATAATTTTTGATCTCAAATATAGAGAATCTTGTAAGAAAACATTCCAAGACAAAAAAAATTCACATTACCATGCATTTATCTTCACAAAATATTAAGCTACGTTCATGTACATTCCCATTTGCTAACGAGAAATGAGGAAATTCACTGACATTAAACGAGACGGAGAAACGCATTCCATCAGGAAAAAATAAACCATAATGAGTACAAAGGTTCGCCACTTTATGCCGGGGCAAAATGTATTAACTTATCATCACACAGCATCAGAAGTGAAACAAATTTTCTCAAATTCAAGAAAAAAGTCAAAGACTTTTGGTAACAAGTTGTTTTTACTTCCAGATAGAGTATGAACATAATATTTTTGTGTAACATGTGCTGTTATAGACATAAGTGCTATAAGATAAAATATCTTTTGTAAAATGTGACGTGTCATATATACATTCATGTATCAAAAATGATGACTAAAATTTGAGTTTGACTTCTCAGCCAATGTCATACTAGACGGAGATTTGTAGACATGTTGTGTCAACACTTGACATTTTACAGGAGAACAGACTGATATTTGTCACACATATGCATGCCCTACATGAACTTTCGCATGCTTAAAAATGATGTAATAATTCAAAATGTCACACTACGTTTTTCTTTTCGAAACATAATTTATTACAAATCTGAAGCCATATAGTAGATGATATTGATATGATTTCAACTGAAAAGCAGGTTTGTTCTCACTTTGGTCTGTTTCTCCCCCCACCATGTCAAGATCTGACAGACCAGTTTGGTTTGAGCTTGGAACTGAACGTGAGTTTATTCACTGCCCAGGTTATGCTAGACGGAGATTTGCGGAGTTTCCAAAAGAGATGCGTAGGGTCATGCCATTTTGCAGTAGAATAGATTGATATTTCTCACACATGCATATGATCGCCTAACAGAAACTTTCACGTATTGCAATTCAATCTAATCATTTTAAATGCAACACTATATTGCAATATCTAACGGTGGAGTGTGGCTTGACTGTGAAAATGAATACAAAGTTCATTCTTTGCGAGCATCATGCTAAACGGGGTTTGGAAGTTCTCCAAAACAATGCATACCGTCACAACACACCGTTTAACAGCGAAAAAGACATATTTTCCACACCTAAATATATTCTCGACATGAACTTTCACATGTCGCAATACACATGTTTCAATTTCAAATGTATTACACTATCTTGTTCTTAAAACCCAATATTATCCAATATTCAAGCCAATATACCATATGACGTAAGCGTATATTCAACTAAAAAAGAGGTATTTCCACACTTCTACCTGAAAACTAATTCCTCCCCTCCACCATTTCATGATCTGACCTTGAAGTTTAGTTTGATCTTCAACTTGACTACGTGGTCATTTTCTGTCGATGTCCTGCTATACTGGTTTGTGAGTTCCCAAATATTACATAATGCACACATTTTTCGTACATACACACCCATGCTTCACACCATGCATGCTTATCCTTATGTTGTAGTATTTTTCTCGAGAGAATTTATCTGGTTGAAGCTGTGATGATTCTGCAACCGTGTTAGGAATCACACGTTAAAAGGTAAGACTTCATTAGTCCTTAGCTCACACAAGTTTCTCAACTTCTGAAAGTTGTCGTTCGTATGGGGGCGACAGCTGATTAACGGAAAAACAGATTTTAAACAGAAACAGAGCAGTATGATGTATCCATCAGAAGTGCAATACTAGGAGTTTGATACAAACTAGCATTCTACTCCAATACATGAGTTGGATTCGACCTAATATCGATACTTAACGATCAGTGTAGGCTAAAGAAGGCGAAAACAAGTATCTCAAAGAATTTTTCAGTTCAATTCATTCAATATGAAGTTTTCGCATATTGGTTTCTCTATTCTTCTAATCAGTATAACATTTACTTGCTGCATGATAAAGATACAGTGATGCAACTTGTCGCTATCGAATTGGGTACTGTAATAGCGCGATAAACATTTTTACTCTCGTTCCTGTAAATATAGTGTTTCAGACTAATATATCATCATAGAAATTCATTTTTCTGAAATACTATGATTCCATAAGACATGTGTCTCAATAGCAGATTTTATTCATAACGAAAAGTTTTCCCCGCTAGGTAGTGCTGTTTCTAATTTACTGTTCGAGTAATATTTTCTGGCGCTCCATTTCGGTCAATCAGTTATTGTTGAACCTGCTTCTGCAATTTTGAAAAATGTTTGCTGATGTGATGAAATATATCGCATATATCTTGAACCTCATTAAAGATGAATACAAGGAGAAAACAGTGAAGGATGGACTTGAAGAGTGTTATAAGGCTTCTAAACGAATGAAAAAACATCTGAAAAATACTACTACTATGGGTGGGAAACTCTACTAGCATTCTTGGTCAATATTACAACACTACGTAATCAGATGAAATATAAGATGAAGAAAGGAGCAGGCCTGATTATCCGGAAAGAGACAGCCTCTAATCGAGTACATTGGGATGATTCAGAATCGGCTTTCAATTCGCGTATCCGGATTGAAGTGATTAGTGATCTCAAGCATAAGAACCCTACCTCATTTTTGATCGACTGTAAGACCCTTTTTGTGAGACGAATTCAAAATGCAATGAAAAAGGATGCATTTTTAAAGGTTAATATGACATTCGGTGGAGAATTTGAGGTTGTCAAAGGCGATCGAATCTTCAACGGATATAAGTATTTCACAATATCTAACGCATCCATCCATAGTAACACTGATATGAATATGTGGTTTGAGGAACATATTATGGAGCCAATCATGATAAAGTTGGAAGAATTTCAGGAACGTGACAGTTGTTAGACGTTGAAAGCAGTAGTGAATTTGGGGGTTAACGTAAACAAATTTGTGCCGCAGAGAGGTTCATCATACATTGAAGTGTCTCCTCAAATCAAACGGAAAATCATGATAATTAATGCCTGCTTCGCTTGGGCCATTGTTTCGGCGTTGTATCCAATTCCCCATGGACAACATTCAGATCACATCCTATCTTATCCTGACTATTCAAAAGTTCTGAAGTTGTAAGGTATTCACTTTCCGATGACAATTATTCAGATAAATAGTTTCCAAGAGCAGAATGATCTCTCAGTCAATGTTTACACGTTGAAACTTTTTAAATCCAAGTATACTGTAATACCGCTAAGATTGAGCATAGCAAGAAATAAAAGCAAACATGTGAATCTACTCATGATTCAAGACATGTATTACGATGAAAGATGTGAGGATTCAATAAATGTCCATGATGTTACGTCACCAACCAGAAAATACTTTGTTTGGATAGAAGATCTCTCTAGTTTGGTGAGTAATCAACTCGACAACCATAATGGAAAAAAATATGTTTGCCATAGGTGTTTTCACTGTTTTTCCAAGCAAGCTATGTTGGATAAACACCTTGAAGACTGCTCGAAGACAAAGGAATGCCTACCAAAATTACCTATGGAGGGAAAACATATTTTGAGGTTCAAAAATTTCATAAAATAAAATTACATCGCCTTTCGTCATATATGCCGAGTGTATTGGTATCTGCATAAGATGGCAATAAATATCAACCACACATTCCGGCATCTATTGAATATTATGTGAAACGCTCTTATGATGATACACTATCATTTTATCGAACATCTCATATCACAGTTCTCCAACCTCTCGAATGATGAAGAGTAGATTTTGACAAAAAAGGGTGTAATGCCATATGACTATATCGATTCTTTAAAAAAATTCAATGAAGATTGTTTACCCCCTATCGAAACCTTTTACAACAAATCGGAGGAAAAACCGTGTCCTAGGAGATTTTACTTACGTGCCAAGCTGATATGGGCTACTTTTGATATAAACACATTGGGAAAATATACGGATCTGTATTTGAAGGCGGATGTTATGCTTCTGGCTATGTCTTCGAGTAGTTCCGCTCAAGTTGTCATAAAACTTACGGTTTGGATCCTGCCCATTATTTCACTATGCCTGGCTATACATGGGATGCTTTGTTATTCAAAATGAAACAGCAACTTGAACTCCTCACCGATGTAGATCAGTTGATGTTTTTCGAAAAGGGAACAAGAGGTGGACTGAGTCAAGTTTGCTCCAAGCGAAGAGTCACAGCTAATAACAAATACTTGGATGACAATGATGATATAGCCAAAACTGACTCATACCTAATGTATTTCGATGTTAATAATCAATATGGTTGGGCAATGTCTCAATATCTACCATAAGGCTGGTTTGAATGGATGGACACTAACATTGATATCACAATGATGCCTCGTAAGGTTATATACTAGAAGTTGATATGGAGTATCCAAACAACCTTCACGATATGCATAAGGATTTATCGTTCTGCCCCTGATCATGTGGATCCTAAGACAAAAAAAAATCTCGAACTGAAAGTACATCGAATGTGAAACAATTTTAATTGATGGCTACTCTACAGTCGAAGAAAAAGTATGTGAATCATTACAGAAATCTCAAGCAGGCCTTAGAACATGGTCTCATTTTGAACAAGATTCATCGTGTTCTGAAGTTCAAGCAGTCCACATGGTTGAAGCCCTACATAGACTTGAACACATGTTTGCGAACTGTTGCCTCGAATGATTTTGAAAAGAACCTATTCAAACTAATGAATAATGCCCTATTATGTACTGCTATCTTCAAAACTCCATATATATATATATATAAATATTTGTTTCAGGGAAAACTATGGAAAATCTGAGAAAGCACTCTGATGTTCGCCTTGTAACGAGTTGGGACGGGCGATATGGTGCCGAAGCCAGAATCTCCAATCCTCGGTTCAAGAGTTTGACTGTCTTCGATGAAAACTTGACTGCCATTGAATTGGGAAAATCCGAAATATTCTTCAACAAACCTATATATGTTGGAATGGCAGTACTGGATTTGGCAAAATTGACCACATATAATTTCCATTATGAGTACATGGCTCCTAGGTATAGAAGAAATTTTTGCGCAGTTTATACTGACACGTACAGTTTGATTTATGAAATTATAAATTATGATCCATATGAGATGATAAAAAATGATTGTCATCAGTATTTCGATACTAGCGATTATCAGTCAGATATCATTTACAATATTCCCCGAGCGAATAAGAAAGTGATTGGATTGATGAAGGATGAGAACAACGGAAAGCTTATGATCGACTTCATTGGACTCAGATCTAAATTATACTCAACTAAAACTGCAACGTCAGAAGATCAAATCACTGATCTGAAAAAAAGATTGAAGCAGGAGAATTATGAAAATGATGAAATCAAACAAATTGTGGCCAATTTCGGAGTATCCAAGAAAGCGAAGGGCGTTAAACACAATGTTGTCAAAACAAAAATCGCTTTCGAAGATTACGTGGCCTGTTTGGAAAATTGTACCGAAAAAGCAATCACACAAAAAATTAATAAAATCCTATAAGCATAGGGTGTATTCAACAGAACAAACGAAGATTGCTCTGAATCCAAACGATGATAAACGCTATCTAATTCCCGAAACCTATCATACTCTTCCATGGGGACATTACTCAATTCAAAATCTATGAATATTGATTATTAACAATATCAACTACAAATTATTCTCGTCTCACATGAACGGTTCTATGTACGAAAATCACATAACACATCAAAAGTTTTTGTTAACATATTATTTTGTTGCTGATATACAGGTGTATTTTTGTGAGTCAAAGCAGAACTATTGGAAAAATGAACCCTACTGTCATTTATTTCAAATTGAACCACACACCTATTTTCTTTCGAGAGAGGTTTTATATAGGGCTATTGGCGATGTTTTTTTTCCTCTACAATCTAAAAATCAAACGCTCCGGCAGCTCTAACTCCAGGGTGGTGTGGAAAAGAGCAAAGAAAACTGTTTTAACGATGAACTCACAACCTGATGATATCAACCCCTTGCCCTCATTTTTTAGGGTAACATTTCTTGGTCTCTTCCTTCGAAGGGCTCATAAGTATCTGTTAAGTCGATGTATTTCCTGAAAATATCAAATTCAACTCTTCCATCATATCTAAGACAACAATAAAAAATATCTATATATTGTGTAAGATCTTGTTCATTATATCTTTTCGGTTTACATTTTGTAAGAAGTTGTTTTGAATCATTAGTTAACTTGAGTGTGTTTTTATTGATGTTCAAAATATTATTTTCAATAGAAACATACTTTTTTTATGACATCCATCATCTTGTAGAATCAAACCATAACACAGAGGAAAGATCCATGTTGACTTTACCACGACAGATTGACATTACCAGAAACATAACCAAAATAACCAAAATAATAGCTATTAAATCATGTTGTATGAAAGCTGTTTGGAAAAATGTGTAACTGAAACTGGTTTTGATCTATTTCAGTTTGGGATCAATTCAAAAATATCTGTTAATTTCTTTTGAATACATGTTGTTGATATAAATAGACGAAATCACACATAAAAATTCAGTTTTGACCAAATTGCAGTAAATTTCATAGCAAAGCACTTCATTAATTATGAGTCTCGATTTTATAGAAAATGCCAAGTCGAACAAACATGTTATTATCAGCATATACCCTTTTCAATATTAGTCCTTATTGAGATTAAAATCTTTTATAATTACCAATCAACCACATCTATCCTTCCACTATTCTAGACAAATATCTTCAATTTCATCAAAAGTCAAATATGGATCTACATAATCGAAAATTGGTATGATGGAAATTGCGATCATACTGTTCGAATGAAACAATCACATTACAATTGTAGCGAATCAATTGTTTTGCTATTCGTCTGTATTTTTGATCTAAATACATAACATCGATATCTTTATGGCTACACATTGAAAACATTTTATCACATTTGTACCAATATATTTCAAATACGCACTTGGTGTTATGAATGTTTACTTGATTTTGAGATTTACCGGTGTGTAATTTTTCTGTGTATCAGTAGAATGGCTTCGGTTATATAGGAAGACTAGATCAAGTTTTTTTTTCAACCATTCTTAGCTGGAAATAAAGCTCAAACATTTATGATTCAATACCATACAGCCCTGTTTCGACCCGCAATAGCTCCCATCTGTGGTGTTATGCTGAACCACAAATTCATTGCTAGAATCAACTGTAATTGAAGAAAAAGCTATAGTAAAGAAGCGGGTTTACATATCAGCCAAGGCGAGGGTGGAGTTTGCAGACCGGTTTCAGGCAATTTGGCCACTCGTTTGGTCACTCGACTTTACGTTCATTATAGACCCGAAACCAGTCTGCAAACTCCACCCTCGCCTTGGCTGATATGTAAACCCGCTTCTTTACTATAGCTTTTTCTTCAATTACAGTTGATTCTAGCAATGAATTTGTGGTTCAGCATAACACCACAGATGGGAGCTATTGCGGGTCGAAACAGGGCTGTATGGTATTGAATCATAAATGTTTGAGCTTTATTTCCAGCTAAGAATGGTTGAAAAAAAAACTTGATCTAGTCTTCCTATATAACCGAAGCCATTCTACTGATACACAGAAAAATTACACACCGGTAAATCTCAAAATCAAGTAAACATTCATAACACCAAGTGCGTATTTGAAATATATTGGTACAAATGTGATAAAATGTTTTCAATGTGTAGCCATAAAGATATCGATGTTATGTATTTAGATCAAAAATACAGACGAATAGCAAAACAATTGATTCGCTACAATTGTAATGTGATTGTTTCATTCGAACAGTATGATCGCAATTTCCATCATACCAATTTTCGATTATGTAGATCCATATTTGACTTTTGATGAAATTGAAGATATTTGTCTAGAATAGTGGAAGGATAGATGTGGTTGATTGGTAATTATAAAAGATTTTAATCTCAATAAGGACTAATATTGAAAAGGGTATATGCTGATAATAACATGTTTGTTCGACTTGGCATTTTCTATAAAATCGAGACTCATAATTAATGAAGTGCTTTGCTATGAAATTTACTGCAATTTGGTCAAAACTGAATTTTTATGTGTGATTTCGTCTATTTATATCAACAACATGTATTCAAAAGAAATTAACAGATATTTTTGAATTGATCCCAAACTGAAATAGATCAAAACCAGTTTCAGTTACACATTTTTCCAAACAGCTTTCATACAACATGATTTAATAGCTATTATTTTGGTTATTTTGGTTATGTTTCTGGTAATGTCAATCTGTCGTGGTAAAGTCAACATGGATCTTTCCTCTGTGTTATGGTTTGATTCTACAAGATGATGGATGTCATAAAAAAAGTATGTTTCTATTGAAAATAATATTTTGAACATCAATAAAAACACACTCAAGTTAACTAATGATTCAAAACAACTTCTTACAAAATGTAAACCGAAAAGATATAATGAACAAGATCTTACACAATATATAGATATTTTTTATTGTTGTCTTAGATATGATGGAAGAGTTGAATTTGATATTTTCAGGAAATACATCGACTTAACAGATACTTATGAGCCCTTCGAAGGAAGAGACCAAGAAATGTTACCCTAAAAAATGAGGGCAAGGGGTTGATATCATCAGGTTGTGAGTTCATCGTTAAAACAGTTTTCTTTGCTCTTTTCCACACCACCCTGGAGTTAGAGCTGCCGGAGCGTTTGATTTTTAGATTGTAGAGGAAAAAAAACATCGCCAATAGCCCTATATAAAACCTCTCTCGAAAGAAAATAGGTGTGTGGTTCAATTTGAAATAAATGACAGTAGGGTTCATTTTTCCAATAGTTCTGCTTTGACTCACAAAAATACACCTGTATATCAGCAACAAAATAATATGTTAACAAAAACTTTTGATGTGTTATGTGATTTTCGTACATAGAACCGTTCATGTGAGACGAGAATAATTTGTAGTTGATATTGTTAATAATCAATATTCATAGATTTTGAATTGAGTAATGTCCCCATGGAAGAGTATGATAGGTTTCGGGAATTAGATAGCGTTTATCATCGTTTGGATTCAGAGCAATCTTCGTTTGTTCTGTTGAATACACCCTATGCTTATAGGATTTTATTAATTTTTTGTGTGATTGCTTTTTCGGTACAATTTTCCAAACAGGCCACGTAATCTTCGAAAGCGATTTTTGTTTTGACAACATTGTGTTTAACGCCCTTCGCTTTCTTGGATACTCCGAAATTGGCCACAATTTGTTTGATTTCATCATTTTCATAATTCTCCTGCTTCAATCTTTTTTTCAGATCAGTGATTTGATCTTCTGACGTTGCAGTTTTAGTTGAGTATAATTTAGATCTGAGTCCAATGAAGTCGATCATAAGCTTTCCGTTGTTCTCATCCTTCATCAATCCAATCACTTTCTTATTCGCTCGGGGAATATTGTAAATGATATCTGACTGATAATCGCTAGTATCGAAATACTGATGACAATCATTTTTTATCATCTCATATGGATCATAATTTATAATTTCATAAATCAAACTGTACGTGTCAGTATAAACTGCGCAAAAATTTCTTCTATACCTAGGAGCCATGTACTCATAATGGAAATTATATGTGGTCAATTTTGCCAAATCCAGTACTGCCATTCCAACATATATAGGTTTGTTGAAGAATATTTCGGATTTTCCCAATTCAATGGCAGTCAAGTTTTCATCGAAGACAGTCAAACTCTTGAACCGAGGATTGGAGATTCTGGCTTCGGCACCATATCGCCCGTCCCAACTCGTTACAAGGCGAACATCAGAGTGCTTTCTCAGATTTTCCATAGTTTTCCCTGAAACAAATATTTATATATATATATATATATATATATATATATATATATATATATATATATGGAGTTTTGAAGATAGCAGTACATAATAGGGCATTATTCATTAGTTTGAATAGGTTCTTTTCAAAATCATTCGAGGCAACAGTTCGCAAACATGTGTTCAAGTCTATGTAGGGCTTCAACCATGTGGACTGCTTGAACTTCAGAACACGATGAATCTTGTTCAAAATGAGACCATGTTCTAAGGCCTGCTTGAGATTTCTGTAATGATTCACATACTTTTTCTTCGACTGTAGAGTAGCCATCAATTAAAATTGTTTCACATTCGATGTACTTTCAGTTCGAGATTTTTTTTTGTCTTAGGATCCACATGATCAGGGGCAGAACGATAAATCCTTATGCATATCGTGAAGGTTGTTTGGATACTCCATATCAACTTCTAGTATATAACCTTACGAGGCATCATTGTGATATCAATGTTAGTGTCCATCCATTCAAACCAGCCTTATGGTAGATATTGAGACATTGCCCAACCATATTGATTATTAACATCGAAATACATTAGGTATGAGTCAGTTTTGGCTATATCATCATTGTCATCCAAGTATTTGTTATTAGCTGTGACTCTTCGCTTGGAGCAAACTTGACTCAGTCCACCTCTTGTTCCCTTTTCGAAAAACATCAACTGATCTACATCGGTGAGGAGTTCAAGTTGCTGTTTCATTTTGAATAACAAAGCATCCCATGTATAGCCAGGCATAGTGAAATAATGGGCAGGATCCAAACCGTAAGTTTTATGACAACTTGAGCGGAACTACTCGAAGACATAGCCAGAAGCATAACATCCGCCTTCAAATACAGATCCGTATATTTTCCCAATGTGTTTATATCAAAAGTAGCCCATATCAGCTTGGCACGTAAGTAAAATCTCCTAGGACACGGTTTTTCCTCCGATTTGTTGTAAAAGGTTTCGATAGGGGGTAAACAATCTTCATTGAATTTTTTTAAAGAATCGATATAGTCATATGGCATTACACCCTTTTTTGTCAAAATCTACTCTTCATCATTCGAGAGGTTGGAGAACTGTGATATGAGATGTTCGATAAAATGATAGTGTATCATCATAAGAGCGTTTCACATAATATTCAATAGATGCCGGAATGTGTGGTTGATATTTATTGCCATCTTATGCAGATACCAATACACTCGGCATATATGACGAAAGGCGATGTAATTTTATTTTATGAAATTTTTGAACCTCAAAATATGTTTTCCCTCCATAGGTAATTTTGGTAGGCATTCCTTTGTCTTCGAGCAGTCTTCAAGGTGTTTATCCAACATAGCTTGCTTGGAAAAACAGTGAAAACACCTATGGCAAACATATTTTTTTCCATTATGGTTGTCGAGTTGATTACTCACCAAACTAGAGAGATCTTCTATCCAAACAAAGTATTTTCTGGTTGGTGACGTAACATCATGGACATTTATTGAATCCTCACATCTTTCATCGTAATACATGTCTTGAATCATGAGTAGATTCACATGTTTGCTTTTATTTCTTGCTATGCTCAAGCTTAGCGGTATTACAGTATACTTGGATTTAAAAAGTTTCAACGTGTAAACATTGACTGAGAGATCATTCTGCTCTTGGAAACTATTTATCTGAATAATTGTCATCGGAAAGTGAATACCTTACAACTTCAGAACTTTTGAATAGTCAGGATAAGATAGGATGTGATCTGAATGTTGTCCATGGGGAATTGGATACAACGCCGAAACAATGGCCCAAGCGAAGCAGGCATTAATTATCATGATTTTCCGTTTGATTTGAGGAGACACTTCAATGTATGATGAACCTCTCTGCGGCACAAATTTGTTTACGTTAACCCCCAAATTCACTACTGCTTTCAACGTCTAACAACTGTCACGTTCCTGAAATTCTTCCAACTTTATCATGATTGGCTCCATAATATGTTCCTCAAACCACATATTCATATCAGTGTTACTATGGATGGATGCGTTAGATATTGTGAAATACTTATATCCGTTGAAGATTCGATCGCCTTTGACAACCTCAAATTCTCCACCGAATGTCATATTAACCTTTAAAAATGCATCCTTTTTCATTGCATTTTGAATTCGTCTCACAAAAAGGGTCTTACAGTCGATCAAAAATGAGGTAGGGTTCTTATGCTTGAGATCACTAATCACTTCAATCCGGATACGCGAATTGAAAGCCGATTCTGAATCATCCCAATGTACTCGATTAGAGGCTGTCTCTTTCCGGATAATCAGGCCTGCTCCTTTCTTCATCTTATATTTCATCTGATTACGTAGTGTTGTAATATTGACCAAGAATGCTAGTAGAGTTTCCCACCCATAGTAGTAGTATTTTTCAGATGTTTTTTCATTCGTTTAGAAGCCTTATAACACTCTTCAAGTCCATCCTTCACTGTTTTCTCCTTGTATTCATCTTTAATGAGGTTCAAGATATATGCGATATATTTCATCACATCAGCAAACATTTTTCAAAATTGCAGAAGCAGGTTCAACAATAACTGATTGACCGAAATGGAGCGCCAGAAAATATTACTCGAACAGTAAATTAGAAACAGCACTACCTAGCGGGGAAAACTTTTCGTTATGAATAAAATCTGCTATTGAGACACATGTCTTATGGAATCATAGTATTTCAGAAAAATGAATTTCTATGATGATATATTAGTCTGAAACACTATATTTACAGGAACGAGAGTAAAAATGTTTATCGCGCTATTACAGTACCCAATTCGATAGCGACAAGTTGCATCACTGTATCTTTATCATGCAGCAAGTAAATGTTATACTGATTAGAAGAATAGAGAAACCAATATGCGAAAACTTCATATTGAATGAATTGAACTGAAAAATTCTTTGAGATACTTGTTTTCGCCTTCTTTAGCCTACACTGATCGTTAAGTATCGATATTAGGTCGAATCCAACTCATGTATTGGAGTAGAATGCTAGTTTGTATCAAACTCCTAGTATTGCACTTCTGATGGATACATCATACTGCTCTGTTTCTGTTTAAAATCTGTTTTTCCGTTAATCAGCTGTCGCCCCCATACGAACGACAACTTTCAGAAGTTGAGAAACTTGTGTGAGCTAAGGACTAATGAAGTCTTACCTTTTAACGTGTGATTCCTAACACGGTTGCAGAATCATCACAGCTTCAACCAGATAAATTCTCTCGAGAAAAATACTACAACATAAGGATAAGCATGCATGGTGTGAAGCATGGGTGTGTATGTACGAAAAATGTGTGCATTATGTAATATTTGGGAACTCACAAACCAGTATAGCAGGACATCGACAGAAAATGACCACGTAGTCAAGTTGAAGATCAAACTCAACTTCAAGGTCAGATCATGAAATGGTGGAGGGGAGGAATTAGTTTTCAGGTAGAAGTGTGGAAATACCTCTTTTTTAGTTGAATATACGCTTACGTCATATGGTATATTGGCTTGAATATTGGATAATATTGGGTTTTAAGAACAAGATAGTGTAATACATTTGAAATTGAAACATGTGTATTGCGACATGTGAAAGTTCATGTCGAGAATATATTTAGGTGTGGAAAATATGTCTTTTTCGCTGTTAAACGGTGTGTTGTGACGGTATGCATTGTTTTGGAGAACTTCCAAACCCCGTTTAGCATGATGCTCGCAAAGAATGAACTTTGTATTCATTTTCACAGTCAAGCCACACTCCACCGTTAGATATTGCAATATAGTGTTGCATTTAAAATGATTAGATTGAATTGCAATACGTGAAAGTTTCTGTTAGGCGATCATATGCATGCGTGAGAAATATCAATCTATTCTACTGCAAAATGGCATGACCCTACGCATCTCTTTTGGAAACTCCGCAAATCTCCGTCTAGCATAACCTGGGCAGTGAATAAACTCACGTTCAGTTCCAAGCTCAAACCAAACTGGTCTGTCAGATCTTGACATGGTGGGGGGAGAAACAGACCAAAGTGAGAACAAACCTGCTTTTCAGTTGAAATCATATCAATATCATCTACTATATGGCTTCAGATTTGTAATAAATTATGTTTCGAAAAGAAAAACGTAGTGTGACATTTTGAATTATTACATCATTTTTAAGCATGCGAAAGTTCATGTAGGGCATGCATATGTGTGACAAATATCAGTCTGTTCTCCTGTAAAATGTCAAGTGTTGACACAACATGTCTACAAATCTCCGTCTAGTATGACATTGGCTGAGAAGTCAAACTCAAATTTTAGTCATCATTTTTGATACATGAATGTATATATGACACGTCACATTTTACAAAAGATATTTTATCTTATAGCACTTATGTCTATAACAGCACATGTTACACAAAAATATTATGTTCATACTCTATCTGGAAGTAAAAACAACTTGTTACCAAAAAGTCTTTGACTTTTTTCTTGAATTTGAGAAAATTTGTTTCACTTCTGATGCTGTGTGATGATAAGTTAATACATTTTGCCCCGGCATAAAGTGGCGAACCTTTGTACTCATTATGGTTTATTTTTTCCTGATGGAATGCGTTTCTCCGTCTCGTTTAATGTCAGTGAATTTCCTCATTTCTCGTTAGCAAATGGGAATGTACATGAACGTAGCTTAATATTTTGTGAAGATAAATGCATGGTAATGTGATTTTTTTTTGTCTTGGAATGTTTTCTTACAAGATTCTCTATATTTGAGATCAAAAATTATTCTAATGAAGCGTTTTTGCCTTATAAAGATTCTATTTATTTCTGATGAGTGTCCCCAAATGGTAATATTTATATTAAGCTTAGAATACACTAGACCATAGTATATATCCAAGAGAGTATGTCTCAAAAAATTTAATTTCATTGTTAGGAAGGCAAAATACGTTTTTCAGAGAAGTGCACAAGTATTCGATGTGATTATTGAAAGACAATTCATTGTCAAGTTGTGTTCCAAGGAATTTTGTATATTCTGTTGTTTCGAAACCCAGATTTATTTGGAGAGGGCGCTGATACTCACTTGAAAACTGGATAAATGTTGTTTAATTTTCATCATTTATTAAATGATTGTTTCTACACCAACATTCGAGTTCATTGATAACTAGTTTCGTTTTATTTTCAGTTTCATTTAGATCTGGGGACGTAACAATGTTGTGTCATTGGCATACATGAAAATTCGACCCTCGAGAAAATCCTAGTATTTAGTTTCAAGGTTAAACCAAACTTCACCATCAGATTTTGCTAATGTGTGGAAAAAAAAAAGAAACCAAAGTGGGGCGATACCCACATTTCAGTTGAAGTTACGTCAATATCATCTACTATGTTGCTTCAAATTGTAATGTAATTATATTTCAAGAAAAAATATGGTGTAGCATTTTGAATCATCATTAAATATGTAGTACTTAGTTCATGTTAGACATGCATATGCGTGAGAAATGTCAGTCTGTTCTCCTGAAAAATGTTATGTGTTGAGTCTACGCATCTGTTTTGGGGAAGATAATAACCTTGCATTTATTTCAAAGTTGAACCAAACTTGACGGGTAAATCTGGCAATGACAGGTGAATGAATTTATTTTTGATCACAGGGATGGCACATCCTACTTTTCAGTTATAGTTAAGCTGATGTCATATGCTGTGAAGGTCGAAACGGAATGCAAAAACTACTTGCAATATCAAAATCGGCTCATCAAAGCAGTTGTCTCTTTCGACAATTTCTAAATTCTAACCAAACCTCAAGATTTTTCCAAATCCCAATATATTTATTTCTCTTCCGAATAGGTATTCTGTAATTCAATTTCACTATCTTCAGTGTTTTCCGTACATAAAATAGAACTAAATAATAACTGTTCTTTTATTCGTCATCATGAATATAACATTGCACAAGATTCAGATCTTAAATTCCATTGGATAGTTACAAGCAACAAGAATTCACTCTCTGAACTCTCATTTCTTATCACTTGTGCTTTATTGGTTTGTTTCATGTTGAATCATTTGAATACATGCAATAAACATTTCTCATTACTTATCTCTAATTATTTTATAACCTTTAATTTCGCAGTTCGACGCGGGCCTCAATAGTTCAATGAGGTTTCAAAGCGAAAATGCGAGGTCAAATTTTGCTATAAATTATTGTATTGAAATCATAAAAGAATGTTATAATTTTCACAACAACACTTTTTCAGACATTTATCGTAGAATTAAAAAAAAACAAATTATAAGGCTTGTTGATGCCACTATGTATAATTTTTTGTATTGTAAATATAGAATATGTTATGATTTATAGTGCATGATTTTGAATACCTTTATATACCTAGTTGTTGCTGTCACCTAAATTCAATCAAAAGACTATTCATGATCATAAAACACCTTTTAAATATTTTTTTTTCAACAACTTTTTCAACTATTATCCACACTTTTAATACAAAAATGCTACTTATGATCACGATGAATCAATTTTAATAGTTATAATTGTAACGTTTTTCTTCAATACTGTACACACACATACACACACACACACCTTGTATACTTTGATACCAGACATGTTTTTTCTTCAACGCTGGTGTTATATTTTCAATGCTACACGCCCTGTATACCTTCATGACAACTATCCTTTAAAGCTGTATACACACCCTATATTCAATGTGTTTCTCAGCAACACCCTGTATACCCAATGTTCTCATTACAAATGTGTTCGCCTCTCGTTAACAATACCTTTCAACTTAATAACAGTTATTAAAATTGTAAATGCTGTCCAAAACTGTCAAAGCTTTCGAAAAAAACAATTACCGACATACTTAACATCTTTGTTGACACACCCCGTATACCCAATGTTCTCTGAAGTCGTTATCAGCAACCAGCCGAGCAAACTTTATCGTAATATTCAACCATATCTACCAACCAGCCGCATTCACTTTCAATATCCCTCACTAGCGACGAGATTATAGTCGAATACTACCACACAGACGTCCCGCGTTCGATACCCCAACGGAATTTTTTTTATGACGTAATATGTTACCTACTATATCTAGTCTGTCTCGTTGAAGTGAGGCTTCTTCTACTAACCTAAAGAACAAACCCAGCCTATTGCGATCCCGCGAAAAGAGAAATCCTTGATATTTTGCTTCGCGTTAGAGAAACCGAAATGAGTTATTTTTGAAAAAGTTGCACAGATATTCATTCACGGCAAATCTACTGTGAATAATGTCAAAATGTATCAGAATTGAGGGCGGGTCAGATAAGAAAGACAATATTTGGAATTGACTTCCAATATCAGTGTTCATTTTCTTTTTGGTAAAATTCGCTTGGTAAAATTCGGTATTGTCACCTAATTTATACCGATAATGAATATGAGGTTATCCATTCTTATATCTTCATTATTTATTTATTTATTTTGTACACTATTCTACAAGCTGAAAAATGTCTTTTGATTCGTATAATCTGGCAGTTGAATATATCTAGGACATGACTAACATAATTAGGGGTATCGTACATTGTATATACTGGAGATTTTTTCATTATATTTGTACGCGGAGTGTTGAGATAAAATGTGACACTATTCCTAGATGACCGTCTAGGAACCCAAATATTCAACATATGTAACAATTGAGAGCAGGTAATGATATTGTTTATGACCTTGAGACTACAAAAATTGTAAGTTTCAAGCAATTCATGATAATACCCATGTATCCTACAGTAGGATACATGCCTTTAAGTTTAAAAGACATATATTTTAGGAAGCGCTTGTGTAGGGCTTCTAGTAGATTTATATGAATCTGAGAGTAGGGACTCCACACAACAGATGCATATTTCAGCCTAGATCGAACAAAAGTGAAATAAAGTAATTCAAATGTTGGAGCTTTTTCGAAGTCTTTTGTATTTCTAACTAAGAATCCCATACATACGATGAGTACCTGTCAGAGTAGTGTCAATATGTTTACTAAAAGTGTGGAATGAATCAAAAGTAACACCTAGATCAGAGAGTGTGTCAGGACGCCCCAGAACTTGATTGTTTATGACATAGTTGTGTAAATTGATGATAGATTATTCTTTCGACACCATATAGCAATGTGATTTAAATTCAGGGCGAGACAATTTCAATCATTAGGTACAACATGTTATATTATGAGAGAGTTTCAAGTCATCTGCGTATGAAACGAAATTGACATCAATCTTAGCTTCGATATCATTAATGAATATATTGAACAGTAGGGGTCCCTAGTTACATATTCGACAGACTTGAGGTCATTGAGTTGAATGTACTGCTTACGGTTGTAAAAATATAATAAAATAGAATAGAATACAAATTTATTCTGTAGGCCAAAAAAGATTGGATAGCACATTTCAAAAAATAGTACAATACAATCAAACACAAATAATAATAAGGGTAATAACTTAAGATATAACAATAGTGCAACTACCTTTAAATGGAATTAAATATTGGAAACAGATTGCTGGTACTTTAAAAATTTATCAATACTGAAGAAACAGTTTTTGCAGAAAAATAATTTTAATTGTCTTTTAAATTCTGAAGGACTTTTAATTGATTTAAAATCAGTCGGTATTTTATTTTATAAGTCACCACCTGCATATAAAGGCGATTTTTTATAGAGAGACAACATACTTTTAGCAATGCGGACGTTTGAATTATTTCGAGTCGAATAATTGTGAAATTCTGCATTTGTTTTCAAATTACTTTTGTTGATATGGATATAACTCGATAATTTATAAATATATTCCTACTACTGGTAATTTATTGTTTTTAATAAATGAGTCCCTACAATAAATGAGTCCCTATGAATATTCTAAAGGCATACATGCCTTTAGAATATTCATAGAATATGCTTGAATGAATATGGCAGGATTATTCCCGAAGGAATGTGCATAGAATGTCTATAAATGGATTATTCTCCTTTGAATATTCGAAGAATATTGTCGATCGAATATACCATATGGTATATTCTTAGAATATATCCCCACGGTATATTTTGGAATATTCTATACAATGGAATTTTGAATTATCTTATAATAATGTATTCAAATAATTCAATATCATTAAAAACAAAAATATTTGAAGATCTTAATCGAATGCATAACCTAATGTATATAACCCTGACAGTGTTGACCAGTTTTTGAACTCAACGCGAAGATTCTGGATGAATTGCTCCAACAGCAACTGTTGGAAACGACAAAAAAATTTGAGTGGGCCAATAAATGAACCAATTGCATCAATAAATTGGGTGATTCTCATCCTATTTGTCTTTTTTTATTTGGGATTATTTAATTAGAAAGCGAAAAATCCTGGAAACAGAGAAATGGGGAAGTGAAGAATTGGAGTAAACGTTTCTCATTGGTCAATTGAAGTGTAGCGCGCGACAGTCGAATAAGCTCTGTGAAAGCGGCTGTCCCTTAATGCTTGGTACCTTTGCGTTGAATTCGACATTTAATTTAACATGGCGGTTGACGTGGCAGGTTCGCGTATGTAATGCATGGTGTATTGGTGTTATTATCAAAGTATAATTCTCTCACGTTCAGTGTACCATTTATAATTTGGGGTTGTCCAATTTGCAGTACAGCGAATAGTTTGATTTTGAATCTTCAAACAGGAGAGTTGCATATATTCAGTCTTTAAGAAAAGTAAGTAAAATGCAATAGTATCGATAGTAAAGTCATGGTGATTAACCTACTATACCTCATTTTAGGCTCTAGGAGAGTTGGTGTGTGGGATTTGTTGGTTTCACTAAGTACATGTTTGAACTAGAGTGATTTCAGTTGTCTATCTTCAATAGAGAAAAGTAAGTGAATGACACATTCTTTTGTATCATTTGTTGTCATAATTTTTATCACTCGTTTTCAAGATAGTATCAATTTGCCCAAAAGGAAACAGAGTGGTACCTAGTACAGGCAGGTGCGCCAAGGAACTGAAAACGTAATGAGTACTTTTCAACAAGACAATGCAAGTTGCTCTCCAAGTCATAAAATGTTGTAAATGTTCATGAGTAACCTATGCGAAAAATATCTATTTGATTTTTATTCCACTTTTATTGTGCCACTTTCAAATAGTGATAATGAGCGTTAATGTACATTTTGTTTCAGGTATTACTATTGAAACACTGGCTGATGCATTGTTGGACAAATATAAGGAAAACTATTCTGGTGAGCAAAGTTTGGATAACTTTAAGTAAGTGAAATTCATTGAAGAACCCATCATACCACTCATTTTAAATAGTTCATTTGTGGGTTTTGTTATATTTTGAATGAAACTCGTGATACTTTCCAGTCGCATGTCCATGAGCAACTGCCTTTATTCATCTCTGTAGACTTACAATATGACAGGTAGGTTCCGACAGTCACTGTAGTCAATCTAACAATATTGATATGTGTGTATATATTTGTGTCACAAAACACATCACATCCCCCTTGTTGAGATATGATTGATATCCTCATGTGAAATCTTTCATAACAGAATGTTTCGACTATTCAATAAGAAAATGATATGTACATTTTATATATCTATCTCTAAAATTCAATGCAGTTGCAAGGTTTCAATATTATTTACATCTAATCAGTTTCAGTAACATATTACATTTATACACATTATACACATTACATTTATAAAAAGTTGCTCAAGTTGTGTGTGTGAATACATACTTTCATCCTACCGACTGTGTTTCAGTTAAATGTTTTATGTTGTTAGGCCAGCCGTCTTTCAAATATGATTTCAGAGTCACTAACTCGTTGTCTTCATTTGTTTTTTTTACAAGTTCTTTTCGTTTATTCTCAGTTACATTTAAATTAAATGAAATCAAACATACTTGGGCTTCGATTTCAACATCAAGGTTTTCATCAAAAACAGAATTTTTTTTCAAATGCTCGTGAAAGAGTATCGGCTAATATTAGTTGTTTTCCAGGTTTATATACCAATGAGAAATCATATTTTTTTAGTTGTAATAATATTCTTTGTAATCTAGGAGGACAAGGATTTAACGGTTTTTTTATAATATGAATTAGTGGACGGTGATCGGTCTCTATAGTGAAGTGTTTCCCAAAAACATATTGATATCTCTGTGCTCCAAACAAACGAGCTGATTTGTGTTTCCGTGAAGGCTTTGGATGCATGAGCACAAGGCATGTTATCCTGTAATAAGACTGCTGCCATTCCATTTTTGGAGGCATCTACTGAGATTGTTGAGTGTTTTTTTAAGTAAAAAAATTTTAAGCATGGACTTTTACTAACTATGTCTTTAAGATCATTAAAAGCTTTGCTGTGATTGCTATCCCATAAGAATAAAGTGTTCTTCTTTAAAAGTTGTCTGAGAGTTGAAGTTTTTTCTGACAACCCAGAATGAATAGCATCTATTGCTATGTGGGTATGTGGAGTCCAAGCAATGAGTTCATCTAAGGTGACTCCCAGAAATTTTGTTTCATTGCTTATTTTCAGCTCATGAGTATTTATGTGAATTTTGATATTTTTTGAATCGATTGAATTCGTTTTAGATTTAAATAACATACATACGGTTTTACCATAATTAATAATTAGCATGTTTCTGAAACACCATGACTCAAATTCGTGTATGACATCATGTGAAGCATCAATTGCATCATTAAGTGTTTTCCCTTTACATATAATGGACGTGTCATCATACGATATGAAGAGAGTAATTAAGTCATCAGATAACCCAAAAGTGGAAAGCTTGTTGAGCAATCTGTCGAACGCTGTAGAAACATCAGTGTAGATGACATCAGTCTGAGACTGACAATCAATACAATGAGTGATGATGAGAAGTTGTTATAAGATAAAAAGTTACAACCACTCATTTACCAGACTCACATAAACTGTGAGTCTTGAAACTGTTACTTGAAACAAAAACGATAAAATTAATCAACTGTAACATTTATTCGAAAAAGAAACTATAATGACAAATTTTTGATAATGGAAGGACGAATCTCTGGACTGCTGCAATGTAGCAAAAAAGCAGGACAAAACTCAGCTTATTTGTGAAGAAGATAATAACGAAACCTTACCAAATTGAAGCGTGTGAGGATATATACCATTACATTCCGCGGTCAATTATTTGGACGATGTAACTAAACCCACCACCTCCTTTGGAAAAACTCATTAACTGTTCTTGTGACATCTCTACGTAATGCATATTTAAAAATTTTATATCACCATCATCTAGATCTGCACATATTTGTTCAGGAATTGCCATCCAATAATTGGCAGTACGGTGGAAAATCATAATATGGTAAAAATACCGATTTTCATTTCCCACATACCCAAATGTATTCACAGAAAATCTATAGACACCATCACAAGCGTACCACCCAAATCTAAACAGAACACCATGAATGTAGATCAGATTATGATGCGAAAGGTGGCTTTCGAATTTTCCAAAAATACACTTAGAGTCTCTTGTTATGGTAAGCCTGTCAGAATGAGTACTTTTGCAGTGCTCCACCAAATGACGCACCGCACCCTGCCATTTGCAGAATCCATCCACCGTGAGTGGGCAACACTTCACGACGAAATTACAAGACCTCTCGTGTTTTAGGACAGATGGGGCACTTCCTCGTATTTCACAACCTCCGCGGGCATTTCTGCAAGATATTACTACCATTCCAAAAATTTTCCCCAGAATGAAGTTTATGACATATGTCTTTGGTATTCTGCATATGGGGCAGTCTTTGACTCGCTCAAAACAGTAATTGCAAAGCTTGTGACCGTTAAAACACTCCCCTACAGGTGGTAAAATCACCGATAAACACACCGGACATTCTAATACTGCGAAAAGGGCTTCTTCCAGTGATTGTCCTTTGGTATCTGTAAACAAATAATACCAAAGCCTAATAAGTATTTGTACATACAAAAAAATCGAAAAGAAAATTCTCTAATGTAAAATCATAGAAAAGGATAAAACACTTCGTTGACAATAGCAAGATAGCGAATACATTTTGCTATCTTGGCTAAATTCTTTCGAATCCACATTCTATTATTCTAATTTGGTAGATATACGTACATTTTAATGAAATGTCTTTATATGACTCTTTAATTCAATGAATAGTAGAAATTGTATACATCAATATTCAGTAACCCATTATCAACCAAATACTATAAAAATATCAACTTACCCTCAATGGGACGAATAGCTTCCCCAAATAATGTAGCAGAATCTCTTCGTCGTTTCTGAGAAATTTCGCAACTTTTCTCGTGCTCCGCAACAACAATGCAAGTGCCTGTGAATGAACAGCCATCGGGAGCAAAGGAGCACTTCAATGTGTAAGAGAAACACAGATTTTCCAATGAATAATTTCTCCTGGATCTCATTGGTAATTGACACTTCTGACAATATTCTTGCTCTGAGATGCATTTGTTACAGTAATGATGGCCTTCGGGACATTGCATTAGTGGCGGGACCATCTGAACAGAGCAGGTTGGACACTGTAGCTCATTTACTAGCTTTTGGATAAGAGTAGCCTCCATGTTCAAATCTGAAAAAGTTTTTTTGGGGAAACTTAATTTTACCCAAATTTCATCATTATAGAAAACTCAAATATTCAATGTAGTTAAGATAATTCAAAGATGTTAACTTACAATTACCTCGAGGTTGGATTCACTTAAGACTGGTCAGCTCACATACCTAAACTTACAGGCACAACACTTCACAATGATTACTGTTTTTAGTGATTTCGTCGATTCATTTATCCAAACTTAATTCAGGTATACCTATATTCAGGTAGTATCACTGAGTTTTGCAGTACTGCCACTATTGAAATTTCAATATACATCAGCTTCGTCTAAGATTATAGAAAGGAGAAAATCATAGTAATGTTTCGGATATTTCAAATAGAGATATTGAGTTGGTAACACGGAGATTCTCCTTACAGGTTTCTAAGATTAGTGTTATAACCTTGTCAATTTTTTGTAGTGCTTGGATACACGGCCTTGGACAAAAAAAATGTGCTAGGATTGTTCATTGATTTTTCACGTGCGTTTGATTGTGTTAATCACAGCCTCTTGCTGGAAAAACTCCCGAGATATGGGGTGAGAGGACTGCCACTCAATTTATTGACCTCCTATATTAAAAATAGGAGACAAATAGTGAAAATTAGGGAGAATCTAAGTTCTGAAAAACACATTGCTAATTTATTAATATTTTTTCAGGTTATTTTTGGATTGAATTTCACCATTATTACAAAGTCTGAAATGAATGTCATATAAATAAAAGGAACCTACTCAATACACCACCTACCGTTTCAATTTTTCATTTTTCATTTCTGTACCAAAGTATTGAAAATTTTTCAAGTGAAATTCATTGATCACTTCGAAATCGACTCTTGGTAAGTTGTTGGAGTCAGCTTTAACAAAAGTAGGCTCAACATTCATTTTGAAATTATTTTAACAAATATACGAAATCAGGTAGGTACTATGTGTAGAAACCATTGACATTAGAAAGAGCACATATTCGCATACACTACAGAGGGTGCTGGCTGACTGGATGACAATGTGACTAATATACCAGTAACGTTGAATTTCTTATTTTTGGTGGGTGGCAAGAATGTATAATTGATTCATTTTAGAATAGAATAGAAATTCATTTATACTGAACAACAAACAGAATGGTTTCCACTTACATGATGTACAGTTTTATCGAAAGTTCCTTACATATAGTATTCATTGAATAACATTGATACAGTTAACATCCATATAAAATATTACAATATAAAACAGTAAATAATAAAATGGCCGTAAAAATATTCAGACACATTTGAGCATTCGAAGGAGTTGTCCCTCTGTAATACTGAATATATCCAATTCACAGTTCCTCGCCATTTTGTTAACTGTTTCGAGACATTGTTGAAGAGGAGACAATTTGTTTGAGATACGAAATAGATTGTCTCTTCTTCTCAGTCTTACGTCAGGTACAATAAAATCAATCTTATAGAGAATTTCAGGTACTTTCACTTTTCTCAGAATGTTGAAAACAAAAATTACTTCCGAGGACTCACGGCGGTCTTCAATGGTTGCATGTTAAATTCTGGTAATTGGATAGAATATGATATAAATAAAGGCCAAACATTATGTTTTTTGAAAAAGAGTGTTTTTAATAGTCGTTTCTGGACTTTTTCTATAGTTTCAGGATATAAAAAGGTCTTTGGATTCCAAATGATACAACCATATTCCATAAAAGAGTAACAAACAAGTATCGTGATTGAATTCACGGCTAGATCTTAAGATAAAGCTCATTTTTCTATAACATTCAGATACTAAGTATTCAATGTGCCCAGAGAAACTGAACACACCAGTAAAAATGATCCCGAAATTTTTCATCTCATTTATTATCTGTAAATTGGTATGATTAATGAAATGGTCCTTGATAGTGGGTGACTTATTTCGTGTGAAACTCATTATTTTGCATTTAGCTTCGTTGAAAGTATAATACATTTTACTTCATTAAATTTTATCATATGATTAAGTATTACCTCAGAAGCTGTCTACAGGGTGTTCCTTAAACACATGCTAATATTCAAGGAGGTAATTCTTAGACTCATTTTGAGAAAAAAACTTCCTATGGACGTATGTCCTAAACGCCTTAACTTTTCAGATACAGGGTGGCAAAGTTTTCAAAAATAATCAGTTTTTTAATAATAACTGAGATAATTTTGCAGACATCTTTGGCATATTTGGTACATATGTTCCATGCCTCAAGGCGCATTTTCTGATGTACACAAATTTGTATTTTTTCAAACAGTGGCATCCCTACGGGTTTCGCATTGAATATTTTTGGGGAAAAAGTACTACGCCAATGCTTTCTTTTCAAAATAAAATCATTTTTAAAATCCTCATTTATTTTTGAGAAAATTTGATCTCCTGGTATTTCTTTGTCCGACGCATGATTTTCACTCAAAAAAATAAAAATCGACAGAAAGCAAATTAAGAAATTAGATCAATTCTAAAATGAATGAGGATCTGAAAATTGCTTCATAACGCATTACCAATTCCCTAATAATATTTGAAAACATAATCTGCAAAAAAATTAATTTTTCACAAAAACGAGTTTTATTTTGTGACATCAAGTCTAAACGAATAGCACAAATTTGTTAATCAGTAATAATACCAAAACTGATTATAAAA
This sequence comes from Leptinotarsa decemlineata, assembly GCF_025532065.1. Classification (NCBI taxonomy): domain Eukaryota; kingdom Metazoa; phylum Arthropoda; class Insecta; order Coleoptera; family Chrysomelidae; genus Leptinotarsa; species Leptinotarsa decemlineata. The sequence continues at coordinate 6,305,616 of NW_027412703.1, read as the reverse complement.
ATTGCTGGAGGTGGCCACCTGCACTTAGTATGCATGCTTCCGCCCTTCTACGCATGGAATTACGCACCCGTTCAAATATTCCCGGCGTATTTCGTATAGTTCCACACGAGGCAACTATTCGCTCTCTTAAATCTTCTAAAGTATTAACGGGAGTTTTATACACAAGAGTTTTAAGGTCACCCCATAAAAAAAATCTAAACTGTTGAGATCGGGGGATCTTGCTGGCCATTGCTGAGGTCCTCCGCGACGGACAATTACACTGAAATGAGCAGGGGCGCCATCGTGCATGTACCATATTCGATTCCTTAACGCAAGTGGCACATCTTCTAATAACCCAGGTAAGTCTTCTTCGAGAAAGTGTAAATAAGAACGACCATCAAGGCGTCCTGGTAGAAAAAATGAGCCTATTAGATGATCACCTATAATTCCTGCCCATACATTAACCGAAAATTGGTGTTGGAAATGGGTTTCGGTTATTGCATGGGGATTTTCTTCAGCCCACACATGATTGTTATGGAAATTTTGAATGGCATTCCGAGAAAAATTTGCTTCGTCTGTGAACAAAATTTGTGTCTCAAACTGCGGATTTAGTGCAATACTGTGTAGATACCACTGACTGAAGTTCACACGCTGTGGAAAATCTCTGGGGAGTAATGCCTGCACTCTTGAAATATGGTATGGGTATAACAAAAAATCAACCAAAATACGCCAAACAATTTGATGACAAATATCCAGAGTTCTAGCGATCTTCCTCGTACTCGTCTCAGGATGTTCCTCAATTTCTTGCAGCACCGCTTCCTCAATTTCAGGAGTTCTTACTACACGAGGTCTACCTTCCGGAGTCCCTTTCTTGGAACTACCAGTTTCCCCAAGTCGACGATGAATATTTGAAAAGGTTCGGCTATCTGGTAAGGCACGATTAGGATATCTTTCCTGATAAATGCGCCTGGCTTCTGTCGCATCACCATTGGCAAGGCCATATACGTAATGCATTTGCGCCATTTCCGCATTCGTATAATTTACCATATTTACTGATATTCAGAAAAACAGAAGACTACCAAAATAACTTCAATAACACTTCAAAATCAATCAAAACGCGCTGTGACAGTTTTTAACACCAACACCTTACTTTAAACCAACATCAATATTAGCTACTGACGTTTGTACATACAGAGAATTCGTTTTTTATTGCTATGGTGGGTACGCTGTTTTTTCTGCTTTTAATCTTTAAAAGAAATCACATATCGACAAACTCCATATTTCCAAGAGGTGCAGTAAATGAATTCTGCTACACGTCATTTATTCCAGGAAAACTAAATCTATGTTTTCAAAAATTATTAAGCGGTGCTGCGTTATGACCTAATTTTAATTGAGAACAGTGCATCTGACAACAAGCAAATACCTTTTAGATCCTCAATTATTTTGCAACAAATATGATCTCTTAGTTTGCTTTCAGTTGATGCACGATACCGCATCAAATTTTTAAGGAATTTATCCTTAAGTAAATCAAGTAAAGCGATTTTTAATTTTTTGAGCAAAAACCATGCGTCGGACAAAGAAAACCCAGCAAATCAAATGTGCTCAAAAATGTATGGAGATTTTAAAAATAATTTTTAATTCAAGATAAAGCAGTGGCGTAGTATTTTTTTCGCCAAAAATATACATTTCAAAACTCATACGTAAGCCACTGGCAGAGAAAATTGTACATCAGAAAATGCGCCTTGAGGCATGGAACATATGTACCAAATATGCCAAAGATGTCTACAAAATGATCTCAGTTATTATTAAAAAACTGATTATTTTTGAAAACTTTGCCATCCTGTATCTCAAAAGTTAAGGCGTTTAGGACATACGCCATAGGACGTTTTTTCCTTAAAATGGGTCTAAGAATTACCTCCTTAAATATTAGCATGTGTTTAAGGAACACCCTCTATACTTGACCTCATTCAACCTTTCTCCCAAGTTTTGGAAGATTCAACAGATTACCCGAGTGAGCCTATAATGCTTGAATTTAGGAGCAATATTAGAAAAAGCTATGTATGTAGGAATCTTTTTTGTTATAATGAATTATAGTTGTACAGATTGAGGATTGTAGAATAAATTGATTATTTGAAATGAGTCTTTGATCCAGTTTGAAATATTTGTTGATTTTCATTACTGTATATTTTTAAATAATACATAAAATCATAGTTTAGGTAAATATTTTGTGATCGTTCGACTTTTTGTACTAATTTTAGATATAGAACTTATTTCCAAACATGATTTTTCGTGTACATTTTATTCCATGTGGAAACTTTTTCATTAACTTATAAAAACTCTACACCTGTATTTGGTACAACCCCTTGTCTATATAATCAATTTAATATTCAAAACTGGCAAAATACCACTGCAATGGAAATATTCTATAGTCACTCCCGTTTTTAAATCTGGTGATAAATCCAATCCCAGCAACTATAGATCAATTTCTGTAATAGATAATTTTGCAAAGATATTGGAGCATGCCCTCAGAATTCGCCTACTGGAATTTTTTCAAAAAAATGAGGTATTAACAGAAAGGCAGTATGGATTCATTAATGGAAGTAATACTGAACTAGCTGTTTTAGATTTATTTAAGCAAGCATCGAATGCCTTAGACAATTCAAAAAAGTGTCTTGCAATTTTTCTTGATTTGGCCAAGGCCTTTGATACAATTTCTCATGAAGCACTCTTTAATAAACTGAATTTATATGGAATACGAGGACCAGCAAATAATGTTTTTACAGATTATCTTTCTTGTAGAACACAACGGGCCAAAATAGTTAACAATGTTAGTTAACTGGCTAAAATTTCTAGTGGCGTACCTCAAGGTACCGTTTTAGGCCCAATACTATTTTTAGCATATATTAATAGTTTAAGTCGCATAAATAATTTCAAAGGGCACCTCATATCATATGCTGACGATACTGCAATTATCTGTACAGGTGATACATGGCAACAGGTATATAAAGTAGCAGAAGAGTGTTTGGGTAAAATACAAATTTGGTCAAGTAACAATCTTCTCAACCTTAATGTTGAAAAATCGAAATTTATTACTTTCACTCTTCTGAGCAACCACCAACAAAAAATTTATTTACGTATGCCAAAGTGTTCTGAAACCATTTGTGAATGTCCATATATTAAAAAAGTAACTAAACTGAAGTATTTAGGAGTTGTAATGGACCAACATCTGAGATGGGATGAACATTTGCAATATATAGTAAAAAGACTTAGACATCTCAGCTATAAAATTTATGAACTCAGGGATATACTCACAAAAAAAACTTCATTATTGTTTACTAATCTCTTGTTGAGTCAGTTATACGATATTGTATCACAGTGTGGGGTGAAATGTATGAGAATGTGCTAAATATTGTACAGGTGCTCTAGAATACAGTTTTGAAAATAATATTGAAAAAAAGCAGACAATTTGATACAGAAAAACTCTATTCTGAAACTAATCTGCTTGATATAAGAAGTTTGTATGCACACCAGTGTCTTATATGGATATACTCAAACAATATCAATTATTCTAAGGTAAATACAAAGTACACCAGAAATGTACATAATTTATCCATTGATATACCCCTTTTCAAAAAAAGTCATACCCAACGTTCAGTCTACTATTTCGCTCCAAAACTGTATAACATGCTTCCCCTTGAAATAAAGATAAATACCACATTTTTAAAGTATAAAAAAATACAAAAGAATTCATAATTGTAAATAATACCCGTATAAACAGTTTATTCAAACATACCCAATAACCCAGAAATATCACTCAGTACATTTTCTGATCTTCCAATGTGTCTTTCAGTGTATGTGTACCTATTTCCAATATTATGTAAACCTAGATGTATAGATAATTATAGGTACTTATTCTCATTAAATATACCAGCTTCCTCTGTCTATTCACTAATACAACTGCAACAGTTATTTAATCTTTTATTACTTTTGTGCCTGATATATTTTTAAAGTACTTCCACGGAGGGACAGACGGAAGCACATTACAAGCCACCTGCGCTTAGGCTGCTTTACTCAAACTCCTAGTGGTCCTAACCATAATATTAATAAATTGTATATTAACATATTCCAAATAAAATTGAATTGAATTGAAACGTTAACGGGTTCATATACACTTCCATAATTGAATTGATAGGCTTCGCAAATTTTACGATTTGGCAATGTCAATTTGTCGATTTGTCAATCGAACAAGAAGCGGGAATAGGGCCGTGACGTCACCGCCCTACCACATTCAATTTTCAATAATTAATTACGGGAAAACTACGGTACTTAGAGAGCTGAAACAAAGTGCACTGTTTTCAATTTGAAATTTTTATCAAGTGCACTATAAACCAAAAATCGTGAAACAAGCCCATTCTGTGAATGATATCTGATTCAATTCCATAACGAATATTTGGAACACAAACTGAATAGAAAGAAGTGTTTTTCCGTACAATTCATTGTTTATATAAAAGTTTTTGTTTCGAAAGTATTTTTCTTTCCTGTAATTCAATGTTCACATGATATCAGCTATTTGGACAGGGCTTTTCTTCCAGTTTGTGTCTGAACGTTACTTCTTTGCATGATCAACACATCTTTATACATATCTGTTTTGGAATTGAATACTTTCTTTCTCTCTTTCGAAGATTCTCACACTTTTCGTATAAAGATGTAGAAGTAGAAAGTCAAAATCTGTCTCTGTCAAAAATTAATCTCTCCGAAAAATATATATCTTTCAATTTAAATAATAATTATCTCTTGAGCATATCATTGAATTTACTCGGGACACATGATTATTGATGAAAAAGTAAATATCTAATGAATATCTTTCATATTTTCCAAATTAGCTCACTATTAATAGATTGATGGATGTGGCCATTACAACGTGGTAGAAAATCATAATGGAGAAAAGAGAATTAAAACTTTGAAAGGGTTATATTTTTAGGAGTGATTAATTTTTTGGGAAAGAAAGTTTTTGGCTTTCTACTACTCCATCTGATACAAAAAAATGGATCAGAGAATCTTTCAAAAAAAGGAAGGATTAATCAATTTGAAAATAAGTAACTCTATACATGGATGTGTAGATTTGTATCAGATGGAGTAGTAGAAAGCCAAAAACTTTCTTTCCCAAAAAATTAATCACTCCTAAAAATATAACCCTTTCAAATCAAATAAGATTCCTCATGGCTGGGATTAAATCAAATAGGTGAATGAATGTCATTACGATGTCATCGATGACATAAGCAGTTCAAGCTTATTCCGTGACATTCAAAATCGTAATTCATGAATGAAGTGTGTGTATTTTCTATAATGTTATCCAATTTGGTACTGAAGAGCCTTAGGGCAAGTGTCTTAAGGCGAAACACGTGTATACCAGTTAGGGTGACAGTGTTCCATGTGAGTACAATTTATTACCATTCATTCAAAGTAGAACTCATGTGAATGATATCTGATTCTTATTCCTCCACGAATGTTCGATATACAAACTGAATAGAGAAAAGTATCTTCTGTATAATTCAGTGTTCATATAGAAGTATTTGTTTCGAAAGAATTTTTTCTTTCGTGTAATTCAATGTTTATATGAAAGTAGCTGTTTCAGGAGAACTTTCTTTCAGTTTGTGTCTGAAAGTTACTTCTTTGCATGATCTACACATCCATGTATAGAGTTACTTATTTTCAAATTGATTAATCCTTCCTTTTTTTGGAAGATTCTCTCATCCATTTTTTTGTATCAGATGGAGTAGTAGAAAGCCAAAAACTTTCTTTCCCAAAGAATTAAAACATTCTATGTCTTTGTCACTTTTATTTGTAACTAACGTTACTGCAGTTTGTCCTATAAGGACATTTTCAAACTTATACATGTCCTTATAGGACGAAACTGCAGTAACGTTAGTTACAAATAGAAGTGGTAAAAAATATAGAAAGTTTCAATTCTCTCTTCTTCATTAGCTCACTATTATTATTATATTAAAGGTAGGATGAGTAGTATTACTGATGAGCCCTCGCTCGAAGCAATCATCTAAATAAAACTAATCGAATTATGTTGTCATTCTAAAGATGAGGCATCATAAAACTAATTCATCTCTCCGCTGGAAACGCCCTTGTTGGCGTCAATCCAAGTTGGTCAGTTCCTACCTCTCCTAAAATTTTCGAAATAAAAATACATTCACGTAATCTCTCCATGAAGTTATTTTTAACTATAGTGAAACTGTGTATTGCATGCGTTATTTGATCTCATTCAATCTTGCGCTAACTTTCTTTACTGGAGAATTCTGTTGGAGTGTACAGTAGTTTTTGAAATGGGTGAAAAATGCGCTGAATGTGGTGCACCCTCTGAGTTGAAGTGTTCTGCCTGTAAATTGGTGACATATTGCAGCAAAGAACATCAAAAAGTGAACTGGAAGAGCCATAAGAATTTATGTAAGCCCTTCGAGGTGAGTGATGACTTCATAATTGTCGTGTGATAGTCTTTATTTTAACTAAATTTATGAATTTGGTTTGTCACATTGAGTTTGGTTTCAGACCATTTACTGAACCAAAAACTCAGGTTTTCAACCTGCGTTCATAAGGTGCGTTCATAAGGTGGAGTTTCACTCGACTGGATACGGAGTTTTGACCCACAGAAAAGAGTATATCTTCCACAGAATCTGCATATCAAAATATCTCTGTGGGCGTTTCCCTAGGCTCAATTTTGGGGCCGACTTCATTTTTATTCTACATGAATAATAATAGTAATAATAACAATAATAATAATACGGTACTGACGAGACACCGGTGTTGCCCTACACTACGGGGGATATTGAATCCGTTGTGGGGAACGAGAAGTGCCGAATTTATTGAAACTATTCGTTCCCCATCCTCAGGCTCATACAAGCTAATAAGACTGATGTAGTCCTTCTCGACCACCAGACCAAAACGATATTTGTCGTGGAGTTTTCAGCTCCTGGCGAGACGAATATCGTCAGAAAAGAGAAGGAAAAACGGATAAAATATCGAGATTTTCTCTTCGAACTCCGCAGACTGAGAGGATGTGCAGCTCGTATATGGAAGCATCCTACACCATCTGGATGCCGGAGAGATGTATTCTTACCTCGGGGTGGAACAACGCTACTCACAAGAGGTAACTGCAGTGAAAAATTCTCTCCGCGGCAAGTATCAGCTCAAACTTCGACAGATCTGGTCATCGGAACTGTCGGGGAAGAATAAAGTTACTGCACCGAATATGCTTGCTGTTCCAATCTTACCCTGCTCGTTTGGAGTAGTGAATTGACTCGGAAGGAGCTGTATCAACTCGACGTAAAAACCGAGAAATTATGCATCTCTATAGGAGTTTGCATCCCAAATCGTCCGTTCCACAGTTGTACTTCCCCCGACAACAGGGAGGCCAAACTACATGACAGAATGGTACTGAATATAGCCTACAAAATCATCAGGAGTTCGGATTCCCTTCTCTGCATGGTCCGTGACCATGAGAGACCAGGAATTGGAACATTTCTCTTCAGGGCAGCTGCCCGAGCAGCTGATGAACTCGGTTTAATTTTCGACACTGAACGAGGTGATCACAGCAAAAAAACTCATATAAAAGCCGCAGAGATCACCTCACTTCTGCGGAAACACAAGGATAAGCCAATGCATGGGGTCTTCTTCAATGACATTGAAGACCTTGGCTTCCCTCAGGTCAAGTGGGCTAAAGTCGGAAACTGAGGGGTTTATCGTGGCTTGCCAGGATGGTGTCTTCAATACCTTAGTCGCATGATGGGTATAGAGGTTCCTGACACAAGGTGCAGGGCCTGCCGCGAGGCGCGCGAGACCCTAATGCACTTGCTATCAGCATGTCCAACATATGCGGTCTCGGCCTATATCCATCGACATAACGCGGCCCTAAGAGTGCCATATTACTATCTACGGCACTCTTACGGTATTGACGAGACACCGGTGTTGCCCTACGCTTCTGGGGATATTGAATCCGTTGTGGGGAACGAGAAGTGCTGAATTTATTGGAACCATTCGTTTCCCATCCTCAGGCTCATACAAGCTAATCAGCCTGATGTCGTCCTTCTCGACCACCAGACCAAAACGATATTTATCGTGGAGTTTGCAGCTCCTGGCGAGACGAATATCGTCAGAAAAGAGGAGAGAAAACGGATAAAATATCTAGATTTTCTCTTCGAACTCCGCAGACTCTATCCAGATCACTCTGTCAGGATGGTCGTTCTGATTATTGGAGTCCTTGGTGAGATGATGTCTTCTCTACTCTCGAATCTCAAAATCATACCGGCTTGCCGCACTAAGGCAGGGCACATGATTCTCGGACCCAATGATCACTTACCCCACGGTGTGAGGTAAGACTTCCATATTGAAACAGTTGAAGCGATAATAATTGAAGATGTCTCACAATTAATGAAACTTGAAAATACTAGGGTAGATATCAAAATATTTCACAGTTACATAAGGAGTGTGAATAAGAATCTTGACCAAATGAAAGTATTACTAGAGGAAACCAAATATTTTTTTGACATAATAATTCTATCTGAAACTTGGCAAATTAGAGATATAAATCTATATGATACGACTGGGTTTAATCTCATTTACAATCATGGCAACGTGAACCAAAATAATGGAGTTATTGTATTTATTAAAAATAATTTATATTTCACTCATGATATGATACATTTACCAAATGGAATCAAAATTATACAGCTGAAAGTTGAACTACGCAATAAAAATATACATTTAACATCTATTTACAGATCACCATCTACATCAATTAATAATTTCATTGAAAGTTTGTCAGAATTTCTAGAATCTTGTGAAGATAACAATAATAACGATCATATTCTGAGAGGAGATACAAATATTAATATAATGGAGAATGATGACATCACAAATAACTATCTGAATACGCTTACTGCTCATGGATTCATACCTTATATAAATTCGGTAACAAGGATTAACTCTGGTACTTGTATTTATTCGTCCTTGAAACAGATATAACTGATCACTTCTCTATTGCACTACAAATCATTTCAACTGAAACAAAGAAAAAATCATTTCATTTATTGAAATATAAAAAATTTATTGATAACAAAAAACTAAAACAAAACATATGCGAGGAAAATTGGCTGGATTTATACTCGACAGATGACATTGAACGTGCTACTCAAATATTGATTCAAAAAACCAACAAAATCGTAGAAAAAAGTACACAAACACAATTAAAGTTAGTAGGAAAAACATGAAAACGAATCCGTGGATTACTGATGGTATGCTGAAGTCCATTGAAGAGAAAACTAATCTTTATATCACAATGAAAGGCAACCCAACAGAAATAAATAAAATAAAATATAAACAGTACAAAAATAGACTGAAAAAAATAACACAGGAAGCCAAAATGAATTTTTATCGAAACAAAATTGAAAATAATAAAGGAGATTCCTCTAGATTGTGGAAAACTAATAATGAAATGACAAATAAAGAAAGTAACGAGAATACAATCAAAGAAATTCAATCTAATGATGCTTACTGCCATCCCTTGTAAGCCTCGCCTTGTTGTACCCGATTTTTCGGGCTTCTAGGCCTTTGGATATCTCGGTCCATCGTTTGCTGTCGTGGACAACTATCGGTGGTGGTGTCATGGGGCTTATCTGTTTCTCGTTCGGGTTCGTATCCGAACTTGTTTGGTTGTTGGTAGGACTTGTTCGTTTGTCCTGGGGGTTGGCCATACTGGGACCTCCGGGGTTTTCTTTCGGTTGGTTGGTGTGCCTGTCTTTGCTATGGACGTTGTTTCCGCATCCATTGCTATGGACGTCGTTTCCGCGTCCATTTCTGTATCTTCCTGGATTTCGATTTCTGTTCTCTTTTTTGCCTTACGGCTTTTTTTGGATTCCACTCGTTGGAATCCGTCCTCGTCAGAGTCCGTCTCTTAACTTACCTCCGCGTCTCTTGGACGCTTGGTTGTTCGCGGATCCTTTTTTGTTTCAGGGACTTTTTCGGTTTTGTTTACCTTATTTTTCTCCTCGTTGTCCTTGTCCTTCTGCGTTTCCTTTTTCTTTTTCTTCTTTTTCACTTCTTCCTTGTCGGGTGTGTTTTTTTCTGGTCCTTGTTTTTGTTCTCCTTTACCTTTTTCTGTTCCTCCTTTTCTTTTAGGAGTTCATCAATCCTACCGCTCATGCTTAGGACTATTCCCTTCATGGCGATGATGTCCACCTCGTACTTTTTGTTGATTGCCCATAGCTGCTTGTTTTCCTCTCTGATCTCTTGGATAGTCTCCTCTAATTTTCCGTACTCCATTTTTGATGGGGCCGAAGTCTCTATCTGAAATATAAGGGGTTATTTTTTTGATGTATCGGATTCTTTTTTGTTGTGTGCTTTCGCACACACAGTTCTGAAAAGAACTAATCTCTCCGTGCTTTGAATTATCTCGGCACTGTGATGTACACTTTGAATGATCGCTTCGAATAAAATTCCTATCACTACATTTCAGGTAACACTTCAAGCTTTCACACTTTGATGTTTACACTTCGGCGTCTTGGATCCCCACAACGGATTCAATATCCCCCGGAGCGTAGGGCAACACCGTTATCTCGTCGATACCGTAAGAGTGCCGTAGATGGTAATATAGCACTCTTAGGGCCGCGTTATGTTGATGGATATACCCGAGACCGCATATGCTGGACATGCTGAGAGCAAGTGCATTAGAGACAGGAACCTCTATACCCATCACGCGTCATGGCAAGCCATGATGAAATCCTCAGTTTCCGGCTTCAGCCCACTCGACCTGAGAAAAGCGTACGTCAGGCGCTTTGATAAGCCAAGGTCTCCAATGTTACTGAAGAAGACCCCATGCATACGCCTTTCTTTTGTGTTTCCGCAAAAGTAAGGTGATCTCTACGACTTTTATCTGAGCTTTTTGCTGAACGGGTTCCAACTCGGTGACAGAGTTGTGGTCACCTCGTTCAGAGTCGAAAACTATACCAAGTTCATCAGCTGCTCGGGCAGCTGCCCTAAGGAGAAATGCTCCAATTCCTGCTCTCTCATGGTCACGAACTATGCAGAGACGGGGATCCGATCTCCTGACGACTTTACAGGCTGTATTCAGTACCATTCTGTCATGTAGACACTCCAAACTCAAAAGTCTACGGCCGCCCTTTTATCGGGGGTAGGACAATCGTGAAATGGATGCAAACTCCTATAGATATGCATCATTTTTCGTGTATTTACGTCGAGTTGATACAACTCCTTTCGAGTCCACTCCACTACTCCAAACGAGTAGAACGGCATTGGAACGGCAAGCATATTTGTTGCAGAAACTTTGTTTTTCTCCGACAGTTCCGATGACCAGATCTGTCGAAGTTTGTGCTGATACTTGCCGCAAAGAGAGTTTTTCACTTCAGTTACCTCTTGTGAGTGGCGTTGTTTCTTCCTGAGGTAAGTATACGTCTCTCCGGCATCCAGATGGTGTAGGATGCTTTCATCTAGGAGCTGCACATCCTCTCCATAGTCCCCGCATCATCCTCTATTGAGATGGACCATTGCACATTTGTCCATCATGAATTTCATAATGCGAGTACTCTTCCACCACCCTCAAGGACTGATGGAGATCCTTCTCTCCAGAGGCAGAAAGTTCAAGATCATCCATATAAAATAAATGGGTGACCTTGTGCCTCCGGTTTCCGGGGGTGCCACAGTTATACCCTCGAGTATTTCTGAGCGCAATGGCAATAGTAAGATGCAGAAGAGAAGGGGACTGAGGGAATCACCCTGAAATACACACATTTTGAAAGTGACCCACCCTGTTTGGACTCTTGCTAGACCAGATGTTACGGTGAAGCTAGTTCGCCAAAGTAGTATCAGTTGTTCAATGCATCTCACTATCTTGCCGGGTACCGCAAGGCATCTGAGCAAATGCAAGATGAGCTCTTGCGAAATTGTATCAAATGTCTTACAGTATTCGATTATTATTATTATTATATATAGATTTTAGTTAGTGGAAAAATGCCTGAAGAAGGTGTTGTATAGCAAAACACGTGTTGAGTTTTTGTGAAGTCGTGTAGTGAAAATCTCACAATAAAGTGTTTTTTCAATAGGTTATGGCCGATTCCATCACACACATTAATAAAGCCGACAAGCTCCGAGTATTAAGTGGTTATTTTGGCTCAGAATTACTCTAAAAAAATTGTTTGGCGCACGTGTTGGCAATAAAGTTATCATCACCTGGCAGTAAATATAATCAAACAAATTTTGGCTTTATTGAAGTAGTTTATCGAGAGTTATTATTATTTACGTAATGCAGTTTTATTCATTTCAGAAACATTTTCTCAACTTTCACTATTTGTAGAAAATTCTATTTGAGATAGAATTGAAACAAATTCTGAAGGTGTTGAATTCTGATGCAATATTTGAATTTAGAACGCATACCTCGTATTATCCTCTTTATTCCTATGTGACTTTTGAATGAACCTGAAAATGAATCAAGCGATGAAATCTTTCAATCAATGATTTGAACAACTCAGACGTTATATACATATACGATAGATAGATAGATAATTTCTTTCACTACGTTAGATAATGAAATGTTTCTAGCAAGTCAAAAAAGGCATAAAAGTAATGGACAGTTAAACAACTAAAACAGTTTAAAAACAAATAAGAAACACGAATACAAAAATATAGAAAAAAATTGAGTGTGTAGACATTATCAACATTTGAAATGATTCACGTATTCTTTGACAGAATAGAAGCATAAACTCAAAAGATAATTTTTTATTTTTTTGAATTTAGACATACTGAGAATTTCAAAATTATAGGGTATGATATAAATGATATAATGCCATCTCTTGCTATTGGCTCCTCTAATTTATAAAACCCCTGAATTTTCAATAACTTCACAATTCATTCTGTTGAACAATCGAAATACTCAAGCGTATAATATTGACTTAAATCTAAAAAGGGATCACTACTACATTAGATATACAATAAAAAAAATTCAAACAGTTCTCTACAGATTTTGGGTTCTGAAAAGAGTTCAACCTTTCAACGGACTGAAACATCATCTACCGCTCTTGTTGAAAGTCATTTACGATATGGAATAACTGCTTGGGGATCAGCTCCATGTATATCTGAAACCCCTGAAAACATTACAAAAAATATTCCTAAAAATAATAATGTCACGAAGTCAACGATTTTCAACAGAGTGTTTATATGAATTGGCACCTTAGATGTGCAACAATTGTTTTCTCTCAGTACAAACGTGAAATACCACTTCAGTTTAAGCAAATCAAAACTCGTGATCACTCATACTCTACACATTACTGCGAAAAATTAACATACCCAGTAATACTGAAAAAGTCAACTTCACACAGAGCTCACTCTTTCACAAACATGAAACCTTATAATAACGTACCAGAAGAAATAAAAAAATTTAAATCTCCATCATCATTGAAAAAAAAAATTGAAAACATTTCCATTAGCAGCCGATAGGAAATTTACTCAAAAATTAAGTAAAAAAAAACTAATTATTACAGCTTATTGCACGATTTTCACTATAAAGGGTTTTACAAAAACCGGTACACGTGTTTCGCTATACAATAGCTTTCTCAAGCCTGAACGAATTGTTCATTTAGATGATTTGATTTATAGCCAGTCTTCAAGTATGCCCACTGACTATATGTGAAAAGTATATTTTATAGATTACTGTGAATTGGAACATTTTTATTATAATGTGAACGAAGTTGCTGTTATATATTTTATATAGAAACATATATAAAAAAATAATACAAATTATGAAATTAAGAAACAACAAAAATCAATTGGCGCTTCAGGGCGACTTGATTGACTCCAGTGGCGCATTTGCTTTTTCAGTTGCAGGAAAACCAGGAAAAACTTGCATCACCACATCATCTGAAGATCTTGATCTGCCAATGTCCTCTCTTCCATAGAGTGAAGTGTAGGGTGTCTCCAGAGGCTCCAAAAAATTCAAAATATTGCCAGAATATTATTAATATATCACAATAGGTTTATTCATTTGCAAACTGATTATAATCCTTTGCATTCCCATTATTTCTTTTATAACACATTTGTTAGTGAGCAGGAGGCTTCAAACATTTCATGTATTCATGAAGCAATTGGATTTCAATTTCTTCAAAAATGACCAATCTCAGTTTCTTTGAAGTTTCACTCAAAGTATTCTTCAATGCCAGTAGATCTTGAATGCAATTATGACATGAATTCTATCGTGTTGGACTGTTTGACATTTTGCCACGGCTGCATCATGGAGCTTTTTGTAATAATTACTTTGGTATTTAGCATTATCTATATCTTTTGAAGCTATTAAATTAAATGTGTGTGTGGCATACTTTTCTTGATCAGAGAGTTGCAACTCTCCAAAGTCTTTAGATTACTCTGAAAATTGTCTTAAGGTTAACACATTTTCATCATTACCGTCTTCAATAATAGGATGGCAGTGTTCCATGTGAGTACAATTTATTACCATTCATTCAAAGTAGAACTCATGTGAATGATATCTGATTCTTATTCCTCAACAAATGTTTGATATACAAACTGACTAGAGAAAAGTATCTTCTGTATAATTCAGTGTTCATATAGAAGTATTTGTTTCGAAAGAATTTTTTTTCTTTCGTGTAATTCAATGTTTATATGAAAATAGCTGTTTCAGGAGGACTTTATTTCAGTTTGTGTCTGAAAGTTACTTCTTTGCATGATCTACACATCCATGTATAGAGTTACTTATTTTCAAATTGATTACTTTCTTCCTTTCTTTGGAAGATTCTCTCACCCTTTTTTTGTATCAAGATGGAGCAGTAGTTAGCCAAAAACTTTCTTTCCCAAAAATTAATCACTCCTAAAAATATAACCCTTTCAATTCGAATAACATGCCTAACTTTAATATTTTAAAATGAGACCTGAATCTCTTTCACTTATTTCTGTTTCTGAATCTAGTTCATATATATTGAAAACTCTGACCATATTTGATCCATGACTGAAATAGTCTTCAATATTTTATCTTTAAATTTTCAAGTCAAATTCAGAATGAATCTCTGCTCTGTTACTTCATCATAACTATGTGTTCTCTCAAACCTCCTGAAAGACAAACTTACGCTTTTTCAATCAAATGTATCACAATCAATCCAATGAGCAGTTAGGTTAGGTTGGGTTAGGTTAGGTCCAGGGTGAGTGGGTTTATTCGACCTGCAAGAGTTTATTCTGGCTCACACCCATTCATACTCGACCAAATGAACCTAGAATCTTGACGAAGCCGATCAGTTTATATAGTGAGTGGTCTTTTAGGTCAGATGGTAAAAGTACGGCTCTGAAAACCTGATTCGGTCCCCAGCAGGGCAGGCACAAAGTATGTGCTCTGCTGTTTTATTATTTTCCAAACAGAGGCGACATACACTGTCTTCCGACAGTCAGAGGCTCTGCATATGATTATTCAAATAACGGTGACCTGTGAGAAGGCTTGTTAGACATCGTAGTTCATCCTTACTATAGTCCATCAACTTCTTGATATCAGGCTTCGAAGGGTAAATAAACGCTTTGGAGTGAGCCGATCCTGGTGAATTCTGCTAGAAGTCCATAACTCTTCTTGCCGTTTCAATCATTGTTTGGCAAAGCCTAAAACGATGCCAATACAGGTTCTGGTCAGATGAAGCTGCTTGCAGCACCCTCCTTTGCAAGGGAGTCAACAACCTCATTGCCTTTCAGGCCAGTATGGCCAGGAATCCAGACCAGAGACAATCTGTTAAGTCTCCTCTCGAAGAGAGTCGTTTTTGGTAAATTGCTACCAATTTAGACGTTATTCGGTAAGAGCCAAGAGCTTTCAACGCCGCTTGACTGTATGAAAATATTTTCATTGATTTGTGTATTAGGTTGAATTGTTCCAATCTCTCCGCACTCAATTCAATAGCGTAAATTTCTACTTGAAATCTCTGTCCTGGATCTGCCAGTGAAATCACCTACACCAGGACCTGAAGGTGGTGTTTTTGATCCATCTATGAACCAACAAATATCGGCTCTTAATATTTCCTTTTCTCGGAGGATCCAGTCCTCTCTACTCGGGAATAGTACTTCATAAGGAAGTTCATAGTTGACGGTTGGGATGAGCAGTTAGTTAAACCTAGATAGCTTCTCTTAGATGATACCATATATCGGTCTTGGTGCATACAAAATTGACCTTTTTTAATGGTTCCTTTGTATTTTTTACATATTCGGAGAATTTTAATTGTTCTTCAATTTTTGTGTTACATGTTTGCCAGCGCATAATTTTTGGTTGAACAGTTAATTGCTGTGTACCCTCCAATAAGAGGCTTGAAGGATTCATTGATGTAGGTGACATGGTATCAACTAAAAAAATTCAAAACCAGTCTGCAGGTGATCTTCACGATCAATTTCAGCGGGAACCTGCTACTATATGAACAAAAATTATATCCAAGACAATCGTCTGTGAGATAACTTAGGTATAACTCAATATTCATCATGATATCAGCTGGAAAAGTTATCGTTTTCGGCAGACATATACCAGATCCTACAATGTAGTGATGCTAGAAGAAATCAGTGTTTCGAATTTAATTTCGAAATATTTCTTTTTTTTACATTTCTGTATATTTTTTCCTCGATTTCTTTTAGAGAAATCGTACATGACCTGCTTGATGCCCTATTTCAGCAAAAGTAAATGCTATAACATACTTGTCTTGACAGAAGTGTATTTTATTTCAGATTAAAGAAGATCCTGTCCTTGGAAAGTGTTTGGTTGCGACAAGGGATTTAAAGGCAGGCGATGTAATTTTATCAGAGCTTCCAATTGTGTATGGTCCACGGCCTCACATGGTTGAAGAAGGACCCGTTCCTTGCCCAGGTTGTTGCAGGTATATAATATCACCGTTTAATTCATCTGATGAATGAATACTGGAATACATTCGATGGTATTCTGAAAAAAATATAAACATTTGGCATTTGAAAATAATAAATAAATAATAAGAAGATTTGAAACGTATTTTGGAAATATATGAATCTATTATGTAATTGTCACATCAATTTAAAAAAAAATTATGATGAATGCAGTGGCGATGAATTATCTGAAAGAAAGGTAGATAAGTACTATTTTGATCATTTCCATATTGATTTCAATTTAAGAGCCACCAATAGACAGTTGTTTAAGCCTATTGGGCATCGTCAGTACCGGTCAAACGGTCCTCGATTGCGAAATTCATCTTGATTTTATTCAGGTTGGAGCCTGGCTCCCTTGCCCTTTGAACTGATGTTTGCCAGAAGGACAAACGGGTCATGACTGAGGTGGTTGTTATGGTATGGAGGCATGAATGTCCTCAGACATCAGTACCGTCCTTCACGGTGTACCCCTGCCTGGCTGGGGTGAGTTGGATGAAAACGTTGTTCATCTTTCAACGGAAGATATAGGGACCTCATTCGACAAAGTGTCGGGGCCTTCTATAACGGGAGGGGACGGTCCTCGATTGCCGAAATTCATCTTGATTTTCTTCAGGTTGAAGCCTGGCTCCCTTCCCCTTTTAACTGATGTTTGCCAGAAAGATAAACGGGTCATAACTGATATGGGTGTTAAATGGTATGGCGGCATGAATGTCCTCAGGCATCAGTACCGCCCTTCACGATGTACCCCTGCCTGGATGGGGTGAATTGGATGAAAACGTTGTTCATCTTTCATCGGAGGATATAGGGGCCTCATACGACAGAGTGTCGGGGCCTTCTATATCGGGAGGGGTCGTCTATAGCATAATCCATAGCTTCCCTGACTAATAGGTTTTCATGAATTTCTGCATCATCAAAAACTCTTTGATTTCTCGACTGGATGGACTGCCGAATGGAAGGCAGCTGCAAATCTCTGCGGATGGCTTCATTCCGCACGAACCAAGGAGCATCCACAATCATCCTTATTAGCTTGTTTTGTAACCTTTCCAGAATGAAAATGTTGGACGGAGCCGCTTGTCCCCAGACGCCTGAAGCATACATGATGACAGACTTGAACATCGTATTGTAGATGGTAATTTTGTTTCTTAGACTCATTTTTGATTTTCTATTTATCAGAGGGTACAGACGTGCTATCCGACCCTCGATCTTAGATTTGACGCACATTATGTGCGGGTTCCAAGTGAGCCTACGGTCTATTAGAAGGCAGAGGTAAAAGTACCGCGCTTGCCAGTTAATCTCCCTTCCAGAGATTTTCACTTTCCTGGTCGGAGTCTTATCCGGGTTCACTCGGATCTTCCAATTAAGGTACCAGCGCTCGAGGTCGTCCAATGCACGTTGCCGTTGCATATAGACGACACCGAGCTCACGACCCATGGAAGATGAGAGGAGAGCCGTGTCATCGGCGTAAAGAGATATCTTCACACGCTCGGGCCTCGGAAGGTCACTGGTGTAAAGTGAGTACAACGTCGGAGAGAGCACGGCCCCCTGTGGCACTCCAGCAAGGATCTCCCTGTTATCAGACAGAGATCCCTCTACTCTAACCTGAAATGTCCTGTCTTTCAGGAAGGACACGATCCACCGGACAAGGCCCCGAGGTAGGTCGAACGCGTTTAGCTTGTGCAGAAGACCTTCGGGCCAAACTCGGTCGAAGGCCTTCGAGATATCTAATAAGACGATATGCACTTTTTTATTAGTGTTCAACTCGCTGATTGTATTTTCGGCCAGCCTTAGAGCCTGTAACTCAGTGGAGTGGTCTCTCCTGAAGCCGAATTGTTCATCAGGCAGAACATTTCGGTCCTCAACTTCTTCGTTGAGCCTTTGGAGAACAACTCTTTCAGCCAGCTTAGCCGCCGAAGAGAGTAGACTTATCGGACGATAGTTCTGTGGGAACAGCGGGTTCTGACCCTGTTTTGGGATCATGACAACGACCGCATGCTTCCACCTACTGGGGAAGTATCTGAGGGTTAGCGAACTATTTATTATATTCAGTAGGCACTCGACGCAGTTGTCCGGGAGCCTCTTCAACAACTTGTTAGTTATTGAGTCGACCACCGGTGAGTCCTTGATTGAAGACAAAATGTGAATAACCAAGAAAAGTACTGCGTAAACGCAAGCGAGACATAAGTGGAACCACCTATAGGTGTGACACCCAAGTCAACTTGCCAAGTTTTTATGTCATTGTTGATGGTTTGACCAATCAACTGACAACTGCGGTAGCAGAAATTTGGAAAGCTATCCTGGAATGTCATCGGAAAACGCAGTTATTTTATCAAGTACTTTTCTTGGTTATTCACATTTTGTCTTCAATCGAGGACCGCTTGCCCGGTACTGACGATGCACAATAGGCTGAAACAGCTGTCTACCGGTAGCTCTTAAATTGAAATCAATATGGGAATTATCAAAATAGTAGTCAGTTTAGACATTCCCATCTGTAGAAAAATAATCCAAAACAATATGCATAACAAGAAGTAAAAATCTTTTTATTGGTTCAAACTTCCATTGTCTAATATGAAATAAATTGATTTGAAATCCCTGAAAGAATGAAAATTGAAAATTTTCGTCACCGTTCTGAGAATCTCGAGACACTGAGCCAAAACGATAGTAATGGAAGTGTTATCGTTTGTGTTTGGATCTCCATGAGACATTTTCAACTATTGCTGAATGACTCTAAATTCATTTGTACAACGGGAAACAATTTGTTTCACCTTATTTTTCCCTGAGCTGTCCTTTAGCTGCCTCAGCGATTCGATTTATACCTTTCCAATCGTTGCAAAACGCTCTCTTTTCATGGGTCTTTTCAATCTTGGGAACAGGAAAATAGTCGCAGGGGGGCAATTCTGGTGAATACGTTGGCCAAGGCATGTAACGGTATGGTTTTTGGCAAAAAAATTACGAACAAGCAATGTTGAATGATGCAAAAGCCATGCATTGTTTTTTCGCAATACCGGACGTTTTCTTCATATTGCTTCTCACAAGCGGCGTATAACTTCTATATAATACTCCTTATTGAGCGTACGATCATGTGGCCAGAACTTCTGATGCACTACGCTATGGTAATTGAAGGAAACAGTGAGTTAAACTTTGACATTAGATCGAACTTGGCGTCTTTTTTGGTTTTGGCTCTCTTAGGCTCTTCCATTGGGACGATTGGTCTCTGATTTCGATGTCATTACCATAATATATTTATGATTCGTCACCAGTTATGACCATTGTGAACAAATATAAATCGCCGTTGATGTTATCAAACAATTTTTGAGCGATGCTCATGCGACGGTTTTTTTGGTCGAAATTGAGCAATTGTGAAACGATCTTTGGTGCCACATGCTTCGTGTCTGAATTTTACGAAAAAATTCCATGGCATGAACCAACCAATATGCTGACATTTTAAGCAGCTTCTCTTATATTGATTAGACGATTCTCCATAACAATTTTTCCATTTTCTCAACATTACCATCAGCTGTTGATGTACTAGGGCTTCCAGGGCAAGCGTCATCATTCTCATCTTCTCGACCTTCTGTGAAACTCTTGTACCACTTATAATCAGTTGTCCGACTCAGAGTACAAACATCGTGGTGTGCCACTGTTAACATTTCAGGTATTTTTGAACACTCTTTTTCATTTTTCACACACAATTCGATGCACATTCTTTGATCTTTTTTTTCGATAACAGAAAATCGCCGAACACGCAAAACACTCCTAACTTTCATACCTCTCGACAACAAACTGAACATCCTGAATAACAAAAACTGTGAACGTATGTTTGAGACAAATGTACCAACATAAAAAAACGCTGATCAAATGCACATAGCCCGCGAAATATGAACATTCACCTTAATTTTTGAACATTCTATGTACATACTGACAATCATAACAGCACATAAAAGAAAAACCTGCGGTGAACTAAAAGGCTCTATTCCAGGACCTGGTGTATTCCTGATCTTCATCAATCATTTCTGAATTGAGCATTGACAGGGACAATTGAATTTTCTGCAGATAGCCAAAAGCTACAATGAAATCCAAAATTATAATGAAGATTTCTAATCGGCTTCACATAAATCAACATTGATTTTCAATAAACAAGTTGCATGAATATAGAATGAAGAAAATAATTTTTGTCTAATTTCTACGAATTCTATTATTTGTGAAACATACAAATTCTTGATACGTGCAATAGAGGAAGGGGGATAAATTTGTTGAAAGCATTGAAAATAAATAAATTATAGAAAAACGAAAACGCTGAATGATCAACTAGAACTATGAACCCCCCCATTTAAATTTGTGAATTTTGACATCCAGTTCAGAATCCATTCAACAGCTGGTAATCGTAATGTATTTTAGAAAATAATTAGTTATTGTAGTCGTAGTCTCTGGTATCTGTAGAGTAGGGAGGGTTAGTGTAGACTCACAGCACTTAGGCCACATGTGACCCACTGTACATCCTCCCGAGGAGTTGTCCTTCTAGGTCATCGTCCATCCTGTCCTTTCCAGGAAGGTGAACAGGTCACTAGGAGATATCTCCTTAATATTGGCAGGTGTAGGCCAAGACTCGTTGAAGACACACTCTCTTTGGCAACCTTGAGGTGCCTCACTGTTGCCTTCCTCCAAGGTTTTGGAAGATGCAGCGATATTACTGTCGTTGCGCGGCTTCTTCAACCTTCTTGTGGTTCCCTCCGTGGAGGTGCACAAGTGAGAGTGCTTTCCTCTAGGGGCATATGGTTCCTTGCCTTTATTCAAGGCGGAGCTCTTGGCGCCCGCCGCAGGAAGTCCCCTTGCTGTTGGACGTGATCTGCTATGTCCAGCCCCATTCCAAGCGGTAGATTGGGTGGATATTTCTCTTCTTCCCCAGCCACCGCCTTAGATTGAGGTGGAAACTTCTGTCCAGCCTCGGGATTGGTTTCTGTTGTTTCATTCATGTGTGTTCCCACGAGTACCAAGGGATGAGTTGGTCACCTCTGGCAGAGCCCCGCATTACCAGAGGTAGGCTGATTACAATGAGGTTTCGCACAGTTCCCCAAAGGGATCGTTCGTGACCGCATATCACCCTGCGGCCATTCAGCTATCGGCACGATTCCTTACACCTCAGCTTGGGTAGGCTGGTCCACATTGTCATGTTTCGCAAAGGCTTTTGAGGGGTTTTAGTTCCCCTCACCCTACTTATTTTTGCCACTGACCAGGAGTCCGGCGACCCCGTCCGTAAGGCCACATTGGCTTCCCGGACAGGGCCTCCAGTCCCCTAGCCGTTCCCCTATCCGCCACATGGTAGCCCAACCCACGGGTTGTAGTAGCGGTATTGATAATTCTGGTAACATTTTTTTTCAGGTAGGTACTTGATACAGGTGCCTGTCCTTATATATTACAAGTGATCATCTTCCTCTTTGAAGATGATCACTTGGTGATCGAAACACGTGTCGAGGTGTTAAAAATAACGATTTGGTGTTGGGAAAAAACTCCAGTAATATTCAATACTACATCAAAGGTTCCAAACAGTGCATCATAAGTACTTATCAGTGTATTTTTGAGTACTTGTCTTGGCTTGATGTATCAGTTACTTGAAAATGGTCTAATAAACTGAAACCAGTCGCAACAAATAATAAACTCAGTTATTTTTTTCATTATATACTCAATATATCGGAAATAAATGACAAATTCTCACAAATTATCTACTTGTATGGTTACTGCATACAGTAACAGTACATGTAATATTTCGAAGCATAATTGAACATAACCAATCTTGATCCTCTTCTCATCTATGAAGGATTCATTCTGACTCATACAACGGACTCGAGTACTTGGAGTAAGAGCCACCTTGATAAATTATGCTGAGTAGGCCACACCAGCATTGCTTCTTCAAGATTTGGCCCTTGAGTTGTATTCAGTAAACTGGTTTCAGGACGTTGACGTATTTAAACTATATCCTTCCAAATAATGAAGATGAATGAGATCTATTGGGTGAAATTAACAAGTCTTTCAACGCTGGCCAATCAGATTTAACTGCAATCGGCTGGTGGAGTTCATTGTTACAGTGTGTGGTGGGTCAGTTACGGTTAAACACCAGTGGTGGGTACATTTTTGAAATGTGAAATACTGATATGGCTGAAAAAACTGCTAATTTCTGTCCCTACACTCCACTTGAAAAAAATTTATACCCTGCCGCATATTATTGAAAAAAAAATAAAATAAAATTTTGGTCGTTCCTTAGTGCAAAAGCAGCCTTGTCTGTAAGATCACATGCAGTATGCATGATGAAGTTTTGAAGCAGTCCATTGCTCAGATGGAAAGAGTATAATTGATGAGGTAACGATTTGTTCGTGAATCCAATCGGTTGGTTCTGTCTCAAATTGATAGAAACTATACAGTGACCTCTGTGGAGATCTTGTTCATAACGATACATTTATTTCAAATTGATCTTTTTTTTTCAGATTGATACTTGGAGAAAATTCACCCCGGTGTGAGGGATGCGACTTTCCTGTCTGTGATCCTAATTGTCCTGGTTTGAAAGATATGGAAAAACATGGACACGAGTG
Source organism: Leptinotarsa decemlineata (assembly GCF_025532065.1). NCBI lineage: Eukaryota > Metazoa > Arthropoda > Insecta > Coleoptera > Chrysomelidae > Leptinotarsa > Leptinotarsa decemlineata. The sequence goes on along the minus strand of NW_027412703.1, from coordinate 6,282,118 downwards.
TATGTTTTTAGGATTGAGGGATGTTAGAGCGATTAATGGACTCCATGACTTTTACAGACAAGATGTTCTATTAACACTTAGGTGCTTGCTACTCCAAATCAGACATCCGAAAAAGTTCGCTCAAATAATGAATATGGAATCACATTCGAATAAAAGGGGTGAAGATACACTTATCTACAAGTAAGTTCTAGTTAAAACATTTTTAAGTTTATGTTATTTCTTTCCATGAATCACTTTGTGGGAACAATTTTGCTGGACGGCGATGATTTCCTCAACATTTCAATATATACGCCATCTATTCAAAAACTAAGGTGAACTTACAATTTTCTCAAAACATATTCACTTATTCACTAATTTCTATAGTGACTTCACCAAAGTAGAGCCCTATCAGACTGGATGGCGAATCCAGCAGAATTGCAAAAAAATACATCAATTTGTAGCTGAGTAGTTGCTCATTAGTTGCCAAAACAACAATTTTGTTGCTCGTGCCGATCCCTAGAAATCGCAAATAATGCTATCTTGATATAAAGGTAGCGAAGTAAGTCAATAAATCATATACTTTTCCCTTGATCTTTACAGGAGATTCAGTTACTATTTAGTTGCTAAACCTTGGATATAGCGAAAAAATTAAAAATTTTTTTTTCTGATCTTGCTGTCTTGAAACTGGTTTTTCCTGGAATTAAAGATGATCTGAATTTGATCCTCACCAAGAGTAAACTTGAATTCACCTTGAGTATCAGCAACAAAAATAGTTGAAACCGATCGGAGGATTTTAATTTTTTTTTCATTTTCCTCGTTCTTGCTATCTGGAAACTGATTTTCCTGAGAAGGAAAAGTGTTTTGAATTTGTTGCTCATCAGGAAGGTACTCAAATATACTACGAGAATCAGCAACAAAATAGTTAGCCTTGATCGGCAGTTTTGCAATTTGTGCCATTTTTCTCGTTCTTACTACCTTGAAACTGGTTTTCCTTAGAATAAAAAGTGTTTCAGACTTATTGCTCACCAGAAGTATACTCAAATATACCTTGAGTATCAGCAACAAAATAGTTGAAACCAATCGGCCGATTTTTAAAATTTGTTTCTTTTTCCTCGTTCTTATATCTTGAAACTGGTTTTCCTGGGGAGTAAAAGTGTTTAAAATTTGTTGCTCATCAGGAGGGTACTCGAATACACTCCAACAAGCAGCAACAAAATAGTTAGCCTTGATCGTCCGATTTTTAATATTTTTTTGATTTTTCGTTGTTCTTGCTATCTTGAAACCAGTATTTTCTGGAATATGGAGTATTATGAATTTGTTGTTCACCAGAAGGGTACTCAGTTACACCTTGAGTCCCAACAATAAAATAGTTGAAACCGATCGGCCGATTTTTAATTTTTTTTTCATTTTCCTCATTCTTGCTATCTTGAAACTGGTTTTTTCTGAAATTAAAGATGTTCTAAATTTGTCGCTTATCAGGAGAATACTTGAATACATCTAGAGAATCAGCAACAAAATAGTTGAAACCGATCGGCTGATTCTTAAAATATTCGAAGTAAAACTTCTTTAGGCGTGACCAAGGATTAACTCTGATTTTTTTTTCTTATGGAAGTTACGCTAGTCAGTTCGTCGTCTTTTTAGATAGTTTGGATATTCAAAAATAGTTAACTGTATTAGTCGTGAGTATTTGTAATATACTCCGTGTCTCTTGACTCATAGGTAAATTAGGGCAAAGATCATAATCAATCAAGGGATTATTTGCTTTCTATTTCATCATACGTATGAATCGTGGAAATGAAGTTAATCAGGAGTTAACGGTTTCGATAAAACAATTATTGTAAATTGTACGGTTATATTTTTTAGAAACTTATAATTGTGTGAATTCATCTGTTATTACTTTTGTGATGCAATAATTAGTAAAAAATCGTTTAGAAATTTTCTGATGTCACCGACATTTTTTCAGTTTTATTAACAAGCGTATGTTGACAAGTGCTAGTTCAAACTTCAATTCAATATTTTTGAAACAATCAATCAATATCGTTGATTAATAATAATTAGATATTACTGGAGTTTTTTCCCAACACCAAATCGTTATTTTCAACACCTCGACACGTGTTTCGATCACCAAGTGATCATCTTCAAAGAGGAAGATAAAACTAGAAACTAACGCGAGCTAACGCTATTTATGCTACATAGATATCCCATACAGCTAAACCATCTAGGTGTACCACCCATACAGGTATACCAACCTAAATTAATTTTACAATTTTCCCTTATCTATTATTTTACAATATATGTTTAACTAATACAATTAATATGTTTAACTGTTACAGTTAAACATATTAACTGTTACTGTTGCAGTTGATATGTTTAACTGTTACAGTTAAACATGTTAACTGTTACTGATACAGTTCTCGAAACAGTTCTGATATTCACTTTTTGGTATGTCCTCGAGCTCTCTCAGCGATTCGGTTCTCCTCAATCGTCGCTAACCGCAATTCTTTCATGGTCTCTTCAATCTTGGGAATAGGAAAAAGTTGATGTGAGCCTGATGAATACGATGGCTGAGTCATGATCACGGTGTTGTTTTTGGCCAAAAAATTACGAACAGGCAATGACCAGTGAGCAGGTGCATAATCCTGATGCCAAAGCCAACAATTATTTGCAATACCAGACATTTTCTTCACATTGCTTTTTTTCAAGAAAAAAAACACAAGCACAACGATAAAATTCTTAAGGCTCTCTCAGAGCGGTGCCTGTGCGAATGTAGCGATTTACATTGGATTTGAATCGCTGAAGATTAAATCCACTTGGAAAAACGTTCTGAGGAAGTTTATTCCACATAACCGCAATTCTCCAGATGAAAGAGTTCTCAAACAATGAAGTTGGTGGTGTACTGAGTTGAACCTCAAAACCACGAGCAGCCAAATTCCGTCGCAAATTTCTGATACGTACCGCTTTTGGTGAAATCAAATTTGCCAAATCACTTGAACACTTTCCGTGAAAGTATTGTAACGAATTGAAGAGTTAACTGTCTTTATCATTTTATTTTTAACAATATTTCACTATCTCAACTAATTTATATACAAAACTTAGCAAATAACGCTTAATTTATCTTCACAGTTAGATTTTTTTCTTCAAACGCACGATTCACTTTCTAAGTACAGACTACTGCTCGGGATGGAGAGCGGCCTTTTTATATCGTCAACGAACGCTCCGGATCTCTCTAGGGATTTCGGCACTGGCCTAGATTATTCACGGTGGCTTATCGAGTGCATTTCCGAAGAGTCATGCGTTTACTCGCTGAGATATCGGTCAGGGCCGGCTTCAGATTCATTACAGTATCTATAGAAGAGAGACAAATCTCCAACCTTTCTTCGATATTCCAGGCTATCAAGGTTGCACATGATGTTCGTATCTCCAATCAGGCGAACGGCTTTTTTCTGGATAGAATCCAACAACTTCAGGGTATGTTTGGGACAGAGCTCCATACATGAGAACAATACTCCAAAGAAGGACTGATCTGAGCTTCATAAAGCATCAAAAGTTGCTTTTGAGAAGCAGCCTTTGCAATTCCAGCAACATGATTGTGGCAAGACATATTGGTGTCCATTTTAACCCCCCAACAAACTTATCGAAGCAGAAAGCGGGATTGTCTGAGGTGAAGTCATTATATCCGGTTCGGAGACATTTATCTTCTTGGAGAAAACTGATGCTTGTGTTTTTGCAGCATTGAATTGAACCTGGTTACTTTCACTCCAATTCGAAATCATTTCTAGATCCCCATTAAGATATACAACCTCCTGCTGCCGGTAGAAATGTGCCTACGTAGCCGATGTCTTGGAATCCAAATGGAATGACAAGACAAATGCGCTGTCGTTAACAACAATGTATTGGATTCTTGGATTTTTCCAATGATTCGTTGATATACAAAAAAATGGTTGGAGACAATATGAATCCCTGGGGAACACCAGCGGTGATGGTGAAAGTATTAGAGACATATCTATCGACGGCCACTTGCGGGGAACGTTCTTTCAGGAAGCCGAAGAGCCATATACAAAAACGATCCGACAAGTCATAGCACCGAAGTTTGACCAGCCAACCCTCATGCCACACACGGTCAAAGGCCTTAGAAATATCGAGCGCAACAGCTTTCGATTCTCCATGTTTCTCGATTGCGTTATTCCAAATATGGGTGACGTACGATAGAAGGTCGCCTGTTGATCTTTGTTTCCGAAAACCATATTGATGATTGCTCAAGATGTTGAAGCTTTCCAAATACTTGACGATATGGTGGTTTACGACTTTCTTCATGATTTTTGATATCACTGATAGCCAAGCGACTGGTCAGTATTTATCTGGAAGATTTTTCTTGCCCTTTTTGGGAATAGGCTGAACGCAAGCAATCTTCCAACAAGAAGGAAAACCCCTTCCTTGTAAGACAGGTTAAAAAGTCTGCAATATACTGGTGCGAGTTCCTTTGCGCACTTTTTGAGTACGATGACGGGCACTTCATTAGGGCCAGACGCCTTGTTGATATTGAGCTGTTTCGAAATTTGCCTGACTAGACGCTGTCGAGAAGTAATTTCCGGCATTGTGGATTCTGGTGTGGGAATAGTAATTGGTGCCTTTTCCTGAAAATCGACTGTGGAGCGGGACGCACATTGTTCAGCTAGTAGATTTGCTTTTTCTATGGGTGTTGTTGCAATTGAACCACACGTGTGTGTTAGTGGTGGAATTGCGAATTCTGTAAAGTTCTGATTAACAGATGTTGAGATTGGCAAGCAGTTTATCTTCAAGTCTCTGATTGTGAAGTTTTTTGCTTTCATTTATCCTAAATTCGCAGCTGTTGCGAGCATAAACAAAATTAGTTCGGTTTTCGGTACTGGGATTTTTGCGCCACTGCCGGTAGACGATATTTTTGGAGGCGACAGCTTGCTCGCAAGTTTTGTTGAACCAAGGTTTGTCGTTAGAAGGTACTTTCATTGAAAAAGGAATATATGTATCCATTGATGATAGATCAACTTCCGTGACTTCAGAAGCACAAGTTGATGGATTTTCAGAGCTGAAACAAATATCTAGTGTGGGAAAATTTCAGAAATGGTCTTGATTTGTAATGCCAAACTTTGGGCGGCTTAGCTTGTTACCCAACATTTATCGGTAATTGACTCAACACTGAAATGAGTTTGTGATCAGAAGATCCTTATACAGACCTTTCGGCTTGGCACGGTGATCGGCGGTGCGAACGACGAAGCGGGGAGCGAAGCGACTATTCGCGCGACACCGTTTGCCGGCCATGGGCAGTCACGTTCGCCATCGCGACCAATAGTCCGACAGCGAAATGTCTTTATCGAAAACATCTCGATATTGCTCAAAAAGTAATAGTTTTTTGGTTCAAGACCTAATATTTAGAAGAGATCGTGGAGTACATGATTTGAGTAAGACTCAGGGTATCTGTTCAAAATCTGTTTTTTCCGTTAACCAGCTGTCGCACTCCTACAAACGACAACCCTCAGAAGTCGAAACTTGTGCGAGCTAAGGATTAACGAGGTCTTACCTTTTAACGTGTGATTCCTAACGCGGTATAGATGGAGAATTCCACAAGAAGTACGAGAAATACAGATTATATCCAGGAAAATGTTTTGAGTATGCCAGAATGAGTATTGAAACCTTCGATTATATTCTTATGAATATTCAACCAGAATTGGAGAAAAAAAGATGATGCGAATAGAATTTTAAGTGCCGCTGAAAAATTGCTTTTGACATTAACTATCTTTGCCCAAAATATTATCAGCCGATTGAATGTTAACCTCAATATTATTATTTCATGAAATAAAAACACTTTCAGATATTTATGTTATTTATTGCAAAAATCTAAATTATGTGACAGTAATTTTTCGTACAACTGAAACAAAAAACAACTTGTAACTTGTTTTTGACAGGAGAATGAATAATGAATTTCTAACTTTTTAATCGGACTTTTATTCAGCAATAAAAGTCTCGATGTTCACTCACTAAACTCATTTGATCACTGCACTATTCGCCGCGACTACCGCTCGACTCCGTGGCTCGCGCCGTACAGATTCATGCATTTGTTTTGCGCGCCGGCCGCGCCGCAAGTAGCCCACGCGAGTCGCTCGGTACATTTCGCCGGTCGCTTCGCTGGTGGCCGTTGCGCGTGGCTTCATAAGTACATTCCTATGCGTTTGTTTCAGTCGCTAGACGCTTCGCCGTTCGAACCGCGCGAATATTCGCATCGGCGAGTGTCCCGTGGCCAGGCTGTTACGGGTGACTACATTTTTGGACTGGTTGTTAGATATAGATCCAGAAGACTAGCATATACTCCATCACGGTCAGGAATCCCGATTGGCTCATTTATAATCCGAGTAACTCTGCTGCATATTGCATACGTCTCAGCTTCGCGACCTTGTTCGTCGTTGATATTTGAAAATTTGAGCAATTCGATATTATGGAATTTGAAGTCAACCGAATATGGAAATTTTGGCACTGGAATGATTGATTTGCAGAAAGTCATTGGTGTTTGCAAGTGAAGAGAATAGTGTCCTATATCGCTAGATGGTCGCAGCATATGAATTTAATGATATTCTGTGATACTATTTTGGAGCACATAACATCAAAGTTTCGGGGTTCCAGCATTTCCTCTCGTTGACAGCAGAGATCACTTCTGATAAAAAGATATATTCCAAAGTTATGTTTGTTGACGGTGTTTGTTTAAGCATTGACTTTGGTTTATGTTAGTGTAAGAATATGAGAACTATTTGATTGTAGATTTCGGTGCACTGATTTTATATTTGAGTTGAGTCCTCTGATATTGCAGAATCGATTTAGAAGTTGCTAGAGAGACTGTTAGCAACTGCAGTCACCATGATATCTCCCTGTATACTGATGTTAGGAAGACCCTGCGGACAGTCAGAAATTATGGTTTTTGAATAACTGCAGGTTGATGCCCTTGAATCAACTTCCACCCGGAGATCCGATTGGGGAGCTATTTTACCTATGGAGTATTTTGATCCTAGGAATGTTATCATGCATTTTTTCTTATATTTCCACCCTTGAAATCAGAAACAGCGGCACGGCACCGAAACGTTAACCCAAAAGAAACTTCACGCTGCTTAAGCCGTTGCGATGGTATCTCACCGAGCGATACCGTGACTAGCATCTTCCAAGCGGCTCATAATTTCAAGATGCTACACCTGATTGAACGGACAACAATATGGCAATAACTCCTAATCCAATACGCCCCGGTAATCGGAGAAAACAGTGAGCAAAACCTTGACATTTGATCGAACTTCGCGTACTTTTTTTGATCTTGGCTTCCCTGACCTCTCATATTGGGTCGATTGGACTTTGGTTTCGATGTCATAACCATGACTCAGACTACGCAGCACTTCATTTGAAGGCAATTCCTGGGATGAAGTCTATGAAAGAACTGAAACAGGGCTCAAATTCGTACTCTCTTGGTTAGATGTAATCCTCCTGAGTCTGAATGTGGAGAAGACTAACTTCATTGCATTCATCACAACGAAAAAGACCAACCCTTTAATAACACTTTCCCTGTTCATGACTATCCCCCAATGCAGTGTTCATGTCCAATCATTAAAAAAGTTGACAACATGAAGTATTTGGGTGTGTATGTCGACCAACACCTGCGATGGAAAGAACACAGTGACAATACAGTTAAGAGACTCAATAAGTTAGTTTAAAAATTCTATCAAATCAGAAATCTGAATAATAAAAAGTTTTACTTATGATTCACAAATCACTTGCTGTATCTTTATTGAGGTACTGTATCATTATATGGAGTGGTCTCAGTAAAACATCATCACACGTTGTAGAGGTCATGCAAAATACTATATAAAAAATAGTTTTCGAAAAAAATAGAAGGTAATACACTGAAGACATTTACAAAGAAATTGGTTTATTTGATGTAAAAAAAACTCCATACCTATCAATGTTTAAAATGGATGCAAAATACCTCCATCTCTCAGATAAGTCATACTTACAACACACGTACTAAATCTGAGCAGAAAACAAATGTTCCCCTCTGTAGACTAACACACACACACTCAGAAATTCATATCATACTTTGGTCCAAAATTGTTAAATCTGGTCCCTACAGAAATCAGAGTCATTCATAATGAACGTAAAATGAAATCGAAACTGAAGGAATATGTGGACTAAAATTATAACAAACTAAAAACCGTATACAAACTCAAATAATAATAAATATCAAATACAATAAATAGCCAAATTCTCTCTTCTCCACGATGAATTTCACATTGGTTTTTCCTTATTTCTACTCACCACTCAATATGTGAATAAATCAACGCAATCCAGCTTTCTTTTTTTTCCTAGTTTTTCAAGTTATCTAGTTTCAATTTTGAATTCATGTTGTAGGTTATGGCTACCTGAATGGAATTTACTTCACTTATTTTACTTTACTTACTTTACTTTACTATGTACCCATGATTCATCACCATTTATGACCTTTATAAGCAAATCTGGATCGCCGTTGACGTCATTCAATAATTCCTGAGCAATGTTCATGCTACTCCTCTAATAGTGATTCTACGATTCTCCATAACAATTTTTTTTCACTTTGTCAACATTTTCATCGGTTGTTGATGTGCTGAGACGTCCAGGAGGAGCGTCGTTATTCACATCCCATTCTAGATATTAACATTTTTCTGACTCAGAGTTCAATTACCGTATGCCACTGTCAACATTTCAAGTGATTTTGAGCACTCAATTCTATTTTTACACAAAATCTGATGCAAAGTCCTTGATCTATTTTTTCGATAGCAGAACAACACTCCAACAACAACAGTCCACTAGTAATAACTTGTCTCTAATGCGTTCAAATCCAATCTTACCTATCCAATCATCGATTCATCATGCCTGGGTGGGCTGAATTCTGTTTGCATACGTGTGGATGGACTTTCATTCCCAGAAATTACCTGAGTATGAGCTTGATATTAGAGTTTTAACATTTGAGTACTATCAAATAGTAAGGAGGATATTTTATGTTATTGACAAAACTCCTGTGCAGTATTCAGACTGAATTCCGAGGTATTTTTGTTTGTACGAAATAGATAACAAGCAATACACTTCGTTTAGAAGTAGTTTGTACTGTAGAAGTTGTCTCTTTCTGAATGAGCAAGTATGTTAGTTAGGTACTTGAATTGATGAGTAGAGTTACAATTATTTTCATAGTTTTGGTTTGCTTTGAAACAGATTTTAAATTTTTTCAAGTAAAGGTGAAACTGAAGACTAGGTAAGGTTAGGTTAGGTCCAAGGTGAGTGGGTCTATCCGACCCTCCACCGCAACTCGCGAAGGTTCATTGTGGCTCACACCTACTCACACTCGACCAAATAAACCCAGCTTCCTAACGAAGCCGATTAGTTTGTATGGTGAGTGGTCTTTCAGGTTAGATGGTAAGAGTACGGCTCTGCCGAACTCTAAAAACCTGATTCGGTCTCCAGTGGGGCAGGCAAAGAGTATGGGCTCTGTTGTTTCATCATTTTCCTAACAGAGGCGACACACACTGTCCGACAGTTCGACTCTCTGCATATGATGTTTCAAATGGCAATGACTGTAAGAAGGCCTATTAGACATCGTAGTTCATCCCTACTGTAGTCCAACAACTGTGTGGTATCAAGCTTTCAAAGGTTAATAAACGCCTTGGAGTGAGCCAATCCTGGAAGATTCTGTTAGAAGTCCATAAATCTTCTTGCTTTGATTTGTGCAATTGGCAATGTGAACAAGTCTATATGCAGTCCATCTAGCCTCTCTCTCCAGACAAATCTGAAGAGGAGGTAGACCTAGAAGAATTTCTATGGCCGTTGACGGTGTCGTGCTGATGCCACCACTGATGGCCAGACAAGCCTGAAGACTTAAGAACAATGTGAGACACAACAAAGTTTTTCGACATGAATGTTTTTATATGCTGAACAAAATGGTATAGGGAATAAAAAAAATTAATTCTAAATATCAGTTCAATTATAGTTCCTTGTTTTACAGAAAATAAATGAATCCTTTTCTGTTCAAATATATCAGGTATGTTCAACAAATAAGGTGATAATTCATCAATTTCTATTTTGTCACCTTCAAGGTAGTCTTTCGCAGTTGGAATACACATGTGCGTTTTTTCCAATTCTCGAGCAATTCTATTATGCACATTTTGGTACGTACATGAGCTCTCCCAGCGATTCGATATTTGTCTCCATGAGTCTCTTCAATCTTGAGAAATGAAAAAGTCGCAGGGGAGCAAATCTGGTGAATACGTTGGCTAAAGCATGATAACGGTGTTGTTTTTGTCCAAAATATTAGGAACAAGCAATGATGGGTAAGCAGGTGTATTATCGTGATGCGAAAGTCATGAATTGCTTTTCCACAATACTTTACGTTTTCTTTGTATTGCTTCAGCAAGCGGCGCATAACTTACTGAACATACGAACATGTGCCAAGAACTCCTGATGCACTACGACGAAGAGAATAGTAAGAAAAATCCTGACTTTTGACCGAACTTGGCGTGCTTTTTTGGCTTGGCTCTTCTGAGATCTTTCATTGGAACGATTGAACTTTCGATGCCATAACCATGTATCCATTATTCGTTACCAGTTGTAACCCTTTTGAGCAAATCTGTATCACCGTTGACGTCATTCCACAATTCCTGTGCGATGCTCAGGCATGAGACAACTGATATGCCAACATTCTCAGCAACTTCTCTAATAATGATTCGACGAATCTACATAATAATTTTCTTCACTTTCTCAATTTTTTCATCGGTTGTTGATGTGTTGGGGCGTCCAGGGCACTGTAAGCCACTTTCAACATTTGAAGTGTTTCTGAGCACTAAATTCCATTTTTCACACAAAATTTGATGCAAATTCTTTGATCAACTTTTTTCGATAGCAGCAAACTGCCGAACACGGAAAACTCGTCTAACTTTTTTGCCTCTCACCAACAAACTAAACATGGCAAACAGCTGAAACTCTGAAGATATGTTTAAGACGAATGTACCCAATCGCTAATCCCATGTACTTAACCCAGGAAATTTGAACATTGACCTTATGTTTTGAACAAACCTTGTACAAACCTATTGAATTTCTTTTTAAAATCAAGATTTATTTGGAACGATCGTAACTCCAGAGGAGTTACGATTAGAGAAAACAAAATCCGTGCTGGTAGGCCGTGATAGACTGAAACTCATAGTACCAAACGTTTCGGCTGCTACTATGGCAAACATGTTCAGTGGTATGTGCGTTAACTACGAGGACGGACATGCATTGGAAATAGGAACTGTCCAGTTTGCCATTTCCTATTTTTCATGAATTCAAATTCTTTATACAATTTTTCTGTTTTTCAGGGACATCGAACATCGTGTCGTTGACTACCTTCATAATAATTTCTTTGACCCAATGAGAATTCTTGAAGGGAAATCTGGTAGACAAGTTCTGAAAGACGTATCAAAAAGTACAATCCACCAAATTTGCGGAATAATTGACGTGAATGCTTTGGAAATAAATCAAGAAGCCGAAGTGACAGCTCTGTATCCAACAGCCTATCTCATGGAACACAACTGTTTACCAAACACAACCTACAACTTTGACAACAGTTATAAAATCACAATCAAAGCAGCTCTTCCCATTCAATCTGGGGAACATATTTCAACTATGTATACTCACTGTTTGTGGGGAACTCAGGCGAGAAGAGAGCACTTACGAGAGACCAAGTATTTCGATTGCCATTGTAAACGTTGTGTGGACCCCACTGAGCTCAATACTTATCTGAGTGCCTTGAAGTGTCTGGGGACCAATGAGGAACCATGTGGGGGAAACCAGTTGCCACTGAATCCAACCGATGACAATACAGAGTGGTCTTGTGATAAATGTGATGTCAAACTCACCAGCACAGAAGTTTGTTTTTTGGTTAATGGCATCGGTGAAGAGGTTGATAACACCCAGTTGTCAAATCCTACTGTTAAAGAGTTGGAAACACTTCTTAACAAAATGCTAACATTCCTACATCCTAATCACTATCACATTTATGCTGTGAAACACTCTTTGATTCAATTGTATGGGTACCAGCAGGGATACACTCCAAGTCAAATAACTGATGATTGCCTCATGAGGAAGGCAACGATGTGTAGAGAGATTCTGAATACGAATGCTAAAATAGATCCTGGACATGCAAGGTAATATGAAAATCGAAACCCCCCTAAAATTTGCTACTTGTCTAGAAAATAAGATTTGGAAAGTTTGATCCCAATTGGATAATGTTAACCCCTGCCTTATCGAAATCAAATTTTAAATGAAAACGATTGCTTTGCTAAAAATTGCCGTTTTTTTCCTCATGAAATGAAAACTGTCTATCCTGGAAATTTGATTCTTGTTTCATTTCACAGAAAATATTCAAGTTTTACTTCAGTCACTTTTTTGTTGAAACAATAGTAATATCAATGGCAATAAAATCAACGGATAAATTGTTCAAAATGACCTCCATCTGGTTCCATACAATAATACAATCTACTTTCGAAAGCGTTCTTCTAGATTTGTAGAATTCATTCAATCAGTTGTTAACGTTTTGAAATGGACGACACTGTTAGTTTTTTCTGCACTGGTAGTTTTTGTTGAATCTAGTTGTCGCAGAACAAAAAAGTATATAGTTGGCTACTGTCACCTTATCACAAATTATTATTGTCATCCTTTTTCACTGTGTTTCAACATGGTTCATTCTACTGAAGAAATAATATAAATTGTTGAGTCCTATTATCGAAATAATGAATGTGCTAGAGCTGCTGCATGCATTTATAATACGAATTATAAAAACCACAAAGTGACATACCAATACGTTAAACAGAAGACCTGCGACAGAGAATTGTTAGGGAATGCCGATTTCTGAATCCGGACATCTTCAATAATGTAAGGAACGCTTTCGAAAGTAGACTGTATTATTGTATGGAACTAGATAGAGATGATTCTGAACACTTTATACGTTGATTGTGTTGCCATTGATATTATTTTTGTTCATTTCCTCAATAAAATGAGAGACAGCGAATTTTCAGTTTTTTCTTAAATAAAACGTTCAACATCAAATTTCTTGATAGCGAATGAACCAATTTTGAAAAAAATCACAGGAGTATCAGTGGGACAAAATACCTTTCATATGATGTGGTCACGACCCCCCATGCCATTGAAAAAAATGCGGGGGGGGTAATTGATGGATATGATTTCCATAACAGATTCAGTCCCCCTAAAAATAAAAATTGACGTGTTCTTTGATATTTTCGATTACATTTCCGTTTTTGACTTACAGGGGGCATCATAACCTTTTTCCAAAGAGTTTTGAGCAGCCTTTTCTTTAACTGTCAAAATTTTTGATATTTTTTTCCAATTGTCTCAAGGGCGCATTTATTTGATAAAATTTGCCCACATCAGGTACACTTTTTTGAATGTGTGCATATTCACACCCTCCTGTTGAATTATACTCCGGTCAAAAAGTGCATTAAAGGTTATATTTTTTTCCCGCCAGCGAATAGCGGAATAGCGTGTGAATTATTATTAGTAATATTCAAGTGCCGCTTGCAAAAATTGAAAAAAAATTATAAATAATTAACTGGAAACAAATTGCGTTTGATTTATTGCAAATATCTGAGAAAGTATTCAACATTTTTCAAATTTGAAAAAAGGAAATTTCCCAAAATAAAGTTCCACCTGGAACTGTAGAACCAATATCTATAATTTTCCCAGAGTGCTTGAGATACGCCGTGAAATGGGTAATCTGGTTCATATAAGACAAGCCCACTTCAGACATTTGAATAAAAAATATTATTTCAACTTATTAAATATCAAGATTAATAATTGAAAAATTTCAGGCAGCTACTGAATAAATGAATGAACAATGTTTGTTTAAAGGTGATTGACAATGTTTCATGATTAATTCAATAAGTTAGGACTTCCATTGTCTAATATTATATTAAATGATTTGAAATCCCTAAAAAAACCAAAACAAATGAAAAATTAGAAACAATGGCTGAAAATAACAATCATATCAAGCAAAAACACCCTGAAATGGAATTACAGTGAAATAAAATACAAGTGAAAAATAGAACAAATAAACAAAAACTAAAAAATTAAGAGATGATAGTCATCACCCGAAGACGCTTGTGGATACTAACGATCGAAACGTCGTGATGTAATTCGGCTTGGAATTTCTCAATTTTTTATTTAATTGTTCTACTTCATTTCAGGGTTTTTTTGCTTGATGTGAATGTTATTTTCAGCTATTTTTTTTCAATTTTTATTTGTATTGTTTCTTTTAGAGACTTGAAATCATTTTATACAGTGTGTAAAAATCAACTGGTTACGGTGCATACTTCAACAAAATCTCGAAACACGTTAAATTCAAATTTAAATTTGACATACTCCAAGGGAAAAATACTACCCCTATCTTCAACCCCCGACGAATGACAGGTAAAACCACCAATTTTTCAAAAGGGAAGTATTGGCTTGTGATGTATCGTTTGAAAGGTATCATCATTCACTATTCAAAAATGCTATGTCTTTGAAGTTTATCACAACAATTAAGATAAAATAAATTAAAATCATGTGTTTACCGAAATTCGATAAAATAAACTCAAATCTTATTGCAATTTAATCAAACTTATTTCATGTTGTGGTATTGTTGATAAGAAAATAAGCAGAAACCATAGCAATATTCTTTTCAGATGGTATCCTTTAAAAAACTGTTAATAATTTCCGTGGCAACGTTAGTTTAAAACGCCTTGTCAACTTGTGTTGTATGTTACAACATTAGTTGTCAGTATTTTAATTCGAGTGTAAAGTTCGTTAACTTCAAGTCTGACAAATGGTTAGTTTACCGGACATGCATAAAATAAAAGTTTTACAAATGATTGACTACGGAGATAAAACCCTAACACAACAGAAAGTAGTTCGCCTATTTCATGAGAAATTTCTTAATTTACCGCCCATATCTTAAGGAACAATGAGCAAAATAGAGAAGCAGTCTCGCGAGCTTGGTCATATGGGGCAGATAAAAAAAGCAGCTGCCACTGCAATGAGTGATGAACTCAAATTAGATGTGATGCTTGAGTTTGAGGAAAACCCACATACATCGAGTAGACAGGCATCCATTACATTCAATGTTAGGCATATATCGATAATAAACATATTGAAAGAAAATAAAATGCATACCTATAAAATGATACCTACTCAGGAGCTCAATTAGAAGACGTTATGTTTTCTGACGAATGTTTTTTGTTTCTTAATGATCATGCTAATCGGCAAAATTGCCGCTACAGGTCAACGGAAAATCCTCATTGGATGAGAGAAGAATACATGCAGTATCTTCAACAGGTTAAAATTTGGACAGGGATTGTAGGAAACCATATCATTGGTCCTTTTTTCATGGAGGGTAACTTGAATGACGATAATTATTTGGCACTACTTCAAAATGATGTCATTCCAAGTTTAGCAAATTTATATCGTGATCCAGGAAACCCTCAAGTTCCAGTGAATACGATATGGTTTCAGCAAGATGGAGCACCATCACATTACCAAGTTGATGTCCGGAAATACCTCCATACAACATTTCCCAATCGGTGGATAGGGAGGCGAGGATCGATTGAATGGCCAGCGCGATCACCTGATCTTTCATCATCAGATTTTTTTATGGGGATATGTAAAGAGCAATATGTACAAAACTAAACCTTCAGATCTGCATGACTTAAAAAAACGAATAACGCTTGCGATTAGGTCGGTTACACCTGATATGTTAAATAATGTTAGAAGACAGTTTTATTTGAGATAAGGAAGTTGTCAAGACGTTCGCGGTGAACATTTTGAACATCTACTTCGTTAACATCCATATTTCTTTTTCGTATTCTACATTCCATAACGTTTTGCATTACATTGTAGTTTTTGAGTGTATTTTATAAAATGATGTAAACCTGTACTTCCCATTTAAAAACTTGGGGTTAGTACCTGTCATTCGAAGGGGGATGAAGGTGGGGCTGGCATTTTTACGTTGAAAAATGTCAAATTATAATTCACATTTGACGTGTTTCGGGATTTTTTAAAGTATGTATAGTAACCGAAATAATGAATTTATTTCATTTGGCTTTTACATCACACTGTATATTATTAGACAATGGAAGTCCGAACTAATGAGATTCATGTGAATGAACAATAATTATCCGCGTTTCTCCAGTTGATCATGCATTAGTTATTCAACAATTTTCTTCTACTTAACCAGGAACATTGCAAGTTATAATTGTTAAATAACAAATACAAAGAATGTTGTTTTTCAATTTGTTATTGATAATTGACAAGCTGAATTCAGTAATGAATATACGTCGGATGAAAAGTTATATGAGTGATATAGTCATATTCATTATAGTTTATATGTTTATAAGATATTTGAATATGAAAATTGAAAAAATGCTGATTTTTTTCAAACAAATGCTATAAATGGAATAAATAATTGTTACGAGTTCAAATTTTGGACTTTATTTTTTTTTATTCAATAGAGAATAGATAAGAACTGAGTTTTTCATGGTATCTCAATTAGTTCATGAGTTAAAATAAGTTTAAACATAAAAAACCAGGTGAGAAGGATGGGGGAAAGGAGAACAGAGTTTTTAAAATTTGATAAAAGATATAAATGAATGTTTTATTCTCAAGAAATAATATATGGTTGTTTTTGTTACATTGTGTAGAAAGAGAAAAAATATATTGAAAAAAATTCAATTATTTATAACAAAGTGAACAATGAAAATTTAGATGATAGACATAGTTTCCAGTTATCAAAGAGCAAGATGAGTTATGATAAAAAAAGTATTTCTCAATATTGATTACAAGTGGTAGAAAAAAATTGTTAATTAACAAATTCGTTTTTGAGCAATAATATTGTTTTCAAAAACGTTTCTTAAAATCATAATCCGCATCACTGTTTTCGAAAAAAATATTTTTGAATCATCGTATGAACAATGCATTAAGTCATAACAATAGCAGATTACAATTTAAAAACAATCTTTTCATTTTCATGTAGCTCCTGATCACAAAAAACGAATCGATAGATAGTAATATTGAAAAAAACAAATTCATTATTCAACAATTATGACACTTGCAATGTTCCCATTTTAGTAGAAAAAATTTGTTGATCAACTAATGCAAATGAGAAATCTCGATAAAACTTTTCTGATCGCGGATTATTTTTCATTCATTTATCCAGTAGGTGCCTGAGTTTTTGGAATTCTCAATTTTGATATTTGATGTGTTGAAATAATATTTTTTCATTAAAGGTCTCAACTACTTTCTTGGGAAATTTCCTCCTCTTAATGAATCTTTTTTCAAACTTGAGAAATGTCGAAAAGTTTTTGAGATTCTTGCAAGAAATTGAACCCAGTTTTTTTTCAGCTAATTGTTTATAACTTATACAATGTTTGCGAATTTTTTTAGAATCATTAACATGTTATTCTGAATCCAATAACGCTTCATTCATATTTTTCGTAGGCGGAAAAAATCAACCTGAGAGTCATTTGTTGACCAGAGGATCAGAGGGGAAGTCGTTTTAAAGTTACTGCATACATTTTTTATCTATGTTGAATGTGTAATTGAGATATTCATTTCTCTTCTTTCATTTCCAGGATACCTCTCTACACCGGAGTCACTTTACATGAACTATTTCAGGCGAATTGGCTCGTTATTAAGCGAAAATGGGATTTAGGAATCAAAACAAAGGTCAAGTCTATGTTATCGCTTTTACAAGAAAGCCAAAATTGTCTTATCCAAGCCCGAGAGGTTCTCAGAAATGAAAAAGATACTCCAGCCGGAGGAAAACTAATTAACCTCATTGAGACCTCTCATAAAGAGTTTAATAAATTTATCGAGAGAAACAAAATTGAACTGAAATCATGCTGAAGAACACTAATTTTTTTTTTGCGGAAATCATCCAATTTATCAAATTTGTAATCATATAAAAAGGTATAAAAATGAATAGGTTCTGTGATTTTTTGATTAATTTGACAAATAAAAAACTGAAAAGTTGAATTACAATATTCCAGTACTATCTCTATTCACCAAAGATGATATTTTACCAAAGTACAGTAATAATAATTATGTTCGTATAACAGTAGCTGTTTGGAAAGTATTTCTCCTTTCATCAATCCACCTTCCCGAAGTCGATTTCGCGAGCTCTGTTACGCCAGCAACGCAGTACGGAAATCGCATTTAGAAAATGCCAAAATTAGGTACTTTTTAGGTGCTTTTTAGGTACCGAAGTCAAAAATTAGGTGCTCTGTAACTTACACCGCAACTCAATACTCAAAATTGCGTTGGTGGCAGTATGTGATGCTAGCAACACAATGAAAATTATAATGAGATAATGAATGTTAAGGGAACACTATTAGGTGCTAATTAAGTGCTAAATGGTGAGGATCGTACAATTTTTTAATTGATAAACAAAAGATTTCAATTTCGCTAAACAACAGATCTAAGAAGCAGGTCTCTCGAAAACGAGGACGAATGCTCTATCAGGTATAAACTGACCGTGGTAATGAAGTGCTAATTAGGAGCTTGCAAGTAATTAAGATGAAAACGACCGCGAAAAAGTGGAAAACAAAATTCGAGATACCTGTTTTGAGAAAAAAAATTAACAATATGCAATAAAGTCTTGAGATACTCGTCAACTAATACATAGACGATCAAAATGAAGTGCTAATTACGTGCTCACTAGATGAATAATAGTAAACCTAGATTCCATAATGGCTATGGGGCATTATGGAAAACCACTATTGATGGACTGAGTTCTTACAGTACATTCCTCGATAAGTAAGGGTATGAGAAGTGCTAATCAGGTGCTCATTAGATATTTATAGTAAATCTAGATTACATAATTCATTCGGAGCTTATGGACTCCATAACAACCATGGACTCGATAACCACCATCAAAAAATGTTTAAAATATGTTTTTTCCGTTAACCAGCTATCGCACCCCTACGAATATTGTCTGCTTAGTGCTAAATTTCCGTATCGTTAAGATTCGGGAACTTGTCGTTGCATTCCAGGGAATGATTTGAAAACATCAGATCATTTTTATCCGGTCTGAAGGACTTTTCATGTTCAGCATATCGTTTTGAGAAATTTCGACTACATTGTCCAAAATAAACATTATTATACTCCGGACACTTAGGCTGATACACTCCAGATTTCCCCCATCCATTTTATCTTTGGCATCAAAAATAAAATAAGATAACCTGATATGTGGCCCAAATGCCAGTTCCATATTGTTTCTTCTGAAAAATCCCGCACGAGTCTCTGTTCTTTCCCCAAAATATGTTAAAGTCACAAATTTCTTGATTTCTGATGAGTTTGATCTGGGGATACATTAATCCATACGTAAGTTTGAGCCTTTGTTCGGGATTGTGTCTGCGTTGGAACCATTATTCTGTCGTATCTGTATAATTGTTTCAATTTCCCTTTCTAGATTGTTAGCAGATAAAGGTAACGAGAATGCGTTGTGTAATATTGAGCATTCTAATTTTTCATGATGATCTCCTACCACGTAGTAACGACTACGTCCATCAATCTATCTCTCCAGAGGGTTTCCAGATCTGGATACTTCCTAGATAGATGAAAAATATACTCGCAATTTAATTCATAGACTGCAAAGGCATATGAAATGGATTCAAAAAAAAACAAAAGGATAGCAAAGCTAGAAAATGTTTGCCGTACTTACAATAGTGAAAGATAAATCCCTTGAATAGGTTTCCTAAATATTGCTTCAACTGGAAACCGGTACCAAAGTCCAAACTATGAGTGAACATCAGTTCAAATCCCTAGTTTTCACCGTTAACTCAGTACTGACAAAGATGAACTGACTCAAATTTTCTAGAGATCGAGAAATTGGTGGGATATTGACTCCACCAGCACAATAGATCGAAAATATCCTAAACGTTGAACGTAAGACAAAGATCGGAGACATTATCGTACTTTTTGCAATGGGAGAAGAGTTCTCCTGAAGGATTTGTGATCGATGTCATGAGCGACTCCTGAAATCGGGAAATTAAACAAATTTTAAACATGCCAAGAATTATCATATTGAAATGATAATGATGGAAAAACCTAATTTTGCTCCCATGCCTCAGTGGAGGACTCAATATTTTATACTATTTTTTGAGGTAATAACCTTCCATAATAAGATTGTGGAAGATTATGAACCCAAAAAACAGTATAAAATATCAACTACCTAATGTTGACAGTTTACCCAAAGTGCAGATAAAACGAAAGTGGTATTATCATTCGAAATGAAGTGAGTATCTTTGCTAGCAGTAATATGAAAAAAATCATGGAGACAGTCGTAAACCATCATATCTCTGAATATATTTGAGCGATTTTGAGCGATCATCAATATGGCATTCAAAAAGGAAGATCAACAGGCGATCTTCTGTCGTATGTCACACATATTTGGAATAACGCAATCCAAAACCATGGAGAGTCAAGAGCTGTTGCGCTTGATATTTCTGAGGCCATTGACCGTTTGTGGGAGTTTATTGGCCAAATTTTGTCGTATCTTTTCTGTGTATGGCTCTCCTTCCTTGAAGAACGTTCCCTACAAGTGGCGATCAAAGAATATCTCTCGAATACGTTCACTATCAACGCTGGTGTTCCTCAAGGATCCTTATTGTCTCTAATCCTCATTTTTTCCAGTATAACTATAAAACAATTGCCTTTTCTGAATTTCTACATTTACCAAACAATTTTAAATTTGAAATTTATTCATTGAGAAAAATGTGGTTTACTTTACTGCCAATTACTTTTAAACGCTTTGTTTATACTTATACAGGGTGTAACTGAATAAGTGTAAAACATTTAAAGAGGTGATTCCTCATCTAAAAAAAGATAGGATCTTTCTCATAAAGAAACTTCATTGAAGCATCCCTTGTTAAGATACAGCCCCTTAAAGGGGGTACATGAAATTTGTATAACAATTTTTTTACAAGCACTGAAAAAGTTATAATATTGAAATCAACCTGACGTTTTGTACTACCAAAAAGACACTCAGCCAGTAATTTATTTGCTTCACCCCATGGTTGTAAGAGGTGGAAAATGCAACCCCTAAAATTTATTTCCAAAGTAACTTTTTGTCTTATCATTTGTTTACCATTTAAAAATTTATTTGCGATATCCTGTTTCATTTTAAACAAAAAATGTCTCCTGGGTTTTTTGCCCAAAATGAACCAGTTCGCAGCAAAAAATTATTTTACGAACAACTACAGAGATACATCGTCATAAATGCGAACTGGATTTATTATTGTTAATTTGTAGTTAGTACCTGCATTAAACGATTAAAAGGTAATAAACAAAACTAATTTATTAATAACAAAACACACAACATGTAGAAATCATAGTGAATGTTCAATATGTCTACCTTCAGACATTACGCATGCATCTAGACGTCGGCGCATTGAGCCACGTATTCGCTCAAATATTCCTGGAGTATCTCTGATTACCCTGCACGCATCGATGATGCGGTTTCTCAGTAACCTACATCGCGAACAGGAGTACGATAAACCAAATGCTGTCAATGGCCCCAAATAGAGAAATCGAGAGGATTTAGATCCGGGGATCGAGCGGGCCAGTTTTGTGGTCCTTCTCGACCTATCCACTGATTTGCATATGTTTCAGTTAAATGCTGACGTGCTACTTGACTAAAATGGGCGGAAGCCCCATCATGCATGAAAAAGATATCCCTTCTGACGCGAAAAGGAACATAAGGTAGAATTCCAACTTACACAGAAACAATTACTCTATTCGAGTTTTGAGGAAATTCTGAAATTATTATTTGAAATTGCCTGGCTTCAAACCCGTGCGTACTGCTCGCTATCACACATATGAAAGGGGTGTTAAGTAATTTGTTGCCCTTCTTATATCGTCCCCAAGACGCAACAACAATAAGACAATTATTTCAAAATTAACTATCGATCGCAAATGAATCTTTTCCCAACTGACTTTCCTAACTTCTCTATAGAAATTTACTTTCGCGACCTACTTCATGCAACTCTCTTCCGCAACTCCCCCAACTGACCGATCGCAACCGTGCCCATTAACCGACTCTCTAGTATCCTCAAGTACGAAAAATGTTTCCTAATACTCCCCCCTTGTACCGTCCCCTGATTGGTCTGATCTTTGTTTATTATTCCCGAATTTTTCCATAACCTTTCCTACTCAAGACCTATATCTTCTTTCTTCGAAGTCATTGGTCAGTTTTTATTTTAAATAAATTTTTGAACCCACCTATTCAGACATGGCCGAACTTCTTGTCCACGAAGCTGAAATGCAAACTTATAGCTTGCATTTTTTGCGTTCCCAGTATTATAACTTATCAACAGAATACGTTTGTTTAGTCTGACCGAAAGAAACATAATGATGCCGTCAAGGTTCAACAATCATAAGTTGAATTCGGCGCTTACTCTGTGGGACAAATATCGGTATCGAAAAAAACCGGGTGACCGACCCCGATCTTTATGAATAAAATTATAATTTTCGTTAACTATCGCAATGGTAGTTATAACACTACTTCCCCCTTCGTAAAAGTTCTGGGCATACAGTGTCATAACTTTTCAATCAACTAAAGCTACAATATGATAACCAAAATAAAAATTCGTCATGCATCCTAATGATAACAAAAATCTCCGTGACTTTTCGGCGAACAAGAGTTTCGCGTCTGATTTGCGCACTGCACTCGCGAACGCTCGCGTTTGTGCGTAATTCACTTCTGCAGTCAGCGAGGCTCCCTTGCCTGCTGTAACCTGATGTGGGATGGTGTGATGCGGGAAGTAACCTCTCTCACTAACTTAGAAAGTCCCAGGACTTGCTACCTTCGCTGCTTGGTACGGTTTGGTCCGTACTTGATTCTAATGATATCGTGATTATAGATTCCACGATGACCAAGGCTCGTCTCGCCTTATACTCGCGAAAAATCCTTCTGCTGCACAGTTCATGAGGATATAGTTTGAAAGTTTATGTGTGGGCTCGCACTGAAGTTGGGTTCGGACCGCGGCGCTATGTCCTACTTGGTTTTATGGCACATCGTTTCGCGAAACCTGTTCCTCTCCCGGGGTTGTTTGGTTGGCTTGGTCGGTTCAATGTGGTGGGTTAGGTACTCGGGGATATATTCTTGGTGGTACGGCTGATTCCTGTAGGTAAGCTTCTTCGTTCCTGTCTGGTCCGATTCTTTCCTGAGCTACTACTTTTTGGTATCCGTGGGATACCTACATGGTTAGGGTGTTCCACAAGCTGGCGAGTATCATTACTACGCATCCTATTGTCTGTTAAAGGTGAATTCCATTCAATACAACTCCCAGCGTATACTTCATTATTCTAAAAATAGCGAAAAATCCCATAAGGCCACTCATGAAGAGCCCTATGTCGGTGAACCACACCTAAACCTGACGCATCGTGTTGTGGGCTAGTTTTTCCATGTTCTCCCGATAAAAAAGGTTTACCGTGGAGAATCCTTGTCCGGTGGTTTCCAGGCCTGCTACTCGTCTTACTAAAATATTCTCTACAGCTTTTCGTTCATTTCCGAAAACATTTATCCGTTGGACGTTCTCAATTTCTTCCTAGAGCTCCGACAGGTTGTATCGTGCAGGAGTTGAGTTTTGTTTCTAATTCTGGGGATAGTTCTTCTGGAGCGTGTTTTTCAATGGGGTGAGGAGTCAACCCAATCCATCGGTCATCTATGAAATACAAGGGTGGCATCAACCCATTGCAATCTACCTCTTCGGAATGTTCCTATATGATCCTGGTAAGGGTGCCATGTACTTGGTTCCATTAATCACTGCTATTGGTAGTTCATTGTAACATTATTTATCGATCCTACAAATTTCTACGGTCCTAGGTACACATCCCATGATGTATAAAATTTCTCCTAATACACGTCCTATATAGCCTCCACTTTCCTTAACTAGCTGGCTCAGGGTGCTAGGCGCTAAAGGCGCCATTAACAGCCTGGTACGTAAAATTTCTCGTTGTGTTAAACACCTTCTATGAGCAGTATCTGTATATAATTGATCCATCTTTCAGTTATGAGCTTGTTCCGCGTACAGGAATTTGCTATTCACTTAAACCATAAGGTCGGCAACTTTTGGTTTAAGATCAAAATATTGTTAGGTTTCTTCTGTAACAACTTTGCGGGGGTGTTCCGTTTGCCATAGTTTTAAATTGCAGACTTCAATTCTCTTTGTGAGAGTTACTGCGAAGACTTTCGCGTTGTCCTCTACTACTATCAATTGTTCCGTGGTGATTTGGTTAGTTATCTTATCGGCTTGACCAGTGTGTAACAGGCTAAGTTCACAGGTGCGGAGTGGATTAGTTTCCCACGTAGCTTCGCCTACACTGGTGTCGAGCAATATTCTTTCAAATAGGGGCATACTACGTTACCCATCAAAGCTATTTCATTCTCATCTAATTTGATTTTGGCCTCGTAGTCCATTAGTTGTATCTTCACCGTGGCTAGGATAATAACGCTTTTCCATGATTGTCCGTTTTCGTGATACGTGGTTCCTTCACAGGATCCGTCGGCGTTTACTAGTCCTTCCAAGGTAAGGGATGCTGTAGTGGTGCCATTGGTTGCAAGGTCTCCTATCTTCTGGTGATGAATAGTTGAGGATCGATAACGATGCGCGTTGCGGCATTCGTCTGCTCCTACGCAATTTGCATAGTTCAGTATTCCTCCGGATACTACTGAGCTATGGCTATGCATTCCACAGTGCATGATCACTCGCGTGACTTCGATTAGGCAAGTCCACACGTATTGAAAAGAGATTTCGTCTCTTTGTAGAACTGACACTTTTCCCGACTCGCTTTGATATGCAGTCTGAGTTTTGGGGCACTCCGCGACATCGCGAATTGATATGGCCGATATCTTGGTCGCCTTGTCGCTACAATCATAGGCAATGAGGGGTTTCACCTGGGTGAAGTTAGATATCATGAGCAAGGTTACTCCCGTGCTGATGAAGAGGTGCCTTATGGGATACATCCTGATGTCTGCTATTTTCTTATTCGGCTTCGCCCTATAGAAAAATCAAACTTTGCTAAATGTCTATGAGTCTATTCAAATGACCTTATTATTCAACACAGAAGAATAAAACAAGAATTAAACAAAATAAACGAAAAACATCGAAGCTATTGTTCATCTCATACATATCCTAATACAATATCATAAATCCTGATTATATTCAATGCGATATTTTCTAACTAAAAGCCAAGGCAATTCTGACAGATTGTCCTTTATGCGTGCTCCTACCTACCCGTCTCTATGGTGGATCTTGGTCACGATATTTAATATCTCGACCGTTTGATCCTTTCGCGATTATTCCCTCATTGAGACCTTTCCCCCTACTCTCGCGCCCTCCTTTTTCGGTGGTCCCTACATCTAGTCTCATGCCTTATTGGCATAATCTTCCACGTTATACCAACACATACTATGATCGGTAAATTTAGGAACTATCTTTTCCGACTAAGTCCAAGTTCACGTCATTCGTGAACAGTAAAGAGGTTAATATACTGTCATATTTCTCTTTCCACCTATATATGTTGAAAAACCCCTGATGACCCTTTCCACCGAAGCCCAGCGTTTGAGGTTTCCCAAAGTCGCCAAAACGTAAATCAACAATTTTTTTCTTGGTCTTAACCAGGGAACGAGTATTGTACCCATATGAACAAGTTTTCCTCCTCCTGATCGGGTAAACAAGGATGGCTGCCTACCAACCCAAAACGTGTGTCATGGCACACTTCATCAATCGTTTACTACCTGTTACGGCCGGTCATCCGCCCTCCTCAATCTGCCATCCTACTGAATGTCATACTGAATGTCTGTCGCCCTTGATATATTTCTACCTTTCCCCTGATACTATTACCATCTATCCATAATGTAGTCTTGACTTCTTTAATTATCTCCATTTACCCATCACCCAGACCTGACCAAAACATACTGATGTTTTAACTGTACTCCCTTTTTTTCGGAATAAAGTCCTTCTACTCTCGTCCCTTTAGTAAGCTGTCCTAGCTTAAATCGATTCTCATAAATATCCTTTTTTATTATTGATCCTACCTCAATCCCGTAGTTGTTAGAATATATTTCCAATTCGATCACACGTTCAGTTATTTATCATTCTGACCATATTTGCCCTAATCTTATACCTGCTATTAAGAAACAATTGCCCTAGGTATGTCTTATCTGAATTCTTCTGTTACCCCAAAAATAAAATAAAAAGAAATTTTTTCTCCATCTGGATTATTATTATTATTATTGACTTACGGGACTTCACATATCTGTATATTGATTGCGGACTATACCCTTCAACTCCTCCCCTAATGAATAGAACAACAACTTGCTTCCCCCATGAAAGAAGATGGAATCGCAACGTAGGAAGATGTAAAGCGATGCAGTGGGAGGAATGGTATCTATTTTGGTGGACTTTCACCCCACGGTCGACACCTTCACCAGCGGAAGTATTCTACAGCCCCCTCTGCAGAGCTTGAATCCTACAAAGCTCCAACAACCTCTACCACCGTATCGTGTGCGATAAAAAAACCGATACGACGGAAGAAACAGTATCCGTTTAGTGGGACTCCTACCCCCACGGTCGATACTTACCGGCAGTAGTATTCGAGCGCCCCTATCTGCAGAGCGTTTACTTCACTGTGCACAATTCACGGCGTATACCAATCCGGTAGTCTTCTCGTCCTCATAGACCGTCGTAGTGGAACTGGTTCATCTGAAAGTGATTCTTCCTCTGTGTACTCTTTGTCATTGTTCCAACGCTCTCTTCTTCCAAGGCCTCTTCTATTTTCATTGGGATATATTGGGGCATTACTACTGGTTCCATTGATGTCTTTCTCTCGGGATGTCATGCCTCTCATCTTCGACATCTTCATCACTCCCTTCTTCCATATCTTGTTTCTCGTACTGCTTTGATTTTTCCTTTGGACCTGCCCAACGGTTATCCTTTCTGAGTAGTTTGTTCGTATCCCTCGGGTTATAAGGTTTCAATCTATTTACGTATATCGTTTGTTCTACTCGCCCTTCGCGTTTCCTCAGCTTGCACGTGACCGCTGTTGCCATTTCTGTTATCACGCACGGGCCTCATAAGCCGGCGAAAGTTTTTTATTCCTGATTCGATGATTCATTTTCACTAGTACATAGTCCCCTACTTTAAATGGATCCTCTGCAGTCTTTTGGTTATACTTTTCATTTCTTGTCCTCTTCGTCTCTTCTGTATTCACAAATACTCTTGCATATACCTGTCTTAGTCTCTCCAATAATTCCGACGCGTAGTCCTCATCATAATTGTATCTAACTCTTCCCGATTGTATTAAGCTATCTATTGGTAGCATCTGTTCTCTCCCATGTAGCAAGAAAAACGGGCTATATCCCGTGGTGACGTGTGGGAGTCTCCGATAAGCCAATAACACGAAAGTTAACCAGTCATCCCAATCTCTCTGATTGTTACTTATATAATGGGAAAGCATATCTTTCATTACTCTGTGCATCCTTTCAATTTGACCATTGGTGTTTGGTGCGTAGCTGGCAGTGTGACTCTTTTCGACCTTTAGAACTCGACATACTTCTTGGAACAGCTGTGTCCGTCAGTAACCTCTTAGGTGTTCCATGTCGTGTTATTATATTTTCTACAAACGATCGGGACAGTAGTAGTGGGAACGCCTTTACATACTTAGTGAAATAATCTTGGAAGCTCAGTATATAACGGTTCCCTCTATTTGAAGTAACCATTGGTCCTACTATATCCAATGCGGGGAGGATTTCCTACGATTGCAAGCGTCGCAGGTGTCGTAATACTTAATAACATCGGTCCTCATATTTGGCCAGTAGAATCTCCGCTTTATACTGGCTAGTGTTTTCTGTTGTCCCGGATGACCATCAAATGGCGCGTCGTGAAAGTCATCCAATACTCTCCTAACATATTATCTAGGTACAATTCCTTACATACAATCCTCTTATGCGTGACATATCAGCCCATCTTTTGACCTATTGTAAAGCGGATTTTCTCCCGTTATGTCATTCTGTCTCTCTATCTCTTGGCAAAATTCGTCCTCGGTTTGTTCTTTCTTCAACTCTTCTCGGTCCCATTCTGGCACTAATAGATCCTCGAGCTCTTCTACAACACCAATGGTTGCTACTTGCTCAGCCAGTTCGTAGATGTAAATTTCGATATTAGTGTTATGGAATGAAAATTCAATCATTCCCAAGACGGTATCCCAGTCTAATTTATCCAAGCCATTCTCAATTCGCGGCATCGCCAGATGAGTATCTTCATTCCTATCACAACAATTTTTCAATTCCCTCAAAGCATTCCACATGGTTTAATATGAAGGTTTGTCCCAATACTGAGCTTTCGTAACTAGGTAATATATATCAGGTTCTGGTAGGCTTAGTTCTGCGACTTCTCCGACGTTTCTCTCTTGTTGCACCAATGTTTCTATTGCTCCGTAAATTTCATTGAATTGACGCGCGATTCCGTCTCTCATCGCAAAATCTCGAGAGACACAGTGGACTAAGGCCCACTCCTCCGGGGCGGAAAATAAATTTCCAACTTTTTTCTTCAGCTTCGTCATTTTTGGCGTTTGATGTATCTTTCTATATTCCTCGTACTCTTCGAACTATGTCTCAATGTAATGATTCCCCCGATCGTGCATACGGCTTAACGCGTCAGCGTTGCCATACAGTTTACCCTTGCGATGTATTATCGTAAAATCATATTCTCCCAAGGTCAGAGCCCATCTAGCTAGTCTAGAGCCAGGGTCTTTCATTGTTAATAGCCACTTCAATGGTCGGTGGTCTGTTATAACAGTGAACTTATTCCCATACGAGTAACATCTAAGGTTTGTATTCCAAAAATCACCCCCAACAATTTTTTTTCAGTAGTAGAATAATTCAATTCGGCTTTCTTTAGATTTCTGCTCGCGTATGCTACTGGTCTCTCGGTTCCTTCCCTTATCTGGCTGAAAACGGCCCCTATTCCTAAGCCTGACGCGACGGTAGCACCAATAAATGGTTGGGAAAATTCCAAAAAAATCAGGACCAAATCCGATGTCAATATACTCTTCAGTTTTTCGATGGCCTGTAGAATTTCTGGTGTTATTTCAAACTTTTTTGTTAAATGCGTTAGCGGTGCCATTAACTCCGCGGCGGTATAAATAGTCGATACCAATTTACGATTCCGAAGAACGATCGTACACCCTTAACGTTCTTTGGGATTGGGAATTTGTGGATTGCCTCGATCTTTTCTGGATCCGGAAGGACCCCGTTCTGTGATATCGTATGTCCTAAATATTTCACTTTGTTCAGTAGAAAATTACATTTCTTCGGTTTTAGTTTCACGACCACGGCCCTCAGACGCTCAAACACTTGTCTCGATCTTTCGATAAGATCATCGACTCCTTCCACATTAAAAATGACAATGTCGTCCAAATATACCATACAAATTTCCCCGGTAAGTCCGGTAAAGGTAATGTTCATAAACCTCTGAAATGTCGATGGCGCGTTAACCAGACCAAACGGCATTTTCAGGTACTCATAGTGCCCTTGAAACGTACTGAATCCAGTTGAAGGAATGTCCTACTCTTCCATATCAATTTGGTGATACGTTTCTGCCACATCAATGACTGAGAAAAGTGCGTTACTCCCTATGGTATATCTCTGAATCAGATCTGAAATGTTGGGTAGTGGATAGTATTCCTTCTTAGTGACGCTATTCAGTCCCCTATAGTCAATACACATTCTCACTTTTTCTCCCCATTAGGTGAGTTCTTCGTCACCAGTACTACTGGTGCTAACCACGGAATAAATGATGGGCGAATTACCCCTGCAAAATTTGACGCTGATGATATGCAATCCTGTAGGGAGCCTTACATATAGGTTGCACGGCCGTTTATAATTTGATACCATGCTTGACCATAGTTGTGCTAGTAAGCGTATCGTTTTCTTCCAAAAATAAATCCTGGTATTCTGGTATAATTTGTTGCACATTGCTAGTTGCTATCCACTTTCGTTCCAGACTCTTGGTCTAAATGTTCCAACTCAAACCCGGTATTACTCCAATCATTTCCCTCCAGATTAATTTGGCCAATTGTCTGCTCTCTCGTAACCAGTTCCCTCATGTAAACTTCTCCTGCTATAGTTCAAGTGAGTTTTTTCTTCTTTTCCAAGGTAACCTCTCAGGTGGATACATTTATTATTCAAATCATTTTGAGAGGAGTTTATTATTCAAGTCATTTTGAGAGGAGTTCACCATTTTATTCAAAATAAAAATATACCTAAACAATACAATACACAAAAATCAACAAAAAAAAACTCCTACCTTCGTGGCTTCGACGCCTGATATACAGCCTGAGCTAATTTTCTATGTTAGACTCCCGAAAAAAAACTTTCTCTGTACTTATTTTTAGACAGCAATGGCTTTTACAAAATATTATTTTTACTTCTCCTGCTTTTTATCTATAAAGTTCAACACCTCTCAATATATTTCATCTAACTTGTCACCCTATATGTTTAACCCACTAACCGATATAACCAAAACATAAAATAGTTTTAAGCAAATCAAACTGGCTAATTATTGCCTCGATTACGTCACACGCGTCTCTCGCTCTTACACACACATACACATCTTCACATGAAATATTAATTATTTACTAAATTTAAGTATATTTTCCTATCTTCAACATGATAATGATGATTACAGTCTACGGAAATCAAAAAAAAAATGCTGTCAAGTATAATGAATGAGTCAATTTCGGTCCCGACAAAACTTAAGCTATAAATACCCAACATTCGCAGTTACTTTTAATATCTTACGTTGGTGTAGAGGCTAAGGACAATTTCAACCGCGCGGACAATCCAGGTTCGAATTTCATAACTATAAACTTTTTTTAATTAAAATCACGTGACAAGGGGGACTGATCGGTGATGCGGTACCCCAAGGGGGCCGAGGGCGGAGTTCCACGCTTGAATCGCTACGATACTCATTCCATCCTGCGTCGATGACGTCACACGTTTCCCCCACTCCTGTTTGAACCAAAAATTGCAAAAAGTTTAGCTCCATAAGAAAATACATGGGATTTTGTGCTCGTACCGGCCTTGTTCATCTACTGATTTGAATTTCCCGCTGTATGCGCGATAGCTGATTGGTTGACTGAATGACGGTAAAAGTGGAGGTGGTCTGAAGTGGGCTTTGAAGGCTAAGGCTCAGTTTACACCTAATGGACGTCTGGCAAAGACAAGGCGCTGACCTTTCGCCCCTTCCGTATGAAGTGGGCCTGAGGTTCACAAAACGCCAGAATTTAGCTCCATAAGAAAATATATGGGATTTTGGCTCAGAACTCTTGCAGCTATATTACTGTAGAAAATAACTTCTGTCAAATTTCTTTTCTAAGTTCATCATGTGTTAAGAAATGAGTTTTTGTTTTTTTTTAGTTTCAGTTTCGATTCACGCAAGAACGAGTGTGTGTTGAAGTGAAAAAATAAAGAATTAGGTGAGGAAGTGATTGAAATTTTCATGAACGTTTTTGAGTTCATGGGCACTATACCGCAGTGATGACATACTAGAAAACACGTTACATTTTAACTTGTTCGATAGGTGACCTTTTAATTTTGTAGAAATTTATATTGAATATAGAATATAGTAAATAACACGGTAAAGAGAAATATTGTGAGTCACATGAAGACCCACTCGAAAGAAAAACAACTACTGCCAGATTATAGAACTGGAACACAAAAAGAAAATCAATTGAATGCAATACCGGATCAAAATTTTGATAAAGACGGCAACATCATTGAGACCCGAGTTCTTGGCTCTGGGGTGACGCTAACAATTTGATCCACAACACTTCAATGTTGGAGGTACGAATTGCACAAGCAATCTTGTCGAGATTTTCATCCCAACAGCGATGATTATCTGAAATATACATAGAAAGCATTGTTTTCAGGGTTCTATTTACCCTCTCAGTGGGATTTGCCGTAGGATGGTAATTAGCACTAAATTTAATGTGGCTTTGGTATTTATCAGCGGATTTTTTAAACTCTTCACTACGATATTGAGGTCCATCATCACAAATAATTATCTTAGGCACTCCAAACAACAAAAAAAACGTCACTTTCCGATTTATTAATTATGACAGTAGAAACTTTGTGAGATAATCAGTAACTACCAATATAAACCATTTCCTCGTTTTGAACGTGGTAGCGGACCCATTAAGTCCATTGAAATAATTTCCCATGGTTTAGAAAGTTTAGGATGTGACACCATTTTATCTACCGGGCATCCTGAGAAACTTTATATGAGCAACGCAAATATTACAACGACGTACAAATCTAGCCACATCACTTCTTATCTTGTGCCAATAATATTTAACGGCTATTCTGGCGTAGGTCTTGAAAACTGAAGTAGGTAGTTCATGAACAGCAACTATAATATTGTATCGGTCACATTTGGGTACAACGATTTTCCAAGAGGCGACAATCTGGGATAATCGGCACGTATATGCTTCCACAACGTGCCATTGTATTCCCTCCAACAAGCAAATTTCAAGGGATTCCTTTGGATTCTTTCTCTCATAAATCTATACCATCTATTATCCTCGGTACCTTCACACACTGACGGACTCTCAGCACTCTCAATTAAGTCTACAACGGGAACCGACCGAGAAAGTGCATCGGAGACTACGTTAACCTTTCCTTTCCGATGAGTCACTTTGAAACTGTACTGTAGGAGTCTCACTGCCCAGCGTGCCAAACGACCAGTTAAGTCTTTAAGGCTCTGGAGCCAGAGAAGACTATAATGGTCAGTCACGACGGTAAACTCAACCGCTTCCAAATATTGCCTCAGTTTCTCGATTGCCCAAAGAACGGCAAGGCACTCACGTTCCGTAGCAGTATAATTCCTCTCTGCACGCGTCAAAGATCGGCTCAAATAACATATAACTTCATAGCCTGTCTCATTAGGCTGCATCAAAACCGCTCCGATCCCATAGCCGGACGCATCTGTTTGAACCACAAATGGCTTTGAGTAATCGGTACAGCTGAGAATCGGTGATGACAACAGACAGTCTTTAATTTGCCGAAATGAATCAACACATTTGCTAGTCCATTCAAACTTGGAATTTTTCCGGAATTATAACTGACGAGAAATTTTCTATAAATCGCCTATACCAATGTCCCCATTATACGAACTTCCGTGTCATTATTTGGAGGGGGGAGATCAAGCATAGCTCGAACTTTCTCCGGGTCGACATGGAGTCCATTCCGGTCTACGACGTAACCAAGGTATCTCATTTCCGGGCGACAAAAATGACACTTGTCAACACTTACAGTTATGTTGGCTTCCCTTAAACGTCTAAAAACTTCATCCGAGACTTTCAAGTGTTGTTCGAAAGTCGACGTGACTATGACAATATCGTCCAGGTGAACAAATACATTGGGTTCCAAATCTTGCCCTAAAACGTTGTCAATTAATCGTTGCCACGTTGCTGAAGCGTTGTGCAAACCGAACGGTAACCTCCGAAATTGGTATAACCCTCTATTTGGTACTATAAATGCCGTGTGAGGACGCGAACTTTCCGCTACCGGGACCTGCCAATACGCTGATTTGACATCTAAATTAGATTAATATTTCGCATCTCTCAGTTTATCAAGGGTATCCGAGACAAAAGGTAACAGATAGCTATTCCGAACAGTGACTGAATTAAGTTTCCTATAGTCTACACAAAATCGATAACTTCCTTCTTTCTTTTTCACAAGAAGTATCGGAGACGACCAGGGACTGTTAGACGGTTCGACTATTCCTAGTCTAAGCATCTCATCAAGTTCCTTATCTATCTGGGCTTGTACGACAGGATTAACCGTGTGATAACGCTGCTTGATGGGCTCACTATAGGTAACTATAACGTGTTTGGCTCTGTTGGTACAACCCAGCTCCTTTCCCATCATAGCGACATTACGGTCAATCACAGCTTTCAAACGACTACTTTCCTAGGGAGTTAAGAGAGTCTGACCTTCCACCTGTTCAACTTCATTATTAAGTATCGGTTCCTTAGAGAAATACCACTCATCATGGCGAAGATCCGGTACTACACCCATTAACTTCCAAAAGTCCGCACCAAAAATCAAAGTGTGGGGCAATTCTGGAAAAACCGCTACTTCCATCAATTGTAACTTTCCCCTTAATGAGATAGGTAATTCTACGACGCCAACACTTTTACAACGACTACCATTCGCAACCGAACAGAACGTAGACCTACTACTATCCAAAGTAAGACCTAACTCCTTAACTATACCTAAACCCTAATTTCCCAGTACAGTACGAAAAGCACCAGAGTCCAAAAGACCTAGAATTTGTTTTCCCAAAATTTCAACACGTAAATATGGCCTCTCATCATTATCAACATGATCTAAAACATAATCTAGAAGGATCTGAATTCGACCGACCGAACAATGTTCTCCGACATCCTCCTTCCGGTCACCTAGGAGTGTCGTGGGCCATTTCCCTGCCTCAATCAAACAGGACAACCCCTATCGTGAATCCTTCTTTTTTGCACCTGACTCTGGGATGACGCTAACAATTTGATACACGGTATGGATTTCATTGAATTTTTGGGTTTCTTTGGTTTTACTTTCGATTTACGCAATAACAAATGTGTGTTGAAGACAGAATGTCATAAATTCTTCAGCAGTGAGCGATTGTTGAGGGACCATGCCCGTACACACTCGAAATATCTTCAGTGCCCATTTAGTGAGAGGACAGCATCAAAACCGTTACATGTTGCCGAACATATAAGATATATACATCTCCAAGTGAAACCAGTTGTATGTCAAATATGTAAAAGCACCTTCACGGCAAAGAGAAATCTGGTGAGTCATATGAAGACCCACTCAAAGGAACAACGACTGCTAAATCATGGAACAGGAACACAAGAAGAAAATCAATTGAATGCAATACCGGATCAAGAATACCAGGATGACGACAACAATGTGTTGCTTGTCTTGAAAAATTTTAACAAAGACGGCAACATCATTGAGATCCAAGTGCTTGACTCTGGGGTGACGCTTATGATATGATCCACGATATAGAGCTCATTGAATTTTTGACTATCTATTCAGTCAGTCATAGTCATAGTTCAGGCAGTCATAGACTGACCTCCGAACAGGTCCTCACTAGATTGAGGAAAATGAACCATGGTCTGTCAACCTTGTAGTGGACGATCCTCCACAAAGAAAAGTCAGGCCCTGGTCAATCATAGACCTTCGCTGTAGACGATGGATCCATGGCCGTGCTGGCGAGGACGGGTTTCAGACCACATTTTGGTTTTGGGCAGGTCTAATTCCGCCCTAAAACCCGATCACCCTCCCAGCAGGAAACTACTCAAACGAGTAACACTAGTGCACCCGTTAGAGTAAATAAGGAGGGCCCGAGTGGAAATCCACCTATGAGAAATATTTTTCATAAGAATTTTCAACTTAGTTCCCTCCGAAACTGGACAAGTCAACCTATTAAAATATCTCGCCATAACGGCTGAATGAATACCAATGGACTCATCTGGTCCGTGTGTGCGCTTTCTGATTTCATCAAATAATTTCTCATTATACCCCGTAGACAAATACTCTTCTCTCAATAAATTTACAAATTCATTCCACGAGTTTAGTTCATTACGATAAGCGACATAAAATTTATATGCCCTTTCTGTAAATGAATCTAATCCAGATTCTAATAGAGTGGCTTTGGACACACCTGGCCTGTCTAAGCTCTTCAACTCTTTCGAGAAAAGAACTCGGAGAAGGACCTTTCCTATCACCTGAAAACTTAATGCCCCACTTTATTGGCAATACTGGCTTAATTCGACTTGAAGTACTAGGGGACCCAATCGGATTAGGCGGTGGAGGACTCGAAGATCTCTGGGAGGGAGTGAATGCCAAGCTTTGTTCCATGAAACTAAGTTGAGGTGGAACTTCTGCACCTCTTTCATCTTGTACTTTCTGATGAAGGTTATCCATAACTGTAAATGCCTTAGCGCAAAGATGTGGACGCCTTTGTGACTTTTCTTCATCCATGTGATCCATGCGATTCAGCACATGCGCAAACTTCGACTGCAACTTGTTAAATAGATTCCCGACGGATCGAGCATGTTGTCGTCTACCAACGGAACTGGAGCTGCTAATTTACCTTCTACCGCTTTTTCATTCTCTTCGACTGTGAACGGATATGCAGGGTACTTTACAGAATCTCCGGACTATTTGAGACGAATTGCCATCGACAAGGAGTATCTCATTTCTTCCACTGTTCCAATCGCAATACCTCTGACCCTGATACTCAAGTTCATTCTGAGCTGACCAATTAATTTGCATTCTATATACCATCTTGTTGAAGACAGAAATATGGATAGTTCAAAGAAATTATATTATAATTTCTTTTTTTTTTATCAAATTTTATTTTTATTAATTTTTTTTCTACTGGCCTATTCACGCCCCCACGTTGGGCGCCAAAAATGCGACCTTCAGATCTACCGAAGACGCATTGCACTTGACAAACAACAAGTGTTAGTTATGTGCCTATATTCTTAATTTCCCAAAAGACATGAAAACAACGAGTTCACAAAATAGATTTATTCAGAACCGGTGTAATTTATCAACAACATATGCAAATTAACTGAACTATTCAATATTAACAAGTTCTAAAGTCAACTGGATGATTTGGTGACTCCTTCTGAACAATTCCTATAATAATTAAGCGAGAGTGACGGTAGCTATAGCAGTAGTAATTTATAGCAATATGAGAAAGCAATGCGCAACTTTGATTACAAGTATCCAAATTATATATACAGTCGGGATACCATGATACCCCATAAACTATATTTCACAGCATCAAAACCAATTTTCATAAACTAAGCAAAATTTCAGTTATACATATATACATTCACCCAACGATGAATTTAGCGTTCCAAGCAAAGCGAACATTAATGAATAAAAGCACAAGCAAACTTAATCTGTCACTACCTGCCAAACACGAGCATGAATCGTGTTGAAAAATATCAGGGCCGAAATTAAAATGCATGGCGTTGAGTACCTACCGGCTTCAAAGTCCTCAGACCTCGGAACACCCTATAGGGACATCACACCAGTGATGGTGCCTGTTGTGATAGATCACCGAATTGATGTGTGGATTTCTGCCTCTAGGTTAGGTGCTTTCAAAGCTTGGAATCCGAATGAGGAAAATAAAAATGACCCAAAAAAAACCCTGAAAAAATAGTACCTATGCCTTAAAACCTTATATGGTTATTTAAACTCCCAACAGAACGTAATTCTAACACATGTCTGTCGGTTCACAAAACAAACAAGAAAATCACGACAATTACTTTCTAAAGACGAAAGACTGCAATTTCACCACAAAGAACAAGCTGAGGTGGAGGGTCAGCTGAATCTGCCCTACAGTAGTGTCTTTATTGAAACAGAAATGTTACATTAATCTCAATAAATACATATATACAAAGGTTAACTTACCCTGACTGAGGGGTTTTACCACTTCCGTGAACTGTAGAGAATTGCCACGTGTCACACAAGATGGTAACAACTTTACAGGATCGTGTACACGTTGTACTCTGTCGTCGTACAAAAAAAATACCACTAAAAAACCTCTTACGATATTAGTTCTGAATTGTATTCAAAATAACCAACCCATCAAATACACTATACAGCCTACAGAACTCTTCAATGGTGAAGTTCGAGATTATCCCAACTAAGGATGATTGGAAAATCATTAAACACCTCGAATTTAACCAATGTTTACTTCACAAAGACACGTTCCAGACGGGAGTGAACACCTTTCGACCTAATCGAAAATGACAGACCCCTACTTATCACTTCTATACATAGATGGCTCACGCATGTTCTAAATAATAATTCCAAGACAAACCTAAACATCCGACCATTACATATATTAGTGTCCTGAATTTCTAAATACTAGTTACTAAGATTATTCTATGTACAAATATATAATCTACTATATAATAAGTTTTCTCCAGTTACGGCTACTCAAGAAACTACAGAATCTCGTGACCTATAAAATACTATCAACTAGATTTCGAAAAAGATAGGCTAGATGTCCGACTCGAATTAGCTGATCGGAACAATGTTTACGTTCAGTGATTTTCGATTAAGGAAAACAAATAAACAATACCCAATACAGTCCAGGAACAGGAACACAAGAAGAAAATCAATTGAATGCAATAGAGGATCAAGAATACGAGATGGAGTTCATTGAATTCTTGACTTCCTATTAATTATCAGGAATAATAAATGAGTTTTTGTATTTCTTTGGTTTTAATTTCGATTCACGCAATAGTCCAGGAGCGGGAATGCAAGAAGAAAATCAATTGAATGCAATACCGGATCAAGAATACCAGGAAGACGACACCAGTCCAGGAACAGGAACGCAAGAAGAAAATCAATTGAATGAAATACAGGATCAAGAATACCAGAAAGACGATAAATATGTATTGCTCGTCTTGAAGAATTCGACAAAGACGGCAACATCATCGAGACTCGAATGCTTGACTCTGGGATGACGCTAACAATTTGATCTACGAAATGGAGTTCATTGAATTTTTGACTTCCTATTAATTAACAGGGAAATAAATGAGTTTTTGTATTTCTTTGGTTTTAATTTCGATTTACGCAAAAACGAATGTGTGTTGAAGTGAGTTTATTAGCACTATTTCGGTAGCGAGCTACCGAAGTGATGACATACTAGACAACACCTTACATTTCAACTTGTTCGATAGATGACCTATTAGTTTTGTAGAAATTCATATTGAATATAAAATAAAGTAAATAACTTCTGTCAAATTTCTACTAGGTTCCTACATTTCAAAAATATTTTCATTCACAAATCATTTATTGATTAGAAAGCAGATATCAATTTGAGTGGATGACATCAGATCAATTTCCGGAACTCATTTAATCTAGAAGGATCAATTTTGATTGGTCAATTCGAAGACTTTAAAAGGCCATACATGTTGAATAGGTTAATTACTTGTTGAAGAGCTGTAATAGATGCTGCAGAATGGAAGCAAACAAACGTGGTGTGAAAAGAGTTGCCAAATCCCAATCGACTGAGGGCGGAAAACCAAAGAAAATCAGGCTAACGCAGGAAAATTTGAAAATACCATGCGAATGGAATACATGCAATATTCTCTTCGACTCTTGGGAGAATTTAGACTCTCACTTGATGGCTCACATCGATACTGAGTCCGAATTGTTGGAATGTCAATGGGCTAAATGCGACCACAGGACAACCGCTTCTCATCTTCTGAGACAGCATTTATCGCACCACGGATATTTAGCAAAATTGACCACTGTTGGAGCTAATTTGGTGAATACAAATTCCTTATCCGTATGCAGGTTCGAGAAGGTTGTCAATATACCTATAGAAGAGACAGGATTTGTTTGTTCCTGGGAACAGTGTACTCTCGTGTTTTGGACAATATTTGGATTCATTAGCCATCTATATGAACATTTTAGCAGCGTTTCTAATGAAGCGGATGACTTGGAGAGGAATGTGTTCAGGTGTCGTTGGAGGAGATGCTCCTCGGCGTTTTCGGTGAAGGAGAAATTGAAGGAACATCTCCGAACACATTCCCAAGAAAGAATAATTAGATGTCCGTCGTGCTTTTCCACATTTTCCAACAATACGAAGTTTAGTGATCACAGAAACCGGCAACATAAAACCGTCTTTCAATGCCCAGAATGTCATAAATTCTTCAGCAGTGAGCGATTGTTGAGGGACCATGCCCGTACACACTCGAAACATCTTCAGTGCCACTTTTGTGAGATGACAGCGTCAAAACCGTCACATGTTGCCGATCATATAAGATATGTACATCTCCGAGTGAAACCAGTTATATGTCAGATATATAAAAGCACCTTCACGGCAAAGAGAAATCTGGTGAGTCATATGAAGACCCATTCAAAGGAACAACGACTGCTAGATCATGGAACAGGAACACACGAAGCAATACCGGATCAAGAATACCAGGATGAAGACATCAATGTGTTGCTCGTCTTGAAAAATTTTGACAAAGACGGCAACATCATTGAAACCCGAGTGCTTGACTCTGGGGTGACGCTAACGATATGATCCACGATATAAAGTTAACTGAATTTTTGACTAACTATTCAATTTCAATGTTAGTAACATTTGATATAACTGGTATTTTTGCAGGTACTTTCTCTAGTCCAGGAGCAGGAATACAAGAAGAAAATCAATTGAATGCAATACCGGATCAAGAATACCAGGAAGACGAGAAATTTGTTTTGTTCGTCTTGAAGAATTCGACAAAGACGGCAACATCATCGAGACTCGAATGCTTGGCTCTGTGATGACGCTAACAATTCGATCTACGAGATGGAATTCATTGAATTTTTGACTTCCTATTTGATATCAGGGATAATAAATGAGTTTTTGTATTTCTTTGGTTTTAATTTCGATTTACACAATAACGAATGTGTGTTGAAGTGAGTTTATTAGCACTATTTCGGTAGCGAGCTACCGCAGAGATGTCATACTAGACAACACCTTACATTTCGACTTGTTCGATAGATGACCTATTAGTTTTGTAGAAATTCATATCAAATATAAAATTAAGTGAATAATTTCTGTCAAATTTCTACTAGGTTCATCATATGTTACGATCCTTTTGTTAGGTTCACATTAACAGAATCCATTCAACAGTTGGTAATCGTGGTAATCTGAAGATAACCAGTTATTTTAGTTTTGGTATTGATTATTCAGGTAACATTTGATATACATGTATATTTACAGTATCTTTCTCTGGTCCCTATAATTAAATGAAAATTTTATTAAAACAACGATAAAAATAAAATAAAAACAACAATACAAATTAATTGGCGCTCCGGGGCGACTTCATTGACTCCAGTGGCGCATTTGCTTTTTCAGCTGCAGGAAAACTCGGAAAAACCTGCAGCACCACATCATCTGAAGATCTTGTTCTAACAATGTCCTCTCCAATAAATTCAATGCATTGCCAGGACACTTTGTGACACGACTATTGTCAAACTTATACCAATCCGTTTCTTCTTTGACCGAGGCGTAATAATAACCAAATTCAACGCCAGAACCACAGTGAACAATGACTGTATGAATATTATAATAGTGGTCTGTTAGGTTGAAATGTTCATCTATTTCGAACCTTCCAAAGAGTTTCTTGCTGCCGTTAGAGGTTGAGTCTTGTTTGAAAATCATCAGTGTTATTATTGATTGACTGGTGCCTCAGCTATACTTGTTTCTTTATAACAGTCAGTTAGTTTGGCGCATGTTTGACAATACAGTCGATCATCACCTGTTGAAAATTCCGTTTTCAGATAATTTAACAATAAGCTTTGCACGGACTGGTTATGTTACGTAACATCGATCCTAGTTCGTCTTTAATCCTCATACAACCAAGTTTAACTACCAATCGACGATAAAAGGTACCGACGGCAATCGGTCTTACTTCTCCATCCTTTTTCCGAAGAGCACGCAGTGAAGCGCCAAAAAGTATAGGACAAATTTCTGGAGAAACACTACCGGTAAAAATGAAGTTACATAATTTTGTAACAGAAGAAAGAAGTTTCTGTCCTGAATTTCCAGAGCTGTGACTGATGAGGTCTTGCATATGATTAGGGCGGAAAGAATCCAAACCACCAGCAGAACCAGAACGAAAAGATTTAATTGACTCCGATACTTCATGTTCTGAAAATTGGAAAACCGGAAACTCTGAAATATCGTATGGTAGTTGCGAATCCAGAGAATGTGTGGAGGAATCAGATCGAGGGTGTTTTGATCGGATAACTGAATGTGTGGATTCATCGTATTTGACCAAAATATCACTTGGGCTCAAGATTCTGATAGCTGACCTAATGTCACCATCAGCTATTTTACTCAAAACAAGCTCAGAAAAGTTTTGGTTATATTTCTTTTAATCGATTCGAAATGGAATGACATTGGTCTTGGAATTGAGAAGTTTGATGTTTTTCTTTATAAGAGATGCGAGAGAAGATCTACGGGAGTCCTTGGTATGTGGGATGGAGAACAAAGTACAAGGGAAAGTTAACAAGTTTTCCCAGCTTGTTGGAGAGTTTCTATGTAAACATTTTTCTATAATTTCGCAAAGGGCAGAGGCAGAGCAATTTCTTGCGGATTTGGGAATCCTTTTTATGATGTGACTGGATCGTTTCAATGAGGACAATTTTTCATGAAACGTAGTATTGAATGACGCATCTTTATTAGAATGAGGCAACAGAACAAAATCGACAGCTTGTGTGAAAGCTGATTCATTCAAATAGGATTTTGTATTAGAAATTTAATGAAATTTACCATTATGAATTTTGAGACCATTCGTTGTTTCAAAGGTTTTTTCACAAATTTTACAGAATTTGTTATCAAGAGAAAGGCCATCGTTAGCAGTCATTGAAATGAATGATATACAACTACGGTTTAGAACGAGCGAAATATGTGTTTCATATATAAAAGATATATTTTAAGAATACCTAGCTTTTAGTTGAACTGGTCCACTTGAATTGAATGTTTTTTTCACTTCCTGAATTTGACGAACTTATTTTAAAATATGACAGTTGTCATAAAATTTCGTCAAATGTAAATATTTTCCTTTTTTCGATGAAAACTGACCGAACTGCAAATTCTGTGGGTCTCTCTTATTGTTATGAATTGTGAATTATTTCAGCAGTGAAAAAAAACAATTTTTTCACGGTTAAAAACACTTTTTTTCATGATGAAAGTTTTTTTTGACCTATATGGTATATATGTTAAATTAAAATTTAATTAAATTCATATGGAAACAATATAATTTTCTTACATTTCCAAAATATTTTTAATCACAGAACACGTATTGATTAGAAAGCAAATATCAATTTGAGTGGATGTCATCAGATCAATTTCCGGAACTCATTTAATCTGGAAGGATCAATTTTGATTGGTCCATTCGAAGACTATAAAAGGCCATACATGTTGAATAGGTCCATTACTTGTTGAAGAGCTGAAATAAACGCTGCAGAATGGAAGCAAATAAACGTGGTGTAAAAAGAGTTGCCAAATCCCAATCGACTGAGGGCGGAAAAACAAAGAAAATCAGGCTATCGCAGGAAGATTTGAAAATACCATGCGAATGGAATACATGCAATATTCTCTTCGAATCTTGGGAGAATTTAGACTCTCACTTGATGGCTCACATCGATACTGAGTCGGAATTGTTGGAATGCCAATGGGCTAACTGCGACCACAGGACTACCGCTTCTCATCTTCTGAGACAGCATTTATCGCACCACGGATATTTAGCAAAATTGACCACAGTTGGAGCTAATTTGGTGAATACAAATTCCTTATCCGTATGCAGGTTCGAGAAGGTTGTCAATATACCTATAGAAGAGACAGGATTTGTTTGTTCCTGGGAACATAAAATAGTTTTAAGCAAATCAAACTGGCTAATTATTGCCTCGATTACGTCACACGCGTCTCTCGCTCTTACACACACATACACATCTTCACATGAAATATTAATTATTTACTAAATTTAAGTATATTTTCCTATCTTCAACATGATAATGATGATTACAGTCTACGGAAATCAAAAAAAAAATGCTGTCAAGTATAATGAATGAGTCAATTTCGGTCCCGACAAAACTTAAGCTATAAATACCCAACATTCGCAGTTACTTTTAATATCTTACGTTGGTGTAGAGGCTAAGGACAATTTCAACCGCGCGGACAATCCAGGTTCGAATTTCATAACTATAAACTTTTTTTAATTAAAATCACGTGACAAGGGGGACTGATCGGTGATGCGGTACCCCAAGGGGGCCGAGGGCGGAGTTCCACGCTTGAATCGCTACGATACTCATTCCATCCTGCGTCGATGACGTCACACGTTTCCCCCACTCCTGTTTGAACCAAAAATTGCAAAAAGTTTAGCTCCATAAGAAAATACATGGGATTTTGTGCTCGTACCGGCCTTGTTCATCTACTGATTTGAATTTCCCGCTGTATGCGCGATAGCTGATTGGT
Organism: Leptinotarsa decemlineata; assembly: GCF_025532065.1. Lineage (NCBI taxonomy): Eukaryota > Metazoa > Arthropoda > Insecta > Coleoptera > Chrysomelidae > Leptinotarsa > Leptinotarsa decemlineata. Next base: position 6,237,947 of record NW_027412703.1, on the reverse strand, counting down.
TGACTGAATGACGGTAAAAGTGGAGGTGGTCTGAAGTGGGCTTTGAAGGCTAAGGCTCAGTTTACACCTAATGGACGTCTGGCAAAGACAAGGCGCTGACCTTTCGCCCCTTCCGTATGAAGTGGGCCTGAGGTTCACAAAACGCCAGAATTTAGCTCCATAAGAAAATATATGGGATTTTGGCTCAGAACTCTTGCAGCTATATTACTGTAGAAAATAACTTCTGTCAAATTTCTTTTCTAAGTTCATCATGTGTTAAGAAATGAGTTTTTGTTTTTTTTTAGTTTCAGTTTCGATTCACGCAAGAACGAGTGTGTGTTGAAGTGAAAAAATAAAGAATTAGGTGAGGAAGTGATTGAAATTTTCATGAACGTTTTTGAGTTCATGGGCACTATACCGCAGTGATGACATACTAGAAAACACGTTACATTTTAACTTGTTCGATAGGTGACCTTTTAATTTTGTAGAAATTTATATTGAATATAGAATATAGTAAATAACACGGTAAAGAGAAATATTGTGAGTCACATGAAGACCCACTCGAAAGAAAAACAACTACTGCCAGATTATAGAACTGGAACACAAAAAGAAAATCAATTGAATGCAATACCGGATCAAAATTTTGATAAAGACGGCAACATCATTGAGACCCGAGTTCTTGGCTCTGGGGTGACGCTAACAATTTGATCCACAACACTTCAATGTTGGAGGTACGAATTGCACAAGCAATCTTGTCGAGATTTTCATCCCAACAGCGATGATTATCTGAAATATACATAGAAAGCATTGTTTTCAGGGTTCTATTTACCCTCTCAGTGGGATTTGCCGTAGGATGGTAATTAGCACTAAATTTAATGTGGCTTTGGTATTTATCAGCGGATTTTTTAAACTCTTCACTACGATATTGAGGTCCATCATCACAAATAATTATCTTAGGCACTCCAAACAACAAAAAAAACGTCACTTTCCGATTTATTAATTATGACAGTAGAAACTTTGTGAGATAATCAGTAACTACCAATATAAACCATTTCCTCGTTTTGAACGTGGTAGCGGACCCATTAAGTCCATTGAAATAATTTCCCATGGTTTAGAAAGTTTAGGATGTGACACCATTTTATCTACCGGGCATCCTGAGAAACTTTATATGAGCAACGCAAATATTACAACGACGTACAAATCTAGCCACATCACTTCTTATCTTGTGCCAATAATATTTAACGGCTATTCTGGCGTAGGTCTTGAAAACTGAAGTAGGTAGTTCATGAACAGCAACTATAATATTGTATCGGTCACATTTGGGTACAACGATTTTCCAAGAGGCGACAATCTGGGATAATCGGCACGTATATGCTTCCACAACGTGCCATTGTATTCCCTCCAACAAGCAAATTTCAAGGGATTCCTTTGGATTCTTTCTCTCATAAATCTATACCATCTATTATCCTCGGTACCTTCACACACTGACGGACTCTCAGCACTCTCAATTAAGTCTACAACGGGAACCGACCGAGAAAGTGCATCGGAGACTACGTTAACCTTTCCTTTCCGATGAGTCACTTTGAAACTGTACTGTAGGAGTCTCACTGCCCAGCGTGCCAAACGACCAGTTAAGTCTTTAAGGCTCTGAAGCCAGAGAAGACTATAATGGTCAGTCACGACGGTAAACTCAACCGCTTCCAAATATTGCCTCAGTTTCTCGATTGCCCAAAGAACGGCAAGGCACTCACGTTCCGTAGCAGTATAATTCCTCTCTGCACGCGTCAAAGATCGGCTCAAATAACATATAACTTCATAGCCTGTCTCATTAGGCTGCATCAAAACCGCTCCGATCCCATAGCCGGACGCATCTGTTTGAACCACAAATGGCTTTGAGTAATCGGTACAGCTGAGAATCGGTGATGACAACAGACAGTCTTTAATTTGCCGAAATGAATCAACACATTTGCTAGTCCATTCAAACTTGGAATTTTTCCGGAATTATAACTGACGAGAAATTTTCTATAAATCGCCTATACCAATGTCCCCATTATACGAACTTCCGTGTCATTATTTGGAGGGGGGAGATCAAGCATAGCTCGAACTTTCTCCGGGTCGACACGGAGTCCATTCCGGTCTACGACGTAACCAAGGTATCTCATTTCCGGGCGACAAAAATGACACTTGTCAACACTTACAGTTATGTTGGCTTCCCTTAAACGTCTAAAAACTTCATCCGAGACTTTCAAGTGTTGTTCGAAAGTCGACGTGACTATGACAATATCGTCCAGGTGAACAAATACATTGGGTTCCAAATCTTGCCCTAAAACGTTGTCAATTAATCGTTGCCACGTTGCTGAAGCGTTGTGCAAACCGAACGGTAACCTCCGAAATTGGTATAACCCTCTATTTGGTACTATAAATGCCGTGTGAGGACGCGAACTTTCCGCTACCGGGACCTGCCAATACGCTGATTTGACATCTAAATTAGATTAATATTTCGCATCTCTCAGTTTATCAAGGGTATCCGAGACAAAAGGTAACAGATAGCTATTCCGAACAGTGACTGAATTAAGTTTCCTATAGTCTACACAAAATCGATAACTTCCTTCTTTCTTTTTCACAAGAAGTATCGGAGACGACCAGGGACTGTTAGACGGTTCGACTATTCCTAGTCTAAGCATCTCATCAAGTTCCTTATCTATCTGGGCTTGTACGACAGGATTAACCGTGTGATAACGCTGCTTGATGGGCTCACTATAGGTAACTATAACGTGTTTGGCTCTGTTGGTACAACCCAGCTCCTTTCCCATCATAGCGACATTACGGTCAATCACAGCTTTCAAACGACTACTTTCCTAGGGAGTTAAGAGAGTCTGACCTTCCACCTGTTCAACTTCATTATTAAGTATCGGTTCCTTAGAGAAATACCACTCATCATGGCGAAGATCCGGTACTACACCCATTAACTTCCAAAAGTCCGCACCAAAAATCAAAGTGTGGGGCAATTCTGGAAAAACCGCTACTTCCATCAATTGTAACTTTCCCCTTAATGAGATAGGTAATTCTACGACGCCAACACTTTTACAACGACTACCATTCGCAACCGAACAGAACGTAGACCTACTACTATCCAAAGTAAGACCTAACTCCTTAACTATACCTAAACCCTAATTTCCCAGTACAGTACGAAAAGCACCAGAGTCCAAAAGACCTAGAATTTGTTTTCCCAAAATTTCAACACGTAAATATGGCCTCTCATCATTATCAACATGATCTAAAACATAATCTAGAAGGATCTGAATTCGACCGACCGAACAATGTTCTCCGACATCCTCCTTCCGGTCACCTAGGAGTGTCGTGGGCCATTTCCCTGCCTCAATCAAACAGGACAACCCCTATCGTGAATCCTTCTTTTTTGCACCTGACTCTGGGATGACGCTAACAATTTGATACACGGTATGGATTTCATTGAATTTTTGGGTTTCTTTGGTTTTACTTTCGATTTACGCAATAACAAATGTGTGTTGAAGACAGAATGTCATAAATTCTTCAGCAGTGAGCGATTGTTGAGGGACCATGCCCGTACACACTCGAAATATCTTCAGTGCCCATTTAGTGAGAGGACAGCATCAAAACCGTTACATGTTGCCGAACATATAAGATATATACATCTCCAAGTGAAACCAGTTGTATGTCAAATATGTAAAAGCACCTTCACGGCAAAGAGAAATCTGGTGAGTCATATGAAGACCCACTCAAAGGAACAACGACTGCTAAATCATGGAACAGGAACACAAGAAGAAAATCAATTGAATGCAATACCGGATCAAGAATACCAGGATGACGACAACAATGTGTTGCTTGTCTTGAAAAATTTTAACAAAGACGGCAACATCATTGAGATCCAAGTGCTTGACTCTGGGGTGACGCTTATGATATGATCCACGATATAGAGCTCATTGAATTTTTGACTATCTATTCAGTCAGTCATAGTCATAGTTCAGGCAGTCATAGACTGACCTCCGAACAGGTCCTCACTAGATTGAGGAAAATGAACCATGGTCTGTCAACCTTGTAGTGGACGATCCTCCACAAAGAAAAGTCAGGCCCTGGTCAATCATAGACCTTCGCTGTAGACGATGGATCCATGGCCGTGCTGGCGAGGACGGGTTTCAGACCACATTTTGGTTTTGGGCAGGTCTAATTCCGCCCTAAAACCCGATCACCCTCCCAGCAGGAAACTACTCAAACGAGTAACACTAGTGCACCCGTTAGAGTAAATAAGGAGGGCCCGAGTGGAAATCCACCTATGAGAAATATTTTTCATAAGAATTTTCAACTTAGTTCCCTCCGAAACTGGACAAGTCAACCTATTAAAATATCTCGCCATAACGGCTGAATGAATACCAATGGACTCATCTGGTCCGTGTGTGCGCTTTCTGATTTCATCAAATAATTTCTCATTATACCCCGTAGACAAATACTCTTCTCTCAATAAATTTACAAATTCATTCCACGAGTTTAGTTCATTACGATAAGCGACATAAAATTTATATGCCCTTTCTGTAAATGAATCTAATCCAGATTCTAATAGAGTGGCTTTGGACACACCTGGCCTGTCTAAGCTCTTCAACTCTTTCGAGAAAAGAACTCGGAGAAGGACCTTTCCTATCACCTGAAAACTTAATGCCCCACTTTATTGGCAATACTGGCTTAATTCGACTTGAAGTACTAGGGGACCCAATCGGATTAGGCGGTGGAGGACTCGAAGATCTCTGGGAGGGAGTGAATGCCAAGCTTTGTTCCATGAAACTAAGTTGAGGTGGAACTTCTGCACCTCTTTCATCTTGTACTTTCTGATGAAGGTTATCCATAACTGTAAATGCCTTAGCGCAAAGATGTGGACGCCTTTGTGACTTTTCTTCATCCATGTGATCCATGCGATTCAGCACATGCGCAAACTTCGACTGCAACTTGTTAAATAGATTCCCGACGGATCGAGCATGTTGTCGTCTACCAACGGAACTGGAGCTGCTAATTTACCTTCTACCGCTTTTTCATTCTCTTCGACTGTGAACGGATATGCAGGGTACTTTACAGAATCTCCGGACTATTTGAGACGAATTGCCATCGACAAGGAGTATCTCATTTCTTCCACTGTTCCAATCGCAATACCTCTGACCCTGATACTCAAGTTCATTCTGAGCTGACCAATTAATTTGCATTCTATATACCATCTTGTTGAAGACAGAAATATGGATAGTTCAAAGAAATTATATTATAATTTCTTTTTTTTTTATCAAATTTTATTTTTATTAATTTTTTTTCTACTGGCCTATTCACGCCCCCACGTTGGGCGCCAAAAATGCGACCTTCAGATCTACCGAAGACGCATTGCACTTGACAAACAACAAGTGTTAGTTATGTGCCTATATTCTTAATTTCCCAAAAGACATGAAAACAACGAGTTCACAAAATAGATTTATTCAGAACCGGTGTAATTTATCAACAACATATGCAAATTAACTGAACTATTCAATATTAACAAGTTCTAAAGTCAACTGGATGATTTGGTGACTCCTTCTGAACAATTCCTATAATAATTAAGCGAGAGTGACGGTAGCTATAGCAGTAGTAATTTATAGCAATATGAGAAAGCAATGCGCAACTTTGATTACAAGTATCCAAATTATATATACAGTCGGGATACCATGATACCCCATAAACTATATTTCACAGCATCAAAACCAATTTTCATAAACTAAGCAAAATTTCAGTTATACATATATACATTCACCCAACGATGAATTTAGCGTTCCAAGCAAAGCGAACATTAATGAATAAAAGCACAAGCAAACTTAATCTGTCACTACCTGCCAAACACGAGCATGAATCGTGTTGAAAAATATCAGGGCCGAAATTAAAATGCATGGCGTTGAGTACCTACCGGCTTCAAAGTCCTCAGACCTCGGAACACCCTATAGGGACATCACACCAGTGATGGTGCCTGTTGTGATAGATCACCGAATTGATGTGTGGATTTCTGCCTCTAGGTTAGGTGCTTTCAAAGCTTGGAATCCGAATGAGGAAAATAAAAATGACCCAAAAAAAACCCTGAAAAAATAGTACCTATGCCTTAAAACCTTATATGGTTATTTAAACTCCCAACAGAACGTAATTCTAACACATGTCTGTCGGTTCACAAAACAAACAAGAAAATCACGACAATTACTTTCTAAAGACGAAAGACTGCAATTTCACCACAAAGAACAAGCTGAGGTGGAGGGTCAGCTGAATCTGCCCTACAGTAGTGTCTTTATTGAAACAGAAATGTTACATTAATCTCAATAAATACATATATACAAAGGTTAACTTACCCTGACTGAGGGGTTTTACCACTTCCGTGAACTGTAGAGAATTGCCACGTGTCACACAAGATGGTAACAACTTTACAGGATCGTGTACACGTTGTACTCTGTCGTCGTACAAAAAAAATACCACTAAAAAACCTCTTACGATATTAGTTCTGAATTGTATTCAAAATAACCAACCCATCAAATACACTATACAGCCTACAGAACTCTTCAATGGTGAAGTTCGAGATTATCCCAACTAAGGATGATTGGAAAATCATTAAACACCTCGAATTTAACCAATGTTTACTTCACAAAGACACGTTCCAGACGGGAGTGAACACCTTTCGACCTAATCGAAAATGACAGACCCCTACTTATCACTTCTATACATAGATGGCTCACGCATGTTCTAAATAATAATTCCAAGACAAACCTAAACATCCGACCATTACATATATTAGTGTCCTGAATTTCTAAATACTAGTTACTAAGATTATTCTATGTACAAATATATAATCTACTATATAATAAGTTTTCTCCAGTTACGGCTACTCAAGAAACTACAGAATCTCGTGACCTATAAAATACTATCAACTAGATTTCGAAAAAGATAGGCTAGATGTCCGACTCGAATTAGCTGATCGGAACAATGTTTACGTTCAGTGATTTTCGATTAAGGAAAACAAATAAACAATACCCAATACAGTCCAGGAACAGGAACACAAGAAGAAAATCAATTGAATGCAATAGAGGATCAAGAATACGAGATGGAGTTCATTGAATTCTTGACTTCCTATTAATTATCAGGAATAATAAATGAGTTTTTGTATTTCTTTGGTTTTAATTTCGATTCACGCAATAGTCCAGGAGCGGGAATGCAAGAAGAAAATCAATTGAATGCAATACCGGATCAAGAATACCAGGAAGACGACACCAGTCCAGGAACAGGAACGCAAGAAGAAAATCAATTGAATGAAATACAGGATCAAGAATACCAGAAAGACGATAAATATGTATTGCTCGTCTTGAAGAATTCGACAAAGACGGCAACATCATCGAGACTCGAATGCTTGACTCTGGGATGACGCTAACAATTTGATCTACGAAATGGAGTTCATTGAATTTTTGACTTCCTATTAATTAACAGGGAAATAAATGAGTTTTTGTATTTCTTTGGTTTTAATTTCGATTTACGCAAAAACGAATGTGTGTTGAAGTGAGTTTATTAGCACTATTTCGGTAGCGAGCTACCGAAGTGATGACATACTAGACAACACCTTACATTTCAACTTGTTCGATAGATGACCTATTAGTTTTGTAGAAATTCATATTGAATATAAAATAAAGTAAATAACTTCTGTCAAATTTCTACTAGGTTCCTACATTTCAAAAATATTTTCATTCACAAATCATTTATTGATTAGAAAGCAGATATCAATTTGAGTGGATGACATCAGATCAATTTCCGGAACTCATTTAATCTAGAAGGATCAATTTTGATTGGTCAATTCGAAGACTTTAAAAGGCCATACATGTTGAATAGGTTAATTACTTGTTGAAGAGCTGTAATAGATGCTGCAGAATGGAAGCAAACAAACGTGGTGTGAAAAGAGTTGCCAAATCCCAATCGACTGAGGGCGGAAAACCAAAGAAAATCAGGCTAACGCAGGAAAATTTGAAAATACCATGCGAATGGAATACATGCAATATTCTCTTCGACTCTTGGGAGAATTTAGACTCTCACTTGATGGCTCACATCGATACTGAGTCCGAATTGTTGGAATGTCAATGGGCTAAATGCGACCACAGGACAACCGCTTCTCATCTTCTGAGACAGCATTTATCGCACCACGGATATTTAGCAAAATTGACCACTGTTGGAGCTAATTTGGTGAATACAAATTCCTTATCCGTATGCAGGTTCGAGAAGGTTGTCAATATACCTATAGAAGAGACAGGATTTGTTTGTTCCTGGGAACAGTGTACTCTCGTGTTTTGGACAATATTTGGATTCATTAGCCATCTATATGAACATTTTAGCAGCGTTTCTAATGAAGCGGATGACTTGGAGAGGAATGTGTTCAGGTGTCGTTGGAGGAGATGCTCCTCGGCGTTTTCGGTGAAGGAGAAATTGAAGGAACATCTCCGAACACATTCCCAAGAAAGAATAATTAGATGTCCGTCGTGCTTTTCCACATTTTCCAACAATACGAAGTTTAGTGATCACAGAAACCGGCAACATAAAACCGTCTTTCAATGCCCAGAATGTCATAAATTCTTCAGCAGTGAGCGATTGTTGAGGGACCATGCCCGTACACACTCGAAACATCTTCAGTGCCACTTTTGTGAGATGACAGCGTCAAAACCGTCACATGTTGCCGATCATATAAGATATGTACATCTCCGAGTGAAACCAGTTATATGTCAGATATATAAAAGCACCTTCACGGCAAAGAGAAATCTGGTGAGTCATATGAAGACCCATTCAAAGGAACAACGACTGCTAGATCATGGAACAGGAACACACGAAGCAATACCGGATCAAGAATACCAGGATGAAGACATCAATGTGTTGCTCGTCTTGAAAAATTTTGACAAAGACGGCAACATCATTGAAACCCGAGTGCTTGACTCTGGGGTGACGCTAACGATATGATCCACGATATAAAGTTAACTGAATTTTTGACTAACTATTCAATTTCAATGTTAGTAACATTTGATATAACTGGTATTTTTGCAGGTACTTTCTCTAGTCCAGGAGCAGGAATACAAGAAGAAAATCAATTGAATGCAATACCGGATCAAGAATACCAGGAAGACGAGAAATTTGTTTTGTTCGTCTTGAAGAATTCGACAAAGACGGCAACATCATCGAGACTCGAATGCTTGGCTCTGTGATGACGCTAACAATTCGATCTACGAGATGGAATTCATTGAATTTTTGACTTCCTATTTGATATCAGGGATAATAAATGAGTTTTTGTATTTCTTTGGTTTTAATTTCGATTTACACAATAACGAATGTGTGTTGAAGTGAGTTTATTAGCACTATTTCGGTAGCGAGCTACCGCAGAGATGTCATACTAGACAACACCTTACATTTCGACTTGTTCGATAGATGACCTATTAGTTTTGTAGAAATTCATATCAAATATAAAATTAAGTGAATAATTTCTGTCAAATTTCTACTAGGTTCATCATATGTTACGATCCTTTTGTTAGGTTCACATTAACAGAATCCATTCAACAGTTGGTAATCGTGGTAATCTGAAGATAACCAGTTATTTTAGTTTTGGTATTGATTATTCAGGTAACATTTGATATACATGTATATTTACAGTATCTTTCTCTGGTCCCTATAATTAAATGAAAATTTTATTAAAACAACGATAAAAATAAAATAAAAACAACAATACAAATTAATTGGCGCTCCGGGGCGACTTCATTGACTCCAGTGGCGCATTTGCTTTTTCAGCTGCAGGAAAACTCGGAAAAACCTGCAGCACCACATCATCTGAAGATCTTGTTCTAACAATGTCCTCTCCAATAAATTCAATGCATTGCCAGGACACTTTGTGACACGACTATTGTCAAACTTATACCAATCCGTTTCTTCTTTGACCGAGGCGTAATAATAACCAAATTCAACGCCAGAACCACAGTGAACAATGACTGTATGAATATTATAATAGTGGTCTGTTAGGTTGAAATGTTCATCTATTTCGAACCTTCCAAAGAGTTTCTTGCTGCCGTTAGAGGTTGAGTCTTGTTTGAAAATCATCAGTGTTATTATTGATTGACTGGTGCCTCAGCTATACTTGTTTCTTTATAACAGTCAGTTAGTTTGGCGCATGTTTGACAATACAGTCGATCATCACCTGTTGAAAATTCCGTTTTCAGATAATTTAACAATAAGCTTTGCACGGACTGGTTATGTTACGTAACATCGATCCTAGTTCGTCTTTAATCCTCATACAACCAAGTTTAACTACCAATCGACGATAAAAGGTACCGACGGCAATCGGTCTTACTTCTCCATCCTTTTTCCGAAGAGCACGCAGTGAAGCGCCAAAAAGTATAGGACAAATTTCTGGAGAAACACTACCGGTAAAAATGAAGTTACATAATTTTGTAACAGAAGAAAGAAGTTTCTGTCCTGAATTTCCAGAGCTGTGACTGATGAGGTCTTGCATATGATTAGGGCGGAAAGAATCCAAACCACCAGCAGAACCAGAACGAAAAGATTTAATTGACTCCGATACTTCATGTTCTGAAAATTGGAAAACCGGAAACTCTGAAATATCGTATGGTAGTTGCGAATCCAGAGAATGTGTGGAGGAATCAGATCGAGGGTGTTTTGATCGGATAACTGAATGTGTGGATTCATCGTATTTGACCAAAATATCACTTGGGCTCAAGATTCTGATAGCTGACCTAATGTCACCATCAGCTATTTTACTCAAAACAAGCTCAGAAAAGTTTTGGTTATATTTCTTTTAATCGATTCGAAATGGAATGACATTGGTCTTGGAATTGAGAAGTTTGATGTTTTTCTTTATAAGAGATGCGAGAGAAGATCTACGGGAGTCCTTGGTATGTGGGATGGAGAACAAAGTACAAGGGAAAGTTAACAAGTTTTCCCAGCTTGTTGGAGAGTTTCTATGTAAACATTTTTCTATAATTTCGCAAAGGGCAGAGGCAGAGCAATTTCTTGCGGATTTGGGAATCCTTTTTATGATGTGACTGGATCGTTTCAATGAGGACAATTTTTCATGAAACGTAGTATTGAATGACGCATCTTTATTAGAATGAGGCAACAGAACAAAATCGACAGCTTGTGTGAAAGCTGATTCATTCAAATAGGATTTTGTATTAGAAATTTAATGAAATTTACCATTATGAATTTTGAGACCATTCGTTGTTTCAAAGGTTTTTTCACAAATTTTACAGAATTTGCTATCAAGAGAAAGGCCATCGTTAGCAGTCATTGAAATGAATGATATACAACTACGGTTTAGAACGAGCGAAATATGTGTTTCATATATAAAAGTTATATTTTAAGAATACCTAGCTTTTAGTTGAACTGGTCCACTCGAATTGAATGTTTTTTTCACTTCCTGAATTTGACGAACTTATTTTGAAATATGACAGTTATCATAAAATTTCGTCAAATGTAAATATTTTCCTTTTTTCGATGAAAACTGACCGAACTGCAAATTCTGTGGGTCTCTCTTATAGTTATGAATTGTGAATTATTTCAGCAGTGAAAAAAAACAATTTTTTCACGGTTAAAAACACTTATTTTCATGATGAAAGTTTTTTTTGACCTATATGGTATATATGTTAAATTAAAATTTAATTAAATTCATATGGAAACAATATAATTTTCCTACATTTCCAAAATATTTTCAATCACAGAACACGTATTGATTAGAAAGCAAATATCAATTTGAGTGGATGTCATCAGATCAATTTCCGGAACTCATTTAATCTGGAAGGATCAATTTTGATTGGTCCATTCGAAGACTATAAAAGGCCATACAAGTTGAATAGGTCCATTACTTGTTGAAGAGCTGAAGTAAACGCTGCAGAATGGAAGCAAACAAACGTGGTGTAAAAAGAGTTGCCAAATCCCAATCGACTGAGGGCGGAAAAACAAAGAAAATCAGGCTATCGCAGGAAGATTTGAAAATACCATGCGAATGGAATACATGCAATATTCTCTTCGACTCTTGGGAGAATTTAGACTCTCACTTGATGGCTCACATCGATACTGAGTCGGAATTGTTGGAATGTCAATGGGCTAACTGCGACCACAGGACTACCGCTTCTCATCTTCTGAGACAGCATTTATCGCACCACGGATATTTAGCAAAATTGACCACAGTTGGAGCAAATTTGGTGAATACAAATTCCTTATCCGTATGCAGGTTGGAGAAGGTTGTCAATATACCTATAGAAGAGACAGGATTTGTTTGTTCCTGGGAACAGTGTACGCTCGTGTTTTGGACAATATTTGGATTCATTAGCCATCTGTATGAACATTTTAGCAGCGTTTCCAACGAAGCGGATGACTCGAAGAGGAAAGTGTTCAGGTGTCGTTGGAGGAGATGCTCCTCATCGTTTTCGGTGAAGGGGAAATTGAAGGAACATCTACGAACACATTCACAAGAAAGAATAATTGGATGTCCGTCGTGCTTTTCCACATTTTCCAACAATACAAAGTTTAGTGATCACAGAAATCGGCAACATCAAACCGTCTTTCAATGCCCAGAATGTCATAAGTTCTTCAGCAGTGAGCGATTGTTGAGAGACCATGCCCGCACACACTCGAAACATCTTCAGTGTCCATTTTGTGAGGTGACAGCGTCAAAACCGTCACATGTTGCCGAGCATATAAGATATGTACATCTCCGAGTGAAACCAGTTATATGTCAGATATGTAAAAGCACCTTCACGGCAAAGAGAAATCTGGTGAGTCATATGAAGACTCATTCAAAGGAACAACGACTGCTAGATCATGGAACAGGAACACACGAAGAGAATAATTTGAATGCAATACCGTATCAAGAATACCAGGATGACGACAACAATGTGTTGCTCGTCTTGAAAAATTTTGACAAAGACGGCAACATCTTCGAGACCCGAGTGCTTGACTGTGGGGTGACGCTAACGATATGATCCACAATAGAGAGTTCACTGAATTTTTGACTAACTGTTCAATTTCAAGGTTAGTAACATTTGATGTAACAGGTATTTTTACAGATACTTTTTTCCAGTTCAGGAGCAGGCATGCAAGAAGAAAATCAATTGAATGCGATACCGGATCAAGAGTACCAGGAAGACGGTACCAGTCCAAGAACAGGAACACAAGAAGAAAATCAATTGAATGCAATACAGGATCAAGACCACCAGGAAGACGATAAATATGTTTTGCTCGTCTTGAATAAATCGACAAAGACGGCAACATCATCGAGACTCGAATGCTTGACTCTGGGATGACGCTAACAATTTGAGCTACGAGATGGAGTTTATTGAATTTTTGACTTCCTATTTAATATCAGGAATAATAAATGAGTTTTTGTATTTCTTTGGTTTTAATTTCGATTTACGCAATAACGAATGTGTGTTGAAGTGAGTTTATTAGCACTATATCAGTAGCGAGCTACCGAAGTGATGACATACTAGACAACACCTTACATTTCAACTTGTTCGACATATGACCTATTAGTTTTGTAGAAATTCATATTGAATATAAAATAAAGTAAATCACTTCTGTTAAATTTCTTCTAGGTTCCTACATTTCCAAAATATTTTCATTCACAAATCACGTATTGATTAGAAAGCAAATATCAATTTGAGTGGATGTCATCAGATCAATTTCCGATCAATTACTCGTCTTGGAGCTAGACAACACCTTACATTTCAACTTGTTCGATAGATGACCTATTAGTTGAATATAATATAATATAATATAAAGTAAAGAACTTCTGTCAAATTTCTACTAGGTTCATCATGTGTTACGATGCTAGGATCCCATTAACAGAATCCATTCAACAGTTGGTAATCGAGATATATTACTGAAGATAACCAGTTATTTTAGTTTTGGTATTGATTATTCGGATAACATTTGATATACATGTATTTTTACTTTCTCTGGTCCCTATAATCAAATTCATATGGAAACAATTTAATTTTCCTACATTTCCAAAATATTTTCATTCACAGATCACGTATTGATTAGAAAGCAAATATCAATTTGAGTGGATGTCATCAGATCAATTTCCGGAACTCATTTAATCTGGAAGGATTAATTTTGATTGGTCAATTCGAAGACTATAAAAGGTCACGCATGTTGAATAGGTTAATTACTTGTTGAAGAGCTGTAGTAGACGCTGCAGAGTGCAAGAAGAAAATAAATTGAATGCAATACCGAATCAAGAATACCAGGAAGATGACACCTGTCCAGGAACAGGAACACAAAAAAAAAATTAATTGAATGCAATACAGGGAAAAAATTAATTCACCCTTATAAGTGACAATAAGGCTTTAGTTTTCATTTTTGAACCAAAAAAGGGAGTACCTATCCGTATCAACGGGAGTTTTATACACAAGAGTTTTAAGGTGACCTCATAAAAAAAATATAAACTGTTGAGATCGGGGGATCTTGCTGGCCATTGCTGAGCTCGTCCGTGACCTATCCAACGATTAGGATAAAATGTATTTAAATGGTTTCAGACAATTACACTGAAATGAGCATGTACCATATTCGATTCCTTAACGCATCTTCCAATAACCCAGGTAAGTCTTCTTCGCGAAAGTGTAAATAAGAACGACCATCAAGGCGTCCTGGTAGAAAAAATGGGCCTATTAGATGATCACCTATAATTCCTGCCCATACATTAACCGAAAATTGGTGTTGGAAATGGGTTTCGGTTATTGCATGGGGATTTTCTTCAGCCCACACATGATTGTTATGGAAATTTTGAATGGCATTTCGAGAAAAATTTGCTTCGTCTGTGAACAAAATTTGTGTCTCAAACTGCGAATTTAGTGCAATACTTTGTAGATACCACTGACTGAAGTTCACACGCTGTGGAAAATCTCTGGGGAGTAATGCCTGCACTCTTGAAATATGGTATGAGTATAACAAAAAATCAGCCAAAATACGCCATAAAATTTGATAACAAATATCCAGAGTTCTAGCGATCTTCCTCGTACTCGTCTCAGGATGTTCCTCAATTTCTTGCAGCACCGCTTCCTCAATTTCAGGAGTTCTTACTACACGAGGTCTACCTTCCGGAGTCCCTTTCTTGAAACTACCAGTTTCCCCAAGTCGACGATGAATATTTGAGAAGGTTCGGCTATCTGGTAAGGCACGATTAGGATATCTTTCCTGATAAATGCGCCTGGCTTCTGTTGCATTACCATCGGCAAGTCCATATACGTAATGCATTTGCGCCATTTCCGCATTCGTATAATTTACCATATTTACTGATATTCAGAAAAACAGCGGACTACCAAAATAACTTCAATTACACTTCAAAATCAATCAAAACGCGCTGTGACAGTTTTTAACACCAACACCTTACTTTAAACCAACATCAATATTAGCTACTGACGTTTGTACATACAGAGAATTCGTTTTTTATTGCTATGGTGGGTACGCTGTTTTTTCTGCTTTTAATTTTTAAAAGAAATCACATATCGACAAACTCCATATTTCCAAGAGGTGCAGTTAATAAATTCTGCTACACGTCATTTATTCCAGGATAACTAAATTCATGTTTTCAAAAATTATTAAGCGGTGCTGCGTTATGACGTAATTTTAATTGAGAACAGTGCATCTGATAACAAACAAATACCTTTTAGATCCTCAATTATTTTGCAATGAATATGATCTCTTAGTTTGCTTTCAGTCGATGCACGATACCGCATTAGATGTTTAGAGAATTTATCCTTAAGTAAAGCGATTTTTAATTTTTTGAGCGAAAACCATGCGTCGGACAAAGAAAACTCAACAAATCAAATGTACTCAAAAATGTATGGAGATTTCAAAAATAATTTTCAATTCAAGATAAAGCAGTGGCGTAGTATTTTTTTCGCCAAAAATATAAATTTCAAAACTCGTACGTACGCCACTGGCAGAGAAAATTAAGAAAATTGTACATCAGAAAATGCGCCTTGAGGCATAGAACATATGTACCAAATATGCCAAAGATGTCTACAAAATTATCTCAGATATTATTGAAAAACTGATTATTTTTGAAAACTTCGCCACCATGTATCTCAAAAGTTAAGGCGTTTAGGACATACGTCCATAGGACGTTTTTTCCTTAAAATGGGTCTAAGAAGTACCTCCTTAAACATTAGCATCTGTTTAAGGAACACCCTGTATATCTCAGGAGCCAAGGCTCCTCCTCTCGTTCATTGGTGTTGATTCAGGATACATTTGGTTGAATTTTCTACAAGTTCTGGCGCTGATTTGATCACACTGTTCGTGTATAATAAATAATTTCATAAGAACTTCGTTTGAATAATCAATATTTGCATTCATTTTTGGCGATTTTTTGAAACACCGTCAATAATCATTTATCAATTACTTATAAAAGTCACCAAACTGTCATAAGCTTGATATTTCCACGGCTACCTAGAAATCAAATTTTCTAAAAATTATTTTTTGTACAACAGTTACTGAAAATCTCTTTGATAGAAACGCTTCAATGAGAATACCTACCAAAAAATCATTTTGAAAAATTCACACATGCAGTTCGTGCTATTGGTAATATTAAATCCCTGTGAAGTAGTATTCAGTCCAACTGTAGAAAGTCCTTCATGACTAACCAATAATCCTCCTTAAAATAACGTCAGTTGGCGTATGTAGTTGTAACATATGCCTGGTAATCCAAAGATCGTGTGTTCAAATCCCATGGACCCTATAATTTTTTTATTATCAGCAGTAACGTTATACAAAAAAATGTGTATGATACATTTGTTAAAAGTGATTTTATTTTGCTCGTGAGTTTGCTCCACCTGCTGACGCTCGTTTTGCAATAATCCCCACTCACAAAATAAAATGCCACTTTCAACACTTGTAGGTAAAACGTGAATAACTGTTTTTCCACAAAAACGGCTTTATTAAGAAAACTTGACGATTTAGGTATAGGGATGTATATCATCTTGAAGCATTTTTCACCATCTTTCAATTTATCGAGTAATATACAGGGGGTTTCATTTGAAAAGATGAACTTTCGACTACTTTTATGCACAATGGAAATAATATAATTTTAGCACGCCCTGTATGATATTTAGTAATTTCTTAGTGTTATTTGAATATTTCGAGTAGTCCAAACTATCATCAAAATATCAACTTTTCATGAATTGAGAGTACTGATGTACTTAATTTCAATTAAGGCTATGTTTTGGACCATATTTAGCACAATTTATTATTTATCTCGAAAACAGATAGAGATAGGTATAGGACGTTATTAACAACAAATTATTAAAATACTAGAGCAATTCCAAAAATGTATTAATATACGGGGTGTTCCATTTAAAAAAATATAATTGCTAGGACTTTTTGATAGACGTGGCAACGCCGCAATGCTGAAAATATTTTAGATTGATAGAACAGGTAAGGAAATGTGAGAGGTGAAATTTTCAGAAAAATCATGCTTTGCGTTTTCCAGAAACGTCTAACCTACCAAAGACCGTGAGTCACGCTGTATGTGTCATGATAATAGGCCTGTCTGTTAGTCATTCAATAGCTGCTTGAAGTTAGTCAAACTATAATACTTATTCCAACTCCTGATTGCCTCTTTCAGTATTTACAGTATTTACAGAATGTGCTTCTAATCAATAGGTAGAAACCATTTCGAATTTTTCTGTCTTAATTCTTCTGGATTAGTCATTACTTCACTCAATCAAAAAGTTTCGTATTTTTTATTGAAAGCATACATTAATTTATGATTATTTGTCCATTGAACAATTTATGGTCACAGTAAACTCTGGTTCATCAATACCATGATATCCATAGAACTTACGTTATGAATTGAACTGTATCATACAAAGAGAATTCATTTTCCAAATTAATACGTTCCTGAAAACTGTAATTTAGCTTATATTACTTAATAATATAAACTCAATTATGCTCCTGACGTAATCATTTATGTATTTCTTTAATTGAATTCACTGTTCGAATAAATATATTCTTGAAAACAGTAACGAAAATTTTATTGGTACCACAAATGGATTCATGTTCTTCATGTAATTTTTTTGTATTTCATTGATTTGATTCACTATTTATATACAATAATTCAATATCATAGGGGGTGCTTGTGATGTTTTTGTATTTTATCAATTCAATTCAGTATTCATATATAATTCAATATCATAAAGTTGGGGTCATTTTTATAATGAAAGCCAAAATTAAAAAATATTTTTTACTGAAAATTTTCTTTCGTACTTACTAAATACTTTAAAATATAGAGATTTCTTTGAAAATATAGAGAATATTAGAAAACACAACCTATTGAGAAAATGAAGAGGTAACACACAGAGAAAATGAGACTTTTATAAAGAAGTAAATTTTCTAATGCATGAAATGCAAGTAACTTCAGTTAAAAAAAATCTGTAGCACTGACAAAATTTTGAAATTCGAAATGAATGTCATCAAAATGAATACCAATATCTCGAATGTGAAGAAGATCCGGACCATCTGCATGAATGAACGGCTGGATCGCTATTTTGAAAGTTTTCGAAAAAGTTATATAATTTTCTCTCTTGAGAGTCCTTTATGGTGTATCTCATGCTATATCCAGTGCTTCTTTTCTTATTTTCTTTTTAAGTCACGGTCAGGCTAGTTGAAAATGTCGCGAAACAAAACTAGTTTTGAATTTCCCGAGCTCAGGGCAAGGACCGCCCACTTAGAGTAAACATTGAGAAAACATGGAAAAACGTTGGTTTTCCCAGGATATTTCAGCTTAGTTTTGAAAATTAAGATGTGAAATATCATTTCCTAAGCTATAGAAAAATCTTTTGCAAGATTAGAATTTCGAAAATTACTCGAGAGTTTGAAGCCGCGGTTGATATTTATTAAATGAATTCGAGTCTCTAGTTCGTTTTAGGACTAAATAGAGGCAGGAGTGGCTGGATATTTATTGAAGTACTTAACCATACTTTACGTTTGTCCAGGTTCCTTTTGGCACTCCGCCAGAGGAAAGCAGCCCAAATCCTGCAAAGGAAGAGCAGGTCTCTACTGAAGTTGCTCAGGCTCAGGTACCCTGTGGATACCAAATGGTGCCAACGAAGCAGCGGTATATCGAGCTTAAATTTGAGAGGGTCAAGACATCATTAGTTACGTCCTTCGGGTGAACTACTATCCTAACCGTTGGGACTTTCCAGGAGATACCTTTCTACCTTATCCTGCGAGCGGCCCTCATCCTAGGGTGCTGTTCAACCGTTAGGCTCCTTGTTCCTAAATCACTAGCTCAGTTCATCCTATAGGCCTTGGATAGGAAAGTAGTTTCGCGATCCAAGGATAAACTTATAAATATTACATTTCCGTGAATTCTTCCCTCTGACTATTTTCTTGTCAGAGTCATTTTAGGGAAACTTTGAAATCTAAATGCAAACTAGGGCAAAACACGCGCGAGCGCAGCTTGCAGAAAATACACCAGTGCAACATTGCGAGACCACAAGTTTTGGTCGAACCATTTTCCCGTCAGACACGGTTAGCCGCCTGAGTGCGACTTAAACGAACGGACGCGGAACCCCCCAGGAATCTTTATTCGCGGGAAGCAGTATTCCGAGAACTCCAGCAGGATCAGCTAGTCTGAGGCTAGGTTCTACTCAGCGTAGCCATTTTGCGCACGGGGACATCAGTGCCTCTCCCTTGGGCGCAGAGCGACAAACCCTGGGTATTGATGGTTTTTCAGCAAGTCGGGTAGCTAGAGAACTCGATATTTCACAAAGGACAGAGTCCTCAAACCGCGAAAACACGCCGCGAAATGGTTTACTTGTACTAAACCGTTTCAGGGCATTAGACACACCGAGTATTCTACGAATCGATCAAAAAACGTTCGCAAGAGAACGTCAGGAGACGTTACTAAGAGAAAATGGAACGTCTTCGAGAAGAGGTATTGTGCCACCAAGATTTAGCCAAAGCCTCGGTAGATAATAACATTATCCTGTGGTGGGTTAAAGGGCATGACAGGAGTAAAGGTAATCGCATTGCCGACTCTTTAGCCAAGGAAGCGGCTGGACTAAGAGTTTTAGGACCAAGTGGCACCCACGGCCTGATGACTTCGACAATTGCGGAACTAGTCAAATGTTACACCCATGCTCAATCCCTAAAGAGATGGGATGAAATCAAAGGATGTAATCTTGCCAGGATCACCTTGGGCGACCCTGGGAAGCTGGCGCCGAAGAAATATCTGGCGATGACCAGGAAAAATCTACGCCTTACAGTAGGATTTCTGACTGGCCACTGTCAGCTAAGGAAACACCTACATAATATGGGGCTAGTGGACACACCTCTATGCAGGATGTGTGAACAGGAAGATGAGACTGTCAGGCATGTCCTGTGCGAGTGCCCGGAGTTATCGTCATTAATAGAGTGTGTGTTCGGCGAGTCTTGGCCTACACCTGCCGATATAAAGGAGATGTCTCCCAGCGACCTGTCCACCTTCCTGGAAAGGACAGGATGGACGACGACCTAGGAGGACAACTCCTCGGGAGGATGTACAATGGGTCACATGAGGCCTAAGTGCGTGGGCTTACACTCACCCTCCCTACTCTACAGGTACAGATGCAGAAGAGGTATTGTCCAGGACAGGGAGTGAGCCCCAGGCCAATCTATGTCAATTGCTCGAGATGAGAGCATTATTGACAATACCGAGAGCGGCCTTGACAAGGGATCATTCTCATAGCGCGCCCCAATTAGGGCTCCGCGCGATGCTCAGCAAACCCCCTATTTCGAGATCGGCCCCAAAAACAACAAATTCGCGTTCCTTATCCGGAACAAAACGCAGAAATCGAAGATTTTTGCCGACGGCGACAACCGGTAGGAGTTTTTCCTACGGAGGTGTTACACACTTATGTGGTAACCCCAAGCCCAAGGATACACAGGGTGTACAGTCATCCTGTGGAATCCGAAATTCCGAGAGAATCATTGCCATTGTCAAACCCGACAAGAGATTCATGCGATAACGAACAGGACTCTCGAAACAATGGAAGTTTCGAAAGAAATACCGCCGGACAGAACTTTCGAAACAGGAAAAGTTTCGAGAGATACGGCGATGGACAGGATTTTCGAAACAGGGAAAGTTTCGGAAACAGCGATGAAAGGGAATTGGGAAACGACGCAGCACAGGTCGTCCGACGCCAGGCGTCGAGATGCCCCCAGGGGGAACACTTAGTGATCCCTGGGAGGAGAAGGATAAGTTGCGTGCAGGAGCGCCTCGTACCCGGTTCCAGCTGGATATTGGCGACCTAGCGGAAGAGCTAGGGGGTGGTGGAATGCCAGGGGGTCACCCTGAAGCCGAGAGAGGCTTGGGGGTAGCTTCATGGCGGGGCCAGTACCCCAAACAAACCCAATTCCTGAACCAGGAGCTGAGCGAGGCATACCAACCTCTCGTCGTACTCAGACAGGAGCTGAGTCCTTAAATCCCTAGGGCTCAGGTCTGGGAGGCCAGCTGGCCGGAACGACGAAGGGTAAACGCGGCAGAGGGAGGCGGCGTCGCAGGACATGCCCCCTCAAATCAACCGTTGTACCCTTACGGAGGACAGAAAGATGTATCCATGAATGCACTACAGTATTGTAGCATTTTCGCTTTCTGAATTCAATACAGAATTGTTATTCTGTTCACGGAAATTCTGGATTAATTACTTTCAGTAATGTTCGTTGAATCGGCTAGAGTTTTCAGTATGCTCTTAGTGTCTAGTATTTAATTTTTTTTCGACTCAAAACACTTTCACGGTATAATTCCCAACCGTCTATGATTCCATCTTTGTCAAAACAATATTTGAAATCGTGATCAATCTGAAAAATGGAGAAGAATTAGAAAAAATGAGATGCAGGGGACACAAGTTTTATATTAGACAATGGGTGGGACGGTAGCCTGGTGGGTTGACGTGGGTGATTTGCTTCACTCACCCAGTCCATCGCTGTTTGAACCATTGGTTCGAACCGCAAGGTTGGACCATCGATTTTCATTTCCTATTGTCCAACCCGTGTTCGACATCACACGTTAAAAAGTAAGACCTCATTGATCCTTAGCTCGTACAAGTTTCGACTTTTGAAAGTTGTCGTTTGTAGGAGGGCGACAGCTGGTTAACGGAGAAACATATTTTTCAACAGACAGATATCCTGAGGGGGCTGTGTGGAATGGCTGTGGTGTTTTCAGATGCTTTGACCTGGGAAATGCGGTGTTTTACCCATGTTTTTCAGCAGTTGTTGAATTTCATTTTTCTGAAATTGTTATATTTAAACAACCTACAATTAGTGAGTTTCATTTGATTTAATTGTAATAAGAACATTTTTTAATTAAATGAAATACATTTTTTTTGGAAAAGAAAGTTTTTGGCTCTCTACTACTCCATCTGATACAAAAAAAAGGGATGAGAGAATCTTCCAAAGAAAGGAAGGAAGTAATCAATTTGAAACTCTATACATGAATGCGTAGATCATGCAAAGAAGTAACTTTCAGACACAAACTGAAAGAAAGTCCTCCTGAAACAGCTACTTTCATATAAACATTGAATTACACGAGAGAAAATAATTCTTCCGAAACAAATACTTCTATATGAACACTGAATTATACAGAAGATACTTTTCTCTACTCAGTTTGTATTTCAAAGATTTGTTGTGGAATAAGAATCAGATATCATTCACATGAGTTCTACTTTGAATGAATGGTAATAAATTGTACTCACATAGAACACTGTCACCCTCACTGGTATCCACCGATGTTTTGCCTTAAGACACTTGCCCTAAGGCTCTTCAGTACCAAATTGGATAACATTATAGAAAATACACACACTTCATTCATGAATTACGATTTTGAATGTCACGGAATAAGCTTGATCTGCTTATGTCATCAAATAGGTGAATGAATGTCATTATGATGTCATCGATGACATAAGCAGATCAAGCTTATTCCGTGACATTCAAAATCGTAATTCCTGAATGAAGTGTGTGTATTTTCTATAATGTTATCCAATTTGGTACTGAAGAGCCTTAGGGCAAGTGTCTTAAGGCGAAACATCGGTGTATACCAGTGAAGGTGACAGTGTTCTATGTGAGTACAATTTATTACCATTCATTCAAAGTAGAACTCATGTGAATGATATCTGATTCTTATTCCACAACAAATGTTTGAAATACAAATTGAGTAGAGAAAAGTATCTTCTGTATAATTCAGTGTTCATATAGAAGTATTTGTTTCGAAAGAATTATTTTCTTTCGTGTAATTCAATGTTTATATGAAAGTAGCTGTTTCAGGAGGACTTTCTTTCAGTTTGTGTCTGAAAGTTACTTCTTTGCATGATCTACACATTCATGTATAGAGTTTCAAATTGATTACTTCCTTTCTTTGGAAGATTCTCTCATCCCTTTTTTTGTATCAGATGGAGTAGTAGAAAGCCAAAAACTTTCTTTTCCAAAAAATTAATCACTCCTAAAAATACCCCTTCAATTCAAAAGAAATACATATATCATTAAAAATTGAACAATACCTATCACTAATGAAGGAATAAAATAATTCATTAAAACCAAAAAAAATATCAAATTCAATAAAAACTAAAAAGAGAAATTCAGTAAGATTCCAGACGCTGAACGTAAAAGTAGCAACCTTATTTAAATAGGTCATATCGCTTTTCATGTAGAACAACAAATAAGGAACTCGCGTTCCCTGGGGTTTCAATACGTCTTCATTCTGCACGGTCTTGACCGAAGAATCGTCGTACCTAATCCAGCAATTGTAGCCGATGTGGAAGGCATCGGTCACGTAGTGTCCAATGTTGGCATTTTTGCCTTCATGGTAAACGACGGCGAATAGCTTGTATTGTCTGTCTTTTGGAAACTGTGTTTCCGACGATATCAAAGTCGAATCAAACTTCTAGTCGAATTCAAAATCAAAAGCTTTGATAATCTTCGTGCAACGGTAGTTGCTGTATTTAAAAAACTTCAGATGCATAATAAGGATAACGGGAAGTTTGCAGAGCGTAATTTGCTCCCAAGCTTCGACCTTCTCGTTTGTTTTCGACGAAGTCACTCCCTCTAAAATGTTCTTGGAGACGAGAGACGAGTACCTTAAGCGCTTCTCTGACGGTCTTCACTTTCTCAATGTTGAGTGGCAGGTTGAGGAAAGGCTGGGTATTCTCAGTAATGTGGTCCACGTTGCGATGAATGCTCGACTTTAGTTGCCCCCCGAAGAAGTCACTTATCGGTGTATTGGTGAAGTCGATCCTTCTGGTTGAATGTCCTTTATTTTTCGCTTCCATTAAGTTCCATTTATTACTTTAATCACTGCTCAAAGCAGAGTCAACGAGAGGTTTTTCATCTTCAATATAATATTCAACCAACTCATTTAGCTCAAACATTTCATCATTGAGTCCATTCAAAAGAAAACCTAGAAACTCTTCTGCATCTTGTTGTCTACCATCGATCCAGTCAGTCCGCATGTTATGCAACATTTTATAAATCCACGTCTGACCGAATGGGATGCCAGTGTTGATTGAAACAGTTTAGTCATTCTTGGAATTTTTATCTACTCTCCCGTCTTTCTTCAAAAAGTAGGAAGGTAGGTGAACAAACTGTTCCACAAAACGGCACATTCCAAATATAACCGGGGTAGATGTCATTCTCTCGTTCGAAGAGATGTTTTTACTCAGACTATTTAGTAAGTTGTAGAGTGGTGGACATGCAATCAGGGCTTGCAAAATAGAGTTGACATAACAGTGATTGTTTTGATTGAGCAGACCCCTTGGCTGCAAGTTCACTGCCCTACCATCGATCATATATGTGAATAGAAACATGCCCATCCTATAACAGTCTGGATCTACAAACTGGTGGGACCTTCTGGAGAGCTTGAAGGGACATTAGGAAAAATTGTGTTGAACACGTTTTCGGCATCCTGGTCAGTAGCGATTTCGTCAAAATTGTTGACGGGTTCAAACATAGGCGAATGATGGTGGCTCATCGTCGAGAAGATCATAGTGTGCGGGTAGTTGGCAAAAGGTGAAGATTTGGCTGTTTGTTGAATCACTGCAAAATTTTCCTGGATTTGAACATTTTTTTTCTTCTGCATTTGTCCTTTTATGATGTTGAAACTGCTAGTGTTGAGTTTGCCTGTTAAGTCTTCTTCTACAATTATTTTAGAACTAAAGTCTGATTTACCCTCATTAACGTTTGGATAATTTTTAACGGAAGAAGCTGGGGATAAATCTGTAGTATCATACCAATTTAGTGGGCTAAAGGAAATTTTATCAAGACTTTGAGAAGGAGAAATGGTGCCAAGGATTGATGCAATCCTTGCAATCCTGATTCGTTGTATAAGAAATGATCTTGCTACGCAATATTACTACGCAATATTCCGCATCTTCTTTAGGCTTGTCGCCCACTTGTCCGGCACGGCACGGCACTGTCCGTCGCCTGATGGCGACGGGTTGTAGCATCGCCACTTGTCCAGCTATAGCCAGCATACTGAAGGCACTCTTTCTTCGATTTCGAGGGAATTTCAAATTTCAATTGACATCAAACGGTGACAGAAACATGTCTATCACTATTTGTTTGAAGGTGATCGACAATGTGTCATGATGTATTTCACTAGTTAGGATTTCCATTGTCTAATATATAAAATGATTTGAAATCTCTGAAACAACCAAAAAAGAAGAATTGAAAATAAATAGCTGTAAATAACAATTATATTAAGCAAAAAAAACCTGAAATGAAATAATAGTGAAATAAAATACAAGTAAAAATAAAACAATTGAACAAAAAATAACAATAAAGAAATACATAATGAAAATAAAGATAAAAATAAAAAAGTTAAGAGATTTTAAGTCAAGTTAGTTCACGACGTTCCGATTGTTAGTATCCATAATCGTCTTCGGGTGATGACTGGACTGATTCTTCCGACAGATGACTATTTATGGGTCGTTCGAGTACTTTCACTTATCACGCTTCACTGCTTCAGTGGGTGATGACCGTTTGAAGGGAGGTAGCCATTTTTCGCTTGATGATGGGTTTCCATATGTTGCGTATTTCCACGCTGGCTTAGCTGAATACGTTGTTGGACAACATTTATGCGGCTTCCTTGAATTTTCTCCTAAACCAATGTTCCTCTCTTTGTAAGATTTCAGCTTGGGACCACTCGATGTTATTTTGATGGGTCCAAACATGGTCTGCTATTCCTGATTTGCTGGTTTCCCCTCGCTGTGTGTGTTTCTTGTGCTCGGCAATGCCAAGATTCAATGACCTCTTAGTTTCACCAATACAGGATTTTCCGCACTCACAGGGTATCCGGTAAATGCAATTCTTGGAATCGCAGTCCGCGTTTGGGGGCCTGGTTTTCGTGAGGCTGCTACGGATAGTGTTACCGGATCTGAAGCAGGTTCTGATGTTGTACTTGGAACCAATTCTGCGTATTCTCTCCGATAATCCTCTGATGTAGGGAAGTGCAAACACGGTTTCTCTTCCTTGCTAGGCTCCTGCTGTCTTTTAACCAAAATATTTTCTACCATTGCTTTGGAGTAGCCATTTCGTTGAAGATCGTTTTTGATGATGCCTAGTTCTATCTCGACACCTTCCTTCGTGTTACAGAGCCCGAAAGCACGGTCTAATAGATTCTTGATGATTCCTTATTTAGTGGTTGGATTTGTGGTTCAGATACTGTCCCGTGTGAGTGCTTTTTTGGTATACAGATGTTTCCCACTTAGTGTCGGTCCTCTTCACCAAAATGTCTAAGAATGGCAATTCGTTGTGGATTTCCTTCTCCATTGTGGAAGTGATAGAAGGTCTCACGCTGTTGATGTGTTTCAGGAAGGCGTCTAGTTCAGTATTCCCATGGTTCCATATTATGAAGGTGTCGTCAACATATCTCAACCTGACTCGAGGTTTCTTGTGGGCTTCTTCAATGGCCAGAGTTTCAAACCACTCCACATATATGTTGGCTTCGACAGGTGAAAGTGGCGATCCCATTGGCAGTCCCTCATCTCACGTAAAGAATTCGTCCTTCAGTTGGAAATAACAGTTTTGTACATAGCATCCTAGTAATTCCATAATTACTTCTATAGGTAGATTCGTTCTCTCTTTCAGGTTCCCGTCTTCGGATAGCTTTCTCTGTATAATTTGGAGTGCTTCTTCGACCGGAACGTTGGTGTAAAGGCTGTCCACGTCGAAACTAATTAGTTGATCTTCCTGTGTAACGTCAATTGACCCTAGTAGTTCGACAAAATGCCTTGAATTCTTCACAAAAGACGATGTTTTTCCTTGTAATGGTTTTATTATGGGAAGTGAAAATCTAGACGAATTTTGAGTAGCCGAACCCCTGGAGCAGATGATCAGTCTAAGCGGAACGTCCTTCTTGTGGATTTTGGGTAGTCCATACAAGTGAAGAGACTTACTATTGTGCGGTGTTAGCGATGATCTTTCTTTGTCGAAAAATGTCTATCACTAGCAGTTCTGACGAAGAAGTCGTCATTATAGTGGCCGTATTATTGAATGTAGAAGAAAAGAGTCACAAATAAGAATATTGTGGGTCCATTCCAGTAATCAAAAGAGGGCAAATCTGGGGGAGTTTTATCATCTTCTCAACGAACTGAAAGAAGACGAGGAGAAATTTTCCCAGTATTTCGAAATGACTCCAGGCAAATTTTCAGAACTTCTGTAATCCTAGAGCCTACTCTAACAACCAACTCAATTTTTCCTCGTCCATTTTCATAGGTACCATCTGACACTGTGCTGTCAACTGATGGAATAGAAAAGGTTGATGCTGGCAAGCGCTGGCCGGCGACGCGCTCACTTGGCCAGTCCGTCACAGCACGTATCGTTATTTGCCGGACAGGATCGGAGAGCTGGAATCCTTTCCGGCAGCTGTGCCGTGCCGGACTAGTGTGCGGTTATCCATTCATTTTTATTGTTTAAATCCTATTGAACGTGGACAACTCCATTATGAATACTGCAACGAGGGAAAAGGTTCTGAGGCCATGTTTCATGTCTGGAATAAGCCTGCAAATGGAACGATTGATGCTGACTACGTCTCCACGATGGCCAATCCGTCAGTATGAAATCGATACACAGTAAGAGGTCTTGAATTGACGAAAGTCAATTGATATGATCAGGAGATTGTCGATTACAATACTCGATTTTCTGGAATAACTGCGCAGCACATGACCGTGAAAAAATATCAAGACTTTGAAAGAACTACAGAAGGGTTGCAGAAACAATTCTCATCGGCCACGCCTTGGAAAATGATTTGAGAGCTTTGAAAATTTTTCTTTGCAACATTGTGAATACTGCTCAAGTCTTCCGAATCGACTGTCGCAGAAAGAATTGGCGGCGACAATTTTAAACTGCGACGTACAATCAGGCAAACTAGGTCTCGACAATTATGAAGATGCTGTCACATG
Source organism: Leptinotarsa decemlineata (assembly GCF_025532065.1). Taxonomy (NCBI): domain Eukaryota; kingdom Metazoa; phylum Arthropoda; class Insecta; order Coleoptera; family Chrysomelidae; genus Leptinotarsa; species Leptinotarsa decemlineata. The sequence continues at coordinate 6,209,478 of NW_027412703.1, read as the reverse complement.
CATGAAGCTCATGTTTCGGAAAGTAACAGATTTCAAATATGATCATCCTTGACTGAAATAATTGTAGCTCTGATTGTTATCAACTATACAATATATTTGTTTATGAAATTTCACGAAGTTATTTTGGTTTTTTTGTATGTTACCAATGAAATACTCTTCTGAATGAAATTGTAGGTGATAAATGAAGTAAATATTCGTTTTGAGGGCGATTATGAAGAAGTTTTGAGTGCACTCGAGTATTTTGATGCGTAGATTACGAATTCCAATAAAAAAGCGGCGCTCTCCCTTATTTTCAAAGTTACGGCCCTTCAACCTTCCCATATGAGGGTTTTTGTACGTCAGCTACACCTGAAGATGCTTTAGATTCAGCCATGCAGGGCCTTTTTGCCTCTGGTTTTGGTGAAACCTCACTTGAGCGCAAACGTTTGCTAAACCTGCTCATCGGGGGTTAGTTCCCCCACCTGTGACAGATTCTGCGTACGCCGCAGCTCTCGTTCCTGAACTGAATTTACAGGTAGGTCCGTTGGAGTCGTAAACTCGACATCCATCTCCTCTGTAGACTCGCTCCTGAACTGAATTTACAGAGAGGTCCGTTGGAGTCGTAAACTCGACATTCATCTTCTCTGTAGACTCGATCGTGAACTAAATGTACAGGAAGGTCAGTTGGAGTCGTAAACTCGACATCTATCTCCTCTGTAGATTTGCTCGTGAACTAAATGTACAGGGAAGTCAGTTGGAGTCGTAAACTCGACATCCATCTCCTCTGTAGACTCGCTTCTGAACTAAATTTACAGAGAGGTCCGTTGGAGTCGTAAACTCGACATCCATCTCCTCTGTAGACTCGCTCCTGAACTGAATTTATAGAGAGGTCCGTTGGAGTCGTAAACTTGACATTCATCTCCTCTGTAGACCCGCTCGTGAACTAAATGTATAGGAAGGTTAGTTGGAGTCGTAAACTCGACATCTATCTCCTATGTAGATTCGCTCGTGAACTAAATGTATAGAGAGGTCAGTTGTAGTCGTAAACTCGACATCCATCTCCTCTCTACACTCGCTCCTGAACTAAATTCACAGGGAGGTCAGTTGGAGTCGTAAACTCGACATCCATCTCCTCTGTAGACTCGCTCCTGAACTGAATTTACAGAGAGGTCCGTTGGAGTCGTAAACTCGACATCCATCTCCTCTGTAGACTCGCTCGTGAACTAAATGTACAGGAAGGTCAGTTGGAGTCGTAAACTCGACATCTATCTCCTCTGTAGATTCGCTCGTGAACTAAATGTACAGGGAGGTCAGTTGGAGTCGTAAACTCGACATCCATCTCCTCTATAGACTCGCTTCTGAAATAAATTTACAGAGAGGTCCGTTGGAGTCGTAAACTCGACATCCATCTCCTCTGTAGACTCGCTCCTGAACTGAATTTATAGAGAGGTCCGTTGGAGTCGTAAACTTGACATTCATCTCCTCTGTAGACTCGCTCGTGAACTGAATGTACAGGGAGGTCAGTTGGAGTCGTAAACTCGACATCTATCTCCTCTGTAGATTCGCTCGTGAACTAAATGTACAGGGAGGTCAGTTGGAGTCGTAAACTTGACATACATCTCCTCTCTACACTCGCTCCTGAACTAAATTCACAGGGAGGTCAGTTGGAGTCGTAAACTCGACATCCATCTCCTCTGTAGACTCGCTTCTGAACTAAATTTACAGAGAGGTCCGTTGGAGTCGTAAACTCGACATCCATCTCCTCTATAGACTCGCTCGTGAACTAAATGTACAGGAAGGTCAGTTGGAGTCGTAAACTCGACATCTATCTCCTCTGTAGATTCGCTTGTGAACTAAATGTACAGGGAGGTCAGTTGGAGTCGTAAACTCGACATCCATCTCCTCTGTAGACTCGCTTCTGAACTAAATTTACAGAGAGGTCCGTTGGAGTCGTAAACTCGACATTCATCTCCTCTGTAGACTCGCTCCTGAACTGAATTTACAGAGAGGTCCGTTGGAGTCGTAAACTCGGCATTCATCTCCTTTGTAGACTCGCTCGTGAACTAAATGTACAGGGAGGTCAGTTGGAGTCGTAAACTCGACATCCATCTCCTCTGTAGACTCGCTCCTGAAATGAATTTACAGAGAGGTCCGTTGGAGTCGTAAACTCGACATTCATCTCCTCTGTAGACTCGCTCGTGAACTAAATGTACAGGGAGGTCAGTTGGAGTCGTAAACTCGACATCCATCTCCTCTGTGGACTCGCTGGTGAACTAAATGTACAGGGAGGTCAGTTGGAGTCGTGAACTCGACATGCATCTCCTCTGGATATAGAAAGTATACACTTTTTTATTATAGAAAGTGTACAACACTCAACGTGTTCGCGTAGAGCTAATAACGGTTCATACAACTGAAGTTAATTGTTCTTGAATACGATTCTAACGAAAATTGTGACTAGTAATATAATATTGTTAATTTCTTTGTATCAAATCTGTCTATACTCATTTCGTAAAATGCAGAGATACTCAAAATAATAAAAGAACCAAGGGTTCACTGAAGTTTATAACGAAACATGCATAGGCAACTGATTATGCATGTTTACGCGATTAGAATTCTTACTATAAGACCATCCCTGAACCAGAACCTAGGCTTCTTTTTACTAGATGCCGCCACACGCCTAATTCAGGCATTTTTAAATTTGAAATATAAAGGGGTTTTTTGCCTGTAAAATAACATTTTTTAATTTCTATTAACTTCATCGTTCTTCGCTAAAACTTTCTATTTATTGTATCGACGCGACGTGATCATCTAAACTTGGCAAAACCGTGAAACTAGTAGCAAAAATTTATTTTTGAATCGAATCGGAGGTAATGGAGGTAATGGGCTTCCTATTTTTAGGTAAGTAAGACCTATGTAATCAAAAATATTGCTTTTATTATACCCAAAGCATCCAAGTTTTTTCTTTCGTTTAAATGGAAAACGGTACATTCTCTTAGGTTTTTTATTGTGAAAAACTTGCTTACATCAGTAGTTGTTTACAGCTGATTCTCGGCCTCCCCCCACCACTATGACGTATTAATTGCTTTTTTTATTGGTTGTTGTTTGGTGAAGTCAAGGTGATGTGACCTTGAAGGGTGTGGTGTATGGATCGTTCAGAATTTTTTTCCCGGTTCTAATCCTCCCCCCACCAATATGACGTGTTATTTGCTTTTTTTGTTGTGCAGTGAAGTCAAGGCGTTGTGACCTTGAAGTGTCTGGTGCATGGATCGTTCAGATTTTTTTTTTCATATGAGATTTTGTGTGTTTATGTGTGTGTGTGTGTGTAGGAGAATGCACGGTACAGGGTTTCATCATGTGCTTGTTTGTCTATGTACAAACATACGTCTGCATACTTCGAAGATCCTCCAAGTAATTAATGCTCCATCGGTGTGAGGGCAACAAGTTAGTAGTGGAGTGACGCCACGGCAGCCGAGGACCGTCTGCCTAACGTCTACCCTCTCCGAGACAGCAACGACCACTGCTTGCTCGTACCGGCAACTGTTATCGCATCAAGTTGGGAGATGGGCTTGGCTGTGACGTCAGGCATCTCTAGTGGATAGCAACTAGCAATGTGAACCTTTCACGGTTTCATGGTGGGGGTGACTCGCACTGTTTAATATAAAAGAAATGCCTGGCACACTATGAAATCAGTAGACGAATATATCTGCAGCAGTTAGCAATTGGTAGAGTGTTATTCAGTTCGTAATAGAAGGAAGACGGTGAGTGTATTTGTCTGTTGGAAATTGTTTATATTTTCATATATATTTTCATCATGTCCGTTTCAAAAGTAGACTTGAATAAAATTAATAATTTGATTGTACAGGAGGTTGAAATAGTAGAGCAAAAGGCCTTATCATCATTGCCAATTGATGAAGTGTTCATAATTAAAAATATGTCAACTTATTCTACACGATTTGGTAAATCAATTTTATTAACTTTGCAAGATGTGAGCAATGATAAATTATTTAAAACATGGCTACCAAAACGTATTTCGTTGCAATTCAGTGATGACGATATATCTTGTATCAACTCATCAGGTGGTAAATATACGATGATGTATTTAGGACAGAGCCAACAAAGTTTTGCTGGCATGAAAACGCGATCTCTAGTCAAATTCAATATAATTGAATAATAATAGTAATAATTTATAGTGAATTTCTTTAGGTCATAGCTTACGAAGTTTTTTTGGTGTGAAAACGCTAACTCTAGTCAAATTCAATATGATTGAATAATAATAGTAATTATAATGAATTTCTTATTGTTTTATAATATTCATATATTAGATGATAATAATTATATGGAAATATAAACATTACTAACTTAGTTGAATACACTCACTTTGTAACTACAAGTAAAATGGGAATGTGAGTATTATATCACTGAAAAATTGGAGGTTGCTTATTGTTTTTTTTTATTCAATTTCAGTTCCACCATTTAAAGATGTGGATGCAGTACGCAAGTCAAGATTGGGTCGATGTTGTAGATCTCAAATCATCGGTTCAACATTTGTCGTCTAAATTGAAGGTGTTGGGTGATGGAGCCGAACATGCAAGCAATTATGATATGAGTGTATGCTATGATGAAAAACAAATCGAATTATGCCTTCGTGATGCTGAGAACTATTGGAGTGGTGCAGAAGTTTGTAACAAATTTTTGGATAATGAATTGGAATTGTGGCAACTTTGTGATGTTATGATTGAACTGAACCTAAGAAGATTCCTGTATAGCCTCCAACCATACTTGCCAGAATGGATTATTCATCACTTTGAATTGAATGATGAAAATCGAGAGGAAATTGAAGATGGTCGCGAAAATGATGATTATGAGGAAGAAGTTATTTTAGATAGTCTGTATGTTCCTGTAAATCATAAATAATGTCAAATAAAAAACTTTGTATTATTTTCATGTTTTATTTATTTAAATCTCATGAAATACAATAGAAAATGATTACAAAACAATAAATATGATATAAAATACAATACATGATATAAGTCAGTTACAAATAAAAAAAAAAGATCATGAAACAGTACATGATAGAGTGAAAAAAAAAGTGTCAATATCTGCTATGAACTGAACCATCCAATGCATTGTATGTTAAAACTGTATCATGCAAAATTAATGCATATACTTTAGTGTTGTCTGGAAACTTGGTCTTCCTCGTCTCAAACTCAATCTTTATATCAATAGTTGATGATTTTGTTGCATTCGGTTGATGAGAACAATCGATGACGAATAGTGGATTCTCTCTAAATTGTCCAATGTCCATCAGAGGTTCACTCATATCTTTATCATAATAACTTCGCTGGAAACTCTCAAAAGCATAATAAGCAGGAGCATCAAGTTTTTTATCGAAATTCAAATTCCAACGCTCATATGGATAAACTTCAGAATTCAAGTATACTCGAATACTATTGATATCAGCAGTTGTGAATTTTGTAATATCCTGTGTTCTATCTTCAGATGTGGTAGTACTTTGGAATGCGATGATGACAAAACGAGGAGTTTCCAATGCGTCAGTTGTTTTGATGGCCCATATGTCTGAAAAAGTCCCACGTAATGATGGTAGTTCATAGAGGTCCCAAATACGATACGCCAACTTGATTTTGGCATTCAGACCGCTTTTGTTTATTCTACTCAAAAGTTTGAGCTTGTGTTTATCATCTGGTACAATATGTCTTATTTTCCATTCGATTTTATTTATTTCCAAATCAGCATCAACCTCACCTATATATGAGTTTTTGAATGATCGAGCGATAATCAAAATCAATTCCTGTTTGGCATTCAAGATACTTTTGTTGTAATCTTCAGCAAAACCCATCAAATATTTCAGTGGTAGTTTTCCACTAAAAACATGACTGTTTGTATCCAAGATATCTTGCTTCAATTGTGAAAGTCCCCAACCAGATGTCAATAATGTGTTAGCATGAGATTGTCCAAATGATATCATGGTTTTCATTGTAGATGTTATCCCAGGTTTTCTAACAACAGCCACTTGTTCACCACCCATTTCATAACGAATTTCGTCAAAGAGAAATGCAATTGCATTATTCGAGAGATAGCATGTTTTCGCTACATCTTTGGGGGTGAATTTACCTTCTATGTAAATGAAGCTCTCGGCAATATCTAGTATAACATCTTGATTATTGATTGCAATTCTGATTTCATCCGAATTCCTGAATAGCGGTGATCCATAGGGCTTATATGTGTGCTCATGTAAACTTATGAGAGAATGATCGAGCACTGGTTCATTGAATATATTCAACTTTTCATTGTTTGTTTCGAGCACCATTGTTATTTTCTCACTTTCAATCCAATCGATTTCAAAAATTTAAGATCACTCACAGACAGAGCGTTATGTGCTAACTGTTTAGCATACACTTGTGGAATGAGCTTCTTTTTATGCACACCTTTCTTTTTGATAGTGCAACTCGTTTGGGATTGTTCAATGCGATTTTGTCTATTATAAATGAAACCCATAACAACAGTTATTCGATTTTCTTCAATTCCAAAATGATGAAAATCTCTTCTTCACTTCCAAAATCGATAAGGTTATTTTTTTCATCCAAAATACGCACTGTAATGTTGTGAATCAATTGACGACCTTCTGGACTGACAGGCATATATATAATACTGTGTGGTTCTTTAGTAAGATTGTAGCCAGGTTCAACATCAATATCGAATGAGAAAAGAATGTGGGATTCTTCACCATTTATATATGAACCAGATATTATATTGCAATCTAAGCGGATAAGTCTCACAGTTGTAATGTTTATTGGTAATGATGATTCATGTATCTGATTTGGTGGAAATATTTCATGAGGGAACCCCATCATTTCTGCTATTGAATTTGGATGTGTCAGATCAATTTCATATTTGGATCGCATTTCACATTTGAATGTATTATTATTGGCGTGTAGATAGAAAATATCATCTGCAACGACATCATTTGGTTTTTTATCATGAAACAATCTGAACATGATATGTTTCTGTATGACGGCATTGATCTCTTCTATTTCATAAGCACCACATGGAATTTCAATTGTCAACTTTTGGGGTATCGATGAGTTGTCATTACTGATTCTAAAACTAACTAAGTTATTAGCTTCAGTTATATTATTGATTGTATTGCATCCATAGAATCCCAAAAGTCCTAATCCATAACGACTGTTCCTATCCAATTCAATTGGTGGAAAAAAATCCGCACTCAAGACACTTGTCCCGACAGCTTGTAGCTCGAACTTTCGTGACATGACTGATGAATATTTTGAAACACATTTCAATTTATTATTGTACACAGCAACAGCACATTTGAGACAATTTACACTTTTTGGAAGGTGTTGTATTGTAATAAGTATCATTTTTATTGAAACCAATATTCACATCCTCTATATTACAAATACAACACATAGATTTCCGAGGTATAGGACCGTCATTAACATCCGATTCTTAATTTTGATCGTGGTGGTGGTGCTCATAACAATATCTATGTTTCATTATATCGATGTCATCTTGCAGATGCTTAGGCAACTTTTCCCAAACATATGCAATCTCATGTGCAACACATGCAAGTATCACTTCCTTAGGCATATTTACAAGCATCACTTTATCCATTTTTTTCAAGGTACCATATTTTGAAAACATTCTAAGTGAAAACCCCATTCCCTTGATAGCCTCCCGATCCAGTTTTGGTGTTGAATCCATTTTTATTTGGAAAATTATTTAGAGAGAAACTGCAAGCACAAGTGACCACAGAGAACTGTATTAAATTTCTGTTGTCGATCATAGTTATATTTGATTTTTACATTCGAACATTTTCGAAAGAATCGAGTCAATTCCAATGGTGGGGGTAGATCTCCAAAACTATCGAAATATGTGACTTCTTTCCCACATTTTTATATGCCACCCAATGTGTTCCTGGTCCACTTATTCCATCTAAATTAACAGTAGCTGTCTCGTTTTGTTTTGGACCTGAAGATGGTAATCTATCACGCATAAAAACACCACGAAAATGTGGAATTTTCATTTTTTGTACATAATAACTGAGATCGTGATCAGTAAGAGGCCTCTGAGGTAGGGGTTCAATTAGTTTTTTGTTTTGTTTGTGGCTTTGTATGGTTTTAAATATAGTCCTAAACCTTTACGGTATGGTTTGAGATATATTCCACTTCCGCGTTTGCCTAATGCTACAGCCTCCATGGTTTTATTGTGACGATTGGCTTCCATTAAAGCCGCTCTGCTGGCTTTTGCCGAATTCACGGCCTTGGTAATACCAGCAGCGGCTCCCGCCAAACTTCCTAGTGCGGATAGTCCAGCAAAAATTGGTATCAATGGTAAAAGTCCACCGATCTTGGGAACAGGAATTATGCGTGGTGTGCGGATTTTCTTCTTTCCACCGGCAGCTTTAAGGTATTTACGTGCCGCCTGCAATGCCACAGTAATAGCTTTTTTGCTATTATTCGTCACAAATTGATTCCCACCAGCTTTCTTCAATACATTTCGCACTTTATGGACTATCCCAGCACCAAATGCAGCTTTTTTAATTTTATTTTTCTTCGTTTGTTTCCTCTTACATTTTTTCTTATTGGTACTACAACCCATGCCCATATGTCTTTTCGCTTTCATAATGTTGGTGACAAGTAATGCAGCTGCTCTTTCCCCAATACTCGCGTCCTTCGATTTAACCCTATCCCAAGCGCTGTATTCAAGTTCTTTGTCGGCTGAATGTCTTGCTGCAAGATCGGATGGATGCTTAGAATATTGAATATCGTGTTTTTTGCATTCAATATCTAATTTATTGATTCCAGGATCGTTACGAGCTAAACGTTGTTTCAATTTTGTACCTGGTCCACAGTATTGATAACCTCCGGGTAGATGTAATTCGAAACGAAGTTTGTTTATTAAATCATTAACAAAACCACAACCTCTTTTAATTTTACGATCACTTTCAATACGTCCGTATCGTTTGATGGTACACATTGAAATGAATAAGCTAATAACATTTATATAGTCTCCAACCACGGCACGATGCGCATTGTAAAACAGAAAGAAAAGTCTAGATGAGAAATTTGGGTGTGGATTGAATGGACAAAAGGTATTCAGACATGGTCCACTACTTCCATCATCAGTTCGAGGACTCATTATAGGACCTTCAAATTGTGGAAAGACGAATGCAATGATATCACTATTAACACATCCACAAGGACTGAGATTTAGAAATGTGTATCTCTATTCGAAATCACTCAATCAACCTAAATATCAGTACTTGCGAAGTGTTTTGGAACCTATAAAAGGATTAGGTTTGTATACATTCAGCAATAATGCAGAAATAGTGGAACCCTCCAACGCTAAGCCTAATTCTGTTTTCATTTTCGATGATGTGATATGTGAAAAGCAAGATATTATTAGATCATATTTCTGTATGGGACGTCATAAGGATGTTGATTGTTTTTATCTAGCACAGACATATTCACGGGTACCCAAACAGTTAGTGCGTGACAATACCAATTTCATTTTAATGTTCAAACAAGATGAGACGAATTCACATCACATTTATTCAGATCATGTTTCACCCGATGTAACATTCAAACAATTCCAATTGATGTGTGTTAAATGCTTGGAGGACCAATATGGATTTCTAGTCATTGATAAGGATAGAAAAATAGATGAAGGTAGATATCGCAAAGGATTCGATAGTTTTATATACCCATGATCTTGTTTTTTACACTTATTCGATCACTGAATATTGTAGAGGTCACTTCATCAGCGAATTAGGCTATAATTTAAAAAAGGGCATTATGAATACAAAAAAAGATTCTGAAAATAAAAACAATGAAATGAATTTGAAACGTCAACTAGTAGAGACAACAGAAGCTGTCAGGCAGAAATTCAACTCTATCAAGAATGATAATATTGAAAATCGTACGACACTTGAAAGATTGTATGAGCCCATAATGAAACCATTGAATGTTTTATCATCAAACGCTACTTCTAAATCACCAGTGTTATCACCAAATCATGGAACTGTTCAATCTACTTCAAATTATCCCATGAGTACTCCAATAGGAAGAAAACAATCTTTTGCTAGTGTATCATCTGTGAATAGTGACACGAGCACACTTCAAGACGATATGAGAACAACTCTATTCGAAACACCATCATCGTCCCACATCGATTCCTCGGATCCTGACACCTCACCTGATATGAATGAAAGTGGTGAAGATGTTTTGATGAAACATTTGAATAATGTAAAATCTAGAAATCCAGCATATGATGGAACATTTGGCGTACGTATGGATCCTATTACACAAAAGCTGAAAATGGGAAGTCTAGTGGTGTATTTCAAAGATGGAAACATTTCATTTTGGGATGCTAATAAAGTGAAAAAATATGAATGCGCAGGTAGTCCAGAATTGTATGATATGATCTTTTTGAAGAATCCACGAGATGTTGATAATAAAGAAACTCGTCAAGTATATTCCAAAATATTGAAAATAACGAATGCTCCATATAAACAATATCATCAGAAGAATGGTTTTAAAAATACAAATTCTAAAAAATTTCGTGAAGTTATCAAACCTCTATTAGACTCACGACAATATCCAATAAGAAGTAGAAGTAAAATTGGTGGAGCACTCAAACGAGTGAAAATGGAGAAAATATATAATTCTAAACCTGTGAATTATGTGTACTGGAATTCACCGAAAGAGTTAGTTGCTCGCCTACGATTATTGGTAGCTTCAAAGTCAGCTGGTCATACAGGACATGACAATGAAATAATTTCAATAATTGAAGAATTACGTGAAGAAGGTATAATATATTAACATATTCACATGTAATGATCACTGTCACATCATCATTCAATGCAGTAACATTATCACATTTTCTCTTTAATCATATTGAAATAGAATGACTAATGAAATAAGTGATGTCAAACGACAAGTTGTTAATGAATTACATAAACCTGCAAGACGTAATTTTCGTAGAAGAATAACCACCATCAAAGGTTTTGCAGATCTATGGCAAATAGATTTAGCTGAACTGCAACCTTATGCAAAAAGTAATGAAGGATACCGATATATACTTGTAGTGATAGATTGTTACTCCAAATATCTGTGGACTGTAGCAGTTAAAGATAAAACAGGTAGTACAGTAACTAATGCAATGAAACATGTACTGAAAGAAGCCAAATACTCCCCCAAACACATACAAAGCGATCAAGGGAATGAATTTTTCAATAAAAGCTTCTCATCTCTCATGCGAGAATATAATATCAATCATTATTCAACATTTAGCACAAAGAAGGCAGCTATAGCAGAAAGAGTGATTCGTACAATAAAGGGGTGGCTCTATAAGGAATTTTCGATGAGAGGTCACCACAAATGGCTTGATATTCTTCCAACTATAACTAGTAGATATAACAATAAAGTTCATCGTACAATAGGTATGGCACCCATTAATGTTGATCCATCAACAAGATTGATATTCAAAGGTATCAATGGAGTTGGAAAAAAACAAAGTAAACCCAAATTCCGATTGAATGATATTGTACGAATAAGCAAATACAAAAATATTTTTGAAAAGTCTTACACTGCGAACTTTACCACGGAACTCTTCAAGATTGTTAAAATCAATAAAACTTTTCCCACAACCTATAATCTTGAAGATATGAATGAACAACCTATTAGAGGATGTTTTTACGAAGAAGAGTTATTGCGAACCGAAAATCCTGATGTATATCTGATCGAGAAAGTGCTGAAGAAAAGGAAAAATAAAGTATATGTAAAGTGGTTAGGACTTCCTAGTGAACAGAATTCTTGGATTGATGAATCAAATATGCTTTAAATGTATCTAATAATGTATTTATGAATAAAGTAATGTTAAAGTTCATTATTGTTTTCATTTCAATTATATGTAAGTGAATTGAAAAAATATTGCAGCGGTAAACATTGCCCCAACCATTCGCAATGTTCTGTGTATACCAAACCAAATTAATTGTATACTCCATTCCCGCTTGAAATTTTTTTCAACTCACAATATTGAGAACACAATACCATTCCCAAAACTAATCGCTGTCACTTTGAAATGCTTTCTCCAACTCTTTTCGCCAATTATCTCTCACTGATAATGCCGTCTCATAAAGTCGAGTCGACTCCTCAAGCTCTGCCTGTGCTTGCATTCTCGAACGTTGATTGAATTTGTCATCTTTCATGATTTTTGAACGTAGTTCATCTGCTTCTTTGCTCATGTTAGCCAATTCAATTTTCGCTAATGCAATCTTAGCATCTAATGCTTGAAGAGTGTCCTTATTGACACTAATAGCTTGCTCACTCTTTTCATGTTCAGCAATAGCCTTTTGCGCCTTTACAAGACGGCATTTCGCTTTCTTTTTCATATCTCCAAACCGAAGTAATGGAGTGAAAGAAGATAGCGATTCAGTCATCAAATCACCCTTCATTTCTTTGGGTTCACATTTTGTCTTCCTCTTCGATCTGTCACTTTTCGTTGTGGGCTTTTTCTCCTGCAAACCACTTTTCGATTGTTTTTTTTCTTTCAACTCAGTGACAATCGATGAAGATGCATTATTAACCTTCCTTTTGATAGTTCTGGATTTTTTATCAACACCAAGAGGGGGGGTAGATGAAGGGTGTTTGGATGATGATGATTGTGAAATGATTGGAGTTTCAACGATAATTTGTTGAATTGGTTCCGGCACATCTGCGAAGTTAACGAAGTCGCTAATATCAAAATCACTTATCGAGTCTTGAGACTGTAAATGTAATACTGGAATATTTTCAAAATTAGTGTGATCGATATCAACAAGTGGTGAACCATCTTCAGCAATCAATAGTGGCATGGAGCTCATGATAATGATTATTTAGGTTTGGAGGAATGATATGTGATAGCAATAGAATGTGGATAGGAAAGGTGATGATGTTACTGATACTTCACCTTTTATAGAAGAAAATAAACTAGCGCATGCGCTCTTTCGTCAACTAGCCCACTCTTTCATCGACTAGAGATGCCATATCCTTCTCTCCCACTTAAAACGAGTCAAGTGATAGGTGGGAGTCGTACCACTTCCGTTTCCTATTCAATCGTATAAGTCGACTTGCGATCCTGAAGTTCATTCATTCACTCTCTACAACTGTGAGCAAACAACAACAAGATGAATTCTGCAAAAATAAATGCTGCATTAAATAGAATATCTGCTGTTGATGAAAACAATTGGATAGACGAATCAGATGATGATGATGTCAATGTTCCGCTAGAGGAAGTGATAGTTGAAGCAGAAGATGTTGGAGTCGATGAAGATGAGATAGACGAAGTTGAAAACGAGGCCAACCAAAGCGACGAAGATGATGACGTGATGGAGTTTGAGAGGGTCATGGATGAAGAAGGAGATGATGAAGGGATAGAAGCTGACACAACTGAAGGCGATGGTGCTTTGAGGATCGGTATGCGAACGCTCAATGTCAGTGAGACATTGGAAGATCCCTTGGATTTGTATTGTGCAATGGATGCATACGTATTGATCAGCACAATAGATGGAGAGAACAAAAAACTATGCTGGTGCTGCTTTCGGTTTTATTCGCATAAGTAGTTGTTTACAGCTGATTCTCGGCCTCCCCCCACCACTATGACGTATTAATTGTTTTTTTTTATTTGTTGTTGTTTGGTGAAGTTTTTTTGTTGTGCAGTGAAGTCAAGGCGTTGTGACCTTGAAGTGTCTGGTGCATGGATCGTTCAGATTTTTTTTTCATATGAGATTTTGTGTGTTTATGTGTGTGTGTGTAGGAGAATGCACGGTACAGGGTTTCATCATGTGCTTGTTTGTCTATGTACAAACATACGTCTGCATACTTCGAAGATCCTCCAAGTAATAAATGCTCCATCGGTGTTAGGGCACCAAGTTAGTAGTGGAGTGACGTCACAGCAATAACCGTTCAACGGCTAGAGAGCGACATGTTCACTCCACGACGTGTGGCAGAGTAATGCGTATTCATCGGTCTGCCCTCACCTCTCCCGAAGCGATGAAGGTTCGCTCTAGCCCCGCTATCGATGGTGACACAACGGCAGCCGAGGACCGTCTGCCTAGCGTCTACTCTCTCCGAGACCGCAACGACCATTGCTTGCTCGTACCGGCAACTGTTATCGCATCAAGTTGGGAGATGGGCTTGGCTGTGACGTCAGGCATCTCTAGTGGATAGCAACTAGCAATGTGAATCTTTCACGGTTTCATGGTGGGGGTGACTCACACTGTTTAATATAAAAGAAATGCCTGGCACACTATGAAATCAGTAGACGAATATATCTGCAGCAGTTAGCAATTGGTAGAGTGTTATTCAGTTCGTAATAGAAGGAAGACGGTGAGTGTATTTGTCTGTTGGAAATTGTTTATATTTTCATATATATTTTCATCATGTCCGTTTCAAAAGTAGATTTGAATAAAATTAATAATTTGATTGTACAGGAGGTTAAAATAGTAGAGCAAAAGGCCTTATCATCATTGCCAATTGATGAAGTGTTCATAATTAAAAATATGTCAACTTATTCTACACGATTTGGTAAATCAATTTTATTAACTTTGCAAGATGTGAGCAATGATAAATTATTTAAAACATGGCTACCAAAACGTATTTCGTTGCAATTCAGTGATGACGATATATCTTGTATCAACTCATCAGGTGGTAAATATACGATGATGTATTTAGGACAGAGCCAACAAAGTTTTGCTGGCATGAAAACGCGATCTCTAGTCAAATTCAATATAATTGAATAATAATAGTAATAATTTATAGTGAATTTCTTTAGGTCATAGCTTACGAAGCTTTTTGGTGTGAAAACGCTAACTCTAGTCAAATTCAATATGATTGAATAATAATAGTAATTATAATGAATTTTTTATTGTTTTATAATATTCATATATTAGATGATAATAATTATATGGAAATATAAACATTACTAACTTAGTTGAATACACTCACTTTGTAACTACAAGTAAAATGGGAATGTGAGTATTATATCACTGAAAAATTGGAGGTTGCTTATTGTTTTCTTTATTCAATTTCAGTTCCACCATTTAAAGATGTGGATGCAGTACGCAAGTCAAGATTGGGTCGATGTTGTAGATCTCAAATCATCGGTTCAACATTTGTCGTCTAAATTGAAGGTGTTGGGTGATGGAGCCGAACATGCAAGCAATTATGATATGAGTGTATGCTATGATGAAAAACAAATCGAATTATGCCTTCGTGATGCTGAGAACTGTTGGAGTGGTGCAGAAGTTTGTAACAAATTTTTGGATAATGAATTGGAATTGTGGCAACTTTGTGATGTTATGATTGAACTGAACCTAAGAAGATTCCTGTATAGCCTCCAACCATACTTGCCAGAATGGATTATTCATCACTTTGAATTGAATGATGAAAATCGAGAGGAAATTGAAGATGGTCGCGAAAATGATGATTATGAGGAAGAAGTTATTTTAGATAGTCTGTATGTTCCTGTAAATCATAAATAATGTCAAATAAAAAACTTTGTATTATTTTCATGTTTTATTTATTTAAATCTCATGAAATACAATAGAAAATGATTACAAAACAATAAATATGATATAAAATACAATACATGATATAAGTCAGTTACAAATAAAAAAAAAAGATCATGAAACAGTACATGATAGAGTGAAAAAAAAAGTGTCAATATCTGCTTTGAACTGAACCATCCAATGCATTGTATGTTAAAACTGTATCATGCAAAATTAATGCATATACTTTAGTGTTGTCTGGAAACTTGGTCTTCCTCGTCTCAAACTCAATCTTTATATCAATAGTTGATGATTTTGTTGCATTCGGTTGATGAGAACAATCGATGACGAATAGTGGATTCTCTCTAAATTGTCCAATGTCCATCAGAGGTTCACTCATATCTTCATCATAATAACTTCGCTGGAAACTCTCAAAAGCATAATAAGCAGGAGCATCAAGTTTTTTATCGAAATTCAAATTCCAACGCTCATATGGATAAACTTCAGAATTCAAGTATACTCGAATACTATTGATATCAGCAGTTGTGAATTTTGTAATATCTTGTGTTCTATCTTCAGATGTGGTAGAACTTTGGAATGCGATGATGACAAAACGAGGAGTTTCCAATGCGTTAGTTGTTTTGATGGCCCATATGTCTGAAGAAGTCCCACGTAATGATGGTAGTTCATAGAGGTCCCACATACGATACGCCAACTTGATTTTGGCATTCAGACCGCTTTTGTTTATTCTACTCAAAAGTTTGAGCTTGTGTTTATCATCTGGTACAATATGCCTTATTTTCCATTCGATTTTATTTATTTCCAAATCAGCATCAACCTCACCTATATATGAGTTTTTGAATGATCGAGCGATAATCAAAATCAATTCCTGTTTGGCATTCAAGATACTTTTGTTGTAATCTTCAGCAAAACCCATCAAATATTTCAGTGGTAGTTTTCCACTAAAAACATGACTGTTTGTATCCAAGATATCTTGCTTCAATTGTGAAAGTCCCCAACCAGATGTCAATAATGTGTTAGCATGAGATTGTCCAAATGATATCATGGTTTTCATTGTAGATGTTATCCAGGTTTTCTAACAACAGCCACTTGTTCACCACCCATTTCATAACGAATTTCGTCAAAGAGAAATGCAATTGCATTATTCGAGAGATAGCATGTTTTCGCTACATCTTTGGGGGTGAATTTACCTTCTATGTAAATGAAGCTCTCGGCAATATCTAGTATAACATCTTGATTATTGATTGCAATTCTGATTTCATCCGAATTCCTGAATAGCGGTGATCCATAGGGCTTATATGTGTGCTCATGTAAACTTATGAGAGAATGATCGAGCACTGGTTCATTGAATATATTCAACTTTTCATTGTTTGTTTCGAGCACCATTGTTATTTTCTCACTTTCAATCCAATCGATTTCAAAAATTTAAGATCACTCACAGACAGAGCGTTATGTGCTAACTGTTTAGCATACACTTGTGGAATGAGCTTCTTTTTATGCACACCTTTCTTTTTGATAGTGCAACTCGTTTGGGATTGTTCAATGCGATTTTGTCTATTATAAATGAAACCCATAACAACAGTTATTCGATTTTCTTCAATTCCAAAATAATGAAAATCTCTTCTTCACTTCCAAAATCGATAAGGTTATTTTTTTCATCCAAAATACGCACTGTAATGTTGTGAATCAATTGACGACCTTCTGGACTGACAGGCATATATATAATACTGTGTGGTTCTTTAGTGAGATTGTAGCCAGGTTCAACATCAATATCGAATGAGAAAAGAATGTGGGATTCTTCACCATTTATATATGAACCAGATATTATATTGCAATCTAAGCGGATAAGTCTCACAGTTGTAATGTTTATTGGTAATGATGATTCATGTATCTGATTTGGTGGAAATATTTCATGAGCGAACCCCATCATTTCTGCTATTGAATTTGGATGTGTCAGATCAATTTCATATTTGGATCGCATTTCACATTTGAATGTATTATTATTGGCGTGTAGATAGAAAATATCATCTGCAACGACATCATTTGGTTTTTTATCACGAAACAATCTGAACATGATATGTTTCTGTATGACGGCATTGATCTCTTCTATTTCATAAGCACCACATGGAATTTCAATTGTCAACTTTTGGGGTATCGATGAGTTGTCATTACTGATTCTAAAACTAACTAAGTTATTAGCTTCAGTTATATTATTGATTGTATTGCACCCATAGAATCCCAAAAGTCCTAATCCATAACGACTGTTCCTATCCAATTCAATTGGTGGAAAAAAATCCGCACTCAAGACACTTGTCCCGACAGCTTGTAGCTCGAACTTTCGTGACATGACTGATGAATATTTTGAAACACATTTCAATTTATTATTGTACACAGCAACAGCACATTTGAGACAATTTACACTTTTTGGAAGGTGTTGTATTGTAATAAGTATCATTTTTATTGAAACCAATATTCACATCCTCTATATTACAAATACAACACATAGATTTCCGAGGTATAGGACCGTCATTAACATCCGATTCTGAATTTTGATCGTGGTGGTGGTGCTCATAACAATATCTATGTTTCATTATATCGATGTCATCTTGCAAATGCTTAGGCATTTTCGAACATTTTCGAAAGAATCGAGTCAATTCCAATGGTGGGGGTAGATCTCCAAAACTATCGAAATATGTGACTTCTTTCCCACATTTTTTATATGCCACCCAATGTGTTCCTGGTCCACTTACTCCATCTAAATTAACAATAGCTGTCTCGTTTTGTTTTGGACCTGAAGATGGTAATCTATCACGCATAAAAACACCACGAAAATGTGGAATTTTCATTTTTTGTGCATAATAACTGAGATCGTGATCAGTAAGAGGCCTCTGAGGTAGGGGTTCAATTAGTTTTTTGTTTTGTTTGTGGCTTTGTATGGTTTTAAATATAGTCCTAAACCTTTACGGTATGGTTTGAGATATATTCCACTTCCGCGTTTGCCTAATGCTACAGCCTCCATGGTTTTATTGTGACGATTGGCTTCCATTAAAGCCGCTCTGCTGGCTTTTGCCGAATTCACGGCCTTGGTAATACCAGCAGCGGCTCCCGCCAAACTTCCTAGTGCGGATAGTCCAGCAAAAATTGGTATCAATGGTAAAAGTCCACCGATCTTGGGAACAGGAATTATGCGTGGTGTGCGGATTTTCTTCTTTCCACCGGCAGCTTTAAGGTATTTACGTGCCGCCTGCAATGCCACAGTAATAGCTTTTTTGCTATTATTCGTCACAAATTGATTCCCACCAGCTTTCTTCAATACATTTCGCACTTTATGGACTATCCCAGCACCAAATGCAACTTTTTTAATTTTATTTTTCTTCGTTTGTTTCCTCTTACATTTTTTCTTATTGGTACTACAACCCATGCCCATATGTCTTTTCGCTTTCATAATGTTGGTGACAAGTAATGCAGCTGCTCTTTCCCCAATACTCGCGTCCTTCGATTTAACCCTATCCCAAGCGCTGTATTCAAGTTCTTTGTCGGCTAAATGTCTTGCTGCAAGATCGGATGGATGCTTAGAATATTGAATATCGTGTTTTTTGCATTCAATATCTAATTTATTGATTCCAGGGTCGTTACGAGCTAAACGTTGTTTCAATTTTGTACCCGGTCCACAGTATTGATAACCTCCGGGTAGATGTAATTCGAAAGGAAGTTTGTTTATTAAATCATTAACAAAACCACAACCTCTTTTAATTTTACGATCACTTTCAATACGTCCGTATCGTTTGATGGTACACATTGAAATGAATAAGCTAATAACATTTATATAGTCTCCAACCACGGCACGATGCGCATTGTAAAACAGAAAGAAAAGTTTGCTGTGGATAATCTAGATGAGAAATTTGGTTGTGGATTGAATGGACAAAGGGTATTCAGACATGGTCCACTACTTCCATCATCAGTTCGAGGACTCATTATAGGACCTTCAAATTGTGGAAAGACGAATGCAATGATATCACTATTAACACATCCACAAGGACTGAGATTTAGAAATGTGTATCTCTATTCGAAATCACTCAATCAACCTAAATATCAGTACTTGCGAAGTGTTTTGGAACCTATAAAAGGATTAGGTTTTTATACATTCAGCAATAATGCAGAAATAGTGGAACCCTCCGACGCTAAGCCTAATTCTGTTTTCATTTTCGATGATGTGATATGTGAAAAGCAAGATATTATTAGATCATATTTCTGTATGGGACGTCATAAGGATGTTGATTGTTTTTATCTAGCACAGACATATTCACGGGTACCCAAACAGTTAGTGCGTGACAATACCAATTTCATTTTAATGTTCAAACAAGATGAGACGAATTTACATCACATTTATTCAG
Source organism: Leptinotarsa decemlineata (assembly GCF_025532065.1). NCBI lineage: Eukaryota > Metazoa > Arthropoda > Insecta > Coleoptera > Chrysomelidae > Leptinotarsa > Leptinotarsa decemlineata. The sequence continues at coordinate 6,189,519 of NW_027412703.1, read as the reverse complement.
ATCATGTTTCACCCGATGTAACATTCAAACAATTCCAATTGATGTGTGTTAAATGCTGGGAGGACCAATATGGATTTCTAGTCATTGATAAGGATAGAAAAATAGATGAAGGTAGATATCGCAAAGGATTCGATAGTTTTATATACCCATGATCTTGTTTTTTACACTTATTCGATCACTGAATATTGTAGAGGTCACTTCATCAGCGAATTAGGCTATAATTTAAAAAAGGGCATTATGAATACAAAAAAAGATTCTGAAAATAAAAACATTGAAATGAATTTGAAACGTCAACTAGTAGAGACAACAGAAGCTGTCAGGCAGAAATTCAACTCTATCAAGAATGATAATATTGAAAATCGTACGACACTTGAAAGATTGTATGAGCCCATAATGAAACCATTGAATGTTTTATCATCAAACGCTACTTCTAAATCACCAGTGTTATCACCAAATCATGGAACTGTTCAATCTACTTCAAATTATCCCATGAGTACTCCAATAGGAAGAAAACAATCTTTTGCTAGTGTATCATCTGTGAATAGTGACACGAGCACACTTCAAGACGATATGAGAACAACTCTATTCGAAACACCATCATCGTCCCACATCGATTCCTCGGATCCTGACACCTCACCTGATATGAATGAAAGTGGTGAAGATGTTTTGATGAAACATTTGAATAATGTAAAATCTAGAAATCCAGCATATGATGGAACATTTGGCGTACGTATGGATCCTATTACACAAAAGCTGAAAATGGGAAGTCTAGTGGTGTATTTCAAAGATGGAAACATTTCATTTTGGGATGCTAATAAAGTGAAAAAATATGAATGCGCAGGTAGTCCAGAATTGTATGATATGATCTTTTTGAAGAATCCACGAGATGTTGATAATAAAGAAACTCGTCAAGTATATTCCAAAATATTGAAAATAACGAATGCTCCATATAAACAATATCATCAGAAGAATGGTTTTAAAAATACAAATTCTAAAAAATTTCGTGAAGTTATCAAACCTCTATTAGACTCACGACAATATCCAATAAGAAGTAGAAGTAAAATTGGTGGAGCACTCAAACGAGTGAAAATGGAGAAAATATATAATTCTAAACCTGTGAATTATGTGTACTGGAATTCACCGAAAGAGTTAGTTGCTCGCCTACGATTATTGGTAGCTTCAAAGTCAGCTGGTCATACAGGACATGACAATGAAATAATTTCAATAATTGAAGAATTACGTGAAGAAGGTATAATATATTAACATATTCACATGTAATGATCACTGTCACATCATCATTCAATGCAGTAACATTATCACATTTTCTCTTTAATCATATTGAAATAGAATGACTAATGAAATAAGTGATGTCAAACGACAAGTTGTTAATGAATTACATAAACCTGCAAGACGTAATTTTCGTAGAAGAATAACCACCATCAAAGGTTTTGCAGATCTATGGCAAATAGATTTAGCTGAACTGCAACCTTATGCAAAAAGTAATGAAGGATACCGATATATACTTGTAGTGATAGATTGTTACTCCAAATATCTGTGGACTGTAGCAGTTAAAGATAAAACAGGTAGTACAGTAACTAATGCAATGAAACATGTACTGAAAGAAGCCAAATACTCCCCCAAACACATACAAAGCGATCAAGGGAAAGAATTTTTCAATAAAAGCTTCTCATCTCTCATGCGAGAATATAATATCAATCATTATTCAACATTTAGCACAAAGAAGGCAGCTATAGCAGAAAGAGTGATTCGTACAATAAAGGGGTGGCTCTATAAGGAATTTTCGATGAGAGGTCACCACAAATGGCTTGATATTCTTCCAACTATAACTAGTAGATATAACAATAAAGTTCATCGTACAATAGGTATGGCACCCATTAATGTTGATCCATCAACAAGATTGATATTCAAAGGTATCAATGGAGTTGGAAAAAAACAAAGTAAACCCAAATTCCGATTGAATGATATTGTACGAATAAGCAAATACAAAAATATTTTCGAAAAGTCTTACACTGCGAACTTTACCACGGAACTCTTCAAGATTGTTAAAATCAATAAAACTTTTCCCACAACCTATAATCTTGAAGATATGAATGAACAACCTATTAGAGGATGTTTTTACGAAGAAGAGTTATTGCGAACCGAAAATCCTGATGTATATCTGATCGAGAAAGTGCTGAAGAAAAGGAAAAATAAAGTATATGTAAAGTGGTTAGGACTTCCTAGTGAACAGAATTCTTGGATTGATGAATCAAATATGCTTTAAATGTATCTAATAATGTATTTATGAATAAAGTAATGTTAAAGTTCATTATTGTTTTTGGTTTGGTATACACAGAACATTGCGAATGGTTGGGGCAATGTTTACCGCTGCAATATTTTTTCAATTCACTTACATATAATTGAAATGAAAACAATAATGAACTTCAACATTACTTTATTCATAAATACATTATTAGATACATTTAAAGCATATTTGATTCATCAATCCAAGAATTCTGTTCACTAGGAAGTCCTAACCACTTTACATATACTTTATTTTTCCTTTTCTTCAGCACTTTCTCGATCAGATATACATCAGGATTTTCGGTTCGCAATAACTCTTCTTCGTAAAAACATCCTCTAATAGGTTGTTCATTCATATCTTCAAGATTATAGGTTGTGGGAAAAGTTTTATTGATTTTAACAATCTTGAAGAGTTCCGTGGTAAAGTTCGCAGTGTAAGACTTTTCGAAAATATTTTTGTATTTGCTTATTCGTACAATATCATTCAATCGGAATTTGGGTTTACTTTGTTTTTTTTCCAACTCCATTGATACCTTTGAATATCAATCTTGTTGATGGATCAACATTAATGGGTGCCATACCTATTGTACGATGAACTTTATTGTTATATCTACTAGTTATAGTTGGAAGAATATCAAGCCATTTGTGGTGACCTCTCATCGAAAATTCCTTATAGAGCCACCCCTTTATTGTACGAATCACTCTTTCTGCTATAGCTGCCTTCTTTGTGCTAAATGTTGAATAATGATTGATATTATATTCTCGCATGAGAGATGAGAAGCTTTTATTGAAAAATTCTTTCCCTTGATCGCTTTGTATGTGTTTGGGGAGTATTTGGCTTCTTTCAGTACATGTTTCATTGCATTAGTTACTGTACTACCTGTTTCATCTTTAACTGCTACAGTCCACAGATATTTGGAGTAACAATCTATCACTACAAGTATATATCGGTATCCTTCATTACTTTTTGCATAAGGTTGCAGTTCAGCTAAATCTATTTGCCATAGATCTGCAAAACCTTTGATGGTGGTTATTCTTCTACGAAAATTACGTCTTGCAGGTTTATGTAATTCATTAACAACTTGTCGTTTGACATCACTTATTTCATTAGTCATTCTATTTCAATATGATTAAAGAGAAAATGTGATAATGTTACTGCATTGAATGATGATGTGACAGTGATCATTACATGTGAATATGTTAATATATTATACCTTCTTCACGTAATTCTTCAATTATTGAAATTATTTCATTGTCATGTCCTGTATGACCAGCTGACTTTGAAGCTACCAATAATCGTAGGCGAGCAACTAACTCTTTCGGTGAATTCCAGTACACATAATTCACAGGTTTAGAATTATATATTTTCTCAATTTTCACTCGTTTGAGTGCTCCACCAATTTTACTCCTACTTCTTATTGGATATTGTCGTGAGTCTAATAGAGGTTTGATAACTTCACGAAATTTTTTAGAATTTGTATTTTTAAAACCATTCTTCTGATGATATTGTTTATATGGAGCATTCGTTATTTTCAATATTTTGGAATATACTTGACGAGTTTCTTTATTATCAACATCTCGTAGATTCTTCAAAAAGATCATATCATACAATTCTGGACTACCTGCGCATTCATATTTTTTCACTTTATTAGCATCCCAAAATGAAATGTTTCCATCTTTGAAATACACCACTAGACTTCCCATTTTCAGCTTTTGTGTAATAGGATCCATACGTACGCCAAATGTTCCATCATATGCTGGATTTCTAGATTTTACATTATTCAAATGTTTCATCAAAACATCTTCACCACTTTCATTCATATCAGGTGAGGTGTCAGGATCCGAGGAATCGATGTGGGACGATGATGGTGTTTCGAATAGAGTTGTTCTCATATCGTCTTGAAGTGTGCTCGTGTCACTATTCACAGATGATACACTAGCAAAAGATTGTTTTCTTCCTATTGGAGTACTCATGGGATAATTTGAAGTAGATTGAACAGTTCCATGATTTGGTGATAACACTGGTGATTTAGAAGTAGCGTTTGATGATAAAACATTCAATGGTTTCATTATGGGCTCATACAATCTTTCAAGTGTCGTACGATTTTCAATATTATCATTCTTGATAGAGTTGAATTTCTGCCTGACAGCTTCTGTTGTCTCTACTAGTTGACGTTTCAAATTCATTTCAATGTTTTTATTTTCAGAATCTTTTTTTGTATTCATAATGCCCTTTTTTAAATTATAGCCTAATTCGCTGATGAAGTGACCTCTACAATATTCAGTGATCGAATAAGTGTAAAAAACAAGATCATGGGTATATAAAACTATCGAATCCTTTGCGATATCTACCTTCATCTATTTTTCTATCCTTATCAATGACTAGAAATCCATATTGGTCCTCCAAGCATTTAACACACATCAATTGAATTGTTTGAATGTTACATCGGGTGAAACATGATCTGAATAAATGTGATGTGAATTCGTCTCATCTTGTTTGAACATTAAAATGAAATTGGTATTGTCACGCACTAACTGTTTGGGTACCCGTGAATATGTCTGTGCTAGATAAAAACAATCAACATCCTTATGACGTCCCATACAGAAATATGATCTAATAATATCTTGCTTTTCACATATCACATCATCGAAAATGAAAACAGAATTAGGCTTAGCGTCGGAGGGTTCCACTATTTCTGCATTATTGCTGAATGTATAGAAACCTAATCCTTTTATAGGTTCCAAAACACTTCGCAAGTACTGATATTTAGGTTGATTGAGTGATTTCGAATAGAGATACACATTTCTAAATCTCAGTCCTTGTGGATGTGTTAATAGTGATATCATTGCATTCGTCTTTCCACAATTTGAAGGTCCTATAATGAGTCCTCGAACTGATGATGGAAGTAGTGGACCATGTCTGAATACCCTTTGTCCATTCAATCCACAACCAAATTTCTCATCTAGATTATCCACAGCAAACTTTTCTTTCTGTTTTACAATGCGCATCGTGCCGTGGTTGGAGACTATATAAATGTTATTAGCTTATTCATTTCAATGTGTACCATCAAACGATACGGACGTATTGAAAGTGATCGTAAAATTAAAAGAGGTTGTGGTTTTGTTAATGATTTAATAAACAAACTTCCTTTCGAATTACATCTACCCGGAGGTTATCAATACTGTGGACCGGGTACAAAATTGAAACAACGTTTAGCTCGTAACGACCCTGGAATCAATAAATTAGATATTGAATGCAAAAAACACGATATTCAATATTCTAAGCATCCATCCGATCTTGCAGCAAGACATTTAGCCGACAAAGAACTTGAATACAGCGCTTGGGATAGGGTTAAATCGAAGGACGCGAGTATTGGGGAAAGAGCAGCTGCATTACTTGTCACCAACATTATGAAAGCGAAAAGACATATGGGCATGGGTTGTAGTACCAATAAGAAAAAATGTAAGAGGAAACAAACGAAGAAAAATAAAATTAAAAAAGTTGCATTTGGTGCTGGGATAGTCCATAAAGTGCGAAATGTATTGAAGAAAGCTGGTGGGAATCAATTTGTGACGAATAATAGCAAAAAAGCTATTACTGTGGCATTGCAGGCGGCACGTAAATACCTTAAAGCTGCCGGTGGAAAGAAGAAAATCCGCACACCACGCATAATTCCTGTTCCCAAGATCGGTGGACTTTTACCATTGATACCAATTTTTGCTGGACTATCCGCACTAGGAAGTTTGGCGGGAGCCGCTGCTGGTATTACCAAGGCCGTGAATTCGGCAAAAGCCAGCAGAGCGGCTTTAATGGAAGCCAATCGTCACAATAAAACCATGGAGGCTGTAGCATTAGGCAAACGCGGAAGTGGAATATATCTCAAACCATACCGTAAAGGTTTAGGACTATATTTAAAACCATACAAAGCCACAAACAAAACAAAAAACTAATTGAACCCCTACCTCAGAGGCCTCTTACTGATCACGATCTCAGTTATTATGCACAAAAAATGAAAATTCCACATTTTCGTGGTGTTTTTATGCGTGATAGATTACCATCTTCAGGTCCAAAACAAAACGAGACAGCTATTGTTAATTTAGATGGAGTAAGTGGACCAGGAACACATTGGGTGGCATATAAAAAATGTGGGAAAGAAGTCACATATTTCGATAGTTTTGGAGATCTACCCCCACCATTGGAATTGACTCGATTCTTTCGAAAATGTTCGAATGTAAAAATCAAATATAACTATGATCGACAACAGAAATTTAATACAGTTCTCTGTGGTCACTTGTGCTTGCAGTTTCTCTCTAAATAATTTTCCAAATAAAAATGGATTCAACACCAAAACTGGATCGGGAGGCTATCAAGGGAATGGGGTTTTCACTTAGAATGTTTTCAAAATATGGTACCTTGAAAAAAATGGATAAAGTGATGCTTGCAAATATGCCTAAGGAAGTGATACTTGCATGTGTTGCACATGAGATTGCATATGTTTGGGAAAAGTTGCCTAAGCATTTGCAAGATGACATCGATATAATGAAACATAGATATTGTTATGAGCACCACCACCACGATCAAAATTCAGAATCGGATGTTAATGACGGTCCTATACCTCGGATATCTATGTGTTGTATTTGTAATATAGAGGATGTGAATATTGGTATCAATAAAAATGATACTTATTACAATACAACACCTTCCAAAAAGTGTAAATTGTCCCAAATGTGCTGTTGCTGTGTACAATAATAAATTGAAATGTGTTTCAAAATATTCATCAGTCATGTCACGAAAGTTCGAGCTACAAGCTGTCGGGACAAGTGTCTTGAGTGCGGATTTTTTTCCACCAATTGAATTGGATAGGAACAGTCGTTATGGATTAGGACTTTTGGGATTCTATGGGTGCAATACAATCAATAATATAACTGAAGCTAATAACTTAGTTAGTTTTAGAATCAGTAATGACAACTCATCGATACCCCAAAAGTTGACAATTGAAATTCCATGTGGTGCTTATGAAATAGAAGAGATCAATGCCGTCATACAGAAACATATCATGTTCAGATTGTTTCGTGATAAAAAACCAAATGATGTCGTTGCAGATGATATTTTCTATCTACACGCCAATAATAATACATTCAAATGTGAAATGCGATCCAAATATGAAATTGATCTGACACATCCAAATTCAATAGCAGAAATGATGGGGTTCGCTCATGAAATATTTCCACCAAATCAGATACATGAATCATCATTACCAATAAACATTACAACTGTGAGACTTATCCGCTTAGATTGCAATATAATATCTGGTTCATATATAAATGGTGAATAATCCCACATTCTTTTCTCATTCGATATTGATGTTGAACCTGGCTACAATCTCACTAAAGAACCACACAGTATTATATATATGCCTGTCAGTCCAGAAGGTCGTCAATTGATTCACAACATTACAGTGCGTATTTTGGATGAAAAAAATAACCTTATCGATTTTGGAAGTGAAGAAGAGATTTTCATTATTTTGGAATTGAAGAAAATCGAATAACTGTTGTTATGGGTTTCATTTATAATAGACAAAATCGCATTGAACAATCCCAAACGAGTTGCACTATCAAAAAGAAAGGTGTGCATAAAAAGAAGCTCATTCCACAAGTGTATGCTAAACAGTTAGCACATAACGCTCTGTCTGTGAGTGATCTTAAATTTTTGAAATCGATTGGATTGAAAGTGAGAAAATAACAATGGTGCTCGAAACAAACAATGAAAAGTTGAATATATTCAATGAACCAGTGCTCGATCATTCTCTCATAAGTTTACATGAGCACACATATAAGCCCTATGGATCACCGCTATTCAGGAATTCGGATGAAATCAGAATTGCAATCAATAATCAAGATGTTATACTAGATATTGCCGAGAGCTTCATTTACATAGAAGGTGAATTCACCCCCAAAGATGTAGCGAAAACATGCTATCTCTCGAATAATGCAATTGCATTTCTCTTTGACGAAATTCGTTATGAAATGGGTGGTGAACAAGTGGCTGTTGTTAGAAAACCTGGGATAACATCTACAATGAAAACCATGATATCATTTGGACAATCTCATGCTAACACATTATTGACATCTGGTTGGGGACTTTCACAATTGAAGCAAGATATCTTGGATACAAACAGTCATGTTTTTAGTGGAAAACTACCACTGAAATATTTGATGGGTTTTGCTGAAGATTACAACAAAAGTATCTTGAATGCCAAACAGGAATTGATTTTGATTATCGCTCGATCATTCAAAAACTCATATATAGGTGAGGTTGATGCTGATTTGGAAATAAATAAAATCGAATGGAAAATAAGGCATATTGTACCAGATGATAAACACAAGCTCAAACTTTTGAGTAGAATAAACAAAAGCGGTCTGAATGCCAAAATCAAGTTGGCGTATCGTATGTGGGACCTCTATGAACTACCATCATTACGTGGGACTTCTTCAGACATATGGGCCATCAAAACAACTAACGCATTGGAAACTCCTCGTTTTGTCATCATCGCATTCCAAAGTACTACCACATCTGAAGATAGAACACAAGATATTACAAAATTCACAACTGCTGATATCAATAGTATTCGAGTATACTTGAATTCTGAAGTTTATCCATATGAGCGTTGGAATTTGAATTTCGATAAAAAACTTGATGCTCCTGCTTATTATGCTTTTGAGAGTTTCCAGCGAAGTTATTATGATAAAGATATGAGTGAACCTCTGATGGACATTGGACAATTTAGAGAGAATCCACTATTCGTCATCGATTGTTCTCATCAACCGAATGCAACAAAATCATCAACTATTGATATAAAGATTGAGTTTGAGACGAGGAAGACCAAGTTTCCAGACAACACTAAAGTATATGCATTAATTTTGCATGATACAGTTTTAACATACAATGCATTGGATGGTTCAGTTCATAGCAGATATTGACACTTTTTTTTTCACTCTATCATGTACTGTTTCATGATCTTTTTTTTTTATTTGTAACTGACTTATATCATGTATTGTATTTTATATCATATTTATTGTTTTGTAATCATTTTCTATTGTATTTCATGAGATTTAAATAAATAAAACATGAAAATAATACAAAGTTTTTTATTTGACATTATTTATGATTTACAGGAACATACAGACTATCTAAAATAACTTCTTCCTCATAATCATCATTTTCGCGACCATCTTCAATTTCCTCTCGATTTTCATCATTCAATTCAAAGTGATGAATAATCCATTCTGGCAAGTATGGTTGGAGGCTATACAGGAATCTTCTTAGGTTCAGTTCAATCATAACATCACAAAGTTGCCACAATTCCAATTCATTATCCAAAAATTTGTTACAAACTTCTGCACCACTCCAATAGTTCTCAGCATCACGAAGGCATAATTCGATTTGTTTTTCATCATAGCATACACTCATATCATAATTGCTTGCATGTTCGGCTCCATCACCCAACACCTTCAATTTAGACGACAAATGTTGAACCGATGATTTGAGATCTACAACATCGACCCAATCTTGACTTGCGTACTGCATCCACATCTTTAAATGGTGGAACTGAAATTGAATAAAGAAAACAATAAGCAACCTCCAATTTTTCAGTGATATAATACTCACATTCCCATTTTACTTGTAGTTACAAAGTGAGTGTATTCAACTAAGTTAGTAATGTTTATATTTCCATATAATTATTATCATCTAATATATGAATATTATAAAACAATAAAAAATTCATTATAATTACTATTATTATTCAATCATATTGAATTTGACTAGAGTTAGCGTTTTCACACCAAAAAAACTTCGTAAGCTATGACCTAAAGAAATTCACTATAAATTATTACTATTATTATTCAATTATATTGAATTTGACTAGAGATCGCGTTTTCATGCCAGCAAAACTTTGTTGGCTCTGTCCTAAATACATCATCGTATATTTACCACCTGATGAGTTGATACAAGATATATCGTCATCACTGAATTGCAACGAAATACGTTTTGGTAGCCATGTTTTAAATAATTTATCATTGCTCACATCTTGCAAAGTTAATAAAATTGATTTACCAAATCGTGTAGAATAAGTTGACATATTTTTAATTATGAACACTTCATCAATTGGCAATGATGATAAGGCCTTTTGCTCTACTATTTCAACCTCCTGTACAATCAAATTATTAATTTTATTCAAGTCTACTTTTGAAACGGACATGATGAAAATATATATGAAAATATAAACAATTTCCAACAGACAAATACACTCACCGTCTTCCTTCTATTACGAACTGAATAACACTCTACCAATTGCTAACTGCTGCAGATATATTCGTCTACTGATTTCATAGTGTGCCAGGCATTTCTTTTATATTAAACAGTGTGAGTCACCCCCACCATGAAACCGTGAAAGATTCACATTGCTAGTTGCTATCCACTAGAGATGCCTGACGTCACAGCCAAGCCCATCTCCCAACTTGATGCGATAACAGTTGCCGGTACGAGCAAGCAATGGTCGTTGCGGTCTCGGAGAGGGTAGACGCTAGGCAGACGGTCCTCGGCTGCCGTTGTGTCACCATCGATAGCGGGGCTAGAGCGAACCTTCATCGCTTCGGGAGAGGTGAGGGCAGACCGATGAATACGCATTACTCTGCCACACGTCGTGGAGTGAACATGTCGCTCTCTAGCCGTTGAACGGTTATTGCTGTGACGTCACTCCACTACTAACTTGGTGCCCTAACACCGATGGAGCATTTATTACTTGGAGGATCTTCGAAGTATGCAGACGTATGTTTGTACATAGACAAACAAGCACATGATGAAACCCTGTACCGTGCATTCTCCTACACACACACATAAACACACAAAATCTCATATGAAAAAAAAATCTGAACGATCCATGCACCAGACACTTCAAGGTCACAACGCCTTGACTTCACTGCACAACAAAAAAACTTCACCAAACAACAACCAATAAAAAAAAACAATTAATACGTCATAGTGGTGGGGGGAGGCCGAGAATCAGCTGTAAACAACTACTCGCATAGAAACAATAATGGAGGGTGGTATGCCCATGTCAACACCCACAACACTGTCTCAATTATGGAAATGGGACAAAATTGGTGTGAAGCTTGCGAGAGGCCACTAACAAACTTCACCCGAGTATCTACATGTATTATATGTAATAATGTCCAACCTGTGGCACAATAACCGTGGACCTACTGGTCAAAAAAAAAACAACAGCCCTTTTCAGGGTTACATTATTCACACAAACGGTAGTAGTAGAATTCACAGATTATGTGATAAATGACTACTTTGACTAAAAAGTCGAAGTTAGGATTTGGTTTATCATCGAATATCTGTGTATATGATGAGTACTACAGAGTTGGATAATGATACTTTCACATAAGTTTTGACTATAGTGTTAACCTATTTCTGATTGAAAGTATAATGATAGCTCTGAAAATAGTTGTTTATTGTCTTTAATTGTAGCCCTTAAAAGGGCTGTTTTTCCTATTAATCCATACAATGGTATGGACTAACGCTCTTCATCATCAGAAACAATCATGATGGTGTCATCATCTGAATCATCTGTATCTGATGATATACTGATGATGTCGTCCTCATATTCATCAGATTCATCTGAATCAGATGATATACTAATTATGTCGTCCGCATGATCATCTAGCTCGTTATCCTGTAGATCGTCTAACTCATCTACTTCCTCTTGCATACGTTCCGGGAAATCATCAGGAAGATCGTAGATGCGTTGCAGCATTTCTGCGAAGGTTGTACTGAAATGATCAAACGTAGAATCTATTTCATGTACCTGGATGGGTCCTGTACTCATCATAGAAGACTCTGGTACACTCATCGGTTCGGTGGTGGAATCAGCAATCGACATTGTGGAAGAATGATGTAGAACTGGGATTGATACTATATTTATATTGGAAGAAATAAAACGGAGGGGGTGAAGTGTAAATGTAGAACAGTGTTTGAGATTCGAAAACATTAAAAATGACGATCTTCATGAAACTCTGAGCGATTATTATGAGAAATTCTAAGTGATTATTATGAAAAACTAATAAGAGAGAGGGAGGAAGACACTGCCCCAGCCTCGCAGTGCCTCGTGTACACCAACCAAAAAAGTGTGTACTCCGTGGAAGGAAAGGAAAGGAAAGGAAAGGAAAGGAAAGGGTGGGAGAAACAGGGAAACGATTACATATCGTCGTCGGAATTTAGGACATCATCGTCATCAATTAGGATAGGAGATGGCGGAGGACTGTCCTCGATAAGGATTGGGGATGGTGGAAGTCTGATGTCGCCAGCGTCATCGTCGTCGTCGTCGTCATCCTCATCTGTGATGTCTACAGGCGGTGGGTCACCCCATTCGTCATCCCATTGGTAGGGATCCGGATAATCCCCGTCCGATAAGTCAGCTTCATCACTCCCAGTGACATGCTGAACCTGCACCCTGTAGTCATTATTCATGAATTCGAAGGGAATGTCATGAGGTGCCGTTGTGGAGTCCACGAATCCTTCCTGTATATATGCATAGTAAGGCATCTGAGGCTCCGGGACACTATAGGGCTCAGTAGTTGAATCAGGTTCCATGTTGGAGGTGGCTGATCAACTGAATATTCCAACAGATAATTCCTACTTTTATACTTTTGAAAGGGAGTGGGGAGGAGTGGGGATGAAAGAACTTGGAATTGAAAATGGAAAAAAAGAAAAATAATGAAAAGACGAAGTGAAGAAAAATGCTCCAACCATCGCATTGTTCAATGTGTACCAAACCAAAACAATGTACACCCTTTATTTCACTTCTTTTTTCATTTGTTTTTTTTTTTGTTTTTTATTCCTAAAATTATAATTACAAACCTAAAACTACCATGCTACCTAATTATCCTAAAACTATCCTAGTTGACCTAAAAACTATTTCCCTTTATTCAAAAATTTCTTTATAAATATTTTTAGTTCATTATTGAGCTCTATCGAAGAGGTCTCTGCCTTTCGCCTTTCCTTCAGAGCTGCAGTCCTTCGATCTAGCTCGGCCATCCTCATTAACAACTCGCGCCGTTGGCTAGCAATTTCATTCTCCTCCCGGGAAATGCTAGCCAACGCGGCCTCACTATTTCGTGAAGCAAGTGCAACATCCCTACACCTCTGTAGGAAAGTTTCCATCTCCTGGGGGTTAACCTCTCCGACAGGCTCCGGCACTGGTGGCACTTGTGGCGCGATCTCCCCGACAGGCTTCGACACTGGTGGCACGACCTCCATGGCAGGATCAGGCACCGGTGTGAGTTCCATGGGTGTCAACATCGCTAATAATGCAAATTGGGTGAGGATTTCACCTGGAGATGGCACCCTCGGCACCGGCTTATATGCCCTCCGTCTTTCCACTGTCAATGCGAGCGGTGTGGGACGTCTCGGAGGATTCCTTTTGGCGGTCGACCAACTACCTGCATAAGGGTTAGTCCTATTGCATTTACTCCTATACCTTTGAATAGGACCAACCTTAGCTGCAGATTGCCGCTTGGCTTTGTTAACAACCCTGTCTTCCTGAAATGAGACAGGGCTGCGTGGCCGCTGCACACCACCCGAAGTTGAAGCCTTCACCTCTTGGACCATCGCCACCTCGTCTCCCTCGAACATGTCAGGGCTGCCTGGTCGCTCCACCTCAACATCCACAGGTATGATCGATGCCACAGCGTTGTCGATTTCCTGCGTGTAGTTTTCCATTCTGAAAATGTAATACAAAGTTAGTTGTTATGAAAAAGTAACATTGATAACTTACTCAAAATTCGCTTGTTGTAGACTGTAGAAGACTGCTGTATTAGACTGGTGTTGTAGTAGATTGCTGTAGCTAGTCTGCACTCGATGAGAAGACTTGTCGTACTGAATGCCGAGAAGTGTGCTCCTCAGGGTGTAGGCAGAAGTGGGAGTGGTGGGAGTGAGGTGGGGGCGTGCATGCGCAATTGTGGGGTGAGGCGAGCAATGGTGGGAAGGGGCGGGGCTAAAAGTGGAGGAGAGTGGGCGGGGACTACAGTGTGTTGTTAAATTTTTTTTTTAATGAAACATAAAATTAAAAATTTTTAGTCATAGAACCGGCATTGGTCATCCTCAGTCATAGAACCGGCATTGATCATCTACTTGAATTGTGACTGGAGAAAAAAATCTTTATTTTTTGTAAATCTATATTATTAAAATCAATAATGGGGGTATTTAATGTTCAGTGTGTATGTAGAATCGATATTTTTTGAGAAATGAGTGGTGGAATCTCATTATTATAATATTGAATTTATTACACTTATTTTCAATTTTACACGAAAAATAGTAATGACAAAAGTTGTAGAGAATTTAATTTCCAACAAATTTGGTCTCTATTATTTTTTTCGCAGGATTGATATTTTTCGAGAAAAGAACGGGTTGTAATCTCATTATGTAATATTGAATTTATTACACTTATTTTCAATTTAACACGAAAAATAGTAATGACAAAAGTTGTAGAGAATTTAATTTCCAACAAATTTGGTCTCTATTAATTTTTTCGCAGGATTGATATTTTTCGAGAAAAGAACGGGTTGTAATCTCATTATGTAATATTAAATTTATTACACTTATTTTCAATTTTACACGAAAAATGGTAATGACAAAAGTTGTAGAGAATTCAATTTCCAACAAATTTGGTCTCTATTAATTTTTTCGCAGGATTGATATTTTTCAAGAAAAGAACGGGTTGTAATCTCATTATGTAATATTGAATTTATTACACTTATTTTCAATTTAACACGAAAAATAGTAATGACAAAAGTTGTAGAGAATTTAATTTCCAACAAATTTGGTCTCTATTAATTTTTTCGCAGGATTGATATTTTTCGAGAAAAGAACGGGTTGTAATCTCATTATGTAATATTAAATTTATTACACTTATTTTCAATTTTACACGAAAAATGGTAATGACAAAAGTTGTAGAGAATTCAATTTCCAACAAATTTGGTCTCTATTAATTTTTTCGCAGGATTGATATTTTTCAAGAAAAGAACGGGTTGTAATCTCATTATGTAATATTGAATTTATTACACTTATTTTCAATTTAACACGAAAAATAGTAATGACAAAAGTTGTAGAGAATTTAATTTCCAACAAATTTGGTCTCTATTAATTTTTTCGCAGGATTGATATTTTTCGAGAAAAGAACGGGTTGTAATCTCATTATGTAATATTAAATTTATTACACTTATTTTCAATTTTACACGAAAAATGGTAATGACAAAAGTTGTAGAGAATTCAATTTCCAACAAATTTGGTCTCTATTAATTTTTTCGCAGGATTGATATTTTTCAAGAAAAGAACGGGTTGTAATCTCATTATGTAATATTGAATTTATTACACTTATTTTCAATTTAACACGAAAAATAGTAATGACAAAAGTTGTAGAGAATTTAATTTCCAACAAATTTGGTCTCTATTAATTTTTTCGCAGGATTGATATTTTTCAAGAAAAGAACGGGTTGTAATCTCATTATGTAATATTGAATTTATTACACTTATTTTCAATTTAACACGAAAAATAGTAATGACAAAAGTTGTAGAGAATTTAATTTCCAACAAATTTGGTCTCTATTAATTTTTTCGCAGGATTGATATTTTTCGAGAAAAGAACGGGTTGTAATCTCATTATGTAATATTAAATTTATTACACTTATTTTCAATTTTACACGAAAAATGGTAATGACAAAAGTTGTAGAGAATTCAATTTCCAACAAATTTGGTCTCTATTAATTTTTTCGCAGGATTGATATTTTTCAAGAAAAGAACGGGTTGTAATCTCATTATGTAATATTGAATTTATTACACTTATTTTCAATTTAACACGAAAAATAGTAATGACAAAAGTTGTAGAGAATTTAATTTCCAACAAATTTGGTCTCTATTAATTTTTTCGCAGGATTGATATTTTTCGAGAAAAGAACGGGTTGTAATCTCATTATGTAATATTAAATTTATTACACTTATTTTCAATTTTACACGAAAAATGGTAATGACAAAAGTTGTAGAGAATTCAATTTCCAACAAATTTGGTCTTCATTAATTTTTTCGCAGGATTGATATTTTTCAAGAAAAGAACGGGTTGTAATCTCATTATGTAATATTGAATTTATTACACTTATTTTCAATTTTACACGAAAAATAGTAATGACAAAAGTTGTAGAGAATTCAATTTCCAACAAATTTGGTCTTCATTAATTTTTTCGCAGGATCGATATTTTTCGAGAAAAGAATGGGTTGTAATCTTGAGAAAAATTCCGAATCTTGACGATCAAAATTTTTTTTTAATTATAAACCTTTAATAATTCATAAAAAAAGTAAAATATTGATATTAGTGGTTCAAATCCTGGTTTTTTCGCAGGATCGATATTTTTCGAGAAAAGAACGGGTTGTAATCTTGAGAAAGATTCCGAATCTTGACGATCAAAATTTTTTTTTTAATTATAAACCTTTAATAATTCATAAAAAAAAGTAAAATATTGATATTAGTGGTTCAAATCCCGGTTTTTTCGCAGGATCGATATTTTTCGAGAAAAGAACGGGTTGTAATCTTGAGAAAGATTCCGAATCTCGACGATCAACTTTTTTTTTTTTTTTTAACCTTTATTAATTCATAAAAAAGTAAAATATTGATATTAGTGGTTCAAATCCCGGATTACCCATAAAAAAAAAATCAATAATTTTTATATAAATGAAGCTTTCATATCTTATATAGAATAATAAATGTTATTAACACCAATATGTAAGCCTGTGGCGTAATGGTTAAGACCCTAGCCTATGCAGACGTATGACATGAGTTCAAATCCCCGTGTGACCAAAAATTTTTTTCTTTATTTCTCACCATTATTCCTTGTGATTTAAATAGAATTGAAACTGTTAGTATAAGTGGGCCTGTGGCAGCGTAGATGTTAAGGTATCATCCTACCGCACAGACTATCCAAGTTCGAAACTTGGCAATGACAAAACTAGAAAAAAACTAGAAAAAATAATAAGAAGGAGGCGGTGGGGGGGGGGGCATTTCAAAAAATTTTTTTCAAATTTGCTTTTTTTTTTCAAATTAAATTTTTTTTTTCAAATTTTAACAGTTGGGAACATGTCAAGTCAGAATTCGAGTACATCATTAATGCCACTTCAGGGACATTGGAATATATATAATAATACTTGTTGATAACTTTCATTATTAATTTTTCAAAGACACATTTTTTTTCCTAACCTAACTTAATCAGGCCCTGCCCAGGCAGGCTATTCCACTTCACTATTCACCATGTTGGTTCAATTAATACGTCATCTGTTGCTTTTGGTTTTGGTTCTATTATTCTAATATTTGGATCAATGTTCAGTCCTGGATATCCCACTCCACCTGATGGCCTGACTTTATGGCTTTTCTCCAAAACTTCAACTCTCTCTTCCAGTACATCATACTTTTCCATTGTAGTCGCTGTTATGTTTGACATAGCATCAAATTTTTTATTTGTAGACGCTGTTATGTCAGACATTTTTATGTCTACATCATTTGTAAGTTTGTCAAATTTACGAGTGAAAGTTATCCGAGCCTCTGCAATTTTATCGTCAAATGCTTGACGGGCATCGCGAGCAATATTGCCTATTGTGGATTGTATTGCAGCTTGTAGGGCTAGAAGTATAACCTCCTTTGTTCAGTTAATTTCCCCCTCAAGGTATGATACAGTTACACAATCACTCTTGTCAATTGGTTCGCTTGTATTTTTCAATATTTTTCTTTGCATGTCATAATGACCATCTTTTGTTAATTTAAATCCATTGCCGGTGGACCTCGGATGACATTACCACCCCATTTTTTTTTTCTGCCAAATTTATCGATTGTTTTAGACATTGTGCACCCACGATGATTCTTTTCAAACTGATATTCCTTTCATTTACATTATACTATATATTGCAGTAATCGATTAGGGAAATAGAAATAATACAAATAAAATTTCAATCATTTTATATTCATTACAGTAATACATATACATACATACATAATACATTAATATCACAATACTTCTGTCATATTGAATTTTCCGGTTTTGAAGATATTGAATGATACTTCAATCATTGATCTCGGCAGATAATAAATTAATCAATTGATCCAATGGAGTCTCCTGAGATTGTGATTGTTGAATAATATTACTTATCCAACGAATGTTCTCATTTGGATCGTTTTCATAAAATTCAATATCATTATGACCCCAAGGAAGAGTGTGGGTAGTATTCGGAATGATAAATCGTTTATCGTCGTGGTATGATAATGCAACTTTATTTTTCAATTCAGTATACATATCATGCAACACGCTTCTAAATGAATTCATCTTTCTGAATATCATACCACCTTGTTCGACGATTTTTTGATAATCTTCGCATGTCAATTCATTCTTTATTACCGATCGTTTAACCCCTTTGGCTTTCTTAAATTCACCATCAACAGATTTCACATAATATGCTTTAGCACCTGTACCATAAAAACTCATGATTGGATCATTTGGAAATTCATCTTTGAAGTTACCCAAGACTGAACTTGTTACTGGAATATTGAATTGGTTAACTATACTGTAATTGGATGTATCAAATCTACTTATGTTAGTTTTTATGAATTCATAAAAATTTTCTGTGTTTACTTTAAGAATGAGCGAGTCGGTATCTGTATAAAGTAAAGAGACATTTTCATCAAAGTGTTGTTTGATGCATCCATAGAAAAAGTCATACATGACTGTTTTAGATAATTCTAATATGGAAAATCCCAAATATAATGGTTTATCGTAATGAACCTTCACTCTACCCAATTGAATGGCAACGAAATTATCAGTGAAAATTGAACAATTTTTGAAATTTGGTTTGGCTATGAGAGTGCTGGCACCTATATTTTTCTCTATATTTTCCCAATGTGTAACGAGTCTAACATCAATTCGATTATCTACATTCTCCATTGTCTTTCCATACACCGCATTATTCATTAGTTTATAGAAATCTTTAACAGATTTGTTGTTAGACCTATTACGCATTTCAGTATTAAGATCTATATAGGGTTTCATCCAGCATGATTGTTTGAATTTCAATACTCTATGTGTATTCATTACAATCAATCCATTTTTGACAGCTTGCTGTAGATTCCTATAATGAACAATATATTTTCTTTTATCATTCAAATTTGGAATTAATTTGGGAATTTTCGATTGTGTACGAGGTGGTATTATTTTTTCGACTAAAAATGGAAGGTCAGAATGTTTATCATGCAACTCTTGTGGATAATGAATGTCCACTTCAAATACATACCCATACGGACTATCAGTACTCACATCCATCACATCAAGATTAAGAATTTCATTTGGTGTCAACCATGTAAATTCACTTGTTGGTAGAGGTTGTGACATACTGTGACCGTATAGATTTGTTGCATCTAAATATGTAATGAATGTGGAAGGTTGATTGGGATTATAATTGGGTAAAAATCTATTATTTGCTATATGTTTCCTCTCGCTACATTGACTAATTCCACCTCGTATACCTTTTTGAAAAAAGTGAATCATATCAATGTCAGTTAGTAATTCCAATTCAACATTAGTGAACTTCAACATGGCATCCCATGATAATCCAGGTGCAGTATAATATTGTGCCGGATCTAAGTTATATATCTCTAAACTTGTGGTGCGGAAGTTTTCAAAAATATCACATAGTAGCAATACATCCGACTTCAAATACAAATCAGAGTATTCCCCCAAATTCTGACACTCGAATAAATTCCAAACATTTCTAGCCCTATCATAATCAGTTTCCGATATATGTTCAGAATTGAGTGTGTCATAAAACTGATTTTTTGTCGGAAGTAATGGATAATTCAATTTGTCAATGTCATCAACAAAACTATATGGAAATACACCTTTCTGTCTCATCAAATTGAATTTCTCAATTTGTGGGAAATGTTTGTGCATCTCCAAACATTGATCGGAGGTCAAGTTTGCACCCAACTTCTCCAACGAATTAGTCATAAATTTATAACTATCGATAAATCTCATTTTGAGATAATTCTTCCTAACCACACCATCTTTATCGGTATAGCTGTGTGTGAAGAGATGCTTCGTGAAAGATATATATTTCTCTTTAGTTTGCGGGATAACATCAACTTTCTCTTTATTCCTATACAATTCTTTTATGAATAAATGACAATCATAACCACTTAAATTATGAAAAATGATAGGTATGAAGTTTGGTATTTTGAAATTCAAATTACATTTCGAGTGAGCGGCATGTGATCTTTTCTTTCCTGTGACATGACAATGATCTCTTACTTTGACTTCACCATCAGTAAATGCTTTATCACATATACCACAAGTTCTGGCTGCAGCAAACTGTTCTTCTTCTTCGTCAGTTTGTGTATCCATCGGTTTAGGGTTTCTGAGATGATTTTCATGTATCTCTTTCAAATCATCTTCAATGCTACTCACAAATTTCTGAGCTGCATCTACACCCCTATATGTAACAAATTTTGACAAATCATCATTATATGAACACTTTATCAAATAAGCAAATGAATATGGGGCATGTTTGAATGTTTTAATCGTGTATGAACTTTCAGGATTTGGCTCATTCACATGAATCGGTTTAAGCACTGATTCAAAATCAGCATACACTACAAATGGCACCCTCATTTGCCTCTCAAAGTTTTCAAACATTAGTTTATTTTCCGCAACCATTCTACCATATTTATTGATCTTTAAATTAGTAGTTGGTGTTGTGGTACTAATGTGATTACAATCATACATATTATGACGTAAAAGCAATCTCTCATCAGAAAAATATATCAAACATCCGTCACAAAAATATTTTTTCTGTCTATGAGCTGATAGTTGATTAGAAACTAATCTTGAAAGATCTTTGATCCAACAATAGTGACCATTACCGGAGTCATCAGTTATAAACAACAAATTGACATGTCTCCGGAGTCTTCTCTGTGAGTATCGCAATGGACCAATCACTTCATACTTCATTTTACCCTTCTCAAATGTACTCTCTAAACATTAATTGAAATATCATTCCTATCTTCGAATATTTCGATACTCTTATTATTAACTTTAACCGGAAAATCCATACCTGTGACATCTAAAACAGTGGAAAAATGTGGATATGACGTAAGTTCGGACACTCGACTATCTGCAGGATATAATGCTGATGTTATAGCCCAAGCAAAACAATATTGATCTTCATTACGAACATTCACAACAGCTTTCTTCCATTGAATACATTGAGGCAGCTTCACATATGAACGTCCTTCCAGTGGACTGTATTTATTAATGTTGACCTCGAGAAACAATATTTTTTCACAAGTCCAACCTGAATTATTAAAAAAAAATTACTATTCAATCTTATTGAAATTTTTAAAAAATAAATACCTGAGTCACGATCCTGGAACTCAGTCGTTTGAGCCACAATTAGATCACGGAATCCATCAAAAACAGCATTCAAATCTGAAGATTGGTCCACTATTTTATTTTGGGAATTAAATGACTTCGTGTCCCTCGAATCATCAGTCTGAAGAATATAATTCCCAAAAACTTCCATATTCACCTTGATGCTTTTATGGATCCTGATGGCTGATTCCAGTAATTCAATGACCTTCTGCCTAATCTCATTGGAAAATGACATGTAGTCACTGGTTACAATCGAACTCTCCACCCTGTATGTAGCAATGCGGCAATTGAATGCATTCGTTATAATTTGAACACCGTCAGACAATTGAACACATGCATTATTTTTATGACTCATGGTTCTTCGGTGAGAATTCACTTGGGTCATAGGAATTGTCACATTACAACAATTGCACGTATACATAGGTGTTGCATTATCCACTCTCACCCGTTTCACTGCAGGCCCTCCTTGGCAACTCTGGAGCTGATGCCGACGAAGATTATCACTACGAGTGAAAGATTTACCACAGTCACAGGAATACATTTTATATAATAGTTCTCACTAACTCACTTGATGTAAACTGACATAGCCAACACTCGTACGCTTCTTAAATACACTCTGATAGGACCCGTCAAGACGTCATAGCCAACCCCACTTCTCAACTACATGCGCCAAGATTACCTCCCAACTGAATGCGATAACAGATGTCGATATACGAGCAAGCAGTGGTCGTTGCGGTCTCGGAGAGGGTAGACGCTAGGCAAACGGTCCTCGGCTGCCGTTGTGTCACCATCGATAGCGGGGTTAGAGCGAACCTTCATCGCTTCGGGAGAGGTGAGGGCAGACCGATGAATACGCATTACTCTGCCACACGTCGTGGAGTGAACATGTCGCTCTCTAGCCGTTGAACGGTTATTGCTGTGACGTCACTCCACTACTAACTTGGTGCCCTAACACCGATGGAGCATTTATTACTTGGAGGATCTTCGAAGTATGCAGACGTATGTTTGTACATAGACAAACAAGCACATGATGAAACCCTGTACCGTGCATTCTCCTACACACACACATAAACACACAAAATCTCATATGAAAAAAAAAATCTGAACGATCCATGCACCAGACACTTCAAGGTCACAACGCCTTGACTTCACTGCACAACAAAAAAACTTCACCAAACAACAACCAATAAAAAAAGCAATTAATACGTCATAGTGGTGGGGGGAGGCCGAGAATCAGCTGTAAACAACTACTTACATCATCTTCTTATTTTAAGTGTTCAGTCTACCAATAAAAACAACCACTAGAGTTACAATGAGCATCCGTCTTTTTCATATGCATACCAGCCCATACCCACATTCAAGTGAAAAAAAAGCTGCCCCTGAGAATTACAAAAAATGTTTCAACGCAAGTTTGCAGTTATGAGTAATTTGTGTTGGCTCTGGAAAAACAGACCCATATTCATCTAATGGGAGTATCCACAACTCAGAATCACTCAGTTTTTTAAATTGGTGGCGCCCTATTAATAAATACATAATTCTTAACACGCTTTTATTAGCTTCACCTGTATGTATGTATGTATTCTTGTTTATTTGTTTGTAACTTTCAACCTCGGGATCTGTATTTGACAGAATTATCGACATTATTACTTGATCTATTCGCGGGCAGATGGCGCTATACGTAACCTCCTTGATATAATTCGAACTCACTTTACATGTATTTCTTCATTTGAAAAAATTCTTTTTTTTATTAACACGCGCGCCTGCTACCTTATTTGTAACACTCTTTTGCGCACTTGCTGCCTTGGGCTTGGTAGTTGATTTTCCGGCTCCCTCTCCGGAATCGTGAAATATCAATGGTCATTTTTCTAAACAATATACGGCTGAAAGTTTAGATAAAATAAATATAGTTCAAAAAGAATAAAAAACAAGCTTTTATAGCACACGAAACAAAAAAATGAAAAATAAATATAGTTTAAACAACTGAAAAACACGCTTTAAAAAAATATTGAACTGAAAAGAGGAAAATTATAAAAAAAGCTTAAAACAATAACGAACGAAAACTACTAGTATTATTGTGAAAAAAGCGTGGGCGCTTTGTGCCTTATTTTTTGTATATCAAGCGCCCGTCGCTTGTTTCACAATAATACTAGTATTTTGCGTTCGTTTGTTGTTTTAAGCTTATTAAAAAAATATTTTTTACTTTTTAGTTCGATGTTCTCTAGAAGCGTGTTTTTTAGTTTTTTGAACTATATTTATTTTT
Source organism: Leptinotarsa decemlineata (assembly GCF_025532065.1). Lineage (NCBI taxonomy): Eukaryota > Metazoa > Arthropoda > Insecta > Coleoptera > Chrysomelidae > Leptinotarsa > Leptinotarsa decemlineata. Next base: position 6,165,437 of record NW_027412703.1, on the reverse strand, counting down.
ATCTTTTCTATTCCACCCACCCTATAACCGACTAAGCCGCTGTTTATTTATTTATAAATATTGTAAATATATTTATAACTGTTTATTCATTTATAAATATTTATTTATAAATATATTTATAAATAAATGAATCGAAGAAGGTTTTGTATGAAAGTGTATAATCATACAAATTATTGCAAAGCGCTTTCGACTTTCGTCATCATCAGTGCTCACCTGAAAGTAAGTGATCTAATTGAAAAGGAAGTTTTGTGAAAATTGAAGTTTGCAAAAAAAATTTTTTAAGGTTTTAAGGTTGGAAGCGAAAGCTTGGCAAAGCAGAGTTTTGATTTTTTGGCTGAGAGACCCCGTTAATCCATTTTACTGTATATATATATATATATATATATATATATATATATATATATATATATATAAAATCTGAAGTTTTCACGGATAGGAATATGCTGAACTGGTTTTTTCCGGGTATTTGATCCGTGTATGTGATATTATCTCTAATTTCACCGACGTTTCGACAAAATCTCATTTGTCATTATCTAGGTATGCTGTTACGTGTTCAGAAGTGTGTTGACCCTGTTCAACTCACTTCTTACTTTACTGGTAAAACGGTATTCGTTACGTGTTCAGAGATAGAGTGTCCATAAACTCTCTACTACCTACTACTTAAATGTTGTTGAGTTTTACCTGAGTTCTTCTTCCTCTTAGTTGACCTCATCTCTCCGTTAAGGTATCGAATATGAAATCTGTACTGTATACCAGTATAGTAAGAAGTGAGTTGAGCAGGGTCAACACAATTCTGAACACGTAACAGAACACCTAGATAATGAAAAATGAGATTTTGTCGAAACGTCGGTGAAATTAGAGATAATATGACATACACGGATCAAATACCCGGAAAAACCAGTTCAGCATATTCCTACCCGAGAAAACTTCAGATTTCATATTCGATACCTTTTGCCAATGAATAATATTACAAATCATATACTAACAGTAAAAATGAATAAAATAACAATGAATTGAACATATAAATCGACGAAAGGAAGTTAAACATTGATGGATTTTTTGGATTGACAAATGTCATAAATGTCATTTTTCAATGATTTTCAATGATTTGATAATCTTTGACTCTAAAGGAAGAGTTGATTGATTTGGTACAATTTTCATTATTATCATTGTTTTTTGGTGTAGTTCCAATAAATATATACTGTATATACTGCTGAAATTATCCATGCCTGTTCTGTTTAAAATCTGTTTTTCCGTTAACCAGCTGTCGCACCCCTACGAACGACAACCCTCAGAAGTCGAAATTTGTGCGAGCCAAGGATTAACGAGGTCTTACCTTTTAACGTGTGATTCCTAACACGGGTTGGACGATAGCAAGTGAAGATCGATCGTTCAGACTAGGGCTTGAACCACCGACCAACACGGCAGTCAATTCGAGTGAGTGAACAAATCACCCACGCCGAACCGCTTGGCTACCGACCGATCTTGTCAGTTCTCATATTCATACAATCAGAAGACTCATTATTTTCAATCATTTCAAAAAAAGTCGTTTGGAAATATTTGTTTCTGTATTTTTCTGGAAATGGTTGAAATTAATAAGTCTTTTGATTGTATGAATATGAGAACTGACATTGATAATCTCAGCAGTATATACAGTAACTTCGATAAGTTACTACATCAAAAAACATAATGATAATAATGAAAATTGCATCAAATCAATCAACACTTTCTTTAGAGTCAAAAATTATCAAATCACTATGCTCATTGAAAAATGACATTTATGTGAAGGTATGGCATTTGTCGAACCAAAACACTTTCTTTCGTCGATATATATGTTCAAATCGTTGTTTTTTACTCATGTTTACTATAAGTATGATTTTTAATGTTCATTGGCAAAAAATCCACAACTCCATAAAGTATAGGCCCTGAAGAAGCTTAGCATTAGAAGCCGAAGCTTGGCAAAGTAGAGCAGAGTATTGATTTTTGATTCTTTGACTGAATCCATCTATACAAGTAGATATATTTCTAGAAATTTTATTAGTTTTTGAAGTGATTGTAACAATTTTTTTACAGATGAAGAAAATTTGAAACATGCTGAAGAGCGAAATGCGAAACAAGATAAGAAGTTTGAAAAATTATTCGTATAGAGAAGAGTACCAATTTGGACCTACCGAACAGAAAAACGAAAATAAAAATTGTTCAGAATGAAGGATATGAAATTCAAAATAGGCCCAGTTAAAACATCTGGCCTCAAAGGATTAGAAAATAATGGCAACACGTGTTTATGAACAGTGTCACCCAATGTTTTTCAAACACGAAATATTTGTTGAGGTATTTGAGAAAGAACACCTACATTTCTGATATAAATACCAGTACTTCTGGTACGGGGGGGCTTTGATTAGAGCTTAGGCGGAAGTGATGCAGGAGCTGTGGCCGACAGATTCATTGGATAAGTTTGTGAATTCGGTTTGCATAAAAACAGAAGTTGACCTCTCAGTTCATGGGTTACGCGCAGCAATACGCCCAAGAGTTTTTACGATATCTCCTGATTGGCTTACATGAAGAAGTAAATGAAGTCACTGCAAAAAGTGTTGATGAAGACGCAGAGAAATTACAAGATCCCTGGGTGAATTATTTGAAGGTGGACAACACCAAGTTTGTAAAAAATGTGAGATTGTTGAAATCCACATCAAAGTGCACGTACTGTGGACACTCAACGGCAAATTGTGATCCTTTCTGGGATTTATCTCTTTCTATACCACCAACAACAGGTCGATTAAGTTTGTCAGATTGCTTCAAATATTTCACAAGAGTAGAAACTCTAGATCCTAGAGTTGTTGTCTGTGTTCAACAAACACAGACATCAAGAGCTGAAAACCATCCAGACAACTCTACGAGTAAATGACTACTCGAATAAAATATTGAAAGCGGCTTCCAAGAGAATACAGAAACAGTAGGAAACTGAGAAATACTGGTCATGACAACCATACTTTTTATTAGCTTTATTTATTGTCTCGTCAACTATTACAGTTATTAAATACATTCATATTGATATTGAATACATTGATATTGTGTAAAGGTACTGAATTTTGTTTAAGAGATCGGTTTGTTTTAAAAAGTTTATCACATTTTCGGCTGCGCTGCATTCTCCTGAGGTCTGAGTGATATTCTCTGGGATATTATTGTCCTCTCTTTGCTGGTAATACAGTAATTTTTGTCTGGCAAATATTACAGTCTGGTTCTTCTGTTTTGTCTATGATATGTCCATGGGTAAGCCTTGTGTGTCCTATACGTAGTCTTGCGAGGATGACATGATGTATTCTAGGCATTGGGATGTATTTCCATTGTTTTACTGACGGCTTTATTTCCTTCAGCTTTGACCCATTGGTGATCCATTGTTGTTGCCAGCTATTTATCAGAAAGTTCCTCACAATTTTTTTAACGGATTGTATAATTATGTCCGTACATATGGATACTTCACTTTCTGTTGCATTTTTTGCGAGTAGGTCAGTTTTTCATTTCCCTTAATGCCGATGTGTGATGGAATCCATAGGAATGAAATATTCTGTTTACCCATTTGAAGTTGTTAAAGTTCTTTTTTTATCATTTGGAAAATTGCATTATGTGGATAGATTTGGGAAAGGCTCATTATGGAGCTGAGAGAGTCAGTAAGGATAAGGGCGTTTGGTGATTTTTAATTTTTTGCAAATTCCAAGGCTTTCCATACAGCGTAGAGCTCTGCATTGAAAACATTGAATGTCGAAGGGAGTTTGTAGGTGGTATTGTGCTGGTTTGTCGAGAATGCTGCAGCTGTCCCTTCAGGAGTTTTGTATCCATCAGTATATAAATGTGAGTATGATGGCATTGTGTCGAGGATCTGGTATAGGTGTTGCTTCATTATTGTAGGATTAGTATCGTATTTATTGTTCTGCTGCAAGGATGTATTTATTTTCGGGATATTTATTGTCCATGGTGGGGGCGACAGAATGTGATAGCATTCTTTTTATCCTTTCATAGAAGGGTGGATCGAGGTTTTTCATTCCTCTATAAGTGGATATGAAGGATCTGAGAAGCAGTAGCTGTGGACAAGATTTTTTTTATGAAGATATCGATGTAGCGTAAGATGGCTTAAGTACTTTCTTCTGGTATGTAGTGATGGTTCTTCAGATAAATACAGTAGGCTTGGGCTTAGGCCGGTACGGAAGGCTCCAGTAGCTAGGCGGATGGATGTGTTTTGTATACTGTCTAGTGACTTCCGGACTGATTTTTTTGCCGAATTGTATATAATGGATCCATAGTCCAGTTTTGATCTGATGAGTGATTTATATGTACAGTGTCACCATTGAAGTGCGCACCATATGGAAAACTTTTTTTTCGAAAAGTTTCAATGAAGTTCAACTTCGGCACTTGTTTGTGCTTTGAATTTAACTTAAAATGATGCGGCCAACTGCGATCCACTGACGTTCAGTGTTTGTCAAGTTCAACTTTTTTCTTGAAAAAAATTGAAAAAGTGCATTTCTACATCGAATTTAACAAAAAAATACTTGAAAAAGTTATGTCTTCGGCAATTTTATAGCCTAATGTCAAATTTCATGCAACTAGGATGAAATTAACGATTTGCTTATTTTTGACAGATATCCCCTTTATTTTAAACAACAATAATATTATGGAAATTACAAATGGGTACAAAAAATTACTTATTGATCTAAATAAAGTTGTCAAACACTTATAGCCTACATTTCAGTATGTCGTTCTCCACGTTTAATACAAAGTATGGTCCTTCTACTGACATCTGTAACTGCATTTTTAATAAATCGGGGATTTATATTTGCACAGCACTCGCGAATGGTATTTTCCAGATGTTGTATGTCAGTAAATTGTCTACTTCGGTACACTTTTTGTTTCAGGTAACCCCACAAGAAAAAGTCTAAAGGCGTCAAGTCGGGTGATCTAAGTGGCCAATAATGTTCCTAGTTACGTCCAATAACTTTGCCTCTGAACATTTGTTGAAGGGACTGTTGTACAGCAACCGTGTGATGTATTGGTGCGCCATCAAGCTGATACCATAAATCGTATTTAATATTTAAAGGCATATTATCTAAAACTTCACTAACCTCATTATTCAAAAGGTTGAGATAACCGACGGATGATAAATTTTCCCTAATGAAAAATGGCCCAATTATTTGGTCGTTAAGTATCCCACACCATACATTAGTTTTAAAGGAATACTGATCACCACATTCAACTGTGAAATTGGGATTTTCTTGGGCCCATCATCGGCAATTTTGAGAACTTACCGTTCCATTTGAAGAGAACGTTGGCTCATCTGTTCATAAAATTTTATACGGAAACTTTACATTTTCTTCTCTCTCTTTGGAATCATTAACCGACTGATTTTTTCCAAATACAATTCTCATTTCTTTCATGGGCTTTTTTGAATTATAAAGAACGATTTACAGACTGTTCAGATTGTTAATCCCTTCGTGTCTGTGTCAATGTCTTTCAGGAACCTGTGAACGTACTTATTTATATTTTGTGTCGAAATTATTCACTTCACCCTTCAACTCGGAAAGCCGCCCTAAATGTAAGTACTCATCAATGTTGTTTTTTTGTAAAGTGTTCGAAACGTTTATTATTTTTCAACGATTGTTATATTACATAATTCATTTTGTTTCTAACAGAACTGCTCTGTAAATTTCCATTTTAATATGTATGCCTTGTTCTTATACTTCAGAGTTCTGAAGATGAAATAATAAAGTTTCAAAACGTCGACAAGTTATCAACATTTTGACCGAACTCCCGCCAACTTGACAATCAAAATCATCTTCATGATGTTATCCTTATTTATACCATAGATACATATTCTAGGCACCTGTGTCTTAAATTAATTTCACAATATTGCCTTATCTACTAGTCCTTAATTAATTATAGAATATGTCCTCATGTACCAGTCAGGTAAATGTAATAATCTAATTGATACACCTTCGTTATTCATAATATTATTATGTTTATTTATTTCTACACTCTCATAGGTATCTAGATACCTGTTGTTCACTTATCTAACTAATCCTAATGAACTAAAGTCTATAGAATGGTATTGTTGTAAAATATGATGGGCGACTGCTGATTTTTCAGGTTTTTCCGATTTTTCATATTTAGCATATCTGAAATATGGTATCTATGGTATAAATAAGGATAATATTGTAAGTATATTTAGTTTATTATTCTTCTTGAAAATGATCACTTGATTATCTGAAAAGTGTTAAGGTGTTGAAATAACGATTTGGTGTTGGAAAAAACTCCAGTAATATTCATTACTATACCACAGGTTCCAAACAGTGCATCACAAGTTATATTCTTGAAATTAATGAATATTATTATATTACCAGAATTATCTTTTTAGGAATATATAAAGGAAAGTGAATAGATATTACATTTTTTATTGACGATCAATATTAACATATTTATGTACAAGTACAATGCATACATATATTTCTAATCTTACCTAGATTGGCAGTTCTCATTTGAAAACCAATTAGAGTTAATAGTTCGTGGAACCGCTTGCTGTATACAAGGTGTTCCTAAACATCGTGCACATACGAAAGGGGGTAATTCTTTGGCTCATTTCATAACTACGAGTTCATATAAACATAGGTCCGCAAACGCTTCGTTACCGATTTACAGGGTGTTGAAATTACAAGATTTTTCTTGTTATTTCTTTGGAGCTCCTGCAGTTTTCGAGATATTGAGCTCAAATTTGGAATCTAGATTGCGTTATAGGGCATACACTGGTGGGTTTTGTCAGATGGTTGTTGATTCTACAAGGTGATATTTTTTCAGGAGTCATGTTCCATTTTCTCCCCCTGAAATTTTTTACTGTGCGCCGCTGGTAGATTCTAAAATACAAAATGAATTTTCCGTTTTATTTGGAAACTTTTTTTGTTTAGAAACTCTTTTCGTTTCTGCGACCATTATCGAGAAAAAAAATTAAAGATTTTTTGTAGAAATGATTTATTTTACAATACAAAAACCTAAATAATAACAATTAAACTGCATTATAACAAATGTTGAAAGTGACCCCCTCCTACCCTTATACATGCGTCCGCTCTTCTTCTCATTGATGCCCGTACTCTTGCGAAGACTCCCGGAGTATTTCTTACAGTTTCAAAAGCATTTATTATCCGATTTCGTAAGTCATCCACGTTATTCACTGGTGTTGTATACACTAGAGATTTGAGATATCCCCATAGGAAAAAATCTAGACTATTTAAATCAGGCGACCTAGGGGGCCATGATTGAGGTCCACCCTGTCCTATCCACTTATTCTCATACACTCCGTTTGAATACATCCTAGCCAAAATAGAAAAATGTGCTGGGGCGCCATCGTGCATAAACCAAATTTTCAACAAAAGAGGCACGTTTTCGAGTAACAAAGGCAATTCGTGTTGCAAAAAATGTCTGTAGAAGCGACCATTAAGTCGACCAGGCAAAAAGAAAGGACCAATCAAATGATCCTTTAGTATACCAGCTCGTACATTTAATGAAAACTGCTCTTGAAAATGTGCTTCTACAATTCCATGTGGATTTTCTTGTGCCCATATGTGGTTGTTATGAAAATTAATAATGGAATTCCTTGAAAAATTGGCTTCGTCAGTAAAAAAGATTTTACAGTCAAAATCGGAGTCATCTGCTAGTCTATTAAGGTACCACTGGCAGAAATTGATCCTTAAAGGGAAATCTCGAGGAAGAAGCGCCTGCACTCTTTGAATATGATAAGGGTATAGTAGAGACTCGCGCAATATTCTCCAAATAACCTGATGATTAATAATATTTAAATATTTACCGATTATTCTGGTGCTAGTACTGGGACGTTCTTCTATTTCATTTAGAACAGCTTCTTCGATCTGTGGAGTTCTAACAGTACGTGGTCTACCTCCGTCACATACCGTTTTATTAACACATCCAGTTTCTACAAGACGCCTATGGATATTCGAGAATGTTCTTTGATCAGGTATTACTCTATTGGGATAGCGCTCCATGTACAAACGTCTGGCTTCTCGTGCATTTCCATTCGCAAGACCATAGATAAAACGCATCTCAGCCATTTCAGAATTGGTAAAAATTGACATTGTTTGAGATTGTAACGAGTAATTAAAACAATTAATTTTATACCGTACAGTGTCAAACTAAAACCTTAAATAGTTAAAACGCAAATCCGAAAAAAACTCCTAAAGAAAACAAAACATTTATTTTGTATCGTAGAATCTACCAGCGGCGCACTGCAAAGAAGTTCAATAGGAACTGCAGGAATCGCCTTCATTACTCGAATACTTGCCTCTCTTGTTGAGAAATTTCAGCACTCCAGCATATTTTTCTATTTTGTCTCGAAAGTGTTTACATGAAGTGTATGAGAACAACTGAATAGAGGTTTTTTTATTGTAAAATAAATCATTTCTACAAAAAATCTTTAATTTTTTTTCTCGATAACGGTCGCAGAAACGAAAAGAGTTTCTAAACAAAAAAAGTTTCCAAATAAAACGGAAAATTCATTTTGTATCTTAGAATCTACCAGCGGCGCAAAGTAAAAAAGATCAGGGGGAGAAAATGGAACATGACTCCTGAAAAAATATCACCATGTAGAATCAACAACCATCTGACAAAACCCACTAGTGTATGCCCTATAACGCAATCTAGATTCCAAATTTGAGCTCAATATCTCGAAAACTGCAAGAGCTCCAAAGAAATAACAAGAAAAATCTTGTAATTTCAACACCCTGTAAATCGGTAACGAAGCGTTTGCGGACCTATGTTTATATGAAATTGTAGTTATGAAATAAGCCAAAGAATTACCTCCTGTCGTATGTGCACGATGTTTAGGAACACCCTGTATTTGAGTAGAATTTATTTGTTTATTTGAGGAATGAATAAAGGTCCAGAATTCAGTACCTTGCTTTGGTACATTGTTTTACATGTTTCTGATAGATATGAACACCAGTAAATGCCACTGTTCTATTGCTTGGAATTTTGACAGGAGCATGCCTTTCTCTCAGGAAAGAATCTTCTTTTTCAAACTCTTCGAATTCATCATTACTGAAACAGCAACAACATACTTTAAATACAAAATCACTGATCACTTTGATGGCATTAATGGTTTCGTTTTGAAAAGGGTATAACAACGGATTCAAGGCACAACTGAGCAAGTTGAGAGCAACGAGAGCAAAATTGATATTCCAGCTTGCCTTGCTCGTCTCTGTACCTACTAATCGAATGATATAATATATGCAATACGGTAATCTGCAGACAGCAAAGGAAATCATGAGAACCAACACGATTCGGAATGTTCTAATTTTTCTCTCAACATGTATACTCCTCGTTTTCTTCAAACGGGGTCCAGGACTTCTGCTCACATTGGACAAAGCAGTTGATTTGGTTGTACTGAACGATGGATCTTCTGTATCGAGCTTATTTTCGGATTCTTTCGATCGCAATGTGATAGGTTTTCTATGTTTCCAAATGAGAACGGCAATCTTGAAATAGAAACACGTGAATATTGTCAATACAGGAAGGAACACGAGAGTAGTTATTGAAACATAATATACCAAGATTCGTTGTTTGGAAGTAATGCAAGTGTAGGCAAGCTGGTAAAGCGGTTTCTGCGAATACGGCCCAACGAATAATATCAGCATTGGTTCATAGTTGAAATTGATCGCCATAGGGAAGGACAGAACTGAAAAAAAAATTAATTGAAAAGAAAGTATACCCTTATGAGACCGTTAAAAATATGTTATGGTTGAAAACGAGCTTACGTGAAAATTAGCAAGATCAGTTCTGAAAAAAAATGCTAATTTTACCTTCCTTCAGAAACAAAAATTGCTAAGCTAAAGTACTTGACTCAGGCCAGAGTTTTGATATGAGATTGTGTGGTGGTTAAAATAAAGAGGTAAACATTAAATTACGATAGGTCGACGAATCTCATCTCTAGCCATGGGTAGTACCACCTAAGTACGTAAAAATCTTCGAATGGGCCGCAATGTTCCAGAATACTCCACAATATTGTTACAGTCCATTTTCCCAGTAGTCTTATTATGAATAATTTCCTAATAATTAACTCATTTCCGGATGTTGGTAACTGAAGAATGAAATTTCCGTAACATTCAATAATTTCTCTTTCAAAAATATAATTATAAATCTCCCGGTATATTATTCATTGGTCTCCGTGCGAACTATCGAATACAATCTATGTCCGCGCTACGCCTACCCTATTCCTTCGAATGAAAGGTGAGAATTCAACAAAAACAGAGAAACGGTCAAGTGTCGTCTCTCGTCTCTGAATCTTTCCAGCAAATATTAAGTTTTTTCAAATAGGTTTGTTGATCATCCGTCCCATGAATTTTGGAATTCTTGGTGCACGGTGAAAATAGGACATTCTTTCAGTAAGTGAGTGTACCGTCAAACGGGGTAAAGTCGATCAAAAATAAAGGTTTTTTCATCCTAGCGCCTAAACGATTGAATTTTTTTAAATGAGATCGAAAATAAAGATACCTCAAACATTAAACCATCTGATGAACCCATTATTATTTTTGTAACTTTTCTCATTCAATTTTTATTTTTATTCAAGTGTGATCGACTTAACCCCGCATTTTGGGTAAAGTCGATCACCTGTTTTAAAGCATAGAAAAATCGACTTTTCCCTCTCAAAAGGTGAAGTCGATCTACGTATAATAAAAAAAAAACATGTTTTTTCTTTTTTAGTGAAATGAATCCATCAAAAAATAGGAAAATGCTTCTTTTTTTGATAGTCAAGTAATCTTTATTTAAAATAACTTAACAAAACACATATCTAACTCAAAAAATAAAACTTCAGCTGGTCCTGACGGCCTGACCGTGAATACAATCAAATTAATACATATGCACATCATTTCACCACTGACATATATCATTAATCTATCCTTTTCAACAGGGGTGATACCAAAGCAATGGAAGGAAAGTAATATAACACCTGTCTTCTGGAAATAGAAAAGATCCTAGTAACTACCGACCAATTTCAGTTATAAATAATTTAGCAAAAATTTTTGAAAAATGTTTGAAATCTAGACTTATGGAATTTTTTGAGAAAAATCAAATAATATCTAACAGGCAATTTGGTTTCAGAAATAATCTAAGTACACAACATGCCATAATTGATCTTACAAAAGGGATTGTTGACTGCTCAGATAAGTCAGAAAAATGTTTATGTATATTTCTCGACTTAGCAAAGGCTTTTGATACGGTAGGTCACGAAATATTAATAGAAAGACTAAATGAGGCAGGCATTCGCGGTCCAGCATTGAACATTTTAGAAAACTATTTGAAACACAGATATCAGAGAGTAAAAATTGATCACATTTGCAGCGCACCACTTGAAATAACAACAGGCGTACCGCAAGGAACAGTTCTGGGCCCAATACTTTTTCTTGTTTATATTAACTCGATAGCAAAAATTAAAGATTTCCAAGGACATCTTGTTTCATACGCTGATGATACGGCAATTTTGCTTACTGATAAAAACTGGGATAATCTATTCAATAAAGCTGAAAAGGATCTTATAAAAATTTCACAATGGCTAAATTATAGCAAGTTGTCTCTGAATACGTCTAAAAGTAAATTTATAACATTTTCTACAAATGTCGACACTCAACCAAACAGAAATTATATTATGCTTCATAAGAAAACATGCACTCAACCAAATTGCAACTGTCCATCTATCCAAAAAACCAAAGAAATAAAATATCTTGGCGTAATTGTCGATCAACACCTCAAATAATTCGAAAATTTTACATCCTTAGGTACATTTTAGACAATCGTAACCTAAAACTTATATATACATCACTAATTGAACCATTATTCAGATACTGTATAGTAATATGGGGAGGATCATATAATAATGCATTACAAAATTTGAAAACTACTCAGAACTGTATACTAAAAATAGGTTTCAGAAAAAACAAACGTTTCCTCACTAATGAGCTTTACGATGAACTAGATATCTTTGACATTAACAAACTACATATGCACCAATGCTTGCTATATATGCATAAAAATACAAAACCAACAATAAATCACAATAAAACTATCCCAACCCGATTTATTACGACACTATCAATTGATATACCATTATTTAGAAAAAGTCACTCCCAAAATAGCCTTTTTTATATAGGTCCGAAACTATATAACAAACTTCCACTTCAAATAAAAAAAAAAATATATAAACTCAGTTCCTTCAAACACCAAATAAAACAATTGATTAATGGAAATAAAATATACCTATAAATGAAAATAAAATGAAAACATAAAATGGAAAAAAAACTTGGGAAAAAAAAATGATAACAATTCAACAAAATATGAATAAATGAAAATAAAATAAAATAAACCATTAAAAAAAATCAAAATATAAATGAATGAAGGAAAAAAAAATTAATTAAAAAGCGCTCCTCAAGTTAACTCATTTCTACTCAATATATATATGTGTATATATATATATATATATATATATATATATATATATATATATATATATATATAAATATATATATATATATATATATATATATATATATATATATATGTATATATATATATATATATATATATATATATATATATATATATATATATATATATATATATATATATATATATATATATATATATATATATATATATGTATATATATAAAAAACTATCCTCTATGCACAATCAATTTGCACCTCTCCCAACATTAAATACAATTAAATTTTTTCTTTTTTTTTTGTTTTCCTTGTACAGAGATATGCACTACAAGCATTTATGCTTAGGTAACCTCTGTACAGGATTATATTATATTATATTATTATATTATCTGTAACAATCTGTAAAAAAATGACAATTATGGAATGGATGAATAAAGTTTGATTTGATTTGATTTGATTTGAAAACAACTAAAAATGATAGAAAAACATAGGAACATAATTTAATCACAAATTCTGATACCTATTTACGAAAAATATCACATTGGTATGTAGATAAGTTCAGTCAACACTTCAATAAAATATACCAAATAATATAAAATTCTTAGCTGTAAAAATAGCTTTGGTAACAGAATATAAATAATTAAAACTCATTCCAGAAGACCTTGTTCTTCTTCGCGAAGATGAAAGTTGTGCCTTCCACGTTTTTCTCCTTTCAAGTTAATTTTAATCTGCTCTAATGTAATTATTGATAGGTCCGGAATTTGCGGATACACAAAAAACAACTCTTTCTGTGACTCCTTCTTGCGCATTGTATTAACAGTAATTTCTTCACCTGAGATAGTTTCAATCTTGGCAATAAAATGTCTGTCTCTTTTGTTCGTTTTGAATTTCACTAATACGTAATCGTTTACAATAAAAGTTTCAGAGTTTTGCTCATCTGCCAAGCTTTTGCTTATGGTAGAGGGTTCTCCTATTTCGTATTCTTCTCTGAATGAATTCTCTGACTCCACAATCTCTAAATCCAATTCTTTTTCTGACTCAATGTCACATATATTCTTATTTTCAGCTTGCTCAGGTTCTTCTGATTCGCTGTCACTTCTGGTGTTGATGTTTTGTGATGTGCATCTGGATTCAGCTATTAGCACATCCGATGTCCCTATGCTCTTTCCTGCAGATACATTCAGTTTTTTTCCTCGTTTTATAGTATTTGATGGACCTGTCCGAAGTTGTTCAAGATGGTCTACTATAGAACCTCTCCATGATGTTTCAAGGGTATCGTCAACTGTTTTACGTGGCATTTTGTTGAGTACAGCGTCCGGATTGAATGGCACGATGCCACATGCCTGAACCCATGCCTTGAGATCTGAGACCAACAGACTCCACAGTCTCCTTAAGAAGCTTTGGAAATACAGTTTTGGAAAGCACTCCTCTATTTTTTAACTTCCATGTTTCTAATACCTTTTTCCATGCAGCCTTAAGAGGTCGGAAGAAAGCTACATCTAGAGGTTGTAGCAGGTGTGTCGAGTTTGGTGGAAGTAGGACAAACCTAATATTGTTATTTTCGTATTCTCGTATTACGCTTACAGTGACGTGGCTACTTAAATTATCTCCGATCAGAACTTTATCTCCGTCTAGCTTTTTGAAATGCGGCAAAGCAATATAATAGAACCAGTCTTCAAAGATGGTGGAATCAAACCACCCGCTGAGAGTGCGATTGTATCTGGCCCCTTCTATACCCCCTTTAGTCCATCCCACATACGAATGTTTTGCCTCCTTATAGACAATGTATGGTGGAAGCATCGTGCCGTCCCCTGATATCGCAAACATGATCGTAGTGCTAGTTTTCGTGATATCTATGGCCCTATGTGCATGTTTGGCGCCTTTTTTTTAAAACTACTTCCATAGCACCGAGGTCATCTACGAAATTCGTTTCGTCATAATTGATAATATTAGAATATGGAATATCCTTTATGACATTTTTTAAACTTTGGAAATAATCTTCCACTGACTCGTAGCTTAACGCTGCTCGAACTCGTTTCGTATTTTCTGCCCGTTTTATGGTAAGATTGTGATTTCGCTCCATAAAACCATTAAACCAACCTGTTTCAGGTAAATTCTCTATAAACCTTGGTTGTGTCAACCCACACTTTGTTAAATAATGCTTTACAATATGCTTGATGTCAATTGGCTTCAAGGGGAATCCCCAATTGCCGCAAAGTTGCAGGATTTCGGACAAAAGTCTTTCTTCGTTTGCATCTAGGGCGGGCGGTCTCCCATACTTCAGCTGATGTCGTCCGTGAAAGTGATCATTGAGTGTCGAGTAAGGGACGGCAAATTGTTCAGCGGCAGCCCTCATTGACATTTTATCTTGCTTCACCGCCGCCACTGCCCTCTGAAGGAATAATTCGTCATAATTTTTCTTTCCCCTGGGTCCAAACTTTTTCTGATAGTGTCGAGGCATCTAAGAACGAATGAAAACAGAATTAATATAGACATAAAATGACTCTCTCACTAAACAGGACATCGCCATATGTTTGGCAACACTGTACAGATTGTTCTGTGTACCTTATTGTACTTTACAATAAACATAACTTAAAATAAATAAACTGACAGTGATCGAAATTACCCCTCAACAATAGTTTTTTTTTAAACCTCCAATATAGTATTAAAAAAATTAAATTATAGTGTTATTTTTGTTTATTCACATTCACAAATGACTATGTTTTCCCATATTATTACGAAATCTATTCCTTCGCACAAGCTGTAAGTTGTGGAATCAATCGTTTTCGCATGTTTAAATTTTAGCCAATTTTCAATCTTCTATAAATACGTGTGCCTACATGTTCTTACCTTATGTGTCACTCAGCGCTCCGCAGTCGATCACTACTAAAATCTCACTGAACCAGTGGACAGTTGTCCACTATATAAAAATGCACCCTTCCCGTTTTACGCGCTATTTTCTTCGCAGTGGCGTGCTTGATCGATTTTTCCCGGCATGATCGAAATTACCCCGTTTGACGGTACTGGAGATCAGCGACTTGGTATTGTTATAAAGTTTTGTCGATTTGAGGATTATTGTAGATATAAATCGTCATATAGGAATTAGTTTGATGCTCCAATTGATACCAATCCTGAAATTTCCTGCTTTTATGGATTTGTGTACTGAACACTACTAGAGGAAATTTTGTGTCCTATAATTTTCTTTTGAAAAGCTACTATTGAGTAAATGAACCCTCTAATAGGGGGGTTCCAGTTTTGGGAAACTATTTAAGTCCTGCTGAGCTGAGATCTGAAATATTGTCGTAGGATCAGAATTCGTGAGGACTATTTGGTGTATTTTTTTTATAAAATATTACAAGAAGGATACGTCCGATAAGCGAGTATTTTTCCATTGTTTATGTATAATTTCTGGCGCTGGGATTGCTGCTACCATAGAGGGTATCCTTTAACATTTCTGGATTAGAGAATAAAAACAAATATTAATCATCGAAAATCACCTTATTGTTTTTCAAAATATTCCCCATGATCTATATACTTTTGCATGCGTTTGAACCAATTGTCGAAGCACTTTCGCCACTCTGATTGAGATATCTCCAAAACATGCATTCTAAATGCAGCAAACGCTTCTTCAGATGTCGAAAAACATTGACCTCTCAGTTTTTTTTTTGTACGTGCGGGAATAAAAAGAAGTCATTCGGTGCCAAGTCAGGACTATAAAGCGGATAACTCATCAAATCGAGGTTTTGGATGCTCAAAAATACAATTGTTTGAGCCGATGTGTGAGAGCTCGAATTGTCGTGGTGAAGAGTTATCCGTCTTCGGCGGTTGGTTTTCCTGATTTCTTGGAAGACAACTGGCAAACAAATGGTTGTGTACCACTCAGAATTGATTTTTTTGCGTTGTTCTAGTAGTACGGTTGCGACATGTTCAGTTTTTCCGAAAAACAGGCGACCATTTGCGGGGAAGTATTTCGTGCGCGAACAACTTTTGTTGGATTTGAGCATTTCCTTCGACCAATCGACACGAGCTTTTTTTTGAGCGATTGACGATTAGTGTGGGATCCAACGCGAACAAATGTTTTTGACTGTCAAATGTCTATGCAATATTGAATGTTTGCTGGCCCCACTAATACCTAAGGTTGTTTCAATCTCACGATAGGTCACATGACGATCTTGCAATATCAGTTCGCACGCAGCATCAATATTTTTCGGAACAACAACCAATTGTCCTTGACGGAGCGTCATTGCCAAAAATTGAATTGGGTTCATCCATGCACTGTTGCTGAGTTAATCCACGTCGAAAGTTGTAGCATTTCTTATAGCATTTCTGTAGTTAGTATGTCTTTTGGCAACTGCAGGACCAACAGGCATATCAGATTCTCGAAATCTTCGGTGGACATTCTTAGGAAATTCTTAAAACTTGAACGAATCTCACCACTTAGTCCAATATCATCCTCACGTAACTGAACTAACAATTCATTAATGGAATAACTTCCTCGCTTTTTTTAAGCTTGGTCTCATCCAAAAACGTTTGGAGAATTACACAAGTAGGTTTTTGGGATCAATAGTTGGTATAGTATTTCCAATACCAATTGGAACAGCACAGAGAAGGAATTCCCGCCTCGACATAGGCGTCGGCATATTATTTTTTCAGTTACTTATTCTTACAATCATAGCAGTTGATCACCCCATGAAAAAGTTATCTCAACTGAATTTTTCCACCATGGGTAATTATGAAAAACTTTGAAATTTGAGGTAGTTGATTTCCAAGTCGAAAACTCTAAATACAATGAAAACACAAATAATCACACCGAATTCTCGTCAAACATATATTTACAAAATAATAGAGGCCAACAAAAATTGCTAGAAATATCAAAATTCTTCTTCGCTATATTCGGATGAGGTGGAATCATCATCGGGTTGAATAACGATCGGATTTATGGAACTTTGCACATAATATTTGTTCTCTTCTTTTATAACGTGGGCCACACAGTTCTTCCACACATCACTATTACCTACTTCATTCACCACTCGCCTTATATTGTCAAGCACCACAGTGCTTGACATAAAAGATTCGTCTGCTGATTACCACGAAGATATGACTGCGGCTTTATTCGAAACCTGGTTCAGTGAGCAGCTTCTCCCAAATATTCCTCCAAAATCGATAATTGTTATGGATTACGCTTCGTATCATTCTCGGTTATTGACTACAATACCAAACAGTAACACAAAAAAAGCATATATTGTTGATTTCATGCGAAATCATGACATGGAAATACCTGAAAAGATTCCAACGAAGAAGGTATTAGTGGCGACCATAAAACAACGTAATTTCATTCTCAAAAACAATCCACATTTTCGAAAAATCTTTCTTGTTTTTTGAGTAGGTGTCAATTGAGTAAACATGAATTTGCAACCAATTGTTTCAAAATACCAACTTCTCATTTTGTTCATTGTATTTTTCTCCTGTATATAAGACAAGCTATGGTTTTTAACACGCTTTTATTAGCTTCACCTGTATGTATGTATGTTCATTACTAACTTTTTAGTTCGATGTTCTTCTAAAGCGTGTTTTTTAGTTTTTTAAACTATATTTATTCTATTGTATACATTTATAAAGATATATTTCAATAATTACAAGCATGTCTTCGTGTTGAAAAAACGAAATACTAACCTGTACAAACTACCAATAATGAAAACATCAAAATAATACAGATAATAGGTCTCGGATTCCATCTTTGACTTGGGAGACATACATTTTGGTAACGGTCAAGTGAAATAACCAGTAGCATTATGGAGCTTGTTGTTGTTCCAAGATTTTGTCCCATGGGAATCAAATAACACATGAATTCGCCCAAAGTCTGAAAAAAATATGCAATAGTTGCAAAAGTTGAGTGTTTACTTCGAATGATATAAAGGGTACTCTAACAGGGACTGACAAATGATAACGGAAATCTTCTTGAAGCTACATCTACATCTACAGTTGTCTGTGAGAGTGTGCAGGAGAATCCGCGGCAGTTGATTTCGCATCACTCACAATACCTCGGCCTTTCGCAGACCACAACTTGGCGAATTTCATGTCGTGCCTTGAGCCTGTACCCGTCCAAAATTCAACTGACCCAAGAACTGGAGGTAGACGACCATAGACAATGACGTGTGTTCGCTGAATGGGCTCTAATGTTCATCGAAAAATCATCCTCAGTGATAAGGCCCATTTCTGGATGAGTGGTTACGCGAACAAACAAAATTGTCGAATTTGAGAAGATATCAATCCACATGGGATCCAAGAGAGCATCCCAATAACGGAGAGCACTCTGGGTTCATAATTACCAACTTTTTATGAATTCGATGATCTGGACATCAACGACATGTGGTTTCAACGAGACAGCGCTACATGCCACACATCACAGGCTACATTGAATATTCTGCACAAGCGATTTCCAGGGCATGAATTGCTAAAATCACATTACCTGTGACTTTTTGACATTTTGAGAAGTGAACAATTTTGCATTTCTTTACTGTGTTAGCATCGTGAAATTTATTACATGTTCAGAGATTCGTCCCTATAGATTTATTCACAATGCTGAGTGCAAATGACAAAATTGAAATAATTCTAATTCATGGAGAAAATTGAACAAATATAGAAACAGCAGAAATATTCAATTTGCGTAATTTTATCACTGAATCATAGTGGTAGTCTATGGAAATATTACTATAGTAATATGAGGGAGTCGCCTAAGGTGTATATGAGATACTAGTTACAGGATACAGTTTTCGCCAACAGCCTATGCAGGAATAACTTCATTGAAGAATCCTGCACTGACACCAGTCGGACCTGTAAGATATATTCCAACGCCCTTCGTGGTATTAGTCAGGAGAGTAGTTGTTTTATTTGATAGGTGTCAGTCCATTAACCTACAGTATAGGGAGTTGAAACTGGCCTGAATAAATTGTTCCTTCAGATGATTTGAATAGCGGAAAAATTGACAGTACAATAATTTAGGCAAGTGTTTGACATCATAGGCTACCAGGCAATGCATTTCAGAAGTAATGAAGAAAAGAGAAATGAAACTTTCTATGTTTTTATTCCTTTTATTTGTAACTAATGTTACTGCAGTTTCGTCCTATATGGACATTTTCAAACTTATACAATAAACTAACAATGATTCATTACATTCGCCATTATATACCACCCCTGTAGGTACTGATGGAAATAGAGGTACTAGACTTGAGTACCTGAATTTACAGAAGGCGCGTAAATTACATCGATTTCATCATTTAACAGGGTGCACCCGCAAAGAAAGGTTGCAAACACGTTGCATAGTGCAGAATTTCCAAGGAAGGGTTGCAAACTCAATTATTTAGAATCCTTGGAAATTCACAAGCATAAACATTGCGGGTGCAATCTGTTGAATGATCAAATCGATTTAATTTACTCGCTGGTTTTTAAATTGGCACATCCGCATTGTGAACTGTAAATTCAGGTACTCAATTAAGTCAAGTACCTCTATTTCTATTAGTACCTACAGTAACGTTAGTTAAAAATAAAAGTGATAAAGACATAGAAAGTTTCGGCTACATCCATCAGTTCATTTCAGAAGTCTTTATCATTGTTATATTAAAAATCATGAAGATTTACGTCAAGGTATGTGATATATTTTTGATTGGTTAGTACATTGTGATTGAAAATAATTGCAGTGAATCGTTATCAGTATGTACATTGTTACGTTACTGAGAATTTTTGATTCGTGATACAAAAATTAACAGATTCAACACTGACTAATTATCGGAATTGATTGTAATATAAAGCGATGAAAAAAGAATGAGTAGAGCCACAAGAGGCAGTATTTTGTGATAGATATTCTTTCTATTGTAAAGGGAATAAACACACGTTTTCTTTTCTTGACGAATCGATGTTATTCTTTTTTTATACGACTAATGAACATTGTAATTATTTCCATGAAATAGTGATATTTTGTTCATTCTACAATTGCTAAGAAAAAGAGTAACGTACTTACCCATATCTTCAACTCATTAGACAGTGTATCAAGATGGTTGATTGCATATAAAACTGCTGTTAAAATATCAGCCAATGCCAAAGATACAATACAACATTTTTGTAAAAATTTTGTTTTCCTGAAAAGAATAAATTACAAATTATTTTGAAATGATATACAGGGTGTAACTAAATAAGTTTAAAACATTTAAGGAGGTGATTCCTCATCGAAAAAAAGATAGGATCTTTCA
The DNA here is from genome assembly GCF_025532065.1 of Leptinotarsa decemlineata. Lineage (NCBI taxonomy): Eukaryota > Metazoa > Arthropoda > Insecta > Coleoptera > Chrysomelidae > Leptinotarsa > Leptinotarsa decemlineata. The sequence goes on along the minus strand of NW_027412703.1, from coordinate 6,144,703 downwards.
TATAGAGAAACTTCATTGGAGCATCCCTTGTTAAGATACAGCCCCTTAAAGAGGGTACATAAAATTTGTATAACAATTTTTTTCACAAGCACTAAAAAAGTTACAAATTTATTTGGTTTACCCCATGTTTGTAAGGGGTGGAAAACGCAACCCCTAAAATTTATTTCTAATGTAACTTTTTGTCTTATTATTTGTTTACCATTTAAAAATTTAGGTCCGATAGCCTGTTTCATTCTAAACAAAAAATGTCTCTTGGGTTTTTTGCCCAAAATAAAAAAATTCGCAGCAAAAAATTATTTTAGAAACAACTACAGGATACATCGTCATAAATGCGAAAATACGAAACTAATCTATCTAGTAGGTCGCTATTAGCGATAGTGACAATTAAATTGGTGTGACGCTGTCAGTTTGTGAATTTTCGAAATTGAATTAATACTAATTGTGTGCTGTTGTTCTGTTCTTAATTCGTTACTTTAATAATTCACTTATTATTAAAATTGCATATACAAATGAGGAAATGGCTGGTATGCATTACGTTTACGGTCTGTCGCAGGGAAATGGGTTAGAAGCTTCTAGAAGATATGCTAAAATGTATCCTCAACGGCAGCATCCTTCACATATAATATTTGCTCGACTTCATCAACGATTACAAGAATATGGTTCATTCGACAAAAGAACGCAGGATTGTAGTCGCCATCGAGAAGTACGAACACCTCAGCTTGAGGAACTAGTACTTAATTTGATTGAGGAAGAACCTACTACCACTATACCACGGAAACCCTCACGCTATTGTCGAAACTAACCATCAAGAACAGTTTTCTCTTAACGTGTGGCTCGGAGTTATTGGGGATGATTTAATTGGGCCTCATTCTCTACTTCTTCGATTAAATGGTGAGGCATACGTTCAATTTTTAAGAGGAGTGCATCCAGTATTGCTGGAAGAAGTTACTTTGGCCGTCAGAAGGGATATGTTTTTTATGCATAATGGAGCTTCCGCCCATTTTAGTCAAGTAGAACGTCAGCATTTAACTGAAACATATGTAAATCAGTGGATAGGTCAAGGAGGACCACAGAACTGGCCTGCTAGATCCCCGGATCTCAATCCTCTCGATTTCTCTATTTGGGGCCATTTACAGCATTTGGTTTATCGTACTGCTGTTCGCGATGTAGAGGACTTAAGAAACCGCATCATCGATGCGTGCAGGGTAATCACAGAGACTCCAGGAATATTTGAGGGCTCAATGCCCCGACGTCTAGACGCATGCGTAATGTCTGAAGGTAGACATATTGAACATTTACTATGATTTCTACATGTTGTGTGTTTTGTTATTAATACATTAATCGGTTAATGCAGGTACTAACTACAAAATAACAATAAATCCAGTTCGCATTCATGACGATGTATCTCTGTAGTTGTTCGGAAAATAATATTTTGCTGCGAACTGGTTTATTTTGGGCAAAAAACCTAAGAGGCAGGTTTTGTTTAGAATGAAACAGGCTATCGGAAATAAATTTTCAAATGGTAAACATATAGTAAGACAAAAAGTTACATTGGAAATAAATTCTAGGCGTTACGTTTTCCACCCCTAAGAACCATGGGATGAACCAAATAAATTACTGGCTAAATGTGTTTCTGGTAGTACAAAACGTCAGGTTAATTTCAATATTGTAACTTTTTCAGTGCTTGTGGAAAAAATTGTTTACAAATTGTATGTACCCCCTTCAAGGGGCTGTATCTTAACAAGGGATGCTCCAATGAAGTTTCTTTATACGAAAGATCCTATCTTTTTTTCGATGAGGAATCACCACCTCAAATGTTTTACACTTATTCAGTTACACCCTGTATATGTTGTATAATAGTAAAAGTATTCATTTTCTCATGCAATTCTTATTGATTTCAGTCGGAAAATTAGAAAGTTAATTGTTTCAAAAGTTTTGCACGTTTTTATGAATCCACTTTGAACTGCGATGTCTCAGTGAATACTTCTATTCAGTAGAAATAAGCGCCATTTGTATCAATATCTTTTTGCCAACGTAACACAAGTCCATTAAACCAGTCAGTATATTGTGTTCTCGGGAAAGGTCTATGTAGTGAAGTGGGTGAGGCAGAACTTCGACACTCAATTCGTTTAATATTCGGACGCTGATTTGTGAAACGTGAGGACGAGCGTTGTCGTGGAACAGGATTGGACATCTTCTGGTTCTCAGGAAAATCCTCAAGGTGCTCTCAGAGCGGTGCCTGTGCGAAAGTGGCGATTCACATTGGATTTTAATCGCTGGAAATCAAATCAATTTGGAAAAACGTTCTCAGGAAGTTTATTCCACATAAACACTGTTCTCCAGATGAAGAAGTTCATCTGAAAACAGTGAAGTTCGAGGTGTTCTGACCTCAAAACGATGTTTAGTTTATTAATAAATGGTATTGTCAGAGAGGCAGCGTATCGAAGTTTTAATATTGTTGGGATGTGGGGATAGAATGCGGAGTCAAAGTGAGGTGTGTACTTTATTTAATGCAAAATATCCGAAAAATCAAATTTCCCAGGCTACTGTGAGTGAGATCTTACACAAATTTGAAGAAATGGTACAGTGAAGGACTTGCCAAGAAGTGGCCGGCCACATGTTTTAGACGAAGATCAAAAATTGGACATTGCCGTATCTCTGCAGGAAGATCCACATTTGTCAACGGTTTCATTAGCCCAAAACAATCCTGCGTCTAGACGTACGATTGGGAGGTTTTTGAAAACAGAAAAATACCACCCATATAAGGTATATTTTGTCCAAGAGCTCTTGGAAGATGACTATGACAGGCGTTTGCAATTTTGTGAGGAAATAATGAGGCGATGTGACGAGAATAATGGGTTTCCACTCAACATACTCTTTTCGGACGAAGCTACTTTTTATTTACATGGAGTAGTTAACAGGCACATCTATCGATTCTGGAGTCAGGAAAACCCACACTGGATATGCGAAGCTCGTACGCAGCGTCCTTAGAAAGTGAATGTATGGGCAGGCATCATCAAAAACAGAATATTAGGGCCATACTTTTTTGAGCGAAACCTTACAGCTGCACGCTACTTAGACTTTTTACGCTTTGAATTAGTCCCTGCTTTAGCTGTTATGTTTCTCAATGAAGCAGAACCAGATATCCCCACTGAAACACTTTGGTTCCAACAGGACGGCGCTCCCCCACATTTTGGTATTAATGTCAGAGAATATCTCGATGACATATTTGCAGGACGCTGGATTGGACGATTAGATTATTTTTATTGGAAATATATGAAAGACAAGGTTTATCAAAATAGGCCGGCTAATATTGAAGATCTAAAAAGCAGAATTAGAGTGGAATCACATAACATACCGGCTGAGGCCATTCGGAATTCCGTAGACGGGTTTCACCATCGCCCAGAAGCCTACCAAGTGGAGGGTGGAGGCCAATTTCAGCATCTGTTACGTTAATTCATCCGTAGATAGCACTAAGTTAGGTATTTTTAACTTTTCAAAAGAGTTTTTTCTCATTTCGTTGTAACCACAAAAAAAGGGTATGGTCAGAATCCATTTTTTACGAGCTTTTCAATGAGCCCATACACGACATAGGTTTGCATTAAAAAAAAATGTTGGGGAGGGTTGCAGCTAAGGGGTTGAAAAAAAATCATTTCATTGCCAAAAAATGCGTACAACCTGAAATCAACTGACGTGTTTGAGCGTTTTTTTCCTAAAATACTGGTTGAAAAGATATTAATTTTATTCCGGACTTTTGCGTACCCCTGTATAGAAGAGAGACAAATCTCCAACCGTTTCCCGATGTTCCAGGCTGTCAAGGTTGCACGTGATGTTCGCGTCTCCAATCAGGCGAATGGCTGGAATCCAGCGATATGATTGTACCATGCCATATTGGTGTCCATTTTAACCTTCAACAAATTCAACGAAGCCTGGGTTTTTGTGGCGTAGGGTGGGTTACCCCCACCCCACGCATTGTTTCGTGGGGCCGGAGCTGGAGTGAATTCATTGGGGCGTCTGACTTCTCTTCCCAGCTATAGTTTACTCAGCTTTTGTTGGTAGACTATGCACTCTACAGTTCTATACTGATTGCAGGGTTGGGGCCTGCGCAGTTGACGCACTGTGGTGGTTCTTTTTTGGGTTTGTGCACTCATATGTGGCATGATGTTTCGCACATCTGAGGCACCAAAACGCCCTATTACAATTTGCCGTCTCATATTCCCAAAGCAGGCAATGATGACATTGTTTTTTTCAAGGACAAAACACAAAGAGTTCTTGAACAGTGAAGTTCGAGGTTTACTGAGTTGAACCTCAAAACGATGAGCAGCCACGGTCCGTCGCGTTTCTCTGATATGTACCGCTCTTAGTGGAATTAAATGTGCCAAGTCACTTGAAGTAGCTATAGAAATATCTATAGAAGAGAGACAAATCTCCAACCATCCTTCGTGTTATCGTCTCCAATCAGGCGGATGGCTTTTTTTCTGGAAGGAATCCAGCAACTTCAGGGTATGTTTGGGGGTAGAGTTTCATACATACTCCAACAACACTTCAAAGAAGGTCCGATCTGAGCTTTATAAGGCATCAAAAGTTGATAAGGTGTGTACAGTTTTCTGGTTCGGAACAGTGTTCCAAGCTTTTGAGAAGTAGCCTTCGTAATTCCAGCGACGTGATTGTGCCAAGACATATTGGTGTCAATTTCACCCCCAACAAACTTATCGAAGCAGAAAGCGGAGTTGTCTGACCTGACATTATTATATCTGGTTCGGAGACATTGATCTCAATATAAACATGGCGTCTGGCCCGTTGAAGTACCCGTCATCGTACTTAAAAAGTGCGCAAATGAACTCGCACCAGTATTTTGCAGACTTTTCAACCTGTCTTACAAGAAAGGGATTTTTCCTTCTTGTTGGAAAATTGCTTGCATTCAGCCTATTCCCAAAAAGGGCAAAAAATCTTCCAAATAACTATAGACCAGTCGCTTCGCTATCATTGATATCAAAAATCATTGAGAAAGTCGTAAACCACCATATCCTCAAGTATTAGGAAGGCTTCAACATCTTGAGCGATCATCAATATGACTTTTGCAAACAAAGATCAACAGACGACCTTCTACCGTATGTCACCCATATTTGGAATAACGCAATCGAGAAACGTGGAGACTAAAGAGCTGTTGGGCTTTATATTTCTAAGGCCTTTGACCATGTGTGGAATGAGGGTTTGATGGCCAAACTTCAATGCTATATACTTATGATGTAATGTTTGGAACCTTTGGTGTAGTAATGAATATTACTGGAGATTTTTCCCAACACCAAATCGTTATTTTTACACCTCAACATGTGTTTCGATCACCAAGTGATCATCTTCAAGAGGAAGACAAAACTGTTTTATCTTCTTCTTGAAGATGATCACTTGGTGATCGAAACACGTGTCGAGGTGTAAAAATAACGATTTGGTGTTAGGAAAAAACTCCAGTAATATTCAATGCTATGACTTGTCGGATCATTTTTTTGTATGGCTTTTCAGCTTCTTGAAAGAACATTTCCTGCAAGTGGCCGATGGATATCTTTCGAATACTTTCACCATCAACGCTGATGTTTCACAGGGATCCGTATTGTCTCCATCCCTCTTTTTATTGTATATCAACGACTTATTGGAAAAAACCAAGAATCCAATATATTGCTTTGCTGACGACAGCACACTTGTCTCGTTATTTCATTTGGATTCCAGGACATCGCTTACAGAGGCACATCTTCACCGGCAGCGAGAGGTTGCATAATTTAATGAGGATCTACAAGTGATTTCGAATTGGGGTTCAATTGACACAAAAACCCAGGCATGACCAATGTCAGCTGCTGCTGATGCATTTTCCGGTACATTTCGTAGATTTTCTCACAAAAGGACTCTGTTGGGATGGTTTAGCAGAGATGAAGAAAGTTATAGTGAATCACACCAGACGATGACTGTGGAGAAGTGCTCGGGTGACTGATCGGTTTCCAATCACTGTCCTGAACGTTATAGAGAATTCACTATTCATCACAGTTGACGATCCGATCCAAAAAAGGATCATTTTGGTTGACTATTTCTGTAGACAAATCTGGTGACAATTCTGGTGACACTTATCGAGCTTTTTGACCTTTGACCGTCAAAAACCATATGGGTGCTAACGACTAGTTCTTACATCATCTTATCGTTTGTGACGGGCCAGTCTCCACCAGGCTCCTCAAATCCTTGTCCTGGATTACTGCACGTCGATCACTCCGTGGCTCATCTTCAAGGCTGAAATCTCCGTAACGAAATTTCACAAATCAACGTCGAACAATGCTTTCATTAACATTATCATTGCCAAATACCTGGCTAATTTTTCGAGCTGTTTCGGCAACCCGAATTCAAGTTCGTAGAAAAAAATTCGCCAAAAATCACTTAATGACATTATATATAGTCTGTAAAAGCCAAATGAAATAATTTCATTATTTCGGTTACGGTACATATTTTAACAAAATCTCGAAACACTACAAATTTGAATTTGGGAATGGGAAATATATGTTTGTGATATATCGTTTGAAATATCTCTTCATTCCCTATTCAAAAATGTTATCGCTTTCAAGTTTATTGCAACAATTGAAATAAAATGAATAAAAATTATGTGGTTACCGAAAATCTATAAAATACACTCAAAACTCATTGCAATATACTCAAAACTTATTTCATGTTGAGGTACTGATAATGAGAAAGTAGACAAAAACAATAGCAATGTTCTTTTTAGATGGTATACTTTAAGAAACTGTGAATAATTTTGGTGACAACGTTAGTTTAAAACGCCCTGTAAACTTGTTTTGAATGTTACAAAATTAGTTGCCAGTATTTTAATTCAAGTTTAGAATTTGTTAATTTCAAGTCTGACAAATGGTTGGATTAACGGAAATGCATAACATAACAGTTTTACAAATTTTTGGTTAAGGAGATAAAACCTGGACACAACAGGGAATAACTCGCCTATTTCATGAGAAATTTCCTAATTCACCGCCTATATCTCAAGGAACAATAAGCAAAATAGAGAAGCACTTTCGCGAGCTTGGTCATGTGATGAACTTAAATTATATGTGATGCTTGAGTTTGAGGAGAACCTACATACATCGAGTAGACAGGCATCCATTACATTCAATGTTAGCCGTACATCGATAGTAAACATACTGAAAGAAAATAAAATGCATCCCTATGAAATGATACCTACTCAGGAGCTCATGGAAGACGATTTTAATATTATCCAAATAGAAGACGTTATGTTTTCTGATGAGTGTACTTTATCTCGTAACGGTCATGCTAATCGTCAAATTTGCCGCAACTGGTCAACGGATAATCCTTACTGGATGAGAGAAGAACATACGCAATACCCTCAGAAGGTTAATGTTTGGGCAGGGATTGTAGGAAACCATATCATTGGTCCTTTTTTCATCGAGAGCAACTTGAATGGCGATAAATATTCGACACTAACCACTTCAAAATGGTGTCATTCCAAGGTTAGCAAATTTGTATCCTGATCCAAGAAACCTTCAAGTTCCAGTGAATACGATATGGTTTCAACAGGGTGGAGCACCACCAAAGTAATGTCTGGCAATACCTCGATACAACATTTCCCAATCGGTTGATAAGGAGGCAAAGATCGATTGAATGGCCAACTCGATCACCTGATCTATCATCATTAGATTTCTTTTTATGGGGGATGTGTGAAGAGCAATGTTAAAGGAACGAATAACTCTTGCGATTAGGTCGGTCAGGCCTGATATGTTAAAATAATGTTAGAAGACGGTTTTCTTTGAGATTAGGATATTGCCAAGACATTCGCGGTAAACATTTCGATCATCTACTTCGTAAACATCCATATTTTTTTTGCGTATTCCAGATTCCATTACGTTTAGTTTTTGAGTGTATTTTATCGAATTTCGGTAACCACATAATTTAAATATATTTTATCTTGACTGTTGCAATGAACTTGAGAACCATAACATTTTTGAAAAGAGAATAAAGAGACCTTCCAAACGATATATCACAAACCTATACTTCCCATTACAAAATAGGGGGTTGTACCTGTCATTCGAAGGGGGTTGAAGGTAGGGATGACATTTTTACGTTAAGGAATGTCAAATTATAATTTTCATTTGAGGTGTTTAGGTTTTTTTTTTAATGTGTTCAGAAACCCAAATATTGAATTTATTCCATATGGCTTTTGCACACTGTATAGAGGCAATAAATTGCCATTTGGAAAGAATGAACTATTGATCAGTATACAGTGCCTTCATTTCAAAACTTCCCACTTCTAGTACTTCGTTTAGAAGGGGGAATTTGCCGCAGGCAAAAAAACGTCAATTTAGATATCGAAGGGGAAATTCAAAACCAGTGCCAGAGGTATTTTAGGTTTAACCCTCTTACCCCTAGCTACCCACACTTAATAATTTTAAATGGCACCCACTATCTTATAACACATCATTAAAAATTCTCACTCAACCCCGTTTAGAAAACTGAAATTGGTTGATCCGTTCTCATAAAATAGGGCAAAAAGAAAATTAATTATAATAAAAAATAAAACAATAGCTATTGCAATGTACCTTACTTCATTAGGTTTTCAAAATATTCACCATTGGCAGCTAAGCAAAAGTACAATCTATTCTCGAATTCCTGTCAGACTTTTGTAAATGTTTCGTTATTAATTTGTCTGCATGTGTCAGTAATCCTGTGTCTTAGATCCTGAATGTCCTGCAGGGGAGGTTTGTACACCATTGTCTTCAAATAACCCCAGAGTAAGGAATCCAATGGCGTTAAATCCGGAGATCTCTCCGGCCATTCCAGAGCGCCACTTCTGCCAATCCATTTGTCAGGATATCGTTGAGCGAGCCACTGTCGGACATTCAATGCGTAGTGTGACGGTGCGCCGTCCTGTTGAAAATGTAAATTTTATTCATCCAAGAGCGGGTTCTTCATCAACTTGGCGTTCTGAGGCTGTGTTATGAGTGTATCGATTACATTTTCCAATAAGTTCAAATACAATTCACCAGTTAAATTTTCTTCAATAAAAATATGGCCAATTATTTCGTATCCCAGAATTCCAGCCCAGACGTTTATTTTTTGTAGATATTGCGTATGATCCTCTCGAAACAAGTTTGAATTTTAATTTTCCCAGTATCTACAGTTATGCATAATTACAAAGCCATTAAGAAAAAAGTTGATTCATCACGGAAGCAAATATTTTTTATTAAATTCGGGTCATTTTGAATTCTCGCAGTCATCATTTCACAAAATTCAATTCTCCTATCATAGTCATCCTCACTGAGTTGCTGAAGAATACTCATTTTGTAAGGAAATAACTTGTTTAGTTTTAAAACTTTGTGTATAGAACCAACTGAAATATTTATTAACTTAGCGACTTTCGAAATTGAAGTAGTAGGCTCAACGACGAATTGGCCTAAATTCTCAATCTCTGCGGCTTCCGTAAAAACTCTCGGCTGCTTTACTGCTTTGTTGCACACAGAACCGGTCTCTTCAAATTTTTGAACAAGGTCTAGAACATATCGGTGACTCACATTTTGGCCTGCATGCTTTTCATTAAAAACCCGGGCTGTCCTACGAGCACACCTATCTTCAGCACTTTAGTTCTTTCTTGTAAAGTGTACACCATTACGATTTGTATTACTGTCAGTGCAACTGACACCACTTGACAAAGTTTAAAATCAGGAATAACTAATTCTGATAAATGTTTTCACAATTTATTTGTAACTGACGCCAAAAAGCAACTGTTTGCCCTTACTTTCAGCAAAACCAAAAAAATTTGTGTGAAAAAGAGACATAAACATACCGTTATTGAGTCAGTGGTAGCAGTTCCATAAATTTCTGCTTTTTGTTACAATTAATGTTCTTTTTGCCCTATTTCACGAGAACGGATCAACCAATTTCAGTTTTCTAAACGGGGTTGAGTGAGGCTTTTTAAGATCTTTAAAATGATGTGTTACAAGATAGGGGGTGCCATTTAAAATTATCAAGTGGGGGTAGCTAGGGGTAAAGGGGTTAAACCTAAAATACCATTTGCACTGGTTTTAAATTTCCCCCTCGATATCTAAATTGACTTGTTTTTTGCCTGAGGCAAATTCTCTCTGCTAAACGAAGTACTAGGGGTGGGAAGTTTTGAAATGAAGGTACTGTATATCACGACAGAGTAGAATAGGTTCATTGAGATATGGAGCTACCAAAACACATGAGATTTGAACGGACAAAACTTTTGAAACAAGATAATACTCACAATCCCTCTCATAATTTTTACGATTCAAAAATTGTCAAATGAAATGTCAAAGACATTTCATTTGAATCAAATACGTTATTTCACCACAGAATAAGTGATACGAATAACTGTGAATTACAACAATTTCAGTGACTGAACGTACAATTTTTGCTACCAACAAATACCTTTTGATAATTGATCGTATAGCTAACGCATTTCCAATAACAGCTGACACTGCTATTATTAAAATGAGCCAATAAAAGAATTCTCGTGTCTCTTCTGGAACTACGTGTAAGGAATCATTGGTGAATACCGGTAAATGTTCCTGAAAACAGAACAAAAATATGAATACATCTATAAATCTCAATATTGATAAAAATGTATTCGACGAATAGAAGTGATGTTAGTGAAATATTTCGATCTTTAAGGAACCTGATTAAATGTAGATTGCAAAAAAAATCAACACCAAACTGATTGAAACAATGAGTTGATGCCGATGAAATCAGCCCTGCTGTAAATGACAACTTGATAAAGAGAGTACATAAATGCCTGGAAGTTAACGGAAATGTTTTCAACCATGTTTTGAAAAACACAGAGACATGATGCTACAAATGCAATACGCATATATACAGTCGGCTCAAAAACCAAAGAAGGCTCAGGATGTGGAGTTTACTCCAGATCACTAAGCCTAAGGATTGAGTAGGGAATGAAAAAAAATACCAGCGTTGTTCAAGCAGAACTAGCTGGTATCTCAATCGCCACAAAAGGAATAACAATCAGGAATGGAATTTCTGGCAAAAACATAACAATCTGCACTGATAGTAGACAAGCCTTAGTAGGTAATCACATTGCCGACACTTTAGCCAAGAAAGTGGCAGGACTGAGAATTTTAGGGCCCAGTGACACTTACGGCTTGATGACTTCGAAAATTGCGGAACTAGCCAAATGTCACACCCATGCTCAATCCCTAAAGAGATGGGATTAAATCAAACGATGCAGCTTTCCATGATAACTCTGGGCGACCCTGGGAAGCTGGCACCGAAGAAATATCTGGCGATGATCAAGGAAAACCTACGCTTAGCAGTAGGATTTCTGACTAGCCACTATCAACTAAGGAAACACCACTATATTATGGGGCTAGTGGACACACCTGTATGCAGGATATGTGAACAGAAAGATGAAACTCTCAGGCATTTCTTATGCGAGTATCCGGAGTTATCGTCAATAAGAGAGTGTGTATTCGGCGAGTCTTAGCCTACACCTGCCGATATAAAGGAGATGTCCCCTAGTGACCTGTCCACCTTCCTGGGAAGGACAGAATGGGCGATGACCTAGGAGGACAACTTCTCGGGAGGATGTTCAATAGGTCATATGTGGCCTAAGTGCTATGGGCCTACACTCACCCTCCCTACTCTTCAGATACAGATATAGTATGGAAGTAACTTTCACATACAAACTGGAAAAAAAAGCCCTCTCGAAACAGCTATTTTCATATAAACATTGAGTTCCACGAAAGACAAATACTTTCGAAACAAATACTTTTATATGAACGCTGAATTATTCGGAAAACACTTTTCTCTATCCCGTTTGTATTCCAAACATTTGTGATGTAATCGAATCAGATATCATTCACACACTGTAAAAAGAAAAATGTAAAAACACATAAAAAAACGTTGGCAATTAGTTGCCAACGTTATATTATGTATTTTTGTCCTCGAATTGGAATAATACACATTTGATGTAAAATTCATTACATAATAATTTCTGTATATATACGCATTAAATTCGTAATACGAACATTAAGACTACGTAAGGTTGTATGTAATTATCGTAATGAAATTTCAATGATGTATGAATTTGACTGTGTGGAATTACACAACAAACTTAAATTAACTAATGAAATTTCAATGATGTATGAATTTTACTGTGTGGATTTACACAACAAACGTAAATTTACTAATGAAATTTCATATTGGAGGATGAAAATATGTGAAACTACATTGTAAATGTTTAAATTTCATAAGTAAATTTCAGTTTTATGTGTAATATTACTTCTCCCTTCTGAATTGAACATTGAAGCCTTTACTTTTACCTTATTTTTCTTCTCTTGTATGTTCCACTAGACAACACTTGCACATTGGTACTACTATGATGTTTCCTGGCATTGTTAACTATATATTTAATAATAAACTACTCTGAGGTTGAGGTAATTGAAAATCATCATGCTGTATATAGTTTAATAATAAATTTAGTGATATAACAAAACTCAACAATGTTTTCATTCATGACGGTCACTTTGACAAAAAATGAAATAAAAATTTGTATTTTACAATAATTGTGAAAATACTTTGAGTGAACAGGACATCAAAAAGTAAGTAAAAAGAACATTACTTAAATAATATGTTTGTTGAATATTTTACATTTTTTTCATTTTGTTCATTAGGTTTATTACTCTCTTCAAGCCAACTGATCTGGATTTTGTTCCTGAGTCTGGATGTATTTTTAAAAAATATCTTTGCACGAATTCCATGGTTAAGGAAATATTACTAGGGTACTTCAAATTCAAATTGAAATAAAGAGAAAAGGCTATTTGGAATGCCTCATTGAAAGTGCTGAATCCTTTTTGATTTATTGCTCCTTTTTCGTAATATACAAAAAAGTTGTTTTCTTCAGTCCCTGAAACAATGAGGACATTGCTGATACTAAGTTTGTGAAATATATTTAGAAAATCAAATGTTCAACTTTTAGGTGGAGTTATTATTCAAGGTATTCATGTGCCCTATCTGAATAAATTAACAAGAATACAAATCATCATGTTTTTATCAAAAACTGTCAAATTCGATGTCGATTTTAAGATTCTAGATGATAATTATGATATAACTCACCAATTTTCATAATAAGAGGTTCAAGCTGCAGATCTTCGGAGTTTGGAATATTCTGTGAACAAATCGACATATTGGATTACAAGAAAAATTTATTGTGAAATGTTAACTTACATCTATTTCCATATATATTGACTCAAGATTTTCCTTAAAGTATCTTGCCAAAATTTTAATAATCGTCAGTAATTCGTATTCACTTGTTTCATTATTTTCCTCAGGGGTATGTAATTTGAGGAATTTGTCAAGTTTTTCAGCAGCTTTTTTTCCTAGTTGTGTTAAGTCCGAATTAGTCAATTTATGGAAGTGAATTAAGGCCCCACTTTTGGAAAATAAAATGGGCCACTCCTGTTGGATGGTTTCACGGGATGGGTGTCTATTGAGAAAATCTCTTTGCTGTGGAAAGGTTTCATGGAGCGTTTCCAACAAGTCTGGATTATCTTCCGACATCTTTCCATTAGTACTAACATTTTCACCATCAGGTAATGGAGGATCCCAGTGTGAACAGCCAGCTCTCTGGAATAATCTTTGTTTTTTATTCGCCATCGGATTACTCATACTTGCTGTACGTTTTGTGATATGAGGTCTGTTTAGATAATTGTTTCTATCCTGTAATTTTTTGAATACAGAATAAGAACCATCACCTATAACTACATTATCTTCGTCAATGTCTCGAAAAGTTTCGGGATATTTATCAATAATTTTTTTGGTTATAATCTTTATAGCTGAAGAAGGAATGATTTTTTTGATTACTCTCATATTATTAACAACTGTATGAATTATGTAATTTATAACTTGTTTATCCCTTTCACCCCTTTCACAAGATTCGATCATTGGCTTTGAAAATTGTTCCCATGGAATTTGGAATGTCTTCCACATAAAGTTTTGGTTACAATCGAACTGATGAGTGGTATTTAGATTACTGACACTTTCTGCATTCAAATTTTCCTGAAAATTCTCCTCAGGACAAATATCGGCAATCAATAACGTGTTGTTCAAAACAGAGTCGTTCGAAGCTTGTAAACAACTCCCATTAGTGACTGAATCTATAAGGGTGGTCGTCGATGTTCCTGATATATTGGTAATGTTAGAAAGACAAACATCTTCTTGCCATTGCTGAGAGGGTTCTAATAAAATAAATATTTCATTCTTGAAATGCTTGAGAATTATATTTTCGTCTACAGGTGTTCCATCTCTTTCAAGTACCAAACTCGATCCATTGATATCAAGCTTCTGGGAAACTGGAATGAAATATTCAAGAATCAGAACACCCCAAAATTTCGCTTTTTCTTTGAAAAGTAGATTATTACCATGGTGTTCATATTTTGGAAAACATATTTTTGTAAAAAGTGTAATTTCTTCATGTCATGATCAATTAGAATTAATTTATTAGTACCTATAGATACGATTTTCAATGAAGTTTTGTAATTATGTAGTTATTTCGTATGGAAAAATATAAAACAAAAAACACCTTTCATAATAGTTCTCTCTAGTAAATCCTCTTCATCTTCATTTAAATATACCAGACTTTTTTTCTTCCTGGTGACGTCCCAAACTTTGAGAAATATAAGAGACATCTGCAATAAAAATTTTTGCGAGATTGAATATTCTTTTTTATCTATGTAATAAAATATGATTGAATAAAAAAAATATTTATAATTATGCACAAATTTTCAGCAATTCTACTTGATACAAACAAAACCTTGGTATATACTACTTTATGTCAATTTAAATATAAAAATGTAAAATGTAAATAGAAAAGAAGTGTTGGTTTCATTTGGGAAAAGAAGCAACGATTGAAGTGAAAATTGGAATTACTGAAAATTTGGGACAGTGTTGAAAAATCAAATGAAATTTTGTATTGTCTAATGATAGGCAAAGTATATACAAAATGTTATTGTTAACGAGTACCACCGAGATATTTTGCATTGTCAACATAGGTATAAAAATTATCAGTAATCGTTTGGGTATCCTTCCAGAGGTGCTGAAGTAAAATAATACCAATTCTTCTGAGATTTTTTCATTACTAGTACTATTTCACTTAAAATAAGATCATCATAAAAACAAGAGGTTAATTGCATTTCGTCGTGGTCATATTCAACATATAAACCGTAATCATGATCAAAATATACATTCTTCAGGTTGCCAATGAATAATACCTTTTCAAGTGTCTTATTTAGTAACATAAAATGTATTTCAATCAATTTATATCCATCGCAAGTATTTTTGTAACATAAAACCATTCCTTTCTTGTAAGTAATATTACGAAGTTTTATTTCTTGAGAAGTAAATTTATATATTTCAGAACCGGGATCTCTCCGAATGATTTCTTGTATATTATTTGAGAATGCGTCAATTACAAACAGATCCAAATTGCTACATTCAGCACAATTCCTGAATAAAATATTCGAGTTTTGACTGTAATTCAGAGATTGTAGATACTGATGTTTTCAAGTCAATGACATAAGTATATTTTTGAAATTTTGGCAATGTTTTATTATATTTTTGAAATATTTATGCTTACTTTCAAATCTGAGGGTCCACATATGTCGTAGTGGTCCAAACATTCTGATTAAATATGGATAATGACTCAGAAAATGATGCTTTGGTTTAAGTTTTTCATTCGGAAATAATGATAACCGTTCTTCCAAATACTCAAATATTAATATTCTAAGATAAGCTACTTGCTCTACAGATATTCTGAACGATAAAATTATATTTATAATTTTCCTCAATTTTAAAATCAGTTGCCAGCAACTTGTCTTGTTAAATTGCGTTATTTTCTCAAGAAGTACAAACGGAATTACATTCAGTAGCCATAAGTTCTGAGATGCGTTACCAGTTAGCTTCTTATCTTTTTTTTTAATGAAAGGATAACTTTCTTTAGATTTCATGTGAAAGGATAAATAGCCGATATTTTCGTTCAGATATTCATACGAAAAAAACCGTTTTTTAACCAAATAATGAAGACATAACATAAAATCTACTTGAACAACCCCCTCAAGTAGATCGTGTGCTAAACATGGGGGTAATCCAGGATTCATTACATGAAAATATTTTAATTCGTTCAGAGGGGAATCGAATTTGATTCCATTATGAACTTCATTTAACATATTAGCCATATTAACATCATAATTATATGATTCAGGTGATCTCAGATCGCCAGATTTTAAACAATCTTTGCTGAATTTTTTTATTTCACAAAATCTGCAGAATGGATGTTCTGAATTAAAACTTTGAACTAATCCTCCTATTTGATGGCTGCCCAAGTTATCACCAACAACAGCTATTACCGAACCTTTGAAATTTTCATTTTTCACTTGGATACCTTCTGTTTCCAATTTTTTCAAGTCATTTATAATATTTTTGAGAATTGAATTAAATCCAAAATATTTTATGTGATTTTCAAAACACAGTGCTACTAATTGGATTTGTTCCACTTGTGTTCTATGCCATGGAGGTAAATTTCCCAGCGTCATATATATAGCAACGATTTTGTATTTTTTTCTTGCAGAACCCAAGGGATTACAGGGCTCGAATGCATCTTGATATAAAATTATTCTCAATCTATTGGATTCATTCAGAAAACTATTATTTTTGAAACATAAACCATCTGTCAAATCGTTAAATATACTAGAAAATACTTGAACTGAAGAAGATTCTTTATTTTTGAAGCATATTTCAAAAATATTTGCACAAAAAAGCATTGCTTTGAGGGTTTCCAATATTGGAATGTAATAAAAAAATGCTTTTTTTTGACCCATATACCCTAAATGAACTTGAACTGGTTCAACAAATCTATAATTTTCCTTATAATATTTATTTCTCGAAAAAACACTTCGAAGTGGTCCCATCTGTCTGTCATGTGCGATTTTTAAAAAACTTGAATTTTGAATTTCTCGTATAACTGCATCTTCAATTTTATAATTATTTTTCAAATTGGTTGTTAAATACGATAAATTAATCTCATTAAAATCGATAAAGCTATTGATGATATATTGCAATGATTTATCCGTAAGAAAAAACTTGGATTGTAATGTTAAATAAAGGGAAGAGAGGAATTTTATCGCGAAATTATCTGATTCTTTATCAATTTCCATATTTTGGTATTCTGATGCTGGCACGTCAGACATATCCATGCCATCAATTATGAATTCGTTATTATTTGTCTGTAAAAATTGATGTTCCCGATGTTTCCTGAAATAGTGACTTCTCAAGCTATTGATATTGTCATACGAAACTGTACACAAATCAGAAAAAGGGCAGAACACATTTTCTTTATTTCTTATATGACTCAAAAAATGATTGAAATTAGGTTTATCATACTCTTTCGTAAAATGACAATTTTTCAGCCTGCATTTCATTAAAATTTTGTGCTGAATATCTCGTACAGCGTCTGTTTTATGATGATTTCTGTATACATGAAATTTATATTTATTGTACGTTGCTATTTGTGCACCACAACCTTTTCCAATGCAGACAAATATTTTCTTTGGCATATTTCTATGAATAAAAAGATGTTTATCGTAACTTCTAGCATCATGACAATGGAAATTGCAAATAATACAAGTAAACATCGCAATTATATAAATTATGTAAATAAAACTATGATACTTACAGTTATACCACGTTGTAATACCACAATAAACAAAACGAAACACTCAATGCGATGTCCGCGACGCTTCGTCAGTTGTTTAATTGAGGCGTAAGCTATTGTCGGGAGGCGCGCACTCACACACCTGTCGTTTCCAGTTTAGACATGTAAATTTACATAAAAAATCGTCGAATAATACAGATATTACGAATATATACAATGTGAAAAGAAAACTTACATAATATAATTGAAATTCAATAGTATTCTTCCTTTTTTTCTGTGAAAATCAGAAAAAAACTGGAAATTTTGGGTAATTTTGCAAGAACACATAATTTTATATGCTTGATAATGAAATACATACAATAATACGGAATATTACGTCATAGAATCTGTAAAGATTATGTAATTTTAATCCAATTTTTTTCAGTGCAGGATTGTTACACAATATAGTAATAGACCGGGAGCTCGTGACAGAAATTTTGACCTTTTTCAGAGGACATATTTACAGCCACAAGCAGTATGATATGTTAAAAGAATTTTTCTCCCATGTTACACATGCTTAAACATTAACTGTAGTTTGCAAAAAAAGGACTTCTTTGACCAACATTTTACTGTCTGCCATTCATGCGACCGGTAGGCTAGGTTACGCAAACCACAAAAAAATAATTGGCAGACGGTTACATGGTGTTTTGGCTGAGGCATGAATTTTTTATTTTACTAAAAAAATGGTCGACTAAAGTCAATTTTCTACCGTCTGTCAAACACAGCGTACACTAACAGTAGAATGAAATGAACGAACTTTCACAAAGCAGACGGTTTGCCGGTGTTTCAATAATTTATAGACATTAGTTAATTAACAGAGGACAAAATAACATCAGAAATGATGAAAAACTCAGGAGAAACTGGAAGAAAGAGCCTACTAGAAATAATCAATAAGGCATGGAAAAAAAATAACTATATTAGAGGAATGGGGAACAGCTCTAATAACATCGATACATAAAAAAGGAGACTACAAAAATTGCAATAATTATAGAGGGATTACGCTACTGAATACCATAACAAAAATAATAGAAAGAATAATTAACAACAAACTCAGGAATAAAATAGAGTCACAACCCTCAGAACCACGAAGTGGGTTCAGGCCCGGAAGAAGCACACAAGACCACATCTTCACAATAAAACAAATAATAGAAAAGAGAAGATCAGAAAACCAAAATATATATTTGGCATTCATAGACCTAGAAAAAGCTTTCGACAAGGTACCAAGAACAGAATTATGGGAGAGTCTGAAAAAAAGAAATATCGATGAAAAAACCATAAATATGATTAAAAATATATAAAGAAATAATAGAAATTATGTTATCAAGAACAACATGAAATCAGAAGGTTTCAAAACAAAAGAGGGTTTGAGACAAGGTGGATCATTGAGCCCAATGCTTTTTAACATTTTCATGGACGACATCATCAAGGAATATGATAAAATAGCAAAAAAATGTGCATTGGATTCAAAAATATGCAAAGAGTAGAGATAGCTGAGGGAGCATTTGCCGATGACAAAATACTGATAGCTGAAAATGAAGAACGATTACAACATGATATAAAAATATGGAATGAAACACTGAAGAGAAAACAAATGAGAATAAACAAAGATAAAACCAAGGTGATGACCATAGGAGGCGAAGAAATAAATATAATGATAGACGATAAAAAAATAGAACAAGTAGAAGATTTCAAATATCAAGGCGTAACAATAGACGAAAAAGGAAGACAAGAAGCAGAAATTAACAACAGAATCGAGAAAACCATAAAATTGTACTATACAATGAATAAGAACTTCATCAATAAAAGAGAAATTTCAAGACAGACAAAACTACAAATATTCAAAACAATATATAGGCCAGTATTAACATATGGATGTGAATTTTGGATATTAACAAAAAAAAATCAAAAGTAGAATACAAGCAACAGAAATGAAATACCTGAGGAGAATTATAGGAGTGACAAGGAGAGATAAGATAAGAAATACACGAATAAGAGAAGAACTAGACATAGAAGACATTATTTCATTTATAGAACAAAAACAATTATGAAGGTGGGGACACATACAGAGAATGCCAAACAATAGACCTGTCAAACAAATCTATGAAGCGAAAACACAAAACAAGAGAAGAACAGGAAGACCTGAAAAAACCTGGAACGACATGATAGGAAAGATTCTACCAGGAAGAAATAAACAATGGAACGAAGTAAAGACACTGACTAGAGATAGAAAGGAATGGAAAAAGTTCATAAAGCAACAATAAAATGATAACCCGACACCCTGAGGGTAAAAGGGTTCAAGATTATATATATATATATATATATATATATATATATATATATATATATATATATATATATATATATATATATATATATACATTAGTTAATTAACAATTTTTTCACAGTGTTTCTGAACCAGTTTTTAACGTCTGCCTCTTGAATGTAATAAAGGTACATAATTAAAATGTCCTGCCACAACTGTGGGAAGACAAATTGGCAATGTTTTTAGTACAGGCAGACGCCAATTAACTTGTAAAAAAATTATCAACTTTTACCAATATTTTACCGTCTGCCATTGTTTCCTTGCAATATATATGATAATTAAGTAAAGACGACGGTAGACGAATTAACCGTGTTTATACAACTGAAAAAAAATTAATTTGCAAAAAAACCTAATAACTTTGACCAACGTTTTACCGTCTGCCATTGTTTCCTTGCAATATATAATCATTGAATAGACGAACTGTTGATTGGCAGACGAATAGACCGTGTTTAGACGAGAGTGGTAGACAATTTTTTATGACACAAGTGTCAATGTTTCTTCATAAGAGCAAATTCAGTAGGATCTACAACAAAAAATAAGGTAGCAATCTAATAATCAATTTTTGTGATACAGCTCAAAGGATGTGAAAAAAATGCAAAATTATTTAAACGATACGTGAACATATGCTACTACATTTATTTATTTTCGATTAATTACGTAAGGTAGTATTTTCGATATTTTCATGCTGGATTTTCATTTTATTGAGTTCTCATAAATACTGACGTACCTGCAGATGTTAATATAATTTTCTGAAAGAGACTATTTTGAAGGGGGAAAAAGAGAAATTGATAAGTAAATGAATACTTTTTGAGAAGAATGAAAACTTACCACCCTATTTTCAGAACAAACATCGCAGTTGAAAATCTCTTACATTTTTTAAAGAACACAAACATGCTGCTGATTGTTTCATCTACACCGAATATCAATAATCGAGAGTGTCTAACTAACAGAATAAAAATCTATAGTTACTCACCACTGTTTTGTAATTGACAGTATTCATGATATCACACCAAGGGCATAATGACGTGGTACAAAGAAAATAAACAACCATTATCATTTTCATGTTATATATTCCATCTCTTATCGGAAATTTATCAAATTATTATATTGGAAATCATAAATCAATGAATAGCATATGCCAGCTACTTGCCGAACATGAGATTTTCGCTAATATGAAGGTAATTATGAAAACGTTGTTTATCTGTATGTTCGTATTAGGATAAAATAGGTGATCACAGCTGTTGTGCGGATCTTTTAGGAAGTTGTTTTATTGATGCAGAATGTTAGAAATGATATTTCTGTTACCCTACTTGCAGATTATGTGATCAGAATTTCATGTAGATTTCTACATAAAACTCAGTTTTTATAGTTAGTATTGAAACCTCTGGCGTGAAATGGATCTACTGAAAATACTTTCCCAACACCAAAAGAAAATTACGGTCTCTTGACGCGAGTTTCGTTAACCAAGTTACCTATTGGCCTAACTAATACATGTCATTAATACCTAACTGCTACCATTTAGTATTACCTGAACACTTATGTAATCCTTTGCTATTACAAGAACTTCTGAATAAATTACCGACTTCTTACAAATTGAATTGGGTAGAATATATTACTGAGAAGACAGTAAAAAATAAACTCATTAAATTTTGTTCATGGTTAGGATCTAAAGCTAATGCAGCTTGTCAACTTCAAATTCCACAAATTTCAGAATTCAAGGCTAATAAAGAAAATTACAGAAATAAAGATATCACTTTAGCCACAAAATTTGTTAGCAAAAAATGCATTTGCTGTAAAGATCAATTTCATGGTTTATTTTCATGTCATGTTTTCAAGTCGTTTTCCGTCGATGAAAGATGCTCCTTTGCGACAAAGAATAGAACTTGTTTTTTTTGCCTGACACCTTTTCATGGTTTGAAAAATTGTAGAAGAAAAAAGATATGTACAGTAGATGGATGCAAGAGAGTACATCATGAGCTTTTACATAAAAATGAAGAGAATAGAGAAACAAATTCTACTTCGCAAGTCACTGATATTGGAACCAATTGTCATATTTCATCAAATAGACGAGTGTTACTGAAAATTTTACCAGTCTCTATTTCAAATGGCAAAAAAGAAATTGATACATATGCTCTTTTGGACGATGCTAGTACCATAACTTTAATTGATAAAGATCTCGCTGGTGATTTGGATCTTGATGGTCCTCAAAAGTCTTTATGTATCCAATGGACAAATAATCAGACAGAAGAGCAGGATGACTCAAGAATTCTTACTTTCAAAATATCGACAAAAACGTGTAACTCTAATTCGAATTTTTATTTGACGCATGTTCGAACGATCAAAAATCTTTCATTGCCAAAACAAACTGTCGATATTGATCAGATTTCTTTGAAATATCCTTATATTGACAACAAAATACAATCTATGATCGATGTACGTCCTAAAATTTTGATTGGTCAAGACAATTGGCCATTGTTGGTAAGCAAGAAAATAATTTCGGGGCCTTGGCATGGACCCGCACTCACGAAAACATTGTTAGGTTGGGTAGTTCACGGAAATTTACATCATAGTAATGATAATATGAATACATTTGTTTCTTTTGTGGATTTGAAAGAAAAAGATGAATTAGACATTCTCCATGACCTGATTAAAGAACAATGGAAAATGGAATCATTTCCTACTTCAAGACAATCTTTATCCAGAGAAGACATTAGAGCTCAAGAGATCATGGATTCTACAATGCGGAGAATAGGTGACATGTTTGAAACAGGAGTGCTTTGGAAAAAGAGTAATCATCATTTACCGGAAAGTAAAAAAAATGCCATAAGAAGACTCGTTTGTACGGAAAGGAAAATGCACAAAGATGAAGAATTTGGTCGAATGTATTGCGAAAAGTTTGAAGATATGATTAAGAAAAATTATATATCGAAAACTTTTCGCAATACATTCGACCAAATTCTTCATCTTTGTGCATTCTCCTTTCCGTACAAACGAGTCTTCTTATGGCATTTTTTTACTTTCCGGTAAATGATGATTACTCTTTTTCCAGAGCAGTCCTGTTTCAAACATGTCACCTATTCTCCGAATTGTAGAATCCATGATCTCTTGAGCTCTAATGTCTTCTCTGGATAAAGATTGTCTTGTCGAAGGACCAATTAATGTTGTATTTTACCTGGAATATCTAAGTTAAATCCGGTCTCGAAGAACGAAATATTGAAATTCAATGTCAGTCAAAAAAGTTTTTTTTTTATTCTCTTTGTTTTAGTTACAACAACTGAACATCAAACTAAATATAATTATATACAGGGTAAATGAGAGAGTAAACAAATAATAATGAATATAAATACTGAAAATTACCTAGGAGAGGTTAGGTTCTGTCAAACTCTAAACAAAACCTGATTCGCTCTGCAGCGGGGCAGACTTGAAGTATGTGCTCTATTGTTTCATGATTTTAAAAACAAAGGCGACACACACTATCTTCCGAATCTCTGCATATGATGATTCAAATGACAGTGACTTGTAAGAAGTCCTCTTAGACATCATAGTTCATCCCTATTGTAGTTCAACAACTGTTTGGTATCAAGCTCAGAAGGGTGAATTAACGCCTCGGAGTGAGCGACTCCTGGAAGATTCTGCCAGAAGTCCATGAATCTTGCCATCCAGGTGTTCAATCTTTGTTTGACAAAGCGTAAAGCGAAGCCAATGACATGTTCTGGTCTGATAAAGCTGCTTGCAGCACCCTCTTCTGCAAGGAAGTCAGCAGCCTCATTACCTTCCAGGTCAGTATGGCCAGGAATCCAGACCAGAGACAATCTATTAAGCCTTCCCATCGAGGAGAGTCGTGTTTGGCAATTTGCTACCAATTTAGACGTTCCTAGGTAGGAGCCCAGAGCTTTCAACGCCGCTTGACTATACGAGAATATTTTTATTGACTTGTGTGTGAGGTTGGATTCTTCCAATCTCTCCGCACACAATTAAATAGCGTGAATTTCCGCATAGGTTGATATCTCTGTCCTGGGTCTGCGACTAAAACACCTGCACCAGAACCAACAACTATCTGCTCTTAATATTCCATTCTCCCGAAGGATACAGTTCTCTCTATTTGGAAACAGTACTTTATGAAGCAGTTCGTAGTTGACAGTTGTAGGCAAAAAGTCAGAAGTCATTTTCAGAATGCTGTGACTTTCAGTGTCAACCAACAGTCTGTTTTACTCTGCATCAAATTTATTTGTGGCAATGTGCACAAGTCTATATGCAGTCCATCTAGCATCTCTCTCCAGAAAACTGTGGAGAGGAGGTATAGTATTACCTTACTACAACCTATTATTTTCCTATGTTAAACTAACGGGTGATTTTTTATAGGATTTGATTCTCAAAACAACACAAAAAATTTGAAAAAATTGATGAAATCTTCATTGGAATTGATAGAACGATCAATATAATTTATTGTTTGAAGAAGATTTCATGCAAATGTTGTCGCGGCTCCGCTTTAGATGGCCCATGCGCAAGGTTCAATTTTGGCACACTCTCTCTAACATATCAACCGGTATTTCACGTATAAATGCTTCAATATTGGCTTCAGAGCATCAGTCGTTGCTGGTTTATCCCTGTAGACACGAGCCTCAACATGACTCCACAAGAAATAATGAAAAGGCGTTAAATCACACGATCTAGGCGGCCAATTGACGCCCAAACGTGAGATAAATCGATGAAAATATGAATCTTCCTCCAACTTTGCCAGCGCCCCTTCTCAAAATGTTAGACGTTGTGGAAGATCGTGTGGCTTCAATTCTCGCACCAGCTGTATCTTACACGGTTTTACATCCAAATCCTTTCGCAAAATTTTCCACGTAGTGGAGTAACAGAGGCCCAATTGCCGGGAACGGCGGCGAATCGACATTTCACGGTCATCACGAGCACTGGCGGATACAGCCGCAATTATTTTCTTCGATCCTTACTCTACTTTTGCGTCTTGGTGGTTTAATATCCGATAATGTAAACTGTGTTCGAAATTTAGTCACAAGCTTTCGAATAGCTCCCTCAGTAGGCCGACGAAACTGCCCATAAATCGAAGCGCACGATGTATTTTTTTTTAGCGAGCATGAATTTTGATAATGAAATTTAATAATTAGCAAGAGTTGTTCATTCGTAAGTCGATTCATGGTTACGATTCACGCGTGATCTGTCAAAAACAGTGTAGCCAAAAAGACACCAGCAAAAAAATCACTAAATACTTGTTTATCAATACTTCGAATTTGTTATGTACCTATTTTCTCTATGTTAATGACAATCCCCTACATTTTTTCTCTGATATTAATCTGTTTTCCATTCAGAATTATTACGTGTATGATCAACCAAAGGGCTGTTTGTAATAGGACCTCAGTCGCTATCCATAGAACTCATTCAACACTTTTAGATTTCCAAGCTTCCGAAAGCATCTAGAAATCTGTTGTCATGTACCGGTCTATTTTTTCTATGGCATGTTGAGCTACACTAGATTTCTCCGATCTATGAAACTGGAACTACAGGAAAATCCTTAAGGCGCAATTAGACCGGTGCCTGTGTGAAATTAGTGGTTCTCATCGAATTATTTATCGCTGAAGATTAAATGCATTTGGAAAAACGTTCTCGATAAGTTTATTCCACATAAACGCTATTCTTCAACTGAAAAAGTTCTTGAATGAAGTTCGAAGTGTACCGAGTTGAACCTCAAAGCGAAGAGCAGCCACAGTCCGTCGTGTATTCCTGATAAGTATCGCTCTTGGTGGAATCGAATGTGCCAAGTCACTTGAACACTTCCCGTGAAAGTATCTATAGAAGAGAGACAAATTTCTAACTTTTCTTCGGTGTTCCAGACTATCAAAGTTGCAAGTGATGTTCGCGTCTCCAATCAGATGGATAGCTGTTTGCTGGATGGAATCCAGCAGCTCCAGGGTATGTTTGGGAACAATACTCCAAAGAAGGTCTGATCTGAGCTTTATAAAGCATCAAAAGTTGTTGGGGTATGTACAGTTCTCTGTTTCGGAACAGTGTTTCAAGCTTCTGAGGAGCAGCCTTTGCAATTTCAGCGACATGATTGAGCCAAGACATAGTGGTGTCCATTTTAACCCCCCAACAAACATTTTGAAGCAGAAAGCGAAGTTGTCTGTCCTGACATTATTATATCCGGTTCGGAGACATTTATCTTCTTGGAAAAAATTGATGCCTGGGTTTTTGTGGCATTGAATCGAACCAGGTTACTTTCATCCCAATTCGAAATTACTTCTAGATCCCCATCAAGATATTCAACCACCTACTGCCAATCCAATCCGAATGTAAGACGAGACAAGTATGCTGTCGTCAGCAAACCAATATATTGAATTCTTGGTTTTACCCAATTAGTCATTGATATACAATAAAAACAGGGTTGGAGACAATATGGATCCCTGGGGAACACCAAAATTGATGGTAAAAGTATTCGAGGGATACCCATTGACGGCCACTTGCAGGGAACGTTCTTTCAGGAAGCTGAAGAGCCATACACAAGAATGATCCGAAAAGCCATAGCATCGAAGTTTCGCCAGCAAACCCTCATGCCACACACGACCAAGGGCCTTAGAAATATCAAGTGCAACAGCTCTTGACTCTTCATGTTTCTCGATGCGTTATTCCAAATATGGGTGACATACGATATAAGGTCGTCTGTTGATCTTTGTTTCCGAAAGCCACATTGATTATCGCTCAAGATGTTGAAGTTTTCCAAATATTTGAGGATATGGTGGTTTACGGCTTCCTCCATGTTTTTTGATATCAACGATAGCAAAGCGACTGATCTATAGTTATCATTCCTTTTTTGGGAATAGGCTGAATGCGAGCAATCTTCCATACGGAACATGTTCTTTGTAGCGAGCTAATATAGTCCGTTTGGTTTGACCAACATATTTCTCATCACAATCCACACAGCTCATTTCGTAAATCCCAGACTCTTCTTTTTCAAACATCTTGTCTTCCAGACTGCCCAACACTTGTTGAAGTATACGTGCAGTTTTGAGAGCCATTAGTGTATTTGATTTCATATGGAGCCACTATGAATTTGATATCTTTCTCTTTTCGAAAAGTTGGGGCATTACCGAGATACTCCATGAATTTTTGCTGCTTTCAGCCACCTCCCTAACAACTTTTTTTCCAATCTCATATCTTTCTCTGCTCAAAGTAAATATAGGCAGTCTATGGACAAGAAATTGTAGTCCCATCATTTTTTGTTGAAGGAAATGGTGTTAGCTGCCAGAAATATACCTGAAATTGCTTGTATTCTTTCTATACAGGATGTAACTGAATAAGTGTGAAACATTTGAAGAGGTGATTTATCATCAAAAAAAAGATAGGATTTTTCATATAGAGAAACTTCATTGGAGCATCCCTTGTTAAGATACAGCCCCTTAAAGGGGGTACATAAAATGTGTATAACAATTTTTTTTCACAAGTACTGAAAAAGTTACAATATTGAAATTACCCTGACGTTTTGTACTACCAAAAAACACTTAGCCAGTAATTTATTTGGTTTACCCCATGGTTGTAAGGGATGGAAAACACAATATCTTGAATGTAATTCCAATGTAACTTTTTGTCTTATAATTTGTTTAACATTCAAAAATATATTTCCGATAGCCTGTTTCATTTTAAACAAAAACTGTCTCTTGGGTTTTTTGCCCAAAGTAAACCAGTTCGCAGCAAAAAATTATTTTACAAACAACTACAGAGATACATCGTCATAAATGCGAACTGGATTTATTGATATTTTGTAATTAGTAACTGCATCAAACGATTAAAGGGTAATGAACAAAACTAATTTATCAATAATAAAACACACAACATGTATAAATCATAGTAAATGTTCAATATGTCTACCTTCAGATATTACGCGTGCGCCTAGACATCGGCGCATTGAGCCACGTGTTCGCTCAAATATTCCTGGAGTCTCTCTGATTACCCTGCACGCATCGATGATGCGGTTTCTTAAGTCCTCTACATCGCGAACAGGAGTAGGATAAACGAAATGCTGTAAATGGCCCCAAATAGACCTATACACTGATTTGCATATGTTTTCGTTAAATGCTGACGTGCTACTTGACTAAAATGGGCGGGAGCCCCATCATGCGTAAAAAACATATCCCTTCTGCCGCCCAAAGGAACTTCCTCCAGCAGTACTGGATGCACATCTCTTAAATATTGAACGTTTGCCTCACCATTTAATCGAGGAGGTCGAAAATGAGGCCCAATTAAATCATCCCCAATAACTCCGAGCCACACGTTAAGAGAAAAATGTTCTTGATGGCTAGTTTCGACAATAGCGTGAGGGTTTTCATCAGCCCATATGTGGTAATTATGAAAATTAATAATCTTGTCTCGAGAAAAACTACATTCGTCTGTTAATTCTATCGTCTTCATAAAGTCATAATTTCTTCTATTATGGTATATTAAATATACCATATTATGAAAAATTATCATTGAAATGACAATATGGTAAAGAAAACCATAATGTGTTTGAAATCATTGCAATAAAATAATTTCATTGAGCAGTTATGAAATAATTTTGAAATAGTTGTATAAAGAAAAGTGCTATAAAACTGCTACAAATTTACCTTTATAGAAAAATATGTTTTATAAGTAGGTTATAAAAACGTTCCTGTAATAATTTCGTGACTATTTTATAACGGATTTTTAATTTCTTTTCATAAACGTTTCTATGACAAATTTATAAAACACGGCTCGTCTAATATAATCAATTAGCATTTTGGAAGGAATTATGAAATACCAATAAAATAAAACGGTTGCAGCACCATGAAATTATAAAACAATTTTGCTGTCTGTGAGAGTGTGCAAGAGAATCCGAGGCAGTCGATTTCGCTTCGTTAAAACTCGGTCTTTCGCAGAGCACAACTTGTCGAATTCAACATCGTGACTTGGGCCTGCACCCGTACAAAAGTCAACTGACCTAGGAACTGAACATAACCGACCATAAACCAAGACGTATATTCGCTGAATGGGCTCTGGAGCAGTTGGCAACTGATCCATTCCTGAGTATGTCAATGAACAAAATTGTTGAATTTAGGACGATACCAATCCTTATGGAATCCAAGAGCGTCTAATGCATTCGGAAAAAGACACTATTTGGTGAAAATTTTAGGCTGGCGGCGTTTTATATTCCTTCGAGAACGATGTTGGCCACCCGTGAGTTGGGCTACATATCGGGCGCGTCCCCAGGGTAACGGCCAGGGGATTGGGAGCCCTGTCCGGGAAGCAAATGTGGCCTTACGGAGGGGGTCGCCGGACTCCTGGTCAGTGGCAGCAATAAGTGGGGTGAGAGGAACCAAAACTCCCCAAAAGCTAAGGTATAAGGAATCATGCCGACAGCTGGGTAGCCGCAGGGTGATAAGCGATTACGAACGATCCCCTTGGGGAAACGGGTGAAACCTCATTGTAATCAGCCTTCCTCTGGTAATGTGTGACCATCTCTTCCCCTGCTACTTGTGAGAACCCACATGAATGAAACAAACACTAAAACAGACACTGAAAAAACAAAAACCAACTGGACAAAATGCTCACCTCAATCTATGGCGGTGGCTGGGGATGAACAAAATTGTCCACTACCACTTGGAATGATGCTGAACATGGCAGATCACCTCGTGATATAATACAAAGGCCAAGGCGTAAGCGCATTTGCTGCGCCGAGGCCAAAAGGAGAAAGAGAGCACCCTCCTCCTCTCCCACTCCACCTCCAACAGCGAGATCACTTCGTGAATAAAGGCAAGGAACCGGCTGCCCCTGCAGGAAAGCACCCTTATTTGAGCACTTCCACGGAGGGAATCCCAAAAAGGTTCAAGAAGCCGCGAAACGACAGTAATGTCGCTGAACCTTCCAAAACCTTCACGAAGGCAGCCGTGAGATACCTCAAGGTCGCCAAAGAGAGTGTGTGTTCGGCAGCCTAGGCCTTCACCTGCCGATATAAAGGAGATGTCAATACTGTACACCTTCCTGAAAAGGACGGAGTGGACTATGACCTTGGAGGACAACTCCTCGGGAGAATGGGTCTCATGTGACCTAAGTGCTGTGGGTCTACACTCACTCTCCCTACGCTACAGATACAGATACAGATACGATGTTGTCCAGGCCATCACTGTCAACGGCGAGCCTTATAGATCGATTATTACCAACTTTTTCTAGCCTGAATTGGATGACCTGGACACCAACGGCATATGGTTTCAATTGGACGGTGCTACCTGCCACACAGCTCATGCCACATCACGTGGAGGTGATGTGAGTAGGCCACCAAGAACGTGCGATTTGAACTCGTTAGACATAATGGCACATAATGCCATTAATAGTTCTTTCAAACAAATAGCAAATTTTCATGATATCTCACACACACTTTGTTTTATTTGAATTTAGATAGACAAGGCAAGCTTTATTTTCCAAGAAACTACATTCATGAATATACGAAGGGCAAATAAGAGAAAAAAAAAGTTTGATTATTTTTTGGTTATCCGAAAGTTTGCAAGAACCGGTCGTAACAAATAAATACTTGGTAGAAATTTGACAAAAGTCGAATTCTTTATACTATATTGAGTATTGTAAACAAGTTATAGCTGCATTTCGTGAACAGAGCCCCAAGCAAGAAAGAAATCATATCAAGTACCAATAATCTCAAACAAAAGTCAAATTAATTCTGAGGACTGTCTAGAGGAGAGATTCATACTTATCAGAAAATAAATATTTCGAAAAGGAGTCTCGAAACATTTATCTCTCTTAATGTACCTACACAGTAGGTGCTCACCGGAAAACAACTACTTCCTCGGCTAATACCACGATGGACATTGAATTATATCCGATAGTCTTTCATGAAAGATACTGTCGCAACTCAGTACTCGCTTGGCTTATTAACGAGAGGATTTTATTCGATGTTTCACCCATTCATCATTCATCCAAATAATGAAAGAACTCATTTAAAAACTTAATTGAATATTTATTGTAACGAAACGGGGAAAATACTCACACTGAAATGTTAACCAAAAATACAATAAATCATCTGTTTAAAATCTGTTTTTCCGTTAATCAGCTACCGCACCCATACGAACGACAACTCTCAGAAGTTGAGAAACTTGTGCGAGCTAAGGACTAACGAGGTCTTACCTTTTAACGTGTGATTCCTAACACGGTTGCAGAATCATTCCAGCTTCAACCAGATACATTCTCTCGAGAAAAATATCTGGTCGAGGCGGGAATCGAATCGAACACACGACCTTCCGATCGTGAGTCGGACGCACTACCACCGCAGCCAATTCCATCAAAGACATATTATACTGCCACTCAGCAGGATCGAAGAAAAGGAGATGTGCTGCATTGTTGGAATTTTTTTTGAAGATCAATAGATTCTCAATGAATTCCTCAATACTGTCTCCTTATGACCTTGATCCCCCTGAATAATTATGAAGAATTCTTCATTGACATTGCAACTTTGATCCATGCTTAAATAGCATAATTTTAATGTATACCGAGTTAGGTAGGTACCTTTTGTAACTAACTACCTATCTCATTATGTTTGCTCAGTGCTCACAGACTAATGGAGACAATCAAGCCCGAGAATGACGTGGAGACAATCAAGTCGACGCATGCGTTTACGAAAAAGGGACACAAAATGGCCGTCTTTGTCACTTCTCTGTGGTAGGTATTCTCGAGCCTAGCTCCCCTACCCTTGAAACTGTCCTTTGTCTGGAAGACAAATGGGTCATCCCTGATTTTGTTGTGGCGGCATGAATGTTCTCAGACATCAGTACCGCTCTTCGCGGTGTACCCCTACCTGGCTGGGGTGAGATGGATGAAGATATTATTCATCTGTTAACGGAGGACATGAGGGCCTCATTCGACAGAGTGTCGGGGCCTTCTATATCGGGAGGGGTCGTCTACAGTGTAATCTATAGATTCCCTGACTAACGTGTTATCGTGAGTTTCCGCACCTTCAAAAACTCGCCAATTCCTCGACTGGATGGACTGCTGAATGGAAGGCAGCTGTAACCCTCTGCGGATGGCTTCACTCCGCACGAACCACGGAGCATTCACAATCATCCGTAGTATTTTGTTTTGTAAAGTCTCCAAGACGGAGATGTTGGACGGAGCCGGTTGTCCCCAGACGCCTTAAGCATACATGATAACAGGCTTGAACATCGTATTGTTGATTGCAACTTTGTTTTTTAGGCTTAACTTTGATCGACTGTTTATCAGAGAGTACAGGCTTGCCACCCGACCCTCGCTTTCACGCTTGTAAAGTGCGGGTTCCAGGTGAGCCTACGAAGACCGAGGTGCTTTACCCGCGTTTGCCAGTCGATCTCCTTTCCAGAGATCCTCACTTTCCTAGGCGGAGAAGATATCGTTCTTCCCATGGTTATCGCCTGAGTCTTTTCCGGATCTTCCATTCGAGGTACCAGCGCTCCAGGTCGTCCAATGCACGTTGCATGTAGACGATCCCCTCTCTCTCAAGCCGCGTTGAAGGCAAACTGTTATTTAGGTCACCGTATATAAGTAAACAGAAGTAAATTCACTCCCGGTCGGCGTCTTTGATGTATCGGGTCGAGATTTTATTTTTTGCTGACATGTGGCGGGGCAGGAGGGTGTAGGCTAAGAGCTGTTATGCACCTCTGCACGAGGTTCGATCAAAAAATATGTAACCATGATCTGACTTAATCATTGCTACGAGGAGCTCCTTATAAATGTCTCATATGATTGTGTACTGTTTAATCTATCTATCTAGCATTATGGAAAGATTTCAATAGTTGTTTTTTTTTAATACTTAATGATGGACTAGATTTAATTACATTTGGTAATTTATTTTATGCATTAAACCCTTTGAAAAATAAAGAATTCATGGTACTTCTCCTATATGTTCTGCATAAATGCAAATTAGTATGATTTTTGTGGCATATTTGTGCACTTCCAAAATTTGAACTAACAAATTCAGAAAAATATGAAGGTGATAAGTTATTTAGAATTTCATATATAAATGTCATAGTTAAGTAATACAACCGTAAAAAAACTGGTAGCCACCGCAAAGTTTGTAACATGATTTCAGTGAATCTATTCACTTTCAGAACAATTCGCATACCGCGATTTTGAAGTTTTTTAATTGAGATGTTTGATTTAGATTGAACAAAAAAATTATGGAAGCACAGTAATCAAAATTACCAGAAATTCTTACAAAGAAATACAGATTTTTAGATATTTTTTTAGATATATAATCGAGATGATTGCCAAAAAGTAATAAATTGTCAAATCCAAGATATTTGATAGATGACACAATTTCAATGTTTTCATTATCGATTTGTAGATTTATTTCATTTAAATCAAGGTTGTTCCATTTATATTTTGTTGTCATGATTATTTCTTTAGTTTTCATTTTATTTAGTTTCAATTTATTTGCTATGAGGTAATCATTTACATCCTTTTATTAGGCATTCATTTTATCAATCGTAGCATGCCAATAATGTATCAATGTACAAAATCAACATTTATAAACAAGTTGGAGTCATTCAAGTACAAGATAAAAAGCAGGGGTCCTAAAACGCTACCCTGGGGCACACCTATATTTATATCCAATTTCTGTGAGATATTATTTCGAACTCTGGCTTTTTGCTTTCTATAGTCTATAGTCAGATAACCATTGGTTAACATCACAATCAATGCCATAACCTCTCAACTCTATTAGAAGAATATTAAGGTAAATTGTTTCAAAAGCCCTCTTCAGATCAAGGAAAACAGCTACTACAAATTTATTGTTATCAGCTTCTTTTTTAAATTTAGATGAAGTGAGTTGTAATGCGGATTCACATTAATATTTTTTACGAAATCCAGTTTGATTATTTGTTAAAATTTAATTTTTCAACATGATCAAGTACCTGCTTATGAACAGCTAGTTCAAGACTTTTTCTATTGGTGGTAATGTATTTATAGGTTTATATTCATTAGCCTTCATAATATTGCTTACCTTTTGAATGGGAACTATACTACTAACTATTAAAGAATTTGGAATTTTAGAAGTTTCCAGAGGAGTATTTACAAGGTTTAGAATTACATGTCAACATGTTTATTAATGACTTTAAGCATTTTGGAGTTTAAGATCCCATGAAAATGGTTTTTGTTGTCTAAGGAGTTAACAGTTAGACGTAATTCATTCATTGTTAGTATGTGAAAATTAGAAAAATTAGGATATAGATTATAATTATTGAATTTCCAATCTTCAACTGAATACTAGTAATGAAGTAGTAGTTAAATTCGTTTACTATTTCAGTTTTATTACTAACAATATACATCTGGTTTGTTAAGTTAAATTCTATACAACTCGGAAAGTTTTGGCAATTCACGTTTATAAGCTTATTTAATGTTTTCCACATCATTTGAGAGTTATTTTTATACATATCTACTCTATCGAAGAAGTATTGTTCTTTTTTCTTATTTAATAAATCTACTACTTCATTCTTCTGTTTCTTGAATTCTTTCCATTTGACATTTCTAATCACCCCAATAGTTTTAATAAAATCCTTATATATCTGATCACGTTGTTTTATTCTATTATGAATTTCGTTGTCAAACGATGGAATGTTACTTTTATAGTAACAGACTTGAATTGGTGCAACTTTATTGATAAGTGATTGACAGTTATTGAGTAAATTGAAATATATATAACGCTAGCATCAATCTGTTGAATTCAAATCCGAATCACATGAAATTAAATCTAGTTTAATTTTATCTAGATTTCGCTACTAAGAGTTTTATAATTTTTTATAGAAGTACTTTCATTTTGTTTGTTATTTTTGAGACAAACAGATATCAATGAATGGTCACTTATTTTAGGAGTAGGATGGACAAAACAGTTTGCACAATTATTATTAGATGGTACATAATTGGAGTCTCACTGTTATTTGTAATTCTGGTAGGATCCAATTTATCAATTCCATATTAGAAAAACATAGATTTGTTTTTTTTCACACAAAATCTGTTATTCAAGAAATCTAAATTAAAATCTCCAACAAGAATGCAACGCTTATCATTGACAAATATATCATCAAAGATATTTTCCAGATTTTATAAATAGAATATAGAATCCGAGCTAGATGGAGAATGATAAAGACAACCAAATAACTATTTACACACACCAAAATTCACCCTTATTACCTTACAAAAGTAATTGTCTTTCAAAATGTAAGTCTTCTTTGTCGAACACTGTAAACCATCCTTCACATAAATCATAACACCCCGGTTTGCCGATTTGTAGAATCACATAGAATGTGACTATAACCACCTAGTTTGATTTCTGAATCTCCAATTTCACTTGATATTCTAGCCTCACCAACTAGAATTATATTTGGAGAGTAATATAAAATGTTTTCTTGAATTTGGTCAATTTCATGTAGCAAACTTTGGACGTTCATGTAAATGATGTCAGTAAAGAGGTGGATATAAGGGTCCTTCATAGGTTTTTTTGTTGTGAAGTAATATTTTTGTTTACTATGGTTGGTTAGTTGTTGATGAATTTTATTGTTTTTGAATCATCACCATTTCTTATGAACTCTTCAAGTTTGGCTTTAATGATAGAACGTACGTCCTTCCGGAAGTACGTGGCGTCCTCAATGTCCTACCACCTTCAACTAAATTTAAGAGGCTCATTCGTCCTTCTGGCAGGCCGGCAAGTGCTACCATTCGATTCCTCATGAAATTTCAAGCTAGCCCAAAAAAAAGTTGAAAAATGTTAATTTTTACAGTTTTTCTTACTATTCTTGGGTATCTCATCTCAATAATGTAATTTTAAGATCGCCTTCATTTAAAAGCTGATGGGCTAAAAAAAACCATGGAAAATAGTGGGGGTAGGTATATACAGTGTCACCATTGAAGTGCGCACCATATGGGAAACTGAAAAAGTGCATTTCTAGATCGAATTTAACAAAAAG
Source organism: Leptinotarsa decemlineata (assembly GCF_025532065.1). Lineage (NCBI taxonomy): Eukaryota > Metazoa > Arthropoda > Insecta > Coleoptera > Chrysomelidae > Leptinotarsa > Leptinotarsa decemlineata. Next base: position 6,108,627 of record NW_027412703.1, on the reverse strand, counting down.
TTACTCGAAAAAGTTGTGTCTACGGCACAAGTTGGGTTAATTGTCATCAATTCATGTATACATAACAAACTCATCATGGAGTTTTACTTTTCTGATGAATTTTCACTCATACAGACATTTTTAGAGAGAAATTAAAAATGTGCTATAAAAATTTTAACATGACTGGTGCTAAGTTTCAATTACTTGGCTATTTTCTTAAACAAACGTCAGTACCTTCAATTATGAAAAAGCAGACACAACTCAAAAACTGCAAAAAGTATTAATAAAATTACTAGAGTTGAAATTACAATAACATTTCAATATTCAGTATTTACAGATTATTTATAAACACTAACTAGGGCGGTAAGGATGCTTAATCACGTTGAATAAAATTTTTAAGTAGGTCTTGACAAACAAAATGCATGCTATGGTAGTGTCAAGTTGTTGATTTACTTGTCAAATTTTCAACAGTTATTGTTGCAATAATGTTGTCTCTTCAGGAAAGAATAGAAATAGTTTCAATATGAGGTGAGAATACACCATACCGGCGAGTACATTTTTGATGAACGGCATCCAGGAAAAAATGTTCAACATACTATTGTGTCAAGGATAATGTCGAAATTCAAAGAAACAGGATCCGTAGCAAATCAATTTAAGAAAAAGCACAAGTAAATATGATGAGGAGGCTCAACTTAACATTTGTTTAAAAGTTATTGAACACGGGCAAACAAGCATAACCGATATTATAAAAAATACCGATTACAAGAAAGAAAGTGTTGGAAACATTTTATTAAAGAATAAATTTTGGCCTTACAAGCCAAAATGTATGTATTAACACATTAAAAGAATGAGATTTTGATGTCCGTTTAGGGTTTTCATTCTGGTTTCAAGGAGAGAGAGAAGAAAATGTAAAGTTTCCGTATAAAATTTTATGGACAGTTGAGGCAACAATCTCTTCAAATGGAACGGTAAGTTCTCAAAATTGCCGATGGTGGGCCCAAGGAAATCCCAATTTCACAGTTGAATGTGGTAATCAGTATTCCTTTAAAACTAATGTATGGTGTGGGATACTTAACGACCAAATAATTGGGCCCTTTTTCTTCAGGGAAAATTCATCATCCGTCGGTTATCTGAACCTTTTAAATAATGAGGTTAGTGAAGTTTTAGATTATATGCCTTTGAATATTGAATACAACCTATAGTATCAGCTTGATGGCGCACCAATACATCACACGGTTGCTGTAAAACAGTCCCTCCAACAAATGTTCAGAGGCAAAGTTATTGGACGTAACTGGGAACATTATTGGCCACCTAGATCATCCGACTCGACGCCTTTAGATTTTTTCTTGTGTGGTTACCTGAAACAAAAAGTGTACCGAAGTAGACCATACAACATACAACATCTGGAAAATACCATTCGCGAGTACTGTGCAAATATAAACCCCCGATTTATCAAAAATGCAGTTACAGATGTCAGTAGAAGGACCATAATTTGTATTGAACGTGGAGGACGACATACTGAAATGTAGGCTATAAGTCTCTGACAACCTCATTTAGATCAATAAGTAATTTTTTGTACCCATCTGTATTTTCTATAATATTATTTTTGTTTAAAATTTATAATAATAATAATAGTTCTATCGAAATTATTTGCATTTTTTTCAGTTGCCTCTGCTTTTTCGAAATCAAAGGTTTGTTTAAGAAAATAGCCAAGTGATTGAAACTTTGCACCAGTCATGTTAAAATTTTTATAGCAAATTTTTAATTTCACTCTCAAAATGTCCGTATAAGTAAAAATGTATCAGAAAAGTTAAACTCCATGATGAGTTTGTTATGTATACATGAATTGATGACAATTAACCGAACTTGTTTTTTAAAATAAAGGGGATATCTATCAAAAATAAGCAAAACGTTAACTTTTGTTAAATTCAATCTAGAAATGAACTTTTTCATTTTTTTTTCAAAAAAAAAGTTGAATTTGACAAACACTGAACGTCAGTGGGTCGCAGTTGGCCGCATCATTTTAAGTTAAATTTAAAGCACAAACAAGTGTCGAAGTTAAATTTCATTAAAACTTCTCGAAAAAAAAAGTTTCCCATATGGTGCGCACTTTAATGGTGACACTGTATATAATACTTTGGCAGTCAAATTTACAATCGTCTTTGTTTTTCTTATGTTGCAGAAATGGTACAAACCAACAAACGGTTATCTAATTTGAAATCACTCCGCGATTCAAAAAGAAGAAAGACTGGAAAAATGTGAATCACAGGTTCCTGACAAGGAAAGCAGCAGTTCTTCATCAAATTCTTCGGATTCCAGCAAAGTTGATGAGACTGTGAATATTCCTGCACTGACGCCTGTCGGATATAATCCAACGCCGTTCGTGGGGGAGTAGTTGTTTTCTGATAGGCGTCAGTCCATTCAACCTACTGTGTAGGTACATCCGAGACTGGCTTGAACGTTTAAAGTTCATTTCTTTAGATTTGTTTACTGCCAGTCTTCAAGCATAGCCCACTGACTAATAATAAAATATTCTTGAGCTTTGGTTTAGTCTCCGGATAATTTTTTTCCTGGGATTTTTGTTGATTTATTTTTCAAAACAAGTTTAACGTCTTCTGGAGAGCTCAGAATAACTGTAATGAGCCTAATTTTGGTGCATTGAGTTTTCCAAGCCTGAATAGTTCAATATGGTTTTTGTTGATATTATAGTTTTCTGAAATGTATTCAACTGCCTGCTTATCTTCTGAGTTACGTTCATTTTGCGTATTTTTCTGTGATTTTATAATATTGTAAATTATTAAATTTGAAGTGAATGAATGAATTCGTGTTTGTAATATTGTCCAATTCTTCGATTTGATTATTTTCCTTATCTAGTAGATTCTTCCACTTGACTATTTTTTCATGGGTTGTATCAAGAAAAAGAAGCAGGTGCAGTTAATTCTCCCACCTTCGGAAGTGACATGGTAAATGAAACAATTTTACACGAAGCTTCATTAGTTTTATTCAACATTTCCAAAAACTAAGCCTACCTAAATATCAAATATCTATAATATATATTTCTTGTTCCTATTTATAATACATTTTTTTATTATTATTGAAGTGCGTATGTTGCACTTTTATCACACCTCGTACTTTGCGAAAACAGTTATTGCCATGAATGGCTGATTATTTTTGTATACTAGGTATTCCGTCCTTGTGGTATACTTTTATAACATTGTGATTCATCTCAAAACGGATAAAAATATTGTTAATAATTACCCTGTTTCTCAATTTGTCCAAATTATTCCTAAAATTGAAACCAAGAATCATATAAGATGTACGAGGTGTCAAATTCTTAAAGTTTATTCCTTATCTGTTTTATTACCTATCGATTTTTTACAGTGATTGCACCAATATACAAGATTGCAACATTAAATTTTTATACACAATTATGCCAGAGGTTACGTTCCATTTTCTGAGAATTCCGAAAAATTCCAAATTTTATTATACAAATTTCTAAGTTCAATTGATAGAACTAACAAGAGATATACAAATTTATTGCACTTACATGACAGAAATAAAAATTACAATATGAGTATTTTTGGTACTGTCTCTGTTCAAAATTCATACCCTGCACTTATAGAATATTTATCCATTTATATTGTCTAGGTTGTGCTTGTGCAAGACAAATGTAAATCAATGTGAATGAGTCAGTCAGATTCAAAAAATATTCATTTGTTCACTGTAAAATACGACCCAGTTTGTACTGAGTGAAATAAAGGTTTTCAAATTGAATCAATCATAATGAGAAACATATTACTTTTGTGTCGACTGACAAATGTGGTTATGTATTCTGAAAATGTGCCATAGAGTTAAAATGAAGAGGAACTGAGAATAATTAACTACGTGGGAAAAATTAAACTAATAATACTTTTTAGGAATGTCAGTGTGTTGTACTGAAATATATACAACTTAATATTATTGAACCAGCACCATCAATAGTTTATCTGTAAATTAAAACTTATTCAAACAGAAAATGTATTCATCAAAAACAACTGACGTTCTGCTTTATTTTGTGACAAACAATGACGATGAATCTAATGATTGTCTTCCAGTAATTGTATTCGTGTAGGAAGAATGGGATCTTATAAAATTTAAAGTGGTATAGAGGTAGATGTCAGTTAGAGAATACATTTTGTGTTATTCATAAATACTATTTTGAAAGGAACACATTAAGCTTGTCTTAAATAAAAGCAGCTCATAAAAATAATACCATGTGCACAACCATACATTTTTGAGTAGAGAAAACTATTTGTACAATAAAATAATATAACATCACAAGATGATAAACTGAGAAACATAGAGAAAAATACAATAAATATACAGTATAAGGAAACAAAAAGTGGTAACATATAAATCTCACTTACTAAAAGAAGTGCCATATATTCTTCACCTAGTGAATGCGTGGCAAATCCAAATCTAATTCTAGAGTCTAACGAATGGCTACTCATCTTTGAGTAGCTGTTATCACATTTTAAAATTATATTTTTTATGGATAAATTAGTGAAAAGTACTGATAACTATTTTACCAACATAATATTTCATTTGTATAGGGAGAGTTATAATGTTTTCGTCGCATTAAAAGTTCTTCTAATGCTAAAAAATAATTTGAATTTCAGAAAATATCAAAATGATCGTTATTCTAATGATGTGTCTTGAACTTTGTATTGTAACTCTGATTTAATTTCAAACTGCAAGTTTTGAACTCACTAATACCCTGCTTAGATGTATTGAAAATTCAAAACTAAGTATATTGTATTTATATGTGAAATAATAAACAGACGTGTTTTTTCTGAAATATTTCTATCACAGATGCAACTGTTTAATCTGATAAAAATGTTTCAGAAGATGTTTTTCTAGAACTAACAATTACTTAAATGTTGACAGTTCGGAAAAAATATATCACATAACTTTCACTTCACTAATATTCTTTAGAAGTGATAATTTTCTAGAACTTGCAGCCAAATTATGAGAAAATTTATTTGTACATTGTTGACCGTATACATATATTTTATATATTCGCACAAAATCATAACTTTCACAAATTTTCTATGCAACATATTTCACAAAGTTACTCTTTTAGGGCAAACATATTTTATTAATTTAATTTTGAATTTCTCAACATACACATAGTCAACACAGAATTATGTACAGAAATTTCTTATATCGAGAGTCCTAGAGGCTTATAGAAATCCGGCAAATTTTCGTACAATAATCTAGACCATTTTTCTTGAATCATTTTGCCAAATATTCAAAAATAGAAAAATTTCTGATAGCATCAGCATAAATCATCACATTGAAAAATTATCAGTTTTAAAATTCAACAAAATCTTCAGTCAGTTCCAACTGTATAATTATCGTTATATATTTCATCTGTAAGTATTATAAAAAGTTTATATTATCTGTAACTATTAGTTTGTATTGGGGATATAAAAATACTGAAAAACCGGGGATCTCGCGAGATCAAAAATACATTTGTTGAACTTAATACTGTAGTTAAATATAATCTGTATACTGTACAAACTGTTTATAAAAAATCACTAGTATCGCAGCTGAAAAATAATACCGGACTGCTGGTTCAGTATACGAATTTTTCCGAAAAAGTTTTCTTAGAAATTCTACTGAACAAGCAGGCAAGAAAGAACGACGAACAAAAACCTTTGTATATAGAATATTGAGTAAATATTTGGTAAAAAATCTGTATATTTCAGGAACTGTATATAAAATGGTATTAGTCAAAGAAAAACTGTGTTATATAATGTTGGAACGTTGGCAATATGATATATCAGTCTTATTATGAATAAATTCCGAGTGAAGAAATAGTTTCTGACGAGTATATGTACATTTCCTGCCTCACTTCGGAATTTGGTAAACTTTCTTTCTATACCGGAAAAATAATTTGAAAACAGGAAGCACAACAGCTTACACTAATCAATAAACATTAAACAACAATACCACATCAGGTGGTTTCACAAACGCAATTAATACATAAATAATAACGACGCTTTTCATCATATTTTCATATATTTTAGTAAATCTAGTTCTAATATTGCCCCTATAGTGTTAATTGGACGGTACAAACTGGCATGAAAATCTGGAATCATAACGGAATAAAAAACAATCAGTCTACGGAAGAAATCAATAAAGCCTCAAATGATCCACAAGAATGAAATTACTTGGGAAATACAGTTCAGTAGTGAAGACATGATCTGTCATGTCCCAATATGGATAACTGAAATTGATTTAGGTAGATGTGAAGAAAATTCAGGAAAAATGCTATTTCTGTACTTTCTTCAATTCTATTTTTATTCCTCCAACATTGATGGACATAGGTTAGATCCAAAGTGAGTGGATCTATTCGACCCTCCACCGCAACCCGCAAGGGTTTATTGTGGATGACACCTATTCTCACTTGGCCAAACAAACCCAGCTTCTCAACGAAGACGATTGGTTTGTGTGGTGAGTGGTCTTTCAGGTCAGATGGTAAGTGTACGGCTCTGCCGAACTCAAAAGACCTAATTCGGACCCCAGCGGGGTACGAATTGAGTCTTTTGAGGTAGTCGGATAGTCAAGTTGCAAAATTCCCACCTTGATACCCACGACAACCTTCCCATATGAGGGTTTTTGCACGTCAGCTACGCCTGACGATGCCTTAGATTCAGCCTTGCAGGGCTTTTTCGCCCCTGGTTTTCGTGAAACCTCACTTGAGCGCAAACGTTTGCTAACCTGCTCATGGGAGGTTAGTTCCCCCACCTGAGACAGATTCTGCGTTCGCCGCAGCTCTCGCTCCTGAACTAAATTTACAGGGAGGTCAGTTGGAGTCGTAAACTCGACATCCATGTCCTCTGTAGACTCGCTACTGGATTAAATTTTACAGGAAGATCAGTTGGGGTCGTAAACTCGACATCCATCTCCTCTGCAGACTTAACCCCGAACTAAATTTACAGGGAGGTCAGTTGGAGTCGTAAACTCGACATCCGTCTCCTCTGTAGACTCGCTCCTGATCTGAGTTTACAGGGAGGTCAGTTGTAGTCGTAAGCTCGACATCCATCTCCTCTGTAGACTCGATTCTGAACTAAATTTACAGGGAGGTCAGTTGAAGTCGTAAAACTCGACATCCATGTCCTCTGTAGACTCGCTCCTGGATTAAATTTTACAGGAAGATCAGTTGGAGTCGTAAACTCGACATCCATCTCCTCTGTAGACTCGCTCTTGAACGTAATTTAGAGTGAGGTCCGTTGGAGTCGTAAACTCGACATCCATCTCCTCTGTAGACTCGATCCTGAACTAAATTTACAGGGAGGTCAATTGGAGTCGTAGACTTGACATCCATCTCTTCTATAGACTCGATCCTGAACTAAATTAACAGGGAGGTCAGTTGGAGTCATAGACTCGACATCCATTTCTTCTGTAGACTCGCTCCTGGAATTAATTTTACAGGAAGATCAGTTAGAGTCGTAAACTCGACATCCAGCTTGATGGATATATTCAATTCAGTTTTTTAGAAAATACATGAAAGCTTTGGTATACTTGGAAAGCAATAGATTTTTGAAAAGTATAATCACTTGCTATTGAAATTTGTTAGTTATATTGTACATTGGCAATTTTTGTTTCGTTTAATAGCTTTTCTGAAAAAATATCCAAAACTATAACATCACAAATTGAAAGATGGCGATGATTTCAACATCCAAATATTAAAAGAAATGTGTATTTCTTTAATATTTTGAATGAAAGGTATCTGAGAAATATACAGAATAATACATTTCATTTGCAGGAGACCTTGTGGTGAACTGAGGGTTAAATATCCGACTTTTTCAGTTCTATTCCAGATTAGAGAACCAGTTTGCCTTTTCCATCAAATCGTACTTATCTACAATCCGACAACAGTACATTCAATTCAGTTTTGACCATTTTGTTGTACTAACTCTCTTCTATCTTCGATAGACAGGGAGGGTGGCCGGAATACATCCTGTTCTTCGTCCATTTCTTTCGTTCGTTGCTTACAGTCTTCTTCCATTGGCTGATGCTGTTGTTGACTGTAATGCTCTCTACTTTTCTCACTTTGAGGCAACAGGTGGATCATACTCACTGGTATGGGAAAACCCGTACCAAAATCTGGGTAGAAACTGTGTGCAAAAGGATTGAAAACGGGGGTTGGGGATGAGGCTGATCTTCAGTGCTAGGCGGCCTCGTATTTGGTTGGATTTGGTCAACTTCCCTTTCTGTTTTGCAAGCATTATTGTTATTGTTCCCTCCCGACATGTTGAGAATATCCATTGAAGGAGTGGGTCCACCTATACAGTCTTTTCGTAGCTGCTCCAATTTGAGGCTTTTTCCATATTTTCCTCGAACGTACATGAGAAGGGAGTTGTAAGGAATACCGAATATCCTGGACGCTTGGCTGGTGGTCATCTTTTTATTCCACACATGTTGGAGAGCTTCAGTTAGTTCTGCGTTCGTCCAAGATCTAGGAGGACCTCCTCGTGGGGCGGAATGTTGGCCTTTTGGTCTTCCCACTGAAAATTTCAAACATAAATCAAACACACGTGAATGAAAAAAAAAATCATTATAAAAATTTTTTTGTGCTATCAATGGAAAATTATTATATTTTCAGTTATTCAGTAATAATCCAATTCCTATGGTGACATTGACTCAGGCTCAATTTGTTTATCCTTGAGATGATTCAGCATTTTATGGAGTCGAATGTTATTCAAAGTAGTTCGTGATTATATGAATTGGTTTGCGAAGGTCATCGCATAGTGACCACTTTGCAATGGATACGAGTCAAAATTTTCAGAAATATCATTGAAAATATCATGAGGTGTTGGGAAAGAAATCTTTTGGATTTCTACTTCTTCATCTTAATAATAATAATAAGGAAGGAGTTGTATCAACTTGATGTAAAGACTCGAAAAATGCTACATCTCAATAGGAGTTTGCATCCCAAATCGTCCATTCCACGGTTGTACTTTCCCCGACAACAGGAAGGCTGTCGACCTTTGAGTTTGAAGTGTCTACATGACAGAATGGTACTGTCTACAGATACTGTAGTACTGGTACAGTTTTTTTTTTTAACAGATGGGGTCTTCTTCAATAACATTGAAGATCATGGCTTATCAAAGCGCCTGACGTTCGCTTTTCTCAGGTCGAGTGGGCTGAAGTCAACATGGTTTGCCAGGATGGTGTCTTCAACACCTTAGTCTACCGCAGTCGCGTGATGGGTATAGAGGTTCCTGACACAAGGTGCAGGGCCCTGCCGCGAGGTGCCCAAGACCGTAATGCATTTGCTATCAGCATGTCCAGCATATGCGGTCTCGGCATATATCCATCGACATAACGCGGTCCTAAGAGTGATATATTACCATCTACGACATTCTTACCGTATTGACGAGACACCGGTGTTGCCTTACGCTACGGGGGATATTATATCCGTTGTGGGGAACAATAAGTGCCTCAAGCTCATACAAGCTGATAAGCCTTCACGACCACAAAATGCCATTTGTCGTGGAGTTTTCAGCTCCTGGCGAGACAAATATCGTCTGAATAGAGAAGGAAAAACGGATGAAATATCGAAATTTTCTCTACGAACTCCGCAGACTCTATCCAGATCACTCTGTCAAGATGGTTGTTCTGATTATTGGAGTCCTTGGTGGAATGATACCCTCTCTACTCTCGAATCTTAAAATTATACCGGCTTGCCGCATTATGGCAGAAATCTTAGCCGAACAGATGCATAAGGCTGTCATTCTTGGCTCACTGCGCTTGCTCAGGGCATATGATTCTCGGACCCAATGATCACTTATCCCGCGGTGTGGGGAGTGGTCATTGGTTGATAATGCTGGCGCGCCCTCCCGAATGTATCGGGGCTTAGGGGGATAGGGCCTGATCAGCGCACACTACGGTGGGAAATAATAGTAATTATGATAATAATAATAATACTTCTCATTATCCTGTGAGACAATCAAAAAGGTACATTGTGTAGGATTAATCAGAAAAGAGCTTAAAAATGAAACTGAAAATAAAACATTTCACTAAGAGTAACACATTCATTGAATTTTTCATTTTATTTTTCAATCATTTCCTGAAGGGAGTAATAGGTTTTCTCTAGTAGAAGAGACTTAAGTGTAATTTTGAAGCTGAGGATAATACTAGAGTTTTTTAGTTCAAGTGGTAGCATTTTAAATAATCTGAGACCTATTACATTGGGGGAACTGTAAGTCAGTGCATTTTTACAATATGGCATATGAAAGTCCGTCCTGCACCTGGTATCAATAGAATGCACATTTTCATTTCTTATGAAACAGTTACAGTTATTATATGCAAAAACACATAATTCGAATATATACAGGCATGTAAATGTTAACATTTCAACATTTAAAAAATGCTTTTACATCTTGTATTTCTTGAGAGAGACTCCTGCTATACATCTTATGATATTTTTCTGTATGAAGCTCCCCAGATGTATTACCATACCGAAGACGCGATTCGACTTGAGCATGATACAGCATAATCAGCTGTTTCTGGTATAAAATATTACGAATGTTTCTCAGAAGAAAATTCATGGAGTTCAATTTTGATACAACTGTTCCACAATGAGTTTTCCAGCTGAGAAATTCATCCAAGTGTACACCTGAAAACTTCACCGCAGAGCACGGAGAAATTTCATCATCTTCAATTCTAAAGTTGAAACTGGGCAATTTCTTATTGTCTAGCATGAACTATTATCAAACGTGTTTTTTGATTATTCAAATGTAGAGAGTATACAGGTGTTTTAATTTTTGCAGCATTAAGTTACCTTTGGTTTGTAGAGTTTAATCTATTTTATCTGATATAACCAGTGATGTGACATCTGCATATAGTGTAAAATGAGAAAATGTGAAAATATTGTAATAGTCCAAAAATTAATTAAGATTAAGATTAGGGTTTAGACAGTTTCGTGCGAAATCTGAACAAGATAATTTATGTCATTGTTGAGCGATGTTTCGTGATCAATAAGCTGATTGACTTTATCGGAGTAATACAAGTTAGTGTCGTCTGCATATGTATGAATGTTGAATAACTTAAGAACAGTGGAAAAGTCAGATGTGCGGGGCTCCACGACGTACACTCATATTATCCGGCTGACTATCATTTATCACAACACGTTGCTTTCTATTTCTTTTTTAAATGAACTAATAAAATCACTTATGGGTGCGCTGTTTACGACCAGTGATCTGTTTTCTTTATTTACTTTGCATATTCTAGAAAAACAGTCAATTTCCCGGCGATATTGAATAAAAACTCGAGATTCACAATACGCTCAATAATGATCAGCTCTTATCGTGAATACTCATCCAAACCTCAGTAATACTTCAAAGACATTCCAGCACATCTGTTGGTATGTTGATCAGTGTGAGGAATTCATGAATCTATTTGGAAGTGGAATTGGTATACAGTGTCATCTCCAAAGTATGCACCATATAGGAAACTTATTTATTAAGGATTGTTTGATGAATAAACATCATCCTGTATACGACGGTTTACTTCGAAAGCCTGCAATATTACAAATTACACAACTATGGTGTTAACCACGGTCAATTTTTGTTGAAGGGTGAAATAATTTTCAAAGTTTTTGGTGCAAAGTTATTTTTATTTCTTGTTAACACAGAAAATTACTCAAAATTGTACTGTATTGTAACAAGAACTTAATATTCAATAATATCAAATCACAAAACATCAATTTGAAAATAGGTATTTTGGAACGAATCCATTGATTTTCTGGAGATTATTTTGGAGAACTATTATGGACAAGAAAATTTCCAGAAAATCAATGAGTTTGTTCCGAAATATCTATTTTATTTTAATGTTTTGTGATTTGATATTATTGAGTATTAAGCTCTTGTTACAATATAGTATAATTTTGAGTAATTTTCGGTATTAACAAAAAATAAAAAAACTTTACATCAAAAACTGAAAATTATTTTACTCTTCAAAAAAATTGACTGTGGTTAACACCATAATTGTGTAACTCGTAATGTTACAGGCTTTTCAAATGAACCGTCGTATACAGGATGTTATTTTTATCGTTTTAGCAAATATTTGTTTTCGTAGCCCCCATTTGAAAAAAAATGAGTAAAAAAATACAACTTCGCTTGGATGGCCATGACTTCAAATCTTGATGTATTTTTTATTGCTGAACAACTTTTTTGAATAACATTTCCCGAGATTTTTCAAAATAGGAGTACTTTATTCCTGTCTCAAAATCGAATATTTGAAGGCTCCTCGTATATTACGTGTGTTTTACTGTATTTTGTTGGTACATGGTTAGTTTTAAGTGATGCACAAACTTTTATCAAAAATGAATTTTTGTCGAAAACCCTTCAATAAATAAGTTTCCCATATGATGCATACTTTGGGGATGACACTGTATACCAAAATTAGGTCCAAAAATTAGGTCCATATTGTCCAAATAATTCAGTTTTCAAATATTTCAACCCAAATACTTGAATGAATATCGGAATTTTCGAAATCAGACCAAAGACAATGAGAATTTTAAATGAGGCATCTCGTCGATAAAAAAAACTCACGAATAGATTATTTCCCTAACCCTTGAATGATCACTTTCCAATGTTCGAACTATGTTCGAACTATCTTTCGAATTGAATTATTTTTTTTAAGCAAAGTATCACTTATATGATTATATTAAACAAGTATTTTCTGTAGATACATCAGATAAGAAACATTGCATTTTTCCTAAGAGAAAATTATGGATACGAGAACTTACTTTTCTTTTTAACGAACATATCGGAATCAGGTGTCGTCCTAGGATTCGGCATATCAAATAAAGGATTCCTGCAGCCATCTAGTCCCGTTGGAAATAGCCCCAAAGGTGAGTCTAACCCGAAAACTGAAAAATGTATAAGTTGAAGTGGAGAATAAAAAAGTTGAGTGCAGGGGAACATGCAATGAATTTTTGATATATGTATCAGTTTTTCATCAGCTTTTCTGAAACGTCAGTAAAAGGAATGATGAGAACATTCATTAAACAGCAACTGAAAAATATTGGATGAGACTATTGAAAGCTTTATTCGATGTTGGGAACATTCAAGCCAGAAAATCCTTCTCGATAATATTCAGTCAACTATAAGTTGGTTAAGGCTTTCACAACCGAGATTTTCAGTGCAACGATCTTCATCCGGGTCGTCGTAGTCTGAAACTGTATCCTAACGTTTGGATTTGGAATCCCATACTCAAAAATGCTAAGGTGGCAACAGTGCAATGCAATGTCACGTCATCAACAGGTAATAGCACTTCGGCCAATAGCAACGCATCAACAAGAAAGGCGGGCTACCTGAGTCAACATAAATACAACCTACGAACTAGAAATCACCACCCTGACAAGAGTCAGGCAATACTGTTCACCCGGAGGATGATACACCCGGAAAGAAACGTCATCTTCAACGGACAAGACGAAGTCCGTGGACCAATGAAGCTAGATACTTGGGGGGTCAAACTAGACGAAAGATTAACGTTCAGGTCTCACGTACGACAGAGAATACCATTATTACCAATAATAGGCCGAAGAAGCAAAATGGAACTGAAAGTGAAGATGCTGATAATAAAGACCGTAATATTACCGATAATCCTGTATGCCTGCACTGCCCGGGGCCAGTGCACAGCGACAAACAGAAGACAGATCCACGCGTGCGTAAGGGCCGCCGTAAACGCACCAAGATATGTACCGAATAGGTACATATTCCGGGATCTAGACCTGAACATACACTATGTAGACGTATACATGAGAAAACATGCAGAGGACACGTTTGAGAGAATTCGAGCGCACGATAATCCAGCGCTAAGCGTCCTACATAACGCTCTAAATAGGGATGACCCCATAGGAAGCCAACGAAGCAGAACCAAAGACCACCCCCGAGAATCGTTGTCAGGCGGCTTCGATAAGTATACATTTTTATAACCAGATTCAGATTCATTTCATTTTAAATACAATAGGAACCAACACTCGCTCGCGATAAAAAGACAATTGTGTCCGGTTAGTTTTTGAGGGACCCCATGCAAAAATTCAGGTAGGAAAGTCATGATGAAACAAAGCAACCGAATTAGAAAGTTAAAGCACCTTAAGGTTGATTTTCGACCACAAGAGGTCAGATGTCAATCTTGCTGAAGTGCCCATCAGTAAGTTGATGACCGCTTCGGAGGAGCAGGGGTGAATGGACGAGATAGGATGTTTTGCACACATTGACCGTATGGGGAAGATTTCAACTCAGGGCACTCAATTGAGGAGGGGGCATGGGGGGCGGGGAATCACCAGTCATCAGTGAATCATCAAAATGAATAAACTTGTGAAGAAGCCAGCCACTCGTGCTGGCGAAACATTAGGATACAGTTCCAAAGTACGATGGCCTTCAATCTCGAATGAAGATCGTAGCACTGATTCAGTTAACTATTAGGGTAGTACTGGCTGGAATCTGTATAGCCACCAGGAGTTCGACGTCCCACTTTTGTTTGATGCGATCAATGATTCATGATGGGAGGAGCCATCGAAAGTAGTTCATTAATGTAGTTGAACTTCGCGTTTTTCAATCTAACGGGGCTGAACTCGGAAACCAAGAAGTTCACCATGACTCACCAACCAGGTTTTCAAAACCCTCGTCAACTGTGGGGTGTGAGGTTTCTGATACCAACTGAGGTATTCTGCTCTAAGGCTGAAGAAAGTGGTTACAGCTGTAGTCGGCATATTCAAAAGTTAGTTCCTGAACATTTCGATGAACATTCACTGGTCAGAACTGGCAAAATATCTTGGATTGGAGGTAACCTCGAACTCATATTCAAACTTCGAGAATTGAAAAAATGAGTCTTTTCATCACTGGGTATATTACAAAGAGTTGAGGAATTTCACAAATCGTACGGTGAATTTCGAGAAGAATTTCGCTCAACTATCGCTTATCAAAAAGTAAATGTTATTGAAAGGAAGTATCTAAGCTGGAGGTTCATAATAAAAAAGGTCGGAAGTCAATTACTGCAAAAAAAATCAACAATTTTTTTGGCGATATCACTAATAGCAACTCCAGGCCTGATGTTGACAGTTTTTGAATTCAAATTTTCAAAATTTCATGAATAAGAATGAAGTTTACACTATTCTGTTAGGTGTTGAGTCTAATGATGAAGGACCTATAATATCAGCCTACAAATATTATAATATTGTTGGCCTATTATTTTACCCCACATATTCCTCAATGATTATTACTATGATTACTCAATGATTGTGTTGAAAAAAATGAGAATATATCAGTCTTGAAACATTCGCATGTTATTTAACAAGCCAAACCAAGTAATGCAGAGTAGGAGCAATCAGGTACGAGAGATACAAGTCCATTGAAACAAATGCACCAGAACCATTTTGAGTTTGCGCCATCACTTCGACTATTACCGCATCGCTTTCGATAATGTATGCCGCAGTAACAGACGAAAACTACAGGTATAAAAACCTGCAGGCCATGGTTAATAAACCTGGAAACATCAGACAATTTTGTGTTCTGTCAGAGTCACTCCGCATTTTCATGCATTTGCTCTTTTGGCTACGATAAGAGTTCATCATTAAATAATTAATAGTGCATACTTTTCATATAACTGAAAATATATTCTTTATGTCTACGATTACATTCCGCCAAACTAGGAAGTGTATTTAGAACTCAACTTCGTTGAACGCTGTTCAATATTCAGTTGTACGAAAGATTGTAATATTTGAACCAAGTTCTAGGTTAAGTCGGGTTCAATTAAGGCAGATTGTACACAGTGGGCCGAATTGGACACTTTTAAAAAGAAAGTCCTGTTTTAAAACAAGATAGATTAAAAATGATGGCTATGTCTGAGGGTCAAATTTTATGACAAACTCAATGGTGAAAATCGCATATCTGTATCTGTCATCGTTTCTGAGTTACAGCATATTTTTGGAAAATGTGCTTTTTCAAAAAGTTGCTGTAACTTTTTTCCTGTCAAAAATTTCTTGTTTGTATGAAAAAATTTCTATAGCACTTTCTTACGAAGAATTCAAGGGTGTGAAAAACTTATTTTTTCAAATGAGATATCAATAGTTGTTGATGGAAAATATTTTAAATGAGACACCCTGTATATTCCTGCACATTTCAATAGAGCTTAAAATTACCTTACCAAAAATATATCATACTTGATGTTTTGCTGGAGTCATCTTTGAAATACAGGGCTTTTAGATTTTTTCATCTTGACTTTGAAACACATACTTTGATCAAGTAGGCTTTAGACGATGCGGCGACAAAACAGAATGCGAATTTTTACTGAAGACTGTCAAATAATGATTTGAGCACTCAAGCCGCTCTTCAATTGGTGGTTTTTGTTCAATTTTCAAACACATTTGCAATAAAGTGTGAGAATTATGAAAAATGAGATATGATAGTCTGCTTTATACTGTGGAAAATGCAGAACCGGCAAGCAATTTGTATCACGAGAGGTATCCAGAGATAAGAGACAGTTTTGCCAAGATTGCGATGCAACCTAATTGGAGGCCAAAATTATATGAATTAAATAGAGGTAAGGAGGTGAAAGAAATAGTTGTTTTAGGAGCTGTTGAAAATAATCTCAAAACGCCAACTTGGAAAGAATTTGAGAAAACATAATTTATATCAACGATCTCTTCTATGAATTATTACCTTACATATGTGTCATTTATGCAGATGACACATCGATCCTGTGCTCTGACAACAATTGTCAGAATCTGCTTGCAGCCGTGGAACTTGCAGAAAGACAAGTTGAATCGTGGTTCAATTCAAACCTACTGAAACTTAATAAGGATAAAACACAAAAAATAATTTTCTCGACGAATAATAATATTTCTTTGGGCAAAACTGTCAATTTACTGGGAATCACTCTTGACGATGCTATGAACTGGTCACCTCATATAGAGGTATTAAACCAGAAGCTCTCGAAATATTTATTTTTACTTCGACAATTGAGAAACTTTCTTAACATAGAGACTCTTATTTCAGCTTATTATGCATTTTTTCATTCTCACGTCAGCTATGGAACTCTACTCTGGGGTAATTCCTCCAATGTCCGAAAAGTTTTTACGCTTCAAAAGCGTGCAATTAGAATTATTTTGAACGTAGGTTTCCGTCATTTATGCAGGCTATTTTTCAGAAGACTAGGCATTATGATGGTACCATCTATCTTCATATATCAGACACTTTTGGAAACACATAAGAACATAGATAAATTTTCGACCAACTCCCAATTTCATGGGTATAACACACGTGGTGCTAATATTTTGAGACCTCACCGGCTCAATTTACAAAAATCCTCTAAGAACTCACCCGATGTCAATCTATATAATATTCTGCCATCTAGTATGATAAGTTTACCCTTGCCAAGTTTCAAAAAGCGCGTCAAGGACTATCTAATGAAACAAAGTTTTTATAGTACGGAGGAATATATTGCCACATCAGTGCTTGAAAAATTTTTATAATATACTATGTTTATTATTTTATGTTTACTTTCTTTTGTGAAATTGTATGTACATTTTATTCAATTACTTTTCTGTATATTTTATTTGATAATGTGTTTTCTTTATAATTTACTGTTACTGTTTTATGTTCAGTTATGATGTTCATCTACATGTTGTACCACCGACTTGCTACTAATGTACCTTTATAAACCGTAGTGAAATAAATATTTATCTATCTATCTATCATGTCTAGCCATACAGGACCAGAAGAATTCATGAGCTCAGACAAGGAGATTTTGAGTGCTGCATGGCTTTTTGCTAGTGGTTTCTGGAAATTTGTAACCAAATGCGTGATTTTTCGTTAAATTTTATTTGCACAGATGGAACTTGTTTGAGCAGTGCCAGCATTTCCAAACGGTACAATTATTATACAAAATATTCAGTCTATTGTGGAGCAGAGGAGTGAAGGAAGATTTGAATTAAGTGTGTCAGAAGGTATTTCCAGGGGTGGAATTATCGACCTGTTCATTTAAAATGACACTCTCACATCTCAGAGGTATTTAAAAAAATGTAGGCAAAATAGTGAACCCCTTTTTGATGAATTGCCCCTAATGGAGCTTAGAAAAATATATTTTCAACAAGACGAGGCTTTGCTTCATAACACTGCAATTGTCAATAATTTTTCGGCTGCAAATTATTTTAGTAATAATTGGATAGCCAACCGAAGTCCCAACCATTGGCCGGCCAGGTCACCGTATCTAAAGCCTATGGACTTTTACCTCTGAAGAAGGATCAAAGATCTCATTTTCAAATTGCCGACCAACCCTAGATACGAATTGGAAGCTTCTCTCACTATTGAACTAATTAATTCGTCAAAAACACGTTCAGAAAAGGTGTCGCCTGTGTGTAAGAGAAGCTAGTAGACATTCCGAATACCTTCTCCGAAGAAATATATTTCATTGTTTGTTCTTCTATCATTATTATTATTGTTGAAGTTTCATTTATTGGTAATGAATATAGTATAAATTGTTATCAGTTTTATTGAAACTATGCGTTTTAATTACTGCGGCGGACAGTTTTCTCAACATTTGATAGCTACTGCTGAAGAATTGTTTCCTGTTTTATCGTCGCATCGCCTACTTGATTGAAGTGTGTGTTTCAAAATCTACATGAAAAATTCCAAAAGATCTGTATTTCACAGATGGATCTAGCAAAACAACAAGTGTGCTACATTTTTGGAAAGGTACTTTTATCCTCTATTAAAATATGCAGGAATATACAGGGTGTGTCATTGAAAAATAAGTTTCTCATCAATACTATTGATATCTCATTTGAATAAATAAGTTTTTACACCATTGAATTCTACGTAAAAAAGGGCTTCAGAAATGTTTCCATAGAAACGAGAAATTTTTGACAGGAAAAAAGCTACAGAAACTCTTCGAAACTGCACATTTTTTAAAAACATACTGTAACTGAGAAAGTATGACATATATCGATATGCGGTTTTCACCATTAAGATTGTCATAAAATTTGACCTTCAGACATAGCCATCAGTTTTCATCTATCTAGTTTGAAAACAGAAGTTTCCCTTTAAAATTTGTAGCCCACTCTGTAAAACTGTGCCCTAGTGTAAACAAACCTGAAGGTGATGTATAATGCAATTCAAAAAAGAAATAAATTTGAATGTGAGCGAATCTTCTGAAATATCGTGTTATACTCACATTTACTATGTGGCGAACTCATACTCAATGCTGATACTGATGGCATCGGTGGATAGGGTAACGGTGAAGGATTATCGACTTCTTGTTTCAGAGTTAAGGGAGGGTTCATGTTGATTGGTGACGATCTGTACTCTTTTCCACTGTGCATACTGAAATCCATTTCTGAACTCTCTACGTCGGGTTCCGGTGTGATGGGTTTTTCTTGTTTGATTTCCTTCTTGTCATCTTTATCTTGTTTTTTGATGCACAGATTTTCGGCTGTTTCCACGCCTGGTGAACTTGATTTCGGGACACCGATTGTGAGGTCTTGGGCACCACATGATTCTCCGGATCTGCGTCTGGGCCTAGCTTGTTTTCTCCTGGTAAGGGGCGATTGGCTTTCTTGTCTAGGGAGCAGAGTTTCGGGAAAAGATAACCTCGACATGTGCGGGAGTTTCAGTGGAGGTTCATAGTTGTTTTGGACTGCAATTGGAATAAAGGGTGATCTTCTGTCTCTGCGACCTCTGTTTGAAGTTCCGGAATTTGAATATCGACCACCATTCAAGTAATTGCGCTCGTAATCGTTTGGAGATGTTGATGGAGTAGGCGTTTTGTTTGTTATAGAGGTGGATTCCTTATCAACATCGGATGGATTGGGATTAGCCAAGCCTCTGACTTCCAGGCTCTCTGCCACTTTGATCAAATCCGTTAGTTGCTCGTGAGCTACGGATATCTCTCCTCTGTACATAAAATCGATGATAGATTGTACCTCCCATGCACTGAAATCTTTCAATACTATTACAGGATGTTTGCAAGAGGTTTCGGAAAAAATTCTTTGGAACAGTGGTGAACATGCGCTCAAGACAACTTTATGAGCTTTCACTGATGTATCAGCACAAACCAAGGTTACATCCACAAGCCTTTCCGCATGTAGAAGAGCCTCAAATGCGGCTAGAATATGGTTTTGATGGTTGTTCCATCGTAGAGAGTAATGCGACCCTGTCATCTTCAGGAACTTCTGTTATCAAAAAGAGCTCATTACCTCTTGTCGTATATGCCAGAATATTTTCCTGTAACAAAAATCAAAAAATAGAATATTGATTTGATATAGTGCTTACATATATCAAAATTACATACTGAAATTCAATTGATTTCAGAACCGTTTTATGAAAGATATCATTTTCTGAAATTGTAATTGTAACCTTCGTGTTGATATTCATATTGTATGAGGTGTACTATCGGGTGAATTATTTCCGGATAATAATTCAAAATTTGACTGTACCAGTTAACGTTCATGTTAGACTGATTTTGTGTTATGAAAAATACATCTGATGAGTCTCGTTCTGATCTAGAATAAATAGTACCTAAATTTGAAAATGCTCAAGTTTCGTTTTTAGCATTTTTCTTGCAAATTCTTCACTTCATTGATGTAAAAATAAATTTAGATAGGCAATAATGTGAAATTAATTTTTTATATACCTAGCTGAAAATTGTTTTATATATAGCTATAACATTTAAACATTACATAAGGACATATTTTAAAATAATAGATAAGGCAAATTGTAAAATTAATTTAGGTGTGGTATACCTGTAAGTGTGGTATACCTGTATGGTTAACCTGTATGGTATACCTGTAGAGCATAAATAGCGTTAGCTTAGGGAAGTTTCTAGTTTAATCTTCCTCTTGAAGATGATCACTTGGTGATCGAAACACGTGTCGAGGTGAATATTATTGGAGTTTTTTTTCCAACACTGAATCGTTATTTTTAACACATCGACACATGTTTCGATCACCAAGTGATCATCTTCAAAGAGGAAGATTAAAGAGTTCAATCTTCCTTGAGGAAGATGAGGGAGAATAACGCCGATTTGTAATCCAAGGGGAATATTATCCTATCATAACCTCAACTGTCATACCTCTTCCCCCACCCCACGGTGACTATCACCCAAACAATTTGAATAGGGAAGTTACTAAGTGTGACACATCGTTGAAAAGGTAATTTTATAAGGAATTCAGCCATGTCAATTTCAGCTACCTAACTGTCGATTTTGGCGCCCTCTTGCGGGTGAAAAAACTGTTCCGTATTCCAAATAACGATACTTCATTCGCAAGCTAATTTGACATAAATTCGGTGACAATGCATTATGGAGTTTTTCTAGGGGAAAAACAAGATGGCGGTTTCACAATGGCGGACAAGATTTGCAATTATGGTCCGATTTGATTCAAAATTGATAAGTGGTAGTTTTCAGGGTTGGGAAATATGAATTGTTTTTCAATGCAAAAATCAAGATGGCGGCTCCAAAATTGGGGATGAAATTTGTAGTTATGGTTCGATTTAACCCGACACCGAAAACGAATTCTTCAAAATACATGTGTTGTGATCATAATGCAAAAACACGTCAGTTTAAAATCCAAGGGGGACAAATCCTATCGTCCACCTTAACTGTCATACTTCTCTACCTCACTCATACAATTTGATTAGGGAAAGGTGTGACACAGCATTGAAAAGGTAATTCCATAAGGAATTCAGACATGTATGACAGTGAATGGAGAACACTTTGAGCTTCTACTATGAATCAATGTAGTTTGGAATGATCTCAGTTTAATTTATGCACAATTTACCAATTTTTAAGTCATGTATTTTTTTTCAATTTTTGTTCTTTTTTCGTGAATTGTTCACAATACCTTCCAAATAAAATTTGAATTGAAACACGAAACAGTTGTTTTTCCTGCAATACAGCGCCAAATTGAAAAGTTAAGTGGTGAACACTCACATGTCTGAATTCCTTATGGAATTACCTTTTCAATGCTGTGTCACCCTTTCCCTAATCAAACTGTACTACATGGATCAATAAGTCCCGAGACTAACCCAGAGATGGCGCTCTTAGTAAACCAGTAACCACGTCTTTCTAGAGTACTAACCTTTGCTTGAAACGTGTCGAAATTTTAAGTCGATCGGACCAGAAACAGCTGAGTTATCGAGGTTAGAGTAAAGTCGTTTTGTAGTTTGTTTAAAAAATGGAAAAACCGAGTTTCGTGTTCTGATAAAACATTGTTTTTTAATGGGTAAAAACACCGTGCAAGCGAAAGAATGGATTGAAAAATGTTACCCGGACTCTTGTCCATCAAAAGCAACGATTTGTCGGTGGTTTGCCGAGTTTAAACGTGGTCGTACCGACACAAATGACGCAGAACGCTCGGGTAGACCTGTGGAAGCTGTTACACCGGAAAATGTGAGTGAAGTGACAAAAATTGTAATGAAATATCGTAAAGTGAAGCTCCGTGAGATTGCTGAGATGACACAGATATCATATGGAAGTGTATTTACTATCCTTCATGAAAAATTGAGCATGAAAAAGGTTTTTTCTAAGTGGGTGCCGCGATTGCTTTCGATGGAACAAAAACAGCAACGAGTCGATGATTCAGAAAGCTGTTTATCGCTATTTACCCTCAACAAAAAAGATTTCTTGCATCGTTACGTGACCATGGACGAAACATGGATACATCACTACACTCCAGAGTCAAAGCGGCAGTCATCTGAGTGGCGCACAGCTGGCGAAAGCCGTCCGAAACGTCCGAAAACGCAGCAGTCAGCTGGTAAAGTGATGGCGTCAGTTTTTTGGGATGCGCATGGCGTGATTTTCATTGACTACCTCGAAAAAGGTAAATCGATCAACAGTGATTATTATATTGACTTACTGGTACGTTTGAAGGAGGAAATCGCAAAAAAACGACCGCACATGCAGAGAAAAAAAATCCTTTTTCACCAAGACAATGCACCTTGCCACAGGTCGATGAAAACAATGGCAAAATTAAACGAATTGGGCTTTGATCTGCTTCCCCACCCCCCATACTCACCAGATTTAGCCCCCAGTGACTACTGGCTCTTTGCTGATCTTAAAAAAATGCTCCAGGGAAAAAGATTTGGCTCAAATGAGGAGGTCATCGCTGAAACTGAAACTTATTTTGAAGCGAAAGATACATTTTTTTATAAACATGGTATTGAAAAATTGGAAAAGCGTTGGAACCATTGTATCACCCTAAAAGGAGATTATGTTGATGAATAAAAAAAAATTTTGTAAAAAAAATGTTGTTTTCATTGTTAGTCTCGGGACTTATTGATCCATGTGTTATGAGTGAATAAGGGGTGGGGAGAGAAGTATGACAGTTGAGGTAACGATAAGATTTGTCCCCCGTGG
The DNA here is from genome assembly GCF_025532065.1 of Leptinotarsa decemlineata. NCBI lineage: Eukaryota > Metazoa > Arthropoda > Insecta > Coleoptera > Chrysomelidae > Leptinotarsa > Leptinotarsa decemlineata. The sequence continues at coordinate 6,085,236 of NW_027412703.1, read as the reverse complement.
ATTTAAAATTGACGTGTTTTTGCATTATGTTCACAACACATGTGTTTTGAAGAATTCGTTTTCGGTGTCGGGTTAAATCGAACCATAATAACAAATTTCGCCAACCATTTTGGTGCCACCATCTTGATTTTTTGCATTGAAAAACAATTCATAATTTCCGACCCTAAAAACCACCACTTATCAATTTTGAATTGATACGCCATTGTGAAGCCGCCATCTTGTTTTTTCCCTAGAAAAACTCTATAATTCATTGTCACCGAATTTATGTCAAATTAGCTTGCGAATGAAGTATCATAATTTGGAATACGGAACAGGTTTTTCCTTGCAAGAGAGCGCCAACATCGAAAGTAAGGTAGCTAAAATTGACATGACTGAATTTCTTATGAAGTTACCTTTTTAACGATGTGTCACACTTACTACTTTCCCTATTCAAATTGTTTGGGTGATAGTCACCGAGGGGTGGGGGAAGAGGTATGACAGTTGAGGTTATGATAGGAAGATGTCCCTCTTGGATTACGAATCGATATGTTTTTGCGTTTTTTTCAGAATTCGTGTGTTTTGAAGATATTCGATCTGTTTCGTTTTCGGAGCCCCACCCTGTATAATATCAGACAAGTCCGAACTAATGGAAATCACTGAAATTTTAAGCTAAGATGGCCAGTATCCTTGTCTTAATTCTACGTTAAATAGGTGTGATAGAGATTTTGAAATATTATTTACCATTCATTTGAGAGTTTTTGTACTTATGTAAAATCTTATTATAAAATCTGGGTGCCTTATTATTCTTCAAGTTCAAAATCAAATTTTTCACTTCCTTCTCAGAGGTTTCTTCAATAAGCAACGAATTTGGTAGTCGTTTCTCACTTTTCAATTCTATATTTGAGATATTTTGAGATTATTGCGACAATTCTGAATTTTCAAATGAAACTGATCACTTACGAAATGAGGTCTGTATCAAAGGACAAAAGGAATCGACATGCGACACGATATAAAACCCGTGGCCGATATTCACCCCTTCTCAAGTGGAGAGAATCGATTTTTTGATAATGAGCCTGGTCTTCTGGAAGCGAAAGAACTATTTAAGAATTATTTCCATCTGACGATTCCCATATGAATATCGATCGGTCGGCTCTTTTGTCTTCATTTTAATTTTTTTTTACACTTCTGGCTTCCACCCTCATCAGAACGTTCCTCGGAGACTACCCCTGAATCAGAGGAAAGCATTATTCTTGAGGCATAAATGTTTTTGTACGTGCGGGAAAACGCTACATACGCACGCGACACGTCCCTTGCATGTTGTCGAGATATTTCGTGACTCCCTCCATATGAGTTTTATTCTGGGAATGTGATCGTTTAATTGTTGCCATGATTTGAGCAGAGCGTTAAAGGGCTCCGACCTTCTCTGAGAACTCCGTTTCAGTAGTTATATTGAACGATGATTATTGAAGGAATTTTGGACACGAGAATGATGTTTATTCAACTTCAAGAATATTTTAGAGAACTATGTTAGCATTACAATAAATATTGTAACACATTTATTACATATTCAACGAGTCATTTTTCGTGGAGGAAAATAAATTATCTCAGTTGATTTCGAACACAACATACCGAACATATAATATAACAAAATACTTTTACAAAAAACTGAAGGATGATCCAACAAAAACAATTGAATTACTGGAGTTATTTACCAACACCAAATCGTTATTTTCAACACCTCGACACGTGTTTCGATAACCAAGTGATCATCTTCAAAGAGGAAGATTAAAACTAGAAACTAATGCGAGCTAACCCTATTTATGCTATAAAAGTATCCCATACAGGTAAACCATCTAGGCGTACCACCCATACAGGTACACCTGAAAACAGGTATACCTGGTATACCCATACAGGTATACCTGTATGGGTATACAGGCGTACCACCCATACAGGTATACCTGTATGAGCGGTACGCCTGGATGGTTTACCTGTATGGGATACCTATAAAGCATAAATAGGGTTAGCTCGCATTAGTTTCTAGTTTCAATCTTCCTCTTTGAAGATGATCACTTGGTGATCGAAACACGTGTCGAGGTGTTAAAAATAACGATTTGGTGTTGGGAAAACCTCCAGTAATATTCATTACTACACCAAAGGTTCCAAACAATGCATCATAAAAACAATTGAACAAAAAATCCATAGAATATTGGCTAAACATAAAAACATGCTAACCAAACTAATCCAGTCATTTTAGGTTTTTTAAACCTCCACCTGCGGAAAAAGTCCTAAGCTGAATTTTGGTATACATCTTCATAATGGCGTTTCAATGAAGATATGAAAAATTGACATTGATATCGTGCCGACTAAAAAAGTTATAAGTGTCAAAGGTCACAAAAATCTATTTTTCGCGAATATCTCGCGACCTATGGCTCGTAAGTCATTAAAGGTCATTATAAAAATTATTCCTCATACATCTACAAAAAATGTCTGTGGCATTTTTTTGTAAAGTCAACTGTTTTCGGACTAGAGCTCTGAGAAAGCGAGTCGAATGCACTCACATAGGGTATTGTATACCGTATACATATAAGGCGTCAACTCTATTGCTTTTTATCAATATATTTAAGTTTTATTGAAACTTCTAACTTCTACTCGGGCGTTTTGTGTTGTGTTTCTATATCAACAGGAATTGTTGGCAATAATCAAATCAACTGTTGCCAAAGAAATTGGTTTGCAGTCAATAAAAAAAATGATGGGTGTAACATTCAACAAAATTACATTAAAACGGTCTGACAGAGTTCTTTCATAATCATCAGTAAACACTTCTATCATGGTTCATAACTCTCAGGTACCCATCGATCTGTTATTGCTATTTCAAAGAATTAGTTCAAATAAAAAATTTGAGGAAAATCTTTGTGAATATTGACAATATCATTTGAGTCCGTATCCAACAGCACTATTTGATAATGTTGGCATGAGAAAAACTCAGAAATCAAAAATATATCTATACTTGGAGCCAATTAATTATCAATTACTTTGTGATAGTGCAACATACATAATTGATGATGGATTTCTTATGCATCGTGTTGTATGGCAAAAAAATGATACGTTCAATATTATCATTAACAAGTATATCAATTATTTATCAAACAATTCTGGTCAAAATACTGTTGTCATTTTTGATGGTAACTCCGATACCAGAAAAATATCAAAGCGATGGAACAACTAAGACGAACCGCAGCCGTTTCTACATCTTATAAAGTACACTTCAATGAATCGATGAAAGTTCCTATCAGTCAAGAAAAATATTTATCTGATCTGTTTCAAAAAAAAATCTGTTTTTCCGTTAAACAGCTGTCGCACCCCTACGAACGACAACCCTCAGAAGTCGAAACTTGTGCGAGCTACGGATCAACGAGGTCTTACTTTTTAACGTGTGATTCCTAACACGGGTAGGACGATAGCAAGTGAAGATCGATCGTTCAGACTAGGGCTTGAACCACCAACCAACACGGCAGTCAATTCGAGTGAGTGAACAAAGCACCCACGCCGAACCGCTTGGCTACCGACCGACCGATTTAACAAAAGAAAATTAATTGAAATGCTCATTGAGAATTTCGAAAAAGTTGGTATTTCTACATTAAAACACCATAATGAAGGTATATACCAAAACTCAGCTCAGTAGGAATTTTTCCTCAGATAAAACCTTAAATGACTGGACTAAAACAGAACGCACTCGACTAATTTCTCATTTTAGTTAACCTCCCCATTTCTATGGTTTATCAAAAATACATAAACCTAATGTTTTTTTAAACCAATTGTAAGTTCAATTGCATCTCCCTGTCAGAAATTAGGGAGATACCTTTTGGAAATTTTTAAACCAATATCAGGAAATAGTAATAGTTTCCTAAAAACTACAACCCATTTCATAAATAAACTTAAAAATATAACACTCAGTGATGGTGATGTTCTGATGAGCTTTGATGTTGAAAGTCTTTTCACGAAAGTTCCTGTTGATAAAACTTGTCAAATTGTCAGATCCAGGTTGGAAAAAGACTCAACTTTAAAACATCGAACGAAATTGGATGTCAGTTCTATATCAGAACTTTCAAGATTATGTATAGACGAAACCTATTTTTAATATGGAGATGATTTCTATCAACAAGAATTTGGCAAGGCTATGGGTTCCCCTTTATCTCCCATCTTAAGTAACATATATATGAGTATTTCGAAGAATCTTTTGTTGCAACTTACCAGAACGGTACCACCGTTTGGTAGAGATACGTTGATGATATCTTTGCTGTATGGAATAGAAACCATGATGATCTGAATACTTTCTTGAATTATATCAACAAGCGAGAACCGCCAGTAAAGTTCACAATAAAGATTGAACAAGATGGTCGACTCCCTTTCCTTGATGTAATGTTGGAGAGATATTAGATCAATTTGATACAAATGTTTATCGGAAGAAAAAAATACATATAGATATCTTCACTATATATCGAATCATTATGCGAGTGTTAAAAAAGATATAATAAATTGTCTTTACAACAGAGCAAAAACGATATGCAATTCAACTGAGAATTTCAATAGAGAAATATCATTAATTATATCTGTTCTGAAAGATGACGCTAATCCAGATTAGTGCATAAATTCAATGATAAATGCAATAGAAAATAGAGAGTCAATTAAAAACCAAACGACCATACAAACAGCTTCACAAATTCAACAACATCCAACTCATCAATTACTGACTCAATATCCACCGACAACTGTCATAACTAACGTTATGCCTTAATTCCAAGACTATCTGAAAAAATAAGACGAATTGGAAATAGGTGTGATATTAGAACTTCTTTCAAAACAAAAAATACACTGAGATCTATACTCACGAATGCAGAACCCAAAAACACTGAAAAAAAAAACAAAAAACTGCATTTATGGGATACTTTGTTCTTGTGGTAAAAGTTATATTGGTGAAACTTCGAGACTATTGAAAGTGCGTGAGAATGAACATCGAGATTACATAAAAAATAGACAATTGACAGGATCTAAATTGTTAGAACACATTTTGATATCAGACTATGAACATGGAGTTGAATGGAACAAGACAAGAATGATTGCCCATGAATCTTACTCTAAGAGACGTAAGTAAGCTAAAAGAATCAGCGAATATTCTCATATCTGGAGAGACTTGTATTTCGAACAGCTACTTAAAAATAGACCGTACTTGGCTACCCATCTTGAAGGAAAATGTGGATAGTGGCGAAATGGCAAGAGACTGATATCGTAGAGCACCTTGTATATCACATCGAATGTTTCAGTAGTCAATCAACAACATTGACATAATTTTCAAACTTCAAAACTCCTCTGACATCTGCCGAAGAAGTTGAGAAATAAATAATCAAAAGAAATAACTGCAAATATCTTCCATTTCTGAAGACGGAGGCAGATTTTTGGCCTCCGAAACGTAAAGATAAGTATTGTATTATTTCTTAGCAATTTTTTTTTGAGAGGCAAAATTGTTAAATACGACAAGTTGCTGATACTTTGATTTCACGCAGTAACTTATCGGGGTAAACTAAAAAGTTTGCCGTTTCTACACTCGTATAAAGTTCTCCATTGCAATATTTATATTTTTCTGACTGTGGAAAGTGAAAAATACCCAAAAAAGGCTGATGAAAAATTTATTACATCTCTTGATATTAGATTATTCCAAATATTTTTTTCGACTGTGTCGTGATACATCATACTATTCGAGATCGATAGAGGATTTCGTACTTTGTACATTGATGCTGTTGTTTTTTCAAATTTTTCTTTTTTTTCAGCTTATTGCTATATGATATCGTTAAAACATGTTCGGACAATTTTTCTGTAAGAATTCAAAATGAACCAGAACGCTGTCATAACAGTACGAGAAATTAACCAGGCATTTGGCAATGATATTGTTAATGAACCAACTGCTCAACGTTGATTTGAGAAATATCGTTCCGGAGATTTTGAGTCTCGAAAATGAGCCCCAAAGTGGTCGGCCTACAGTTATTATGGATGACGATTCGAGGACATTGGTAGAGACTGACCCATTGCAAACATTGCGTAGGATGACGGAAGGACTGGGCGTCAGCTACCATACGGTTTTTGATGGTTTGAAACGTATTAGAAGGATCAAAAAGGTCGAATAGTTAGTGCCCCTGGTGTTCCCCAGAGATCCATATTGCTTCCAACCCTCTTTTCATTTTATATCAACAACTTATTAAAATAACCCAAGGATCCAATATATTTCTTTGCTGGCGACAGCACACTTCACCGCCAGCAAGAGGTTGCATTTCTTGATGAGGATCTGGAAGTGATTTCGAATTGCGTTGAAAGTAAACAGGTTCAATTCAATGCCATAATAACCCAGGCATCGGATTTCTCCAAGAAGATAAATGTCTCCGAACCGGATATAATAATGTCAGGTCAGACAATTCCGCTTTCTGCTTCGATAAGTTTGTTGGGGGTTGAAATGGATACCAATATGTCTTGGTACAATCATGCCGCTGGAATTGCAAAGGCTGTTTCTCAAAAGCTTGGTATAAAGCTCTAGATCAAACTTTCTCATTGTTCTCATGTATGGAGCTCTGCCCCCAAACATACACCGAGGTTGCTGGTTTCTATTCAGAAAAGAGACATCCGCCTAATTGGAGACGTGAAAATCACCTGCAACCTTGATAGCTTGGAACATCTAAGAAAGGTTTGAGATTTGTCTCTCTTCTAAAGATACTTTCACGGAGGATGTTCAAGTGACTTGGCAGATTTGATTCCACCTGGAGCAGTACATATCATAATTGTGCGACGGTCTGTGGCTTCTCATCGTTTTGAGGTTCAACTCAGTACACCTCGAATTTGACTGTTTAAGAAATCTTTCATCTAGCAACTCAAACTGCCTGTTTTATGGTTCTACATTCCCTGACAACTGAGAAGCCGTAGCTTTTTGAGTTAGTAGTGTTCACATAACAGTTAGGTTCTGACTGGAACCTTTAAGTTATCAGAAGTTAGGATCATCTCTCCTTCATGGTTCGTGATCATGAAATTGCTAGGGTGAAAGCATTTTTATTAAGGGCAGTTACTTATGCGTCTACTACTACTGTCGCCTGATAGATATAGAAAAATTGTGAGCCGTGGCAGTGTTCAAGTGTTTTGGCACATTTGATTCCACCAAGAGCTGTACATATTTATGGGAAATACGCGACGGACTGTGGCTTTTTCCCAGAAAAACACATTCTAGATCATTTCAGCGGTAAAAGGAACTGAATCCATTACCAATTGTACTATACCAAAGATACAAGACAAAATGAGTTATTTTCTAAGAGTACTCTTATCTTGAAGATGATTAAGAAAACATGCTTGGATACGATGTACAGTGGACGTTGTACATCATGGTACTCAAGAGACCATGAATACTTCATTTTCCTTCATCAGATGAAAACTGACCAAATTGAATGCAAAGTATCCTGGTTTGCAGTTACTGCTTGATGTAGTTTCGGTTGGAAGAAATCAATGCATAATTTGTGACGAAATTTCTTGATCAGCAATGTATTGGAAGGAAATGGCATTTCTATATTTTTACATTCAATGATATTAAAACACCTGAATACAAATGATTATTGAGATATTGAGTTTTCCGTCGGTACTTGATTTAGAGGATGATCTCTTTTCTTATTTTTCTGATGGAACCTGACATATTATTAGCCACTGCTTGTAAGATCAGTGACAAAAAACACCAAATTTTTGAGAAGTCATCCAATATGAAAATGAGGAAGTGACTGGATTCAAAGAATGATGAGTATCATCGTTTCTTTTTCTTCAGTTTATGAAGAAGATGAAGTCAAACCGATGCCACATTTCATTATTTGATTGAAACCACGAAAAACAAAAACAAATGTTAATGGCAAAATACAAGCACTACAGAAAAATTCTAAAGTAGCGATTCACATCGGATTCGAATCATTGGAGACTAAATCCATTTGGAAAAACGTTCTCACGGAGGTAATTCCACACGAACGCAGTTGAATAGTGTTCGCTAATAAGTTTCTCAAAAAAAGTATTTTTCACATAAAAAACCTGAAATACTTTGAATAACTCTGCGTTTCCGTAGAAGTATTTGATGATAATTATGTACCTAAGAAAATAGTCAAGTTCAAATTGAACAAATTGAACTTTCAGTGAAGTGATCCTCATATATTATGAAAGAGACTTTTATATAAAATGGAAAATTAATGATGCGCAGAATCGTATCTTCTGTAATATTCGCAGACGAAAATCATTTTGAACAAGTAATATCATCATTCGTGATATAGTAATCAAACAGCTTTCGAGTAAGCTGGCCTGAAAGTTTGAATTTGTTATATACATTCATTGAATTTATATAAAAATTTCAAATCAATTTATATAATAAATTCAAATCTCAATTGATACCACTACCATAATTTGGGAAATACAATTGAATTCTATGACACTTATATCACAAATACTGCTTTCAAATACCAGAACAGTAAGACTTTTCTCGACTAGCCTTTCACGTACCAAGTTGGTGTAATTATTAAATGCTAACTAGGCATATTCCTACAATGGGATGAACCACTAGTCTGCATTTCAATCTAACATCAGTGGTTTGTACTCATCGAATCATTTTCCCGAGAAAATGTTTGCTCTCATTGAGGGCTGAACAATGTATTGTTTGGAATGAAAACTTTGTCAAAGTTCATAGTTCTTATGTCACACTTCATTATTCATCACATCTGGGCCCGTGGAAAGTAGTTCAGTTTCTGTCTCACTTCCAGGTCAACCAAATGTTCATAAAAAATGATAAATAAACTTTCTAGGTTTTTTACAACTTGTATTTGTAACTGACATAACTGTAGTTACGTCCCATAAGAACATTTTAAAAGGAATACATTAAATTATTGACAATAGGACGAAAGGGCAGTAAAGTTAGTTACATATAGGTACAAATGGTAGAAAACATAGAAAGTTTTATTTCTAATTCTTCATTATAATCTCCTACTACGTAGTAGTTGTGATATTTGTTTTAGTTTTTTATCTATATATGACAAATCTTGATTTTAATTGTTTTTATATTATATAGTACTTCTATTGACTTACCATATGTACATTAAGTACCGAAATGGCTAATAAATATCATAATTATTATTCCAATCAAGAAATATACTAAGAAATCGTTCAAATTGAAATACAAATTGAGGTCGCCCTTAAATAATATTAGGTCCATTAGTTCCAAAACTTTATAGTTCATCGTTTGTTTGAAGGTGATTGACAATGTTTCATGATGAATTTCACTAGTTCGGACTTCCATTGTCTACTATATAAAATGATTTGAAATCCCTGAAAAAGAATTGAAACACATCAACAGCGTGAGACCTTCCATCAATTTCACAATGGAGTAGGAAATCTACAACGAATTGCCATTCTTAGACGTTTTGGTGAAGAGGACCGACACTGAGTGGGAAACATCTGTATACCGAAAACCCACTCATACGGGACAGTATCTGAACCACGAATCCAACCACCATCAATCGACTAAAAGAGGAATCATCAAGACTCTATTAGACCGTGCTTTTGGGCTTTGTAATACGAAGGAAGGTCTCGAGAAGGAACTAGACATCATCAAAAATGATCTTCAACGGAATGGCTACCCCAAAGCGATGGTAGAAAAGACTTTGGCTAGAAGACAGCAGGAGCTTCGCAAGGAAGAGAAGCCGTCACAACCACTGCTTGCACTTCCCTACATCAGAGGATTATCGGAGAGGATAAGAAGAATTGGTTCCAAGTACAACATCAGAACCTGCTTCAGATCCGGTAACACTATCCGTAGCAGCCTCACGAAAACTAGGCCACCAAACGCGGACTGCGATTCCAAGAATTGCATTTATCGGATACCCTGTGAGTGCGGAAAATCCTATATTGGTGAAACTAAGAGGCCATTGAATGTTCGCATTGCTGAGCACAAGAAACACACATAGCGAGGGGAAACCAGTAAATCAGGAATAGCAGACCATGTTTGGACCCATCAACACAACATCGAGTGGTCCCAAGCTGAGATCTTGCACAGAGAGGAACATTGGTTTAGGAGAAAATTCAAGGAAGCCGTATACATGTTGTCCAACAACGTATTCAGCCAAGCCAGAGTAGAAATACGCAACATTTGGAAACCCATCATCAAGCGAAGAATTGCCAACTCCCGCCAAAACGGTCATCTCCCACGGAACCAGTGAAGCGGTTCTTGTATTTTATTTCACTATTGTTTCATTTCAGGTTTATTTTGGTTAATATCATTGTTATTTTCAGCTATTTATTTTCAATTTTTCTTTTTTAGTTGTTTCAGGGATTTCAAATCATTTTATATAGTAGACAATGGAGGTCCGAACTAGTGAACAATACCAGAAAGAGCTCAACGAAAGTCTTTTTTGTGGAGGAATATCAGTTTTTCATCGAAATTTTTGAGTGGAAGGTAAAAAGTACCCAAAAAAGTCGATGAAAAACAGAAATGGTTATTCTGCTGAATTTTTAGATCTGCTAGAAGCTGTTATTGCAGGTATGTCAATACAGAATTTGTTGGCTACTAACTGAGCTGAAAAGTATCAGGCTTAACACATAAATGGTACTAGTCTAATTGAATTCACCGCTTTTTCAGTTCGTTCTAACATACAAAAGAAGATGTAGAAATTTCATGATTTTCTACTTATAAGTTTGTGGGTTATTGTGCCAAGAGTAACACTACTTTTGTGATTTTCACAACAATGGATAAAAAATCGTGCTTTAATTTTACACTGCTTCTTGAAGGGAAAAAATACCGTTCAAGCAGAACAATGACTTGAAAAGTTTTAAAAGGACTCCGTTCCATCAGAAACAACAATTAAACGTAGGTTTGCTGATTTCAAAGGTGGTCGTAGAGACCCGGATGATGCAGAACGCAGTGGACGTCCAAATGAGGCAGTAACACCAGAGAACATAAAAAAATCCACAAAATTGTTTTGAATGATGGTATAAGAGTGGTGACAAAATATCGATCTATGTGTTAGCTGTGAATTGATTATTAATGAGTATTATAACCTATTACTGTGGATTCTTAAACCCAGTCTTAGGTGAAAAGAAATCGTTAGCAGCTGGATAATTGCATTGCATGACCGTTTGACTATGACAAAGCTCTCTGTTGACCAAAAACAAGAACGTCTTGATGATTCCGAGTAGTGTTGTCCATGTTTAAACATCAAACCTCGTAATTGAACTTCAACTTGCGTCCACATCCACCGTGTTTGCCAGATTAGCTCCCAGCGACTACTGGCTATCAACAGAGCTTTACAAAATGCTCATCAGTGAATATTTTGCTGAAACTGAGGCTTGTTTTGGGGCAAAAGATGAATCGTTCTACAAAAGTAGTAGGAAATGTTAGAGCAGCGCTGAAATAATTGTGTAGCTCTTGATGGAGATAACGTTGATGAATGAAGCTAATTTTGAGAAAAAAATCGTGTTTTCTTTCCGAATCCCTGGACTTTTCAGCCCAAGTGATATGTTATATATTATGCTGTTGTGACTGATTATAATTCAACCACTTTTGTAGCTTTGTAGCAGAATGCCACAATTTCAATCTGTCGCAGATCTTATCTCTGAGATACTCAGTGGATTATAAATTCACCTTTCGAATTCATCAGTACAGCTCCAAGTGATGAATGAACAGCATAACAATATCCACTAAGAATGGGCTATCCAAGTCGTGTAATCGACAACGGGTCAGTATTAGAGTGAAAAAACGACATTTCGATGGGCGACCGGATTTTGAGCAAACCACCAAATTTCTGAAGAATTTTCTGTCAACAGTCATGTCTTCTCAGTCCATACGGGTAGACTAAGAACAAATATAATAGGTCCTAACTTATAACTTTGGAATTGAGTGATCAAAAACACTTGAAATGTTGACAGTGGCATACGTTGATTTGTACTCTGAGTCATAAAAATGTTTACAAGTGATACACGCTTTTCACAGAAGGTCGAGAAGATGTGAATGATGACGTTCGCCCTGGACGCACTAGCGAATCAATAACAGATGAAAATGGCAAAGAAATGAAAAAAAGTGTTATGGAGAATCGGCGAATCACTATTAGAGAAGTTGCTGAGGATGTCGACATATTGATTGGCTCATACCATGCAATTTTTGCGGAAATTTTGCCGAAGTTCGTTCCAAAATTCCTAAATTTTGACCAAAAAAACTCCCATGAGCATCGCTCAGAAATTGTTGCATGACATCAACGGCGATACAGATTCATTTGACAAGGTCGTAAACCCAAAGTCCAATCGTCACACTGGAAGAGTTCGGGAGAGCCAAGACCAAAAAAAGCATGACAAGCTCGATCAAATGACAAGGTTTTGCTAACCATGGTGTGATGCATCAGGAGTTCTTGTCACATGGTACTATATCACTACTGTATCGCCCATATTTGCAATTTTTTCCTGTTCCCAAGGTTGAAGAGGCTGGTGGTAGGACGGCGAATCGCCGAAAGAGCTCAAAGATATACCAAAAAGTGTGTATCAGAACTGCTTCGTAGATGGCATAAGTGTTTCATATCTGATGCTGAAAAATTTAAATTCACCTTATATTTTGACAGACAGTGTATTAAGTAAGTAGTTTATTCAAAGATATACAGCGTGACTCACGGTCGATGGTAGGTTAGACGTTTCTGGAAAACGCAAAGCATGATTTTTCTGAAAATTTCACGTCTCACATTTCCTTGCCTGTTCTATCGATCTAAAATATTTTCAGCATTGCGGCGTTGCCACTTCCATCAAAAAGTCCTAGCAACTTTATTTTTTTAAATGGAACATCCCGAATATTAACACATTTTTGGAATCGCTCTGGTATTTTAATACTTTTTCGTTGATAATGTCCTAAAAGTTTTCGAGATAAAAAATAAATTGTGCTAAATATGGTCCAAAACATAGCCTTGATTGAAATTAAGTACATCAGTACTCTCAATTCATGAAAAAATGATAGTTTGATGATAGTTTGGACAAACTCGAAATATTCAAATATCACCAAGAAATCGACTCCATATCATAAAGGGCGTGCTAAAATTACTATTATTTCCAAATGCATAAAAGTAGTCGAAAGTTCATTTTCTCAAATGAAACCCCCTGTATATTACTCGATAAATTGAAAGATGGTGAGAAATGCTTCAAGATGATATACATGTCCCTATACCTAAATCGTCAAGTTTTCTCAATAAAGTCGCTTATTCTAGAAACATTATTTTTTTTTAGAATTTGGATTTAGGTAGCAGTGGAATTATCAAGCTTATAGCAATTCGGTTACTTTTATAAGTAATTTACTTCCAGAATGAATACAAATATCGATCATACAAACGAAGTTCTTATGAAATTATTTATTATACACATGAACAAAGTGATCAAATCATTGTCAGAACGTGTAAAAAATTCAACCAAATGTATCCTGAATTAACACCAATTAACGAGAGGAAGTTTTTAAGGTTACAAAATAATTTCCTTAACTATGGCTCAAAGTTTCCAGGGAACAACTGTACCAAAAACAGTCATTTCTAGGTAAAAAGTAAGATTTTGGGGGCTAAAACATGTGAAAGTACAGACATTAACAGAATAGGATGATTCAAAATAACAAAATTGTAAACAAAATATCACATTTTCACAATAAATGCTGAAAATGTTGTCCATTACATTCTAAACACTTTAAAATATTTTTTTGTACGCGACTTGTGATTGTTTTTTCAATTTCCTGGGGATCCAGATCTTCAATACTCCGCACTATTCGCCGTCGCAATTCTTCTTTGGTAGGCACTGGAGTACTGTATACCCTTTCTTTTAAAACACCCCATAAAAAAGCCAAGTGACGTGAGATCGGGTGATCTCGGTGGCCAATCCCACGGCCCCAAACGCCTAAACCAACGATCGTCTAAGAGTTCGTCGAATTTCCTGGAAACTTCCTGGGTGGAATGAGCTGGCGCTCCATCCAGTTGAAACCACGAATTCCTATATTCCTCTAAAGGCAAGAAAATCGGTTACAGTCGTCCTTAATATTTGGAGATATCTCTCTGCATTCAGTGTGTCTTCATAAATAAAAAAGCTAATTTTATTGTTTTTCAGAATACAGAAAACATTCAGGTCATATTTTTCTTGAAAACCCATTTCTTTTGTAACATGAGGATTATGATCAGCCCAAAAATGTTTATTCCTTCTATTGAAAATACCATCCCTCGTAAATTTTGATTCGTTGCTCCAAATTATTTTTGACAAAAATTCCCGATCTTCCTGTGTATGAATCAAAAGGAATTCACAAAAATGCATTCTACGTTCGAAGTCTTCTGCTTTTAGAGCTTGAACTTTGGTAAATTTATACGGATGCATTCCGTGATTTTTCAAAATTCGTTGTACTGAAGCATGTGATACACCTAAATCTTTTTCTGCACTGCGAATGGAAGCTTCTGGATATGCATAAAAATATGCCAAAACGTTGACAGTATTGTCCTCATTTGAAGTAACAGGTTTTGGTAATGTTGAAGGCGCTTTTAATATGGAGCCATAGTTAAGGAAATTATTTTGTAATCTTACAAACTTCCTCTCGTTCATTGGTGTTAATTCAGGATACATTTGGTTGAATTTTCTACAAGTTCTAGCAATGATTTGATCACACTGTCTGTGTATAATAAATAATTTCATAGGAACCTCGTTTGAATAATCAATATTTGCATTCATTTTTGGCGATTTTTTGAAACACCGTTAATAACCATTTATCAATTACTTATAAAAGTCATCAAACTGTCATAAGCTACCTAGAAATCAAATTCTTTAAAAATTAATTTTTGTACAACTGTTATTGAAAATCTCTTTGATAGAAACAGTTCAATCAGAACACTACCAAAAAATCATTTAGAAAAGTTCACACATGCAGTTCGTGCTATTGGTAATATTGAATCCCTGTGAAGTTACTGACGATGACGAAGTAGTATTCAGTCCAACTGTAGAAAGTCCTTCATGACTAACCAATAATCCTCCTTAAAATAACGTGAGTTGGCGTATGTAGTTGTAACATATGCCTTGTAATCCAAAGATCGTGTGTTCAAATCCCATGGACCCTATATTTATTTTTGTTTTCAGCAGTAAGGTTATACAGAAAAATTTGTATAATACATTTGTTAAAAGTGATTTTATTTTGCTCGTTTTGCAATAATCTCCACTCACAAAATAAAATGCCACTTTCAACACTCGTAGGTAAAACGTGAATAACTATTTTTCCACAAACACGGCTTCATTAAGAAATCTTGACGATTTAGGTATAGGGACATGTATATCATCTTTAGCATTTTTCACCATCTTTCAATTTATCGAGTAATACACAGTTTCGACTACTTTTATGCACAATGGAAGTAATAGTACTTTTAACACACCCTGTATGATATGGACTCGATTTCTTGGTGTTATTTGAATATTTCGAGTTTGTCCAAACTATCATCAAAATATCAATTTTTCATGAATTGAGAGTAGTGATATACTTAATTTCAATTAAGGCTATGTTTTGGACCATATTTAGCACAATTTATTTTTTATTTCGAAAACAGATAGAGATAGGTATAGGACATTATCAACAAAAAAGTATTAAAATACTAGAGCGATTCCAAAATTATATTAATATACGGGGTGTTCCATTCAAAAAAATATTATTGCTAGGACTTTTTGATAGAAGTGGCAACGCCGCAATGCTGAAAATACTTTAGAACGATAGAACAGGTAAGGAAATGTGAGAGGTGAAATTTTCAGAAAAATCATGCTTTGCATTCTCCAGAAACGTCTAACCTACCATCGACCGTGAGTCACGCTTTATATCGACTGCTATTTTTATGGCTTGTTGAGCGATAGATCCTCACGGAGACATCATTTATGGGATCAACAGATGTCTCAATTTTCATTGATCCTGGGCAATATATTCAATTTGACTATAATATTAACTTAATAACCTTTCTATGTTTACCAACTAGCGTAACTAGGGATGAAATCTATAAATGAAAAAAAAGATGCCAATAAGTTTGATGGAATCATTATCCATCAAAATTTCCATCAGTTATATCTTGATTTGTGAAATTTGTTTGTTACACTTGATACATAATTAATATTTTTTCAATCAAGTGCATTTTACTGTTTATTGCTCTGTTGTAGTAACCAAAATTCCCTGTTAGTTTTCACTGCTGAGTTCTGAATACAGCTTAGTTATTTTAACTGATTTTAATAGAGAATTCAAACCTTGCATATCCAAAATAAATAAGGCTCTCCACTAGCAGTCTGTTGCAAACGCAAGCCTTGATGAGAAACTGCGCAGTGTCTTTCTATTCAACGTTCATTGCAAGGCAACCAGATGGAACCAGAGGTTATCGCCAGCCATAGATCTCTTCACGAGTATCTGCTATTGGATCAAGAATGCATTGTTTATGAATTTTGATTTCAACTGATATTGCTTCTGATGATGATCAAGAATATGGAAGGAAAAAGTTCGAAACTCTTCTGAGAATTCCCATTCATTTTTTTGGGAAATGTTTCAGATAAACTGCTGAAACAGTTCCTGTGGGTATACACTTTCTGTTCGAGGAAAACCAGTCAATAATTCAGTGAACTTGATAAGATGTTTTGATTTTATAGCTCATCAAATATTGTTGACAATTTGCTTAATTCTTCTGTTTTGCTCACATAAGTTCCCATTGTCTATAATATAGACTGGACGGTACTAGATCCAAAATCGGGATTGGTAGAGATAGAAATTCTTTTTTTTCCAATTTCGTTAGATTGTTCAAAGTGGGAAATACCCCTATTGAACCATTTGATTGGTAAACTTGCACATCAAGAACCTAATGATGAGCTTCTTTGAATTCTGTGTCTCTTTCTGATGGGCAGGGTGGTTGAGATGAAAAGAAATTTTCAACTTTCCCTGTGAGTCTCCAAAGTTATCAGAATCGTTTTTGATGAGGTGTCACCAGAATGAGATGAATTATTCCACATTGTATTGAGTCGAGAAGTTTCAAAGTGTATTTGCTCCTTACATGAAATCCGTGTTTCAGAACGGATCGCTTTATAGACCATCAAAAGTTGCTGGTGAGCAAAATGAATTCTGGCATGGAGACAATGAGATTTTTGCTATTCTGCTTCTGATAAGATCATCTTATGAGAGAGAACTGCTAATGGTGATTATTCCAAGCATGGATTACGATGGCCCAACTGGAATAGAAACACTAGCTTTTTCAACAGTATTCAAATCACTGGAAAATAAGGGGTTGGTGTTGGGATATAACTCCAGTTACATTCGAGATCAAGTGAAACAGAAAAGAAAAGTTCGTTTTTGTCACTGACACGCATTTATAAAAATTGATCTGCTGAATCTCGAAAATAATCTAGAATCATGAATGTGACAACTTGTGATTGTCGGAATTCTTTTTCGTTCCGTATCTTCGAAACAAAGTGCCCGATCAAAAATCATCAGAGGACAAACTATCCTTAGAATAGCACAAGGAATAGTCTCTTGAGTTTTTGCCACATGTTTGAAAAACATGAAAGTAACTTTGATGAAATGATAGGTTTCTACGTAGACAAAAAAGATTAATATGGCGAAATCAGAAGAAAAATAATTCTGGTAAAAGTCAATGGGATGAGAGACAACGATTTCCAAAATTGGTAAAGTGCTTTTATTCTCCTGGTGACCAAAATGTTTCTAACCTAAATTATTATTCTCTGAGTTATCTCAAGGAGAGGTAGGAAAAGAGTTCGGTTCCAGAACTATAAAAATCCTTCCGTTAGTGAATATAGTAGTTGATAAGTATTATAGTTGATTGGAAGTGAAAACGTAATGGAGTCTATGTACCCTTATAAGAATACGAAGTTGGTGACAATGTCACTCATCATATTACGTCATTGGAATAGTTAACCTTTTAGTACAAAATGCGTTTCATTTTGAAGCTAAAACTTCGCTATTTTGATAACTCTGTAAATATTTATGCAGAATTTTTGAAACTATCCAAATATCAAAGGTAAATATTCCAACCACTGCCGTACTGGCAATATCTCAACAAATATCATGAAAATATTTCACACAAACAGTATTGTACTTCTTGATTCTGAAGAATGAAATAGGAGATACTATTTTTCATTTATCGGGATGAAGTTTGTTGTAAGTTAGAGAAACAAAAATTCAATATTTGCAAAGGTATTTAATTTTCAATGACTTTATTGATGTGAAATACTGTCATTTGAATGTTTCGTTTTAATATACATCAGTGGAAATAGTAGATTTAGATTCATTTTGAAGCGCTTCATCTATAAATTTACCCTCAGATTACCCTCTGTCGATAACATATTGTTGAACTTTCCATTGTAGACATCAACTACAACTACATATTTAGAAAATGTAATCAAAAGGAATACAATTTTCACTAGTAATACCACTAGATGTCAAATTATTTCAGGAATATTTTAAAAATTTTGTAAAAATATACATGAGCTAGAAATAAAATCTGGATATTAATTTGACCTCGCGTGGTATTCGATAAGAAAATTCTACACCTGTAATTCACAAGGAATCATAGCTTTGGCAGCAATTATTGAGGCCTTCAAATTGGTAATTTCTAGCCATTGTAGTTGCATGGGAATACCATTTCAAGATAGAAAATGGTATATTCTTCAATTTTACATAAATTCTGAGTAACTACAAGTGGTAGAAAATTGTTTTTTTTGCGTTTCAATTAATGTGGGTTATGCCCGCTTTAATGGTATGGAATTCATAACCAGCGTCAGCAAGCATCAATCATAGGAGGCTGTGTTCATTGTATTTTGATAGTTCAAAACATCCAAAAAAAACTCGTGTTTTGTTGCAATAAAAAATATTGCACAGCCAGTAAAACCAACAAAATTCTTTGTTTAAAAAATGAATCGATTTGAAAATCATACTATATGCAAAATATCCGTGAAATTGTCTGACGTAATGGTCAATCATCGTACCATTACTTACTTACTCGCATTAATAGAGGATTGTGGATCCAACTTGAAGAAATAAAATTTGTTCCGAATTGTCCACGAATATTTGCATCTAAACTATGCAAAATTAAAAGTACTGAATGGAAAAGCGGAATAAATTAGTGCCTAAATATTATACATATTTTACTAGACATATACACCTAATTGAAAACATTCAAAGTCCTGCATTTTCGCCTTTAAGAAGAAAGGAGGTGTCCAAAGAATATGGAAAACATCTTAGCTTTGTAATTAATATGTATCAAAACTAAATATTATAAACAACTGAAAACTGGGTATCCTACGAGAAAAAAATCCACTGAAATACCTCCATTGCCATGGTGATTTATCAGAATAACGTTTTTTGATTGGCAAAATTACAGGTGTGGAATTTTCCTTCCAGTCAGGCCCAAAACAAATTACATGCTTTTCAGTATTGGGGCATAACGGTTGGATTTTTTTTTCATTCCTATGCTCCTAAAAGGCTTTATTTGTTTGAGACATATTATGTATTACTTCATATAATAGCACGTTTACTATAAATAGATGGTTTTACCTCTGATACAAATACTATTCGATTATTTTGGATAAACTGTCACCATATACCTGAACTATGATGACACTTTCTGTTAAATGAGTCTATGTACTGTTGAAACTGAACTAACATGCTTGATTTTTTCTTTCCTTGAAATATAATGAATATTCCTTCACTAACTGAAAGACACCTAAAAAGGCATGCTTTCTACTACACAACCACTACAAAATAACCACTCACCATTGCCACCAGAGTCGTAGTAAACTATAAATAATTCGCAAAATAAAAGTTTCGAAGCTGATTTGCAGAAAAAAATAACGAATAATGTGCTCCTCTGCAACGGTTTTCTTTGAACCACACACCGAGACGTTGACAAAATTCTCAAATGTGCAGTATAAGTGTTGAAAATCATAAGTATGCTCTATTGTATTGAAAATGTAGATGAGTAACGATGTTTGCACTTTCCAACTTCGAGGATTTCATACCGATTTCTTATACTCCATTCAAACATCAATTGTCATTTGGTTTCTCAGGCTTTCTTGGAAGTCTTTGCATTTACTTTTATAATTTTGAATAGAATGCATTGTTTGGGGTAACAAAAAGGTTTTGTTTGTTTTATTGATATTTTTCATCGAATAAACAGTCTAGAGTTGACTTTTGTGCACTAGAAGAAGTAGGACTTTCTTTAACTCAATCTATTCGGAAAGGAAAACAACTCTTCGAAAACTGGATGAATCTAACTATTTTTGTTCGGGCTTTGAAGTGACAATGTCATGTCTATAAAATTCCATACACTTTCGGTGTATTTCAATAAAAGTGTACTTACAGACGAAGTTCAACAACTTCACCAGTGACTTTGATGTTTGTTATGAAGCACAGTTTCGCGTCAAGTTTCTCGCACATAGCAAAATAAAGCAGGCACGTGGCTCGAAGAAACTTTCAGCCAATGAGCGCGCGCTTTCCGTTTTATTATTGCAAAGGAGCACATTGTCGGCTTGCAGCAGCGCGAAAATCAAACTCTACGAAAAGACAAGAGAATCACACACACTGAAACACCAAAAGTAAAAGCTCGCAGCAGCCTGAAACTGGATAAGAGAGCGCATATTCCCACACATGCACACGACACATTAGAAGGAGGAAGTTAGCAGGAAGGCGCGCACCTGTCATAAGTTCCCGTAGGAGGACGTTTTCTTCGAAGGGTACCGGGTCCGACTGCTTTCAAAAATATGCCGACTAGCAATGGACGCATAATTCCCGGATCGCTGTTAATGAATCCGATTAGACAAAGCCTAGTAAGAAGCAAGAACGCTTGCGCCTCATTTCCCCTCATGTAAGACTCTCCCCCCTCCATCTTTACTCTTACTGTTTTACCCTTAGACATAAATTAAGGGGCGGCGTATACTTAGAATCACACACGCTCTTCTACCCTCTCTCTCAACTCGCCGACCACTAATTACTCGAAATAAGGAGAGGTATAGTAGGTGCTCTCACTCTGTTTTGCATAAATGCACTAAGAAATCATCCACGCCGCTACGGCTTTCTTTTTAACGAGGACGCCCTTATTTTCACCCTTCATACACAATCTTTCTTTTCTCTTTTTCTTATTTCGCTAAACAAAACTCAACCCCTTTCCGAACTCCGAGATTTCTTCTCTCTCTACGTATTTGCATACTTCATGTGCACCGAAATAACACACCATTCAAGTTTTAATGTTTCAACTTTCACTTCAATATTTTCAATTTATTATTCTTCAGGAATTACTCCAACTGAAAACACGGGTTTTTCGATATTTCAGCGATACTTCTCATCCACCCGGAATGTTACTGGAAGCGATTCAGGACGTGAAGTGTGTGGTGGAGCGCGCGCGATTTCATAGAATGAATGTCAGAGTGGTGAAACTTTGAACTTGGAGGTTTCATTGGATAGAAAATGTGACAATTGAACCACGATTTTCTTCAAACAAATATTGGGTAAAATCTAGGCAGCGGCTACGCTGAATTAATTGCCACCCATTCAAATTGTGAAGTATTATCCTTGCTCCTTCGCCAAAAGTTACACTCGAAATATTGTCTAAACCCAAGAAATTAAATTATTATCATGAATGTTGGTGAATATATTCGGAATAACAGTTCTACGGTCTCGTGTCAAGTCGTGACAGATATCAACAGTGGAATTCTGTTGTTGAAAATAACGAGTTCAGTTATTTACGTACTCTGTTCATATATTTTAACATTGTACATTTAATACTTGTACTTCCAAACGAATTCACATGTCATTGGTCTTATTTTCAAATGATTTTTCAAATATTTTCAATAAAATTCACTTTTTAGACAGTGGTAATAATGATAATTACATTTCGTTTCATGTTAACAATAGGGAATGTTCCTCCGGTCGAAAATCAAGTAGTTTTCATAAAAGAGCTCTAAAACAACGCATTTTAAACTTATCATTTCAACCTTTTTCTTTAAAAAATTATTTAAATACTTAAAAACAGAGGAATGAAGTAATGCATTCAACATTTAAAGAGATTCATTTCTATTTCACCATTTGGCAACATCAGTTTTAGCTAATAAAGGACAATGAATCTGTTACCTGTATGTGACAAACAAAGATGACATATTTAAGAGGCGTGCTGTTCTGTTTACTTATGTTCCGAGTTCTGAGACATTCTGTGACATATGGCATTATATGCACCTAACCTATCTTCCTCTATATAAATGAATAACAAAACAACTGTTGTTTATGTGGCTTGTGGAGGTGGTATTGAACTATAATTTATATTTTGCCTTAATTGTTGATTTATAAAGATAATTTTCCTTTTTTAAAGTTGAATATCTAGGTACGTATAAATGATTTCAACTTGATATAGGCGCTGTTGCCAATATGTGAATTAGGAACAAATCCCTTTAGAAATTAAAACCCAACATTTGAAACATCAATTTGAATACTTTTCGAAGTGACTATAATGTTTTATAAAATGGTGCCAATTTTCTGTTTACAGCTGATTTATAAACACATTGAAAACATTTCTGGGAGAAATACAGTTTTATAATTTGTTTCTCCGACACGTTTTCAGAACCATTAAAAAATATAAAGTTGCTAGTTGGGCTTCCTCTTGAAGATGATCACTTGGTGATCGAAACACGTGTCGAAGTGTAAAACTAACGGTTTGGTTGTGGGAAAAAACTCCAGCAATATTCAAACTTCTGAATGATTGAATTCGAAATTATCTCATTTACTTCAAGAAAAATCATACTGGAGATTACTTTTGGTTAATACAAGCAATGAAAGCTTCAATAAGGAACTTGTTTTACTTCACGATTTACAATTTTTTGACATTTTCGAATCATAGAATTTTGTGAATACCACAATGTGAATACCAAATGGTAATTTTCATTCACCGAAATTACGGCATTGGGCATTGATCTCAAAATATGTTGAAAGAACATAATATTCTGAAACATAATCTCCGGAAATAAATACTATATATGAAAAATAAATTGACAGACTTCCCATAGTAGTAACCTTTTTTGTGGGCTGAATTTCCTATTCATTTATTTTGGCTACTAATTTTCATATTTCTGTGATAACATCAACACTGAACTAGATACTATAACAATAACAAAATATTGTAAATGGACTGACCTGAAAATGAATAACACCATCCACTGAACAATTTTCATAATTCTACAATTATCATTATAGATAGTATGGTTATACTTTATACTTGACAATGGGGTAAAACCCGAAACCGGTCGTAAAAATAAAATAACTAGTGGAAATTAGACAAAAATGTTTTTCATTCATTTCATCAAAGTGATAGTGTAACGAAATTGTTGAATAACGTAAAAACAGTGATTATAATACATTATTTATTGTTCTGCAGAATATAAAAGGGCTCGCATTATTGATGAAATTATGCATATCGATTCTGTTGATTTTATCAATCTACTGGAGCACTTTATATTCAAAAATAATAAATGTGGTCAAGGTATGTAATATCTTAGCCCTATAACTTTTCACATGTGACTCTCTTTTATGTCTTGTCTGATGATTATGGTCGATAGATATCAGTTCTGACTCATGTTGAAATTGATGAAGTGAAATTATTTTGGAATGAAGCTTAGACATATCTAGGAATTTATATTCAAAATATTATGTATCCACTGAGTAGCTTCTTTGTTTTAAATTAATTATTTTGATGATACAGTTTTGTATTTTTGAAGGTTAGCAAAATGTATCTGAAAAAAATACACAGTTGTGAGATGACGTGATTATTATGTTGATTCCACTTGAAATGAGAATCAATTTATACACCCAAATATTTAACTTTTTGTGTTGAGTTAATGAATAATGGTTTTTGTTTTACTGTTACTGAAATCGGGTAGATGAGAGAGCTGTATGAAGCAAACGTTAGGGAATGTTTTTTTTTTCGAAATTGATTGCTAATAACTTCTTGCAGGAAAACTCACAAATATTTTAAAAATATTCCTCTATAATGGTCTTGAGCTTCTTCCATGAGCTCCTGTGTCATTAACAAAACTTATGAATTTACTAGATATTTTCTATCTGAAGACACATATCAATTATGTATATATTAAACAGTTGGGACCCAGCAAAGTTCCCTGCGGTACACCATATTCTATTATTTTGAAAGACTTATGCAATCAATTATTTTCACATACTACTCTCTTTCCACTAGCCGCGAAAATTATATTTTCAGTGAAGATTAGTTGAGATGTGGATCTACTGATTCGGAGACCAAATTGTTTTTTTATAAGATATCGTATCATTCGAAATAACGTATTATTATTTTCTGTATAATTTTTTTCAGAATTTCAGGTGATCTCCATTCGATCTCAGTATTTGAATATGGGTGATTTTGAAAAAATTTTGAAAGTTGCAGGGATTATTCCGTCTCTCGATGACTTATTCAATACGTAACAAAGTGGTTTCACAACGATTTCAGCAATGTCTGAAGTGAATTCGGTACTGATTCCATGGATTCCCGAATCCTTTTTTGGAATATTACTGAAGATTTATCCTAACACAAACTTCCTCTTGAAGATGATCACTTGGTGAACGAAACACGTGTCGAGATATTGAAAATAACGGTAAGGCGTCTGGATAATACTCCAGTAAAATTCATTACTATACCAAAGGTTACAAACAATGAATCACATGGTCTCAGAGTGTTAAATATTTCCAAAATTCCTTTTTGATTTGTTTCACTGAAGAAGATAGAATTGAACATCTCAAGCAATTGAATGATCGTCTGGAATTCATCCAGTTCAAAATACATTGCATATTTTGTGAATTATAACGCCAACACCAAAAAATAACTCCAAATTTGACACTTAAATTATGTAACAAAGCAAATCTAATCATCACAAAATAAGTTTTTCGCCGTTTTCGATCGCCATCTTATAAAATTAGGAACAAATATGTTTTTGAAAAATCTGTTTTAAAATCTGTTTTTCCGTTAATCAGCTGTCACTCCCATACGAACGACAACTCTCAGAAGTTGAGAAACTTGTGCGAGCTAAAGACTAACGAGGTCTTACCTTTCAACGTGTGATTCCTAACACGGTTGCAGAATCATCCCAGCTTCAACCAGATTAATTCCCTCGAGAAAAATATCTGGTCGAGGCAGAAATCGAACCTACGACCTTCCGATCGTGAGTCGGGCGCACTACCACCGCGGTCAATTCCAAAGTAATGCAGGTAATCTTTTGAGAAAGACTAAAAATAAATACAGAACTTTATGATAACGGAAATAGAATGGAAAATGATTATATGGGTAATGAAGAAAAGAGAAATGAAACTTTCTATGTTTTTTACCACTTTTGTTTGTAACTAACGTTACTGCAGTTTCGTCCTATACGGACATTTTCAAACTCATACAATAAACTTTATATGTAGAGGATTGTATAAGTTTGAAAATGTCCGTATAGGACGAAACAGCAGTAACGTTAGTTACAAATGAAAGTGGTAAAAACAGAAAGTTTCATTTCTCTTTTCTTCATTATGATTTCTTACCACGAAGTAACGGCTGCATCCATCAATTTATTATGAGGATAATTTTGAATGAGATTTGAAGAAGATATAACTTTCAATTTGAATAAATAGGTCAATGAATCTTTGAAAATAGTATGTAGATTAATAGTTAGCACTAGACAAGGAAAGTAAGCGTTGCATTTAATTTTTTTTTAAAGTACATGTCGAATACACGTTTTGAATCTGAAAACGATATTAGAAAATAATAATGGATATCAATTCCAAATTTTCTTATTATGATTTTTTGATTATTGTTGAAGTGTCCCTAACATATAGCCAGGGTAAAATGTGAGTTCCCTATAATTTCATTCTATGAATTTCCGAAGTGACATTTTTCACATCTATATTTGAAAAAATGAGTACCAATTTTTTCACGACTCAATTAACCAGATGAAATGTGTCCAGATGAAATGTGTTATTTTAGGTTCTTGGATGAAGCTAGTTTGTTTCAGTAATTTAATAAACGTTATTTGATAGTTTTCAAAATTCAAGGTTTACCTGTACTGACAGAAATGCAATGATTTGATTGATGAGGTACTAAAAATGACAACAAGTGGTTTCTCTGGAATGACGAAAAACTACATCGTTCAATTCTGAATTCAGCTGCTACTAGGTAGATCCATGATATTTTTTCATTCAAACGATATTTTTTTATTTGGGATACTGAACACAGAAACTCAGTCCTCTGATTATACAGAAATTATTAAATTATGGCTACCACAACAGAATTGATTCAATAATCAAATTTTCACCAGTAAATGGTAATTACAAAATTGTAAGAGCTCCATGATTGTGAAATTTAATTAGGAATAATTATTGTCATATCGAATATATTTGAGACTGCTGGTTATTTAGTAGATGGAAACTGGAAATATTACTACTGATTTTTAAAGAGAATAACGTGTTAGGAGTCACACGTTGAAAGGTAAGACCTCGTTAGTCCTCAGCTTGCACAAGTTTCGACTATGAGACAACTGGTTAACCAAAAAACAGATTTACACAGGAAGAAATATTCACTAAGCACATATACCAACTTAAAAAAATTGTTTTGTAGAAATTTTCACTGTAACCCCTTTCGAGGGCCAAGTGTTTTCAATAGACTGATGAAGGAATAATTATCAACACACAAATATGATTTTTGAAAATGTTGCTGTTTTTTGCTAGAAATAAAGTGAAACAAAACAAAAAAATTATTGCAAAAAAGCAGAAGAATTATTGCAAAAAAGCAGAAGAAATGTATGTAATTGAATTTGATGCAATATATTTCGGAAAAATAAAACATAATAATCAAATTATGGAAAAAGTGGAATTGATGATCGTTTAGTAAAGTAGAATATGCAAGAACTGAAATGAAGAGTACTAATCTTTGTTTCCAAAAGAGTTGGCACTAAACGATTGACGTTTTTGCCTGAATCTGTCTTTTGCAGTGACGTCCGGGGATTATACTAAGCAGATGAGGAAAATGGTGATAAAATATATAGAATCACAATCTTGACAACAAGTTTCAATATAATAATATATCCGAGAATTTATTGTCTACTATCATGGAATTGTACTATAATAGTAATAACACTCGACAGAAAAAATATATTTGGAAGTGCTGTTAAAAAAAGGGTTAGGTTATATACTTTTTTAGAAAAATATATCGATGTCTCGAACTTTGAAATAAAAAGTTAAATTACTAGTGTTTTTCAATTATTACCTACCGATATGTTGGATTAACCTCGAATCAGACTGAAGGGTCAACAAATATCTTGAAGAATTTCCAATGAGAATTATGTAAATAATTATCAGGTAGGTAGGTAATCTTGGAATCACATTTCAAGATTCCTTCTCAATCATGTAGGAAGTTTTGATAACATTGAGAGATATCGAGATTTGCATATACCTACATATATATACCTCTTTCTCATCTTTATTAGTAGGTAAATATTGTTATACTAAATTTTGATAAGTAAGTTTTAGTTGTTTACATACTATTTAGAATTCTTTGCTATGGCGATTCATACGGATCTACCGGCATATTCTGTATAGTGTACATTTTGACTAAACCAGTTTTCGTGAATAAAATAATTTATAATCAAATATATTGAATGTGAAATATTTCATATCCAAGAAACGTTCGAACATTGAGTTGAAACATTACAAAACATCTCACGATCAAACTCATATACATAGAGGATATTGTTTTACAATATTGACGTATTATAGACGTATTATAGACCGAAAGATGAAAGATGAACATATAACAAGCACAGAAATAAACATGAGAAGTCATTGAAGCTCATAGAGCTTGTGCGTAACATTTATTGAGTTTACAAATCTATACAAAAATACAATTCAAAATTATACAAAAATACAATTTAAAATTAAAAAAATTTTTCCGAATGATTGCGGTTATGATGAAGTGAATGATTACAGTTGACGTAGTTTCTGAATAAATATCGGAATATAACTACCTGAGTACTGAAATTATCAAGATCGGTTCAGTGTCAATTTTGAGAAGTTTGTTTTCATCGGGAAATATGTCAGAATTAGGGAAAATTAAAAACTTGGTTGGATAATGTCAATTTCGGGAAGTTTTTATGAAAATGGTAAATTCAGCTCCTTTTTTCTTATAATTCATACAAATAAATATTTGGTCTAATGTATGTTACTCGTAAGTTAGCGTAGTAGTTTTAAGTCTACGAGATCGTTGAAAACTTTTATATCTGTATACTTCAACCACTTTTTCACATGGAGTTTGTAGGATGTATACGATTTGAACTTTTTTATATCATCAGGAGTTAGATTATTAACTTTTGGTGATGAAAATTCCACTGACCTTTGACCGATTGTTTTTCCACATGTCGTTTCATTGATATATCTACTTTTTGTTCTCGTGTTGTGATGATGTTCAATTGCTTGTAATTTTAGTTTGTTTCTGTAGATATTGATTAGAATCCGATAAGTGAAGATATGTCTCATATCAAAAATGCCATTTTCCAGAAATAATAAATCACTGGAATAAGTAATATTTTTTCTGTTATCCATTAAAAACAATTAATAGCTTTGTGGAACAAATTTTTGAACCCATTTTTGAAAATCATATAGCATATTTGCTTTTTTTTTCGAATCTCAGAAATTTATTATTTTTTATATATGTTTGAGAGAAAAGTTTATGTTTTTTGAAGATATCAGAACTAGGATAAATAAATATAGATGCACATTTCATTAATTTGGACTTCCATTGTCTAACATGATATAAAATGATTTGAAATCCCTGAAAGAATCAATAAAATTAAAAAAAATTGCTGGAAAATAACAATACAGGCAACAATTGAAAATTGAACAATTAACAAGAAATAAAAATTAAAAGATCACAACCTTTCAAGCCAAGTTACTTCACTTATAGTAATATAATTATAATGATAATATCGGTTATCATGCATAAAAATACATTTACACATAAAAGGAAAAGGGTTAGTTAGGGCTATCTTCTACCCCTCCCAAAAATTATACAGTGAGTATTAGAAAATAATTATAAACATACTTATTTACTATCATAACAATGATAAATATTACCGGAGTTTTTTTTCCAACACCAAATCGTTATTTTTAACACCACGACACGTGTTTCGATCACCAAGTGATCATCTTCAGAGAGGAAGATTAAAACTAAGGACTAGTGCGAGCTAATCCTATTTATGCTATAAAGGTAACTCATACAGGTGACATCCAGGCATACCAACCTAAATTAATTTTACAATTTTGTCTTATCTATTATTTTACAATATATTTTCATAATAAACAATTTTCAGCTATATAAAAATAAAGAATATAAGAAATAAAGAATATAAGAAAATAACAATGATAGAGAAGAGAAAGAAATAATACATCATATAGTTGCTAATAACTCTTAATATTCTTAACATTATTTTGGTCAATTTCATTGCAGTACCATACATCGAATTTTAAATTTTTTAAATTAGCACTGAGCAGTAAGCATCTGTGATATTATTTCTTTCTTGAATTGATGAATATTATGATTTAAAAGGGGTAAAATTTCATTCACACATTCACAATGGAAGTCCGAACTAATGAAACGTACCTTGAAATATCGTCAACCATCTTCAAGCAAAATGAAAATATATTATATACTTCATGACTATCAATTTTTGTTTAGCAGTACCACTTCAAAAAACTAATTTTGGACGTGACACTATTCTGAAATAGATATATGGTGATATATGGTGAATATTACTGGAGTTTTTTCCCAACACCAAATTGTTATTTTCAACACCTCGACACGTGTTTCGATCACCAAGTGATCATCTTCAAGAGGAGGATAAAACTGAAAACTTCGCGAAACTAAAGCTATTTATGCTATACAGATATATACGGGTAAACGATACAGGTATACCACCCATACAGGTATACCACCCTAAATTAATTTTACAATTAGCCTTATTATTATTATGTCCTTATGTAATGTTTAAATGTTAAAGCTATATATAAAAAGAAATCCAGTACTATACTGCACCAAAGGTTCCGAACGGTACATCATAAGTATATGGAATGGTACTAAAGGTTCAGAAATTAATGTCTAGAATGGGTTTCATATTTTTAGTACACCAATCAGGATGATTTTTATCAGAAATATATCAAGTCGAAAGTCAGTGTCATAGGTATATTGGACATGAATAGATGTGAATATTCGACTACAATGTTTGAATGTGAATAACGACAATGATTTTTGGTGAATAAGAGTATATATCGTCAAGTAATACGTTTTAGGGACGTTGAAAAAATGCATTATTGGGGAAAACAAGATTTCTAACCAAGGAACCATAATATTTGGATGAGTAGCCAAAAAAAGTGAGTAAATTGAAAAATACGCATATGAATAATTGTAATTTGAAAATTTTATGAATATTTCATTAATTTTCATTATCTTCTCCTCATAGATTTCAAATTTGTAAATGTTAATTACAAAATTGCAAAAGCCCCAATAATTGTAAAATTTCACAAGTAAAAATATTGTTATATCGAATATATTTGGGACTGCTGTTTTTTTACTGAAAGGAAGCTGGAAAATTATTGTACTTAATTTCAAAAAGATCAACTCTATAATATAATTCAGAAAGAAATATTTACTTTAGTGAGAGACAGGTGTTTTCAATATATTCAAAATTATTGCAGGTGATTTAGGAAAATATCATTTTTGAAGATGTTTCTGTTTTTTTGCTAGAAGAAAAGTGAAACAATACAAAAAATTGCAAGAAGCAGAAGAAACATATGTAATGAAATTTGATGCAATATATTCTGGAAAGATGAAACTGAAATTATGAAAAATACGAAATGAATGATTGCTTAGGAATGTAAAATATACAAGAACTGAATTGAAGAGTACTGAACTATAATTCAAAAAAAGTAGGCACTAAGTTCTAAGTAATGACTGACTGTTTTACCTCAATCTGTCTCTTGCAGTGGCATACGGAAATTATATTGAACAGATGAGGAAAAATGGTGATAAAATATATAGAATCATAACCTTGGCAACAATGTTTTCAGTTTATTGCAATGATATATCTGATTATCTAGTGCTTACGTATATGGAACTGTACTATAATAGTAATAGGTTAGGTGTAAAGTGAGTGGGTCTATTCGACCCTCCACAGCAACCCGCAAGGGTTTAATGTGGCTGTAATAGTAATAACACTTGAAATGTACAGTAAAATGGAAATTACGGGGTCTCTCAGTCAAAAAATCAAAACTCTGCTTTACTTTGCCAAGCTTTCGCTTCTAATGGAAAGCTTCTTCAGGTCCTATAATTTACTGAATTGTGAGTTTTCTTGCCAATGAATAAAATTACAAATCATACTTACAGTAAAAATGAGTAAAACACAATGAATTGAACATATAAATCGATGAAAGTTAAACATTAATGGATTTTTTTGGTTTGACAAATGTCATACTGTTACATAAATGTCATTTTTCAATGGGCATGATGATTTGATAATCTTTGACTCTAATCTTGGAAAATCATCTTCAAATATCATAAAACTTTTTCATAATGAACAGAATATCAAAATATGCCAAAAAAATATCAAAACTATCAAGAATTTGAATACCAAATTGAAAGATAAAACAGATGCTACTAAAAAGTCAAATGTGATTTATAACATTCCCTGTAACAATTTTAATTTGGATTATATTGGAACATCATCTGGAATTCTTAAAGATAGAATATCTTCACATAAAAGTGATATAAAGGTTAATAATAAATCATGTGCATTAGCGCAACATTCCATAGAAACAGGACATAAACCAAATTACTCTAATATCAAACTTATACATACAGAAAAAAATATTTCCAAACGCTTTTTTCTTGAAATGGTTGAAATTAATAAGTCTTCTAATTGTATGAATAAAAGAACTGACATTGATAATCGCACCAGTATATACAGTAATTTACTGGAACTGCACCAAAAATAATAATGATAATAATGAAAATTGTATCAATTAACTTTCCCTTTAGAGTCAAAGATTGTCAAATCATCATGCCCATTGAAAAATGACATTTATGTGAAGGTATGACATTTGTCAAACCAAAAAAAACATTTTTGTTTAACTTTCTTTCATCGATCTATATGTTCAATTCATTGTATTTTACTCATTTTTACTGTAAGTATGATTTGTAATTTTTTTCATTGGCAAAAAAACCCACAATTCAATAAATTATAGGCCCTGAAGAAGCTTCCCACTCGAAGCGAATGTTTGGCAAAGTAAAACAGAGTTTTGATTTCTTGACTAAGAGACCCCGTTATTTCCATTTAACTATATATATGTATATATATATATATATATATATATATATATACATATATATATATACATATATATATATATATATACATATATATACATATATATATATATACATATATATATATATATATACATATATATACATATATATATATATACATATATATACATATATATATATATATATATACATATATATACATATATATACATATATATATACATATATATATACATATATA
This sequence comes from Leptinotarsa decemlineata, assembly GCF_025532065.1. Classification (NCBI taxonomy): domain Eukaryota; kingdom Metazoa; phylum Arthropoda; class Insecta; order Coleoptera; family Chrysomelidae; genus Leptinotarsa; species Leptinotarsa decemlineata. The sequence goes on along the minus strand of NW_027412703.1, from coordinate 6,052,542 downwards.
CATATATATACATATATATATACATATATATATACATATATATATACATATATACATATATATACATATATATATACATATATATATATATATATATACATATATATATACATATATATATATATATATATATATATATATATATATATATTTATATATATATATATATATATATACATATATATATATATTTATATATATATATATATATATATATATATATATATATATATATATATATATATATATATATATATATATATATATATATATATATATATATATATATACATATATATATATATATATATATACATATATATATATATATATATATATATATATATATATATATATATATATATATATATATATATATATATATATATATATATATATATATATATATATATATATATATATATATATTGAATTGAATAACTTCGGATCAGATTAAAGGGTCTACAAATATCTTGAAGAATTGCAAATGAGAATTAAGTAGATAATTTTCAGGTAGGTAATCTTGTAATCTCATTTCAAGATCACCTTTCCACTCATGGTGTATAAACCTCTGAGGAAGCTAGCCACTCGCGCAAGAGAAACGTCAGGAAGATATTCAAAAAATCCACACTGAAAATCTCGGCCGGGAAAGTAAGAAATTTTGTCATATTGAGATTTACATAAACCTACTACTACTACATCCTTATCAACATGTAAATATTGTTCTACCGAATTTTGATAGGTAAGTTTTCATACTTGGCAAATATCTTTAAGAACTGTAGTTTAGAATTATATAAATAATTATCAGGTAGGCAAGCTTGTTATTAGATTTCAAGGTTACCCATTCAATCTTGTAGGAAATTTTGTAATATTGAGATTTGTATATACCTACATACATATACCTATTTCTCATCTTTATCAGTAGGTAAATATTGTTGTAGAAAATTTTGATAGGTAAGTAAGTTTTGGTTGTTTGCATACTTGCGAAAAGACTAGTACATATTATTACTATTTATAATTCTTTGCTAGGGTGATTCATACGGATCAACCTGCAGGGTGTTGTGTAAAGACTGTACAGTGTACATTTTGACTAAACCAGTTTTAGAAAATGAAATATTTTGTAATCAAATATACTGAATATGAAATATTGCATATCCAAGAAAGGTTTAAACAGTGAGTTGAAAAATTATAAAACATCACACAGTCAAACTGATATACATAGAGGATATTGTTTTACAATATTGACGTTTTTGGGAAAGTTTTTGGCTTTCTACTACTTCATCTTGATACAAAAAACAAGGATGAGGGAATCTTCCAAGAAAAGGTAAGTGCAATTTATTACCATTCATTTAAAGTAGAACTCATGTGAATGATATCTGATTTTTATTCCACAACGAATGTTTGAAATACAAACTGAGTAGAGAAAAGTATCTTCTGTATAATTCAGTGTTCATATAGAAGTAATTGTTTCGAAAGATTTTTTTTTCGTGTAATTCAATGTTTATATGAAAGTAGCTGTTTCAGGAGGAATTTCTTTCAGTTTGTGTCTGAAAGTTACTTCTTTGCATGATCTACACATCCATGTATAGAGTTACTTATTTTAAAATTGATTACTTCCTTCCTTTCCTTGGAAGATTCCCTCATCCTTGTTTTTTGTATCAAGATGGAGTAGTAAAAAGCCAAAAACTTTCTTTCCCAAAAATTAATCACTCCTAAAAATATAACCCCTTCAATTCAATATTGACGTATTATACAATTCGCGTCACGGCATGATTTAATAAAAATAATCTATGTGCAGAATATGTTAGTGTTTTGTTATCCGTTAAAAACAATTAATAGCTTTGTGGAATAAATTTCGAAACTCAGAAATATATTATTTTTTATATGTTCTAGGATAAATAAATAAAATTGCATTGAATACTTTAGGATTATCCATTTTTGTTTGGCAGTATGTACTTCAAAAAACTAATTTTGGACGTGATACATTTCTGAAATAGATATATGGAATGGTATTAAAAGTTCACAAATGAATATTTAGAATTATTTGGTTTAATATTTTTAGTGCACTGATCAGGATGGTCTTCATCAGAAATGAACCGAAAGTCAATGTCATATATTGAACATGCTCAAGAACAATGAAGTAATGGTTGAGAAAATGTTTGATGTGTTGGAGAATGACAGAGTAGATATTGTCTTAACGTGTGTTCTATGAATTACAAAAAAAAAACAAAATCAAGTCAAGGAACCAAAATATTAGGATGAGTGGTCAAAATTATGAGTAAGTTGGAAAATACATATAAGAATAATTGATTTCAAATACGTCTTTCATTTACATTATATTCTTCTCATAGATTTCAAATTTGTTAAAACTTCAACTACCTTCAACATTCAGCAAAAGAAGATTTGTTAGTTAAAATTATGTCAAATCTGAAAACCCGACAAATCACTTTTATCATTTTGTGAACCGTTTACAAACATTTGTTTTGTGAATATTTCAGAAAACAATTTTTGATTTGGAAATAATACAATAGTTCATTAGAAAAATATTTTGGTTGTCAGAAGTCCATCAATTATAAAAAAAATTACCTTTGAGAGATGGTTAAATAATTCACACTGTATCCAAAATTCAGCTCTGTCACAAAATATAAACTTCCTTTTCGAAACAGTAACGATCACTATAAAGACGCACTATAATGATTTTTTTAATTCTAATACGTACTGACCTGTCCGAATCTCTACACTGACTGAATGAATCAGGTTGAAGGGACCCACAACACCTTTTACAGTGTCTATTCTTCTAAGAAAGGACCGTAATGAAGGTACCAATTTTTACCTCTTCTTTATTTGTGGGGAGGGATATTGAACTTGCGATTTAGTAACATAACAATAACGATTCTTATATGTTATCGTTGGATAATGTATTCTGCCTGGACAAATATATTTATTCTTCTAAGAAGAGAAGATTAAGAAGATCATTAGATACCTATCTGATTTCTAATCTATCTAATAAGTATAGTTCAGGGAAAGTAATGTCATAACATCAGAAATTTTGAATCAGGTATATGTATTTCAACTACACTTCAATGAAATATTTGTTGAAACTAGATATGATACCACAACATTAATTGTTGAATTTCAAAAATTTCTAGCAAATATCGAATTCATTTTCAAAAAGTAACTCTATAAAAGTATCATCTACTGTTTTCAATATTTGTGAGATGAAATTGAAACTTGTTAAAAAAAGGTTGTGATTTTCTACTTCTCCATCTTTTTAGGAAAAGGTGGAAATCTTCCAATAAAAGGTACCTAGCAATGAGATATCTGATTTCTTTCTATAATGAATGTTTGAAGTACACACTGAATGAGAAAAAGCGTTCCAGTCATTTTAGGGGGTTTGCCTAGAAAAGTGGGCATACCCAGCTGTAAATTCGTCTAAAATTTGAATTTTGGCATCATAAAAGTATTCTCAAAATTCACATAATTCAAAAATTGGGTGTCAAAATTTAAAAAAAAACCGACTTTTTACAAGTTTTTTGCCAATATCTCGTTTCCAATGGGTTTTATGCTGATTGTATTCCTTATCAATATTGTGAAGAATTAAATTCTCTACAACTTTTGTTCCTAACATTTTTTCATACGTTGAATCGTTTTTGAGATAGTGGGCAGCGCGAGCGCAGATTAAATATCATTTGAAATCAACTGGTTGTCCCGATCGAAATCGGCTCATTCAAGGATTATAAATATTTATTTATATAAATATTTACATACATTTTTCCAGTTAACTTGACTTTTTCAAATGGAAAGGGGGTGGCTCGTCGACTGTTTGAGATCATTTTCTCCCGAATGATTTGATGCTGTGCACTTTCACTTAATTGAATTAGTCCATCAAACTGGTTTTCTCATTGATCTCGGCAAAGTTCAACTGCTCTACTTCTTCACGAGTAGTTGGTGTTGTATTCTAAACCTGATTTTCAATTGTTCTTCAGAGAAAAAATCTAGCGGGGTAAGATCTGGTGATCTAGAATATATAAAAGCAAAATAGATTTATGTAAAAATATGACAACACAAGAATGTACCTCGCAAGCCACTGAATAGGTTCATAAGTGCCAATCCACTTTTCTGGGAGGGTGTCATTCAGATTCTCTCTTACGACTCGAGAATTTTGTTTGAAGGTGGTTGACAAGGTTTCATGATGAATTTCACTAGTTCGGACTTCCATTGTCTGATATATAAAATGATTTGAAATCTCTGAAACAACTAAAAAAAGGAAGAATTAAAAATGAATGGCTGAAAATAACAATTATATTAAGCAAAAAACCTGAAATGAAATACAAGTGAAAATAAAACAATCGAACAAAAAATGAAAATAAAGAAATAGAAATGAAAATAAAAATAAAAAGTTGAGAGATTTCAAGCCAAGTTAGTTCACGACTTTCGATTGTTAGTATCCACAGTCGTATTCGGGTGATGACTGGAGTGATTCCTCCGAGAGATGACTATTTATGGGTCGTTCGAGTACTTTCACTCATCCCCGCTTTCCATTTTTTCCGCTTCACTGGTTCAGTGGGAGATGACCGTTTGGCGGGAGTTCGCCATTTTTCTCTTGATGATGGCTTTCCATATGTTGTGTATCTCCACGCTAGCTTGACTGAATACGTTGTTGGACAACATGTATGCGGCTTCTTTGAATTTTCTCCCAAACCAAAGTTTCTCTCTGTATAGTATCTCAGCTTGGGACCACTCGATGTTGTGTTGATGGGTCCAAACATGGTCTGCTATTCCTGATTTAAAAGAATCTGTTCAAAATCTGTTTTTCCGTTAATCAGCTGCCGCCCCCATACGAACGACAACTCTCAGAAGTTGAGAAACTTGTGCGAGCTAAGGACTAACGAGGTCTTACCTTTTAACGTGTGATTCCTAACACGGTTGCAGTGCTGGTAGTGCGAACATTCAATGACCTCTAAGTTCCACCAATATAAGATTTTTTGCACTCACAGGGTACCCGGTAGAAGCAATTCTATTCTTGGAATCGCAGTCCGCGTTTGGTGGCGTGGTTTTCGTGAGGCTGCTATGGATAGTGTTACCGGATCTGAAGCAGGTTCTGATTTTGTACTTGGAACAAATTCTTCTTATCCTCTCCGATAATCCTCTGATGTAGGGAAGTGCAAGCACTGGTTGTGACAGCTTCTCTTCCTTGCGAGGCTCCCGCTGTCTTTCAGCCAAAGTCTTTTCTACCATCACGTTGAAGATCACTTTTGATGATGTCTAGTTTCTTCTCGAGACCTTCCTTTGTATAACAGAGCCCGAAAGCACGGTCTAATAGTGTCTTGATGATTCCTCTTCTATTCGATTGATGGTGGTTGGATTCGTGGTTCAGATACTGTCCCGTGTGAGTGGGTTTTCGGTATACAGATGTTTCCCACTCAGTGTCGGCCCTCTTCACCGAGACGTCTAGGAATGGCAATTCGTTGCGGATTTCCTTCTCCATTGTGAAAGTGATGGAAGGTCTCACGCTGTTGATGTGTTTCAGGAAGGCGTCTAGTTCAGTATTCCCATGGTTCCATTTTATGAAGGTGTCCTCAACATATCTCAACTAGACTCGAGGTTTCAATGGCCAACTCTCGCCAAACGGTCATCTCTCACTGAACCAGTGAAGCGGAAAATAATGGAAAACGGGGATAAGTGAAAGTACTCGAACGACCTATAAATAGTCATCTCTCTGAGGAATCAGTCCAGTCATCACCCAAAGATGATTGTAGATACTAACAATCGAAACGTCGTGAACTAACTTGGCTCGAAATCTACCTACTATAATCGTTATTTTCAGTTATTCATTTTTAATTCTTCCTTTTTTTAGTTGTTTCAGGGATTTCAAATCATTTTATATATTAGACAATGGAAGTCCGAACTAGTGAGGCTTGAGAATTGTTAGGTGGCGCTCCATTTTGTTGAAAATAGATATCAACTTGGTTATCCAGTGGCAAATCTTCAATAAAATCATCAATTTGATTTCTAAGGAACTGTAGAATATATTTCCGCAGTCAGTTGTCCGTCGAAAATTATTGGCCCCAAAATTTTCCTCCGACAATACCCATCCAGCAACTGAATTTAGTCTGTTAAGATATCTGTCCTGGAAAATTATCCGTGCTCCTCCGCATTTCCATAAAAAATTAACAACTACAAGTCAGTGACCTTTTTTTCCCAATATTAATGGCTGTGGAACCCACTGAGACTCCACTGGACCTAATAATTTCAATCCATTTCAGGCTTAATGAGCACCTTATAACTTCGAATAACTGTTGCAAATCACAACCAAATCGATGTTAGAATATTTATGATATTTTATAACTATCGTTTTTTTTTAAACTTCAACGCCCTGTATCTCAGAAACGAAGCAGCTCCTAACATATGTTCTTGAGAACTTTTTTCCATAAAATGACCTAACGAATCATCATCTGAAGTTTCGTACCGTAGTCCCCCATGCCCCCTCCCGGGTTGAGTGCCCTGAAGTAGAAGCTTCCCCCCGAGGAGAACCTACTACCCCACTTCATCCACCCCCGCTCTACGAGCGGTCCTCAACTTGCTGATGGGCACTTCAGCAAGATTGACATCTGGCCTCTTTTGGTCGAAAGCCAGCCTTCAGGTGCTTTTCTTTCGCACCTTAGTAAGGAAACGCCCTGTATAGAAATAGCCTAATTTGTCGGTGTCAGGTATGAAAACCTTCTAAAAAAATCTGAAATTCATAAATCTAGCAGACTTCTGTGATATCAGTTGAAATAAACTTCAGATTCAACTTTGCTGCGGTGAAGAAAACCATTGAAACACAATTTCATATCATTCCTGCAATTTATTAAATGTGGTGTACCTCAAGGTACTGTTCTTGGTCCTGTTCTTTTCAACCTTTATGTCAACGATGTGTTTGAAATGAACAGTGCAGGAAGAGTAATTGGATACGCCGATGATACTACAATATTCTATGAGGCGAATACTTGGGACGAATTGAAAAACATGGTTGAAATAGATTTTATTCTCATAAATGACTGTTAACTGTCAATCCGGAAAAAACTAAACTGATCACCTTCAGTTGCAATAAATCCGGAGCTTCACCATTTCATCAAATTGTAGTAAACTTTCCTGAGAAAACATAATATATGGAATCTGTAAGAAGCATTAAATATCTAGGCGTGTATATCGATAACTTGGGGAGGAACTCCCATATCAACTTTGTTATTAAAAAACTGCGTAAATTTATTTATCAATTCAAAACTCTTAAAAAATGTTTGCCCATCACCGAATTGAAAAAACTGTACTGTTCTCTTGTTGAGAATCATTTGAGATACGTTATTACGGTTTGGCGAAACGCATCTAGGATATACTTGAATCCTTTGGAAATAATCCAAAAAAGATTCATTTGGCTAATTCTCAATAAACCCCTCAGATTCTCTTCCAATAGCCTGTATAAAGAGTCAATTTTTTTTATAATGGACAGCTATATTTCCTGTGTGTAAACGTCAGATTTCATTTCTGTAACTCAGAAACAGCTAAGCCAGAACACGAATATAATACATGAGATCGAAATGTACTCACCTACCCATACATACTAAAGGAATCAATTTATCAACGAGCCTTTTTATGTGTTTCGTTAAAATTTTGTAAATTGGGTACTTGAAACAATGAAATAAATTGATAATAATCATCTGTTGAAAAAAAGCTGGGGGTATATACTCGAACGTGGAAGATATTTTCTACAAATGCTAAACTAAGACTTCGAATACTTACCAGGACTTGATCTTTAACGACTGAGCTTAACGCATCTTTCGCAGATGAAATTCTCCTTACTCATTGCATTTTTTTTATCATATTACCATATTGAAATTTTATTATAATGTTTATATATCTACCAGCTATTTTATTGGTTGAAAATTTTTATAGATCTAAGTAAAATCAATTTCATGTATGTTTTATTGCTATAACGAAACAAGTACTTGGGTACTTATCGTTTGTCTACTGTCTTATTCATTCAATAATTATTTTAAAATTTGAATTGAAGGGGTTATATTTTTAGGAGTGTATAATTTTTGGGAAAGAAAGTTTTTGGCTTTCTACTACTCCATCTTGATACAAAAAAAGGGGGATGAGGAAATCTTCGAAAGAAAGGAAGGAAGTAATCAATTTGAAAATAAGTAACTCTGTACATGGATGTCATGCAAAGAAGTAACTTTTAGACACAAACTGAAAGAAAGTTCTCCTGAAACAGCTACTTACACGTTTATTCAAATGAGTTCGTACACTTCCTCTTCTTTTCTTATGTTGATATTAATTGATTTATTCTCAAACACAGGTACACATTTTTAACATCAATCAACATCAGATAAACTCAGATACTTAATATTCAGGTACTTAAACAAGTGTTTCTTGAATACTAACTAATGATGAATACTACTGAAGTTTAATCCCAACACCAAACCATTATTTTGTACACCTCGTTCTTATATAACGAAACTGCAGTAACGTTAGTTACAAATAAAAGTGTGTAAAAACATAGAAAGTTTAATTTATCTTTTCTTCCGTGTTAGGAATCACACGTTAAAAGGTAAGACCTTGTTAATCCTTAGCTCCCACAAGTTTCGACTTCTGAGGGTTGTCGTTCGTAGGGGTGCGACAGCTGGTTAACGGAAAACAGATTTTAAACAGATTTTTTTACATTATGATTTCCTACCACGTAGTAACGCTACATCCATCAATTGATTGATTAATTAATCATCATCTTCATCTTCATCACGAACGAGTCTCTGTGATCAGCTGTGATGGCGTCATGGCAATACAATTCAGAGTGGGGACGGAGTGAGAGAGTAATAGATAGAGAAAAAGTGAATAGAGAATAGAGGAATAAAAACTCGGAGAGGGAAATACAGGTATCACATAGCTGCACGCATTAAACTTTATCGATGAATTTCTTGCGGTAATCGTCAGATTATATATTTTTCGTTATTCTTGAATTATTTCCTTCAAAAAGAAAAAAAAATTAGCTACGCTCGAGAATATCGAAATGACGTTATTTGCTGCCCTTCCCTTTCTTTACGTCACTCGCAAATTGTCAGAATACTGGAATATACACTTTTTAGCAGGTAATTAACCCACTCTACCTTAATCTGACGCGCTTGAGAATTTCTGATGATCATTTTTTTTAATAATCTGATCCTTTATCCCTCATAGGCGACCTTATATATGGGGCTCATATTTGGTGGAGGTACTTAACCGGGTACAAGGTATCCCCCTGTATATTAATCTGCCACGCTTTAGTAAATCCCGAAATCCCTGCTTGGGCTCCCCTATTATAATATACATTTGAAAGTAACTAGTTTTGTTACGTTTAGGTTGAAGCATAAGGAGTTCGCGTTACACCAGGCTTGAATTTTTTGAATATCTATTTTTATCATACTTGATAGCTGAATAATTTCTCAATAGTAGAGTGGCGTCCAGAGTTATATCGACAAAAATAACAATTTTTAATTTTCATTCAATTAACTAATAATAAAAAGGGTGTTATATAATGCGTCGATAAATTGGTCACAAAATTTGAAATCTCCGTTATCTTAACAATTATAGAAAAAAGTGCCTATGATGAATTTTAGGCACTACTAAAATCCATGTGTCATTACGTGGTGACACCATAATGTTATATTTTTTCTTATGGAACGTCCTATATTCAATTGCATTCATAGAATATACATATGAAATAATGAAATACAATGTGGAAATGAAGTAACATTAAAAACGATACAGTTGACTCGCGATAGTCCGAAACTAGGGGACCGCAGGGGTGTCGGATTACCAAAGATTGGGTCAATTCAATTGAATTTGCATTGTTTGGATTGGAAATCTAGTTAACGATTAATTTTTATGTAATATTTGATTAAAAAAGATTCAAAATATGTAATCAAATCAGGCTTTAGTTTTTATAAAAGAAAATAAATTTATTTGATATTAAAATCATAACACAACATAAATCGGTTTTACAGGTTAAGCTAAGACCGACTAGACTAGACCGATGACTCATACGCCACAGCGTCGGACTATCACGACTCAACTGTACAAATAATGATGAATCAAAAAAATGTATGCTTATTATAATCACTAAACTACATTTCAAAAATTTTAATTTTTTTCTTCAGAAGATGAAGGAAAGTCACTGTCGTCGCTTGAATCATCAGAGGAATATCGTCAGAAAAGAGGAGGAAAAACGAATAAAATATCGAGATTTTCTCTTCGAACTCCGCAAACCCTATCCAGATCACTCTGTCAAGATGGTTGTTCTGATTATTGGGGTCCTCGGTGGAATAATGTCCTCTCTACTCTCGAATCTTGAAATCATACCGGTTTGCCGCACTAAGGCAGAAAGCTTAGCCGCACAGATTCAAAAGGCTGTAATTCTTGGCTCTCTGCGCTTGCTCAGGACACATGATTCTCGGACCCTATGATCACTTTTCTCACGGTGTGGGGAGTGGTCATTGGTTGATAATGATGGCGCACCCTCACGAATGTATCGGGGCTTCGGGGGATAGGGCCTGACCAGCGCAAACAACGGTGAAAAAAAATAATAGCTTTATTGTCCAACAGTTACCCATGTACAGGACAATATCTCCTAACGTTATTAAGACAGGATGAACATCTTCAAAAGCATCGATCTGAACTCCTTCTTTTAAATATTCATCACACCGTTTCTTCCAATAGTCAGAGTTGATTTTACGAAATTCAGCCTCTACTAATTTTTTCACATCTTCTAGTTAGAATGTGACATTTTCTTGCCTGGCCTTGCCCTGACTGTTGCCAGAAATGACAATACGAAAGAATAATAATGGTAATTGCTTTTATTGACAAATACGTCTCAAGTGGACGGATTCCTTTAACATAGAATGATTTTACGATTCTGCGCTGACTCATTTTAGTTGGCGTCGACTATATTCAATTTTAATTTTGAAATAGGTGTTTTCTACCCACATACATAGTTTCTTTAGTTTTACAGGCCAATTGGATTTATGTTTTTGAGCAATAGTTCTAATTTTGCGATTACTCTTCAAATTATATAGAGTTCAAATCAGTTAAGAGGTTCATGAAATGTCCAGGGTAATTTAAATATTTTGGCTTTCTACTTCTCCACCATTATACAAAACATATGGGCATGTTTTGAAGAGCAGGAGGAAGCAATCAATTTCAAGAATGTCACTTATGAAGCTGTGTAGATCATGCAAAGGAGTAACTTTCAGACAATGCCTCCCGAAACAAATACTTTCATTAAACGAAATAAAAGTACTTTCGAAACAAATACTTGTATATCAACACTGAATTGAACAAATGATAGTTAACTAGTTTAGTGATCCAATGATTTTTCTCAACAAAGAATGTTTTGATAACGGTATCAATTTTTTTCTCAAAGAATCAATTGTTTTCTTGCTAACGTTTTGAATTTCAATAAATTTTTCTTCAGGGCTCTGTAACAATGAATTTTCATAAACGTATCTCCCACAAAACTTATACGATTTTTGTCGTTTCAATTCTACAAGAAATAATGAGTTCCTAATTAAATTACTCACCGAAAAGTAGTTTCTTCATATTGATGATTCTACTATTTTGAAAACCATCAGACATATGTATGTAATATGTCGGATGGTTATCAAATCACAGACATAGGGAAGGCTCATACATTTTCATAATTTTTTCAAGTTGTAACCATCATAATACCTTTTATTTGTTTTTACCGACCTTTTTTGAGTATTTGTTAACTTCCACAATCTGAAAAATATAAAAATTATAATGGAGAACTTTATACAAGTGTAAAAGGGCAAACTTTTTAGTTTACCCCGATAAGTTACTGCGTAAAAATCAAAGTATTTTTCACAAAGAAAAATCTTCTATTTATCGGTAATTTGTCGTATTTAATAATTTTGCCTATCAAAAAAATTGTTAAGAAATAATACTCATTTTTAAAAATGTGGAACGCTTCATGATTATACTTTGATACTTTGATTTTTACGCAGTAACTTATCGGGGTAAACTAAAAAGTTTGCCCTTTTACACTTGTATAAAGTTCTCCATTATAATTTTTATATTTTTCAGATTGTGGAAGGTAACAAATACCTAAAAAAGGTCGATAAAAAACTGATTTTTTCCTCCACAAAAAATGACTTTTGTTGAATACCTTTTATTTGTTTTAACAGGTTGGTTACTGAATATTTTTTGAATGTGCTGCTTCATAAGCTCAAGTAACTTCATCAATCGCATTTTTTTGTATAATGATGGAGAAGTAGAAAGCCAAAACCTTTCTTCCGTCAAATTGATCTCTCTTTACAATATACATTTCAAGTTAAACAAGATTCCTATGGCTGGGATTTGATCAACTCATGTCATCGATGACATGAGTAGATTAAGTCATTGTTACATAAAGTGGTAATTTTACGAATGAATTAAATGTTTTTTCTCATATTTTTCATATTCAGTTGAGTTGGGTTAGGTCAAAAGTGAGTGGGCCTACTCCAACCCGCAAGGGTTTATTGTGGCTCACACCTATTCACACTCAACAAAATAAACCCAGCTTCTTGACGAAGCCGATTAGTTTATATGGTGAGTGAACTTTAATGTCAGATGGTAGAGCTGTGGTACTACGAACTACCTTCCGATAGTCATTGTCTCTGCATATGATGATCAAGACCACAGTGACCTGAAAGGTCACTGTTAGATATAGTCCAACAACTGTTTGATTTCAAGCTTCGAAGGGTGAATGAACGCCTTGGAGTGAGCCAATCCTGGAAGATTCTGCCAGAAGTCCAAACATCTTCTTGCGGCCCAGGTGTTCAATTTTTGTTTGGCAAAACCTAACACAATGCCAATGACAGGTTCTGGTCCGATGAAGTTGCTTGCAGCACCCTCCTTTGCAAGGGAGTCACCAGCCTCATTGTCTTCCAGGCCAGTATGGCCAGGAATCCAGACCAGAGACTATTTGTTGTGTATTCCTATTGAGGAGAGTCGTTTTTGGCAATTTGCTACCAACTTACACGTTGCTGAAGAGCTGATGAGACAAGAGTTACGGTGAAACATCGGATGACTACCAGTGAAGATGACAGTGTTCCATGTATACTATAATTCCAAAATAGAAGGCACTAAATCATCGGAATTGTCTGACGTTTTTGCCTTAATCTGGCTCTTGCATTGGCGTACGGAAATTATACTGAACAGATGAGGAAAAATGATTTAAAATATTTAGAACCACAACTTTCACAGCAATTTCGTTTAAATGCAGTAATGTTTTTTAGAATTCAGTGCCTACTTTTATGAAATTGTAATATAAGTGAAATTTTACCTCTTTTATTTACTATATTATGTAGCAATCCTACTTCAGATTCGTTTCCATAAGGCATGTTTAAAATACAAACTAAATAGAAAAAAAAATTTTTTGTATAATTCAGTGTTTCGAAAGTATTTTCAATGTTTATATGAAAGTATCTGTTTGGAAACGGCTTTTTTGTTAGTGTGTGTCTGGAAGTTACTTCTTTGCATGATCTAGCTACACATTTTATATAAAGTTACTTTTTGAAATTGATTGATTCCTTGCTTTCTTTGGAAGATTTCCATATTTTTTTTGTATAAAGATGGAAAAGTAGAAAGTCAAAACCATTCTTTCCCAAAAATTGATCTATTCTTGTTTCAATTTTATTAAAGTAAGTTACACGCTTTCATTAGCTTCACCTGTATATATGTATGTTTGTTTGTTTGTAAGTCTCCTTTCCATTTCATATTTATTCCCGTTTGAATGCTCGGGATCTTTATTTGATGGAATTATCGACATTATTGCTTAATCTATTCGCGGGCAGATGGCGCTGTACGTAACCTCCTGGATATAATTCGAAGTCACTTTACATGTATTTCTTCATTTGAAGAATTTTTTTTTATTAACACGCGCGCATGCTGCTTTATTTGTAACCCTCCTTTGCGCGCCTGCTGCCTTGGGCTTGGTAGCTGATTATCAGGCTTCCTCTCCGGAATCGGAAAATATCAATGGTCATTTTTCTAAACAGTATACGGCTGACTGATCCCAAAGTTTGGATAAAATAAATGTAGTTTAAAAACACTAAAAAACACGCTTCTAAAACATACCAAACTAAAAAATGTAAAATAAATATGGTTTGAAAAACTGAAAAACACGCTTCCAAAGAACATCGAACTAAAAATTGATTTTTTTTTAAGTAGTCTTGAAACAATAACAAACGAAAAATACTAGTATTTCTGTGAAAAAAGCGTGGGCGCTTTGTGCCTTATTTTTTGAATATCAAGCGCCCGTCGCTTATTTCACAATGATACTAGTATTATTCGTTCGTTATTATTTTTGGCTTATTTAAAAAAATATATATTTTTAACTGTTTAGTTCGATGTTCTTTAAAAGAGTGTTTTTTAGTTTTTTAAACTACTTCTTTTTTTAGTCTTTTTAAACTATATTTATAATATGATGAGGATTACTACTGAATTGCTTTTCAATTGCCAAAAAATATTTGACCATCATTTCAACAACACCTCAACGATGGAGATATATCATCGTCGATTTTTTTGTAGATTCACAAAAGTAAAAATATTTAGTGATTTTGCTCCATTTCACTTAGATTAGGCAGTATTTTAAGTAAAAGCTGACATAATAGCACTTCCTCCCCGTAGTCTAGTTCACATGTTCTTTTTTTTGTAACATTTTTCAGCCCTGTCCAAAAATTACTACCAAGGTGTCATTTGATTCGTATTTTTGCCTAAAAAAATTTAAGGGAAGGTCCAAAACGCGCCGATAAAAATTACAAAAGTTATAAACAATTAGGTGAAAAAAAATTGGGCTTTAGTTTTTTCTTAATATCTCGGAAAATTTTCAAAATTTTGGAAATTTGAAAAAAGATTTGAAAAGATCAATGAATTTGCTTAAAAAAAAGTCCCGACTCCCGAAACTGTTCCTCGATTATTTATAATTTTTACAGAGCCCTGAAAATAGAGCCAAAAGCGGGTAGTCTGGCTTCGCCTTTTGTCACTCTGACATAAAAACAAAAATAAATTATTTAAACATATTGAATGTAAATATTAAGGAATGAAAAAATTCACGTAATGTTGGGATACATCAATAAACAATAATCCGCAGTCAAAAATTTTTTATCCCAATTTTAACGTTAATTATAAATTTGTTAATTGATAACTTTTTCTGAATTGAAAGTTAATATAAAACTCCCTATAATTATTAAACTAAAACCCTGGCATTTTTTTCCTTTGGTGAAGTTATCCTTAATTGGCAAAAAAATAGATTACCGTTGCCAAAATGAAAAATTGTTATTTTCTATTTTTTTATCAACAATTGAAAATTATAATTTTATAAAAAATACATTACAAAATTTTTTTTTTCATTTCTGTTGTTTCAATGTCTCATGGCTAAAAACTATATAATTGATAATATATTCTTTTAATTTTTCACAGCTATCGTTAATAAATTTATTATAAACAAATACATTGTTTATAAGCAATTCGAAATTTTTTTTTGCATAATGTTAATTGAAAAAAATCATGATTTGTAAAAAATGGTTTCCTAAAAAAATTTCTTTGTTGCTAAAAAATGCGTTTGTTAATTAACAATCGTTTTTTGCAACTAAATAATAAAATTAAGGGACTGTTTTTTTTAAATCATAAATTCTATTGTTCTTCAAGGATTTGAAAAAACTTTTTGTTTATTCTTTTTTAATTGTTTATTTAAAAAAAAATGTTATGAACATTTTTTTTTTCAATACTCTGTTCTATAATAAAAGTACCTATGTGTGTTTTTTTTTAATATCACAATATTGAAAGTTTTATGAAAAATAGAATAAATAAGAAAAAAACACATAGTTACTTTCATTAAAGAACAAAGAATTGAAAAAAAAAATTAAAAAAATAATTTGTTTATACATTTTTTTTTAAATGAACAATTAAAATAAGAATGAAAAAAAGTTTTTTCAAACCTTAAAGAACAATAGAATTTATGATTAAAAAAAAACGTTTTCCTAATTTTAATATTCAGTTGCAAAAAAACGATTGTTGATTAACAAACGCATTTTTTAGCGCCAAAGAAATTTTTTTAAGAAACCAGTTTTCTTCTAAAAATCATGATTTTTTTCTATTAACATAATGCAAAAAAAAATTTTTCGAATTGCTTATAAACAATGTATTTGTTTATAATAAATTCATCAACAATAGCTGTAAAATATAAAAAAATATTGATTAATTTTTAGCCATGAGACATTGGAATAATAAAATATTAGAAAAACAAATTTTTGTAATGTATTTTTTATGAAATTATAATTTTCAATTGTTAATAAAAAAATAGAAAATAACAATTTTTTTCATTTTGGCAATAATCTATTTTTTTGCCTATTAAGGATAACTTCACCAAAGGAAAAAACACCAGGGTTTCAGTTTAATAATTATAGGGATTTATATATTAACTTTCAATTCAGAAAAAGTTATTGATTAACAAATTTATAATTAACGTTAAAATTGGGATAAAAATTTTTTGACTACGGATTACATGAATTTTTCATTTCTCAATATTTACATTTAATATGTTTAAATAATTTTTTTTGTTTTTATGTCAGAGTGACGAAAGGCGCGCGGAAGCCAGACTACCCGCTTTTGGCTCTATTTTCAGGGCTCTGTAAAAATTATAAATAATCAAGATACAGTTTCGAGAGTCGGTACTTTTTTACGCAAATTCATTGATCTTTTCAAATCTTTTTTCAAATTTCCAAAATTGTGAAAATTTTTCGAGATATTGAAAAAAAACTAAAGCCCCATTTTTTTTCACTTAATTGTTTATAACTTTCGTAATTTTTATCGGCGCGTTCTTGGACCTTTCCTTAAACTTTCTAGGCAAAAATACGAATCGAATGACACCTTGGTCGTAATTTTTGGGCAGGGCTGAAAAATGTCACCAAAAAGAGCTAAATCGAGTACATGTGACCAGACTACCGATTGCTCACAGATTATATCGTCATATTTCTACCAATTCACACAAAAATCCATAAATTATACACCTAAACGTCACTCTTTGTAAATATTTTTGCTCTCTAAATTTTTTAAATTAGATCACTCTAAAAATGTTGGAAATGTATCACAAGTGTTCTTGTTTTTTATTTTGATGGAGAATGTCATCTTCGTAGTGATTAAAAAGACATAAAAATGCGGTTTTGTCAGTGTTCTGATTTTATATCTTCCGAAACATACGAATGTTCACGCACAATAAAGCAAGCGGTAAATAAAATAATTGATAATGGAAATCCGGTAGGGAATCCTGTGGTAGCCATATGTTCAATATATAGATACGAAATAAATTATAATGATATGATGATGTTAGAGAGTTCCTAAGTTTAGTGTTTACGAATTCCGATAAATTACTGATGTTTACTAAACTTGTACTGAGCTTATTCTTTGAATAGAAAATTCTTATTTACGTGCTTGTGATCATACTAGTGAGGTTTAATACAAGTGTGCGAATTGCAATTTCGAATTCATTAAAGAATATTGCAGTAATAAATAAACAAGAGACTCATGGCAAAGCAAAAAAGAAGTTCAAGCGGGTTTTGCCTTGACGCAGTTTCCGTTTTTATATTAACGACAACTCTCGACGTCGATGTTCATGAGCTGAGGATCAAAGAGGCCTCACCGTTCAACGTGCGATTTTTAGCACGGTTACGACGATATGCATTGAACATCCATAACCGAGATGGAATCTCGGGTCTTGCTGACCAGCCAAATATCCTCCAACCACCGTTTTTTCATAATTAAATGAACAATTGTATAGAATAAAGAGTACATTCAGATGAACAAAAATACACAAAATGAAATGAAAAAAAAAAATAAAGAAAGACGACTTAATAATAGTAAACCCCTTTTATTGTCATTCTAGAACAGTACATAATTGGGTCATTCATAGACTGTTGGCAAAGTCTAGCTCAAAGCTATTCTACTCAACCAAAAGAGGGACACAGCGCAAGAAAAGAATATATATATATATATATATATATATATATATATATATATATATATATATATATATATATATGGGTGCATACATAGCTATAAAATCATGATAAATTGAAATGGAGTATGAGCTATGAATGAAGTAGTTGAAGTAATTAATATGCCTGGTCGTATAAATATGGTTACTGCTTACCAAGTAAAAAATGCTGTAATTTATATTTGAACTTATTTATATTGAATAATTTGAATTCATCAGGCAGAGTATTATACATTTGGATGGCATTGAAGACAAAACACCTTTGGAAAAATGCAGTTTTGTGCTGAGGCATGGTCAAGGTAGATTCGTGTCTGATATTTTGTGAATGTATTTTGAATCGAGGAATGAATTTATTGATCAATGCAGGCGGGTTAGGATCATTTAAAAGTTTGTGAGTAAAGGTACCCATGTGAAGCTGCCTTCTATTGTACATATTGAGCCAGTTGCATTCTACGATTTTATGTGAAATATGTTCATATTTTCTAATACCATAAATCAGTCTTGCGCAGCTATTTTGCACTTTTTGTGTTCTATCCTTATCAACTTTTGTTAGACATGGTCCATAAAGAAAATCACAATAGTTAAAGTGACTCAGGACAAGTGATTCACACAACGTTCGCTTCATTTTGAAGCTAAGAATATGACGATTATGGTAAATAAGTTTCAGGGATGCGAAAGATTTTCCAATAAGATTTTTAATGTGCTGAAAGAAACGGTTGACTGTATCTAATACTAAACCAAGATTTCTGGCTGAGTCACAGATTTCCAGTGGAGTATTATCAATTTGAAGATTAAAACTATTCTTCAAGACGTTCATATTATTTTTACTACCGAAATATAATACTTTGGATTAAGTTTCAAGTTGTGTTCTTCTGATAATGTCTTGATTTCATTCAATTCATTGTTCATGATTTTTTCTGCAGTCTCGAAATTTTCAGTATGAAAACTGAGATATAGCTGTGTATCATCTGCAAAAGCTTGAACTTTACAAAGTTCTATTCTATTTAAAATATCTGCAGTATATAATGAAAAGTAATGGGCCCAGTATAGACCCCTGCGGGACACCTGAAAGAATATCAAGTTTGGATGAGTACGAATCATTGACTAATATTCTCTGAGAACGTCTGATAAAATAATTCCACATTAAAAACGCTGATTTATTGTCAAAGCCATAATATCTCAATTTAGCACAAAGTAGTTCATGACTAATGGTATCGAAAGCTTTGGAAAAATCAAGTAACACCAAAACACTACTTAAACCTTGATCATAGGCTGTTAAAATATCAGTCGTTACAGTTGCTAAAGATGTTTCAGTATTTATTTCAGGTCTAAAACCACATTGACAATCAGGAAGTAAATTTTTTGAGATGAAATATTCATACACTTGAGTATAAAGAAATTTTTCGAGAATTTTAGATAAAGCTGGAAGCAAGCTTATAATTCGCAAATCTGCAAAATCTTTAGGGTTATTTTTTTTGGAATAGGTATGCCAACAGAGCACTTCCATATTACAGGAAAATATGATTTTTCAATACAGCAATTTATTATATGGGCAATTAATTTATCTATGAAAGGACCGCAATATTTCAGCATTTCCGCGTTTATACTATCTGTTCCAAAAGCTTTAGTCCGAATATTATGCAATATATTGTTGACCTCTTCAATGGTGATCAACCTAGGTACGAATGAAAAATTTGAATTAGAAAATCGAAATTGTTGGTACTGAATGGAAGGTAAAATTGTTTATGAATCCAAAAATAATATATTTTCGATAAATGAAATGTAAATACTATGAAAAATTAAATATATGGAGAAAATATTCATACAGAATTACTCGACTTCCATATTCCTTAAAATCCGTCATTTTTTCTTGAATGTTTATTCGAATGCAGGACAAATGCCGGCGATGCCTCTAATTTACATATGCAGGTAAATGCAAAGTTGGGCATTTGCGGTGGTTATCAGTACCTCGGCAATATATTCATCACGAACTAACCTGAACTATAACCTAACCTACCATGAGAAGTTGAAAGAAATATTTTTCATTCGAAACTAACCCAAAGTTTAGGTAAACCTAGCATACGAAGTTGCTGCTTATGTCCCAATTCGTATTTACCTACTTACAACAACGACGACGACAAAATATGTTAATAAGGGGTATTGCAAATGTACGACGGTCGCATTTGTCCTGACACCGTTTATTCTTATAGTTTCAATACATTCACTTGAATAGTGAACCGTATTTGTTGATAAACTTGGCGATAGTGTAATATAACACCCCGTATTTAGTGGGGTAATTTGACGCAGGAGTAGATTCCCTTCAAAACTATATCTATCTTTTCTGCTTTTTATACAAGAGGCGTTTTTATATTTTACTTGTGAGTAATTTTTTTATCTTTAAAATGAAACACGCTGTATTGTAATGAAAATTCTAAAAAGCGTTTTAAACACCTTTTTATTAAAGAATGCGTAGAATTGCTAGAAGCACAAGTTTAAATTTAAAAAAATAAGGTGTATCTAAAGTAAAATGCAGGCAAATGTAAAAACTAAAATTCATTGCCATTTCAGAAATATTAAAAAGCATTCTTCAAAATAAGAACATGCATGTGTCTTAATTATTGAGGCAAAGTATGTTAAATTCGCTTGTTTCTTAGCAAATATATTGGACTTCATAGTGGAATAAATACCAAAATTACAAAATGGGGTCAATAAAAACATACATAACTTTCACTATCACAGTGACGAAAAACATAATATTTCTAGAACTCGTGATCACTTGCACAGATGGTCTGTTAATGTGTGGGGTGGAATAATTGGAACGCAAGTAGTAGGTCCTTATTTTTTTGATGGTCATTTAAACGGCGTCATGTTTCTCGGATTCATTAGGGATAATTTGCCTATTCTGTTGGAAAGTATTCCTATTAATATTCGTCAATGGACGTGGATGCAGCTGAATGGTGCTCCTGCACACTTTGATACACGTGTTAGAAATGAGTTAGATCGGCAATATCCAAATAGATGGATAGGACGAGGAGGTCCACAGAACTGGCCAGCCAGGTCTCCGAATCTACAAGTCCCGACTATTTTTTATGGGGATATATCAAAAGTATCAGTCACGATACACCGCCAACGACACCTCAGGATATGAAAGTACGAATAAGAAGAGCGTTTCGTTCCATATCGCAAAATATGTTATCCAGAGTTCGGCATTCATTTCAAGAAAGAGTTCGCCTATGCATCAAGGATAATGGACATTTTTGAACATTTTGAACATTTATTAAAGTAAACTATTCGATAAAATGACTTCAAAAATGCATTTTTACTTTTTATTACAATACAGGGTGTTCCATTTTTAAGATGACAAAATTACTTATAAGTAAAATATAAAAACGTCTCTTGTGTAAAAACCAGGAGAGATAGGTAGAGTGAATCCTGATATAGTTTTGAAGGAAATTTACTTTTGCGTCAAATTACGCCACCAAAAACCGGGTGTTCTATTCAATTTTGAGAAGTTATTTAATTAAATGTGTTTCCAAATTTTGAGGCAATTTTTTTCGCCACTCGGAATAATATTGCATTAAAAATTTCATGTGGTAGTTAACTTTAACCTTTGAGCTGAGCAGTACATTTAATCACTAGCAGCTCGTTACACGTTACAGGCTGAAACAATTTTTAAATTATGGTCTGTACTTTTAAATTTGTCGAAATTTCTCAGAAACAGTCAGTTTTAAGAATAGGAAATATAATAGTAACTCACCTTTATTTTGTCTATAGTATCTAAATATATAAAAAAATATAGGATGTTTCATAAGAAAAAATATAACTTTGATATGTAACTTTTTTGGGAGTCACCCTGAACATTTCTAAATAATTTTGAAATATACAGCACGGTTAATATAACTGTGCTGAAAGTTTTTCCCTAACTCCCTTCATTTCTCGTAGAAATGCCGAGGCGAATGTGGTGTGCCATCCTGTATAGGGCTTTTCACGGTGACTGTTGATTAGACGTTACTGGCGAACCAGGCAAAGGATCAACCTGAAAATTTAACAGTATTTATAAATTATTATGATCCACACTCCTAAAATAATTTAGAACGATAAGGCGTTGCCGCTTCAACTACGAAATAACGACTACTTTGATTTTTCGAATGGAAAACCCTGTATCATATTATGATTTCTTATCACTCTGTTAATAACTTTGTACTATTTCCCTATACATATATGTTATCGTTTAGAAGATATGAATTAATTAAGATTTTTTTACCAAACATATACATTTATTTTTCTTATTGATTCGGCCGTTACTTGATGAAGATCCATAGTAATTTCACAAACTACACCTAAACGATTTGATCTCCACAAACTTTATTGAAAAAATATATCACAACATGTTTCGCTGAACATTTGCTTTTTCAAGTGATTAATAATCACTTCGTATTAATCACCTGAAAAAGCTAATGTTTAGCGTGTTGTGATATATTTTTTCAATAAAGTTTGTGGAGATCAAATCGTTTAGGTGTAGTTTGTGAAATATACTTTTATAAAAACTGATAATTTTCTGATTGATTCGGCAACATAAAGATCCATAGTAATTAATGAACTACAACTCACGATTTGATCTCCACAAACTTTATTTGAAAAAAAATATCACGACATGTTTCGCTAACACAGTAGCTTCATCAACAGTGATTTGAATACTACAAGTTGCTTCTTACGGTCACTCATAAAACTATACAGAGTTATTCAATTAGACCAGTGGTTTCTTTTGTCACTGCACCGTCAGTGAAATTATCAGAAAGGTTAATCAGTATCATCCTGAGCCATTGTTACTACGGAATTCATATGACTTGATCACTAAAATAGAGAACATAACTCTACCAGAAAACGCAAAATTCCTATCCTTTGATGTGCAGAATCTATTTTCCAGCATACCTCCTGATGATGCTATTACTTTAGTAATAGAATTATTAGACAAAAATAGAGTGAACACAGTTATAAAACAAGAAATCATTGACCTTATGTCGGTATGTCTCAAACAAAATTGATTTCAATTTAACAAACAATATTTATTCCTCTTCAAAAGGTTCAATTCTGGGAAATCCATTAAGCCCCTTACTTGCGGAACATTTCATGGATAATCTAGAGAAGTCAATCTTTAAACATCCTTTGATTGAGAATTTTTTGTATTGGAATAGATATGTGGATGACGTTTTGGTATGTTTTACAGGTACTAAGAAACAATTAGATACTTTTCATAGGGATATAAACAAAATTCATGAAAACATTAAATTCACTATTGAAGTAGAAGCAGCAACTAAATTAATTTCTTGGACTTAACAATTAGTAGAATGAACAACAAACATAATTTTGCAATTTATCACAAACCGTCCTATATAGATGTTATTATACATTACGATGCTACCCATGCATATCAACACAAAGTAGCAGCTTATAATAGCATGATTCACAGATTAGTCAATGTCCCTCTTTCAATATATAATTTTAATAAAGAACTTAATATCATCAAGCAAATTGCAGTAAATTAAAAACAAAATACTTTCCAAAAAAGTCTACGCAAAAGCGATTTGAGACGTTTTTCCTCTTGATAAGTTAGATAATCAAAATCAAAATTATAGAGCTTTAACGTATTTTGGACAAACAACGGGTAAAGTAGCTTCATTTTTGAGGAAAGGAGATATTAAAATTGCATATAGAACAAGTGATACGTTACGAAAGTTATTCAAAAATAATAAAGACAAAACATCCAACTTCGAGAAATCAGGAGGATACAAATTAAAATATGGAACGTGTCCTAAGGTATATATTGGTCAAACTGGCAGAACATTTAGGAATCGAATCCAGGAATATCATAAGGGCTATGTGAATAAGAAAACAAGTTCAACATATTCAAATCATCTTTTAGAAGAAAATCATATATTTAACGTAGACTTCGAAATTTGACACATAGAAAATGAAGGTCTGAAATTGAATTATCTTGAAACAATAGAATTCAATAAACTTAAAAATTCCAACATTCTAATGAATGACCAACTGGATTTGAATAGATCACCATTATTGAACTTGTTTTCTTAAAAAAACCGAGGAAATATTATTATTGATGTAGAAACGAGGTAAATATGCTTCAGGTAATCTTAATCGAAGAGGTACCTCAGATATATGAGAATTGTAGGGGTTTAGGTAATTTGATGGAAGTTGTCCCAATTCTAGTTACTTGTGATATATAAATATAAATGTAAGAAGCAACTTGTAGTATTCAAATCACTGTTGAAGAAGCCATTGTGTTAGCGAAACATGTCGTGATATATTTTTCAAATAAAATTTGTGGAGATCAAATCGTGAGTTGCAATTCATGAATTTAACGCTGATAATCTCAAACACTCTGGTACTGAGACGATTATATTCAAAATGGAATGGAGTAATATCATGAAGATCTTCACGACAAGTGATATTTCAATTTGCTTCATACAGGGCCTTTAAAAAATACAGATAATTGGATCACATGATGAAAATTTGTGGAAGTCATTTTTTTACAAATGGAACACCCTGTATATTCCTACATTTTTGAGCTCTACATCTAAATTTAGATTACCTTCGTTCAGATAATCCTATTTCGCTTTTTGAACCGTTTTGGAGATGAACTGTTTCAATCAGAGACTGACATGGTATTCATCATTCATTTTTGAAATTTAACAGATTTTGTTCGATGTTCCTTCATCATTCAAAGGTAATATAATGAAAAATAATTATTGAAATACTCTTCAATCAATAAATAGAACTTCTCTTCAAACAATATACAAACAATACAGAGCTTTTCATGATGAGCGTTAATTAGCCGTTTCTAACAAACTATTTAACGGATCAACCTGAAAATTCCACAGTATGCATAAATCAATATGACTTACACGCCTGAAATATTTCAGATGAAGCGGCGTTGTCGCTTCTACTATAAAGTAGCGGCTTCTTTGAGTTTTCAAATAGAACACCCCGTATATATCATTTTATGATTCATTATCACTTTGTCAACAAATTCATATACTATTTCCCTATACCTATCTGTTACCGTTTAGAAGATATAAATTAAATCCGATATATTTTTTACCAAACATGAACTTTTATAAATGCTGATAATCTTGAACTCTCTTTCACTAAAACGATCAAATTTGAAATGGAGTGGAGTGAGTGAATAGTAATATTTCTTTTTGATCCAGTTTTTTAACTGTTTCAGATCAGTCAATTCGAAATTTGTATGTACCTACCTTAGAAAAAGTTACAATTTGTATACATTGAGGTATTGGTCTCTAACGTACAACAGTACACATTAATATTTTTTAATATTGTGCTTTGGAAAAATAAATAAACCAATTATTCAACGTCAGACTTTCGTTGGTGGTTTTGACTGATTGTGATAGCTACCAATTATAATAGAATAATGTCAAGATTAGGTTACAGTAATGAAGATTACTGGAATTTATTAATAATTTATGGTGAGTGCAATAGAATTGCAAGTAGAACATGCCGAGTATTTCATGAAAGATATCCACAACTTCCGAAGCCAAATAATAATGTGATAAATCGACTACTAAAAAACTGTAGGTTGAATGGAACCTTCCGTCCAAACATCATTCGTAAGAAGACTAAAGTGGATGATGATGACAATGGTATAACAGTTCTGGGATACTTTCATGCATTTCGAAATGCTTCTCTGCACGAGGCTGAAAGGGAGATAGGTATACCCTACGTGACAATTTGTCGAGTTCTTAATAAGCATAAATGTTCTAAGTTATAGAATAAGTTCTACTGTGTTCAACATTTGAAAGAGACTGATTTACCTCGTAGAGTGGAATTCTTTGAATGGTTACTTGTCAAGGCTCAAGAGGATGAACATTTCCTTGACAATATCATATGGACAGATGAGGCCAAGTTCACAAAAAATGGAGTTTTCAATAGACACAACAGTCATTATTGGGCGCCAGAAAATCCCCATGTTGTCCGCCAAATGGGTTTTCAAGAAAGATGGCAATTCAATGTATTTTGTGCCATAAAGAATGAGTCAATTTTTTATATCGAGTTTTATAATGATAATTTGAACGCATCAAAATATGAAGATTTACTGAGGAATGGAATTCAAATGATTTTAAATAATAGACCAAATGGATGGTGCTCCACCCCATAATTCTCATTCAGTCAGCGAAGCTTTAACCGAAATCTTCGAAGACAGATGGATTGGTAATAATGTACATTTTCGTTGGCCTCCTAGAACACCAGATGGCAATCCATTAGATTATTTCGTGTGGGGTTCCATTAAAAATATGGTTTACTCTACTCCAATAACAACAATGGAAGATATGAAATCGAGAGTTACAACTGCTTTCAATAGTTTGACTCCAGACATGATCAGAAGCGCTACACATGACAATCTTTTGAAGAGATTACATGTTTGTTTAAGTAGAGGTGGAGATGTGTTTGAACATATTCTGAAATACACTGACGATTGAATTAACTCATTAATTTATGGGTTTATTATTTTCAGTTCGTGTTTCAGCGTTAATAAAACTATTGTTTGAAGAGAAGTTTCATTCGATGGTTGAGGAGCATTTTAATAATTATCTTTTCATTGTATTATCTGTGACTAATTGAGAAACATCAAACGAAATCTGTTTTACAAAAATGAGTGATGAACAAGGAAACCATGTCAATTTCCGTTTGAAACAGTTTATCTCGAAAACGCTTCAAAATAAAAATCGTATTATCTGAACAAAGTTAATCTAAAAGTGCATGTAGAGCTCAAAAATGTTGAAATATACAGGGTGTTCGATTTGAAAAAAATGAGTTCCACTCATTTTTTCATGTGATCAAAGTATCTGCATTTTTTGAAGACCCTGTATGAGGCAAATGAAAATATGACTCGGAGTGAAGATCCTCATAGTATCACTCCACTCCATTTCAAATTTGATCGCTTTAGTGCAAGAGAGTGCAAGATTATCAGCATTTATAAAAGTTCATGTTTGGTAAAAAAAATATCGAAATTATTTTATATCTTCTAAACGGTAATAGATAGGTATAGGGAAATAGTATTTATGAATTTGTTGACAAAGTGATAATGAATCATAATATGATATTATATACGGGGTGTTCCATTTGAAAAATCAAAGAAGCCGCTACTTTATAGTAGAAGCGACAACGCCGTTTCGTCTGAAATATTTTAGGCGTGTAGGTCATATTGACTTATGCATACTGTGGAATTTTCAGGTTGATCCGTTAAATAGTTTGCCAGAAACGGCTAATTAACGCTCATCATGAAAAGCCCTGTATACTGACACACGATTGTCAGTATATTTAAGAATATGTTCAAACACATCTACACCTCTATTCAACTATCCTAACGTCACCTCAATTCACTCTCATACTGTGTGACAGAGATACGTGCATTTGTTTTGTTCGGAGGGCAAAAGTAAATTTTTGTGCATTTGTGTCGAGTCTCATAAGTATACCAGAATTCTCCGTAGGTATACATTATTTCATATATCTTTGATATGATATCTGTGGCTCATGATATCACTATCCGTTTTTATGAATGAAAATTGATTCAGACTTATTTTAGGGGGTTATGTTCTGAAATTTGTTTTGGGGCTGGTTATCTCAACTCGAAGGGGGCTGTTAGTCATATGTGACAACCAACACCATATATGCATGCTGTATTTTTTGTTGGCTTATTGAGCTTCTGTTACATGCAATTTTGTTTGTTTTAGAGAAAATCATAGAAATGTCATGGCATCCCATGAGAAATTCTGATCAACTAGCATCACACACAGTGATACTGCGTGCTGCGAGAGAAGTGATTTTGGGATTGTTTATTATCGCACTCTGACATGGTTTTGTGAAAAATTAACTTTCGAAGATATATCTTGTTGTTTACAAACAACACGGTGTTCTGTATCTGATGGTACTGTAGAGTAGGGAGGGTGAGTGTAAGCCCACACACTTAGGCCACATGTGACCCATTGTACATCCTCCTGAGGAGTTGTCCTCCTAGGTCATCGTCCATCCTGTCGTTTCCAGGAAGGTGCCACTGAGTACTAAAATTCTTAGAGAAATTCTTGAGAGAAAATCATAGAAATGTCATGGCATCATATGAGAAATTCTGATCAATTAGTATTACACACAGTGATACTGCGTGATGCAGGAGAAGTGATATTGGGGTTAATTATAATCACTCTTTGACATGGTTTTGTAAAAAAATAACTTCCGAAGATATAAGCAACACGATTTTGTCAACACCATCAACAAAAGTTGGTTATCAAAGGTATAGGCAAATCTTCAGCGACAAATAGAAGAAATAATTAGAAAAATACATACTTATGACCTCAAGTTTTCATTTCGGCGTTACATTTGCCAAGTTACATTTGCCATACCAGGCTACCAGGTTACATTTGCCATAATTGTTATTTCGAATATTCACCGAAGTTTAGACTGATCAAATATAATTTCGCTATGGGTATTTTCAGCATCGCGGCCTGATGGGGCATTAGTTTTGGTATTTAAGTGAACTGATAGAAGTTATTCGTTTGAAACAAATATATTTTTTCTTGCGAATGATACACTTTTTATCTTTTCTTAGATATAACTAATTAAGAATATTGAATTAGTTCATTTGAATGTTTTTTATACTCCTCATCATCCATGTGACCACCTGCCCCAGATACTGTGACAACCATCCCCAGCCTGAAAGTCACACTTTTTTTTCCATTAGAATTGTTATTTTACCTCAATGGATGATGTTGGAGAAAAAAATTATATTTTCCTCAAAAGAATATAAAAACACTATCCATTGATATAAAAATATCATTGATAATTCATAAATAAATATAGTTTAAAACACCGTGTTAGGAATCACACATTAAAAGATAGGACCTCGTTACAAGTAATGGGGCGACAGCTGAATAACGGAAAAACAGATTTTAAACAGATTTCAAACAGATTCTTTTCAAACACTAAAAAAACACGCTTTTAAAGAACATCAAATTTGAAAGATATTCTTTCAAAATGAACTCAAAACAATAAAGAACAAATAATACTAGTATTATTGTGAAGAAAGCGACGGGCGCTTGATATACAAAAAATATGACACAAAGCGCCAACGTTTTTTTCACAATAATACTAGTATTTTCAATTTTTTATTGTTTTAAGCTTATTTTATGAACTTTTTAGTTCGATGTTCTTTAAAAGCGTGTTTTTTAGTTCATTAAATTATATTTATTTTTCATTTTTTTTGTTTCGTATGCTATAAAAGCGTGTTTTTCAATCCTTTTGAACTGTATTTATTTTATCTAAACTTTGGGATCAATATCAATGACCATTGATATTTCCATTCCGGAGAGGGAGCCTAAAAACCAGCTACCAAGCCCAAGGCAGCAGGCACACAAAGGAGGGTTACAAATAAGGCAGCAGGCGTGTGTGTTGATAAAAAAATACTTTTCAAATGAAGAAATGCATGTGAAGTGACTTCGAATTTTATATCAAGGAGGTAATTACAGCGCCATCTTTCCGCGAATAGATCAAGCAATACTGTCGATAATTCTGTCAAATACAGATCCCAAGCTTGAGAGTTACAAACAAACAAACAAACATACATACATACATACATAAAGGGGAGGCTAATAAAAGTGTGTTGAAAACATACTTTTTTCAAATAAAGAAATACATGTAAAGAGAGTTCGAACTATATCAAGGAGGTTACCTACAGCGCCATCTGCCCACGAATAGATCAATCAATCAGGATAGTTACAAACAAACATACTTACATACAGGTGAAACTCATATAAAAAGTGTAAAAAGGACACTAATGCAAAAGACAAAAAATTTGACTTTCAACCCCAGTCTCCCCTATACGTTGTTCACTTATGTGTGTAGCTTTAAATGATATTTGTTCAGATCCGGTTATGAATGATTTACACGAGTGACACTAATTAATGAAACTGAATGATGACATTTTTTTTCGCCTCATCCTGTAACTTTCCTACTATGACATTCAAATATCATTACAGCTTCAAACACACTAATATTCACATGAATAAATTAGGAAGACACTGTAAAACTACTTGGAAACATTAGACATATAATGCTGAGAATAATAGGAGCTTCCATTAATAATCAAATGAATAGGTATATGCCCCTTTCTTAGACGATAACCGGTATTTAACTTAATGATATGATCTATTTGTTTGTGATATTAAAAATGTATTAATTAATTATTCAGCACAAATTGATTGCTACAGATAACGACTGGACATTACGAAGTACTTTCTTCAAGAATTATTTTCATCAATACATTTGAGAAACTTTTATGAGTTAGCTTCTGTTTTTGATTTGAAATAAAATTATATCAGGAAGTTCTGGTGTCGTTAAGTTTTAAGGAATATAAGAGAGCGGTTGTTTATATGAACAACAACTTTATTTTTCATTAGGTAGGTAGTCACAGTGAGTAAATGTGAAAGGAATATAGTTGCTTACCCTCAAGAAGAATGTTCTGTGCAGGTTCATGTTTCAAGCTGTTTTCAGTTCTGTACATTACCATAAAACTATATTTTCAAATCAACAAAATACAAAAATTGCGATGTTGATTTTCTTTACCCGACATAACAACATTATCAGATAAACATTTGGATTCTGAAGAAGGCAAAAATATTAATCGATTGGCATTATAAGTAGTCCGGCCAAATTAGACTAAAAAATAAGGGTGAAGGTACATAAATCTACAACAACTCTGCAAATGTGTGTAATTGTTCAAAACAAAGTTAAAAATGAAATTTTAAGATTCCGAATGATTGTGCTGCCTGGAAAAAAATTATTGGAGGTCAAAGGTCAATAATCTGGAAAAAAAATTGGTTTTTCGCGATTTTCAGGAAAACAGTGACTTTTTTCATAAAATAACTTTAGATAGAAATTGTAGATCATAAAATTCTCTACAAAAAATGTATCAATACTTTTTTTTCTTAGAGTCACCGTTTCTGAGATACGACGAGTCAAAAAGTTGTAAAAGTTGTAATCGGTAATCTTGGTTCATTTCAATGTTGAAGGATAAGTTTATTGGCAAAAATATATTGGTGAAACAGGCTAATAACGATGCCGACATACTGATTATTGAAACAGCTATAGATCAATTTAATTTGACAAATACAACTATTGTTGTTGGTGAAGATGTAGACTTACTCGTACTTCTTACTGCTCGAACTTCACCTGAAAAAACTATTTTCTTTCTAAAGCCAGGAAAAGCTCAAAGTCAAACCGAAATATATTCGTTAAAAAGTTTATCTACTTTTGCAAAGAGTCACAATCATGTACTATTTTTACACGCAATAACTGGCTTTGATACAACGTCAGATTTAGTTTATTGTGCTGGATTTTCAAAAAAAGTAATTCGACTCAATAAGAAAGTATCACCAACGGGATTCAGTTTCTTCTTTCTATGTACAAAGCTCCGAAAAAAACCACCTGCTTAGATAAGTATCGAAGTGCATGTTTCGTAAAAAACACTAAAAATAAGAAACAGGTGCAATTAGCTTGTCTTCCTCCAACCTCAGTTGCTGCTCATCAACATCTTTTCCGGGTACATTACCAAGTTCAAGTGTGGCTTGGTTATCAGCTAGACCCAAAAAACTGGAAGTTGGTCGACAATGCATTAGAACCTATTCAGACTTTACTCCCACCTGCGCCGGAAAAACTGCTGAACACAATTTTTTGCAACTGTAAAAAGGGATGCAGCGCTGAATGTGGTTGTAAAAAAGTTGGACTGTTGTGTTCTCTGGCATGTACACATTGTCTAGGCCAGTCATGTTCTAATGCTGATTCACCAATAGTGGATGATTCATTTGATACCAACGAGGAAACATGCGATACATTATTCTTGACACAGTTTACCTACACCCAGGAAAAACATCAAGAAGAAGATCAAGAAGAAGACCAAGAAGAAGAACGACAAGAAGAAATATTTGAAGGTTATGACTCAGATGAATAAATTTTTATATTTTTTAAATTTCAATCGCTTTTATAATTTCCAACCCTTCCTTATATATTTCATTATGTAAGTTTTCAATTCAACAGAATCACAACAGACATGTGGAATAGGCCTACTGGGGAAACCACGTTGAAAAAAACGCGCTAAGTACACTACATCATAGGTGGCGTGAAAACGTATGCATATAATGACGATTACAACTTTTACAACTTTTTGACTCGTTGTATATCAGAAACGGTGGCTCTACGAAAAAAAAGTATTGATACATTTTTTGTAGAAAATTTTATGGTCTATAATTTTTATTTGAAGTTATTTTATGATAAAGCTCACCGTTTTCCTGAAAATCGCGAAAAACCGATTTTTTTTCGAGATTTTTGGCTTTTGACCTCGAATAAATATTTTTCCAGGCATCGCAATCATTCGGAATTTCAAAATATTAATTTTAACTATGTTTTAAACAATTACACGTGTTTGCATCTTGTTGTAAATTTAAGTACCTTCCAATGTCTAGATTGACCGGATTGAAATCTAAATGAGTAGTGTGTTTGTGTTTGGATTATCTAGTGTCAAGGAAACAACATTTGTGGAACTGTGTTAGTTAATGGAAAAAAAATTATATTAGTCTTGGTTATTGTTGTTCTATTCTATGTTTCAATGACGTTGTTGTAGTAGTGATGTACGAATAGTTTTTTGATCAAGTTGAGTTGAACATGTTTATCTCTTACCGTTTTACCTGTCTTGAGTTGAGTTATCAGTTCCCAACTAGGTGGAATGTTATATTAGTTTGTTTGAGAATATTTGTTCTTTTTAATGTCATGTATTTTTGTAGTTCCATACCTTCTGGATCGGGTCGTCTATAGTGTAATCTACAGCTTCCCTAACTAATGGGTTACCATGACTTTCTGTTGACTCGAAAACTCTCTAATTCCTCGACTGTATGGACTGCCGTTTAGTAAACAGCTTCAAATCTCTGCGGATGGCTTCATTCCGTACGAACCATGGAGCATTCACCAGCATTCTGAGAAGTTTGTTTTGCAACCTTTCCAAAATGGAGAGGTTAGACGGGGCGGCCTGTCCCCAAACACCTGAAGCATACATGATGACAGGCTTGAACATCGAGTTGTATAGTAAAATCATATTTTTAGGATTGAGTTTTGAATTTATATTGACCAGTGGATGGAGTTTAGCTATCATCATCTGCACTTTGCCCTTGATATAATCAATGTGATTTGCCCAGGTGAGTCGACGGTCTACCCAAAGACCTAGGTACTTGACTCGCGTTTGCCATTCGATCTCCCTGCCTGAAATCATGATCCTTGTGTCTGGAGAAGCTTTACGTCTCCTCAAGTCTATCGCCTGAGTTGATGGCAAAAGTACTCGAGATATATCCATCAACGGCCACTTGCAGGGAACGTTCTTTCAGGAAGCTGTAGAGCCATACACAAAAATGATCCGACAAGCCATAGCATCGAAGTTTAGCCAGCAAACTCCCATACCACACACGGTCAAAGGCCTTAGAAATATTGAGCGTGATATACAAGGTGTCCTATATAAAACTCCGCGGCAAATATTTGAAAAATCAGAGAGAATATCCATATTTTGTGAAGGCAGATGATTTTGACGTCACAGGGTCCTCTTATTTGTGAAGAGATCCAGCAATAGGCGTCATCCATTAGGCTGTCGCGATACTGACGCCAATTTTTTTATACGGTAACCTACATTTTTCGATTCGTTTTTGGATTTTGCATTGAATTCTGAATTCAGCCATATAGCACACTTGTAGTTTTCCTTGAATACTGATGAAAAAAGGCAATTTTATTGCACATTATAAAGAGGGCCATGAATAAGTCAAAATGAATGCAATAATACGAGTTTAATAAAATAAATCCATCAGTAAGATTTCATTTTCTGTTCATTTTTATCTAGTTGCGTATTTTTGTACAAATTGAAATAAAAGTTTCAAATTACCAAAAAATATGTTGCTTTGACCATAACTCGACTAACATGATGATAACGAAATCAATTAGTGATCATTTCAGTAGTGTTCGAACTGTCTCCCTTCACGTAGAATACACATATTGCATCTTTTTAGTAATTCCCGATTCGTGACAGCTAAAAGCATCTCTCGCGTTATGGAAGCACAACCAATTCAAATCCTCTACATTTTGTGGACGTCGAGCTGGCCATGGTATTGGAACCTTATTTCCAATCCATTTCTCATTAAAAGTATCATCCAAATATTGGGTAACTGTTCTATTATTATGTGGAGATGCCCTGTCTAGTTGAAACCACATATCCAGTCGAGTTTGTATTGGTAAATTCTCCAAGAGATTCGGTAACACATGTTGTAGAAAAACCAAGTACCTCTCCCCACTGAGAATTCTTTTCACAAACTGATCATCATCATGAATACGGGTGGACAACCATGCAATGAAGTTCAATCTTCTATCAGCATCTCCTGATTATGGGAATATATTTTAGTTACTAAAAATTAAATATGAAGATTATTATCTGGATGTACTCCTTGAACCAGATGTATTTTGTATGGATGGAATTTGTTTTTTGACAAAATAGGTTGTATTGATGATTTCGAAATGATATGGTTCCGAACCGATACCGATTAGCGTATATTCTCACTGCTTCTTTCGAATTCCTTCTTGTTCCGCCATTAATACATATCATATGCAACTTTTCTGCATTTGAAAATTGAACCATTTTTTATTTTACGAAAAATCAACACAAAACTGAATACACTTTCGTCAAATCTGACAGGTCTTCTGGCAGATCGATAAATACATTATTACATTTATTTTGACTAATTCATGTCCTTCTTTATGATACGCAATAAAATTGCCTTTTTTTCATCAGTATTCAAGGACTCCTAAAAGTGTGCTATATGGCTGAATTCAGAATTTGGTGCAAAATTCAAAAACCAATCAAAAATACTGGGTTACCATTCAAAAAACTGGGCGTCGGCGTCGCAACGCCCTAACAGATGACGCTCAGTGTTGGATTTCTACGAAAATAAGAGGACTCTCTGACACCATATATTTGCCCGCGGAGTTTTACATGCCTAACCAGCAAAATTGTTTTATAATTCCATGGTGCTGGAACAGTTTCATTTTGTTAATATTTTATAATAACTACCAAAATGCTAATTGATTATATTAGACGAGATTAGATGAATTGAAAATATGAAATACTGCACATATAGTGATATTTACAGATGAAAAGTACATGACATTTAGAACAAACAGAGTTAATTTGCGCCTTGAAAATCAGTACGTCGACAGAGTGAATTTTTGTATAAGTTATAATTTTTTTCCACAAGTTTCAATAAATGAGTGGCGCGCTTAAATTTTACTAATAACAGGCTATACATTTGTCAATAAAATTTCATTTGCAGTAAAAATATCAATCTTCGAAACACAAACAATGTCTTCAACAGTTTTATAAGTACGAAAGTGAAATTATTAAAATGGCCTCAACGTTTCTATTCGTTAGTTTTCAGTTGGTGATACATCTATTATATTTTCCTAGTGTCCAATACAGAATTACTTGTTGCACCTTTAAGAAAACATTTTTAACACTTTTTCATTTTATCGTTATCGTTTTAGGCTGCATTATATTTTATAAAGCTCACTTGGAATTACTAAAAAACTGTTATAAAATTGTATTTCAATTATTTTATAAGATTCTTCACCAATAGTGTTAGAAAAATTTTATAGTATCTGCCGAAATGTTTATAAAACTGTTTTGTAGTGTTTGTGAAAGTCCTTATAAAATATTAATGGAGACTATAATGTTTCATAAAACGGTGCCAATTTCCTATTTATAGTTGTTTTATAAACACATTGAAAACATTTCTGGGAGAAAGACAGTTTTATAATTTGTTTCTCCGAAACGTTTTCACAACCATTTTAAAATATAAAATTGTTAATTGGGTGGGACACGCTGTGTACTGTTCGATAGATAATTCCGTACTCTGTACATTGATGCTCTTAATTTTTCAACACATTTTGATTTTTTGCTTCCTTTCAGTTTTTTTCTATTTTTCTATTTGATGTCGAAACTGATCGAAAAATCAACAAGGCATTTGCCAATGGTGGTGTTCGACGTTGGGTTTGCTAAATTTCGTTCCGGAGATTTTAGCCTCGCAAATGAGCCTCGAATTGGTCGACTTACAGTAATCCAGGATGAGGATTTAAGGACTCTGGTGGAAACTGACTTATCAGAAACGGTAGGTGGCATGAAAGAAAAACTGAACGTCAGCTCTCAAGCGATTTTTGATGGCTCAAAACATATAGCAACGGTCAAAAAGCTCGAAAAGTAGGTGTCTCACGATTTGAACGATTCACAGAAATCATCACATTTCAAAGATTGTTCTTCTTTGCCTTTGCACAACCATAACGATCTTTTTTTCGATCGGATCGTCACTTGAGATTAACAAAATATCCTCTATGACAACAGGATACGTCCAGGACTTCCCAAACACAAAAAATCACCAGAACAGAACACATCAACTGTATGGCTGGTGTGATTCACTGTAACTTTCTGCAACCAAACCAAACCATCACAGCAGAGTCCTATTGTGAGGAAATCGATGAAATCCACCAAAAATGGTGTCAGCAGCAGCCGGCACTGTTCAACTAAAGAGGATCAATTCTGCTTCACGACAACGCACGTCTGCACGTTTCATAAAACACCTCCGAAGATTGAATGAACTGAGCGTGGGACTTCAGCCTCACCCACCAAACTCCCCAGACCTCTCGCCAAACGACGACATTTTTTTCAAGCACTTCGATAACTTCCTAAACGGTAGAACTTTCGCTAAGTAGGACCAGGCAAAAACGGCTTTCGTCGACCCCATCGAATCCCGAGTACCAAATTTCTATGCTGACGAAATTAAAGTTTAAGGTGAACTCATAAAAACGAATAAAACTCCTGAAACAATCTAATACATACTACAAAATTTCAATTTATGAATTCAATTCAGTAATTTTCATTTTTCAATTTCCTCAATACCACTGATTTCGATAGACAAGTAACTACAAATCTCAAATTGAAGCATAAATTACTTACCAGTTACCAGTCATCAAATATCTTCACTATGTCAGAAAAATCTTACCTGAAAAAAAAAAAAAATTTAGTGTTTTGTTGGTTAATTGAGTAATAATAAATAACATTCGAAATATATGTAACCTTTTGATGATTTTGAAAAAAAGCGAAGAGGAAGGGTCCAATAATAATCGCATGAGAGATAAATCAAATGTGAAATTCATCATCAGAAACCGATTGTTGGGACCAACAATCGAATTGATGTGAAGTAGTAGGTTTTTAAATCGTTTTCATCTTTTTTTTTCCTAAAAAAATAGTATCAATCGAAATTTCAAATACATGTATCTTGAAATGAAAAACGCGAGAGCAACATTTTTTGACATTGTCTCAATCAATCTCAGTATTACTCATAGGTAATACGGATTTATACAGACGACTCAAAAACCAAAGAAGGCTCATGATGTGGAGTGTACTCCAGGTCACTAAGCCTAAGGATTAAGTGGGGAATGAGAAGGAATACCAGCGTGGTCCAAACAGAACTGGTTGGTATCTCAATCGCCACAAAAGAAATAACCAAGAAAGGAATTTCTGGCAAAAACATAACAATCTGCACTGATAGCAGACAAGCACTATTAGCCTTGAACAGACAATGTGTTACCTCAGGGCTAGTACTAGAATGCCACCAAAATTTAGACAAAGCCTCGGTAGATAATAACATTATCCTGAGGTGGGTTAAAGGGCACGACAAGAGTAAAGGTAATCGCATTGCCGACTCTTTAGCCAAAGAAGCGGCTGGAGTAAGAATTTTAGGACCCAGTGGCACCCACGGCCTGATGACTTCGACAATTGCGGAACTAGTCAAATGTTACACCCATGCTCAATCCTTAAAGAGATGGAATGGAATCAAAGGGTGTAATCTTGCCAGGATCACCTTGGGCGACTCTGGGAAGCTGGCGCCGAAGAAATATCTGGCGATGACTAGGAAAAATCTACGCCTTACAGTAGGATTTCTGACTGGTCACTGTCAAACAAAGGAAACACCTCCATAATATGGGGCTAGTAGATACACCTCTATGCAGGATGTGTGAACAGGAAGATGAGACTGGCAGGCATGTCCTGTGCGAGTGCCTGGAGTTATCGTCAATAAGAGAGTGTGTGTTCGGCGAGTCTTGGCCTACACCTGCCGATATAAAGGAGATTTATCTCAGTGACCTGTCCACCTTCCTGGAAAGGACAGGATGGACGATGACCTAGGAGGAGAACTCCTCGGGAGGATGTACAATGGGTCACATGTGGCCTGAGTGCGTGGGCTTACACTCACCCTCCCTACTCTACAGATACAGATACTCATAGGTATTGAGTTGACTATTAATTACACTTGTTGCTTCTTCTAATCACTCGAAATTTATCACCCGATAAATAGGTAATTACTTGTACCGATAACCCCGATAGTTTTTGCGGGTTGGGCTACCTATCGGGCGCGTCCCCAGGTGGCGGAGAGGGGAACGGCCAGGGGACTGGAGGCCCTGTCCGGGAAGCCAATGTGTCCTTACAGACGGGGTCGCCGGACTCCTGGTGAGTGGCAGATATAAGTAGGGTGAGGGGAACTGAAACTCCTCAAAGGCCTTTGCAAAACATGCCGCCATGGACCAGCCTACCCAAGCTGAGGGTAAGGAATCGCGCCGACAGCTGAATGGCCGCAGGGTGTTACGTGGTTACGAACGATCCCCGGAACTGGGCAAAACCTCATCGTAACAAGCCTGCCTCTGGTACTGCGAGGCTCTGCCCGAGGTGACCAACTCTTCCCTTGCTACTCGTGGAAACACACATGAATTAAACAAACACAAAAACAGGAACAACAAAAACCAATCCCGAGGCTGGACAGAAGTTCTCATCTCAATCTAAGGCGGTGGCAGGAATGAGGCTGGACAAAGCAGATCACCACGTGATATAATACAAAGGCCAAGGCGTTAGCGCAATTGCGGCGTCGAGGCCAAAAGGAGAAAGAGAGCGAAAGGGGCAGAAGTGGCAGCAACTATAAGTGCACACTACTCCTGCCACACTCCACCTCCAACAGCAAGGGCACTTCCTGCGGCGAGCGCCAAGAGATTCGCCTTGAATAAAGGCAGAGAATCGGCTGCTTCTGCAGAAAATCTCCCTCATTCGTGCACCTTCACGGAGGGAACTCTAAGAAGGTTGATAGGACAGTAATGTCGCTGCACCTTCCAAAATATTTTCCGGAGGGCACGGTGAGACACCTCAAGGCTGCCAAAAAGAGTGTGTGTTCAGCGAGTCTTGATCTACACCTGCCAATATAAAGGATATATCTCCTAGTGACCTGTCCACCTTCCTGGAAAGGACAGGATGGACGATGACCTAGGAAGACTGCTGTGGGCCTACACTTACCCTCCCTACTCTACAGATAGAGATACAGCCCTGATACTTTTGGATGATTCTTCATTACTACAAGCTTTCTTTCAAGATGCTGTGTTGGTCTCGATCAAATCGAGCAACTGAATTTTGAAGCAGTTGAAACAATTTATCTGAAATTCTGTTCCAATGCATACCAACCGCACAAGAGTATGTATGGCTTCAGAGCTTCCAGCTTGCAGTAGTGCTATTAATTCCACTGTTGAATATTGATTTCAGTTTGTAAAATAGTGAAGATAATTAATTTTTTTTTTCAAATGATATATCTGTAACTTTCTGTACAATCTTGAATTCCTTAGTAATGATACATTCTCATCCAATTGCAATTACACTGAGTTAGAAAAATGTTTACAAGGGGTAAAAGCTTTTCACAGTAGGTTGAGAAGATGCAAATGGCGATGCTCGCCTTGGAAGCTCCAGTACATCAACAACCGATGAAAATGTTGAGCAAAAAGAAAAATTGTAATGTAGAAAATCATCAAATCACTATTAGACAAGTTGCTGAGGTTGGGTGATACCATGGAACTTATCCGGAAATGATGGGCATGGAGCATGTAGCAGTAGTTCGTTCCAAAATTGCTGAATTTTTACCAAAAAAAAGTCGCATGCTCAACTGAGTCACAACTGGTATCGTATCGTGGGTATAAAGTTATAACATCGAAACCAAAATCAAATCGTTCCAATGGAAAAGCCCAGGAATACCAAGAATAAAATAAGCACACCAAGTTCGATCGAATGTCAAGGTTTTGTTCACGGCATTGTGGAAAAACAATTATTGACTTTTGCATCACGACAGCCCAACTAACAATTTTATATTTTATAATGGTTGTGAAAGCCATTATAAAACAAATTATAAAACTGTATTTCTCCCATAAATGTTTTCAATGTGCTTATAAAACAACTATAAATAGGAAATTGGCACCGTTTTATAAAACAGTATAGTCTTCATTGATATTTTGTAAGGCGTTTCACAAACAATACAACAGTTTTATAAACATTTCAGTGGTTACTATAAAATTTTTCTTTCGTAAAATATTTTATAGAATAATTGAAATACAATTTTATAACTGTTTTTAGTAATTCCAAGTAAGCTTTATAAAATATAATGCAGCCTAAAACGATACCGATAAAATAAAAAAGTGTTCAAAATGTTGTTTTCTTGAAGGCGCAAGAAGTAATTTTGTATTGGACACTATGAAAATATAACAGATATGTCACCAACTGAAAACTAACAGATAGAAAGGAAGGGGCAATCTTAATAATTCCACTTGTGTACTTATAAAACTGTTAAAGACATTGTATGTGCTTCAACGATTGATATTTTAACTGCGAATGAAATTTTATTGACAAATATATAGCCTATTATTAGTAAAACTCAAGCGTGTCACTTTTTTATTAAATTTTTTGGAAAACATTATTGATTATACAAAAATTCACTCTGTCAACGTATTAATTTTCTAGTCGCAAATTAACTCTGTTTGTTCTGAACAATATAATCTTATAATATCGATATACCTATATTTCATCTGTAAATATCACTATATGTGCAGTATTTCATAATTTCAACTCATCGAATGTCAGTATTCCGAATTGCTATCATTTTAAAATGGCGTCGTTCTATAAAATAATTTGTTATCAATAGCAAGAGTTTTAACGTATCTTAGGTTATATGTAACCCCTGTAAAACTGTTGAGAAACACTTTTGGGTAGTTCTAGGAGTGATGGTATTGCGGCAGAGTCGAACTACTTTTAGAGCTTTAGATTTCTATAAAAATAAAAATAGGATTTCCCACGTATTGTTTGTATAAATATTATCTTTTCGATGATAAAGGCTGAATTTCGAAGGAGTTTTCAGCTAGTGATTTGAGTATATGACAACATGATGATCCACTTAAATCGACGGATTTTCATCATCAAAAACCTTTTACTGTTTTTAGCTAGAACAAAATTGAAGCACTGGGTTATGTGGGTCTTCGTCTGAAACGAACCACTTTTCTTAATTTTTTTCGAATGACCAATATTACACGACGTAGATAGGTATATACCTACTTATTGGGACGATAGTCAAATAAAACTGACAAATTATATTTCATTACACGACCTCTAAAATCAATGTTATCTGGTTCTTCTTGAATACTGCATTTTATTCTTGGTGACAGAAAATATATATCAACGGAAGCAATTTGATTTTATAATAGTTATTTTATTGTTTTGGAAGTTTGGTGAATATATTATACTACGAAATAGTTTAGAAATTATCCATTGAAGTGACAATATGGTAATGAAAACAAAATTGTGTTTGGAAGCATGTCAATAAAATAATTTCATTAAAGCTACAGGGAGCAGTTATGAAATAGTCTTGAAATAGTTTTATAAAGAGCATAAAACCTAACAGAAAAGTGCTATAAAACTGCTGCAAAACAATTTACCTCTATAAGAAAATATGTTTTATAAGTTATAAAAACGTTTTTGTGATGATTTCGTGACTATTTGATAACGGATTTTCAATTTTATTTTAGAAACGTTTCAATGACAAATTTATAAAAAAAATTATTGCTTACAACTGTATCATGTTCACGGCTCGTCTGATATAATCAATTAGCATTTTGGAAGTAATTACGAAATACTAACAAAATTGAACTGTTGCAGCACCATGAAATTATAAAACAATTTTGCTGATTGGGAGACAATTCCGCTTTCTGATTCGATAAGTTTGTTGAGGGTTACAATGGACACCAATATATCTTGGCACAATCACGTCGCTGACATTGCAAAGGCTGCTTTTCAAAAGCGTGGAACACTGTTCCGAATCAAAAAATTGTACACATCCAACAACTTTTGATGCTTTATAAAGCTCAGATCCGACCTTTTTTGGAATACTGTTCTCATTTATGAAGCTCCGCCTCTGAACATACCCTGAAGCTGCTGGATTCCATCCAGAAAAGAGCCATCCGCTTGATTGGAGACGCGAGCATCACCATGATAGTCTGGAATATCATCGTTTTGAGGATCAACTCAGTACACCTCGAACTTCACTGTTTTAAAACTCTTCCTTTTGGAGAAATACGGTCATGTGGAGTAAACTTCCTTAAAATGCTTTTTCATCTGAATTTATTCTCCAACGATTCAAATTCAACGTGAATTGCTACTTCCGCACAGGTACTGCACTTTTGTTTTGTCCTCAAAAAAACAACTTGAGCAAGTTTTAGAAAATTCGATCAATTCAACGGTTTTTATTATGATTTTGTTGTAGAAAAAATTAATTCTTACGTTTTAAAAATATTTCTATATATTTGTGTTTGGAACATTCACCTTTTTAATTGCTTATGAAGAACGAGGGTACCAGGTAGTACATATCATAGCCAATTATTGAAACACTATTGAGATTTGTGTAATATTTTTCAAGAAATAATTGACATTATTTCAGCAAAAATAAAGCATCATCACGAAACCACGACTATACCTACGGCGCATCGCGACTAACTAACCTATCCTACTGTTAAAAAAAGTCAATTTCATAAAGAGCATATTCTTTCATGACAACTAAAATATATAACACTGAACCTCACGAAATAAAAAATTCTTGAATTGAAGGGGTTATATTTTTAGGAGTGATTAAGAGTGAATAAGATTCCTCTTGGCTGGGATTGAATCAAAAAGGTGAATGAATGTCATTACGATGTCATCGATGACATAAGCAGATCAAGCTTATTCCGTGACATTAAAAATCGTAATTCATGAATGAAGTGTGTGTATTTTCTATAATGTTATCCAATTTGGTACTGAAGAGCCTTAGGGCAAGTGTCTTAAGGCGAAACATCGGTGTATACCAGTGAGGGTGACAGTGTTCCATGTAAGTGCAATTTAATACATTCATTCAAAGTAGAACTCATGTTAATGATATCTGATTTTTATTCCACAACGAATGTTTGAAATACAAACTGAGTAGAGAAAAGTATCTTCTGTATAATTCAGTGTTCATATAGAAGTATTTGTTTCGAAAGCTTTTTTTCTTTCGTGTAATTCAATGTTTATATGAAAGTAGCTGTTTCAGGAGAACTTTCTTTCAGTTTGTGTCTGAAAGTTACTTCTTTGCATGATCTACACATCCATGTATAGAGTTACTTATTTTCGAATTGATTACTTCCTTCCTTTCTTTGGAAGATTCCCTCATCTCTTTTTGTATCAAGATGGAGTAGTAGAAAGCCAAAAACTTTCTTTCCCAAAAAATTCTTATTTCAAACCAAAATTCAAAAAACAAATAAGAAGACACATTCTCGAAAAAGAGACAATTTTTTGATAATCTGTGAAATAAGTTAGTCTAAGTCAAATGTATCCCAAAGTTGAGTCATACTGTATTGTAGGTAGCATAAACGTATCGATATTGTCTAAGATTTCATCTCTTTGTACATTAATAGTTTATTCTTATAGAACGTGTAATATTTGTTCAAGGTTTTATCTATTTTTTTAATTTTTTGTTTGTCTAGTATTCAATAGGCTTATTTTACCTCAAGCCGAAATATAATTTGTTTAACTCTAACAACAAAATCACAAAAATTCGATAAAATGTTTCTCAGTTTCTACTTCAAGAACACCATACCTACTTTTTTACAAATATTTATATACTTACTTATAACTTCTTGGGAAACAAGAGCTCTGCTTTTATCGCCAAACCACTATGTTCACATATTTTATTTTAATCGTACTCTAATCCGTATACGTTGTGAATAAAGTTATTATTATTATCATTATTATTAATTATTTTGATTGATATCTATGATTGACCTAATCGTAATTGACGATTGTAATTGACGAAAAATACATTTTTGAAGAAGTATCGGGGTCTGCATAAAAATGTGGAATAAGTAATTGTCATCGCTACTGTATAAAAATTTTGCACTTTACTGGATAGTTACCTACTTATCAGTAGTTTCATATTTTATTTCATGTGAAGAGCACATGGGAATATGAAAAATAAATCATAAGAATACTGTATGGTTCTCTGAAATGCTCAATTTTCATATTGTGCACTAACAATGGTAATATTTTGACGAATTTTTCAAAATTCTGCAGAACCTTCAACCAACAGGTACAAAATTTCCATTGTCTATAAAATACCTTATTATAATAACTTCTGTCATAATCCTACATATACCTACCCGTTTTCAAATGACAGTATAATGTTATGATACATGTAAAAGTTCAATGTAATTGTCTGCTTCGGAATTTCCATGTCTCCTTACCTAAACAAAGGTTTTGTGACGCCGGCATATGGCAGAAGGTTGTAAAC
The DNA here is from genome assembly GCF_025532065.1 of Leptinotarsa decemlineata. Classification (NCBI taxonomy): domain Eukaryota; kingdom Metazoa; phylum Arthropoda; class Insecta; order Coleoptera; family Chrysomelidae; genus Leptinotarsa; species Leptinotarsa decemlineata. The sequence continues at coordinate 6,007,662 of NW_027412703.1, read as the reverse complement.
CAAAGGTCGAGCCGTCCCATTTCATACTCTACCTGTATTGTTATCTCACATTCTCAACTAACATTATTTAATAATTTCTTCGAAGATACATTACCGTTTGTAAATTACTTTATGGTATGTATGTTACTTACACAGTACGTGGCCGCATAATAACTTTCTCGCAGGTCAGGTATAGACAACTTTTTGGGTAGCTGTTTGCAACTCAACGGCTTGACATTTCAATGGATTATTATTGAAATAACAATAGTCCACCGTCGCATGTGCCGGAGATTTGGAAAATACGTGTCGTTTTTTGAGTCCTGACAAGGTGGACAAATTTGCCAAATTGAAAATTTATCAGTTTACGAAACATATGGAGAAAGCTATTCTGAGTTTTCGTAAATGTGACTTCGTCAGATAAACTAATTTTTTATGAAAAAATAACGCACATCTTCACTACGAAAAAAATAACACTTGGAATTTCATTCAGTCAAACTGATTAAAATGCATTATTATACAGTGTTTTTATTTAATGCCCCCCCCTTTTATTTTTTGAACGGGTCAACTCAAAAAATAGAAATTTGCGATAATGAAATTTGTGCAAGTGAAGTTGACAGATGAAATTGAAAAAAAAATTAAATGGCAATGGAGGTCTTGTGACACACCATTTTGAAGTTCCTGACGAATACTTCACAACCCTAGAACAGGGGTCTCGAAACTTTGGTTTCGTATGGCCTTCGGGCCATTATGATTTACAGTTTGTTCCAAGGGCCAATTTCTGCCCTTAACTATATGTTTACAGATATCAATTAACCGATGAGGATCTTAAATCTCTTTTGATAATTGGTACAAGTAAAATTGATCCACAACTACAAAGTATTGTCGGTGGAAAATCACAATTACATCAATTTCATTAGTGTTTTTGTTTTACTGTGATTCATTTCGATTATTTGTTAGTTATTAATATGCTCAAACTCAGATACTCAAGTATTGTTTTTGGCCTTGAAGCCTTATCTTTCATCAATGAAATTGGAAAAAAGGTAACCGATGAAACCCACGAATCAAGAGCCACATCTTTTCTCATTCAGAAAATTAGTACTGGCATCCAAAGAGGAAATGCAGCTTCGTTTTTCGGTACTCTCCCTGATTCCAAAAAACTTGATGGAATTTACTTGTTTCCTGAAAACCAATTTTATAAAGAAAAGAGAGGTAATAAGAAACCACTTTATGAAATTAAACTAAAAGCAAACGAAAAAAATACTTTATCTCAGCAAAATTCTCAAATGGGTTTCAAAGATATTTCGGATTGTTCAGTGATAAATTCTTCAGTCAAAACCTTTGGGTTAAATGGTTTCAAAAATATTGGTAACACCTGTTTCATGAACAGCGTAATTCAATGTTTATCAAATACGAGATGGTTATTGGAATATTTGAAAAAGGCTGAATTCATGAGAGATATCAATACTAGTATTTCTAGTATGAAGGGTGCTTTAATAAAATCGTTTGCAGAGTTCATCAAGTAGTTTTGGTCAGAAGATTCATTTGATAAAGTAGTAAATACAGCCTCCTTAAAAAATCAGATTCAAAGTTTTGCTCCTCAATTCATGGGTAATTCCCATCAAGACGTCCAGGAGTTTCTCCGTTATCTTTTAGAAGGATTACATGAAGAGGTTAATATAATTAATGAGAAACCTAAACCAATCTTAACGGAGATTGACGAAAAATTGAGCGACAGCGGAAATGCACAAGAGTCATGGCTCACATATTTGAGGATGCATAACTCTAAGATTGTAGATAATTTCGTTGGCCAATTGAAATCCACGATGAAATGCATACACTGTGGATACTCTTCAGTAACATTTGATCCTTTCTGGGATTTGTCTCTCTCCATACTACAAAGAACCGACCAATTGAGTTTGTGGCAATGCTTAGATTATTTTACAAGAGAAGAAACTTTGGATGGAATTGAAAAACCGACGTGTTCGAAATGCAAGGAAAGGAGAAAATGCATAAAGTCCCTATCAATCCACAAGTTTCCCTATATTTTAGTGATATATTTAAAAAGATGCTCTCCAACGGAAAGTAGAGGCAAATTGAATGATGTCATCGAATTTCCTCTAGAAGGATTGGATATGGACAATTTTGCAGGAGAAAATGTGGCTACTTGTTATAATCTATATGCACTTTTAAATCACAGTGGGACTACTAACAGAGGACATTATACAGCATACTGCAGACACCCGTTACTAGCGCGTGGCACAAATACAACGATTCACACGTGTCACCAATTTCACCAAAGTCGCTTGTGATTGGAGAAGCATACGTCCTCTTTTATGAAAATCGCGGCTTTAAGATAATCGAGGGAAAGTTTTACTCTTAGTTTCTTCAATTTTGTAATTTTTTTCAACTTCCCATTTTTGTAAATACTCAAGTTAAGTTTTCTGTGTCATCATTTCTGTCGTTAAGTTTTATCTTGCAAGTAAATAAAACGGAGTAATTATCATTCTGTGTTTTCTTCTTCAACTTATCACAGCAATAGTAACAACAATTAGGTAATCATTGGATGTCGCGGGCCAGATTGATGACAGTAAATCATTGGCTGTCGCGGGCGGGATTTGGCCCGCGGGCCGCAGTTTGGAGACCCCTGCCCTAGAATATGAAGTTAGTATTTTCACCTACCACACAATGACGGAACATTCAATATCTTTCCTGAAGACAAACACATTAATATCGATATTTCTAGAAATATTCCTTTTTATCTGCCATTTGGTAATTCCAACAACCCGGTAAGTTTTGTTAAGTTATTTTTTGTTTATAAAAACGACAAGAAATGTACACTTAGGAATATTCTCATTTAGATTTCCATTTTACAACAATCTCTAAAATGGTCAATTCTCGTCCATTGGAAGAAAAAATTGAAGAAATTTTTATTTACGGTGCGACGCGCAACATTCACTAGACCGAAAGGATTTTTAATGAACGTTTTTCGAATCGTCCTATTGGTAGAAAGTATTTGAGGGAACTTGTATCCAAATTCACAACTACCGGTAGTGTACATAACAGAAAGCCCCCCAGGTAATTCGTCCATTTCGAAAGAAGAGCAAGTGCAAATAATTGGTGAGATGGTAGTAAATCCTGAACAGTTTTCTTATAATTCCATCGCGAATGTTTGTGAGGTGTCTCCTCCTACTGTGTGGAGATTTTTGAAGAGGATTAGGTATCATCCATACAAAATTAAAATGGTACACCAATTAACTGAAGATGACTCTGATCGAAGAACAGAAATCTGCGAAATCATGACGGAAACCATTGCAAGGCATCCTACCTATCTCCACAATATTTGTTTTAGTGACGAATGTAAACACAACTTTGCCGTTTTTGGAGTGACAGCAACCCGCGAAACATATACCGAATATCCAAAAAAAATTAACGTTTAGGCAGGAATATTGGGAAACCATATTGTAGGACCTCTATCAAAATTTAATAAGGAAACTGTATTTGAATATGTTGGAAACTACAGTTGATCCTCTCATCACTGGAATCTTCGAACTACTTTCGAACTACTTTTTTCGGTCGTTGGATTGGCCGTCGAGGTCCTACGTAATGGCTATCCGGCTCGTCAGATTTGACACCTTTGGACTTGTTTTATGGCACTATTTGAAGCAAAAGGTGTACGAAACTGAACCTACTTCAATATTGAATATACGGCAGAAAATAATAAATATTTGTAGAGATATTGACGTTACTGTGTTCGAAAATGTTCGACGTGAAATATCGGATAGGCTGTTCATATGTGAAGAAGTTCAAGGTAACCATTTCCAGCATCTTCTGAACTGACCTCAAGCTTTTCATCTCATATTAAGTAGTTAAATGCCAATGTATTCAGGCAATTGTTAAAAGTTCCGCCATTTTGTAATAGTTAAAGGTATTAACATTATATTCTGTGTTGTGGGTTGTGAAGCATTTGTCAGGAGCTTCAAAAAGATCACAAGAGCCCCCTTTCTATTTAATTAATTTTTTTCCCAGATGGCGCTATCTTGAAAGTTTCATCTGTCAATTTCACTTCAAAATAAAGTATTTCAATTTTTTGAGTTGACCCGTTAAAAAATAAAAGGGGGGACATTAAAGAAAAACACTGTATATACAGGCATATTCGGACACTCCCTACCAAATTAAAATATTATCGACAATGCGGTGTTGCCACTTCTATCAGAAAGTAGTAGCAAGTTTGATTTTCCAAATGTAACACCCTGTATATAATAATATTTTTGGAATCTATAACAATTACACGATAGCTTTTCTATTCCCGTATTAGAAATATGGATTAATTTCAAATTTTTTCCCGGAAATCATGACCTATAAAAATGCTGTTGGGTCGGTGTATGACGAAGAAAGTATTAGGAAAGAAGGAATAGAAACTTTTGTTTGCAATTTTAGTTCACGGCTCGAATAATTCAACAGACTGATAACAGATTTCTACACATCTACTGCACATATATCGATATATCGTTTGAAAGATCTCTTCAATATCTATTCAAAACTGTTATCACTTTCAAGTTCAATGCAACAATTGAGATAAAATCAATTATAATCATGTGGTTGTCGAAATTCGATGAAATACACTCAAAAACTAAAATGTAATGCAAAACGTTATGAAATGTAGAACGAAAAAGAACTATGGATGTTAACGAAGTTAATGTCCAGAATGTCCACCGCGAACGTTTTGGCAACATCCTAATCTCAAATAAATCTGTCTTAACATTATTTAACATATCAGGCGTGACCGACCTAATCGCAAGCGTTATTCGTTCTTATAATTCATTCAAATCTGAAGGTTTTGTTTTGTACACATTGCTCTTTACATATCCCCATGAGAAGAAGTCTAATGATGAAAGATCAGGTGATCGCGCTGGCCATTCAATCGATCCTCGCCTCCCTATCCACCGGTTGGAAAATGTTGTATCGAGGTGATGCCGGACATTAACTTAGTAATGTCATGTTGCTTCATTCTGCTGAAACCATATCGTATTCAAACTTATTCTAACAACACTTTATTGTGAGATTTTCACTAGACTGTTTCACAAAAACGCAACACGTGTTTCGCCATACAATGGCTTCCTAGGGCGTCTCTTTCACGCTGAGTTTTTTGAATTTATATTATCATTTATTTTTCTGAAAACGATATCAAGATATACATCTTGTTCATCAAAACTCCATCGATGAAATTGCGCACAATTCCATAACTTTCAAAGTTCGCTTTGAAGCTTTACATCAGATTATTTTGGTCAAGTTATTTGCTTAGAGATATTTCAAAAATTATCAATCGGCACACATTTTGACATAATAACTTTGAAGAGTCTCAGGAAACAACAGAAAACTCGACATATTTCATAAAATCATAATTATAAAATTATTTTATAACATTTTTCAAGAAAAAAAACACAATCACTGCATGAAAATCCTTATGGCCGGTGCCATGAGGTAGCAATTCAGATTGGATTTGAATCAATGGAGAATAAATCCATTCGGAAAAACGTTTTCAGGAAGTTTATTCCACATAAACGTAGTTCTCCAAATGAAGGAGTTCTTGAACAGTGGAGTTTGAGGTATACTGAGTTGAATCTCAAAACGATTATTATCAGCCGCAGTCCGTCGTGTATTTCTGATAAATGCCGCTTTTGGTGAAATCAAATGTGCCTAGTCACTTCCCGTGGAAGTTGCTGAGGTACGTACAGTTTTCTGGTTCGGAACAGTGTTCCAAGCTTTCGAGAAGCAGGCTTCGCAATTCCAGAGACATGATTGTGCCAAGCCATATTGGTGTCCATATCCACCTCCAACAAACTTTTAGAAGCAGAAAGCGTAATTGTCTGACCTGACATTATCAAATACGGTTCGGAGACATTTAGCTTTTTGGAATAAACTGATGCCTGGGTTTTTGTGGTAATTAGTTGAACTTGGTTATTTTCACACCAATGCTTCAGAAAAAATAAAAAGTCAGCTTGTTAATGAAAATGTCGAACGATCCATTGATTCAACATCACAATTGGTGAAAATCAGTACCACTATAATCCTGGAGAATACCGGCAAAGATCCTATCCGGAGCTTTTTGATCGCAGAAGAACCATAAAATCTTGGTAATGTTTCCTTTCGTAGTGTGAAGGATTCTTCTAAAAATGATTTGAAGTTTACACTATCAGATGTACACAATCATGAGGATAAGAAATTTTATTATATCATTCTCAAACAATCAATAGAACCTGGACGTTCAATTAGTGTTATAATCGAAGAAGTGCTGATGAAGAGTTTGGAACCTTATCCTCAAAAAGAAAAACAGTTGGTTCGCTATTTTGGTAATCACTATTTCTACTCTCCCTATTTTACAACAAAGCAGAAACTCAGCTCTAAAGGGGTTGAGAATTACACAAAACTCAAACCAGTTTCATTATCCGATTCAACAGTATCTTACGGACCTTATTCCAGCATACCACCTTTCGCAGATGATGAAATGGTTATACATTATGAAAGTAATGCCCTTTTTTTGACAGTCACAAGATTGGAAAGATTCATCGAGGTATCACACTGGGGAAATATAGCTGTAGAAGAACATATTGAAATATAACATACAGGAGCGAAACTGAAAGATCCATTTTCAAGATATGATTATCAGAGAGATACAAGTTCCACACATCACAGTATAGAAGCTTACCGTACCATCCTACCTGTCTCGGCCCATAGTATTTACTACAGAGACAGTAATGGAAATATATCTATATCGTCAGTGAGAACAAGAAAAAAGTGGATCGAACTTTCCTCTTTTTGGAGGTTGGTAAAGTTCTTACATTGTTAGATACAGTGTACCAAGCTATCAGTACCCGTTCAAATTGGAAAAGGAAGACAATATATCAAACATGAGAATAATAGACCATGTTTTTGATGTTTGTTGAAGAACTTGTAACTTCTGTGATTCTGTGATTTTACCAGTTGGTGTCTCCCACATTAGAGTTAAAACTTCATATGAAGTTGAACGGCTACCCGATGAAGTCACACACAAATATCTGGACAATATCGGCCGCACAGTCATCAAGTTGAGGAAAACTAATCTAGTAGAACAACACATCCGAGATCTGGAGATATCCTACACCTGGAAGCCACATCTTCTTCTGCATGAACCTGTTCTGCTATCTTTTGCACTGTTCCTATTATTTGTTATTGTTATAATTTGGGTTAGATTAGATTTTTCATTAGGAGTCCTTGACCAAAGTAAAAGAAAGTGAAGTTTTTGTGAATAAATATAATTTCCTTGTTTGAAATGATTGTTCAATAAAGTTTTTGATAACTCTAAAAAAACAAAATTCGAAATTACTTATAGATCCTCATCAAAATAATATATGCAACCTCCCGCAGCTGGTGAAGATTTGTATCCACAGCTGATGTCCTGGAATTCAAATGGAATGACGAGACAAGTGTGCTACTTTCTTTATACCAACAATCATAATGATAACCCCCAAAAAATGTTTCATTTCCAAAAATATACCCCTTTCAGTTAGAACAAGACTCCTATGGCTGGGATCGAATCAAATGATCGAATGAATGTCATTATGTACTGTCACCAATGACATAAGTACACATAACTTATTTGTCGTATTTTTATGAATGAATTGAGTACTACATGTTATCTAGATTGGTGCTGAACAGTGTCTTATTTCGAAACATCGAATGTCCACCAGTGTTCCATGTCAGTGAGATTTTACCTCTTTTATTTACTATGTTGTGTTGCAATCCTGTGTATGATATCTGATTCATTTCCATAACGAATGTTTGAAATATAAAATATATAGAGAAATGTGATTTTTGTATAAGTCAGTGTTCAATAAAAGTAGTTGTTTCGAAAATATTTTACTCTCGTGTAATTCAATGTTCATATGAAAGTTACTGTTTTGAGAGGACTATTCCTTTCAGTTTGTGTATAAAATTTACTTCTTTGCATGATCTATCCATTTTTGTGTGAAATTGTTTTTTTTTTCAATTGATTGCTTTCTTCATTTCTTTGGAAGATTTCAACTTTTTTTGTCTGAAGGTGGAGAAGAACAAAGCCAACACTTTTCTTTTCCAAATATCAGAAAATATATACAAAATATTACAAAAAGTTACTGTGTTCCTTGTCTTGTGCTCTCAAAATAGACTTCAATTATTTCAATAATATTTCAATACTACGAACGATTATACAGCCACGAAAGTGGCTGTATAATGAAAAGAAAGAAATACAGTTTATGCAAAATGACCATTTTAAAAATGTCAAATTGCTATTCAGTTTTTTTCAATTCATTCGTAAATTTCTATGAGGAATATGAGGAACGTTATCATCATATTACCAGAAAATGAACATGAAATTTCTAATTTTGTATTGGACTTTGTGATAATGTGAAATAAGTAACCTACACGAATATTCTTGGATAGGATTAAAGTTGGAGATTACCTGCATTACAGCTCAGGAGTAATAAAAGGCAACAATACAGAAATAACAGTGATATTCTTTATTGTTATTCGTTGTTGATATTCTTGTGTACTTATTTCACTCGAAAGAAATATTTTGACTTATTTTTGGATACCCACAATGCAAACATCAACACCATTTGGACTCATTGCTGGCCAGATTTTCGTAAAATAGTGATGTTTTTCGAAATATTAAATCAGTACCAGGATCATTCATATATACCTGATTCACCGCTTCACTTGAATTATAACTATTGTTATTATCGATAATAACAGATGTGCACAAATTTTGTTGTTTATTTTATTATAATTTGTTCTTCAAGTTACTACTCAGGTTCTACAACTCAACTTTCTATGGAGTTCGCTTTTTGAAATTGCATAGATCTGGTTTATAGCTTGTTCCTGTAGTTTTTTTCAATGGATGATGTCCAAATAGTATGTGAATTTTTTCACTGTTGACAGCATTGTTTTTCAAATCTCGAAATAAGGATTTAATAACCAAGTTCAAGAATTCACTATAAAAACACAGGTTGAAATATTGACAGATTTGAACTTCATTTTTTATTTTAAAGTATTTGCCTCTTTCGGATCTTTAGTTGGAGTATACTGAAAATAATTTTTGAAGATAAAATATCTGAATTGTAACAGTTCATTAAGATTTCGTAAATAAACATCCAATCTGAAATAACTCGTCGTTGTTCTGAAAACAGAATACAGAAAAGGAGCGCATTTCAGTAATACTTACTGTTAGACCAACTTTTGTTATTTGAAAATGAAGAAATACAGGGTGTAACTCAATAAGAGTAAAACATTTGAGGAGGTGATTCCCCATTAAAAAAACGATAGAATCTTTCATATAAAAAAAATTCATTGGAGCATCCCTTGTTAGGATACAGTCCCTTAAAGGGGGTACATAAAATTTGTATAACAATTTTTTTCACAAGCACTAAAGAAGTTACAATATTGAAATTACCCTGACGTTTTGTATTACCAAAAAGACACTTAGCCAGAAATTTATTTGGTTTACTCCATGGTTGTGAGGGGTGGAAAACGAAACCCCTGAAATTTATATCCAATGTAACTTTTTGTCTTTCATTTGTTTACCATTTAAAATCATTTTTAACTAGCTTTCCCAACGTATTACTTGTTCTATTTACAATTTTAATATCTCGATTCCTCAAAAATGAAGCCACTTTTTCCGTTGGTTGTCCAAAATAGGTTAAAGCTCTATAATTTTGATAATCTACCTTATCAATGGGAAAAACGTCTCGAATCGCTTTGGTGTAGACTTTCTTGGCAAGTATTTTGTTTATTGATTCGACTTTAAACCCATTGTTTACGTTGGGAAAGCTAGTTAAAAATAATGAGGATAAAACATCCAAATTCCAGAAATCAAGAGTATATAAATTAAAGTGTGGAACGTGCCCTAAGGTATATATTGGTCAAACTGGCAGGACATTTAGGAATTGAATCCAGGAACATCATAAGAGCTATGTAAATAAGAAAACAAATTCAACATATTCAAATCATTTTCTAGAAAAAAATCACATCTTTAATGAAGAGTTCGAAATTTTGCACACTGAAAATAAAGGTTTGAAACTGAATCATTTGGAAGCAATGGAAATAATTAAACTTAAAAATTCAAACATTCTAATGAATGACCAACTAGATTTGAATAGATCACCATTATTGAACTTGTTTTTTTAAAAACCGAGAAAGAATTATTTTTGATGTAGATGTGAGGCAATATACTTTAGGTAATCATAATTGAGCACGTACGAGATGTAGAGGTTCAGGTAATTTCTTACAGGTAGTCTCAATTATGGTTACCTGAAAAAGCTAATGTTTAGCGAAATATGTGATATATTTTTTCAATAACGTTTGTGGAATTACTATAGATCTTCATCAAGTAACGGCCGAATCAATCAGAAAATTATTATTGTTGTTTCGCATCTGTCAAGTGTCCTGTGACGGCTCACATTTTTTTTATTAACACTTTTGAGTCCTCATATTTCGAATTTCAAATCGTTATATTTTTCGAAATACTACTCAACTACTAACCCTTGTCACTAATCACCGTATATTCTGAAATGTCTTGTCATAGTATGTTTTTAATGTTTCAGGAGAGTTCCCCTTTCGGTTTTGTAAACTATCGACTTCATTTTCTTCATAGTCTCTCTGAGTATCAAACTACTTGATGTGTTTACTTTTAATTATTAGGGAAAGACCGCATCTCACCTGGAAATAGCTTTTATTGAAATTGATATAAGACAAATTGGGTCGATATTTTTGGAATATGATGACTTTGAGTTGAGTGAGAGAGAGAGAGAGAGAGAGTGATTCGGTATGTAGCTGAAGCAAATGGTTTTAACCCAGAGATAGTTGACAAGATAATTATAAATTGCAAGTTTAGGAAGTACTTCAACTTTTCAAAAAGAGGAGAGTAATAACAAGTTTATAGTAATCCCATATGAACCCCAATACACGAGAGGGCTCCAACAGATATTCGATAAAGTAAATATGAAAGTTTCATATAAAACTTCTTATAAATTGCAACAGCTTCTTGGTAATCCAAAAGACAGACTAGAAAACAAAGAAAGGTCGGGGATTTATTAAATCGGTTGTCAAGATTGCAACAACAAATACATCGGCCAGAGCTGACGAGCGATTAAAACCCGCTTCAAGGACCATTGTGCACATATGGAATACGGAAGGATAGAAAAATCTAGTGTCGCCCAACATGCTCCAGACAAGGACCACAGAATTGGTGAAAACAATCTGAAACTGATTAGGCATGTCTAAAAATAGCAAAATGTGAAAACAGCATGAATGGCGATGAGGGACCCATCCTGTTTAGCCCGCTTTTTAATCTTCTGTTAGGAAGATAATGGTTACTAAGAACTTACAGGTAGGTAATTACCGAGGAATTCCATATTGGACTTCAGGTAACAAATTTTAGTATATAAGGATTACCAGACTAGACTAGGTATCAATTTTCTTCTCCTGAGGATGTTTACTTTGTTGGCGAAACGCGCGTCAATGCAAAAATATCAGTTTGGTGTTAGGGCAATTGATCTCGAAAAAAGTTATTCAACTTTCACACCGAAGGTTTCAATCTCATCGTTAAACAATAATCAACTGAAATATAAAGACAAAAGTGAATCACAGGAAATGCTCAAAATGCTGGCCGTGTTCATTATAACACAACTGTGCCCTTTGAATATTATTCACTGCACGATTAATTTCCTTCAATATTTTGATATTTCCTCTGACCATAAACTTTATTTTTCTCATAAGAATGTATCCATAACAACTGAGTCTGGAGACCTCGCTGGCCCCTTCACCGGCCCATCATCCCCTATCCATTTATCACCAAACCTTTCAGTCAGGTAATTAAATACTCGTCTGATAGTGTGCGTGTGATAGTGTGCGTCTGATAGTGTGCTGAAATCAGATGTTATAGTTAGCCAAAGGTAGATCATCCAAATAGTCTTCGAAAATCGACATTGAAACTAGTCATAGGTTTCTCCATTCAGAATTCCGTTAAATAAATGAGGACCCAAATCTCTATGTTTGTAAATTCCTGACCAAACGTTAATACTAAATCGCACTTGAGGTCGAATTTCTCGGAACTGCCTGGAGTTGTTTATGCTCCAAATGTGTTCGTTATTTCGGTTGAATATCCTACAATTCGTAAGAGTTCTTCCATCTGTCCAAATTACATTTTTCAGCCAATTATAAAATTATAATCGCCTTTTGGTATCACCTGGATGCAATTTTTGAGATAAGTGTATTTTGTAACACTTTAAACCGCATTTTTTGAGATGTTTCCAAGCAGTTGTATGACAAATATTCATTTCGGAGTAAATTTGTCGTGTAGATTTCCCCATATTCATGTTTATCTGCAAATTATTGATTTTTATTGAAAAGGATACAATGTCTAACTTACCTCATACATAACTCATTCATCAAATTATCTTTAGTTTCCAGGTCCATTATGTCTCTGTATTTTTTCCTCAGCTTTCCAAACTCGGTGAGATTTTGATCCAATAACTTGAACATTTCCGATATCCTAACACTGTTTTAATCGTATTTTTAATAAATTTGTATCATATCTCTTTTTTCTTCATTCGTGAAAGCCATGTTTTGTCAGAAATGCAATGACTTGTACAATAACAAAATGTCATTGAGTGTAACAAACATCAAAGTCAAAGAATAATTATTATTTTTTACAATATCTACAATATCTTCGAAAAAGAATGATAACTCATGATACATCATTGAAAATACAAAATCTGATTCTATTCAAAACAGAAAAAATCCAATATAGCGCTCATAAGAAAAAATAAAGTTGATGATGCTGGCCGGAACAGGAAACGTCGGATAGCAAATCTGAAAACACTATTATGTAGCAGGGAAAAAGTTGCAATGTAGAAATGCACTTTATTTTTGTATCTTTCAAAAAATAAAGCCAGAAAAAATAAAAACCATTTTCCGATATTTCTGTTTTTTCGGGATATCTTCCGATATACTCGGAATTTCATAACTTTCCCAACGGCATACTCTTAGTCAGGGAAATGCGCAACTTTGCTCCAATTCAACTATCTTCGTATCTCTCATAGTTTCCGAGATCCCAATGATGAAACACCGTGTATAACGAATACGCGACAGACTGTGGCTGGCCAACGTTTTGAAGTTCAACTCAGTACACCTCGAACTTCTCTGTTCAAGAACTGCTTTATTTGGAGAACTGCGTTCATGAGGAATAAACTTCCTAAGAACGTTTTTTCAAACAAATTTAATCTCCAGCGATTCAAATCCAACGTGAATCACTACTTTTGCACAGTCACCGCTCTTAGAGGGCCTCAAGGACTTTACTGTAGTGCTTGTGTTTTGTTCTTAAGAAAATCGTCTCTTCTTTCTATCAAAATACAACGCGATTGCTTTGTTTGCCAGTTTTATGATTCACTAGTTGTTGCCCGCGGCTTCGCCCACGTAGAATTTGGTAGTTGTAGTACTAATTAGTACTACGTTGCTGTATCGCTGCTGTTCCAATGTTTTGACAGAATCAGAATCAACGAACTTAGGCGTGCGCAGCGTTATAGAACAGTGCTTTCAAAAAATTGTTCTACAACCCCATCTAGTGACGAGTTACAGAAAAATTGATAGCCTTAAAACCTTCTATACGAAAAATTACGTATACATGTCAAGTTTCATCACGATCGAATGAGCGATGTAGAAGTTTATCACTTACCAACCAACCAACCAACAAATATCCATTTTTATATATTAGATTGTGATCAAAACAATATCTTAGGGATGTTTTCACTATAGTCCGTTCATAATTTGTCGATAGCACAAAATGAGGGCCCAAGTCATAAAACGGTCGTAAAACTCGTAAAATCATAGGCGGAGGTTCCTGAGGTGTTTATTCATTAAATATAAAGCTTCAGTTTATATTCAAAACTTGCCTTGAAAGGGTGAAGTTGTTACGAACGAAAATAATTTTTGGTTTAGTACATTTTTTAATCGCATTTAATTTACGGCTCGTTGGTGTTTCGGCGTCTACGGCAGTAATTAACGTCTCTAATATTTATTTTGCGAATTTTGTGCAGTGCGTGAGTAACTTTTTTTCATATTCCTACAAACATATACGTACCTTTCGTTCCTGCTTGTTTTGTTTGATTGCTTGCGATGGCTTCATCATCATCATCAACATCATCAAGTTTTACACCGGTACTGTTGCGTACAGTCAGTAAGTCTGTCTATTCACCAAGAGAGAAGACTATTGTTTTGTACGTTCACGATGCTCTGGTTTCTCAGAATTTCACAAACACTGTTCAGAACATAATCAAGAGTTGTGCCAACATGACGGGCGTAGGGAGTCAACAATATATAGGTTCCTATCAGAAAGAAAAAAAAAAGGTATAGCTAACCCAAATACAAACGAATACTTAAAAGGGGGAGAAAACCTATTGAAATTGATGAATTTGCCAAAAATGGTATTCGAAGGAAAATTCACGAATTTAAAAAAAAAAGAAATACCCAACTTAAACAAAATTTTAGAAGAAGTTAGAGACGACCCGGATTTGCCTCATGTCGGACGAACCAAATTGTGGCAAGTTTTAAAAGAATTAAATTTCCGGTGGGAGAAATCAGACCGAAAATCACTTTTGATTGACCGGGAAGAGATAATATGTTGGAGAAGAAAGTATCTAAGATCTATACGAAAATTTCGGGCTGAAGGAAGGCCAATTTACTATCAGGAAGAAACGTGGGTAAACGCAGGTCATACTCTCACAAAAATTTGGACAGATAAAAATATATCAAGCTCCAGGCAAGCCTTTATGGAAGGTTGGTCTACTGGTATTTGCCCACCCTCTGGTAAAGGCAGTAGATTAATAGTTTTTCACATTGGCAGTGAAAAAGGATTTGTTAAGCATGGTTTGTTGGAATTTGAATCCAAAAGCACAAAAGACTATCACGAGGAGATGACAGCTGATGTTTTCGAAGAGTATTTTGAGCAGATGATTGAACATATACCACCAAACTCAATTATAGTATTAGATAATGCACCTTATCATTCACGACTAGTTGAAAGACTTCCAACGACTGCGTGGAAGAAACAGGATATCATTGACTGGCTGCGGAATAAGTCCCTGCCTTACGAAGATGGAATGGTTAAAGCAGAACTTTTAAAAATTGCCCGGCAACACAAATCTAAGTTCAAGAAATACGTAGTTGACAAAATGGCGGAAAGACGAAACATCACAGTCCTTAGACTTCCACCCTACCACTGCGAATTAAATCCAATTGAACTCATTTGGGCACAAATGAAAAGCTATGTGGCTAGAAAAAATACGTCATATAAAATACAAGCTGTACGTGAATTGTTATATGAGTCTTTACAAGATATTACAGAACAAAATTGGCGAGATGCAGTAAGACATGTAATAGAAGAAGAACAAAAAATGTGGGATCTTGACAATATAATTGATGCGACTGTAGAGACACAACCGCTAATTATTAACCTGCAAGACGACTTGGATTCCGAAGATGATCCTGTTTATTTTGAATTTGAATAGTTTTGTAAGTAATCGTAGTTTGTATCATTTAAAAATAGGTATTAATTAAATAAATGTATCTTTTACAAATTGCAAGTAACTTATTATTTTTGAATAAAATAAAGAATTTTTTTTAAAATAAAAATACAGTTTACAGTACCTACAGTTTAAGAATATTAATATATTCATTTATTTAAAGTAACTAATGTTTTAATCATATACTCTACGACACTGGTCACTCATTTCCACTCAAAATACCTACATAATCGGATTAAAAGTTTTATAGCTGTATTGTATTTCTTCAGATACAAGGTGGGTTAGTCGAAAACATCTTAAACTGACAGTTTTAGTTTGGTTTTTGTTATTATATCATATTAGCTGTCCTCTCTGTATTTCAGTTCTCTAATGAGGGTCAAACTTGCAGTGAGCTATCAACAAATTATGAACGGACTATAGATATTTTATGAATGGGCTATTTTGAAAACTCTCTCAGTACGTCATTCCAGAAAACTTTCAATAGTCAATCATTTTATCACCGTTACTTGCCCGAAAAATAAAAATAGTGCAGTATATTGAAAATTCTGATGATAGTTGAAAACATGATATAAGAACAACTGACATCACAACATCACTGTCAATATGAATTGTAACGAACACGTCAACCATACAGTAATATATATTTAACTCTTACCTATTGTTTCACATGAAATTTTCCTATCACCCATTGAATTCACTAAGTATGCAAAACATAAGAGAAACATCTGTAACACAATATTTCAACTGACCTTTATCACATGGTAGTGAAAGGAGTAATGCTGAAAAATTATCATAATCGGTTCTGAAATGGGATTTATTATTATTGGATTTACTATTTGTTTCATATGTTTGTGGTTAGATCATGTTGTTTATGAATATTAATAATTCGCTCTTCACCGTTCCTACATTATTTCTTTGAATTATCATACCCAGTTCTCTTACCATCATTTATTAAACCGTGAGATACACGATATCAGAAATTACCTTCGTTGTGTATATGAAAGTTATGAAATGCGCAATGGATTGCTTTCTGTTCCTGATTTGCGATATTCCCATCATTCATAACTTCTTAAGAAGTCTCGCTTATAATAAATATATTTTCGCCAGCAAGAAATAAATGTATAGAATCAACATGTACAATATTAAAAACATTACAAGTTTGGACTCACATTGTCTATTAGGATAAGATTTGAAATCTCTGGAAGAACAAATCAAATTGAAAACAAAGGAACAACTAAAGTAACAATAATAATACGCAATGAAATGTGAAATGAAATTACAATATGAATAAAAATAAGCAAAAAATTGAAAATCGAACATTTGAAAATGAAATAAATAATTAAAAATGATTTCAAACCCAGTTACCTCACGACGTTTCGATTGTTAGTATCCACCATCGTCCCTGTGGGTTGGGCTACCTATCGGGCGCGTCTTCAGGTGGCGGAAAGTGAAACGGCCAGGGGACAGGAGGCCCTATGCGGGAAGCCCATGTGGTCTTACAGATGTGGTCGCCGGACTCCTGGTCACTGGCAGAAATAAGTGGGGTGAGAGGAACTAAAACTCCCCAAAAGACTCTGCAAAACATGCCACCGTGGACCAGCCTACCCACGCTAAAGTGTAAGGAATCGTGCCGACAGCTGAATGACCGCAGGGTGATATCCGGCACTGGGCGAAACCTCACTGTAATCAGCCTACCTCTGGTAATGCGGGGCTCTGCCAGAGGTGACCAACTCTTCTCATAGCAGGCTGGACATAGCAGATCACCTCGTGATGTAATACAAAGGCCAAGGCGTAAGCGGATTTGTTGCGCCGAGGCCAAAAGGAGAAAGAGAGCGAAGGAGGCAGAAGTGGCAGCAAGTGTAAGTGCACCCCCCTCCTCCCCCACTCCACCTCCAACAACAAGGGCAATTCCTGCGACGGGCGCCAAGAGCTCCGACTTGAATAAAGACAAGGAACCGGCTGTCCCTGCAGGAAAGCTTCCTTACTTGTGCACCTCCACGGAGGGAACCCCAAGAAGGTTGAAGAAGCCGCGCAACGACAGTAATGTCGCTGCATCTTCCAAAACCTTCGTGGAGGCCACCGTGAGACACCTCAAGGTTGCCAAAGGGAGTGTGTTTGGCGAGTCTTGGTCTACACCTGCCGATATGAAGGAGATGTCTCCCAGTGACCTGTCTACCTTCCTGGAAAGGACAGAGTGGACGATGACCTAGGAGGACAACTCCTCGGGAGGATGTACAATGGGTCACAGGTGGCCTAAGTGCTGTGGGTCTATACTCATCCTCCCTACTCTACAGATACAGATCCACCACCGTCTTTGGGCGAATAGACGGAGGTACAGGCCAGTTATCACCCGAGGACGATTGTGGATACTAACAATCAAAACGTCGTGAAGTTACATGGTTCGAAACCTTTTTTGATTATTTATTCAATTTTTAAGTATTCAATTTTGAAGTTTTTGTTTATTTTTATTTTATTTTGTTTTCATTTCACGTTTCAGTGCTCAATAAGTGTAAAACATTTAAGGAGGTGATTCCTCATCGAAAAAAAGATAGAATCTTCCATATAAAGAAATTTCACTGGAGCATCCCTTGTTAAGATACAGCCCCTTAAAGGGGGTACATAAAATTTGTATAAAGATTTTTTTTCACAAGCAATAAAAAAGTTACAATATTGAAATCAACCTGACATTTTGTACTACCAAAAAGACACTTAGCCAGAAATTTATTTGGTTTACCCCATGGTTGCGAGGGGTGGAGAACGCAACCCCTAGAATTTATTTTCAATGTATCTTGTTGTCGTATCATTTGTTTACCATTTGAAAATTCATTTCCGATAGCCTGATTCATTCTAAATAAAAAATTTCTTCTGGATTTTTTGCCCAAAATAAACCAGTTCGCAGCAAAAAATTATATTAGGAACAACTACAGAGATACATCGTCATAAATGCGAAAATACGAAACTAATCTATCTAGTAGGTCGCTATTAGCGATAGTGACAATTAAATTGCTATGACGCTGTTAGTTTGTGGATTTTTGAAATTGAATTGATACCTACTAATTGAGTGTTGTTGTTCTGTTCTCAATTTGTTACTTTAATAATTCACTCGTTATTGAAATGGCATACACAAATGAGGAAATGGCTGATATGCATACGTTTACGGTCTGTCGCAGAAAATGGGTTAGAAGCTTTTAGAAGATATGTTGAGATGTATCCTCAACGGCAGCACCCTTCACATAGAATATTTGCTCAACTTCATCAACGATTACGAGAATATGGTTCATTCGACAGAAGAACGCAGGATTGTGGTCGCCATCGAGAAGTACGAACACCACAACTTGAGGAAGTAGTACTTAATTTGATTGAAGAACAACCTACTACCAGTACTAGAAAGATTGCTTTCTAGCTAAATGTTGATCATATGACGGTATTTCGAATTTTAAAGGAACAACTCTTATACCCTTACCATCTGCAACGAGTACAGGCACTGTTACCGCGAGACTTTCCGAACCGTCTTGAATTTTGCAACTGGATGCTAGAAATGATTGGAAGAAATTGTGACTTTCTGAAGACGTTAGAATTCACAGACGAATATAGTTTTTCTCGGGGCAAGATTATTAATTTTCATAATTACCACATATGGGCTGATGAAAACCCTCACGCTATTGTCGAAACTAACCATCAAGAACAGTTTTCTCTTAACGTGTGGTTCGGAGATATTGGGTATGATTTAATTGGACCTCATTTTCTACCTCCTCGATTAAATGGTGAGGCATACGTTCAATTTTCAAGAGAAGTGCATCCAGTACTTCTGGAGGCAGTTCCTTTGGGCGTCAGAAGGGATATGTTTTTTTATGCATGATGAGGCTCCACCCCATTTTAGTCGAGTAGCACGTCAGCATTTAACTGAAACGTATGCAAATTAGTGGATAGGTCGAGGAGGACCACAGAACTGGGCCGCTCGATCCCCGGATCTCAATCCTCTCGATTTCTCTATTTGGGGCCATTTACAGCGTTTGGTTCATCGTATTCCTGTTCGCGATGTAGAGGACTTAAGAAACCGCATCATCGATGCGTGCAGGGTAATCAGAGAGATATTTGATCAGGAATATTTGAGCGAATACGTGGCTCAGTGCGCCACCATCTAGACGCATGCCTAATGTCTGAAGGTAGACATATTGAACATTTACTATGATTTCTACATGTGGTGTTTTGTTATTAATAAGTTAGTTTTGTTTATTACCCTTTAATCGTTTGAGGCAGGTATTACTACAAAATAACAATAAATCCAGTTCGCATTTATGACGACGTATCTCTGTAGTTGTTTGTAAAATAATTTTTTGCTGCGAACTGGTTTATTTTGGGCAAAAAACCCAAGGAACATTTTTGTTTAGAGTGAAACAGGCTATCGGAAATACATTTTTAAATTGTAAACAAATAATAAGATAACAAATACATTGGAAATAAATTTTAGGGTTTGCGTTTTCCACCCTTTACAACCATAGGGTAAACCGAATAAATTACTGGCTAAGTGTCTTTTTGGTAGTACAAAGCGTCAGGTTAATTTCAATATTGTAACTTTTTCAGTGCTTGTGAAAAAAATTGTTATACAAATTCTATGTACCCCCTTCAAGGGGCTGCATCTTAATAAGGGATGCTCCAATGCAGTTTCTTTATATGAACTATCCTATCTTTTTTCGATGAGGAATCACCTCCTTAAATGTTTTACACTTATTCAGTTACACACTGTATAATTATTATTTCAGCTATTCATATCAACTTTTGATTTTATTTGTTGGAATGGACAATGGAAGTCTGAACTAGTGAAATCCACCACGAAAAATTGTCAACCACTTTCAAACAAACGTTGAAAGTTGAATATTTCAAATTGCCATTTACCACTTCAACTTATCACCTTCTGTTAACCAGAGAAATATTCCAGGACTCATCCATCTGAATTTTAAAGAACACAGTTTCATAATTTTTTCCACATGAATCTCTATTTCTATATAAGAAAACTGAAAACTTTCACGATAATTACATTCTGCACTGTGGGAGTTACTCCGGTCGAGTTGGTGAACGTATTCTCCTGAGATATCTGTTGAAAAATCAGAATCTAGCACTGTTTGATGTGACCCTTTAGGTTTCTAGTTTCCTCCGATGTTGTTCCACTGAATACCCGTACTTATTTATTTGATGCGATTCTGATAATGTTAAATAGCAAATATCGTTCCCTCTTCTGCAAATTTCAATGTCCGTTGGGGAAAATGTACGTGTGAATGTCTTTATTCTATACAATAAAATGCGTTACAAAAACCGGCAATTTTTATCAAACAGAAAGAAATAAAAACTGTTACGCTAGTTGCACACACACCGATTTTGGACTGCCATTATAAAATCGGCCGATATTTTATTGGTAGCGGGTGCTTTCATACTCACCGGTTTTTTACCGACCATTCCAGTCTCAAATGCTCGGTGAAATTTTAGTTACTACGCATTAACTTCGTTTTGGTAGTGCGTGCTAATTACGACAACAAAACAACCGATTGTTTGACCGATAAAAATTCGGTGAGTGTGCAAGCACCCGCTACCAATAAAATATCGGCCATTTTATACTGGCCGGCCAAAATCGGTGTGTGTTCAACTAGCGTAATAGTGTCCGACCGAAAGTTCGGTTTCGGTCGAGTTTCGACAAAAAAACGGGTTTCAGTTTATACTAAAACCAATAATGACTGAGAGTAGAAGTAAGCCCAGTTGACAGCAAATCGGAGGCGTGCTTATTGATTTTTGTGAGGGTTAAGAATGAAAGAAAAATTCTTAGTACAATTAGTTAAAATATTGATACACATTTTTTATTTATTTCATTAAAACTTTGCAATATCGTAATTTACCTAATCATTGTAGTCATTAGGTGGGCCTTATGAAAACGGAGTAATAATCGTGGTAATTATAGTAGGTACCAAATAAATTAACAATTATAATAAAAAACACAATATATATATATATATATATATATATATATATATATATATATATATATATATATAACTTTTTTTCACTATTGGGTTGCAGCAATTGATAAGTGAACTCTTTATAACAATTCTCAAGCTTTCGAGTAACTTAAACTCATCGTCAGGGGTACTAGAAAATACAAATTACAAATTTTTGATAATAGAATATAATATAAATGTAAATGTACAAATTTTCGTCTAATCTTCCACCTCAGATTCGTCACTGTTGCTACCGCTATCATCAAAGTGAATTATGATTGGTTCAATATTGTGTTCATTACGGTTGTCTACATCCCACATTTTTTGCTCCTCTTTTAAAACATGCTGCATGCATTTCTTCCAGTCTTCTGCAGAAACAGTTCGAATAGCTTCTTGTAGGTGATGTTGCACGTCCACTAATTTAAATGTTCTGTTTTCTCGTGCCACATATCCTTTTACTTGGGCCAAGATTAATTCTATTGGGTTTAATTCGCAGTGGTATGGTGGTAACCTTAAAACTGTAATTCCACGACTTAACGCTATTTCATCCACTGCGAATTTTTTATATTTGTCTGTGTGTAATTTTGTTAGCTGAAGTAGTTCTGCCTTTGAACTATCTTTGTTATATTGGATGTTCTTATTAATTAACCATTCTTGAATTGCTGCTTTTTTCCATGATTGTTTCGGTAACAGACCCAGGTTCCACAAGTTGAATGATGCCTTCAAACCATTCTTCAAACACCTCCGCATTCATCTCTTCATGATAGTCGCCTGTTTTCTCAGATTTAAATATTAATTCACCATTTGGTAAAAATCCACTGTCGCTTCCT
This sequence comes from Leptinotarsa decemlineata, assembly GCF_025532065.1. NCBI lineage: Eukaryota > Metazoa > Arthropoda > Insecta > Coleoptera > Chrysomelidae > Leptinotarsa > Leptinotarsa decemlineata. The sequence goes on along the minus strand of NW_027412703.1, from coordinate 5,985,273 downwards.
ATATGCGTAACTATCAGACGACTACTCTTTCCAGATGGCTGTTTTAACCCAACTGACAAACCTTCAATGAAGGCTTGTCGTGCACTTGTTATATTACCATCCTGCCATACTTTTTTAACCGTATGTCCTTGGTTAACCCATGTCTCGTTCATGAAGTACAATTTTTTTTGTGCTTCCGAAATTCGTCAATTTTTCTTAGATAGTTTCTTCTCCATGCTATTATTTCTTAACGTTCAATGAGAATGCTTTTCCTGTCAACTTTTCCGTACTTAAATTTCATTTCGTGTACAAGTTTCCTAAAAATTTCTTTACCCATTTTTGAGACCAATTCATGATCGCTAAGTGCCTCCAGAACTGTTTGTAGTGTGGGCAGCTCATTTCTGAAAAAGAAACTGTGAATAGTTCTGCGTATACTGCTTTTGGCTTCTTCATCAACTGTGATTTTTTTTCGTTCGCTACTAGTTTTTGGCGTTTATACGTCCCCATGAATTTCTGCTTCTCTTAGTATTTTGTTAATCGATGATTTTGGTACACCGGTATAATCAGAGCACATATCACACATATCAACTAATTTATCTCTTGTAATTGTGGAACTTAATAATGTAGAAATGCCCGGTTGGTTATTCGGAGGTACACACGTAGAATTACAGCACATATGCACAAAGTCATCTTTTGGTGGCTGATGATCTCTTTTAAGACAGTGAAATACTCGCAGTACAATTTGTTTTTCTCTTACTGACCGAGACTCCGACCGTTTTACCTTTTTCGACGTGGAAGGCCCGACCATGTCTCCCATTTTTTGAGTAGTTTGAGAACGGTTTAGAAATATAATTATGTAACGCTTAAACACTTATTAGCACTATTATTTTCACCAATTGTTATCACATCACGTCGATTGCTGACTAACTTAACTGTAAAACGTACAATTCACGCTGTATAATTCACAAACCAATGATACGCTCATGGCTGCAAGTACATTAGTGAGGACTGCAACGATGAGATAGAAGTTACGGTAGAGTGACAAAGACAGAAATATCGTTGCGTACAGCGTTGCCACTAGTTGTAACAAATATCTAACACTATACAGAAAATAATGAATTTTAACTGATCAGTAATCAGGAAATATATAAGTATTACTCATTACAAGCTCATTACTGATTTTTGTCATAAATAATATTTTTTAATCGTACTAGTATTGTGTATTATCTATAATTTGCCACAACCTACAACTCTACTGCTTACTATATTTTGATTCTGCTATAAACTGGTAACATAAAATTTAGATATGATAACGCGCTTTACTCTCAATCATTATTGGTTTCACTATAGTTTCGGTTCCGGCGCCAAACCTGCCGAAACTACGACCGAAACCGAAATTGCATTTGGGAGTTCCCGCGCTGTGATCGGTCATGTTCGGCGCGTTAACTTTCATACAATCGACGAAGACTATTTGCCGTTTCCCCGTGCCTATTCATGTCGTGACTATTGTGATATTAGGTATCAACTCAAATAAGTAGTTTTATGTTTAATATTTTTAAAAACTCATCAATAATATTTGAAAGAAAAATCTACACCTAATCAAATGAACACCTCACCTATTTTAAGTATTTTTAAGGTGCAATTGATATTTTTTTTTTGAATAAGGGTTTTTTATGTTGATTATCAATAAGTAAAAATGCCGAAGAGTGCATAACGTTGTGATTTAAAGATAAAAAATGAAGACTGACTGATTATAATAATGTTTTCTTTATTTTTTCCTCAAAACATAATCCTTGTAAGTAAGTAATAAGTAAAAATGCCGAAGAGTGCATAACGTTGTGATTTAAAGATAAAAAATGAAGACTGACTGATTATAATAATGTTTTCTTTATTTTTTCCTCAAAACATAATCCTTGTAAGGAAGTTTCGGTTTCGGCCAAAAGTGAGACCGTTGTCGAAATTCGTTTTCGGTTTTGGTTTCGATCGCAAAAACCAGTTTCGGTCGGACACTAGAGTCTAATTTAGATTGTAGTCGTAGTCGGTTGGCATGAGGTCTGGAGAGTATGGTGGGTGAGGCAGAACTTCGACGTTCAATTCGTTTAATTTCGAAACTGTGATTTGTGGAACGTGCAGACGTTGTCGTGGAGCACGGTCGGACCTCTTCTGTTGATGTATCCTGTTATCGTAGAGGATCTACTTTTAAAACTCATTTATACAGTTCATTGTATGATTTTCACTATGGAGGGTTTTACAGAAACCGCGACACGTGTCTCGCTATACAATAGCTTCCTCAGGCGTAAAATAATCTACTACTGATATTCTTTTCAACATACGTGATGATCTAACGTTTTGGTTGCGGAAAAGCAAAAAGTCCAGACCTACAAACTTGACAATTGATTTCGATCGTTCAAATCGTTTTTAACCATCGAAAATCGTATGGTACCTGACGCCGAGTTCTTCCGTCATCCCACGCACCTTTTTTGATGCGTCAGTCTTCACCAGGGTCCTCAAATCCTCGTCCTAGATCACTAAAGGTCGACCACTTCAGAGCTCATCTTCGAGCCTGAAATCTCCTGAACAACATTTCGCAAACGTGCGTTCATGAACACTATCATTGCCAAATGCCTGAATATTTTTCAGCTGTTTCGGCAGAGCTTTGTTTCAATTTGAATTCGAAAAAAAAAATTGGTTGTGAATCCGTATACATAGCCATATAGCCGGAAAAATGCAAAAAAATTAAATGTGGAGAAAATAGGACAGCATCCAGGTCGATCAGTAAATACCACGATACATTAAAATATATTTTTATTGGGATATGGAAGTACAAAAACATATGACATTAAAACGGAAAAACTTTTGAAACAACCTTATCAATATAAATATTTATATCAATAAATCGAAAGGAGAACACAAATAACACTTCATTACTGGTTGAAGCTGGAATGATTCTGCAACAGTGTTAGGAATCACACGTTAAAAGGTAAGACCTCGTTAGTCCTTAGCTCGCACAAGTTTCTCAACTTCTGAGAGTTGTCGTTCGTATGGGGGCGGCAGCTGATTAACGGAAAAACATATTTTAAAACATATATTACTGTATCACTGTGATTGTATCAAATCAGTAACAACATGGATGGCGGATTGGCTGTCCTTATTCATCTTTCACTGCCTGAACCACTGTGCACAGTGGTGCACCTTCTGTGCACTGGCTTGTGATGTGGGGGTTGAGCAAACCGGCCATTGGACGCCTGCTTTCACGTAGTTCCGTTGGATACAGCAATGACAGCATCACTTGTGATTCTGTTGCTCCCTAACTGCCAGAATGCATCTTGAATTCTTTCAGGTGCTTCAACATGTGCTTCACATGGGACATGCTTAAACGAAGAATTACTCCGCATATGGGGAACATTTACACAACGTTTCAATTGAGAGAGCTTTTAATCACTGAATGGGCAAATGTACCTCAACAAGACAATCTCATTTTGTCGATGGACGATAGATTTAGGGCCGTAATGAACCAGCGTGGAGGCCATACTTTGTACTGATTCCAATTTTTTTTGTATTATGATTTTTTTTCGGGGTGCCATATTTTTTTTAGTTCTGTTTATATGCGAACTCAGTATTTTTGACAGTTTAACAAATTTTGTTGTAAGTTACATTCGTTTAATAATCACCCGTCAACTTTTTTTTCCCTAAAGCGATCTAAAATTAATTATTGCCATTTTTAAAAATATCCTTAGACTTTTCCGATATGTGTATTTGAACTAGCCGAGTTGACAATTTCATGGCCATTAACATTCAATTCTTGAATTGAAGAGGACGATGTTGTAACGCTGGAGCTAGCTTTTGGGATTATTCTTTCAGCAATAGCTTTTTTATAAAAAATGGGTTGATCGATGTAACTCTCTGCTACTGTTGTAGACTTCCTTCCTCCGTGCTCCTTGATATACATTATATTTGCTCCTGATCCTGCTGGCTAAGGCGCAGAAGACCTTCTGAAACAGTGACTTGTATATTGCTCTGGTTCTGGAAGGTTCAGAAACTCAGCAATGGTAGAGGGCATTTTCCCAAACGTTTCTATACCAACTGGGTGGTTGGCACTGCATTTATAATTTGGGTATTTCAGAAAAAACCGTCGTTGATTGATAACAAACGGGCGTAATACAACGTATTCATTAAAATAGTCAATGTTTTTTCCAACAATGCAAAAAAACGACCATTATTCTATTTTGTATTTGGAATTTGAACAATCAATAATTTATCCATTAATTAAATGTCTTGTGTTAATAAATGACAGGGCTCTTCACGCCGGCAGGCTCCATATATTCCGAAAGTAGTAGCAACTTTCATCATCAAATATTTATCATCTGGCGCCTCACTTATAAACCTCTGGACTTGTTTAAACGTAGGAGTTTCTGATTATTTGGACCTATAATTTTTATTTCTCCGCTTTAAGAATACTATCACCTTGAAATATTTCCTTGTATTAACATTATTTTTAACGACCGCACTCGACTTTATCATTAAAAACTTGCACTACAAAGTTGACGAGTTCCATATTTTTGATTTCTCTTCTAGATAGGCTAAGAAGACGGTTTCGCTGAAATTTCCTTGAAGCTCTTTTTGTAGCCTTTACAATATCGTCAGGAACACATAATGCCTCACTATTGTTCTTAATTATGCAAGACATTGAACACCAGCAAGAACTTCAAATGTGACTTTAAATAAAACGCATGAGCTGTAAGGAACACTGTTTGTTGGTTACAGCTCACTTCACAGCACAGCACTTCACAGCAAATGCGATAACATAAAAATATGTAATTGACAAGAGATGTCAAAATGTGTTTTTATTGAGATATTGAATTTATCTATTTTATTATGGAAACAGGAAAGTTGTACAAAAAATTCGTGGGATATATGTGTTAAAAGTAAGTTTTATTTTGTTCCTGAAGTTGCTCAACTCGCTACGCTCGTTTCGCAAACTTTTTCACTCACAAAAATAAACCTTACTTTTAACAGTCATATCATAAATAGCTATTTTTTTTGTAAATGGGTGTTCTGAAAATAGGTCTTCAGATCATCTGTCGTGGAAAGTTTCATTTTTCAAATTCAAGGTGATGATCGGTCGTTCCATTAACAGTAAAAAGCAACAAACACCCGAAATTATCAAATGTTACGCCACTGTTATTGCCTGTGATCTAGTAAATCAAGCGGCAAAGTAATTTGATCGAACGGAGAATCTTGTGTGTTCTCATGTGAATTAGAGGTATATTCCAAAGAATGAGTTGCAAATTGCAGTTAGACAGCGATGGGGAACGGAACAGTCAGGAACGCAGCTTTTGTTCGATAGTTCATGTCCGACTGCTTTCTGTAACCTGTTTTACAGTCAAAGGATTCGCAACAGAAAAAAGCCGAATTCAGGTGGAACTATATCAGTATAGTTTTTGTATGCATTGATCAGTGGTCAGTGACTTTCTATTCATATATTTATCAATTGACTTGAAGACATTGTTATTTATAAAAAACTTCATCTATTCGTGATTATCTATTGCAAGTTTTATCGAACGCATTTTTTTTCAATAATCTTATCAATTCAATATTGAATGAGTCATGTTTTGTGTTCTTTTGAGACCAATTGTGAGTTCAATTAGATCTCTCTGTCAGAAATTAAATAGATACGAATACCTTTTGAGAATTTTGAAACCATTGTCAGGAAAAAAAAACAGTTTTCTGAAACACATTTCATAAACAAACTGAAGATTTAGCACTCAGTGATTGGTATGTTTTCATAAGCTTCAATATTGAAAGTTTTTTCACGAATGTTCCTGTTGATAAAACTCTTCAAATTGTAAGGTTGGAAAATGACTCAACTTCAAAACATCAAACGAAGATGGATGTTAGTAGGTACTGTATTGAAAGCAAAAACATATTTTTTCAATATGAAGATGATTTCCATCGACAAGAATTTGGCTTGGCTATGAGCTCCCTTTATCTCCCATCTTAAGTAACATATATATGGAAGATTTTGAAGAGTTTTCTGTTGAGACTTACCAGGACAGTCCCAAAGTTTGATGGAAATATGTGGACGATGTTTTTACTGTTAATATTTAAGGTGGTTCAAGTTAAATGTACTTTAAAGTTTTCTGTGTCTATGTGTTATTAGGGTCCAATTTGTATTAAACTTGTTTTCTGAATTTCTCTTCAACTTCTTTTTCAAAGGGAAACGACTATTAAGTGTTTATATTTCATTTGGGATTTTTCTGTAAATTATCGAGTATAGATAGGAGAGGAATCTTTGGTTTTTTGTTGTTCCAACCTTTGGTATTCTGGTTGTTTGGTTTTTCAGTCGAGTATTGTATGGATGGTCTATTTGGGGCAGTGCATACTTGTGTTGGTAATGGTAAGATGCAAGATTAAGGAAGTATAGTTGATGGATTGTAAATAGCTCAGATTGTTGGAAGAGTTTATCTGACAGAAATCTGTAGCTTTTATTATACATTATCTTCATCAGCCATTTTTGTGTCACTTCTAGGTTTTTAATATAATTATTAGTTATCCCAACCCAAACAAGTATGCCATAGTTTATATGTGTTTGGGCTAGGCTTGCATAAAGTATGTTCATTTGTGCAGAGTCGAATAAGTTTCGATACAGTTTGAATTTTATTATCAATGATCTCAAATTTTTTTGTTACGTATTCAGCGTGTTTTTGGCATCTAAAATTTTGGTCTATAATGAGACCTAGATATTCTATATGTTCCCTCTTTTCGATGTCAATGATATTGCCGTTTATATTAACTGTTAGGAATCACACGTTAAAAGGTAAGACCTCGTTAGTCCTTAGCTCGCACAAGTTTCCCAACTTCTGAGAGTTGTCGTTCATATTGGGCCGACAGCTGATTAACAGAGAAACAGATTTCAAACAGATATATGTGGGTAAGCTGTGATTATAAATTGAAAAGGCAATGAAGTGGGTCTTAGAAAAAATTATTGTTAGTAGCCTACAGTCGAACCAATGAAATGAAGTTTCCAATTTCCTTTCGGCGATAAATTTCAGAATGTCCAATTCTTGCCTCGAAATAGAAGGGCGGTGTCGTCGGCAAAGCTGATAATATCACAACACAACAAAAAAATATTTTTTGAATGTTTCCTACACTAAATTAGTCAATTTCTACTAATTTTGGGGTGATAAAAACGAAAATAACAATGAAAAATTTTTATTAGCTCTGGTTTTTGAGATACACAGTACTTAATCTTAAAGAGTAGTTATACTATACGTGAAAAGTGAAAGTACATAAAACAATATTGTTATGTTTCTTTTAGAATATTTTAATTACAAAATTAATAAAAAAAAACATTATTCTTAGTGTTTTGACAAATAAAAGAAGTTTGTACCACCAAATTTCAATTAAGTCCATCCGATTCATTGTAAGATCGCTGTCGTTTAGCTTGTCTTTTATGAAACACTTCTGGAGCATCCCTACACACAGACCAGCAGTAGTCTGCAAGCATTGCTTCATTCCAACGGCCCTGATATCTCTGTAAGGCAATGTCTTGATGGAATCTTTCTCCATGTTCGTCACTCACAGCTCCACAGTTTTGTGGGAAGAAATTAAGATGAGAGTGAAGAAAATGAATTTTTAAGGACATGTTGCATCCAAGTTGGTGGTAAGCTTGAAGAAGCTCTTTAACCAATGCTGTGAAGTTATCATCTCTTTTGTTACCTAAAAACCCATGTACAACCCCCTTAAAGGCTTCCCAGGCTCTTTTTTCATTTCCTGTTAAAATCATGTCAAAAGCAGGATCATTTACGATTTCACGGTTTTGAGGCCCAATAAAGATGCCTTCCTTGACTTTAGCATCACTCAACCTGGGAAACTTTGCTCTCAAGTACTTAAAAGCTTGTCCTTCCTGGTCCATGGCCTTCACAAAGTTTTTCATTAGTCCCAACTTAATATGTAATGGGGGAAGGAGAACATCCTTAGGATCTACAAGAGGCTCGTAAACTACATTTTTCTCATAAGGGTTTAGGTCTCGTGTAGGCCAGTTCATTTTTTTATAGTGAGATTTTCTTTCCCGACTGTCCCACAGACACAAAAAACAACAGTACTTGGTGAACCCTAATTGCATTCCTAGGAGTATAGCAATGACTTTCAGATCACCACAGATGTGCCACTTGTGTTGTTCATATTTGATTGATTGGAGAAGTGTTTTCATATTTATATACGTTTCCTTCATGTGAACTGCATGACCTATAGCAATAGAGGGTAGCTGATTTCCATTATGCAGAAGTACAGCTTTTAAGCTTAGTTTGGAAGAGTCTATAAACAGTCTCCATTCAGATGAAGTGTGATCCAAATTCAAGCAGTCCAACAAACCATTAACATCAGAACAAACTACGAGGTTTTCTTTTTTCTCAAAAAAAGGAAGCAAATCTTTTTGACGCTGTCTGTACTGAGATATTTTCACATCATGTTTTAAAAGATTCCACTGTTGTAGTCTTGACCCTAACAGCTCAGCCTTTTCCTTAGACAAGCGAAGATCTCTTATAAGGTCACTCAACTCTGCTTGACTAATTCTGTGCGGATCACTAGACCTATCGCTTACCTCAAAATCAGGGTCATAGGATGTAGAAGGATGGGTTGCTCCTTCTAAACAGTCTTTCACAACAAAATAATGTTCATAGGCTGTCTTAACGATAGGTGTCATTTTACGTTTCTGAGCCTTAAATGTTATTTCACCACATATATAGTAAAAGCTATCGACAGAATTCACACACTTTCGAGGCATTTCAGATCAGCACCCAAATTAATTTAAAAATCAACTTCACACGATAATTTCAATAGCAACCACGTACGTACAATTGACAAACTCACATAGGTTATGTTTACTACCTAAGAACAGCTGATGAGAGGGGTGTTATGTAAACAAACATGTGTACCAACTGTTGGTGATGAAATATTTCATTTGTTGAAAACCCAATATACATATATATAATATAATGATACTATATCATGAAAACAAGAGCTAATATATAATTTTTATGGTCACTTTCGGTTTTAACACGTGGAAATACATTAAAATCATCTAATTCAAACCCCGAAACAAAAACTTTGTTGTGTTGTGTATTCGCTTCCACATCAATATTGTAGAGATCATTGATATAAATATTGAATAGAATAGGTCCAAGCACCGCTCCTTGGGGCACTCCACACTCAACGACTTCATCTGAACTGGATGATCCATTGATTTTTACTCTGTTTTCTGTTCGATAAGTAACCAGTGATAAATTTCAATGGTTCACCTCTGAAACCTATATTTTGTGATACTCTTAGTGATTTGTAGTGACAAACTGTGTCGAATGCCTTTGCGAAGTCAATGAGGACACAAAATGATATTTCTCCTATGTTCATTGCCTCATTTTTTTTGTCGAATGAATCATTGCATCTTGTGTTTGCTTGATTTGGCAAAGGCATTCTACAAAGGCGATGCTGCTCGTCGTAGCATCGCCTTGTCACGGTAATGCGGAGCTCTGTCGTGATTCACCTTCTTTGCCTAGCTACTCGTGGACTTTTATAAACAGAGCAAACTTGAAAATTATATCTACAGAGGAGATGGATGTCGAGCTTACGACTCCAACTGACCTCCCTGTAAATTTAGATCAGGAGCGAGTCTATAAAGGAGATGTATGTCGAGCTTAGAGCTTACGTCTCCAACTGACCCCCCTGTGAATTTAGGTCAGAAGCGAGAGCTTCTCAATTCTCCAACTCCTGATCCAATAACTGAACCTAAAAAAAGGCTTGGTGGTGCAGTCAGGAAATGACTTGAGTGGTCTCCTCAAGAGCGGGGCACCTTACGGAACCGCCTTGCACCAAATTCATGAGCGGCGTACGCAGAATCTGTCTCAGGTGGGTGAACAAACCCCCCCATGAGCAGGTTAGCAAACGTTCGCGCTCAAGTGATGATTCGCCAAAACCAGAGGCGAAAAAGCCCTGCACGGTTGGATCTAAAGCATCGTCAGGTGTAGTTGACGTGCAGAAACCCTCATATGGGAAGGTTGTCGGGGGTATCAAGGTGGGAACTTTGCACCTTGACTATCCGGCTACCTCATTGATACTTTGTGCATGCCCCGAATGGACCGAATCAGGTTTTTAGAGTTCGGCAGAGCCGTACTCTTACCATCTGACCTGAAAGACCACTCACCATACGAATTAATCGGCTTCGTTAAGAAGCTGGGTTTATTTAGTCAGGTGTGAATAGGTGTGAGCCACAATGAACCCTTGCGGGTTGCGGTGGAGGGTCGAATGGACCCACTCACTTTGTAACTAACTACTTCCGAATTTATAAGTTCAACAACCCCTATAATCTTCGGTGTTGATTTTTAAAGTTGACACACTGGTTAGTTCAACTACCTGTCCTTACATCTTACCTACAAACTCCCGATATAACCGAGTTTCATACTGGACAATGGGATTAAACCCGAAACCGGTCATATAAATGAAATTAACTAGTGGTAATTAGACAAAAGTGTTTTTATTCATTTCTTGCATTACCACAAGTCATCAATCATATCAAACTGACCATTCATAATTTGTTATTTCAATCTTTTTCGAACCTCTGCTTGCCCATATTCTCAACGGCTAAATGCTTCCTATACATATAATAATATACAATGCATTTCTTTAATGTTTCCCCTTTTATTTTTTGAACGGATCAACTCAAAAATTTGAACATTGGGATGATGAAATTATTGCATGAATACTTTATTTTGAAGTGGAATTGACAGATGAAACTTTCAAGATGGCGACTGGGCCCCATTTGGGAAAAAAATGGGAAGGGGGACCTTCACAACCCTAGAATATGAAGGAAATTTCTTCGACCACTACAAAATGGCGGAACATTTAATAGTTTCCTGCCGACAAACACATTAATATCAATATTTTTAAAAATATTTCTTTTTATCTGCCATATGGCAATTCCAACAAACCGATAAGGTTTGTTTAGTTAGTTTTTGTTTATAAAAACGACAAAAAATGTCAGTACGACAATGAACATCATTACTCAGTTACAATATTCTCATTTAGTTTTCGGTTTTACTAATAGAACGGTAGGTACCACGTCAACAATCTCTAAAATGGTCAATTCTCGTCCATTTGATGAAAATATTGAAGCGACTTTAATTTACGGTGCGACGCGTAACTTTCACGAGACCAAAAGGAGTTTCAATGAACGTTTTATGAGTCGTCCTATCTGTAGAAAATATTTGAGGGAACTTGTATCCAAATTCACAACTGCCGGTAGTGTACCCTACATAAAAAAGCCCCCAGGTCATCCGTCCATTTCGGAAGGACAGCAAGTGCAAATAATTGATGAGATGGTAGTAAATCCTGAAGAGTCTACTTATTCTGTTGTTTGCGAATGATTGTGAGGTGTCTTCTTCTACTATGTGGAGACTTCTGAGGAGGAATAGGTATCATGCATACAAAATTAAAATGATACACCAATTAACTGAAGATGACCCTGAGCGATGAACAGAATTCTGCGAAATCATGACGGAAACCATCGCAAAAGGCATCCTACCTATCTCCACAATATTTGTTTTAGTGACGAATGCACATTTTTTTTAAACGGCAAAGTTCACAGACAAAATTGCCGTTATTTGAGTGAAACCAACCCTCACGTTTTCTGGGAAACACATACTCAATATCCAGAAAAAATTTACGCCGCTTGGCAGGAATATTGGGAAGGACCTCTATTCATTGATCAGAATATTACAGGGTAACTGTATTTGAATATACTGGAAACTACGGTTAACCCTCTCATGTGTTCGAAATCGTCAAAGCGAATCCCAATGATGTCGATATGGATATTGTATCCCAACAAGATGGAGCACCACCACATTACTCCAGACAAATAAGAAAGTATCTGAATACTACTTTTCCCGGTCGTTGGATCGGGCGTCGAGGTCCTACAGAATGGCCAGCCCGCTCGCCAGATTGGACACCTTTGGACTTTTTTATGGGGCTATTCGAAGCAAAAGGTGTACGAAACTGATCCTGCTTCAATATTGGATATGCGGCAGAGAATAATAAACATTTGTAGAGATATTGACGTTACTGTGTTCGAAAATGTTCGGCGTGAAATATCGGATAGGCTGTTCATATGTCAAGAAGTTCAAGGCAACCATTTCGAGCATCTTCTGAACTGACCTCAAGCTTATTTCATCATATTATGTAGTTAAATGTCACTGTATTCAGGCAATTATTGAAAGTTCCGCCATTTTGTAGTATTTGAAAATTTTGACATTATATTCTAGGGTTGTGAAGCATTCATCAGTAGCTTCAAAGAGATGTGTCACAAGTCCCCGCTTTCCATTTAATTTTTTTTCCCAGATGGCGCCCAGTCGCCATCTTGAGATATTAATCTGTCAATTTAACTTCAAAATGAAGTATTAATGCATTAATTTCATTATCCCAAATTTCAATTTTTAGTGTTGACACGTTCAAAAAATAAAAGAGGGGGGACATTAAAGAAATGCACTGTATATTGTTAACACGTTATGAAGGTAAACCAGAGTGTTCAATCAACCCTGAATCCTCTTCGAGAGCACATATCACTGCTCGTCATCGTTTTAAATCGAGTGTTAAATTTTTTATCGACTCGGGTGTAAGAAAATAATGATATCCCGACCGCAAATTTCCTGACACTGCTACTGGTCATGCATTCGTAAACCTAAATATTTCACTACTAACTACATCATTCACGAATACGTGATCTTTTGTGTAGCCGAGTGTAATTCATTATTTTCCTACATAGTTTTTGAGCATAGCGATGCCTTTTTGTAGAAATAATTCATTATTTACGAGAGTGTTGTGCATTGATGAAACCGTGAACAGCTCTTTCATATAGTGGTTCACATTTTTTTAAAAAAGATCATTTATTCAGCGTCTTGCAACACGAGTGGTAAATATTGTTAGGAAAGTAATTTAGCGTTTCAAAAATTATTACAGTTCGAGTTGATGAACTTAGCGTTTTATTGACAAGTGTTATGGTGTATTACAGAAAACGGATTTAACGCGGTACATATTTTTTCGTCGTCGGTGGTTTCCACTGGATAATGGAATGCTCGATATATCACGGACAAAATAATAATTTTGAATCAGGTGTTACTGCGGTGAAGGTTTTTTCTTTTATACAATCCTGAGAACCATAAACGAGAACATTTTGAACCTAATATAATGCATAACTCATTTTTTTATATATTCGTATTGTTTACTATGAGTTTCCTGATGTATAAGTCACATAATAAGGTTTGATACTCTTTCAATTTTGCGGTAGTTGACAAATATCTCTTTCAATTTTTTAAAACGTCATCGACATGGAATACTATGGTCATTAACATCCTATTCTTTCATAAACTCCACCTCATGATTTGATCTCCACAAACTTTATCTGAAATATATTCTCACGGATAAAGTATGATGAGCTGTTTTCTTGGGTTTCGCTCCGTGTTCTGTGTATTTTATCCCCATAAGGATTATTTTCACAACGTTTCGGCAAAGTCTCATTTGCCATCTTCTGATGATGTTGAAAGAACTCCTGACATCACCAGAAGATGGCAAATGAGACTTTGCCGAAACGTTGTGAAAATAATCCTTATGGGGATAAATCAAAGACTTTCAGCATAGAGGAAAAAACAACCCGAACCTCAACTACCTGGACATAATCATCGGATATAACTACAACAAAACACAATTTCAAATGATAATATACAGGAAACCTACACAATCAAGCTCCATCATACCTGCAAGTTCAAACCATCCACCATCACACAAAATGGCTGCCTATAACGCATTCATATACAGACTGTTAAGGATACCACTCAGCAATGAACGGAAAATCATATACCAAATAGCGAACGAGAACGGATACACCCAAAAGACAATAGATAAATTAGAAAACAGAATCAAACAAAAAATACAGAACAAGGATTAAATTTGTCGATTCAAGTTTAATACTTGATCTGCTTGTAGAAGTATCCATTTTTTGTAGAGCTCATATGATGGCGAACAACCTAAAAATTCAGATTGTCACTGATTTTGCCTCACAGAGTATGCCTTACATCTGCTTCGAAAGCTGCACAACCAAGCTCCATCATACCTGCAAGTTCAAACCATCCACCATTACATAAAATGGCTGCCTATAACGCATTCGTATACAGAATGTTAAGGATACCACTTAGCAATGAACGGAAAATCATATACCAAATAGCGAACGAGAACGGATACACCCAAAAGACAATAGATAAATTAGAAAACAGAATAAAACAAAAAATAGAGAACAAGGATCAAATTTGTCGATTCAAGTCTAATAGTTTATCTGCTTGTAGAAGTATCCATTTTTTGTAGGGCTTATATGATGGTGAACAACCTAAAACTTCAGATTGTCACTGATTTTGCCTCACAGATTATGCCTTACATCTGCTTCGAAATATTTCTTCCAATCACGGGGGTTCCATTATTTCACAAAATAATGGAAACCATAATGTTATCCAGATTGGTACTGAAAAGCCCTAAGGCAAGTGTCTTACGGCGAAGCATCGATGTTTACCTCTGAGGATGACAGTGTTCCATGTTGGTGAAATTTTACCATTCATTTAGTACATTGTGTAGAAATCCTGTGAATGATATCTGACTCAATTCCATAACGAATGTTTGGAATACAAACTGAGTTTGAGAGAAGTGTTTCCTGTGTAAGTCAGTGTTCATATAAAATTATTTGTTTAGAAAGAGTTTTTCTTTCGTGTAATTAAATGTTAAATAAAAGTAACCATTTCAGGAGGGCTTTTTCTTTCAGTTTGTGTATGTAAGTTACTTTTTTGCATAATCTATACATCTATATTTAAAGTTACTTCTTGATTACTTCCTTCCTTTATTCAGAAGATTCCCATATTTTTTTGTATTAAGATAGAGTAGTAGAAAGACAAAAAACTTCCTTCCTCAAAAAACTAGTCTCTCCTAAAAATATAACTCTTTCAATTTGTTTTTATTGTATTACGATATCAATATGGAAGAGAAATATACACAGTGTTCATACAGTGAGTACCAGATGAAACGGATAAATTCATTTTCTACGTTATTAGCCATTTTCAAGAAAAGCCCTGAAACAGGTCGAATTATGTATTCGAAAAGACACTCTGTGACATAAAAAAATCCCCCTTCAACGGGACCGCCACCCCCCAACTTTTTTAAATACAAAAGGGGGTCAAGTGATACCTCATTTTGAAGAGTATTCACTTTCTGTACAGCCATATCTTTATTTTTTAATTTCGTGCATGCGCCAAGAAACAATTGAATAAATTATGTTATCTAAATCATTTATTAAAGCAGTAGCAACTAATGGAAGTCTTCAGATCGATTGTTCAAACTGACAGCCATTTGTTTCTTGACAATAATAAAGGCTTTGCTGAAAGTTATCAACAACATCTTGAATGATTTCGGGAGTGACACGTTCTATTTCTTCTTTAATTCTGATTTGCAAAATTTCAATATTGTTTGGTCTATTGATGTATACTTTGGATTTAAGGTAACCCCACAAAAAGTAGTCAAGCGGTGTCATGCCGGGAGAACACTCTATGGCACCTCGTCTACCAATCCATCTGTTGGGAAAAACTTCATTCAGATATGCACGAAGGTCAGCTGCAAAATGTGGTGGAGCACCATCTTGCTGATACCAGATACTCTTATCTATTTGATTTGGATTATCATTATCTGGAAAAAGTCTTCTCAGCGTTGGAACTGAAAAATTATTCAAAAACTCCAAGTAACGTTCACCGGTTAATGTTTCGTTGAAAAAATATGGTCTGATTATGCGATTATTTATAATTCCTGACCAACCATTTACTTTTCTGGGATACTGAGTGTGGGCCTCCATCATCCAATGGGGATTTTCTTGGTTCCAATATTGACAGTTCTGTCTGTTGACGGTCCATTTGAAAAAAAAGTTGACCCGTCGGAAAACAATATATTTTTCTTAAACGAAGGATCCCGCAGACACCTGGTTTCCATTATTTCACAAAAGTCAGTTCTGCGATCTGGATCGTCTTCGTTCAGTTCCTTATAAAGTACCAATTGTACTTTATAAGGGTGAAACTTTTCACCCTTATAAAGGGTGAACTTTGACTCACCCGACGACTCATGTCGTAATAGGCGGCAAGTTGTCGGGTAGGTTCATGTGGATTCTTCCCGATGTCTACCAGAATATCCAATTTCTTCCCATCATCAGTCAATACACTCCTGCCTGGTTTTGAAATATCTTTGACAGACCCAAATTCACGAAATTTCGTTTCTATTCTACTAACGGTAGATTGGGAAATGTGATGATCAGGATATTTATTATTGAACATTTCAATTACATTCTTCTGGGTTCTAGTTTTGTCCCCACATCATAGTAGTATTAACACTTCTACTCTTTGATGTTCAGTCAAATGAGACATTGCTAGAACTTTTAGCCTATTGCCTGAAAGTAATACTGAACAAGAAACACAAACAACGACTGCGAAACTGTTTTTCTTCAGCAAGTCCACAGAAAACATACAATTTTTTACTCAACTGTCACGGCTGACAAACAACGGACGGATTCAATGGAATACCTACGTGATACCTTTCAACACTTTGAATTTTTTGTTTCATTATGACGCATGCACGAAATTAAAAAATAAAGATATGGGTGTACAATCAATCACCTTAACAAGAATGGATTCTACACAATTGCATACGCAGATGACATAGTTATCTTGCAGACCGGCAAATTTGTAAACACACTGTGCGATAGAGCGCAGGATGGGCTCAAATTGATAGAAACATGGTGTAAGGAACACTCACTGTCGATCAATCACAAGAAGACTGAGATGGTCCTTTTCACCAGGAAAAGAAGTTTAACGGGCTTAAAACCTCCCGAAATCTTCAAAAGCCAACTAAACTTCTCTGAAGAGGTGAAATACCTTGGTATTATCCTCGACAAGAAGCTAACATGGAACTCTCATCTACAGAGTAGAGCAAAAAGAGCATACGTGGCTTATGAGCAATGTCGGAGGACAGTGGGACGCGCATGGGGTCTTTCACCCCGTGTAGTCGCCTGGATCTACACTGCAATAATAAGACCTATGTTAACGTATGGAGCCATTGCATGGGGACTGAAAGTTCTACAAGCAACGGCCATCCAAAAATTATATCAAATACAGCGACTGGCTTGTTTAAACATCACAGGAGCCATGAGAACAACACCAACCGCGGCAATGGAAGTAATCACGGGTCTGACCCCTCTGGATCTGTTCGTTAAGGAGGTTGCGTTAATGGCCATGGTACGATTGCACACGGATGGTGTAAACCTAGAAGTAGGAATGGGTCGATTGAGGCTGGGCCTATGGCGGGAAGCGCTTACTGCGCAACCTCTGCTGCAGGCAAAAAGTGATGCAATTGAACCCAGGTTTGTGTTTAATAAACCCTACAAAATACAAATTAAGCAGAACACAGAGTCAGATACTACAAATGCAATACGGATTTATACAGATGGCTCAAAAACCAAAGAAGGTTCAGGATGTGGAGTGTACTCCAGATCACTAAGCCTAAGGATCAAATGGGGAATGGGAAGAAATACCAGCGTGGTCCAAACAGAACTGGCTGGTATCTCAATCGCCACAAAAGAAATAACCAAGAAAAGAATTTCGGGCAAAAACATAATAATTTGCACTGATAGCAGACAAGCACTATTAGCCTTGAACAGACACCGTGTTACTTCAGGGCTAGCACTAGAGTGACACCAAGATTTAGCCAAAGCCTCGGTAGATAATAACATTATCCTGAGGTGGATTAAAGGGCACGAAAGGAGTAAAGGTAATCGCATTGCCGACTCTTTAGCCAAGGAAGCGGCTGGACTAAGAATTTTAGGACCAAGTGGCACCCACGGCCTGATGACTTCGACAATTGCGGAACTAGTCAAATGTTACACCCATGCTAAATCTTTAAAGAGATGGGATGAAATCAAAGGATGTAATCTTGCCAGGATCACCTTGGGCGACGAAGAAATATCTGGCGATGACCAGGAAAAATCTACGCCTTACAGTAGGATTTCTGACTGGCCACTGTCAGCTAAGGAATTACCTACATAATATGGGGCTAGTGGACACACCTCTATGCAGGATGTGTGAACAGGAAGATGAGACTGTCAGGCATGTCCTGTGCGAGTGCCCGGAGTTATCGTCAATAAGAGAGTGTGTGTTCGGCGAGTCTTGGCCTACACCTGCCGATATAAAGGAGATGTCTCCCGGCGACCTGTCCACCTTCCTGGAAAGGACAGGATGGACGACGACCTAGGAGGACAACTCCTTGCGAGGATGTACAATGGGTCACATGTGGCCTAAGTGCGTGGGCTTACACTCACCCTCCCTACACTACAGATACAGATGGGTGTACAGAAAATTGAATACCTTTAAAATGAGGTATCACTTGACCCCCTTTTGTATATACAAAAATTTGGTGGTGGCTGTCAGGTTGAGGGGGGTGATGGAGTGGGGATTTTTAATATGTCACAGAGTCTTTTCGAATACATAATTCGACGTGTTTCAGGGTTTTTCTTGAAAACGGCTAATAACGTAGAAAATGAATGGGTCCGTTTCATATGGTGCTCACTGTATACTACAAACTATACAATACCTATCTTAACATTTCGGGGGCCAAAATCTGCCTCCGTCTTCAGAATTGGACAAAATTCAAATATATACGCAGCTTTTTCTTTTCTGGTCATTTCTATTTGTCAACTTCTCCCGATGTAGTACGAGGTGTATCTGATATCAATTTGAATTTTACTAGTTCGGACTTCCATTGTCTACTATATAAAATGATTTGAAATCCCTGAAACAACTGAAAAAGAAGAATTGAAAATGAATAGCTGAAAATAATAATTATATTAAGCAAAATAAACCTGAAATGAAATATTAGTGAAATAAAAATAAAATACCAGTAAAAATAGAACAATTGAATAAATAAAAATGAAGAAATGAAAAAAGAAAATAAGAATAAAAAGTGGAGAGATTCCAAGTCACGTTAGTTCACGACGTTTCGATTATTAATATCTACAATCGTCTTCGGGTGATGACTGGACTGATTCCTCCGAGAGATGACTATTTATAGGTCGTTCGAGTACTTTCACTTTTCCTCGTTTTCCATTTTCCGCTTCACTGGTTCCGTGGCAGATGACCGTTTAGCGGAAGTTGGCCATTTTTTGCTTGATGGTGGGTTTCCATATGTTGCGTATTTCGACGCTGGCTTCGCTGAATATGTTGTTGGACAACATGTATGCGGCTTCCTTGAATTTTCTCCTAAACCAATGTTCCTCTCTGTGCAAGATCTCAGCTTGGGACCACTCGATGTTGTGTTGATGGGACCAAACATGGTCTGCTATTCCTGATTTGCTGGTTTCCCCTCGTTGTGTGTGTTTCTTGTGCTCGGCAATGCGAACATTCAATGGCCTCTTAGTTTCACCAATATAGGATTTTCCGTACTCACAGGGTATCCGGTAAATGCAATTCTTGGAATCGCAGTCCGCGTTTGGTGGCTTGGTTTCTGTGAGGCTGCTACGGATAGTGTTACCGAATCCGAATCAGGTTCTGATGTTGTACTTGGAACCAATTCTTCTCATCCTCTCCGATAATCCTCTGATGTAGGGCAGTGCAAGCACTGGTTGTGACGGCTTCTCTTCCTTGCAAGGCTCTTGCTGTCTTCTAGCCAAAGTCTTTACTACCATCGCTTTGGAGTAGCCATTCTGTTGAAGATCAGTTTTGATGATGTCTAGTTCCTTCTCGAGACCTTCCTTCGTATTACAGAGCCCAAAAGCACGGTCTAATAGAGTCTTGATGATTCCTCTTTTAGACGATTGATGGTGGTTGGATTCGTGGTTCAGATACTGTCCCGTATGAGTGGGTTTTCAGTATACAGATGTTTTCCACTCAGTGTCGTTCCTCTTCACCAAAACGTCTAAGAATGGCAATTTTTCGTGGATATCCTTCTCCAATGTAAAAGTGATAGAAGGTCTCACGCTGTTGATGTGTTTCAGGAAGGCGTCTAGTAGTATTCATATGTTTCCATATTATGAAGGTGTCGTCAACATATCTCAACCAGACTCGAGGTTTCTTGTGGGCTTCTTCAATGGCCAAAGTTTTAAACCACTCCATATATATGTTGGCTATGACTGGTGAAAGTGGCGATCCCATTGGCAGTCCCTCAACTTGTGTAAAGAATTCGTCCTTCAGTAGGAAATAACAGTTTCGTACACAGCATCCTAGTAATTCCATAATTAGTTTCGACGTGGAAAGTCTTTATACCAACGTTCCGGTCGAAGGAGCACTCCAAATCATACAGAGAAAGCTATCCGAAGACGGAAACCTGAAAGAAAGAACGAATCTACCTATAGAAGTAATTATGGAATCACTAGGATGCTGTGTACGAAACTGTTATTTCCAACTGAAGGAAGAATTCTTTATACAAGATGAGGGACTGCCAATGGGATCGCCACTTTCACCAGTCATAGCCAACATATATATGAAGTGGTTTGAAACTCTGGCCATTGAAGAAGCCCACAAGAAAGGACCGACACTAACTGGGAAACATCTGTATACCGAAAACCCACTCATACGGGACAGTATCTGAATCACGAATCCAATCACCATCAATCGATTAAAAAAGGAATCATCAAGACTCTATTAGACCGTGCTACTGGGCTCTGTAATACGGAAGAAGGTCTCGAGAAGGAACGGAATGGCTACTCCAAAGCGATGGTAGAGAAGCCTCTGGCTAAAAGACAGCAGGAGCCTCGCAAGGAAGAGAAGCCGTCACAACCAGTGCTTGCACTTCCATACATCAGACGATTATCGGAGAGGATAAGAAGAATTAGTTCCAAGTACAACATCAGAACCTGCTTCAGATCCGGTAACACTGTCCGGTAACAGCCTCACGAAAACCAGGCCACCAAACGCGGACTGCGATTCCAAGAATTGCATTTACCGGATACCCTGTGAGTGCGGAAAATCCTATATTGATGAAACTAAGAGGGCTTCGAATGTTCGCATTGTCGAGCACAAGAAACACACACATCGAGGGGAAACCAGCGAATCAGGAATAGCAGACCATGTTTGGACCCATCAACACAACATCGAGTGGTCCCAAGCTGAGATCTTGCACAGAGAGGAACATTGGTTTAGGAGAAAATACAAGGAGGCCGCATATATGTTGTCCAACAACGTATTCAGCTAAGCCAGCGTAGAAATACGCAACATATGGAAATCCACCATCAAGCGAAAAATGGCCAACACCCGCCAAACGGTCATCTCCCACGGAACCAGTGAAGCGGAAAATGGAAATCGGGGAAAAGTGACGGTACTCGAACGACCTATAAATAGTCATCTCTCGGAGGAATCAGTCCAGTCATGACTCGAAGACGATTGTAGATACTAACAATCGAAACGTCGTGAACTAATGTGACTTGGAATCTCTTCACTTTTTATTTTTATTTTCTTTTTTCATTTCTTTATTTTTATTTATTTAATTGTTCTATTTTTACTTGTATTTTATTTTTATTTCACTATTATTTCATTTCTGGTTTATTTTGCTCAATATAATTGTTATTTTCAGCTATTCATTTTTAATTCTTCTTTTTTAGTCTTTTCAGGGATTTCAAATCATTTTATATAGTAGACAATGGAAGTCCGAACTAGTGAAATTCATCATGAAACATTGTCAATCACCTTCAAACAAATGTTATCAATTTGTTGTTATTTCACACCTACCCATTTTTTTTTCAAGACGGGTATATAGCCAAATTATATTGGAGTTGGGTTCAATATTGATTTTGTAAATCTTACACATTGTTTTGAATGCGATTCATTATAGAAATCATTCGAAACAGTGTTTTTATATTTTCCAGTGCTGTCTTCATATATCTGCAGAAATCTATACATATATCTACAGTAACTGAAACGAA
Organism: Leptinotarsa decemlineata; assembly: GCF_025532065.1. NCBI lineage: Eukaryota > Metazoa > Arthropoda > Insecta > Coleoptera > Chrysomelidae > Leptinotarsa > Leptinotarsa decemlineata. The sequence goes on along the minus strand of NW_027412703.1, from coordinate 5,963,264 downwards.
GGTTATGATGAAAATAGAAGAAAGTGCAAAACATTCGTGGCGAGCTACTCCAAATTGCAAATTACTTCTCGTAAGTGCACCATATATTCAGAAATGTTGAGAACATAGGTTGAATCGGGTAGACCCACACGTTTCGTTGAGTATAAAAGTTTACATGGTAAATTGAAGTCGATAACTCTTTCAGTTCTCATTCAGTCCCTATTAGAAATGCAGCTAGCACGTAGATCTTAAATTAAAAACACGCTTGGACTGTACCGGGGTGGCAAGGCAAGGGGAAATATGTGATGCGCGCAAACGCATTTTAAATTAAACTTCTATCTTAATTCGAACCTTCGTTAATTTGGCTTTCCTTGTCATCCTCACGTCGAGAATCGGCGGGTAACGTAGGAGGGTAATATGTTCGAGACTTCCAAAAGCGAAAGTCTTCTGGAATAATAATCAAGAGCTTTATTCCCGACCAATAAATACGACTGTAGGATTTTAAACTCATCCGCAGCACAATTATTCATTCAAGTTATAACATATTCTGCTTTTAATCCTCGCGTCCTTCTTTGTTTATCGAGCGAAGGAAATGAGTCCGTTTCTTTTCAGAACGGCAAAAGTTTTAATGACCGCGCGCCGTCGTTTCTTGTCTTTACTCATTGCATGTAAGTGGAAGAAGGAAGAATTCTCAATCAATAATTGTCACGGGCTGGGCTATACACACATTGCCTGATGCATACATTATTCTGGCTTCTTCTTTATCCCCGCTGGCGTCTTGAGATGAATTAAAATTCTTTATTTTTCCCCCACCTTTTATACATTTCGATTTGAGCGTAATGAATAGATCGAGCTCCTTCGATTTTAATGTACAGAATGTCCCAAAAGAGCTTACCAAGTGGCACATAGTTCCATTAGATTATCCAAATTTCATCATCTCTTCGTACCTCTGGAACACTCAAATTTCCACAGGATATTATAATACGTTCCCTGGCTTCGCAGGACATCTTGCGTTACTTATCGCCACCTCAACTGGAGGATGGTGTAATTCTTTCTTCAGGATATGTTTCGTTAATGTTCAGATACGATTCGAAGGATACCTCAGTTTCATCACTCTTTCCTGTTGCAGGACATCCCAATTAACATTACGGCGTTACATCCTCTGTATTTCTTTGGATAGCCAATGTGTCATTTCAACCCTGTCTGTCCTTCAGGAATCCTGAAATTCTCATGAAAGAAATAAACTTTGTGAGGCATCAAATGTTATTAAAAGTGAAGCACAACATTTTGTATCACAAATCACGATATTTTCTCGTAAAACGAGTTACATCATGAAACTGATCCTTCAATTCTCAGAGCTGATTTCGACATTATAACACCTGGGCTGAAAAGTCAGAAGTTTCAAAATAGACAATGGTTGTATAACGCACATTTCAGGAATTCTCAGAAAACAGGACGTCATAACAGGTGATCCAGCGAACCATTTTGGGGGACTACGTTTACTTATTCACTGGTTTGGATGATAATCCAGCCACTTGCCTATTTCTTCCAGACATATAAAGTGTGAATAATCAAGAAATATATAATTCAATCGTAGATATAACAAGTTTCGAAGTAAATTTCAAATGGCTAATTGAAACTTGGTATAAAAAAGATTCCGCTGAGTCATTTCATATAAAGAACTTTTCATTGAGTACTACTTCTGTAGGACCAATACCACTTGTGGGGGAGTTGCTATATACAGTGTCACCATTAAAGTGCGCAACATATGGGAAACTTTTTTTTCGAAAAGTTTCAATGAAGTTTAACTTCGGCATTTGTTTGTGCTTTGAATTTAACTCAAAATGATGCGGCCAACTGCGACCCACTGACGTTCAGTGTTTGTCAAATTCAACTTTTTTTTGAAAAAAATTGAAAAAGTGCATTTCTAGATCGAATTTAACAAAAAGTTGCTTGAAAAAGTTGTGTCTACGGCAATTTTATATTCATATGCCAAAAATGTTTGCTTATTTTTGACAGATATCCCCTTCATTTTAAAAAACAAGTTCGGTTATTTGTCACCAATTCATGTATACATAACAAACTCATCATGGAGTTTAACTTTTCTGATACATTTTTTTCTCATACGGACATTTTTAGACGTAAATTAAAAATTTGCTATAAAAATTTTAACATGACTGGTGCAAAGTTTCAATCACTTGGCTATTTTCTTAAACAAACCTTTGATTTCGAAAAAGCAGAGGCAACAAATAATTTCGATGAAACTATTATTATTACTATAAATTTCAAACAACAATAATATTATAGAAAATACAAATGGGTACAAAAAATTACTTATTGATCTAAATGAGGTTGTCAAACACTTATAGCCTACATTTCAGTATGTCGTCCTCCACGTTCAATACAAATTATGGTCCTTCTACTGACATCTGTAACTGCATTTTTAATAAATCGGGGATTTATATTTGCACAGCACTCGCGAATGGTATTTTCCAGATGTTGTATGTCAGTAAATGGTCTACTTTGGTACAATTTTTGTTTCAGGTAACCCCACAAGAAAAAGTCTAAAGGCGTCAAGTCGGGTGATCTAGATGGCCAATAATGTTACCAGTTACGTCCAATAACTTTGCCTCTGAACATTTGTTGGAGAGACTGTTTTACAGCAACCGTGTGATGTATTGGTGCGCCATCAATCTGATACCATAGGTCGTATTTAATATTTGAAGACATATTATCTAAAACTTCACTAACCTCATTATTTAAAAGGTTGAGATAACCGACGGATGATAAATGGCCCAATTATTTGGTGGTTAAGTATCCCACACCATACATTAGTTTTAAAGGAATACTGATCCACCACATTCAACTGTGAAATTGAGATTTTCTTGGGCCCACCATCGGCAATTTTGAGAACTTACTGTTCTATTTAATCTGAAGAGAACGTTGCCTCATCTGTCCATGAAATTTTATACGGAAACTATACATTTTCCTCTCTCTCCTTGAAACTAGAATGGAAACCCCAAACGGACATCAAAATCTCGTTATTTCAATGTGTTAATAAATTTTGGCTTGCAAGGCCAAAATTTATTTTTCAATAAAAATTTTCTAACACTTTCTCTCTTGTAATTGGTATTTTTTATAATATCGGTTATGCTCGTTTGCCCGTGTTCAATAACTCTGAAACAAATGTTAAGTTCGGCTTCCTCATCATCTACTTGGAGTGTGCTTTTTCTTAAATTGATTTGTTACGGATCCTGTTTCTCTGAATTTTGACATAATCCTTGACACAGTAGTATGTTGAACATTTTTTCCTTGATGTTGTTCATTGAAAATGTTAGCTACTTGCCGGTAAGGTGTATTCTCACCACATATTAAAACTATTTCTATTCTTTCCTGAAGAGACAACATTATTGCAACAATAACTGTTAAAAATTTGACAAGTAAATCAACAACTTGACACTACTATAGCATGCATTTTGTTTGTCAAGACTTACTTAAAAATTGTATTCAACGTGATAAAGCATCCTCACCGCCCTAATTAGTGTTTAAAAATAATCTGTAAATACTGAATATTGAAATTTTAATGTAATTTCAACTCTAGTAATTTTAATAATACTCATTGCAGTTTTTTAAGACGTTTAAGACGTTTGTTTAAGAAAATAGCCAAGTCATGTTAAAATTTTTATAGCACATTTTCAATTTATCTCTGAAAATGTCCGTATAAGTGAAAATTTATCAGAAAAGTTAAACTCCATGATGAGTTTTTTATGTATACATGAATTGATGACAAATAATCAAACTTGTTTTTTAAAACAAAGGGGATATATGTCAAAAATAAACAAAACGTTAACGTTATCCTTGTTGCATAAAATTCGACATATGGATATAAAATTGCGGTAGACACAACTTTTTCAAGTAACTTTTTGTTAAATTCGATCTAGAAATGCGCTTTTTCAATTTTTTTCAAAAATAAACTTGAATTTGACAAACACTGAACGTTAGAGGGTCGCAGTTGGCCGCATCATTTTAAGTTAAATTTAAAGCACAAACAAGTGACGAAGTTAAACTTCATTGAAACTTTTTGAAAAAAAAGTTTTCTATATGGTGCGCACTTTAATGGTGACATTGTATATCAAAAACAAATTGAATGTCAAAGATATATTGAATGATTTCTGTGTTGAAAAATATTTCGAAATATGTGGTATTACTTGTAAAATAGAATCAAAATTCACAATTGTACTTTGCTGCTATAGGTCACCAAAGGGAAATCTACCAACATTTTCTTCAAAAATATGTGATGTCATGAATGCAGTTTATGAGCCGAAATCTGATATCCTCGTATGCGGTGATTTTAACTTAGATTGTTAAAATAAAAGAAATAGAGATTTTGCAAAACTTTGCGATATTTCCACCACTTATGGTTTGAACCACTTGATCAGATGACCTACTAGAATAGCAACCAATTAATTTCCAACTATCGATCAAATATTCACAAATATATCAGATCCATGTATACCCTGTATCATGGATAATAGTATTTCAGACCATCAGTTAATATTTTTTTGATATGGTTCACATACACTAACAAATTACAATGTACGTCATTTGAAACGATCATTCAACAGAAGTGCTCTTGAAAGTTTTTGTCAAGATCTAACTAACGAAAACTGGTCGGCTATTCCAAATTCTTCAGATGTTAATTCTGCCTTCTGTCATTTTTGGGAAATATTCTTATATTATTTCTATAAACATTTTGTAAAAAAGTATGTGCAATATCGCAGTAAGAGAAATGAATGGGTTTCAGATGAATTTAAGAAGTATAGTCAAAACATCAAAGATTTACATAAATTGCCACTGAATAATAGATCCCTGATAGGACTTTACAAAATATCAAAAGGAAAACATGACGCACTTATAAACACAACAAAAATACAATTCTATCAAAATGAACTTAATAATTCAGAAAATGGCAGAAAAACAGCGTGGCAAATCGTCAACTCCTTGAATAACAAAAATACATCAAAACAAACTAAAATCACTTTAATTGATGGAGAAGATGTCCATGTAGAATATAAGAAAGAGGTTGTGGAACTATTGAACAACATTCTACATTCTACATGGAACTACATTCCTTTGTATCAGTCAAAAGTAAGTATTTCTATTCGATTTCTTTTAATAATTGTTCTTATATGTGTACAGCTAGGTATTTTTCGCGATGTTGGGTCCTTTATTATTACACAGTATACTTACCTCGGATCTCTCTGTCACACATTTCCACGCGCATTGAAATTCAAATCTTTAAAGTTCGCAAACTCCTAATAGGACTGAATTTTCTGGAGACAACCCTATATCAACGTGTTCGCATTGAAACAGCGCTTATGATGATATACATTTTTTTTATTATCTAATCAGAGAAAGTAATTGGCATCGATATACCTGTTTATACCTGACAAACCAGTAGTTCGCCCAGGTAAATAATAGACAACCCAACGGCTGCACATTCTATACGTTTTATACTTCAAGTAAGGACAAAAATTTTCTTATTATCTTGATGTTGCAAAATTCAATTAAAAATCATTTTTCAAAAAATAATTAAAAATAGTCTGTCCAGAATTTTTTTAGCGATCCCATTTTCAATATATTTTTTAATATACTAAATTCATTATTAAATATATTTCATTCTGTTATCAGCTCGGTGAAGGTCGATTTAGGTTCAGATATAAGAATAGAATGAATTCGTTTTTTCTCGATTCGTATCCTGAATTAGAAATACTTTACATATTACAGCTTAAACTGAAAAATAAATATTCGTGCGTGTATGACGAGGTCCCTATGTTTTGAATTGAAGGGGTTATATTTTTAGGGGTGATGAGATTTTTTGGGAAAGAAAGTTTTTGGCTTTCTACTACTCCATCTTGATACAAAAAAAGGGATGAGGGAATCTTCCAAAGAAAGGAAGGAAGTAATCAATTTGAAAATAAGTAACTCTATACATGGATGTGTAGAACATGCAAAGAAGTAATTTTCAGAAACAAACTGAAAGAAAGTCCTCCTGAAACAGCTACTTTCATGTAAACATTGAATTACACGAAAGAAAAAAATTATTTCGAAACAAATACTTCTATATAAAAACTGAATTATACAGAAGATACTTTTCTGTACTCAGTTTGTAATTCAAACATTCGTTGTGGAATGAAAATCAGTTCTACTATGTTTGTTTAGGAAAAATATCTGCCATCTCTTATTTCTCCTCACACAAACATTGTCAATTCATCTCTCTCAACCGGAATATTTCCAGATCTTTTTAAAACTGGCAACTGTTGCCAATCCATAAAAATGGCGATCCGCAGCTTGTAAAAAACTATCGACTAAATCACAGTCTCCTCCAACTTTTCAAAAATATTCGAGTATGCCTTCCTTAATAGGTTATTAGCATACTGCAATAGGTTCAAAATTTTCTCCAATAATCAGCACGGATTCCTAAATAAAAAATCAACGATAGCAGGAGTTGACTGGTATTATGAAAAACTGGTGAACCTGATACATACGGGCGAGTGCCCTGTTGGGATTGTTTGTGATCTCAGCAGGGCATTTGACTGTGTTGATCCTAGTATTTTACTGGATAAACTTCAGAGATATGAAATAAGAGGCATTCCCCACCATTGGCCGATTTAAGGCCGGTACGTTTCTGTCGACAATATTGTGTCGTCTACAAAACGAGCAGTCAAAATTGGTGTCCCTCAAGGCTCGGTTTTAGGACTTATTTTTTTTATATTACACCTGAATGACTTGGATAACCTACCAGTTCCGTCTTCTTTTACTATGTACGCAGATTATACGTCACTGATCATTTCAGATGAATCTGACAATCTTCTGTCAGATAAATGCAATGAGATTATCTTGTATGTAAAGGATTGGTTCAGTGCGAACCTCCTTCACATATTGTTTAATGGAAGAAAGATATTGAGAGTGGGAAGTTTTCAAATTGGCACCCTGTATAAGTAACGAGTCAACTGGCTCTTTCGATCTTCCACCCTCTAGTTGAGTGATGAGCGGTGTGAAAGTACGCAACCACAAATGGAATTGTAATAAATTAATAATTCAAACAAACTCATTAGAGAAAGGCATATGCGAGAGTAATGTATCCAAGCTGACTCATTAATAATTCCAAACTTTAAATGAATCCGAAGTTTGATATAAGTTGTACATGTAAGCGTAATAACACAATCGTATAAATATCACAGGAATACCTCATTCGATACTGCCATGTATCACGCTCCTCATGTGTTCTTAGAAGGGGAATGTTTTGATTGCGAATAAACGAAATTGACGATCTATATCGTTGGAAATCTGAAGTGATTGCATTTGAGAGGAATTTTGTATGCCGTATATTGAAAAAACATATTCGATGAATTTTTACATATTCATAAGTAGAAACATTTTTATTATTATTGTGTTTATTATCCCAAGAAACATTGAATGTTCACGATAAGGGATTAACTACATTAACTTAAGATACAAATTTAACACAACAATGAAATATTTAACAAGAAAACACAAGTAATTGATATGAGCCGTTTACATCAAATTTGTTTATAGGCATTAAAAACTGAAATATAAAATATAGACAAACAGTCAAATGTAAAATTTTCATAATTAATATAAAATATTTAGATGAATATGCCTGTATGAAAATCATTTGATGTGTTTATGTACTTTAATTCATTGAATAATTTTTCAATTGATTTTTGAATTTGAGAAGAGGAATGAAATACTCTGAAAGAATACCGATTCTCAATTATGGAACATCATTGACTTCAGGTCGATGATGGCCACTATCTTGTACTGATGAGCGCCTAATGAGCCCGAAACCGGTCTGCAAGTGTGCCCGTTCTAAAATTGAAGGTCGACTCTTTCAGTTGTATTGCCAATTGCGTATGCAGGAAATTTTCTGTGAAGAAATCCTGCACTGACTCCTGTCGCATATAATCCAACGCCCTTTGTGGCATTAGCCAGAGGAGTAGTTGTTTTCTGATAGGCGTCAGTACATTTAACCTACTGTGTAGGTATATTCGAGACTGACTTGAACGTTTAAAGTTCATTTCTTCAGATTTGTTTACTACCAGTCTCAACCATAGCCCACTGACTAATAAGAAAGGTGTAAATATTGCTTTCATTACCAACAACAACTTTGGCATGCACATTAAGAATAACAGAAATGAAAGTTCAGTTTCAGGTAAATCGGGGGTGAATAGATTATCATGTGGGTCATGTCCGATGGTACAGATAGGTCAAACTGGAAGAAAGTTCAAGCCCGCATAAAGGAACACAGAAATAGTTTCCAGAATGGAAAAATAAACTCCATATATTATGCTACTCATTTAACCACAGAGGAATATGAATTCAATCAAGTCCTTCCATTTCCAGAATAAAGGTTTGAAACTCAACCTGTAGGAGAGTATGGAAATAAACAAATTTTAAACCTCCCAATACCTTATGAACAATCAAACTGAACTGAAAATTCGCCATTAATGAATCTGTTTATTTCCAGGTAAGAAAAGTTAAGTATAATTACGGTATTTTCGATAATTTATTTCATTCATATAGATTAACGGAAAAACAGATTTCAAACAGTTAATGAATCTATACTTGACCTTTTCAGGTAGATTCATTTATCAGCAAGTAGGCAAACAAGTAAGTAATAGGTTAGAGTATAAAATAGTTGTAATTTAGAAGTAACGCTTACGAAAGCGAAAACACGTGTGACGGTTTTTGAAAAACCCAGTATAGTGAAAATCATACAATAAAGTGTACTAATGAGTTGTCGTCAGCAAATAATTAAACTGATCCCTTCAGAGAGTGGACCAAGAATATATCATTGCGGTACCCAAAAGTTTTTTGATTTCTTATGTTAACATATTATTGTCATGAAGAAAAGAGAATTGAAACTTTCTATGTTTTTTAACACTTTTATTTGTAACTAACGTTACGGCAGTTTCGTCCTATAAGGACATTTTCAAACTTAAATAACTTTAATGTATAAGTTTGAAAATGTCCGTATAGGACAAAAATGTAGTAACTTTAGTTACAAATAAAAGTGGTAAAAAATATAGAAAGTTTCATTTCTCTCTTCTTCATTATGATTTCCTACCACGTAGTAACGGCAACATCCATCAATTTATTGTCAAAAACATCTTATAAAAAAAGCGTACTACTCTATAAGTGAGTATCTTAAAGACACAGATAACGGCTACATCCATCAATTCATATTATCTATCACTAATATAATTTACAAACCAATTAAGGATATTCTCTCTAATGCCAAAATTGTTTATTTCTGAGTCAATATATCGTGATGTACAGTATCAAATGCATTACACAAATGTGAAGACAAAAGGCAATATTTTTTATTATTGTCAATTTCAGTTTGATTTTTTTAAATGACATACATTGCTGCTGCCTTTGTGTCTCTAGACCTGTGAAAACCATACTGATCACTCTATAAAAGATTATTGTTATCCAAATAATTGGGTTATCTTTCATGCATCAATAATTCTAAAGTTTTGGAAAAAACGGATATAGAGATTGGGCGGAAATTGTAAGGATCATCTTTTTTGCCTTTCCTATAAATAGATATAACTTCTGCAATCATCATATTGTTAGGTAATATACCATTCTCAAAACATGTCAAAAAAATAAAGAATAAAATTGGTGAGATTTCAGTTTTCACTGGTTTCCAATATCTATTACTGATATTATCATACTTAGAATCGTTTTTCGAATTCAAATTTTCTATTTTTTCTTGAATTTCAGTCAAACTTTATGGCCTAACCACCATGGATGAGACACTTGATTGTTTTCAAGGTCGTCTTGGAATATTTGAAATGGCAGAACATAATTTTTTCCAATCGCAACTAAATGATCATTCATTATTTCGCAAATTTCGGACAAATCGTCAGTTCTATGATTATTCAAACTTAAACTTTTATCATTATTGATATTACGTCTGTTACGTGATAGGGATTTTATACCATTCCGAATTAATGTTGGAGAAGTATTTGTGAATTTTTCTTGATAATACTTCAATTTTTTCACTTGTAGTTTTTTCAGCCAATTTATTGTAGTACGAATATTTCTTATTGAAAAATTGTGAATAAGGAATTTTTTTTTAATAACTTGCTTCGACCCACGTGTTGGGATAAAACTCCAGTATTATTAATTTCTACACTAAAGGTTCCAAACAGTGCATTGCTAGTCAACTCGCACTGATGTTTGGGTCTCCTATTTTATATTTTTCTCAATATTCTCCAGCATATTCATTACGGTATACCAGTGATGGCAAACCTGACACGCTTGTCAGTGCTAATACGTGAGCTCAGTTTTGGTGACACGCATCTTCGAAGATAAAAAATATATAACTCAAATAAAAATATTTTGGAAAGGCAACAACATCGTGTGAAATAGAGTGCATAATATACTAGATAATATAATGTACTAGATAATATAATAATAATAATATAATAATATAATTAACTTATTGATTCAACAGTTCAATGAAAGGTTCAACCAGTTTAGAAGCCTAGAAGCCGATGTAGTTGATTACAATATTTTGGAATGAAAGGATGACCTGCGGATGCAAATTGGTGATTTAGAAATGCAATTGGTAGATTTTCAAAATAGAATTTGGACTCAAGGAATGGTCGAATTGGGATCAGTAATTGAAAATATGGAACAAAATCGTTTGGAGGATGAAATGAGTACAACTATGAAGAAGAAATGTGAACATCTTGGAACACATTACATGACCCTCATACCAACTTGAAAGATTCAGCAATGGCTTTGCTAAAACTTTTTTCATCCACTATTTTTGTCAGACAGCATTAAATAATATCAGGACTAAGAAACAGAATCGGTTAACAGATGAAATCAGTGGCGCTTGCTTGGTTTTGAGATGTACCAATATGAACCCGGAATAGAAAATTCAGCCGGCAAACTTCACCACCAAAAAGTCACAAAAATCTTTTTGTTCGATTAATCAACTCAAAAAAATTATGAATACTTTTGATTTTTTAGTCTTCACTTTTGCGATGTATGACACGCCACAAAAATTGTGTTTCGACTTTTCAAATTTAGGCACACCGAGTCCAGTGAAAATTTAACTACGAGGTATTACTTGAAGAGGTTATGGAGTTCCATCACGTATCAGCCAATTCCATCACATATTTTGAGGAAATGCCTATAATGTACTAATTCGAAATATAAGATATGGTTATTGATTACACTAAATTACAGCCCATTCACAACTGTAATGCCAAAGGAAGTTCTTTGTAAGACTTTTGAGTTAGGATTTTTTTCACTAAAATGTAACGAACAGGACATTCCAAATATGCTTTCCCCTAAATTGCGGAAATTGTTCAAAATCTGGTAACACAGCGTCTAAAACAAATTTGAAAACGGTTCTGCTCCATAATGGTAACAAAAAACCCTCTATTCCTCTTGCATTTGCAGTTGCCATGAAGGAAACACATGAAAGTATGTCACTTATCTAAATGCAATGAGTTATAATACGTATAAGTGGCAAATATGTGGTGACCTAAACGTCATAGGACTAATACTAGGTTTTCAGGACGGATTTACAAAGTTTTGCTGTTTTCTTTGGCTTTGAAATAGTAGGGCCACACAGAGCCATTGTCAAGTAAAATAATGGCCTTCGAGAGATAAATATATTCCAGGTCAAGCTAACGTGAGCATATATCTCTAATCCCAAAAAAGTTTTGTTACCTCCATCACACATTAAACTGGGGTTAATGAAAAATTTTGTGAAAGAATTAAACGAAGAAGGTGGGATAGAAAGTTTTTGACTTTCTAATACTACATCTTGATACAAAAAACGAGATGTGGAAATCTTCCAAAAAAGGAAGGCAGTAATCAGTTTGAAAATAAGTAACTCTCAGACACAAACTGGAAGAAAGTCCTCCTGAAACAGCTACTTTCATATAAACATTGAATTACACGATAGAAAAAAAATCTTTCGAAGCAAATACTTTTATATAATAATAATAATAATAATAATGTTTATTCAAAAAAGTTCAAAATTTTACAATTGAAGTACATAAGCATATTTGATAATTGTTGAATAAACAACGGCATCACTGAAGCAATATAAAAAATATTGCTTTTATGTGATATAGCCAACTTTACAGAATGATTTAAAGAAATAATATTTGACGAGAACATATATAATAATGAAGTACAAATATTACATAGACAAAATACTAAGATAAAACATATATAATAATATCAATATAATATAAGAATAATGATAATATAATAATAATCATAATACAGACACGTTTCAAAATATATTACCAAAATTCGTCGCCGCAATGGAGATATACAAATTTGGCTAAAAATAATGAAATCCTCTATAACTGCAACTGATTCATTATGTTATGACATGCATTTCTATTCATTTCAATCCATTCTTTTAGTTTTTGTTTGAAAGTAATAAAATTCACAACGTTTTTTATGTTTTCAGGTACTAAGTTCCAGATCTTTGGACCTAAAAAACTACTATGTCTCTGTCCAACCAATTTTATGCATTTTGGAATCAAAACATTACTATTTTTTTTCCTGGTATTATAAGGATGGTTCATGGATTTTTTCTCTATTTTATTTTTCTTAACATTCAGTAACATTTTCAAGCAATATAGTTATCTCACATCCATAATTCCTGCTTCTTTATATAATTTTTCAGTTGAAAATTTTCGTGACTTCCCTAGAATAATTTTCAGAATTTTTTTTTGGACAATATTTAGGCAATTCATATTTGTCTCGTTAACTCTCCCCCATCCTAGGATTCCGTATGATAACTGTGACTGAATCAGTCCATAATAAAGTGTTTTAAGATGGGGAATATCGAGATTATCTTTCAAAATCTTAATCGAAGTTGCTTCCGGAATGTGTGTGTCTGCATTCACAATCAAAGGCCCCATATTCGGTAAATTGTTAATATAGGAAGTGAAAGGTAGGTATTTGGTTTTATCTACATTTAGGGTAAGTTTATTATATTGAAACCATTTAGTTATTTGTTTGAAGTCGTTTTCTGTTTTTGATTTCAGTTGTTGCCAGGTTTCTGCACTGTAGAGCATCACACTATCATCAGCATAGCTGATAATGACACCTTCAGTATTTTGTTCGAGTAGACGTTAATATATATGGTAAACAACAGAGGGCCTAATACAGAGCCTTGTGGGACTCCAAAAATAATTCTTCTCGAACTACTTACCACACCATCAATGCTCACATACTGTTGGCGATTGGTGAGGTAGGACTTCATTAAATCATATGCTTTACCTCGCATACCGATAGACTCAAGTTTTTCGAGGAGTTTTTCGTGGCAAACGGTATCAAATGCCTTAGAAAGGTCGACAAAGATGCCCAGTGATGGCTTTGAGATATCTATTGATTTATATATGGAAGTAGTAAGTCTATATATTGCATCTTCTGTCGACCTTCCTTCTCGGAAGCCATATTGGTCATCTGATAAGATGTTATATTTTTTTGTGCACTATCCTTTTCTTTATAACTTTTTCAAAAATTTTAGTAATGCTAGAGATTAGCGAAATGGGTCTGTAGTTGATTATTTGAAGTTTGTCCCCATTTTTATATAAAGGTCTGACGACACCAATTTTGAAAATGTCTGGAAATAGTCCGTTTGCGAAGCAGTTATTTATCATATATGTTAACGGTTCTGCAATGAGATCACTTATGTTTTTCAATACATCTGCACTTATATCATCATTTCCTGGACATTTTTTTGATTTCAATTGTTTGATAGTCTGTAATACTTCATCAATATCTGTAGGAAATAAGAACATGCAATGATCATTTCTGTTTACTTCAATACTCACTATAATACTCTTCAAATGCATTTGCTATATATTTTTTGTCGCAAATTGTTTTATTTTCTACTTTTATTTTACTAATTTCTGTTTTTGATTTCGATTTATTGCAAATTTCATTTACACTGTCCTATAGACCTTTAGATTTATTTTTATTTTTATTGATCTCGTTTTGGATGTAAGTTCGCTTTGCTTCTGAAATAAGTCTTCTTAATTTATTTTTGTAATAATTATATAAATCTTTGAGTTCCGCATCATGTGGATTCACTTTAATTTTTTTATTTAATTCATTTTTTTCTTTAATTGATACCAGTAACTCTTGTGTAATCCACTTTTTGTGATTCTTCCTTTTTTTATTTTTACTTCATCAGTATTTTTTTAAGTGAAATACTTCAATTTATCAATAAAGATATGAGCTATATCATTACTGTTATTTTGTTCAAATAATTCGAACCAGGTTTCATTTAGTAAATCTGTTCTGAGTTTGTGATAGTTGAAATATTTTTTTGTCATAAATTTTGTCTTTCTATTTTCTGCCCCTCCTACCTTCAAAACAACTGCGGTGGGAAAATGATCGCTAATTGTTTCTTTAAAAATTAATGATTTTGTATTATCATAAATCGAAACATTTGCTTTGATGAAAAAATGATCAAGGCATGTTGAACTTTCTAGACTGGTAACATCATTTATGTAAGAAATATACTCAAAATATTCTAGATTACTCTTATATTCCACAATATATTCATTGTCAGATAATAAATCGATGTTTACGTCACCTGTAAAGATATGGATATCACAATAACAGAGGTTCTGTAAGTAATCACATAAACGCTCAGTGAAACTGAGTGGGCATGAATTTGGTGATCTATATATTGAGGTGAGAATAAATTGTTTATCAGTGATCTTCATTTTTATTTCGAGAGCCTTTATATCCCCTAAATCGACATTGGTTTGATCAAACTGAATATCGTTTTTGATGAACGCTACTACGCCATCATTTTTGTTAAAGAAGGATTCATTATAGAGAGTGTTATCTCCTTTTAACCCAAAAATATTTTTATGAACACTGAATTATATAGAAGATACTTTTCCTTACTCAGTTTGTATTCCAAATATTCGTTATGGAATAAAATCAGATATCATTCACATGAGTTCTACTTTAAATGAACGGTAATAAATTGCACTTACATGGGACACTGTCATCCTCATTGGTATACATTGATGTTTCGCCTTAAGACACTTGCCTTAAGGCTCTTCAGTACCAAATTGGATAACATTATAGAAATTATGTGGATGCAGCAATGATGGAGATTGATTGTTGGTTTGTTATGAGGGAAAACGATGAAACATAAACGAAAGTCAACATTTGCAAAAAGGTTATGAATATTCCTGGAGGTTTTTTCCAACACCAACTCGTTATTTTCAACACCTCGGCACGTGTTTCGATCACCAAGTGATCGAAACACGTGCCGAAAGATTAATCTTCCTTTCAAGAGGAAGATTAATCTTTAAAGTCACCCTTGTGACTTTTTTCTGTTTTCAAGAGTGGAAAGACTCACGGAAGGATGGCGTTTTACGGCGATTGAGTAGGATATACCAAGAAGTGCATATCAGAACTTTTTCGAGGATTGGAGAAAGTGCTGGTACAAGTGTATAATATCTGAGGGGACTACTCTGAAGGGAACAAAATAGAAATTGTTATTTTTTTTTGAAAAACTGGAAAGTCACCTTATTTCTTGAACAGAGTAGTATTCAATTTTTTCATTAATATAAGATATTATGAAGTGATTGACGATAACAAAAATTTCTCGTGTAGATATCGTTTTTTTTTAGAATATTTTCGTCATCATATTTCCGCAAGAAGGCTGTTTTCACTTTTCACCCGCCCATGAAATGGAAAAGGAACTTTTCATTTCCTTGAAAAGCTGTCATAATACATAAAGGAAATAAACAGAAAGGAAATTATCCATAACGCTATTGAGCCATGTGATAGTTTCATCATTGTGTGTGGACTTCCAAGGCTAATAAAAACGAACTAAAACATGAATAGATTGCGTGACTATATATAACTCCAAATAATTCTCCATATTTCCAGAATGATCTATTCCATTCTCATCGATCATGACCGTTGTACCATAGCCTAGGAAGAAAGATGGTTGAAATGTTTCAAGGACGGGGGGGGCTCTGTTTCATGAATATCAATGGTTATTACGGATTTTTCGAAATGCTTGAAGAGAAAGTGATTTTGAATCTATTCAGAAAAAAATCGACATGGATTCTTGAAAAGGATCAACTTGATATTTTTCGAATTTCAATAGTTTGAACTTCCTCTGTCTGATATTATATAAAATGCTTTGAAATCCCGGGAAGAACTAATAAAAAAAAGAAGAGTTGAAAATGAATAGCTGAAGATAACAATTATATTGAGCAAAAAAACCTGAAACGAAATGATAGTGAAATAAAATGCAAGTAAAAATAGATCGATTAAACAAAGAATGAGTACTTTCACTCATCTCTGCTTTTCTTTTTCCGCTTTACCGGTTTGTTGGGAGATGACCGTTAAGCGGGAGTTGGCCATTTTTCGCTTGATTATGTGTTTCTATATGTTGCGTATCTCTACCCTAGCTTGGCTGAATACATTTGTTGGACAACATGTATGCGGCTTCTTTGAATTTCCTCCTAAACCAATGTTCCTACCTATGTATGATCTCAGCCTGGGACCACTTGATGTTATGTTGATGGATCCAAACATGCTCTGCTATTCCTGATTTGCTGGTTTCCTCTCGCTGTGTGTGTTTTTTGAGCTCGGCACTGCGAACATTCAATGACCTCTTAGTTTCACCGATATAGTATTTTCCGCATTCACAGTGTATCCGGTGAATTCAATTCTTGGGATCGCAGTCCGCGTTTGGTGGCCTGGTTTTCGTGAGGCTGCTACGGATAGTGTTTCCGGATCTGAAGCAGGTTCTGATGTACTTGGATCAATTCTTTTTATCCATTTCGATGATCCTCTGATGTAGGGAAGTACAAGCATTGATTGTGACGGCTTCTCTTCCTTGCGAGGCTCCTGCTGTCGTTTAGTCAAAGTCTGTTGATCTTTTTTACTGGTGATTTGACCGATATTTTCATAACATGTTGAGACGAATTTTCCCCAAACGGACAAAACCATAGCAAAACAACAGCTGTGTCGATTTCGACAACACAAAAACTTGAGTTGTCAGAATGAGAAACATTTTGAAGACTTTGTGTCGCGGCGACTGTTTCTGTCAATAATGAAATGTCTCGTCGGCAGGCGGAAGGATCAAAAGGTTTCGAAGTTTCATCTGTGTTTTTGTAAACTGAGTTCGCTACGTGTAAACGGTCGGCGACATCATTACTTTATTCAAAGTTATAATCTGTGGTGGGTATAAATTTTGATTATCGGCACTAGGCAGGCTATTTCGATTTATTTGTTGTATTGTTTTAATTTTGGATATTTTGGATAAAAATCAGACTTATTTTTCCATTGTAGAACATGAGCGGAAAAAGCAATAGACAGTTGAAGAATGCAGTAATTTAATTGTTTTTTGTTTAGTGGAAACGATAGAAAACAAAACACTCAGGCTTGTTTCTTTTTGTTTGGTGGAATTAGAGTTTCGAGTTTGTTTTCGAAATTAATGTTTTTTGTTTCTGTTTTTGAAAACGAAACTAGTCACAAGCGAGTTTGTTTGCTGGGAAACCACCTTAACAGCTTCGTATTCCCGTGTAATAGGGTATTAACATATTTGAAATCCATGAGAATCAGTTAGTTGAGATACAAAAAAAAAATATTTACCTCATCTTTCAACGAGAAAGCTGGAATACGATGTTTTTAGGAAGGAAACCAGCACTTAGGTATATTACTGACAGTTCACAGCACTGTGGACAGCACAAACGTTTTGGGTTGAATTTTCTAGTGCATCGTCTCTTGACGTTTCCTCTGACATATGAGAGGTTCACAAAAAAAATAATAATACAGGAAATAGTAGTCAGTAATTATTTCTCGAGAGATATTGTAGATAAGGAAGAAAAATTATAGGTTAAGAATAAACGAAATATCGACTTTCAGAAACGACAAAAACCAAAATGAATATATCTCAGTTCGATGCTACCAACACACGAAGAACTTTGGAAAGAGTTTCAAGGAACTAGGTATGAAGGTGGTATTTTAAAACAAGTCATACGCTACGGAGCCTTTTAAGAAATCCAAAGGACAAAGTCAAGAATCCAGAAAAGCCTGGAATTTCCGAAATTGAATGTAAGAACTGCGATGCAAAATATTGTTGACAGACTGAAAAATCTATAAAAATAAGATATAAGGAACACTAGCAGAAAAATCAGCAGCAGCTCATCATATTTTGCAACGAAACCATTCCATAGACTCTAGTTCATTAAAATTAGTTAGACAAGTTAACAACGACAGGCATCTAGATGCTTACGAGAACTTACAAAAGAGTCAACATAATAATATTATGAATAACGATGCTGGACCAATACCTAATATCTAATTATCTAAAAGAACAATTCCTTCAGGCTAGTCTTGAATTAACCACACTGTAGGTTAAGGGTCTGACACCTATCAGAAAACAACTACCCACCTGGCTAATACTGCTGAAGGCATTGGATTATATCCGACAGGTGAATTGAAAATCAAATTCCTTCAGAGCATCATTTTTCGAACTAGGCTGGAGCGAACAACCCACAATATTTTTGTCATCGCCTCATCTGCCTGTAAACGAGGTAATCAATCGCATTTCCGAAATTTGACCAATTCCTCATGTGAGGAAAGAAACTTCACAAATTGAGTGGGAATACTATATAGCTTGTTGAAATCATATTTTCAGTTATCAGATTCACGTGACTAGTGGGCAACATTGTCAAATAAATTTTAAGACTATTGAGTCGCAGGCACCTAACAGAGGTATCTATGGTATAAATAAGGACAGCATTGTTTGTAGATCAAGTTCAATCTTCCTCTTGAAGATGATCAATAAGTGATTGAAACAACTGTCGAGGTATTAAAAATAACGGTTTGGTGTTGGGATAGAACTCCAGTAATATTCTTCAAACGAGGGTTTTCTAACACAAGGTACATGATATGACGACAAGTCGGGAATCTAACCAACATTAATATATTAGTCGATTGAGTGAGTTAACGAAACACTCAAACCAACCAACCGTCTACCGTCTTAATGGGTTGAAAATAATAGTGACGTCAATTATTTGCAGAAACTGAAAATACAAATAATTAAAAAATAGTAAATGATGGAACTAACAAAATGGTTGAGACTCTCGCGGCCGAGGATTTCAGTGTCACTATTTGTCGGGTTTGAAGGTCGTCGATTTTTGGAATTTAGTCCTGATATTTCGCTGACGCAAATAACGAGCTTCTTCATGAGGATGACCTGAGTTATCTCCGATGACTCATCGGAGATAACTCATGATGTATAAAATTTTGAAGAAGCTAGCCACTCGCGACAGCGAAACGTCAGGAAGAAATTCCAAAAACCGATGGCCTTCAAACCCGAGAAATAGTGACAATGAATGAAAATGTGTTATTGACATATACATGAAATGAGAAAATATTGGGAAAATGATAAAAACGATTCCCATACTAAGCTATTTTCCTATGTTTCCATAATTATCAACAATCGTTTTCGGGTGGTTAGTTTTTGGTATAGCAATTTTCAAAATACAAACTGTTATCCAATTAAAAACTTTGTATGCCATCTTGCCTCGAATTTTTATTCGGTACTTTGATGAGCTGTCGCGAATGACAGAAAGCATTTTCAAGATCTATTACACTATTCGCATCCAAATTTAGGATCCATGTGTTTTCAAACCATTCCACGAAAATATCAGCTTCCATGTTCTTACATAATTTCAAAGAATTTGAAACCCATCCTTCACTTCCTCCGCAATGCACAATGATTGGTCGCGATCCTTTGTTTTCAGACATGTTAGGCGTATACATTCTCCAACCATCAGTCCACCCTTTCGCAACTCTGTCATGAGTGTCATACTAAATAGAAAATCGGCCATTGCTCATGTCCATATTCAGTTATTCGTTCTAAGTATTTATTACGCAATTCCACTATTCTTCTGCTTTCCATAACTGCTTGACATTTCATTATTATTTTAAATCTGAATCCTAGTTTCTTTATCCAATTCTGTAGAGTTTTGTCACAGCAGCTCACGTTATGGCCGAAAGTATTCAATGTCTTCTCTATGATTTCAGTTGTAGGAATCTCATTCCTTTTGTAACAGTCGTATTTTTTAAATCTGAAGGACGCTACATTTTAGACAGATAACAAAAATTTTAAATAATTATAAATGCACCAATATCGAATATCAACACTCAAATCGCGATCAGTTCCTGACCTGAACACGACGACGATAACATTCCAGCATTTCTCGATTTCTATTCGTCACCGTAGCATGACTTTAAATTCAATTTTATAACTCTTCAGCTTATCATCAAACTCGGTTAGTAAAAATTATCCAATACGAACGTCCCGTTCTTCAGTCCACGTGGACTGATTCGTAGCGGCATTATTTCTTTGTATTGGTTGTTTTGGCCTTTGAGAGTGCCACCAACTTTGAGTGTGCACAATATAGTTTTCTCCGACTATAACTGTAGTTGTAAAGATCTTTTTAAAACTTATCAAATCTTAACCTTGCCTTGTTTGTATATATTTGAAGTGTGTGATTTTGTATTTTATAATTTAAAATCTTGCAAAACTAATAGGCAAATTCACATTATCAATACAAGACAGCGAAATGACATGACCTACATGTGCCATTTTTAAGGGCTAATCTTTTATATAGGTCCCCCTTGTGACTGGGCAAAGGTTGTATAAACTTCCGAACGAAATTGAATCATGTGTAACACTGTAATCATTCGAACAGTGTTTCAGGAAGTACTTGCTGAAAGGTGTATGTTACTCTCTGGAAAAGTTTTAGTTTCAGTTCTTAATTGATTATCTAGGTACTTTTCTTTGACAAATTCTATACATGTTTCTGCATGTCATTGACAAAATAAAGTATTATTTTTATTATGTGTAGGTAAAATATTGAACTTGAAGTTTTTGTTACGCCACTGACATGAGATTGAGAATATCTTCGGTTCGGATGAGATTTGTTACATATTATAATGGAAACCGTAAAGTGAACCACGCCGCTTGTCATTCCACGTCTATAGTTTTTATTTTGAAATTTGCCTTCTCATGCGTTTAGTTACCTTCCATTGTGTTATTTTAGGGAGTGTTAACTTGCATTGTTAGATCGCTAAGTGCTTGTGTGTACTCAATTTAATCTTTATTTTATAGATTATTGGTCTATTTAACGGCACACGTCAATGATGTGTTGTAATCCATCGATACCGATTTCACTCACGAATGAGGTACTTTGTACAATAAACCAACGTCATGCTCCATATGAAGATGTGGTCCATAATTACCTCCAAATTCAATTTAAAATCGCATTCTATTGTCTGCAGTAAAATTGAATATATAGTGTGACATAAATTCAACGAAGAAAGGAAAATTGAAAGTAAACACGAAATATTTGTTCGATAATAATTCCTAAAACATTCCAAAATACAAAGAGAGAGGCATAAGATTCCTGTTATTCTCAAAATTTTACAGATTGTGAGGACTTGTGAAACATTTTATCACTGAACAGAAAGCTTCGGCACACTGCTTCTTCTGGAAAAGGTGGAGGAGAATTTTGAAAGGGACTCTAACTGTTGATTATTTTTTACCAACTTATACGCATGTGAGTTTATCTTGTAAAAAAAACAATTGTGATGGTCGCGAGTGGCAGCTATAGTTTTAATAAAATGAAGAAAATATAAAAACATTGTAAGAAACATGCAATTTCCGGAATATTGATTATGGAATGTGATTCACTTTATCACAATGTTTGTGTAGATAGAGAAATGATCTTGCAGACTGCAGATTGAACCATCATTAACGATAAATAGTCACTAATTACTTCATTGAATGAGTGAATATTACTCCTCTAAGAAAAACTCAAAATTTTTATAGGCCAAACTCAATGTCACCTCATGAACAAGCAGTTGAAATGTCTAAAAACAGAGCATTCATTAAAGCAACAATAAAGTGAGACAGTGACTGAAACAAAAAAAAACTATGCCAAAATAATGATTAGGCCTCTAGATAAGACACTAAATATTGATAAAGGGAAAAATCTAAACATCTCTTCTCAATTCGAAGCAAGTTGCAAATGGAATTTTGAGAGTGCAGACCAAATAAAAACTAAATAAAATTAGTTAGAAACCGACAATGAGTCTGAGGGAGCTATTTCTGTTCATGGTAGGGACGATTCTGATTGGCAAACTATCAAACCGTCAAATCGGTCAATCATTTGACGAAAACTGTAAATTCAAAGGAGCAAAGCCAAAAGTGTGGATGTATATTTATTGAGTAGAAAATGAAGTTTTGGAGGATGATATAGAAAACTATCTGAACGAATTAACAGCAGATCCCAAGGAGAACTTTATTGTGGAACTCATCAGAACTGATAACCATTTGAAATCGTTCATGATAGCCTCTGATTTCAAGTTTAAAGGAGAATTTCACAAACCGTCTTTCTGGCCTAGTGGTGTAGGTCTATATAATCCGGGGCATTCACAGATACCTAGTAAATGTTAATAATAACATAATCGTCCCTTACGACCCTCTTATCAATGTTCATAACTGTCATACAGGAGATACTTTTACATTATACGATAATAGTTTTGATGAAATTATTGAAGTGTTTAGGGGTATTAGGAATAAAAAATCATCTGGATACGATGACATCTCCATGAATATATTTCAGAATCTTTCAAGACTAGCGCTTGAAACTCTTGTCGCATTAATTAATCTTTCGTTTCGCAACGGTAAATTTCCTTCATTCTTGAAAAAGTATGTGGTAATTCCCTTGCACAAAGGCGGACACTCAGATGATCCTTCTAACTATCGTCCAATATCACTTATACCGACCCTAGCAAAAATAATTGAAAAACTAGTGAAAAAAAGGCTCAACGAATTCCTTATTGCTCATAAAATCATCAAAGAAAATCAATTCGGATTTCAGGCTAAAAAGAACACCCAAGATGCAATTTTTTCCTTCCTGTATGAGGTATATTCAGATATAATTTGCCGGAGATGTAGCTGCAGCAGTATTTTGTGACCTAAAAAAGGCTTTTGACTGTGTACACCACAAAATACTTTTGCGGAAACTACATTGCTACGGCAGTGAGGGAGTTACTTTGCATTGGTTCGAATCCTACCTAACTGGGCGCAGCCAAGTCGTAAAAAGTTATATAACTTCAAAATATATTAATATAGATTGTGGAGTGCCACAGGGATCGGTTTTGGGACCCACTCTTCTTCTTGTATATATCAATGATTAACTGTGTATAAATACTTCTGGAAAAATTATTTTATTTGCTTGTATATATCAATGATTAACTGTGTATAAATACTTCTGGAAAAATTATTTTATTTGCTGACGACACCACCATTTTATGGCATAGTAAAACTATTGAAGATTTGAATAATAAGATAAGCAGAGATATTAATATAATCAAGTCTTGGTGCGACTCGAATCTTCTCTCTTTTAATATAAAAAAAACAAATATATTAACTTTCAAATGTACTTTAGAAGATATGCCTCTAGAAAATGAGAAGATTGAAAATAAAGACTGCACAAAATTTTTGGGCCTATATATTGACAGTAAATTGAAGTTTGAAGCACACGTCAACCAATTGAAGAATAAAATCTCCTCAGGGTGCTATGCAATGAGAATTATTTCAAGGGAACTTGGTACTGCCACGGCTATGAACGCATATTATGCATTAATTGAATCTCAACTGAGATATGACATTCCTTTCTGGGGGTATGTAACTCTACTCTGCTAGATTCAGTACTTAAACTGCAGAAGAGAGCCATTAGAGCCATTAGATATGTGTTCAAACTAGGACCGCGCAATTCATGTAGGCAGTTATTTGCAGAAAAAATATATTGACAGTTGTGGCTCTCTTTGTAATGGAAACTGCGTGTCTTATACACAAACATAAGTCAAAATTTGAATATATTTCTTCGTGTCATAGCACTCGCCCAAAATGTAAAAATAATTTTAAATTACCATTGCCTTTTTCATCCCTAGTGAAGGACTCCATTTTCTATAACGGTGTTAAAATGTATAATCACTTACCGTCTCATTTTAGAAATAGCTACGATACTATTGACAGCTGCAGAAAATACACAAAAAAACTTCTCGCGTCCAGACT
Organism: Leptinotarsa decemlineata; assembly: GCF_025532065.1. Lineage (NCBI taxonomy): Eukaryota > Metazoa > Arthropoda > Insecta > Coleoptera > Chrysomelidae > Leptinotarsa > Leptinotarsa decemlineata. Next base: position 5,939,062 of record NW_027412703.1, on the reverse strand, counting down.
CTATTATAGTTTGCAAGAATTTTACACTGACAACTTCCAGTGAAATTGTAATTTATTGCGGGTACTGTATAGCATACTCGATTAGACTGTTAAATTATGAGTCGTAAAATTGACAAAATGTTCAAATAACATTTCATGATTGATATTTTATTTATTCATTGACACTTATTCTATTTAATAAAATGTATAATTGATAAATGTATATGTTTATATACTGCTTGTTTATATAACAATTTTATTTTTATTTTATTTTATTTATATTTTACATAATTGTGTGTATTTTGCCAGAATTTTTTTTCTGTACGTGTATATTCTACTTTGTCAACAAAACATGAGTTTTTTCGACAATAAAGTATATTTTGATTGATTGATTGAATAAAAAACATTCATTTGATAATTGTATTATTACTGTTTATTATTATTCATTCCTATGACCAAGCCTCTAGACAAGACATTAAATATTTTCAAAGGGGAAAATCCAAACGTCTCCAATTTACAGAGTGGCTCACTTCTTAATTCGAAACAAGTTGCAAGTGAAATTTTGAGAATACAAACCAAACAAAAACTGAATCAAATTATTCAAACACCGAAAATGAGTCTAAGACAGCTGTTTATGATAGACACAATTCTTATCGGCAAACCATACGAAGAAAACAACCATGAAACCGCCAAATTGGTCAATCAGTAGACGAAATCTGTAAATTCAAAGGAGCGAAGCAAAAAGTGTGGATGTATATATATATATATATATATATATATATATATATATATATATATATATATATATATATATAGAGTAAAAAACGAAAATATGTTAAATATGTTTGAAATATGTTTTTCCGTTAACCAACTATCGCACCCCTACGAACGACAACCCTCAGAAGTCGAAACTTATGCGAGCTAAGGACTAACGAGGACTTACCTTTTAAAGTGATTCCTAACACGGAAAGTTAAGGAAAATTATATGAAGGAGAGCCCAAAGATAATTTTACTGAGGAATCCATCTGAAGTGATATCTATTCTAGCTGTCGATTCTGAGTTCAGAGAAGAATTCTACAAACAGTCTTTCTGATCTAGTGGCGTAGGTTATAGGAAGTTTGACTTCAGAAGAGATGAATTCATCTCGGAAGACAGCAATCAACCCAATTTCTTTTCAGAGATGAACAATTCGGGCCATTCAGAGATACCAAGCAAATGAAAAACACTCATTTGATAATTTCATCACTTATCTTTCATTAGGCGCATTCTGTCTTCCACCTATTAGTGGGATATCGATTTGGGTGGGATTTGAAATACTCATTGATGCCATAATGTGTGGAATATAACATCGTTTAAATGTCCTTACGGGTTCTTTGGGTGTAGCATATCCGAAACGTCCAATTGTCAATGATTCTGACTTATAAATCAGGCTAAATTCGACAATGGCATGAATTATGTTAGCTTTGAGGACCGTTGTTGATTGTGGCTAATTCGCATACCTACACCAGCGACTTCAGAAATACAACACAAAAAGTCTAACGAGATAAAATCACACGATCTCGCTGGCTAGTTCATATCAGATGTCGTTCCTAATGGAGTGATACGATAAGCGATGCAATATGAGCACTCTTTTATCGACCGATTTTTATTGTCTCAAACCACCAGTGCAAACTGGAGCGATACAATAGCCTATAGAATAAGCAATGGAGCAGTTGTTTTCATCAGTCGTCATGAGCTCCTCAGAGAAGGATGTTGTTTCTGCTTACTGGTACTTACAGAAGAGAAAACAGGAAGGCCGTCGTGGTTAGGAACTGTATCATAACGTTTCGCCAGCACGAGTGGCTGGCTTCTTCAGAGGTCTACTCATTCTGATGGTTCATCGATGACTAGTAATTTCTAGTTCGTAAGCTGTATTTATGTTTATTTATGTGTTATTACCTGTATATGGCGTTGCACTGCAGCCACCTTAGCATCTTTCAGTATGGGATTCCAAATCCGAATAAGCGTTATCGCCTCCTCTTTTCTGTTGTAGTTTTCTGTATGTTTACGGATTTCTATGGCTTTCCATACAAGCCGACTGTGGTATCCATGATCGAGTGCGAATAGTTTCACATCTTCAAACAGTATCGTATGATATTCTTCACTAAATGCGAGTTTATGGTCATTTTTCTAACAATATACGGTTAATTGACTCCAAAGTTTAGATAAAATAAATATAGTTCAAAAAGACTAAAAAATACGCTTTTTTAGCATACAAAACTGAATATGAAAAATAAATATAGTTTAAAAAACTGAAAAACACACCTTTAAAGAACATGGAACTCAAAAGTTAAAATATTTTTTTAAATATCTAAACATAAAACAATAACGAACGAAAAATACTTGTATTATTGTGAAAAAGGCGTGAGCGTTTTGTGTCATATTTTCTGTATATCACACGGCCGTCGCTTTTTACACGATAATACTAGTATTTTTTGTTCGTTATTGTTTTAAGCTTATTAAAAAAATATTTTTAACTTTTTAGTTCGATGTTCTATAAAAGCGTGTTTTTTAATTTTTTCAACTATATTTAAAATAAGAAATAGATTGATCGATGAACCACTCAGCTACTGTTGTAGACATCCATCTTCCGTGCTTTTTAATATCCGTTATAATCACTCCTGATTCTGCTAGAAAAGAATCAGAAGACCTTCTGAAAGAGTGACCTGTATATTTCTTTGGTTTCGGAAGGTTCAGAAACTCAGCAGTGGTAGAGGACATTTTCCCAAACGTGTTTATAACAACATTGTTGGCACTGCATTCTTAATTTGAGTATTTCAGAGAAAAAAGTTGATGATTGATAACAGAAGGGCGTAATGCAATGTATTTATTAAAATAGTCCAAAATGTTTTTTCCAAAAATGCAAAAAGAACGGCCGATTTTGATTTTTGTATTTGAAATTTGAACAATCAGTGATATATCCAATAATTTAATGTCTTCTATTAATAAATGGCACAGCTCTTCACTCCGGCAGGCTCCATATATTACGAAATTAGTAGCAAATTTCATCATCAAATATCACAACACAACAAAAAAATATTTGTTGAATGTTTCCTACACTAAATTAGTCAATTTCTACTAATTTTGGGGTGATAAAAACAAAAATAACAATGAAAAATTTTTATTAGCTCCGGTTTTTGAGATACACAGTACTTAATCTTAAAGAGTAGTTATACTATACGTGAAAAGTGAAAGTACATAAAACAATATTGTTATGTTTCTTTTAGAATATTTTAAGTACAAAATTAATAAAAAAAAACATTATTCTTAGTGTTTTGACAAATAAAAGAAGTTTGTACCACCAAATTTCAATTAAGTCCATCCGATTCATTGTAAGATCGCTGTCGTTTAGCTTGTCTTTTATAAAACACTTCTGGAGCATCCCTACACACAGACCAGCAGTAGTCTGCAAGCATTGCTTCATTCCAACGGCCCTGATATCTCTGTTCCATTAAGGCAATGTCTTGATGGAATCTTTCTCCATGTTCGTCACTCACAGCTCCACAGTTTTGTGGGAATAAATTAAGATGAGAGTGAAGAAAATGAATTTTTAAGGACATGTTGCATCCAAGTTGGTGGTAAGCTTGAAGAAGCTCTTTAACCAATGCTGTGAAGTTATCATCTCTTTTGTTACCTAATACCTAATGTGATATTTTCACATCATGTTTTAGAAGATTCCACTGTTGTAGTCTTGACCCTAACAGCTCAGCTTTTTTCTTAGACAAGCGAAGATCTCTTATAAAGTCACTCAACTCTGCTTGACTAATTCTGTGCGGATTACTAGACCTATCGCTTACCTCAAAATCAGGGTCATAGGATGTAGAAGGATGGGTTGGTCCTTCTAAATAGTCTTCATCACCTTCCTCTAAAATTTCATAGTTTTGGGGTGGAGAAGGGACTGGCAAATTGTCTGAGTGTGGTACAGGCCGAAGAGCAGATAGGGTATTTAACCGTTCCTCTTTTCTTCATAGATAAACCTTGCTTAATGGGAGGAGTTAAGCAGAAATAACAGTCGTCTGTATGATTGGTAGGCTCACGCCAAATCATAGGTACTGCAAAAGCCATTGCTCGGTTTTTATTTTTCAGCCACTCTCGCAATATGACGGAACAAGAATTACAACATATATGAGGAGCCCATGATTTATCTTGGTCCCCAACTTTCACACCAAAATAATGTTCATAGGCTGTCTTAACGATAGGTGTCATTTTACGTTTCTGAGCCTTAAATGTTATTTCACCACATATATAGCAAAAGCTATCGTCAGAATTCACACACTTTCGAGGCATTTCAGATCAGCACTTAAATTAATTTAAAAATCAACTTCACACGATAATTTCAATAGCAACCACGTGCGTACAATTGACAAACTCACATAGGTTATGTTTACTACTTAAGAACAGCTGATGAGAGGGGTGTTATGTAAACAAACATGTGTACCAACTGTTGGTGATGAAATATTTCATTTGTTGAAAACTCAATATACATATATATAATATAATGATACTATATCTTGAAAACAAGAGCTAATATATAATTTTTATGGTCACTTTCGGTTTTAACACGTGGAAATACATTAAAATCATCTAATTTCAAACCCGAAACAAAAACTTTGTTGTGTTGTGATATTTTTCATCTGGCGCCTCGTTTATAAACCTCTGGACTTGTTCAAACGTAAGATTTTTTTATTTTTTGAGCCAATAACTTTCATTTTCCGCTGTAATGATGCTATCACCTTGAAATATTTGTTTGTAATAACACCATTTTTAACCAGCGCACTCAACTTTATCATTGAAAATTTGTTCCACAAAGTTGACAAGTTTCATATTTTTTATTTCTCTTCTAGATAGGCTAAGAAGACGGTTCCGCTGAAATTTCTATCGACTTTTTTAAGTAACTATTCAACTGAAGCTCTTTTTGCAGCCTCTTCAATATCGTCAGGAGCACCCAATTCCTCACTATTGTTCTTCATCATGGAAGACAGCAAACACCAGCAAGAACTTCAAAATGTGACTTTAAATGAAACGCGCGAGCTGTAAACAATACTGTTTGATGGTTACCAGGTGATTTGCCGTCACCTGACACGGCCACTTCACAGCAAATGCAATAGCATAAAAATAGTTACTTGTGATGTACTGTTTGGTGTAGTAATGAATATTACTGGAGTTTTCCTCCAATAACAAACAGTTATTTTAATTCCTCGACATGTGTTTTTATCACCAAGTGATTATCTTCAAGATAAAGATCAGTTTTGATCAAAACTGATCTTTCTCTTGAAGATAATCACTTGGTGATCGAAACACATGTCGAGGAGTTAAAAAATAACGGTTTGGTGTTGGGGAAAAACTCCAGTGATATAAGAATAGTGATTTGACATAGTTTGTTGAATGCTATATCTGTCCATGGTGATCTGGCAAAACAGCCTGAATAAATGACAACCAATTTGATTATGTAGCTTCAACAAGATGGCCGTTATCAATTGTTAAATTTAGGAAGTCCCTGTTGGTAGACCCATTATTTTAAATAGTTTACCATTTATATGCAGGGTGTTCTTTAAACACATGGTAATATTCAAGGAGGTATTTCTTAGACCCATTAAAAAAAAACTTTCTATGGACGTATGTCCTAAACGCCTTAACTTTTGAGATACAGGGTGGCAAAGTTTTCGAAAATAATCAGTTTTTCAATAATAACTGAGATAATTTTGTAGACACCTTTGACATATTAGTTATATATGTTCCATGTCTCAGGGCGCATTTTCTGACGTACAGAAATTTGTATTTTTTCAAACAGTGGCATCCCTACGGGTTTCGTATTGAATATTTTGGGGAAAAAGTACTACACCAATGCTTTATTTTCAAAATAAAATCATTTTTAAAATCCCCATTTATTTTTGAGAAAATTTGATCTCCCGGTATTTCTTTGTCCGACGTATGATTTTCACACAAAAAAATTAAAATCGACAGAAAGCAAATCAAGAAATTAGATCAATTCTAAAATGAATGAGAATCTGAAAATTGCTTCATAACGCATTACCAATTCCCTAATAATATTTGAAAACGAGTTTAATTTTATTTTGTGACAGTAAGTCTAAACGAATAGCACAAATTTGTTAATTAGTAATAATACCAAAACCCATTATAAAAATTGTTGGAAGTGGCCACCTGCACTTTGTATGCATGCTTCCGTCCTTCTACGCATAGAATTACGCACCCGTTCAAATATTCCCGGCGTATTTCGTATAGTTTCACACGAGGCAACTATTCGCTCTCTTAAATCTTCCAAAGTATCAACGGGAGTTTTATACACAAGAGTTTTAATGTGACCCCATAAAAAAAAAATCTAAACTGTTGAGATCGGGGGTTCTTGCTGGCCATTGCTGAGGTCCTCTGCGACCTATCCAACGATTACGATAAACTGTATTCAAATGGTTTCGGACAATTACACTGAAATGAGTAGGGGCGCCATCGTGCATGTACCATATTCGATTCCTTAACGCAAGTGGCACCTCTTCCAATAACCCAGGTAAGTCTTCTTCGAGAAAGTGTAAATAAGAACGACCATCAAGGCGTCCTGGTAGAAAAAATGGGCCTATTAGATGATCACCTATAATTCCTGCCCATACATTTACCGAAAATTGGTGTTGGAAATGGGTTTCGGTTATTGCATGGAGATTTTCTTCAGCCCACACATGATGGTTATGGAAATTTTAAATGTCATTCCGAGAAAAATATCTATGGGGAGTAATGCCTGCACTCTTGAAATATGGTATGGGTATAACAAAAAATCAACCAAAATACGCCAAACAATTTGATGACAAATATCCAGAGTTCTAGCGATCTTCCTCGTACTCGTCTCAGGATGTTCCTCAATTTCTTGCAGCACCGCTTCCTCAATTTCAGGAGTTCTTACTACACGAGGTCTACCTTCCGGAGTCCCTTTCTTGAAACTACCAGTTTCCCCAAGTCGACGATGAATATTTGAAAAGGTTCGGCTATCTGGTAAGGCACGATTAGGATATCTTTCCTGATAAATGCGCCTGGCTTCTGTTGCATTACCATCGGCAAGGCCATATACGTAATGCATTTGCGACATTTCCGCATTCGTATAATTTACCATATTTACTGATATTCAGAAAAACAGCGGACTACCAAAATAACTTCAATAACACTTCAAAATCAATCAAAACGCGCTGTGACAGTTTTTAACACCAACACCTTACTTTAAACCAACATCAATATTAGCTACTGACGTTCGTACATACAGAGAATTCGTTTTTTATTGATATGGTGGGTACGCTGTTTTCTCTGCTTTTAATCTTTAGAAGAAATCACATATCGACAAACTCCATATTTCCAAGAGGTGCAGTAAATAAATTCTGCTACACGTCATTTATTCCAGGATAACTAAATTTATGTTTTCAAAAATTATTAAGCGGTGCTGCGTTATGACTTAATTTTAATTGAGAACAGTGCATCTGACAACACACAAATACCTTTTAGATTCCCAATTATTTTGCAACAAATCTGATCTGTTAGTTTGCTTTCAGTCGATGCCACGATACCGCATCAGATTTTTAAGGAATTTATCCTTAAGTAAAGCGATTTTTAATTTTTTGAGCGAAAACCTTGCGTCGGGCAAAAAAAACCCAGCTAATCAAATGTGCTAAAAAATGTATGGAGATTTTAAAAATAATTTTTAATTGAAGATAAAGCAGTGGCGTAGTATTTTTTTCGCCAAAAATATACATTTCAAAACTCGTACGTACACCACTGGCAGAGAAAATTAGAAAAATTGTACATCAGAAAATGCGCCTTGAGGCATGGAACATATGTACCAAATATGCCAAAGATGTCTACAAAATTATCTCAGTTATTATTAAAAAACTGATTATTTTTGAAAACTTTGCCACCCTGTATCTCAAAAGTTAAGGCGCTCAAGACATACATCCATAGGACGTTTTTTCCTTATAATGGGTGTAAGAATTAATTTCTTAAATATTAGCATGTGTTTGAGGAACACCCTGTATATCAATACTCAACCATACTTTCATTTATATTTCCATTCTGTGGCTTGCTATAAATATGCCACTATGTATAATATAGTCAAATAAACTATTCTATTCAGATTGTTTATATGATTTTTTGTATTCGTTTCACTTTGATATTGTAATGTATGTAGAAATATATACTTTGAGAACAGTCTGACAACGTTGCAAAATTAGTATACTTTACAGCCTCGATGTGAACACATACTATATATTAACCTGTGACAATAAATAACCTTATAGAAAAGTATCAGCCTCTTGATTTCATAAGAAACAATTTCTTATCAACAAAGAACATTACAGATATGTCTTTCTTCTCGAATCCACAGGCTCCCTGCAAGAATATAAGCCTTTTTGCATTGTTGTAATTCATCACCGTGGAATTTATTCATAATACAGATATTGAAATCAATTCCTCAATTCTCACACTTACCGAACACTAAATGATAATGCAAATATTCAAAAAACAATTTTCATTGTTCTGGTAGTATATAAAAATATTGAAGTTCACAAAATCACCCATACACCACTTCAAATCAATTTACTTCACCGTCGACAAACTGAATCGTCAGCACGTTATCATTGCCTTTTTTGTTTGGACTTCAAATAGAAGGAAATCTGTCACACCGGAATGCCATTACATAAAAATAAGCCACGATGACAAATGAAAACCGAAATACAATAAAAGTGAGAAAAACTTATTCATCCCATCATTCCAATTAAAGCGGGCACAAAAAAGTCAAACCTAATTCCCAGTCTATCTCACTCGATCAATCTAAGTATAGTCGGGCAGAAGACTCCGTGCCAGCTCAAGCGGTAAATGATCGTTACACATGGAAGAACCACGTATGTCCACCATACGCGGCCGAGGCGACCAACCATGACCGACATCCACTGCATCCTTCCAACATAGTTGAATGGAGATGCTCTAAATGGCACAAAAGGTTCACGTTCATTGTTTTCTTAGAAGTCGATTTACGTTTCAAGATTTCCTGCCGTGATTTACTGTAATGAAGTGTCAAAACTCGAAAAGGTTATGTACTTTTTGAATCTATTCACTTTTTGGCTCTACTTCTTGCTAGCAGGACCAGTTGATCACTAGATATTATACATTGAAGTCCCTCGTCGCGTTGCTCTGTTTGAACGTGATGAATAAAATCACACTGATTGATCTGGTTGAATAACCTTTCATATGGAACGCCGTTTTACTTTTTATTGTCACAAATATTCATTCCTCAATTTATTCAACTAACAATGTATTTGTTTGAATTTAATTGATTCATGCATTTGTTCGACACATTGAAAACGATTGTTCCCAAAATTTGTTCTATTTTAAATGACACTTGATTTAAAATGTTACATGAATTAATTTGTTTGATGAAAAGTTGCGAACAGTTATAATATAGATTCATTGTTTGAAATTTTTGAAAGTAAATGTTTGTCATATATACTTTTTTTGTAACTATCGAATAATTTACTACAATTTCTGTGTAACATGAATGAAATGGTTTGTTGATAATTATAGTTACATGAATTAAAACGATTGTTGATAATTTTAATTCGGCGCTAGCGTCGAACGGATTCTTGCAGAAGCTGAATTTTTAAATCTGGCAACATGATAGTTTAGTGATAGTAACACAATATTCCGTCCGACCGCAGCGCCGAATAAAAATTATCAACAATCAATTTAATTCATGTATCACCTAAAAGCAACAATCAAAATAATTCATTTTTACAAAATACCAATAGAAAGTAAAACGGCGTGCCACGCCGTTTTACTTTTTTAATATTCCTTTGAAATGATCTGAATTATTTTGTTTGTTGAATTTCAGTGATACATGAATTAAATTGTTTGTTGATAATTTTTATTCGGCGCTGCAGTCGAACGGATTATTACCGTACTATGACCAATGACATACATATTATATGCAGTTATGTAGTTCCGCAAAAATACGCCCGACGTCAGCGCATTGTATTGCATTGTATATGTTTCCTTCTTCCAAAAACCTATTTGCCTCTAGTATAGTTTGACGAATCCTACGCTTCACATTAAAACCACTCATGATAAATATAATATTGTAATGTTTTCACTATGAACAACCTGAACCATCAATTTCTGTTCAGTGGGGTAACCTATTTCTTGGTGTCAGTGTCAGTATTAGGCGTATTAGACTATAACTATAAGCTGTGCTTACGTTACCTATGACGTCTAGACATCTTACGTTAGACACAGTCTACAATGTGTTTCTCAAAAGTCGCATAACATTTGCCATCTATACAATCAAACAAGATATACTAACCACAGAATAGTAACATTAACGAAAACTTGATGACATTTTACAGACACCAACCAAGAAAACTGTAAGAGGAACTAGTGTGACCAAAATCCGTTCGACCGCAGCGCCGAATAAAAATTATCAACAAACAATTTAATTCATGTATCACTGAAATGCAACAAACAAATTAATTCAATTCTTTCCAAAGGAATAATAATAAAAAGTAAAACGGCATGGCACGCCGTTGTTGTAACCAAATTTTAAATTGAATGCATTAAAGTGAATGTTGCAAATATTGAACACTTTCAATAAAATTGAAATATAACAATCTTTATTATTCATAGAAAAATATTTAGTATGGAAAGTTAATTTGCTATATTTTCAGACAAACGAAAGTCTATTTTTATTACCAACAATGTTTCATGGAAAAACTTTGACAGTCATTCAAATATATTCATTGAAATTTTATTCCCAAACTTACTTTTAGAAAGTGAATTTAAAGTTTCATTGTAATTCAACAGTCATATAAATAACTAACATTTCATTCAAAGGTCAAAATTATATGCGGAATTGAAACGTTTGTTGAATTTACTCGAATAATACATTCCATTGATTGTTGAATTAAAATGTTGGTTTATTGCTGAGTTGAACTATATGTATATAGATTATTTTTCAGCATAATATATAATAAATTTGCGTTCCATTTTCCAATACTCTGAAACAATATTTTTCTTCGGAATCAATAAAAGCTTCAAGTTATTTCATTACTCTTTTTTATTCAAATAACAATTTTATTCATGTAACATTTTGAATCAAGTGTCATTTAAAATAGAACAAATTTTGCGAACAATCGTTTTTAATGTGTCGAACAAATGCTTGAGTCAATTAAATTCAAACAAATAAATTGTTAGTTGAATAAATTGAGGAATGAATATTTGTGGCAATAAAAAGTAAAACGGCGTTCCATACTTTCAAGAATAAAATTGAATTGAATACCGGAAAATAATGACTACAAAAAATATATACAAAATATTTTTTCTACTATTACCGTTTCACTAGCAATAATACACATTTGATGTCATTTTTAATTCATTTTTTTCTTATAATACAGAACTTCGTTTTTGAATATCTTCGAAGCCAGCATTTTCAATGTTTTTTTTTTTAAATTTCAGAAACTTTTCACCTTTCTACATTTTTCTAATAAGTCAGCAATACTTTCCTTCGACCTTTTGAACATAGCAAGGTTGCAGGTGTTTTTCCTGCTCAACAGAATAACAGCTCAGAGTTTTTGTGTTTTCTCTTAAACACATCGAATCAACGGGAAGAGAACGTTACCAGTGCCTGAGTGTCGCGGGAGCCATGAAAATCCAGAAGAGAATGGAAAATGTAAATAGAGTTCCCTAAATATTGGGTCTCTAAAGCAACAATTCTCACACCCTTTTTTGTAGAACAAATACATGATTGGAGTGACTTGAGCTGGCTCATAGTACAGTTCCATATGTGATATGTGAGTGAAAGAGAGAAAAATATGAGATTTTGAGTATATCTGGACCAAGAACTTTTGCAAGACGTCTAAGGGGGAATAATTGACTACTCAGTAAAAATTAAAATCTCAAAGTGAAGAACATTATCTCGATTTAAAAAAATCTTGCTCTCCTATATTCATGAAGAAATATTTAACTGAGAAATATATTCTCTCAAGTTGAATTTGAATCATTAATTCAAATGGACTGAATACACGCTTCTTTCAAGTAAAAAAAAAATATTTCACCAAGATTGTGCATACATTTCAATAGAAATCATCACATTACCTCAAGAGAAGTAAGTATGCAGTTTTTAGTGTGAGTAAAATTAATCTCGAAGCCAAACTTTTTTGGGTTTTGAAAGAATGATATGTTAATTTGGAACACTATTTAAATATCTTCGTAGCAGAACTTAATTGTTTTTGTTTGAAGAGAAGCATTTATCATTCAAACGCTTCTATTTGTATAAATCAAATAAACTCTTTTACTTCATCAAAGATGAACTTATGCTTCTGTTTATAAAATGTCCCTCTCATACGGATGTCTTCATTTACTTGAATTCAAAGTAACTCATCTGTGATATGAACAGTTATAAGTAGTAAGGGAAGAAATTAAATAATACATTATATTATGATTGGTTTATATGAAGTAATTGCAAATCATAAATATTATCCTAAAAAATCATATAATAAAAAACAAAACGTGATAAAGAACTGAATTTTCTTTGCTAATCTTTGCTTGAATGTCATATTCCAACAGCACACTATTGAGAGATTATCTGTTTGAAAATAATATACAGTTATACAAATAACAGAAATAAATATTCAATCCGAAAACATATATAAAAAAGTGACATATTAAATTATCTAAGACCAATCCGTTCAGGCCAGTCTCAACTCTCTACACAGTAGGTTAATGGACTGACACCTATCAGAAAAACACCAATCCCCTGGCTAATACCAGGAAGGGCGTTGGATTACATCCGACAGGTGTCAGTGCAGGATTCTTCACTGAAGTTATTCCTGCATATGCTGTTGGGGATACAACTGCCGGAATAGCTTTTCAATTATTGGAACACACTTGCAGACCGGTTTCGGGCTGTTTGGCCACTCGTCAGTGCAAGGTAGTGTATATCATCAACATAAAGTCGATGATTTCCTATAATTGAAAATCGAATTTCGTCAGAGTATCATTCCTCGAACTAAGCTGAAGCATACAACAAACAACAGGTTTGTCGTCGCCCCATCTGCCTGTGAACGAGGTAAGCAACTGCATATCCGAAATTTGCCCAATTCCTCGTATAAGTAAAGAAAACGTTCACATATAGGCAGTCTTTAAGTATGCCCACCGACTATATGTGGAAGTGACATATTCTTGACAAATTGCAAATTAACAAATAAAATAAAATTGAAGCCTATAAACAACATCAAATAAAGTTTTTAAAACTAGATGCCATTCTGGTAAATAACATTAAAAAAATTACTATCGTCTATCAAGTTCTGCATTCTGCTTTTGTTTACCCACAATTGCCGGAACATCACTTGGATTCTGAAACGAAAGAAGAAATCAGCACATCATCGTTAGCCACTATTTCAAATATCTAGAAAAATAAAACTATGAAAACAGCTACCACTTGATAAAAAAATATATCTTTTTTTTATAAAAAATTGTTTGAGTGAGTTTATTTCGTTACCCAGTTGTTGTCCGCATACGAACGACAACCCTCAAACTTTTAAACTTGCCTGAAGTCTTATTGTTTAACATACGATTCCTAGCATGTTAAAAGGTGCTTGAACATTCCTTGATCGGAAATAAATAACAATTCGAAAGACGTACCTGAAATCCCTTTGGAGTAGGCAGAAGTCTTTATAGCAAAAATGCCTTTCAAAATAATCATTTTGGAACCGTTATAGGAATTCAAAGTGTTGTGTGAGTATTATCAGAGGATCAATGGAAAATTTAAAATGTTTCATTTAAAAAAAATAACTTATGATCTCACAAACATACTTAAAGGTATGTGATTCGCTATTTAAATGAAAATATTCACTGTTTTCACGTTTTTGGAAATTCTGATTTATCCTCTAGTGAGTTTGGTAATATTTCTACCCATTTCTGACATTCCTAAATAATAATTTCAAGCTGAATAGGGTATATTCAATTTGTTCCCAATGAATAACATAAAAACATTTCTGAAGTAATTACAGAAAGCAAAGACACTTCGGAATTCAGCAAACATTTACATGTTGAAATCAGAAAGTGGCTGTCAAATGTAGGTGCTTTTTGTACCTACTGGTGCCTATTTTGGTATTTTTTGTATTATAATTTATTGTCGAAACTATACGTACCTCTCTCATTCAATAAAAAATGAATTCCATCTAAGAGGAAACCAAATTTTATTTAGAGAAAATGCACTGATTTAAAACAAAATAAAAGATATGTTCAAAACAAGAGATTGGCGAATTTGGATCAACGTGGAGGATTTTTCAGTTCAAATTAATATACACTTGTAGAGCTCGGTAAATGTAATAATGCATGTGCGAAAAATTACGAAGCATTGATATAAATTTCGCAAAATGAGGGCAAAATTAAGAGTTGCTGTCGAAGTTTAGGTAGCACTTTCTCTTCGGTACTAGGTATACAACCCAGTACTTACTGATATAGCGGAGTTTCTTTGTCAAGTAACCCAAACACCTCAATTTTATCAAATTATAATACTTACCCATGAAAATATCTCCCAACTGTGTAAGACCCCAGTCTTATAAAACTGTTCCATTATGGTAGATACAGAATAATCGGAAAATAATTGCACTACCTACAGACACATAAAACACTTCCTTCTTAAAATCACAACACACCAACGTCACTTTCCAACACATACTGGCGTGTACGCGAACACTGTTCTACATTGTTAGTTTCTCATAATACTAAATTCAAATTCTTTTCAATAATATCTATGTTCAAATAAAACAGTTTATTTCAAACTGAAATGAATGAAATACTTCTTTAAAAGAAACCCTGTTCATTCTATACAAAATTCCTGTTATCTTCAGTCGATCATAATATAGTTTTGTATATAGATTCACAAAACTCTTGTCATAAACCAATTGGTTATTTGAAGGGATACAGTTTTGAATTCATACAAACAATATGTTTTCAGATCAAGTTGATATTGCTCTTCATTTGAAACAGTTTATTTTTCTCTTTAAAGAGGTGGCAGATTTTGAGATGATATTATATTTTCTTGATTCAAAATAGTTCATCTTCGCAATAATATAATCAAACGAATGATGTCGTTGAAAGGCCAAGAAATTTAATTCCTTCGTTAAAAAACGCGTGATTATCTTGTGGAACATGGCGCTGTTGGCATGTAGTAATAGTTTCTCCAATAGAGATAAAAATTTCAAAGCAACCTATGATATTCTTTAAAAAAATACTGTTTACTGTGTAGAGAGTTTTTTACAAGGTTTTTCAATATGGCAAGACCATTTCAAAGTTTCTTCCAATGTGATTCCCAAGAAATTCACAATAGATCCATCATTCAATGAGGAATTTGTCGAAAATGAGATGGATTGAGTTTTTCTCCGATTATGTTTGAAATAATTGGGGACTAGCCATTGTTCAATTTTAGTGTTAGATATTTCCATTTGGTATTTCAACACATCATGATTTGAGTTAGCCACATAAAAGGTTGCATCGTCTGCGAATAGTACACAGTTCAGTGGATTCATATAATCAAAGATATCGTTGATGTATATAATGAACAAAAGTGGAACTAATAACAATCCCTGTGGTACACCGTGTTTTACTGTTGGGCTTATTGAATAGGTTTCTCTCAAAAAGACTGATTGTGATCTGTTAGATCTGTAATATTCGAATTTGTCAAGAAGGATACTGTGTGAAACACAGTCGAAGGCTTTGCTCAGGTGACATAAGGTTACTGCCGTGTGCTTACCCTGGTCTATGTAAGTTGATTTGGCAGAAGCTTGAACTGTGGAACAATTCTTCCTAAATTTTAAATACTACGATTTGATCTCCACAAACTTTATTTGAAAAATATATCACAACATGTTTCGCTAGCACAGTAGCTTTGTCAAGTGATTTGAATCATTTGAATCATGCAATTGAAATTACCATGGATCTTCATCAAGTAACGGCCGAATCGATCAGAAGATTCTTCCTAAACCCAAATCGATATTTATGAAGAAGGTTGAATTTTTCAAAGAATTTGGATAGTGATTTCTGGACTATAAATAATAATAATAATATGAAGAAAAGAGAAATGAAACTTTCTATGTTTTTTCCCACTTACCTAGGTGAAAAACAATAAAAAACTACACGACTGCTGAACCAATTTATGACAATCATGAACAATCTCAGTAGCAACATTCAGTTCACACTCGAAACAGAGATAGAGAAACAAATAAATTTCTTAGACCTGGTCATTACACACAATCAGAATAAATTCGAGTTCAATGTTTTCAGAAAACCTAGCTATACAGACATCACCATCCCAACCAATTCTTTCCATCCAGACGGTCATAAATTAGCAGCCTACAATTCAATGTTGCACAGACTATTTTCACTGCCTTTGTCTGCTAACAATCTAGCTAGGGAAATTGATATAATTACACAGCTAGGTCATAATAATGGTTTCAACGCAGATACTATCCAGAAGTTGGTCAGAAAACAAAGCTGGAAATTCACTTACAGATTGATATACCTTCAGGTCAAACAACCAGAAATCAAGAAATGGGTAACGCTAACATATTTTGGAAAAAGAACAGAGATAGTTGCGGGTTTCTTCAGAAAAAACAATGTGGAAGTGGCATTCAGACCACATGCCAGGTTATCTCATTTCCTTTTCAATGCCAAAGATAAGGTCGACAAGTTGAAAAAATCTGGAGTTCAAAATCTTACGTGCCCGAAGTGTAATAGTGTTTATGTGGGACAATGTGGCCGAAATTTCCAAAAACGGTATGCTGAACTTTAAAGGTCCTTCAGACTAGAAAAAAATGATTCGACATTTTCAAACCATCCCTGGGCATGCAACCACAAGTTTCCGAATCTGAACGAATCGGAAATTCTGAACTATGCCAGGAAGGGTTACAAACTCAATTATTTAGAATCCTTGAAAATCCACAAGCATAAACATTGCGGGTGCAACCTGTTGAATCAGGGGTCTCCAAACTTTGAAGCCTTCGGGCCCTAATGATTTTTTCAGTTTGTTCCAAGGGCCAATTTCTGCCCTTAACTGTATTTCTAGACTAGGATAGTCGCAAAGTGCGTGATCTAAGCAAACTTACGCTTTTTTTGCATTTCAATTATTATTGTGTATTGTGACACTTAACGACATCTAGTGGCGAGTAGTGGTACTATGTACTATCTTTCTCAGCTACCCGTTAGGTGGCATTAGGCGCAATTAAATATTTGGAATTACCGCGTTGGTTCGAGAAAGTTCTGGTTCTAGCTAGTGTATTCCGTTCACCTCGAGATGGCAGTAATAATTGCATATAAAAAGGCTAGCGGCGCAACTGCGAGTTAGTCTGCGTAGGAAAGGTGAAGGAAGCGAAACTGTCTATTGTAAAATAAAGTAACACCTGCCTATAAAAGTATTTTGATTTGACATATTGTTTTTATGTGTGATTTGTTAGTATGTAAAAGAAGCGAAAAATCGACAGTGAATGCAGAACATTCCAAGAAAAATGGAACTTTCAGTATTTGGTGATTGAGCCAAGTAATAAGGCGCTATGTTCAATTTGTAATGAAATCATAGCTGTTCTCAAAGACTATAACATTAAACGACACTATGAATCGAAACATCTTCGAAGTTACTCCAAGTATACAGGAAGTTTGCGGAAGGAAAAATTTGAAGCTTTGAAACGTGGACTCAAATCGCAGCAATCTTTGTTTACCAAAGCGAATACTGAACAAGAGTCTGCAACTCGAGCCACCTTTCGTGTGGCTCTTGAAATCGGAAAACGTGGCAAACCATTCACCGATGGAGAAATGATTAAAGAATGCTTGATTGCAGTAACCGAAGAAATATGCCCCGAAAAGGTAAATTTATTTAAAAGTGTCAGTTTTTCAGCAAACACCGTGGCTCGGAGGGTGCAAGACATCGCAGAAAATATATCATCTCAACTGTCTGACAAAAGTGGACATCATGAGTGGTTTCCTCTAGCATTGGATGAGTCAACGGATGTGTCAGATACTGCTCAGGTGTTGATATTTATTCGCGGAGTAGATAAAAGCTATGAAGTGTATGAAGAACTTTCTGATATTGATAGTATTCACGGCACGACAACTGGGACAGATATTTTTAAGGGAGTTGAAAATGCCAATAATAAAAAGAACCTTCGATGAAGAAATTTGAAATCTCTAACGACTGATGGAGGCAAAAATATGTATGGTAAAAATGAAGGAGTGGTTGTACTTGTGTCAAAGGCTGTAGAAAATGATGGTTGTTCAAAACCATTAGTCATACATTATATCATTCATCAACAGTCCTTGTGCGGAAAATGTTTGGATATGTCTGAAGTTCTAAAACCAGTCATATCAGTTGTTAACTTCATCAGATCCACTGGGCTGAATCACCGACAATTCCGCGAGTTTATTCAACAGATTGGAGAAAATGATTTACCATATCATACTGCCATACGCTGGCTAAGTTGCGGAAAAGTCCTTGAACTTCGAGCAGTGATCGATATTTTTTTAAATGAGAAGCAGCGCCCTTTTGCTGATTTAGAAAATAGTGAATGGATGTGGAAGTTAGCCTTTTATGTCGATTTGACAAATCATATGAACGAACTGAATTTGAGATTGCAAGGAGAAAATCAGCTTCTCCCGGATTTATACACCAATATCAAATCCTTCAGGCAGAAAATAATACTAATTCTATCGCAATTACGTGAAGAATCTTTCACACATTTTGAAACATTTGAAATATTCAGCCACACTACAGAGACTGAATTTCCCGTCAATTTGGCAATCGAAACTTTGTGTGCTTTGAAGATACATTTTGATACTCGTTTATCAGATTTTGATGTCATTGCGAATGAAATTAAGCTTTTTCAAAATCCTTTTGATTCTGACATTGAAACCCTGGCTCCGGAAGTCCAAATGGAAATTATTGATTTACGGTGCAGTGATATGCTTAAGAACAAATATCAAAATTCATCTTTGTTGGAATTTGATAAGATTGTTTCACTGGAACAATTTGATAGTTTACATAAATTTGCTCGTGGGTTGTTTTCTGTTTTTGGTACTACTTACTTGTGTGAGAAAACGTTTTCCAAGATGAAGTACACAAATAATGTTTACAGATCTCAATTAACCGATGAGCATCTTAAATCTCTTTTGATAATTGGTACAAGTAAAATTAATCCACAACTACAAAGTATTGTCGGTGGAAAATCACAATTAATAAATCTCATTAGTGTTTTTGTTTTACTGTGATTCATTTCAATTATTTGTTAGATATTAATATGCTTAAACTTAGATACTTCAGTTGAGTTTTCTTTGTCATCATTTCTGTCGTTAAGTTTTACCTTACAAGTAAATAAAACCGAGCAATTATCATTCTGTGTTTTCTTCTTCAACTTATCACAGCAATAGTAACAACAATTAGATAATCATTGGCTGTCGCGAGCCAAATTGATGACAGTAAATCATTGGCTGTCGTGGGCCGGATTTGGCCCGCCAGTGTCAGGAGACCCCTGTGTTAAATGATCAAATAGAATTAGTTTACTCGCCGGTTTTTAAATTAGCACATCCGCATTGTGCACTGTAAATTCAGGTACTCAATCTAGTCAAGTACCTCTATACATCTGCATTGTGTACTGTAAATTCAGGTACTCAATCAAGTCAAGTACCTCTATTTCTATTAGTACCTACAGGGGTGGTATATAACGGCAAATGTAATGAATCATTTTTATTTTATTGAATAAGTTTGAAAATGACCTTATAGGACGAAACTGCAGTCACGTTAGTTATAAATAAAAGTGGTAAAAAACAGAAAGTTTCAATTACTTTTTTTATATCAAAGTCGGAGTTTTGGAAAAATTAATGTGTTTCGTTGAAAGGGATGAAAACAATGTTTCTGGTTCAAATTTGGCGACCCAAGTTTTCATCTGATGATGTTGACTTGGATGACGAAATGTGAAACGACAATGGTGGTGGGTGGGAAGTGATTCCATTAGACTGAGTATTCACAGTACATTTTTGAATATCTAATCATATCCGTCGTCAACGAGAACGTGTACGTTGAATCCATCAAACCTTAAAAGCAATTATAACCATTGAGGGTGGGGAAAATAATACGAAATCAATATCCTAATAATTAAAAATACATAAAATCAGCGGGATAGGGAAAAGACGACCCTTCTTCTATATGCGCACGGACCGCGCTCTTGCGACCTATTTTAAATTATCATTGATTGCGTTCTTGAGAAATGCCAAAGCTTATTTTTCAGGAGGGACGGGATCTCATTCAATTGCCAAATTGGAATGTATGCACGTTAATTATGTAGAGAGCTCTTCTGATGAATGAGAGGAGGTGAAGAAGATTATATGTGAGATTTTCAAAATGAAATAATGCTTCAGTGAAATGAATAATGCACCTCCAGTGAAAAATTAAATAATAACTTCAAATCATTCCACTTCACACTTTTACCTGTAATAATGAGGTTTCACTACAGTCTAAGTCACAATGTACGCTGTCTATTTAAAAAATGAAGTAAATTATCATGTTGCTCAAAAATAATAATTTATTCATTAATTTCTATTTCGTCGCCTTCAGAGTAGTCCTACTCAGATGTAATATACTCGTGCCAGTTTTTTTTCAAATCCCCGAAGCAGATCTGATATGAACTTTTTGGTGTGACCAATCAAATCACTGTCTCAGTGATTCGATTTTTATCTCCTGAATCATCGCAAAAACACCGTCCTTTCATGGATCTCTTCAGTTTTGGGAAGAGAAACGAGTCAGTCATACAAATAATGATTATGAATTTCACCAGTTCGGACTTCCATTGTCTACTATATAAAATGATTTGAAATCCCTTAAACAACTAAAAAAGAAGAATTGAAAATCAATAGCTGAAAATAACACTTATATTAAGCAAAATAAACCTGAAATGAAATAATACTGAAATAAAATACAAGTAAAATAGAACAATTGAACCAAAATAAATAAAAATAAGGAAATGAAAATAAAAATAAAAAGTTGAGAGATTCACGTTAGTTCACGACATTTCGATTGTTAGTATCTACAATCGTCTTCGGGTGATGACTGGACTGATTCCTCCGAGAGATGACTATTTATAGGTCGTTCGAGTACTTCCACTTATCCCCGCTTTCCATTTTCCGCTTCACTGGTTCCGTGGGAGATGACCGTTTGGCGAGAGCTGGCTATTTTTCGCTTGATGATAGGTTTCCATATGTTGCGTATTTCTACGCTGGCTTGGCTGAATACGTTGTTGGACAACATGTATGCGGCACACCAACGTCACTTTCCAACAGATACTGGCGCGTACGCGAACACTGATCTACATTGTTAGTTTCTCATAATACCAAATTTAAATCATTTTAAATAATATCTATGTTCAAATAAAACAGTTTTTTCAAACTGAAATGAATAAAATACTTTTTTAAAAGAAACCCTGTTCATTCTATACAAAATTCCTGTTATCTTCAGTCGATCATAATAATATAGTTTCGTATATAGATTCACAAAACTCTTGTTATGAACGAATTGAATTATTTGAAGGGATACAGTTTTGAATTCATATAAACAATATGTTTTCAGATCAAGCTGATATTGCTCTTCATTTGAAACAGTTTATTTTTCTCTTTAAATAGGTGGCAGATTTTGAGATGATATTATAATATTTTTTTGATTCAAAATAGTTCGTCTTCGCAATAATATAATCAAACGAATGATATCGTTGAATTTCACTAGTTCGGACTTCCATTGTCTACTATATAAAATAATTTGAAATCCCTGAAACAACTAAAAAAGAAGAATTACAAATGAATAGCTGAAAATAACAATTATATTAAGCAAAATAAACCTGAAATGAAATAATAGTGAAATAAAAAACAAGTAACATAGAACAATTGAACAAAAATAAATAAAAATTAAGAAATGAAAAAAGAAAATCAAAATAAAAAGTTGAGAGATTCACGTTAGTTCACGACATTTCGATTGTTAGTATCTACAATCGTCTTCGGGTGATGACTGGACTGATTCCTCCGAGAGATGACTATTTATAGGTCGTTCGAGTACTTCCACTTATCCTCGCTTTCCATTTTCCGCTTCACTGGTTCCGTGGGAGATGACCGTTTGGCGAGAGCTCGCTATTTTTCGCTTGATGATGGGTTTCCATATGTTGCGTATTTCTACGCTGGCTTGGCTGAATACGTTGTTGGACAACATGTATGCGGCACACCAACGTCACTTTCCAACAGATACTGGCGCGTACGCGAACACTATTCTACATTGTTAGTTTCTCATAGTACTAAATTTAAATCATTTTCAATAATATCTATGTTCAAATAAAACAGTTTTTTCAAACTGAAATGAATAAAATACTTTTTTAAAAGAAACCCTGTTCATTCTATACAAAATTCCTGTTATCTTCAGTCGATCATAATAATATAGTTTCGTATATAGATTCACAAAACTCTTGTTATGAACGAATTGAATTATTTGAAGGGATACAGTTTTGAATTCATATAAACAATATGTTTTCAGATCAAGCTGATATTGCTCTTCATTTGAAACAGTTTATTTTTCTCTTTACATAGGTGTCAGATTTTGAGATGATATTATAATATTTTTTTGATTCAAAATAGTTCGTCTTCGCAATAATATAATCAAACGAATGATATCGTTGAATTTCACTAGTTCGGACTTCCATTGTCTACTATATAAAATGATTTGAAATCCCTGAAACAACAAAAAAAGAAGAATTAAAAATGAATAGCTGAAAATAACAATTATATTAAGCAAAATAAACCTGAAATGAAATAATAGTGAAATAAAAAACAAGTAAAATAGAAAAATTGAAGAAAAATAAATAAAAATAAAGAAATGAAAAAAGAAAATAAAATTTAAACGTTGAGAGACTCACGTTAGTTCACGACGTTTCGATTGTTAGTATCTACAATCGTCTTCGGGTGATGACTGGACTGATTTCTCCGAGAGATGACTATTTATAGGTCGTTCGAGTACTTTCACTTATCCCTGCTTTCCATTTTCCACTTCACTGGTTCCGTGGGAGATGGCCGTTTGGTCGGAGTTGGGCATTTTTCGCTTGATATATTCCGTATTTCTACGCTGGCTTGGCTGAATACGTTGTTGGACAACATGTAAGCGGCATCCTTGAATTTTCTTCTAAACCAATGTTCCTCGCTGTGCAAGATCTCAGCTTGGGACCACTCGATGTTGTGTTGATGGGTGCAAACATGGTCTGCTATTCCTGATTGGCTGGTTTCCCCTCGCTGTGTGTGTTTCTTGTGCTCGGCAATGCGAACATTCAATGGCCTCTTAGTTTCACCAATATAGGGTTTGCGCACTCACAGGGTATCTGGTGAATGCAATTCTTGGAACCCATCAACACAACATCGAGTGGTCCCAAGCTGAGATCTTGCACGTAAAGGAACATTGGTTTAGGAGAAAATTCATGGAAGCCGCTTACATGTTGTCCAGCAACGTATTCAGCCAAGCCAGCGTAGAAATAGGCAACATATGGAAACCTATCATCAAGCGAAACATGGCCAACTCCCGCCAAACGGCCATCTCCCACGGAACCAGTGAAGCGGAAAATGGAAAGTGAAAGTACTCGAACGATCTATAAATAGTCATTTCTCGGAGAAATCAGTCCAGTCAAAACACGAAGACAAACAAAACGTCGTGAACTAACGTGACTTGGAATCTCTGAACTTTTTACTTTTATTTTCCTTTTTCATTTCTTCATTTTCATTTATTTCTGTTCAGTTGTTCTGTTTCACTTGTATTTTATTTCACTATTACTTCATTCCAGGTTTATTTCTTCTTTTTCAGTTGTTTCAAGGATTTCAAATCATTTTATATAGTAGACAATGGATGCCCGAACTAGTGAAATTCATCATGAAACATTGTCAATCACCTTTAAACAAACGTCAAATAATAATTATAATAATAATAAGTCTTTATTATTTTCAACATACAGTACATCTATATTAAAAATGTTTTTAAAAAAAGTTTGAAAGTAAAGAACAAAGTTCATTTTCTCCCATGACTTAACTTAACTCTATACAGCATATGTAGCATATTTTTTCAATTAGTTAGTGAGTGTAGACAATATATATAGAATACATAAGTTAAATTAATAGCTACAGTAAGGTTACAAGAGAACACAGGAGAGCAAGTTATGATGAAACTGACTTTTATTGTTTAAGTAGGAATTTTTTATAATTTGACTAAAAACTTGTAATACTGAGATTTTGCAAGGATGTAGGAACGAAGTTACGCAACTTATAAATTTGATATTTAAAAGAACGTCTGAATGTTACCGTTTTAAATATCGGTGGAGATAACAAACCTCCGAATCTCACATTCAAGTTGTGCACATTCATTCTAAATGTTATTTTTCTATAGATATGTTGTGGAATTGTCCGCGGTAGTAGTGCGCCCGACTCACGATCGGAAGATCGTGGGTTCGATTCCCGCCTCGACCAGATATTTTTCTCGAGAGAATTTATCTGGTTGAAGCTGGAATGATTCTGCAACCGTGTTAGGAATCACACGTTGAAAGGTAAGACCTCGTTAGTCCTTAACTCGCACACGTTCTCAACTTTTGAGAGTTGTCGTTCGTATGGGGGCAACAGCTGATTAATGGAAAAACAGATTTCAAACAGACAGAACAGATATAATATCGGAATTTTTATTAGGATGATTTGATGATATAATGAATTTCCATGGTGAATTCTTTCAAATTCCATATCCAACCATCCGATTTCAAGCAATTTGTGTGATATTATTTGATTTGAAACATATTTATGCCATATCGAGTGGTCCAACGAAAAGTATGCACCTTGCTTTTCTCCTTTTTTTTGTAACTTAAAGCAAAAATGCTAGGACAGGCCAATTTTGCTTTTGAGAGGGACACATTTTAGATGTATTTTTCTACCTGTGCCTTCAATTCCCTAGCGAGGGTGAGTAACAACCCTAAAATTTTAAATGGAAAGTGGGGTCGAGTGATATATCATTTGAAAGGGCACAAAATTCTCTTTCCAATGATACCTAATTTGTTGTATTTACTGAAATAGTTATAAAAAAAGCAAAAACGGCATTTTTATCACTACTACATTCCTCAATTTCTCTCGTGCGTTTTTTGGTTCAAATAACAACAGCAGATAAGTGTACAAAAAAAATTTAGGCAAACGTTCATTGATTCAGTTCGGTTGCTTTTGAAATTATTTCAACTTTACTGTAAAAATGGTTTATTTCATTCCTGAACGAGTTGAAATTGTTGAACTTTACTATCAACATAATAATTGTGCTAGACTTACTGATCGCCTCTTCAATAACAGTCATCCCGGGAAAAATGTGAATGATTCGTACGTTGCCAAGTTAGTCCAAAAGTTTGTCGATACCGGCTCTGTATGTAATGTAAAACACCAGCCACGGAAACCGATCAGAAATGAAGCAGTGGAAGTCGCTGTTTTGGGACATGTTGAATTGGATCATACTCAAAGTACCTGTCAGCTTGCTGCAGCCTCAGATGTCTTCCGTTCGTCCATAATACGGATATTAAAAGCCTATAAATTTCATCCGTACAAAATTAAATTAGTACAGGAACTCAATGAAGATGATCCTGATAGAAGGCTGCAATTTCATGAACAACTGAGCCAACTACTAATTGATGATCCGCACCTATCATTCAACACGTGCTTTTCCGATGAGAGTACTTTTTTTGATTGGAGCTGTGAATAGGCATAATTGCCGTTACTGGGATGACAGTAACCCACACTTATTCCGAGAGGTCCATACCCAGTACCCTCAAAAAATCAATGTCTGGTGTGGCATATTAGGTAGTCATATCGTGGGGCCACTTTTTATTCCTGGGAATTTAACTGGTGAGGTCTACCTGAACATGCTTGAAGATACAATTGATCCTCTCATAACAGAAATAATTGAAAATGACCAAAATCATAATGATGTTCGGCTTCATTTCCAGCAAGATGGAGCACCTCCTCACTATGATGCTCCGATAAGAGAGTTTTTAGATGACCGGTTTCCTGGACGGTGGATTGGAAGGAGAGGCCCCATCGAATGGCCTGCCAGATCACCTGATTTATCGCCTTCAGACTTTTTCCTTTGGGGACACTTGAAAAATTAATGTTTTGCTACGCAGCCCGAGTCCATAGAAGATTTGTTTGAAGGTGATTGACAATGTTTCATGATGAATTTCACTAGTTTGGACTTCCATTGTCTACTATATAAAATGATTTGAAATCCCTGAAACAACTAAAAAAGAAGAATTGATAATGAGTAGCTGAAAATAACAATTATATCAACCAAAATAAACTTGAAATGAAATAATAGTGAAATAAAATACAAGTAAAAATAAAACAATTGAATAAATAAATATAAAGAAATGAAAAAACGAAACGTCGTGAACTAACGTGACTTGGAATCTCTCCACTTTTTTATTTTTGTTTTCTTTTTTTTTCATTTCTTCATTTTTATTTATTCAATTGTTTTATTTTCACTTGTATTTTATTTCACTATTACTTCATTTCAGGTTTATTTTGCTTAATATAATTGTTATTTGTAGCTACTCATTTTCAATTCTTCTTTTTTAGTTGTTACAGGGATTTCAAATCATTTTATATAGTAGACAATGGAAGTCCGAACTAGTGAAATTCCCCATAGAAGATCTTCGCCAACGAATTACAACAGAGTGCAGAAGTATAACACCTGATATGCTACAGAATGTTAGGAATAAATTTGAACAAAATCTGTATTATTATATGGAAGCAAATAGGTCACATTTTTAGCACTTACTGAAGTAGGGATTCTACTAAGTCAATTACACATTTCAAAGTACTGGGTTGTAGTTGTTTTTCTTCATAATACCTACATGTTTGAGTGAAATACAACAAATTAGGTATCATTATAAAAATAATTTTGTGCCCTTTCAAATGATATATCACTCGACCCCACTCTCTATTTAAAATTTTAGGGTTGTTACTCACCCTCGCTAGGGGGTTGAAGGCACAGGTAGAAAAATACATCTGAAATGTGTCCTCCTCAAAAGCAAAATTGACCTGTCCGAAACGGCGTTTTCATCAAGAAAATGATTAAGGTGCTGTTTTTGGCCAAAAAATCACGAACAAGCAATGACAACCGATCAGGAGTAGTATCGAGATGCAAAAGCCATGTTTTCTTCATATTGCTTCTCGCAAATGGCGCATAACTTGATGACATTGATTGAACTTGTCGAATTGTCTAGGCTCTCCTAGGCTCCAAAAAAGTGCCATCCGCCTGATTGGAGACGCGAGTATCACGTTCAACCTTGATAGCCTAGAACATCGAGGAAAGTTTGGAGATTCTCTAAATACTTTCAGGGGACTTGTTCAAGTGACTTGGTACATTTGATTCCACCAAAATCGGTACATATCAGAAATACGCGACGGACTGTCGCTGCTCATCGTTTTGAGGTTTAAAAAAAAACAAATAGGTTTATAAAAAAGTTGAAGGTATCGCTGTCACAAAAGACCTCTTGCTAGGAAACCGTAGTAAAAATTATGTTTGAAATATGTTTCTCCGTTAACCAGCTGTCGCACCCCTACGAACGACAACCCTCAGAAGTCGAAACTTATGCGAGCTAAGGACTAACGAGGTCTCGCCTCTCAACGTGTGATTCCTAACACGGGTTGGCCGATAGCAATTGAAAATCGATAGTTCAACCCGCAGCTTAAACCACCGATTCACACATCGGTGGATTGAGAGAGTAAACAAAACATCCACGTCGAAATAATAATGATGTAGATAATATAGTAAAAACTGAATAATTATTCGGAAGGTCCTAGGTGGCAGTCATCCCACGACTTTCCTCAGCAATCTAAGGTATTGATCAGATAAAACAATTATGAATTCGTTGGGCGATGCGTAGTCTGAGTAAATATATTGCCACCAAACCGTTATTTTCAATACCTCTACACCTCGATTAAAGTTTAATCTTCTTCTTGACGGTGATCACTTGGTGATTGAAACACATGTTTGGTGTTGTTGGTCCAGTAATATTCATTTCTACACCAAAAGTTCCAAACAGGGCATCATTCAGCAACAGTTTACTAAGATCATTCGGGTTCGATATATTCCGTCTATCAAACTGATGGGTATATAAAAAAATGAATATTGGATATGAGGAGGAAAGGATCAAAA
Source organism: Leptinotarsa decemlineata (assembly GCF_025532065.1). Taxonomy (NCBI): domain Eukaryota; kingdom Metazoa; phylum Arthropoda; class Insecta; order Coleoptera; family Chrysomelidae; genus Leptinotarsa; species Leptinotarsa decemlineata. The sequence goes on along the minus strand of NW_027412703.1, from coordinate 5,910,765 downwards.
CCAAAATTTCATTTTGTTCGTTGTTGCGGATGAAAGAATTTCATTGGATGAAGATGGCAACACAAATTAGTGCATTTAACCAGTTGGAATATTCACGTTTCAGATTGGAGATGATAAAGGCCGTCTTCAGGAACATTTCAACTTTAATTAAAACCAAGCACGAACCGTACAGTAGTGGTGCATACAAACAGACACCACAATGGAATTGAACTATTATAGTAGAAATGTGTACCTGTTACATTAGCCACCTGTATTTACCAACAATTTCGTACGTTTCTCAAAATGACATTGCCGTTGAAAAACAGATCACTGCGTAAAAGCTATTTTCCGAGTTTTTTAGTCGTAGTCTGAAGGTTTTATATCTACTACTGCGGTATACATGCTCAGTAGTAGGCGAATCGTTAGGTTCGAAAACCTGCCAACCACAGTCAAAAAACCCGAAATATTTACATTTTTGAAAATAAAAAACACAGATCAGTTTCAAAGTCACCAGTCGACGCCGTAATCAATTTCCACCAAAATGTGAAAAGTGACCTGCAAACTCCTTTCTATACAGTGTGTCAATTTGAAAACTTCCCACCCTCAATATCTCCCTTCCAGTACATAATATAAAAAAATGGTCAGACAGGTCAACTTCATTTGCAAGGGGGACACTCTGAATGAATATTTTCAACCCTCGGGGTTCAACCCCCTAGGAGGGGTGGATGTTAACCTCAGAATTTCAAATGGAAAGGGGGGTCAAGTGGCACATCATTTTGAAGGGCATTCAATTCGCTTGCCGACGGTGCCCTCATTTATTATTTTCCGATCAGCAGTATCCGAAAATGTAGTTCTAAACTAATAGAAGTAATTAGAATTGGCCTATACTAAAATGCCTGGTTATCAAGTTAGTATGCAAAGAAATACAATTTATTGACTCTCTTATAAGTAAAACTTGTGATGACGGGTCAGCTTTTCAACTTTCCATCAGGGGTAAAATTAGACAAGCCTCAAAAAATTTACATTAATTAGTTATCTGATTTCGGTGACTTTCATTTGGGTTTATTATCGGATTTAAAACTCTTATCCCTTTTTTGTTACTTCTGCTATAAAAAGTATCGTTTTTTGAGCAAAAAAGGTGTTCATCGCATTCAAGCCATTTGGTAGTACTATCATTTCAGTTTCATTTGTTGAGCTGATCAGCGATACCTTAGAAAGTGTATAAATTGTAAGAATGGTTTACACTATCCAAGACCGAATTGAAATAATTTTTATTTATGGAGAGGTGGGCAAGTGCGCACGAAGGGCGGCATCTCTTTTTAATGAAAGAAATCCAAATCTTAATATAAGTCACCGGTATGTGCTTGATTTGGTGACAAAGTTTTCCGAAACTGGTTCGGTGAAGAATAAAAAAAGGAATAACCCCAGAGTACTGAATGAGGATGCTCAAATTGAGGTGTTGGGAACATTTGCTGCAGAGCCGACTAGCTCCTTACGATCAGTAGCAGAACAGACGGGAATGTCACACGAGACTGTAAGGAAAGCACTGAAAATGCACAAATTTCATCCATATAAAATGCAGATTCTCCACGAGCTCCATGAGGATGATTATGACAGAAGAATAGAATTCTGTGAAATCATGACTCTTCGAATCAATGCTTTACCTAATCTTCTGTTCAATATCTGTTTCAGTGATGAATGTTCATTTTTCCTGAATGGCAATGTTAATAGGCAAAATTGTCGCTATTGGAGTGACGAAAACCCTCACAATTTTCGAGAAGGACATACACAACACCCACAAAAAGTTAATGTTTGGGCTGGTATTCTTGGAAATGCCATTATCGGACCTTTATTTTTTGAAGAAAACTTGAATGGTGATCTGTACCTAGATATGCTTCAAGCACCTATCGATCCACTTATAACTCACGAGCTCGAAACTCAAATTGATGCACACGGTAATTTACTGTTGCAGGAAGATTTGTTACATTTCCAACAGGACGGTGCGCCACCTCATTATTTTCGCCCCGTCCGACAATGGTTGAACGAGCGATTCCGGGAGAGATGGATTGGCAGAAGGGGATCAATTGAGTGGCCACCGAGATCACCGGATTTGACTCCATTAGATTTTTTTCTTTGGGGATATCTCAAATCTGTCGTTTATAAAACACAGCCCACTGATATGGATGACCTCAAAGGACGAATTACAGCAGCATGCCGGTCAATTAGTGGTGAAGTTTTCCAAAATGTTCGAGAGGAGTTCGAAAACAGACTGTATTACTGTTTAGAGCAGAATGGACAACATTTTGAACATATTATCAGATAAAGCGTAACAAGATGGTTGAAATTTGTTTTTTGCAATTTAGTATTTTTTGTTTGCACTCGATGCGTATTTCGTTAACTAAGTAGTTCTACATTCCTCTCACATCCACGAATTCGAATATTACTCAAGGGTTGGAACGATGCTACCTAGTACGATGCTCACCTTTTCCAATAGTCCATTACAATCATTTGTTTTGAATACCAACCTGAATACCAAACATCTAGTGCGGGCGAGTTTTAATCATTTATTCTTATTCACTTCTAATCACCGTTCGTTTGGAACGTTATTGTTCAAAAACTGCTCATCAAAAACTAATGAAAAAGGTATCATTGGCAAGAGAATTGAATGCCCTTCGAAATGATGTGCCACTTGACCCCCCTTTCCATTTGAAATTCTGAGGGTAACATCCACCCCTCCTAGGGGGTTGAACCCCGAGGGTTGAAAATATTCATTCAGAGTGTCCCCCTTGCAAATAAAGTTGACCTGTCTGACCATTTTTTCATATTATGTACTGGAAGGGAGATATTGAGGGTGGGAAGTTTTCAAATTGACACACTGTATATTAATATGAGTCGAATCGAAACGTGTTTACAAACGAATTTACATACATACACGTCAGGTTAACAAAAGCGTGTTGAAACAGTTTAACATAATTTAGTGGGTTCAGCGCTTGACCAATTAATTAATTCTCCTCTTTCGTCTGCGCTGGAAGCTAATAATAAAGAGAGTATTTTAAAAATTTGTTAATTTTTGTTGATGATAGCAATTTGATATGAAACAAAACAGATCAGTATTTGGGATAGAAAGGTTTCGGCTTTCTACAACTACTTTTATATAAACATTGAATTACATGAAAGAAAAATACTTTCGAAACAAGTACTTGTATATAAACATTCAATTATACAAAAACAGTATTCTGTATTCAGTTTGTTTCTCCGTTGTATGATTTTCACTATGAAGGGTTTTAGAGAAACCGGTTTTTGTGAAGTAAAATAGAGAAAACTTACCGATTCAAGTAATCATGGAATAACTAGGATGCTGTGTACGAAACTGCTACTTCCAACTGAACGACGAATTATTTACGCAAGATGAGGGACTGCCAATGGGATCGCCACTGTCGCCGGTTATAACCAACATATATATGGAGTGATTTGAAACTCTGGCAATTGAAGAAGTCCACAAGAAACCCCGAGTTTGGTGGGGATACGTGGATGACACCCTCATAATATGGAACCATGGGAATGCAGAAGTGGACAACTTCCTGAAGCACATCACCAACGTAAGTCCACTATCACTTTCACAATGGAGAAGGAAGTCCACAATGAATTGCCATTCTAAGACTTATTGGTGAAGATGATCGACACTGAATGGGAAACAGTTGTATACCGAAAACTCACCCACACGGGACAGTATCTTAACCTAGAATCCAACCACCATCAATCGAAGAGAGGAATCGTCAAGACTCTGGTGGAGCCTGCTTTCGGGCACTGTAATACAGAGGAAGCTATCGAAAAGGAACTAGGCATCATCAAAAATGACCTCCAACGGAATGGTTACTCTGAAGTGATTGTGGAAAAGACTTTGGCTAGAAGACAGCAAGAGCCTCACAAGGAAAAGAAGCCGCCATAACCAGTACTTGTGCTTCCCTACATCGGAAGATTGTCGGAAAGGATAAGAAGAATTGGGTCCAAGTATAACATCAGAACCTGTTTCAGATCTGGGAACACTATCCGTAGCAGCCTCACGAAAACCAGGTAACCAAACGCGGACTGCGATTCCAAGAATTGCATTTACCGGATACTCTGCGAGTGCGGAGAATCATACATCGGTGAAACTAAGAGGCCATTGAACGTTCGCATTGCGGAGCACAAGAAACACACACAGCGAGGAGAAACTAGCAAATCAGGAATAGCAGAGCATGTTTGGACTTATCAACATAACATCAAGTGGTCTCAAGTTGAAATCATCCACAACAACGCGTTTAGCCAAGCTAGCATAGAGATACGCAACATAATGAAACCTATAATCAAGCGGAACACTTTCCAACTCCCGCCAAATGGTCAGCTCTTGCTAAAACCGATGAAGCGGTGATAGGGAAGAGGGGGTGAGTGAAAGCACTCGAATAACCTATAAATAGTCATATCTCGGAGGAATTAGTTCAGTTATCACCAGGAGACGATTGTGGATACGAACAATCGAAACGTAGTGAACTAACTTAGCTTGGAATCTTTCAATTTTTATTTTTCTAATTTTCATTTCTTGTTAATAATTTTTAATTTTCATCTTGTGTTGATAGTTCAATTTTTCGATATTTTGATTGTTGCTTGTATTTTGCTTGTAATTCCAGTTTTTTTGCTCAATTTAATTGTTTTTTCAGCTAATCTTTTTAATTTTCAATAGATTCTTTCAGGGATTTCAAATCAATTTATATCATATTAGACAATGTAAGTCCAAGTTAATGAAATACACCACGAAACAATGTCAAACACCTTCAAACAAATGTAGTTATGATCATCTGACGATGGACATTTCCATGATAAAAATTAACTTTTTCGACTCCCTTCATTTGACAGCAGGTAGGTGATAGCCCATTTAGAAAATACGTGTATTCTAAATTATTGGCGGCCACTTCCGCAAGAAATTTTTAAAAATGATGAGATTTGTAACATTTACTCTGATTAATATAATTTCATTAATGCATTCAAATATTCATAAGCCATAATCAATGAATTTTCCCTACAAATTATCTGTAAAATCAAAATAAAAATCATATTTTCAGTGAATTTATTGTTCAAAGAAATTTGTGCTACCCCACCAGATATTACCGAGCAAGCAAATATTGCGATGAATAATTTGCTGCCAGCAAAATCAAGAGAAAAATACGAATACAAATTCGAAACTTTCATGAGTTGCAGAGACAAACAAAAGGATTTAAAAATATTTTACAGAACAAAAAATACCTGTTCGCATTTGTATTTAACATTATTATATTATTTTAAACTTTCCTAATCAATTTATTCACTCACTAAGTGAATATCAATCATGTTTACTACTCATATCACAATCAGTCTTGACATTGTCATTGCCAGAGTAGTCTGGGCTTTAATTTTATATTCGTGTTAAATGGACATACTTTTGAAATAAAGTGGTTAGGCTCATTCGATCCGGAATATTGTCTAGATTATTGTGAAGAATAAAGTAAATTAGTTCATATAAAAATCTAAAAGTTATAAACAATTAAAGACCCTAAAAAGTAGTGTTGGGTTTTGTTGTTTATAGTTCGTAAACTGTAAATAATTTTGAATTTTGAAAAAAGATTCTAGAAGAGAAGGAAACTTACTAAAAAAAAGTTTTGACTCCCGAAACGGTATCTCCATCATTTATAATTTTAATTTAACGCTGAAAATCGCCGATCGCGCGCCATTTTTAGGTTGCATAGAAAAATTTGAAAATTTTATGGTATAATCTAAACATCATAGAGAACTGATTACCGTTGGAATTTTTCATTGAAGTTGATTTTTCAATAATCTAGACAATTCTTGATTAACAAAATTTTCTGAAACTTCCTTTATCGTTCAAAGTAAAATAAATATTGAAATAATTATCGTTAAAGTTTTTCGCTTAGTGGATCCCTTCCTAGATACATACAAAAGAAGATTGCATGCTCTAAGTTCTGGAAATTTCAATACTTTGTTCATAATAATTTTTAAAGTAAACAAAAAGAGAAAACACACTATAATGTTGTTGAAAATTTTTTTTATTTATTATTATTTTATCGTCTTCATGTCAATATAAGACATTTATGAACTGAAACAAACAATTTCCATCTTCATTTGTTTTTTTTTCGTATTTTTATGTTCGTGGTTGTTTTTGTAATTTTTATAACTTTCAAGAAAAAAATAAAGCTAAGTTGAGAATTTGTTTATGACAAATTGTTAAGTTAATAAACAATGAAATTGTTATTTAAAAAATGATTTTATCATTTTGTAGAGAACTGTTTATTATGATTTTGGAAAAGAAAACATGTCTTGACTAATAATTTAAACAGTAGATATATAAAAAAATTGGGAAATTTTTTCAGAATTATTATTGACAGTTCTCTATGAAGTTGTAGTTTAAATTTTAAAATCGTCCATCTGTTTATGAAAAAAATCGTGAAAAATGGAGATAAAAATTATTTGTTTCAGTTTATAAATGTCTTTTATTGACATAAAAACGATAAAATAATGATAAATAGAAAAAAAAATTTCAAACATCATTGTGTTTTTTCCTTTCATGTTTAATTATTATGAACAAAGTATTAAAATTTTAAGAACTTTTGTCATGCAATCTTCTTTTTTATGTATCTAAGAAGGGCTTGAGGAAGCGAAAAAATTTCACGGTAATCATTTAAATATTTATTTTACTTAGAACAATGAAGGAAGTTTTAGAAAATTTTATTAATTAACAATTGTCTATATTATTGAAAAATTAACTTTAATGAAAATTTTCAACGGGAATCAATTCTCTATGGTGTTTAGATTATATCATGAATTTTTTGAATTTTTCTATTTACATTAAGTACTAAAAAAAATATTTTCAAGTTGCGTACTCGCTTAGAGGCCGTGCTCATAACCTAAAAATGGCGCGTGGACCGCTATTTTCAGCGTTAAATTGAAATTATAAATAATGGAAACACCTTTTAGGAAGTCAAAACTTTTTTTAGTAAATTTCCTCCTCTCCAAGGAGTTTTTTTTCAAAATTCAAAAATATTTATAGTTTACGAACTATAAACAACAAAACCGATCACTGTTTATTAGGGTCCTTAATTGTTATAACTTTCAGAGATTTTTATAAACTAATTTACTTTTTTATTCACAATAATCTAGACAATATTCCGGATCGAATGAGCCCATATACTAAAAGTATATCCATTCAACACGAATCTAAACTTAAAGCCCAGACTAGAGTAGCTCAGCGGTAACGCGTGTCAGTCAGTTCAGACTGACTGACTGAATGAGTTTATTATCCAAAGCCATAATCTCAAACAAATATATTGTACCATTCCTTTCTACGGTCAGTCGTAGAAAAAGTATAGAACGCACTCGCCAATTATCGCACTCGGCTAACGCCTCGCGCTTACAATTTTTTGCTGGTAGGTAATTGGCTTCTTATCCTACTTGGTACGTAATATATTTTTTGAGAACAGTAATTTCACTGTTTCATTAGTTATTTTGGATATTATGATGGACGAACTTTGACTTCAGAAATAATAATCATTTTTGGTGACATTGTTCATTATTATCTTATCTGCAAAACAAAAATTCCTCACAAAAGTTTTATGTATCGTTACCATCACCTCCCACCAATGCACCTCCGTTCACTCATCCTTAAATTATAGTTATTAGCCAACTATGCAAATCGCTTTCAATGATAGGTATCAACACCTGAATTCTCCACATTCAAGTCGTGCTGAAAAAAATACCGATAATGAATTGTTGAATAACACTCTCACAAATACAAACATGATCAATTGGCGAATATGAAAACGTCCAACAAAAATGTCGTGATTGTTTGAGTCATGGGAAAGATATAACATGCCTTTCTTGAAGGACTGGGTGTTTTGTATACTTTGATAAAAGCTTTAACTACACGTATGTTTGCTTGTGTTTGGAACATCGGCAATCGCGTCGATACATATAATTACCTGCTGAAAACCGTGCAACTCAGATGCACAATGTGCAATCATGGGTGGGAAATGACGTTCTTGAAGAGGATCACACCATCTTATTGGAATTTAATTTTGAGTTTCGGACCCGCTTGCAAAAAGTTGAAGAATTCCACTCAAATAACCGCTTAGCGAAATACAATGCGTTTATGAAGTAACGCATGAGTTCATTATAATCAGTTCCTTAATTTCCACTTGAGCCAATTTTTCATTCATATTGACTGTTTGTTAATATATATATATATATATATATATATATATATATATATATATATATATATATATATATATATATATATATATATATATAGTTTTTCACGATGAGCGTTAACTAAACGTTTCTGGCAAACCACACAACAGATCAACCTTAAAATTTTACAGTATGAATACACTTATTATGATCTTGACTCCTCAGACATTTTAGACGATGCGGCATTGCCGCTTCCACTATAATGTAGCGGGTTCTTCGATTTTTCAAGTGGAAGAGTCTGTATATAAACTCTATTTACTGTTCCTCTATACATATATGTTACCGTTTAGAACAAAAATAAATATCACCAAACGCCGATAATCTTGAACTCTCTGGTATAGTCTATCCATTCCCAATTGGAACGGCAATAAAGAGATGAGTACAGTTATAAACATTTCTTGCCTGTGGCCCCTAGTCGCCCAAATAATTAGTAAACGTGCTATCAAATGTAGTTGAGGAAGGAGTAAAGGCTCGGCTAGCTGGACTGGCTGAATACTAATTTTTTGTCGTTTCACAATATTTCTTTATCAGTGCCGTGTGTTCGTGGGGTTAGGTGAGGTAGTGAGTGGTTGTGCAAACTGATTTTTGAATACTTTTTCTAGAGATGAATTACCCTAACACCGAACTGATATTTTTGCGCTCGACGCGCGTTTCGCGCGTTAGCGCAACAAGGGTTAGCTGTTTATATACGTAAATATACAAATTGATTTGTCAACAATAGATATGGCTTCCTGGAGACCTTTTGAAACAAATGATAATTACACATGATTACATGTGAGGAGTCTGTGTCAATCGACAGGGATCCGGAATTTGAAAATAAGGACTTACATGTTCAAGTTCAGCAGGTAATTTTAAATATTCCTGAATGCTTGAAGAAGGAAAACTGTCACTCTTCACAGAATGCTATTGTGAATAGAATATGCGAGTTAACGAAACTATCTCGTTCGACAGTTCTTCGAGTCATTAAAATAGGGGATGTCATTGACCATGCAATGAAACGAAAACAAAGGAATAAAAAATTCGTAAACGTTGATGGTGCTACATAAGATGTGATTCGTCGAACAATTTATGTTATATACCAAAAAAATGAAGTGGCAACCTTGGAAATGATTTGGTATAAATTACTCGACTATCCCAATTATAATTACAAATTTTTAGAAACTCTACGAGGTGTCTTATTGTCTTGTGGTTTCAAATATAAAACATTGAACAAACGGATGGTCATAATGGAATCGACACGCATTTTTCAACTCCGACAAGGATATTGGAGGTGAATGAAAAGCTACCGAGAATCCAGCAGACATATAATTTACTTCGGCGAAACTTGGTTTGACACCCATGATGTTGTCAAATATGGCTGGGTAGACGAAACCAAGTATTGTGCTTTGAACACACCTGCTTCAAGGGAAAAACGTGTTATAATTTTGCATGCCGGGAATGAAAGTGGTTTCGTACCTAACGCTTTGCTTCTGTCGGTCAAAAATATAAAAGATTCATCTGCTGATTGCCACGAAGATATGACTGCGGCTTAATTCGAAACCTGGTTCAGTGAGCAGCTTCTCCCAAATATTCCTCCAAACTCGGTTATTGTTATGGATAACGCTTCGTATAATTCTCGGTTATTGACTACAATATCAAAAAATAACACAAAAAAGCAGATATTGATGATTTCATGCGAAATCATGACATGGAAATACCCGAAAAGATTCCAACGAATGCTATAGTGCTTGACAATATATGGCGATTGGTGAATGGAGTAGGTAATAGTGATGCGTGGAAGAAATGTGTGGCCCACGTTATAAAAGAAGAGAACAAATATTATGTGCAAATTTCCATGAAACCGATCGTTATTCAACCCGATGATGATTCCACCTCATCCGAATATAGCGAAGAAAAATTTTGATTTTTCTAGCAATTTTGTTGGCCTCTATTATTTTGTAAATATATGTTTGACGAGAATTCGGTGTGATTATTTGTGTTATAATTGCATTTTAGAGTTTTCGACTCGGAAATCAACTACCTTAAATTTTGAAGTTTTTCATAATTACCATGGTGGAAAAATTCAGCTGAGATAACTTTTTTATGGGGATTCAATTTCTATCATTTTAAGAATAAGTAACTGAAACACTACCACTGAAAAATAATATGTCGACGCCTATGTCGGCATATAATTTTTTACTGTTCCAATTGGTATTGGAAATACTATACTAAGATGATCAAATTCGAAATGAAGTGGAGTAATACCATGAGGATCTTCACTCGAAATCATACTTCCATTCGCTTCATACAAGCTAGTTAAAAAATACAGATACTTGAATCACATGACACAATTAGTGTAAGTCCATTTTCTCAAATGAAACACCATATATATATATATATATATATATATATATATATATATATATATATATTTATATATATATATATTCACATTTTTGAGCTGTACATCCAATTTTGGATTGACTTCGTTCAGAAAATTCCATTTCGGTTATGAACGTTACATAAACTTACATGGTTCCCTTGTATTTATCACTAATTTTTGAAATTGAACAGATTCGGTTCGATTTTCCATTATCATTCACGGGTAATACAATGAATGAATACTTATTGTTCTCTTCAAACGATAGTTTTATGAACGTTGACACACGAACTGAGAATAATTTCATGAGTTAGTAAGTTACCTTGTTTAATAACACTTCCAAAATACAAATCATGAAATTATAAAACAACAATAAAAATTAATTGGCGCTCCGGGGTAACTTTATTGATTTCAGTGGCGCATTTGCTTTTTCAGCTGTAGGAAAATCCGAAAAAACCTGCAGCACCACATCATCTGAAGATCTTGATCTGCCAATGTTATCTCTCTCATGAAACAAAATGTAGGGTGTTTCCAGAGGCTCCAATGAATTCAGTAAATCACCAGAACACTTTGTGACATGACTATCCTCAAACTTAAACCAGTCCGTTTCGTCTTTGACCAAGGCGTAATAATGACCAAATTCAACGCCAGAATCAGAGTGAATAATGACTGCATGAATACTATAATAGTGGTCTGCTAGATTGAAGTGTTCATCTATTTCAAACCTTCGTAAGAGTTTGGTGTTTCTGTCAGAAGTTGAGTCATGTTTGAAGATCATCAGTGTCATTATTAGATTGACTGGTGCCTGAGCTATACTTGTTTCCTTATAACAGTCAGTAAGATTGGCGCATGTTTGGCAATACAGTCGATCATCACCTGTTGAAAGTTCCATTTTCAGATGATTTAACAATAAGATTTGCACGGACTGGTTATTAGGCATATTAGGAAACGCTAGTTGAAGTTACAGAAATTCACATTCGTTTTTGCTACCTCTTGAACATTTACTATAAAGTAAACAGGTGAGGATTTTTCCAGCAGAAGATTCACAAACACAAGACGAGATATACTGTACGGTCAGGAGTATTGATTCTGCTATTGTTGTGCTTACGTAGAGTATTCAACAAGAACCCCAAGAATTCGGAACAGTCCTCTTGTTGTCCTAACGAGTATCTAGTGGACTTTAAAGACTCCAGGAAATGGGTTGGAGGGAAAAATGACACAATCTTACGAAACTGCAGCTGCATGAACAGGTGTCTGAGTTTGGTGAATAAGTAGGAAATATTTTCGTTCATGATTAAAACCTCGTTCTTGAAATTCTTCGTCATGAACAACACCTGTGAAATACTAATAATGTAGCAAGTGTTTCCTAAATTATCTATTCCAATTTTTTTCTCAAGGTTTTCAGGACAACTTTCTACTGATTCGTAAGGAAAAATATGTTTCATATAATCTGTATAAGAACCATTTCGCAAGCTGCGATCGATCCTTCCAAGTAATGAAGGGTTTCGTAGAGGGATCGATTCGGCTCTTGCTTCATGAAGCTCTTCCACTGAAAGGGAACCAGAACCACGAGGACTGCAACTCATTTTTTGGTGGCAAGAATGACCTGAGTCCACTGACCGCACTGAAAAAGAAGAAGGTGGATCAATCACTTGTGAAGTAACTTTGATAGGAGACTGATGAATATTCACATATCTCGGCTTGTTTCGAAGAGAGTTTAGTTCCGTACTGAAATTAGGGCAATGCATGATCTCATCAAAATTATGTGAAGGAGGAATAGTTCCAAGGACCGAAGCAGCATTACCACGTTAAATAGTTAATTCAATTGTCAGTGTATTCAAAAAAATATTCGAACAACTCTACATAAACAAGCATGTGATCTCTTCAGAAGATATTAATGTGTAGCGCCTCTGATTAAGTCAGGAGTTTAACTATTGGAAGCAGTCCTAACACTCGATTTCATATATCCCATTGTTGTTACTGTTTTGGAGTAAACCACGTTTTCAATGTAACTTTACACGAAATAATCTAATGGAATGATATCTGGTGTTCTAGAAGGCCAACGAATAGGTCCATGATTACCAATCCATCTGTCTTCGAATATTTCAGTTGAAGCTTCGCTTACTGAACAAGAATAATGGGGTGGAGCACCATCCTATTGGTAATATATACTTTCTCTTCCTGGCCTATTATTCAAAATCATTTGAACTCCATTTCCCAGTAAAAAATCATATTTTGTTGCATTCTAATCATCATCATGAAACTCTATAAAAAAAATCCCCCATTCCCATTCTTTATGGCAAAAAATACATTGAATTGACAACTTTTTTTTGAAAACCCCTTTGGCGAACGACATGGAGATTTCTGGCGGACCAATAATGACTCAATTTTTTGTAAACTTGGCATCATCTGTCCATATGTTATTGTCAAGGAAATGTTCATCCTCATGAGTCTTGACATGTAACCATTCAAAGAATTCCACTCTACGAGACAAATCAGTTTCTTTCAGATGTTAAGATTGTAACTTTTCTAAGGTACATATCAATTTTGAATAAAATGATTTGAGACTGTTGGAAAGCTGAATCGGAAAGAAATATAACGTAGTATGAAATATATCTTAAATTTCAAAAATAGGTGATGAATACAAGAAAACCACATCAGTTTCTGTTTGTAACAGTTTATCTCGAAAATGGTTCGAAATCGAAATATGAATATCTGTACCAAGTCAATCTAAAACTGGATGTAGAGCTGAGAAATGTGTGAATTTACAGGGTGTTCTATTTGGAAAAATTGACTTCCACTCATTTTTTCATGCAATCAAAGTATCTGCATTTTTTCAAGACCCTGTATGAAACAAATGAAAATATGACTCGAAGTGAACATCCTCATGGTATTACTCCACCCCTTTTTGGATTTGATCGTCTTAGTACCAAAGAGTTCAAGATTATCAGCGTTTATAAAAGTACATGCTTGGTAAAAAAATCGAAATCAATTAATATCTTCTGAACCAACGGTCGGCAACAGGCGGACCGCGGTCTGTTTGCGGACCACGAAAAGTCGAACATCGGACCGCCAAATATACCAAGTATACAAATTAATACGAAGATAAAGTATACTATACCTTCATTAATTGAAGTAATATTTTTAAGCCACATAGAATTCAACTGAGTATGTACTCATTTCATTTCAAGTTGCCTAGTTAACCTGTTCTACAAGTACCTACAACTGATATGGTTTTATTAGTTAAAATGATGGATGTAGCCGTTACTATGTGGTAGGAGATCATGATGAAGAGAGAAATGAAAATTTCTATGTTTTTTACCACTTTTATTTGTAACTAACGTTACTGCAGTTTCGTCCTATATGGACATTTGAAACTTAAACAATGGTGTCATTCGTTTATTGTTTAAGTTTGAAAATGTCCATATAGGCCGAAACTGCAGTAACGTTAGTTACAAATAAAAGTGGTAAAAAACATTGAAATTTTCATTTCTCTTTTTTTCGTTTTATTAGTTTCCTATCTACCCTGTGTGTATGTGTGTTTATGCACGCTTGCAACTATTTTGTTTTGTTGAAACAAGCGCAAGCAAGTATCTAAATCGGGAGGCGTGCATGTGGGCGGGGGAAGCAAACTGTCATTCGAAACGCAAACCGCGGAGCAACCATTCATGTGTTTTGTGATTTTCCGCGTTTTCATAATATTTTCGTAACTATGCTAATATGGATTCTGAAAATCGTGAAGTGGACAGTGAAAAATAAGAGGTTTCTGGCAGAATGAACTTAACAGTATTGTTTTACGCTGCCTAATATGCCTCATGCGGTTCCAGTGTGCCTTATATGCAATAAAACTGTCGCTATTGTTAAGACTTGTCATTTGAAGCGATACTACCAAACAACTCATCAGGAATTTTACAAAAACTTTCCCCTTGGCAGTAAGGCTCGTGAAGAGAAACTTCAGTCTCAGTTCTCATAAAAAAAAGAACAACATTACTAGTTCGTTGCATAAGCGAACAAGAAAAATCCATAGAAGCAGCGCTACGTGTGTTCTGAATGCTTAATGAACAGCAAAAATCATTTTCAGATTCTGAAATGGTGAAATGATGTATGTTAAGGTGCCTATTCGCATGAGCGAGCATTCGTGAATGTTTGCTCGTGTTTGCTCATGTTCGCTCGTGTTTGTTCGACATATTGATGTCTCGTCCACACCAGAGCGAATATCTTCAAGTTCGTAGTCGAAGTTGAACCATCTACTTTGTGCGAGCACCTTTTGATGTACCGCCTTCTTCTCGATCTTTTCTGAACGCCAACAAGCATACGTTTGCTCGCTCGCTAGCCCGTACTCACCAGCCGATTATTGATGCAGAATTTCCGTTCAATCTTGTTCGCTCTGGTTCGCTCGAGCTCGCTTTTTTTGTGAATACGCACCTTTAAAAGTTAATCTGGTTCAAATGTACTCGATTTAGCACTTTTTGGTCACATTTTTCAGCTCTGTCCAAAAATTACGACCAAGGTGTCATTCGATTCGTATTTTTGCCTAGAAAGTTTAAGGAAAGGTCCGAAAACGCGCCGATAAAAATTATAAACAATTAGATGAAAAAAAATTTAAAAAAATTTGAAAATTTAAAAAAGATTTGAAAAGATCAATGAATTTGCGTAAAAAAAGTCCCGACTACCGAAACTGTATCTCGATTATTTATAATTTTTACAGAGCCCTGAAAATAGAGCCAAAAAAAAAGAAAATAACAATTTTTTTATTTTGGCAACGGTAATCTATTTTTTGCCTATTATATATGCCTATTATATATTATAGGGATTTTTATATTAACTTTCAATTCAGAAAAGTTATTAATTAACAAATTTATAATTATCGTTAAAATTGGGATAAAAATTTTCTGACAGCGGATTATTGTTTATTGATGTATCCTAACATTACATGAATTTGTTTATTCCTTAATATTTACATTTAATATGTTTAATTTTTTTTTTTTTTTATGGCACTACATAATGCTCAAGTAGCTTCCAGACTGACACATGGCATATGTATGTGGGGTAATGCGACTTCGATATCAAATGTATTCGTTGCGCTGAAGTATTCTTTGAGAATAATGGCCAAAGCATCAGAAAGGGCCTCTTGCAGAAGTTTATTTAGACAATTTAACATTTCAACTCTTGTCAGCATGTATATATTCGAATTGTCAATTTTTGTCGTTAAAAACAAAACATAAATTTATCACCAATGAAATCATACATAGTAGGAATACTCGTCAAAAATATAACTTCCACATACAGTATTATAAATATAAGGTTACTTCTAATTCACCTTATGTGATGGGCCCAAATATCTTTAATAAGTTA
The DNA here is from genome assembly GCF_025532065.1 of Leptinotarsa decemlineata. Classification (NCBI taxonomy): domain Eukaryota; kingdom Metazoa; phylum Arthropoda; class Insecta; order Coleoptera; family Chrysomelidae; genus Leptinotarsa; species Leptinotarsa decemlineata. The sequence continues at coordinate 5,894,795 of NW_027412703.1, read as the reverse complement.
CCGAAAGACATTAAGGAGCTCAATAAAATCAATTAATTTACACGAAATCTAAAAAAGTATTTAATTGATAGTTGTTTTTATAACCTAGACGAATTTTTTTATTTCATAAAATAGTTTTCTTTTGTAATGTGTTTTATATTATGTATATTATGAGTGTTTTTATATTGATACGGACACTGCGTTTTCATGTGTTCTTCATTGTTGGACAAATCTTATACATACTTATATGTCAAACGGATAATCAATAAATAAATAAATGAATAAATTTCAAGGAGTTTCTTTCTGACAGCGTATTCTGACTTAACTGCAACACGACAAAAAATTCGTTAGCTAAGTAAAAGTAAAGTTTCTGGCTGATAAAAGAAGAAATAACCTGATTCTCGCAAAATTTAGATAAGGAGGGAGCCAGAAAGCACAAACAGGCGTAATATGCTGGTCGTGGCTTTTTTAAAAGATATTTTCAAATATTTAAATGCACTCACCACAGAATCACAAGGAAATGGAAAATTAATATGTGATCTGATACAAAACGTATCTGCTTTTCGTCGCAAGCTGGATATTTTTGAAAAATGTATTGCAAGACAAAAATTTATTCATATTCCTAGAATTCTTCGATATAAAAAGAAATCTGAAGAAGACATTGCAGTGTTTGTAAAATTTTTGGTCGATCTTAGGAACGAGTTTGCTACAAGATTCCTTTGAAGAGTTATTTGAAGTTGATGTAGCAGCAGAATGGACAGATGTGGCTGCCAAAGGCATAACTTCAAATAGAGATAATTGATTTGCAAGAAGATGTGTTTTGCAAATATATGAAATGGTATCCACTCAAGAATTTTGGACCAAACATGTTCCAGAAAAATATGGAAATTGCAAGAAACTAGCTATAAATTTGACCACTTTGTTTGGCTCGACATATGTATGTGAAACATCTTTCTCAAAGATTCATTTTTTGAAAAACAAATATCGTTCGAGATTAACGGACGTCCCCCTAGAAGCCACACTTTGAATTTGCTGTTCCTCTCGAGAACCAAACTATAAAAAGCAGGCTCAAGACCGTCACATTAATTTTAGATCTTGGGTTTTATAATTCAAAATTTGATTTAAAACCAAAATAATGCATAGGTAGCACTTAATTTCCACCCAAAACTACTTGCCAACCTCTGATGTAGAGGATAGTTCTGAAGATTGAACCCTGGTATGTGGTATGTGTTTGTTGTCTATGTGAGAGATATGAATCGACACCCATTAAAATTCAATAAAGTATCAATATTATGTAAGGTATCAAAGTATCAAAAGCTTTACTTGAGTTAATCAATATTAGAACTAAACGACGGTCTTGGTGCTGTACCCTGCATATCACAAAATATGAGCCGTAAAAGATGATGGAAGTTTCAGAATACTTCTACTTTTCAACCATAATTGCCGGATATACAGGGTGTCCCTGGACTTCCTCTTTTCCTCTCGGGAATGTATAGATGGGGTCAAAATATCACCAGTACTTCATATAACTTTTTTTCCTAAAAGTCTTCGTAACCAAGTTACGGGCCCTCGAAGTTACAAAACGAAAAATGTTTTTCTTTGATAACTTTTCAAGTGAATATTCAAAATCATCCAAATTTTGGTAATTGACTAAACAAATGAATTCCGTCGATGAGCTTTCATGCAGAAGTCAGTTGTTTTGCTACAAAGTCAGGAACGGACTACCCCCGATGGTCCACACCCTAAAACTTTGAAATGACAGATATTTTTCAATATTTTTCAACAAATTAAGGTTACTTGGACAATTTCATGAATAAAAGTACTCGTGTGGAAAGTCGATCGGAGCAACGAGTCTTGATAAAAATGTAGTTTCACTCGACGACATCAAACCCGCTCGTCCACCATTATTTGAAATGAATAATTATCAAAGCAGAAATAATAATGATAACGTTAATTCAACAACATTTATCCTGAGATGTCTACCATTATTCGAAAATATTAGTTTTTAAGGAAAATGGAAATGATAGGTAAAATGTTCATAACGAATTTTTATAATGCAAACACGTTTAACTAACGAAACTCAAGAGCCTCAAGAGCAAACAGAAATGAAAAATCCGCTACAGAAACTGCTCGATATGACCACCTTCTCTCTCTATACATTTTCTTAGTCTGCGAAGACACCCTCTCTGTACTTGAAATAGCATTCCAGGGTCGTTTCGTATGGCTTCACAATGTAATGTTATTCTATTCAACAATGCATCTCTTGTGTGAATAGGTGTAGCGTAAACAATGCTTTTTAGATGCCCCCACAGAAATAGATCCAATGGATTTAAATCCGGAGACCGCGATGGCTATGAATATGGCCTACCTCTACCAATCCATCTATTGTGGAAAATATGGTTCAGATGGTCACGCACAATCAAACTAAAATGAGGAGGAGCGCCATCATGCATGAACCACATATCTCTTCGGGTTTGCAATGTAACATGTTCCGAAAGTCCATTCAAATCGTTCTGAATGAACTCCAAATAACGTTCTCCATTCAATCGGTCCTGAAGAACGAATGGTCCTATAAGATGGTTTTCTATGATACCAGCCCAAACATTCACGTTGAATTTCCGTTGGTGTTTGGTTGGCAATATCCCATGGGGATTTTCTTCGGCTCATATATGGAGATTATGAGAGTTGATAACTCCATCTCTACTGAAACCTGCTTCATCAGTGAATAAAACTCGATTAATAAAAGTCATATCCTCTCTTTGCCTATCCATGAACCAATTGGCATATTCCAGTCGTGCTGGAAAATCTTGAGGTGTCATGGCATGTACCTTCTGGATGTGAAATGGGTGGAGCAGTTGTTCCCTGATTATTCTATGAATAGTGGACTTGGATGTATGGAACTGTTCTGATAGATTTCTGATGCTCATTGAAGGATCATCAGCGACAGCTTCCAAAATATTTTCCTCCAATACAACGGTACGTACAGTCCTAGGAGCGCCCTCACCACCTCGTTTTGGCAAAACTGTACCTACAATAATATCGAAATAAAACAACGTGCTCAAATTAATTGTCAATTATTACATACCTGTCTCCCTCAAGCTGCGATCGACACGCTCGAATGTTTCTCTTGACAGTACCGTTCGATTGGGAAAATGCTCGGAATACAGACGACGAGCTTCTGCAGCATTACAAAATGCTCGTCCATAAAATACATGCATATCTGCATATTCATTAAATGTAAACTGTTCGGCCATATCAAAAAAATTCAAAATATCCTATAGAATATTGACAATACAATGATAGTCATATGACAACGCACCACTCAACAAAACAAAATCGCATTCCAGTTTCTCATTTTTTATCAAAACTTTCTGAAAGGTTTTTTTGTCAACATCTGTGAAAGAAATGGAACATAATTATTCCCTGTATATTTTTCACCTGATCATGTGCAGCCGTTTTTGTAGTTCATTCGTTTGCTTTTTATTAGTATAGTAAATATTTTTTCCGATGTGCGTTTTTTCAGCTAAATTTAGATTCGTGTTAAAGAATTTCTCCCATAAAATTATAATTATCAGTGAAACTCCTCAACAGTTTAGCTGTGAAGAAGAATTTGAAACATTCGAATGTTGAGTTTCATGAGATTCAGATAACTGATCAACACGAAACGTGATTATTCCACACGTATTATGTACATACAAAATATGGAATGAATTCGATATTTCATAGTAGAGTAGCTTGTTAGTTTAAAAACACCACGAATCTACAGAACTTGATATTTCTTTTGAAAAAATATCTGCTATCACAATTGTGACTTAAACTTCCATATAGGTACTGTACTTTTTGTTTACGACTTCATTTTAGCATATTTTGTATTATTCCTGTTATAAATGTTGTTGAATTAACGTTATCATTATTATTTCTGCTTTGATAATTATTCATTTCAAATAATGGTGGACGAGCGGGTTTGATGTCGTCGAGTAGAACTACATTTTTATCAAGACTCGTTGCTCCGATCGACTTTCCACACGAGTACTTTTATTCATAAAATTGTCCAAGTAACCTTATTTTGTTGAAAAATATCTGTCATTTCAAAGTTTTGGGGTGTGGACCATCGGGGGTAGTCCGTTCCTGACTTTGTAGCAAAACAACTGACTCCTGCATGAAAGCTCATCGACGGAATTCATTTGTTCAGTCAATTACCAAAATTTGGATGATTTTGAATATTCACTTGAAAAGTTATCAAAGAAAAACATTTTTCATTTTGTAACTTCGAGGGCCCGTAGCTTGGTTACGAAGGCTTTTAGGAAAAAAAGTTATATTAAGTACTGGTGATATTTTGACCCCATCTATACATTGCCGAGAGAAAAAGAGGAAGTCCAGGGACACCCTGTATATTGGTTTCCAATACGTTTCGTTTTCACAGTTATCAATCATTCTTGTATGAAATCAGTTTGAATCCCACCTGTTATTCAATATCATGGACGAATAGTTTTTGGGTAACTTCTACATACTCACTTCACGCAAGGTGCGAATAAAACCAACGTTATTAATTTGATGAACTGGCAGGTGCCAGACACTATCAATTCATTTTCAATCACAGGAATGATATCTGAACCATATCGTTGAATGTAGTTTTATGGTTTGGATATAGAAAGCAAATTACCAATGACTTTTATTTAATGGTGAACAACTAGACTGCATTAATGAGATTTTCTGATTCATCACTGCTTCACCACGACTGAAATTCATTCAAATCAGATGCTCTTAACTTTCAATAATGTTAATGATAATAATAAATGGCCTTTATTTTACTTGGCGGAGTTTAGCATACATAGCTTCCAGTCAGCCAAGCAAACATAGTAAAATACATTTGAGTGAAATTGAATCTAAAATGATTTTCAGGAAACTGTTGAAAAATGAATGTTTTCAAATTTTTATTTGAAAGATAATAAAGAAAGCTGTTTCATATTTTCTTTAGTGTTACTATAAATAGTAACGCCCGATAAGTGAAGGATCACTCTTTATTTTTATTAAACCACCCCCCTTGGCATCAAATCGGAGTTTATTTTTCCACAGAAATTTCGAAACAAATCGAGTCACTATACAGGCTCTTTTATCATGTGGTAACATTGTTATATTATAAGCAGATATGAAGACAAATGGAAAAGAAGGTAACTGTCATCGGGAACAATACAATGGTCAGAAAAATTTACGGGGTGTCTCGCCCTTCTTGAGTTATACGGGAAAAACCAAAAATTCTGTTTTTCGTATTTTTCGAATGGAATTATTTCGGAGAATATCAAAAAATTGAAAAAAAAAGTTATTGTATTCGGAGTGAACTATGACGATATAATAATGAATATTCGATAAAACGTTTCGTGTCAAAATGGCTTCCATCAACTCTGTTTTTGAATACGGATCTGTCTTTTTTATTACAGATATTGATAAAGCAATATATTCACAATCCAAAGGTATATCATATTTGATATTTTTGTAGCGTTTCATTTGAAGTAACCACCATCATCAGTGACAGCAATTTTAAATTACGGTCCTGTCGTTACTCCTTTCGTAAATTATTTCGATTTCTTCAAAGCATAATTCAAACAACCCAATAAATTCGTCAGGTAGGTACCCTAACACAATGAAATTTCGTAATTTTTCGTTTTGTAAACTTTTGTATAGCCGTAATCCTTCTTTCAAGGCTTATTTCTTCCTAGCCAATTATAATTCATAATATTTTTATAATTATCATTCTTGGAAGTAACGAAAATATCAGTTTTTGGTGAAATTCGATTGTTATATAATTTGGTATGATCAAATAGCTTTCCAATTCATTTACCATCTTAAACGCGTAAGCTTTGATTGGTTTATATTGCAGGATAAATTAATGCGTTATTGATATCTGTTGAGAATGGTCACAACATATCAAAGATGTATTCAAATGATGAAAGGACTGATATGCTATTTAGTTATGAAAAATCAAATAGAAATACTCTTTTGGCAAGGAATATGTATGTTGAGCTATACCCGAATCATCGTATTCCGAATATCTAACTGTTTACACGATTAGAAAGAAATTTGAGGGACTATGGTGCATTTAATAGATAGACAACAAGAAAATGTGCAGTTACTGGAAGTGCGAGGAATCAAATAAATGTCATGGGTGAGCAAATATTAAAAATTCACACGGTGAAAACATCTCTTTTTTATTTAGAATTTGCTAGTTACAAAAATTATGCTAATCAAGATTGTTCTCTACGAGAAATTACCCACGAAATGGGGATTTCTGTAAAATCCACCAGAAAAAGAACGAACATAAATGCTACAGGATACGCGAAGTTCATCACCTCAACGATTATGGAAGGATAGTAAGATTTGCTTAGTGGTTAGGACGTAGAAATAGGGAAGTTGGAAATATTTGTAAAAAAATAATATGGACAGAAGAATCAAAATTCACTAACAATGGTTGATTTAACAGCAATATCCATCTAACGTGAAGAATATACCTCTTGTTAATCACAAAAACGATTTGTTACCTCCATTACACATTTAATACTGGAGTTATTGAAAATAACACGTATAAACACGTTTTTCCAAAATAAAGTGATGCAAAGCTCGAAGAAGGTATATTTGTTGGACCACAAATCAGAAAACTACTAGTGATCAACAGTTTGATCAAAAATTAAGTAATGTTGAATTAGCTGCGTGGAGTTCTTTCAAAAGAATTGTTTCGGAGTTTTTAGGGAACAAGAAAGTAGAAAATAACGAAACAATTGTAAAAAAAACTACTTGAAAACTACTGCAAAATAGAATGTAGCATTTGAATTGAAGGGGTTATATTTTTAAGAGTGATTAATTTTTTGGGAAAGAAAGTTTTTGGCTTTCTACTACTCCATCTGTATAGAGTTTCAAATTGATTACTTCCTTCCTTTCTTTGGAAGATTCTCTCATCCCTCTTTTTTTGTATCAGATGGAGTAGTAGAAAGCCAAAAACTTTTTTTCCCAAAAAAAAAAAAATGTAGCATGTTTCTCACAATCCATTTCTTGCACTCTAATTTGAACTTCTTCCTAGAAAATTTGGGTGCTGTCAGTGACGAACAAGGGAAAAGATTCCATCAAGACATACTGACAATGGAGCAACGATACTAAGGCAGATGGGATGCAGCAATGATGGGGGATTATTGTTGGTTCTTTATGAGGGAAAACGATGAAACATATAAACGAAAATCAACATTTGCAAAGAGGTTATGGACAAAAGACTTTATTTGAATATTGTTTCATGTGTATTGTAAATACAGTCTGTTATCTTCAAAATATATTGCTTTTTTCTTGTTTTGATCTCATATTTTCCTATAATATGTGAACATTTTTGTATAAAATAAAAATAACTATAACTCAAAACCTTTACGAGATGGAATTTTTTTTATGTTGAAGTCACAGTCAGGATGTTTTAAACTCTCGTGTATAGCCATTATAATATTACTCGTAATTGTTTTTTCTTATTTGTTGGCTAGTGTAATCAGCACTCCCGTGAAAGATACTTTAGAGGAAAAAGAACAGAAGAGAAAGAAGAAAGAACAGATTGAATTTGAAGAAAATGTTGTTAATTAAGTTAAAAAAGACGCAAGAATCTGAAATTTTTCCGTAAGTGAAAATAAATAGGAAAAAAAATCAAGAAGAGTCCGTCTGATTTGTGACGGAAAGTACGAGGAATCGAGGACCGAAGCTTGGATAATGTTACAACTGTAAACTATGCACCCATGAATAGTGCACGAGCAGAGAAAACAATTTTAAGGGATACTTAAAATTCTAATTTATATTCTGATTATATTGTACCCGTTGTTACTCCATTCGGTATCCGCCATTACCCACTACAGTGTGGAGTTACTCCTTAGAAGTTCGCAATTACCCCGCTTTCCCCTAAGGCCAGCTCACGTGATTATTTGTTCATTTGCCACAACCAACTTTGTACAAAATAAACTTCATTTCGTTATTTGATACATCTTATGACTTCAAATAATCCAGATAGCACCATATTATGTTGATTAAAATTCCACTTTTTACTTCTTATCAATAATCTAACGGTTTCAGATTCCAGTTGTTAGTTTTGTCAGAGTATAATCAATAACGTTTCATTTTCATAAACGATACACGTTTCTCCTTCTTCAGCAATTTGAAGCTATGCTAAAATTCGACATCTGATGATGTAACGGAGATGTCAGGAAACTTTTTTCATCAGTAGACATTGAAGGTAATGAAAACACATACGATATAGTATGAATTTTCATGAAACATAACATATATTTCTTATCATATCAAGTAGAATCATATATTAAACTTTTCTCGATCTAATTTCAACGAATGATTCATATAAGAACTTCCAGAATTTCTTCCCGATAATTTTTCCTTTCATTAAAAGATGTAATTAAGAATGAGGCATGTTGTGGAAGAGGTACAGAGAACAAGTTTTGATTCGTCTACATGAACTCAAAAAGGGTTCGCTACCCCATAGACGTACAAATATATTTTTCTGGAGTGTGAAAGATTTCATTTCCATTTTCGCTGATCAAAAATTTATAGGAAGTTAGTAGAAAATTCATACAAATAAGCAAAAGGAAAATTGTGACGAATTCACTAAGGGATTTGTTATTTTTACAATAAAATAATAAATAATATATCCTCTACATCTGATCAAAAACAAGTTACCGATAACTATTAGGTTAAGCTGATAAATTACAGTAGAGATACACTTTTCGTGTTAGACAAGGTGAGACTCATGAGTCGCTACCCAATTTGAAAAGTCACATGTTTTATTAGTTTCAAATACTCAATGACAACTCCAGAAAACTTTTATTCGCGACCTTGAATCTGTGAGAGTTACTTTTGAAAATTCTCTGAAATCATTACAAGGTTTTTGAAATGAATTAGTAAAGTTAATGAAATCATGAGATAAGTTTGAAAATCTACCACCGTTTTGAGAAAATGATTTTTCTCCCACCTCCTGAAAAGGCTCAAAAACTGTATTCAAAATCGATGAAATATATCAGTTTAACATTTTTCCTGATATAATTCTTTATTTTTCTATATATAATATCATGGAATACGTGAAAATGGTGTGAATTTTTTGCAGTCAAACGTTTTTCTGAGAAAGGTCAACTTGAACATTATGCAAGCAATCTCTCCGAGGTTTGTCCAGAGTTTTATGCAGCTATTTTATATTCTTCTATTTCCAGGTTTTTCATATGATTTTTGACTGGATCAAAAATAATCAAGGAATGAAATCCAAAGGAATTCTAAATAAATCAAAGCAGCTGCCATTGCAGTATGTGAAGAATCTGAATTGGATGGTAGTTATATGCTCGAGTTGAAAAAACCGCACGGCTAGAAAGCAGCTATATAGTCCTATTTCAGATAAATATCGATATCAACAGTAATAAAAATAAAATGCATCTCTATAAAATGATACTAGCTCAAGATCTCATGGATACAATTTTGATAAAAGATAGTATCATTGTGAATGAATAATGATAATGCTGGACGTAATCCAGTTGAAATATATTCTGTTTCCTGAAGAGTGCACTGTTGAACTTCATGGTCAAGCTAATTGTCAAAATTGCCGCTATGCATCACATATGAATCAACATAAACAAAACAATGAATGGAGTCATGTTTAGGAATCGATCGAATCATAGGTACCTTGTTAGGTTAGGTACCGTGTTAGGAATCACACGTTAAAAGGTAAGACCTTTTTAATCCTTGGCTCGCACAAGTTTCGATTTCTGAGGGTTGTCGTTCGTAGGGGTGCGACAGCTAGTTAACGGATAAAACAGATTTTTCAAAACAGATTAGAAACTGCTCGAATATAAAGACGTACCAACTGCAACAAACTCACATCCTGATTTGCCAAACCTACAAGTTCCAGCAAATATATTCTGGTTCCGATTATCGATGAAATGATGGCCATTCGTTACACGATCCTTTGATCTGATATTTGTAGATTTCTTCTATGGAATAAATCAAAAATACTTTGTGCAAAATTGAGCCATTTGTCTAGTTGGCTTCAGAAGATGGATAACGCTTGAGATCAGAGCGGTCATATTATTCATAGTGCCTCAAATTAACATAGAATATTACGAGCTAACTCTGTCACTTTGTCGCATTCTCAGTACTCTTGTACAGTAATCATCTTGGTCCAATATACCAATTGCTTCGTTACATGTGATTCCTGAATGTTTAGGCATCCAGTATGATTTTCTATCACAATTTACTAATTTCACCTCTTCTCTACGTTATTTCTAGGCCAGTATCATGTACTCTTGAGTTCTTCATAGCCCCGAATGCAGCCTGACTGTTTCCCGACTAATACCACGCTGGATATTGAATTGAAACCGACGGACAATTATGAAACATGTCCCACTGAGGTTAGTCTCCCAGATGTTCCTCCTTCACCCAGCAGCAGGACCATGCTGAGATTATTCAAGTAGATCACCTGCAGATCGGTTTCGAGGTATTGCCTGTTATCAGTGCAGAAAAGATCCGACCCAAACAGCAAAGAGGAAGAATGTTAACCCATGTACCAATACTCTACACAGAGATCAAAACGTGTTTGAAGACTGTATCGAGAATGAAATGAATATTTGTAAATGGAATTTCGAAATATTCATCTCTAACAAATTCCTTCAGGAGGTTCTCGTAAATGCCTGACGGAAAACAACTACTTTCTTGGTTAATATCACGCTGCATATTGAAATATAATCGACAGATATTTGTAAAAACGTTTTCAGGAAATTTATTCTACATAAACGCAGTTCTCCAAATGAAAGAGTTCTTAAACAGTAATGTTCGAGGTGTACTGAGTTGAACCTGAAAACGATGAGCAGCCACAGTCCTTCGCGTATTTCTGATATGTACCGCTCTTGGTTGAAATCAAATGTGCCAAGTCACTTGAACACTTCTAGTGAAAGTATTTATAAAAAAGAGACAAATCCCCAACCTTTTTTCGATGTTCTAGACTCTAGACTAGAAAGGTTGCAAGTGATGTTCGCGTCTCCAATCAGTCGGATGGCTCTTTTCTGGATGGAAGCCATCAGCTTCTGTACCTTGGTTTGGAAAATATGAGAAGAACAATCGAATGACCTCCAAGACACAGCTGTTGATATTGATTTTGAAAGCTGAATTCTAGCAGCTACTTCCTGGTGAAACTTTCAAAAGTTTTGAAGGAGTGAAAAGTGTACAACGTTTTGTGAGTAAGTAGATCTTGTGTTTTATTTTTGAAATATCTTCTTCAAAAATTGAGTTGTTATAGAAAAAGTACAATAAATAAAATAACAATTCAACCATTTTCACCAGGGAACTCAATATTCCAATATAATATAAAAAAAGAAAGACTGTTAAAAAGTCTACACCTGATTTGAAAAAATCAAACGTAGTTTATAATATACCATGCAATAATTGTGATATAAATTATATTGGAACAAATTTCAGAACATTATCGAGCAGAATAACTTCACTCCTAAGTGATATAAGATCAAACAAAAATTCATGTGCACCAGCTCAACATTCTATTGAAACAGGGCACAAAATTAACTTTGATCAAAAAAAAGTTTTATATTCAGGAAAAAATATGCCAAAAAGGCTTTTTCACGAATTATTCTGAGATTTGAAAATTTCATATCTTTCATCAATATAATTTAGCTTTTAGTAAATGAGGAATTTATGTCTGCCAGGTTTTAGCAATCGGTAACCAGTCTGACTCCTCGAACTTGGGGTATATATGGTCGAATTTTCTCATACTATAAGGAAGACGAATGCAATTGTTTTGTATTTTTTGTAAGCGATTTACATCAAATTGTATCAAAGCAGGCCCATAGATTATATCGCAATATGCTGATCCATAGACAATATGAGGGTTTCGCAAAGTTTCAACTTCAATTTGGAAGCCACAAACTCAAGTTCTTGCTTTCTGTAATTATTAGTAGTAAGTCTTGTCCAAGTTTGATTTCAATTCTTCCTTCAATTTCTCACCTTTTGTGTTTCGGGCCAAAAAGTATCAGCTGATATTTTTCAGAATTCAATTTCAGGTTATGAGCTATAGATAGATCCAGTAACTTCTGTAGATCGCTGTTGATTTTTTTCATCGCCATCTGCCAGTTACTTGGAGGAAATCGTTAATATAACTGAGTGTCATCTGCATAATGATGAACTGTGCAATTATCAATTCTTGTATGGAAGTCAAATATATAGAGAGAGAACAGAATGGGGCCAAGGATAGAACCCTGAGGTACTCCACAGTCAACAGGTAAAGCACTAGAAAACTTCCCATCCAGAAATACTGACCGAGTCCAATTTCTGAGGTGATTTTTCGATAGATCTACAGTCCCTTCACTGAATCCGAAAAATGACATTTTCCTTCACAGAATATTATGGTCTAATATATCGGATGTATTGTCTGCGATTTTACAGAAACATGCAGCTAGTTGAATTTCAACAGGCAATGCAATTATAACTGAGAGATTGATTTTATCAAACTCGTATTATTGCATTTATTCTGACTCATTCATGGCCTTCCTTATAATATGCAATTAAATTCCCTTTTTCCATCAGTATTCAAGGGAAACTACAAGTGTGTTAAACAGTGAATTTCCTCAATGTCCCCCCTCCATTTATTTTTTGAACAGGTCAACTCAAAGAATTGAAATTTGAAATGATGAAATTAATAAATAAATACTTCATTTTGAAGTAAAATTGATAGATGAAACTTTCAAGATGGCGCCATTGCATTTAGTTTTCGGTTAACCCAATATCCAGAAAAAATTAACGTTTGGGCAGGAATATTGGGAAACCATATTGTAGAACCTCTATTTATTGATCAAAAAAGGGGAACTGTATTTGAATATGCTGGAAACTACTGTTGACCCTCTCATCACTGAAATGGTCGAAGCGAATCCTAATGATTTTGATATGAATAATGTTTTCCAACAAGATGGAGCACCACCACATTACTCCAGATAAGTATGAAACTATTTGGATACTAGTTTTCCCGGTCGTTGGATTGGCAGTTGAGGTCCTACTGAATGGCCAGCCCGCTCGGCATATTTGACACCTTTGGACTTTTTTTATAGGGCTATTTGAAGCAAAAGGTGTACAAAACTAAACCTGCTTCAACATTGGCTATACGGCAAATAATAATATATATTTGTAGAGATATTGACGTTACTGTGTTCGAAAATGTTAGGCGTGAAATATCGGATAGGCTGTTCATATGTCAAGAAGTTCAAGACAACTATTTCAAGCATCTTCTGAACTGACCTCATGCTTATCACCTCATATGTAGTTAAATGTCAATGTATTCAGGCAATTATTAAATGTTCCGCCATTTTTTAGTAGGTGAAAAAATTGACTTCATATTCTAGGGAGCTTCAAAATGATGTGTCACAATACCCCCCTTTCTATTTAATTTTTTTCCCAGATGGCGCCCAGTCGCCATCTTGAAAGTTTCATATGTCAATTTCACTTCAAAATAAAGTATTCATGTATGAATTTCATTATCCCAAATCTCAATTCATTGAGTTGACCCGTTCAAAAAATAAAAGGGTGAGGGACATTAAAGATATGCACTGTATGGCTGAATTCAGAATTTTATGCAGAATCCAAAAACGAATTGAAAAATCTGGGTTCCCATTTGAAAAAATTGATGTCGGTTTCGCGATGTCTTAACGGATGATGCCTAGAGCTGGATCTCTACGTAGATAGGAGGACCCTTCGACATTAAAATCATCTGCTTTCACAAAATATGGATATTCCGTTTCATTACCTTCATTATGATAACTACTGACATACAATTTTACATGCACTTTGAAATCGATGAGTATGATTTGATCAATGGGCTATCAAGTGAACATGATTTGAAAGTTAATCCTAATGAAACAATGATGATGCATTTTGGATCGCAGAAGAATCGTAAATTTGCAGAAAATAATTTCCATTTAGAACTAGGTCATGCTATCTTGACTCCTGTCAATACAGCTAAAAACTCGGGGGTGATGCTTGACACTGATCTCAGATTCACAAGTCATGTTAAAAATTTAATGAAAAAAGCTTATATGTCATTGAAACTGTTATACTGTAATCGTTTTATTTTGAGCAACCTCTAAAAAGAATGCTCTGTGATAGTTTGGAGCTAAGCCATTTCAACTACTGTGACTTCATATATGGGCCATACTTATATGATTCAGATAAAAAAAAATACAAAAAGTGCAAAATTCTTTTTGCCGCCTAATTTATGGACTTCGTAAGTATAATTCAATTTCTGAAGCCTTTAAAAACTCCCGCTGGCTCTATATGGTTAGGTTAGGTTATTTTATTCATGAATTGATTACCCATCCCCATTTGCCCCTTTCAATACAAAAACTAATTCTGCGTGAAAATATTTACTTAAGAAACATTAGGCATGAAAACAAATCACCTATGCCACTACATTCCACTGCACAGTTTCAGAGATTTTTTTTTTTGGTGCTGTAAAACTCTATAATTCATTGCCCGAGTAATTGAAAAGATTCAATATCAGGAAATTCAAATACAAATATAAAAATTATATCTATGATAGTCAGTAATGTCAACTTTTGCTCATTGGACAAATTAATGAATAACAGATCAATTAAATTTAATTATTTATCAACTCTCTAGAGATTATTATTTTTATTTATGTTTCTTATTTCGTGGTACCATCACTTTTAATTGTCTTTCATTTTTGTATGTTTGCGTGCATTATGGAGTGGTGCTTGTTGGTTGAGTTAGAGTAGCTTTGATATAGACTTCGCCAATGAGTACCAGAATCTCCTGTAACTTATTTTCATTTCCAAATGTATCTTTGAATTGTTTTTTGGTATTATCAATAAAGCCGATTTATTATTATTTTTTTTACCGTAGTGTGCGCTGGTCAGGCCCTATCCCCCGAAGCCCCGATACATTCGGGAGGGCGTGACAGCATTATCAACCAATGACCACTCCCCGCACCGTGGGGTAAGTGATCATTGGGTCCAAGATTCCTGTGCCCTGAGCAAGCGCAGTGAGCCAAGAATGACAGCCTTCTGCATCTGTGCGACTAAGATTTCTGCCTTAGTGCAGCAAGCCGGTATGATTTTAAGATTCGAGAGTAGAGAGGACATCATTCCACCAAGGACTCCAATAATCAGAACAACCATCTTGACAGAGTGATCTGGATAGAGTTTGCGGAGTTCGAAGAGAAAATCTCGATATTTTATCCGTTTTTCCTCCTCTTTCCTGACGATATTCGTCTCGCCAGGAGCTGAAAACTCCACGACAAATATCGTTTTGCTCTGGTGGCCGGGAAGGACCACATCAGGCTTATTAGCTTGCATGAGCCTGAGGGTGGGGAACGAATAGTTCCAATAAATTTGGCACTTATCGTTCCCCACAACGGATTCAATATCCCCCGGAACGTAGGGCAACACCGGTATCTCGACAATACCGTAAGAATGCTGTAGAGGGTAATATAGCACTCTTAGGGCCGCGTTATATCGATGGACGTAGGCCGAGACCACATATGCTGGACAAGCTGATAGAAAGTGCATTAGGGTCTCGAGCGCCTCGCGGCAGGCCCTGCACCTTGTGTCGGGAACCTCTATACCCATCACGCGATTGCGGCAGACTAAGGTGTTGAAGACATCATCCTCACAAGCCATGATGAACCCCCCAATTTCAGACTTCAGCCCACTCGACCTGAGAAAAGCAAACGTCAAGCGCTTTGATAAGTCAAGGTCTCCAATTTTATTGAAGAAGACCCCATGCATTGGCTTATCCCTGTGTCTCCGCAGAAGTAAGGTGATCTCTGCGGCTTTTATCTGAGCTTTTTGCTGAACGGGTTCCAACTCGGTGACAGAGTTGTAGTCACCTCGTTCAGAGTCGAAAACTATACCGAGTTCATCAGCTGCTCGAGCAGCTGCCCTAAGGAGAAATGCTCCAATTCCTGCTCTCTCATGGTCACGGACCATGCAGAGAAGGGGATCCGAACTCCTGACGACTATACAGGCTGTATCCAGTACCATTCTGTCATGTAGACACTCCAAACTCAAAAGTCCACGGCCTCCCTATTGTCGGGGAAGTAAAACCGTGGAACGGACGATTTGGGATTCAAACTCCTATAGAGATGCATCATTTTTCGGGTCTCCAAACGAGTAGAGTAAGATTGGAACGGCAAGCATATTTGTTGCAGCAAATTATTATCATTATTATTATTATTATTATTATCAAAACAGATCACAAGATAATTATTTTATATTGATATAAATATGGAACTAACGGGAGAAACAGAGATGAGAAACATAACAGTTTTTAAATATGTCAAAATTTGACATATTCAAGTAAGTTCGACAATGAATCTCTCTTTACTGTCACTAATCGTAGAAGAAATCTAAGAAGATGTCCCAAACTCTGAGTCTTCCTCAAGCTCCCCTCGCCTACGCCAGTTGTTGAAACATTCGTGTTTTCTCGGCGTTTTTAATCAATACAAGATTGCATTTAAATAAAATAGCTCGCAAATTCTTCGCCGGCGAAAATAAGAAGAGTTCAGTGTATACATAAGGGCTGGACTTGGCTGAAAAAATAAAGGATACTACCAGCTAAAACATGTATTTATGCATAAGTAGATATGAACAAACGCTGTTTGCTTCACGCAACATCGAGTAATACATATTGTTCGAAATACATGAACTATTGTTTTCATAAAAATTCATTTGTTATCATTTGCGAAACGAGAAATAAAAGGTTTGACTTCGAAGGAATGTGAATATGTTTAGAAATGATTCGTTCTGGGACAGTTCCTGAAGGTGACTATTATTGACGATAACTAAATCAATATTTCAGTTCAATTCTTTGTTATCCAAGATAATGCTCGTGTTTTTTTCTCAATTCAATTCTTTAACTACGAGGATTGATGAAAAGGCGCGATCAATCGATTATCGATACCAAATTGATTTCATACACTCCTTTACATTTTCTGTTAACAATTGCTCTACTAGTAAAAGATTATTCACGGAAAATTCGCATTTCACTTCAACTTAAAAATATATTATATGTGGTATTTTAATAACATCCGGTTGGTCAAGATTGAATAAAACGTTATTTTATATCTGCTTTACTCCCATGAGAGTGCATGGCCTATGAAATTCACTGAACATAGAGATAATCAAATGTAATGTAATGTAATGTAAAAGAACTAGTCAAATGCAAATGATTTATAAAATAAATAGAGTCAAATGAACTGAAAAAACACGCCTTTAAAGATCATCGAACTGAAAAGTTGAAAATATTTTTTTAAATAAGCTTTAAACAATAACGAACGAAAAATATTAGTATCATTTTGAAAAAAGCGACGAGCGCTTGATATAAAAAAATATGGCACAAAGCGGCCACGCTTTTTTCACAATAATACTAGTATTTTTCGTTCGTTATTGTTTTAAGATTATTTAAAAAATAAATTTTTAACTTTTAGTTCGATGTTCTTTAAAAGCGTGTATTTTAGTTTTTTCAAACTACATTTATTTTTTAGTTTCGTATGCTATGAAAGTGTGTTTTTTAGTCTTTTTAAACTATATTAATTTTATCTAAACTTTGGGATCAATCAGTCGTATATTGTTTAGATATTGATATTTTCCGATTCCGAAGAGGAAGCCTGATAATCAGCTACCAAGCCCAAGGCAGCAGGCGCGCAAAGGAGGGTTACAAATAAGGCAGCAGGCGCTCGTGTTATTAAAAGAAATTTTTTTCAAGTGAAGAAATACATGTAAAATGAGTTCGAATTATATCAAGGAGGTTATGTACAGCGCCATCTGCCCGCGAATAGATCAACCAATAATGTCGATAATTCTGTCAAATAAAGATCTCGAGCATTCAAACGGAAATAAATATAAAATGCAAAGGAGAGTTACAAACAAATAAACAAACAAACAAACATACATACATACAGGTGGAGCTAATAAAAGCGTGTTAGTGAAAACAAATGTAATTGATGAAAGCTTCAAAATTGTTGAAAATAAGAGAATGTTTCTTATATCCATAATAGCATATATAAATTCAGAAGATGAAATACGTGGCTTTTCAAAAGATAAGGTGAATGTTCAGATTTCCCAGTATTGAAGAGACTGATGAAAGGATGGCGTTTTGGGATGATTGAGAAGATGAAAACCGCATGCTGGGAGAGCTCAAAGACATACCCACCAAAAAGGGCATATCAGGACTGCTTTGCTGGCACAAATGTATTATATCTGACGGGGGCTACTTAGAAGGAAACAAAATATCCATTGATAAATAAATCGTAACTAATCATTACAGTTTATTGTATGATTTCCATTACAAAGGGTTTTACAGAAACCGCGACACGTGTTTCGCTGTACAATATCTTCTTCAAGCGTAAACTGAAAGTAATTTCTAAATTACAACTATTTTACAGTCCAACCTATTACCTACTTGTATGTCTACTTCCTGATGAATTTATCTACCTGAAAAAGTCAGGTATGGATTCATTAACTATATGAATAATTTTCTGAAAGTACCGTAAATATATACTCAAATATTTTTATCTGGAAATAAAAAGATTCAATAATGGTGAATTATTCAATTCAGTTTGATCGTTAATAAGATATTGAGAGTTTTTGAATTTGTTTATTACAATACTCTCCAACAAGTTAAGTTTCTAACCTTTCTCTAGGAAATGGAGAGGCTTGAATTCGTAGTTAAACTCATGTGATTAAATGAGTGGCATATGTGGAATTCATTTTTCTTTTCTGAAAACTAGTTTTGTGTTCCTTGATGAGGGCTATGAACGTTTTTCCATCCTTCGGGCACGACCCACATGATAACTTATACACTCCCGAATTTTCTGGAACTGAACTTTCATGTTTGTTATTCTTGATGTGCATGCCTAAGTTGTTGTTGGTTTTGAAACCAATATTTACACCTTTGTTGTCAAGAAAATTGGAAATATTTGTAGTGGGTCTAAGTAGGTTAAGTTTCTATAATTTTTATCAAGAAAAAAACAAAGATGAAAGTTTCGTTTCAGAAAAATCGGGAGGGTATAAATCATGTGCGTCATGTCCGATGTTTTATATAGGTGAAACTGGAAGAACGTGTAAAGCTCGAATCAAGGACGACAAAAATAATTTTCAGAATGGAGATATAAACTCCATTTCCAGAAGAGAGGTTTCAAACTCAAACCTGTTGGAAAGTATGGAAATAAACAAATTCAAAAACTCCCAATATCTTATGAATTATCGAACTGAATTGAATGATCCAATATTAATGAATCTGTTCATTATCAGGTAAAACTAGTTTGGTATATTTACGAAAAAGTTCTAGTTCAGCCTCAGTTTATAAGTTCAACCATAATTGTTCGCATGCAAATAATGATTATTTTCATTTCATAAATGTTGAAGTATAAAGTATAAATATAAATATTATCTGCGGAAACATTAAGTTACTCATTCTTGACCAAGAGACTGTCTTTCATTTTGTCTCGAAATAAATATAGTTTCATAGTGATGGCGCGATCTCATCATAAAGCTTGAAGACATTGTAGGTGAAGCTTCTTCGAAACAGACAAGTTTTCTAAATTGGAAGCGAGATATGACCCCTATGACGTAAATTAAGGTCATGAATATCTGTCCTATATTTTATACAATTGTAAAGATATTGGGAACACTGTTTATTGATTACTGTATGGGTTAAAATGAGAGAATGAAGTTTTCGACGATCATATTTGCAAATACCGAAGATCAATCTGAGACATGATTTCTGTATTTTTATTATACGATTGATATCGTTATGATCTAAGCATGGTCCATACAGAACGTCACAAAAGTTAAAGTGACTCAGGACAAGTGTATCACTTATCTTTTTTTTGAGTTATTGTGAAAGAACATGTCTATGAAGATAAAGCATTTTCATTGAACAATAACCCTTTTGAAGACGAGAATTAATATGTTCCAAAACCAAGTTCTGTATCTAAGTGTAAACCTAAATTCCTTCCATCACTTGTATACAGTAACTCTTCATTTCGAATTTTAATTCCCATAAAGGTTCAAATATGATATTTGTTTTTTCCAAATATCATTACTTCAGACTTGAGTGCGTTGATTTTCAACTTATGCGCATGTTATACCTCTACTAATCGGTTTATATCTTCAGATATAACTTTTCGAGCCTCAAACCAATCTTCTGGAGCAAATGAGTGATGAAGCTGTGTATCTTTAGCATAAAAGGGGACTTTACAAGTTGTAATGCTCGAAATTAAATTACTTGTGCATATACTAAATAGTAGTATATACCCTTATGGAACCCCATAAGTGACCTTTTCTCTTGCTGACTGACCCACAGCTGTCTCCACATGTTGACTCCTGTCCTGTAGGTAATTACACATAAGACTAATAGCACTGTCCGAAAAACCTATAACGTGTAAAAAAGAGAGTAACATTTCGTGGTTTATCGTATCAAATGCTTTTAATAATCTATGAGAATAAGAACAGTTGTTTTTCCTGCATCTGTCTCTCTAATAATATCATCAACAATGTTAAATAAGGCTGTATCACAACTGTGTCCCGGTCTGAACCCTGATCGTTTAGAAGGCAATATAGTATATTTTTCAAGATGATCTCTTTTTTGAAAGTTCATGATTTTTTCAATTACTTTCGACAGACATGGTAGTATATTAACCGGGCGGAGGTCATTGTAACTCAATACATCACAATTTTCAGGCAATGCAATTATCCATAACACTTTCCAGATATCAGGAAAAATACCTTCCAGTAAACAAGAATTGACAATATTAGTTAATACTGGTAGAATTCCTACATGTTGAATTTCTACTTGAAATGATATCTCATGATGAAGTTTTCACCAATTTTGAATAAGATATCTGATAACACCGTCTGAAAAACCTATAAAGTGTGAAATAGAGAGTAAAATTTCGTGGTTTATCGTATCAAATGCTTTTGAATAATCTGAGAGAATAAGAACAGTTGTTTTTCCTGCATCTGTCTCTCTAATAATATCATCAACAATGTTAAATAAGGATGTAGCACAACTGTGTCCCAGTCTGAACCCTGATTATTCAGAAGGCAATATAGTATATTTTTCAAGATGATCTCTTACTTGAAAGTTCATGATTTTTTCAATTACCTTCGACAGACATGGTTGTATACTAACCGGGCGGAGGACATTGTAACTCAATACATCACAATTTTCAGGCAATGCAATTATCCGTGACACTTTCCAGATATCAGGAAAAATACCTTCCAGTCAACAAGAATTGACAATATCAGTTAATACTGGTAGAATTCCTACATGGTGAATTTCAACTTGAAATGATATCTCATGATGAAGTTTTCACCAATTTTGAATAAGATGGCCATACAATAGACGATCATTTTCGGTACCTTTTCATCTAAATGCAAATGAATTTACATTTGAGAGTTTGTAGACATCTCACAGGAATCTATTCCCTACAAGTTTCAATATAAACGCTCGCATTATAATAACAAAGTGTTCGAAATCCATCAAAAGAATTTATCTTAAGATCCCACAATTAGTATTCAACAAAATGCACCATTAGTGTGGCTGAGCCATAAATCCAGAAAGAGATCGAGTGGCGAGGAGCACACCGTGTATTACCAACCTTACATGGAGCAACTATCTCGGGTCTCCACGGTTGGCTGGCCTGCAACGTGCTTACAAATTGTGTCCGCTCGCTTTATGCATACATGAACTATTGTTTATTATTTTTAAGTTTTTCGAATATGAATTATCGCCGTATACTTAACTCATATCCCGTAGTAACGTGAATGTTTTTGAGGATATTTTTGCATGCATTACGAGAAAGGTTCATTGTGTATATAATCAATTCCATAACAACCACTTGTTTGTTACGCTCATTTCAGACTTCGTTGGCTTATTAATGACAATTCAATTGTACCTATGTGATCCGATTGATTTCTAGTAAGAAGTACAAGAAACAATGCTTCAAGCTTTCTCTCGGACCCAGTGATCTGAAACAGTTTTTCTTACCCAAGTCAATCTCAGATGGTTATGGTTGTGTACAATTTTCAATGAAGAAGTCATGTTCTATTGCATTCGCAAATTAGCATATTTGTTTGTAAAACGTTACCGTTGTATAATTTTCATAATTGATTTGTGCATTAAGTGGGTAATAATATGGCTGAATTATTTCAGATTCAGAGATATCAATCGTTGTCGAGTCTAGCTCATGACTTGAGATAAGAGTTGTCATGACGCTTAAACAATTAGCTGCGAAACATACACGAAGTGCCCAATGAAAACAACGTTCCAGTTTCAGACGATTACAAATCGCTTATTTGGTTAGGTAATTCATCATGAAGGTATGATTTTCATAGTAAGATACAGTCTAATTTTAGAGTGTTTTGATTCAGAATACATTATCAAGAATCTTGCAAAGGAATCGAATTGAAGGTTTTTTATGGAAACGCAGAAGAACTGCAAGAAAACGCTCAGAATGATAGAAAAACGGTTGTTTTGGCTTTCTACTTTTCCATCTTGATACAAAAAATTTGTAGATCTTCCGAAAATAGCAAGCAACCAATTTCAAGAAATTACTGCTATATAAAGATGTGTTGATTATGCAAAGAAGTAGGTTAGGTTAGGTCCAAAGTGAGTGGGTCGATTCGACCCTCCACCGCAACCCGCAAGGGTTTATTGTGGCTCACACCTATTCACACTCGGCCAAATAAACACAGCTTTTTAACGAAGCCGATTAGTTTATATAGTGAGTACTTGTGATATACTGTTTGGAACCTTTGGTGTAGTAATGAATATTACTGGAGTTTTTTCCCAACACCAAATCGTTTTTTTTAGACCTTGACACGTGTTTCGATCACCTAGTAATCATCTTCAAGAGGGAGATAAAACTAATAACTACTCAAAACTAAAGCTACTCATACTAATCAGTTTCATCATACAGGTACGTAATCAGTAATACCACCCATACAAATGTACCACCCTAAATTAATTTTACAATTGGCCTTTTTATCATTTACAATATGTCCTTATATAGAACAATTTTCAGCTATATAAAATTAGTTTCACAATATTGTCTATCTAAATATATTTACAATGTGTTTTTTTGTAGTAATCAGTAAACCCAACAATATCATTTCAACAAGCTATATAGTATGCTATTTGGTATTGGTCCGTTGTCGTTATTCATAATATTATTATGTTTACTTATTTCCACACTCTCATAGGCATCTAGTTGCCTGTTGTTATTAACGTGTCTAACTAATCTTAAAGAACTGAAGTCTATGGTCTATGGAATGGTTTTGTTGCAAAATATGATGGGCGACTGCAGATTTTTCAGGTCTTCCATATTTTAAGTGTGCTATGTGTTCCTTATATCTCACTTTAATAGATCTTTTTGTGTATCCATAATATTTTGCATCGCAGTCCTTACATTCAATTTTGTAAATTCCAGACTTTTCCGAATTCTCGACTTTGTCTTTTGGACTTCCCAAAAGGTTCTACAGTGTATGACTTGTTTTAAAAACCACCTTCATACCTAGTTCCTTGAAAATCTTTCCAAAGTTCTTCGTATATTGGTGGTATGGAACTGAGATGTATTTATCTTGGTTTTTGTCCTTTCTGAAAGTCGAGATTTCGTTCATTCTTAACCTAAACTTCTTTTTCCTAATTATGTCATCTACAATACCCCTCGGGAAACCGTTAGTGGCTGCTATTTCCTGTATTGTACGTTTTTCTTTTGTGAACCTATCATGTGTTAGAGGGAAAGTCAAAAGACGATGCACCAAAAAATTCAACCCAGCACGTTTGTGCTGTCCACAGTGATGTGAACTGTCAGGAATATACCTGTACGTGCTTGTTTCTTTTCTAAATATATCGTATTCTAACCCTCCATCTTTGCTCCTCATTACCAAAACGTCAAGAAATGGTAGTTGTCCCTTATTTTCTACTTCATACGTGAATTTTATTGATGGACATCTATTATTTAAAAAGAAAACAAAGTCCTCGATATTCGATTTTTTGGTATCGAATACCGCGAAAATATCATCCACATACCTTGGCCAAATCCTAGGAAAATACTTTGACTTTTCTTTGGTTTCCATTTCGAATCTGCTCATGAACAGGTTTGCCAGGTAGGGGGACAGGGGATTTCCCATGGCCGTTTCTTCCTGTTGTTCATAAAAGCAACCTTCTACCTGGAAACGATTTTGTTTCATACACAAATTGGTAAGAGAAACGAATTCATCGATTTCGTTGTTATTGAAATTATTTTTCTCTAGTAGTTCCCTGAGGTATTCCAAGGTCTGTGGAATTGGGACGCTAGGAAATAATGAACTAACATCAAAAGAAACCAAAATCTCACCTTCTTGCAGAACCATGTTTTTTGTATATTGTATGAACTCTAAAGAGTTTTTTATATTGAAACCTGGTTCCGCAATAAACAAGGTTTCAAATTCCTTAGTGAGCCACTTCGCTATTTGGTAGGTAGGAGCTCCAATAGCTGACACAATGGGGCGCATTGATTTTCCCGGTTTATGGATTTTTAGGAGGCAATATAGTTTCGACACCGTTGGGTTGGAAACTTGTAACTTCCGTTTCAGTTGAGGGGTAAGTATGTTGTCGCATTTCTTTAGGACGTCTTTTACTTCTGCAATCATCTTTGGTAACGGGTTTCTGGACAATTTCGCATATGGTCCGTTGGTAATGAGAGTATTGACCCTTTCGTAGTAGTCCGATTTATCCAGAATTACTACTTTGTTACCTTTGTCGGCTTTCAAGTTAAAAACGTTCTTGTCTTTCAATCGTTTGATAAGTTTCTTTTGGTTTTTCTCGTTGTTTATTGAATGCTTCTCCAGTGATATTCATTATATAGTGAGTGATCTTTCAGTTCAGATGGTAAGAGTACGGCTCTGCAGATTGGGTCCCCAGCGGGGCAAGCACAAAATATATGCTCTGCTGTTTCATCGTTAATGAGTTAGTCGGATAGTCAAGGTGCAAGACTCCCACCTTGATATTCTCGACAACCTTTCCAAATGAGAGTTTTTGCACGTCAGCTACACCGTACAGGACTTTTTCTCCTCTGGTTTTGGTGAATCATCACTTGAGCGCAAACGTGTGCTAACTTGCTCATGGAGAGTTTGTTGCTCCACCTGGGACGGATTGAGGAGACGACTCAATCGTTTTCTGGCTGCACCACCAAACCTCTTTTTTAGGTTCAGTTATTGGATCAGGAGTAAGAGAGTTGGGAAGCTCTCGCTCCTGATCTAAATTTACAGAGAGGTCAGTTGGAGTCGTAAACTCGACATCCATCTCCTTTGTAGACTCGCTCCTGAACTAAATTTACAGGGAGGTCAGTTGGAGTCGTAAACTCGATATCCATCTGCTCTATAGACTCGCTACTGATCTAAACTTACAGGGAGGTCAGTTGGAGTCGTAGACTCAGCGTCAGAAAGAATTTTTAAGTTAACTCTGTTCATAAAAGTCCCACGAGTAGCTAGGAAAAGCAAACAAGTAACTTTTAGACACAAACTGAAAGAAAAAGTTCTCTCTGAATAACTACTCTCATATGAACATTGAACTTTACAAACACACTTTTCTCTATTTAGTTTGTATTTCATACATTCATTATGGAATCGAATCAACTATCATTAACAGGATTGCTACACAATATAGTGAATGAAAGAACTAAAATTCCACTTACATGGAACACTGCCATCCTCACTGGTGAACATCCGACATTTTGCAGTACGACACTTGCCTTATCAGCTCTTCAGTAACAAATCTATATAAATGACTTCCATTTGAAAAATATTGAATTATTTATTCCAGAAATATTTTATGCTGAACGGTTTTATTGAAGAAAAAAATAATAATGTAGCTTTTTTACTGAAAACTGAAAAATTATATGTTTTAGGTAGCAGTCATCATACCACTCTACTCAGCAATCTACGGTATTATTCAGATAAAAAATAACATCGTTGGGCGTAGCGTAACCTGAGTAAATATGTTAATATTACGCCAAACGATTTTATTATTTCTTCATCTGATCAATACCGTAGACTGCTGAGGAGAGTGGTGTGATGACAGCTGCCTAAGACCTTTCGGATTATTCTGTAGTTTTTGGTACAATATCTTAATCATCATTGTCTTTTTTTTCAATAAAATCGTTAAACATATTTTTTAACGTATTTTATTTTTAAGTTATTAGTTTCTAATTTCGTTACTCTCTAATATTAAAGTTTTACATATAGAAAAAAATATTTCTAAACGCCTTTTTCTTGAAATGGTTGAAATTAATAAGTATTCTGTTTGTATGAATAATACAACTGACATTGATAATCTCAGCAATATATACAGTAACTTACTGGAACTACATCAAAAACATGATAATAATGAATATTGTATCAATCAATAACTCTTTCTTGAAGTCAAAGATTATGAAATCATCATACCGATTGAAAAATGACATTTATGTGTAGGTATGACATTTGTCAAACTGAAATAATCTTATACATGTTCAACCTTCTCCGTCGGTTTATATGTTCAAATTATTGTTTTTAACTCATTTTTACTGTAAGTATGAATTGTAATGCTTTTCGATGGCAAAAAAACCAACAACTCAATAAATTATAGGCCCTGAAGAAGCTTTCCATTAGAAGCGAAAGCTTGGCAAAGTAGAACAGAGATTTGATTTTTTGACTGAGAGACCCCGTTAATCCATTTTGCTGTATATATATATATATATATATATATATATATATATATATATATATATATATATATATATATATATATATATATATATATATATATATATATATCTGAATCTTTTATACAGGGTATCATCTGACTAGGGCCACCTCCATCTTTGAATTTTTAAATACGGATCTGTATTTTTCATTGCAGTTTTTGGATCGTAGACGTTCACTTCATACTGAGATATTTTAGAAAATTTTATTTTATGACTCTTCAGCAATCATAAAACTCGCTTAGTAAAAATTATCCAATACGAACCGCCAGTTTTTCAGTACACGTGGACTAATTCGTAGCGGCATTATTTCTTTGTATTGTGTTTTTTCGGCTTTTGAAAACCATTTAACATGGCAATATTCGCTTTCAATACCTCGACCTCGATCAGTTGTGAATCCCATATCGCTCCCTGTCTAATGCGAATATGCTCATTTTCTAAGAGATTGGAAATTGATTGTATCTCGGCGTAGCACTAGTAGTAGTCTGCTGTGTTATTGTTACTTTGAAGAAAGAACAGTTTGTAGATTTTATTGATTATGGAAAAAAAGATAAAGTGTCCAAAGCGGATTATCGAAAGTTACGCGAAAAGAAGAAGTTAAAATATGCAGCTACATCACATTCTCAAACAAAATAAAAATTTTCTAAAACTTTCCATTTTTTAGTTGAAGATCCGATATCGTATTCATTATGGGAACTCATACATTTACAAAGGAACAAAAGAACATTTAATTCAAACTCAAAGTTGAGTAGAGGAATCGGTGCCAAATAAACCTGACACAACGGAGAGTACCGTCAGTACGGAGTCAACATTTCTTGATGTTCCATCTACGTCAACTAATATAGAATGAACAAAATCCGATTTTCCATTAGATTTTGCTGATTTAACATTTACGGAAGTAGATTATAATTCGGATTTGGTTACTGATAGTACTCAAGAACAAGATGCCTGATAAGATGCCTACTGAGCATGAAGGTGAGAAAAACATTTCGTTTTTACATGGATCAATTTTGTAGGTATTCACCTTTCTGTCGATGAAGCGGCTTATCCTGTCAACCCATTTTTTTTCAAAAATAATATTTTGATCCCTGAAATAGTGTGTCAACTAATTCTAAAAGGACCTTGCCAACCTGGGTTATTAGATGACTTCCAAGACTTTCCAGTTTCCAATTACAGAAAATTTTACAATTGGTACAAACTTGAAAAAACAACTTTTGGACAGCGCAGCGTACGTGAATGTTTAGTTTACTCTTCAAGAGGTTTTGTTTTGTATGCTGTTTTCTTGATAGTGCGCATTGTTTATTATTGAAATATTTCTTTTATTATAGTTTTGTGATACTTTTACTTTTCTTAATGGGAAATACAGTATTACTTCAAATACCTGTGCCTTTTTACTGAATCTCGGCGCCTAGTTATGGTGTACCCCCCCTTGGCCTTAATTTTTAGAATCGCCACTAATGAAATGCAGGTAAATCATGATTCTCAACCTCTTCAATGATCCTCGGATCACTTTGATATTTAGTTGTTTTGAAGATAGTTCACATCACGGCAGCATATTTTCAAACAAGATAATTCGACCTCTATAAATTCTTCATTCATCCCAGATTGTGAATGGTTGAAAGCTATATTGGAGTTAAATATTTTTTCTGTGAGTGAATGACCGAATGTACAAAAGATAACTCCCATCATTCAATATTCCAAAGCAATCATGAATTTCAAGATGTACTCGAATACCGTGTTAGGAATCACACGTTGAAAGGTAAGACCTCGTTAGTCCTTAGCCCGCACAAGTTTCGCAACTTCTGAGAGTTGTCGTTCGTATGGGGGTGACAGCTGATTAACGGAAAAACAGATTTTAAACAGATTTCAAATAGAAATGGCCACTTCTTGTTTCCTGAACAATGGTAAACTTCCTGAAAAATATTTATATTTATACAAATAGTACCGGGAAGAAAAAATATGAGAAAGCTCTACATCTGAATTATTTTTAGAACTATGAGTAACAACTGCTGGAATTCAACGCATTGCATTTTTTCGAAAAAAGAAAACTATCAAGTATCATGCGAACCATGTTGGATTGATTTTTTTTTTTTTTTTTTTTTCGTATATTAGATATCAAATATTGGGAATATCTTTCAAGAAATTCTCTACCATTAGTCCGTTCTTCATGCTTAGATTCGTCACGATCATTAATATCATTAGTTGTATAATAACTTAATATGATTTTTTGATGTAGTACCACTCGATAAGCACTATAATTATATAAAATTTCAAATATCACGATTCATTTATAACATCAAAAGTATATGTTGATTTAGAACAGAATATAACTTTCCCTTTGTTCAGTTTGTTATTACCGTATTTATATCAGTCTTATACGGGAATATGCAACGTATTATAATGACCGTTGAAGGTAATGTATTACTAATAAATCACATTACTCCTCTAAACAAACAATTTGTTTTATCTGAATGTCATCAAGATACCAAATGTCGAAGGTAATAAACGTGAATAGTTTCATCTTCTACTATTTGCAGAAATGAAGTTTTTTTTTGGAAAAAAATTATGTAATATAGTTAATGTATCAACTACAGTGGTGGAGGTTGGAAAATTGAAAGTAGATGAATGGCAGATATCATTTTTCATAGTCTAACTCATTTTACACCTGACAAAAACGAACAGTTCCCGTTGAAGACACAATAAAGAAATTACCACAAACAAATTACGGGGGTGGGCTGAGAAGTTTCCAACGTCAACATGAAGATAGCAGCACTCGTTGATGAAAGCTAGGGAAATTGGTTGTTCATCTGTTGACAGTTACTCACCAAAGTTTCAGCCATTTTGGATGCGCAGTTGTTATGTAACAGTTGTCTGAGTGACTTGATGTGAGTGTTTTTATGGAAATGTGAATAATCGAGCATCAAGATGTCAATGAATCAAAGATGAGTTGGATTCTATGTATAAGGAGACTGCATCATCATTTACTACAGTGAAATCTTGTGCAGCTGAATTTTAACATGGCAGTAAAAGCTTGGAAGATGATGAAAATTCAGGACGTCCAAAAACTGCAACTAGCGACGAAAACATTGCTAAAGTTCCTTCCTTTCTTCTTTTTTTCTGTATTGAGATGGAGTTGTAGAAAGCCAAAAACTGTCTCTCCCAAAAATTAGTCACTTTTAAAAATATAACCCGTTCAAATCAAAACATTCTATATTTTTTACCATTTGTATTTGTAACTAACGTTACTGTAGTTTCGTCGTATGAGAACATTTCCAAACGAATGCAATAAAACTTGTATTCGTTTGAAAATGTTCTTATAGAACGTAACTGCAGTGGTGAAAAAACATAAAAACTTTCATTAGGTACTCATGTCTCATGATGATCTTCTACCACGTAATATCGGCTACATCCATCAACATTTATATTGTTCAATACTTCATTTCTTATGCATGAAATGTGAAGCATTGTTATTACCAAAACAATTCACCTCATATTGTAGTGGCAATCTATTACACAATCTTCAACATTCACCTACCATTATCTCTCTGTGCAGATTATTATATCAAACGATACTTAGGAATGAAATTATTATTTATATGCTTTGTAGGCTTTTCATTTCACGCTGTTCTCTCCAAGAACTGGTGATTTGAGAAAGTGGAAATTAAGATATGTTACAAAAGAAGATGTATTTACAGATTACGTTCTGTCTGAAGTTAGCAATTGTGTCACCACTCGGGTGTGTGCTACGGAAAACAAACATTAGTTTGGAAATTTGAAATTATGTTGAGCCAACGTTGAGTTGAATGTTGATGGCATAATATTCAATATGAAATAGCTACGCAATTGAACGAGTACAGAACATTATGCGACTGGGTTGTGCTTGGTGAGGAAATAAAAATTCAAGAATATTATGAAACTGACCGATACTTCAAAGTTTACAAAATCGCGACAGGTATTTCGCTATTTGATAACATTTTCGAGCGTCAATACTCCGTATTGTCACTCAGTATTGTATTGATTCAGTATTGTGACGCCCGAAGGCGGTATTGAATAGAGAAACACATGTCGCGATTTTGTAAACTTTGAAGTGAAAATCTCATATTGAAGTGCGCTTTTTGAATACGTTATAATGTATTTTCATCAAGTATCGGTCGAGTTTCAAGTATTCACTCAGTATATGTGATTGATGACAGGTAGTTGAACGACAGATATACTATAACAATTTTCTAATTATATACTATAATTATATACTTATTCATTAGCAACGTCGCACTTGAAGTGACCAACGGATAATCCTCTTACCAACTCTGCATAGGCGTACCAAAATAATATTTTTATTTATTTAAACACATAGGTAATCACGTAAAAATTGTTATGGCAGGTGGCGCTACTTGGTGTCAATAGTAAAACTGATAACATTTCCTTATTATGCCTAAATACAGTACTTCAAAAAAAAAACAGAAAAATTTACAAAATAATTATTATTTTCCTTTTATATAGACAGATAACTACAAAGCAGAGGAACAAATACCTATGTTATGCTTGTGAAGCTTCATTATCCATTGACTCGTCCAATGAGGAATCCCCAGTCACACCCTAATCTATTATTATTTGGTCGAAAACAGTGTCTACCATCCCGTATAATCTCCACATTTTCTCTTCTTCCTTGATCACATAGGCTACAGCATTAGCCCAATCTTCTTTCCGTATCCGTTCCATTGCGAGTTCTAATAAACGTTGGACATCAGAAATTTTATATGTCACGCCGTTTTCATGAGCTACGTAGTCCTTGATTTGAGCCCAGATGAATTATATCGGGTTTAACTGGCAATGGTAAGGAGGAAGTCTGAAAATGGTGATGCCTTCAGCACGAGCTATTGTATCTACCACATGCTGGCGATATCTGTCACGATGCTGTTTAATGACACTCATAAGCTAGGCATTAACCCTGTCCTCGGTAAATGGAATTCTTTTTTGTCCTAACCAACTCTGCATGTCTGCTTTTTTGATGGTCATAGTTGGCAGCTGTTCTACTAATCGGCTGTGATAAGCGTTATCCATTACTATTACCGAATCACACGTTAAAAGGTAAGACCTCGTTAATCCTTAGCTCACACAAGTTTCGACTTCTGAGGGTTGTCGTTCGTAGGGGTGCGACAGCTGGTTAACGGAAAAACAGATTACCGAATTTGTCTCGACTCGTGAAAGAAGAGATTCAAACCATCCTTCAAAGCGTGGGCGTCCATGTCTTCGTGATAATTTCCCGTTTTTTTTAATAAAAAAAATTAGTGCACTATCGTCTAAAAAGCCACTCTCGCTACCTATATGGGCGACAATTAGTTACCACAAATGCTTGACGATAACTAGTTACAGTAGTATCTTGCCAGATCTTAGATATTGTGTGACCAACATTCACCCACGTTTCGTCCAGATAATAAATATTTTTGTGAGCAGAACGCATTTCTCTAATACAGCGAAGATGTCTCCGTCGCCATGAGACTATATCTTCTCTTTCTATTAAGACAGATTTACGGGATCGTTTGGCAGGTATGAATTTTGAATCTTCTTTTATTATTTTCCTTAACTTCTCTTTGCTCATTTTTGGAATGAGATCATTATCCCTTACCTTTGTCCTAATGGATTCGAGGGTTGGCGCTTTATTCTCAAAAAAAAAGAATGAATGGTACAACGTACAAAATTTTTTTGGTACTCGTCCAATTCAATTTTTTTTCTATCTCGACAATGTACTTTTGGAGCTTGCACAATCCCAGTCACCTTTTTTTCACGTACAATGAGTTCAATTGTCGACACGAATATTCTCGTTAAAAATGAACACTGGGCTACAGCTTCCACTGCACAGAGTGTATTTTTTAAATTTTCGTACACTCTACAGACAATCTGTTTTCTTCTAACGACATAAACTTCCGCTTTCTTTGTACATTACTTGGACCTACTACGGCATTCATCTTAATACTATAAAAATCATAAAATTCAATGATATTATTCAGCTATTTGTCAGTTGCTTGCTTACCTCAAAAACTATTTTGAAGTTGATATATTTTCAAAAACACTTCATTGTGAGATTTTCACTTGAACAGATCAACAAATGCGCAACAAGTATTTCGCTGCACAGTAGTTTTTTCAAGCATGTTCACTAACTAACTGTGATTTATATATACTTTTTGAAATATTACTATCTACCTAGAAACTAATAATACTCTAGGAACTAATTAATGACAGTTATACCTGAGTTTAACGAACATTTATACCTTGGTTTAATGACTAGGTCAACTAATTATCTCACAATAAAGTGTGAATATGATGTAAATCTATGATAATGTATTTTGATAAATAAGTATTGGCCAACTCCATCCTATATTTTGAAGTCAATAAATATAACAGTCTATTTAATAAATATATAAAATATATTTAATAAATACAAAACAAAGTCACCTCAATAAGAAACAGAATACACTACGCCTATGCAGATAGGACGCTTGATAATGAAGAAGCCGAATGACCGGTTATGGCATTTTAAGGACGCAAATATAATAGACCTGCGAAGTGTTGATCAGTTTACCGATGTTTCAAAGTATTTAACGAACTGGTTCACCTATTCGCTTGTACATCACATCGATATGCAGAAGCTATCTTGTTACGGGGGGCAAATTTTATGTAACCATCTTACTTTTTAATTATTTACAATGGCGATGTATATACAATAAAAATCACCCCGGTAAGCATTTAGTTCTAACATTTAACATTGTTGCCGTTAGCTCTCAGTTCAATTTGTATATGAGTTACCTTCAATTGAAAATTGTTATAGTTGAACGAACCAGGGTGCCAACTTCGAATTTCAACACTGAAGATTGAAGGGGTTGTTAAACTCATAAATTCAAGAGTGGAAATCTACATAAATCGAGTTGCTCGTTTAGGGGTATATATTTCTGGTTTTCAATTGATTTGTTAATTTCTATTTTCCCTTTATTACATATGTGTAGAATTTTGAGGTTATCTTTACTTATCTTGTGTTTTGATTTTTGAAGATGTTCGTACAGTGTAGTTTTTTTGTCCAAATAGGCGTGTTTACGCAGCCTTACGTCAACATTTTTACCGGTTTGGCCTGTGTATATATAGGTATATATAGAATAGAGTGTGCCAAATGCTCTGCATTTTTTGTGTAGGAAAATCAATTTTTTATCGAACTTTTTTGGGTAATTTTACCTTCCACAATCTGAAAAATATGAAAATTATAATGGAGAACTTTATATAAGTGTAGAAAGGGCAACAGTTTCAGTTTATCCCGATAAGTTACTGATAAGTTACTGCGTAAAATCAGAGTATTTTTCACCAAGAAAAAGTTCTCTTCATCAGCTACTAATCGTATTTACCAATTTCGCCTTTCAAAAAAATTGTTGAGAAATAATACATTTGCTATAATAATTTGCAAGAGTTCTATAATGATAAATTTACGTGATAAAATGTACATATTTGAGTTTAGTACATATAAGATTTTTGTTTATATTCTTGTTTGGATATAAATATTTGTTTGTCTGGTGCAATGGGTGTGTTTATTCATGTTATATTATATATAAGTAAGTACGTTTATAAGTCTATTATATAAGTAAATCTAAAGCAAATGAACTTCAAATGTTCAAGCCAGTCTCGATATACCTACACAGTAGGTTTAATGGACTGACGCCTATCAGAAAACAACTATTCCCCTGGCTAATACCACGAAGGGCGTTGAATTATACCCGACAGGCGTCAGTGCAGGAATCTTCACAGAAAATTTCCTGCATATGCAATTGGCAATACAACCGAAAGAGTCGACCTTCAATTCTGGAACGGGCACACTTGCAGACCGGTTTCGGGCTTATTATCCACTCATCAGTGCAAGATAGTGACCATCATCGACCTAAAGTCAATGATATTCCACAATTGAAAATCGGAATTCTTTCAAAGAATTTCATTCCTCGTCCGCCAGGGGAATAGATGTTTTCTGATAGGCGTCAGTCCATTAAACCTACTGTGTAGGTATATCGAGACTGGCTTGAACGTTTGAAGTTCATTTACTTTAGATTTGTTTATTGCCAGTCTTCAAGCATAGCCCAGTGACTAATTAGAAAAATATTATATAAGTGTTGATAATACTTTTGAACAAGTCTGTACACAACTATGTTGAGACAAAATCTCGATGTTAAACTATAGTGTATATGATCTAACTTTACTTTTTTGTAGGTGTTTTTATATTCACATTTTATATTTCTAGACTTACATTTCTATGTATTTTTCACAAGCTTTGTCTACAAGATTTATTCGCAATGACAATAAAGTAAATTATTATTATTATTATTACAATACTTGTCTTAACGGTTCGAAGGCCCATACCTGTCTCCGTCTTCAGAAATGGATAAAAAATTCAAATATATTCGCAGTTCTTCCTTTGCTGATTATTCATATCTCATAGTCCATAGTCTGTAGTTTCATGGTGGACAAGCACATGTTTAACTTTATCAAGAAAAATGTGTGAAGTGCGAAAGTAGAGATCAATATTGGATTTGAATCGCACAGTTTAAATATGTTTGAAATATGTTTTTTCCGTTAACCAGCTATCGCACCCCTACGAACGACAACCCTCAGAAGTCGAAATTTATGCGAGATAAGGACTAACGAAATCTTACATTTTGACGTGTGATTCCTAACACGGGTTGGACGATAGCAAGTGAAAATCGAACGTTCAGCCTGGGGCTTGAACCATCGACTCACACATCGGCCGAATGACTGAGAGAACAAAGCACCCACGTCGAACCGCCCGTCTACCAACCGACCTACCTATTATATTTGGAAAAACTTTTCAGGAAGTTTATTCCACATAAAGGCAGTTCTTCAAACGAAAGAGTTCCTGAACAGTGAAGTTCGAGGTGTACTGAGTTGAATCTCAAAACGATGAGCAACCACAGTTCGTCGCGTATTTCTATTATATACCGCTCTTGGTGGAATCAAATGTGCCAAGTCACCTGAACACATTCCGTGAAAGTATCCATAGAAGAGAGAGACAAATCCCCTAACCTTTCTTCGATGTTCCAGACTATCAAGGTTGCAAGTGATGTTTGCGTCCCCAATCAGGCGGATGGCTTTTTTCTGGATGGAATCCAGCAGCTTCAGGGTATACATAGGGGCAGAGCTCCATACATGAGAACAATACTCTACGGAAGGTCTGATCTGAGCTTTATGAACCATCTTGAGTTGCTGAGGTCTGTACAGTTTTTTGGTTCGGAACATTGTCCAAGTTTTTGAGAAGCATCCATTGCAATTACAGTGACATGATTGTGCCGAAATATATTGGTGTCCATTTGAACCCCCAAATTCATCAAAGCTAAAAGTGGAATTGTCTTTCACCCCAATTCGAAATCACTCCTAGATCCTCATTGAAATATGTCACATCCTGCTGCTGGTGAAGATGTGCATCTACACCCGATGTCCTGAAATCCAAATGGAATGACGACACAAGTGTGCTGTGGTCAGCAAAGCACTATATTGGATTTTTGATCGTTGATATAGAATACCAGCGTTGGTAATAAAAGTATTCTATAGATATCCATCGACGGCCACTAGCAGGGAAAGTTCTTTCAGGAAACTGAAGAGTCATACACAAAAATGATTCGACAAGCCATATCATCGTCATATATAATCATATTAGTGTCATATCAGTGTCAATTCATTGAGATTCATTCGATGTCACCATTTCACTATTGAAATATTTTCTTCTGGAATAAATCAGTGAAGTTAACCAAACAATTTTCATGTCTACATAAAAAATTGGGAGACCCTATTTGCTTGGAAAAAGGATGAAGAATGCATACGTGATTTTTACTCTCAGAAGAAAGATATGTATATTTGTTTTCCTATCATTTATCTTTATGATTCAGTAAATCTTGTGAACGGACGTTACTTTGAAAAATGGGTAATTATCATGTTTGGCTGAAAATGCATTTCCATACATAGAATTTGTATATAATGTTTGAAATATGTTTCATTGATATACAGGGTGTAACTGAATAAGTGTAAAACATTCAAGGAGGAGATTCCTCATCAAAAAAAGATAGGATCTTTCATATAAAGAAATTCCATTAGAGCATCCCTTGTTAAGATACAGCCCTTTAAAGGGGGTACATTAAATTTGTATAACAATTTTTTTCACAAGCTCTAAAAAAGTTACAATATTGAAATTAATCTGATGTTTTGTACTACTAAAAAGACCCTTAGCCAAAAATTTATTTGGTTTACCCCATGGTTGTAAGGGGTGGAAAACGCAACCCCTAAAATTTATTTCCAATGTAACTTTTTGACTAATCATTTGTTTACCATTCAAAAATTCATTTCCGATAGCCTGTTTCATTCTAAACAAAAAATGTCTCTTGGGTTTTTGGCCCAAAATGAACCAGTTCGCAGCAAAAAATTATTTAAGAACAACTACAGAGATAAATCATCACAAATGCGAAAATACGAAACTAATCTATCTAGTAGGTCGCTATCAGCAATGGTGACAATTGAATTGGTATGACGCTGTCAGTTTGTGAATTTTCGAAATTGAATTAATACTAATTGTGTGTTGTTGTTCTGTTCTTAATTTGTTGCTTTGATAATTCACTTGTTATTAAAATGGCATTCACAAATGAGGAAATGGCTGATAAGCATTACGTTTACGGTCTGACGTAGGGGAATGGGTTAGAAGCTTCTAGAAGATATGCTGAAATGTATCCTCAACGGCAGCATAGAATATTTGCTCGACTTCATCAACGATTACGAGAATATGATTCATTCGACAAAAGAACGCAGGATTGTGGTCGCCATCGAGAAGTACGAACACCACAGCTTGAGGAAGCAGTACTCAATTTGATTGAAGAACAACCTACTACCAGTATTAGAAAGATTGCTTTCCAGCTAAATGTTGATCATATGACGGTATTTCGAATTTTAAAGAAACAACTCTCATACCCTTTTCGAACCGTCTTGAATTTGGCAATTGGATGCTGGAAATGATTAGAAGAAATTGTGACTTTCTGAAGACGATAGAATTCACAGACGAATGTAGGTTTTCTCGGGACAAGATTATTAATTTTCATTATTACCACAAATGGGCTGATGAAAACCCTCATGCTATTGTCGAAACTAACCATCAAGAACATTTTTTTCTTAACGTGTGGCTCGGGGTTATTGGGGATGATTTAATAAGGCCTCATTTCCTACCTCCTCGATTGAATGGTGAGGCATACGTTCAATTTTTAAGAGAAGTGCATCCAGTACTGCTGGAGGAAGTTACTTTGGGCGTCAGGAGGCATATGTTTTTTATGCATGATGGGGCTCCCGCCCATTTCACTCAAGTAGCACGTCAGCATTTAACTGAAACATATGCAAATCAGTGGATAGGTCGAGGAGGACCACAGAACTTGCCCGCTCGATCTCCGAATCTCAATCTTCTCGATTTCTCTATTTGGGGCCATTCACAGCATTTGGTTTATCGTACTCCTGTTCCCGATTTAGAGGACTTAAGAAACCGCATCATCGATGCGTGCAGGGTAATCACAGAGACTCCAGGAATATTTGAGGGAATGAGTGGCTCAATGTGCCGACGTCTAGACGCATGCGTAATATCTGAAGGTAGACATATTGAAGATTTACTATGATTTTTTACATGTTGTTTTTTTGTTATTAATAAATCAGTTTTGTTTATTACCTTTTAATCGTTCAATGCAGGTACTTACTACAAAATAACAATAAATCTAGTTCGCATTTATGACGATGTATCTCTGTAGTTGTTCGTGAAATAATGTTTTGCTGCGAACTGGTTTATTTTGTGCATAAAACCCAAGAGACAGTTTTTGTTTAGAATGGAACAGGCTATCGAAAATACATTTTTAAATGGTAAACAAATGATAAGACAAAAAGTTACATTGGAAAAATATCTTAGGGGTTGCGTTTTCCACCCCTTACAGCCATGGGATAAACCAAATAAATTACTGACTAAGTGTCTTTTTGGTAGTACAAAACGTCAGGTTAATTTCAATATTGAACCTTATTCAGTGCTTGTGAAAAAAATTGTTATACAAATTTTATATACCCCCTTCAAGGGGCTGTATCTTAACAAGGGATGCTCCAATGAAGTTTCTATATATGAAAGATCCTATCTTTTTTTCGATGAGGAATCACCTCCTTAAATGTTTTACACTTATTCAGTTACACCCTGTATTCACTGTCAACAAAGTTATCATAGAAATAATATTTTCCTTCAGTTTCAGCACCCTGTAGTCCAGAAGTCGATTTTTCCGTAAATCGAAATCAAGAATATCTTCCTCAAATATTCAAACTCAGCGCCTTGATCTTCTCAAGTTGAAACCTTTGAGATACATATCGATGTGAATTTTTTTCTGAAATTTCACCCAATATTAACGTTTTTATGAATGTCAGTCATTACGGAAAGTCCTGTAAATATCGATTCAAGTTGAAAGAGTGGAGTTACATGGGTAACCTAACATATTTTACCAAGTACCATCGCACTCTCAACTAAAACGTCATCTGTGAGAATCGTAGATCGGAGAAGTTGAAACACCGATCTTCAGAGCTTTCACAAGTTTGAAACACACACACTCGAAAATTTATGCAGCAATATACATATAAACGAAGCGCAGCTTTCATCAATTATCCATCTGATTCCATTCCTAATTCATATCGAGAAATTATTCACATACATAAGCCCTTGTTCACTTCTGGCAAGGAATTTGCGATAATTGCAGAAATAAGATCCTCGATGTGTTATGAATGTTTGCTCCACAGTCGCTTTAATTTCAATTTAACTTGCCTCGCTACAATTTAACTTGTTAAATATACAATTCGGTTTAAACAAAATAAGTTGGGATTAATTTTGCGAAAGGTGCTGTATTTTATCTCGATGTTTGCGAAGGTGATTAATAAAAATTTTGCAGGAAGTTTGGATTGGGAAAAGCTGAGTGTATTCTGCAGAGGAAGGCCATAAATTTAATTTTCAGGAGCGCTTTGTCTTACTGTTGGGAGTGATTTTTTGACTGATTTGTCTTGAACACTGGATAAGTTTTCATTTAGTCTCATATAAACTGACAACGATAAAGTATCGTCTTTGACGATATAATTCAAAATATGATATTTTCCATTGTACGAGATGCAAGAGCAAGAGAAACTTCAAATTTCTCAGTGATTTCACTGGTTTCGGACATCAGCATCAGTCATCTGGAATTTTTAATAACATTCAAAGGTATAAATTAAAAGAGGCATATTTCAAGGAGAGATTATTCTTTGGAAGGGGAAGGTTTTAGCTTTCTACTTCATCTCTATACAAAAAAGGGAGGGGGGGGGCAAGTAACACATAATTTTGATTGGCGTTCAATTCTGCTTTCAATGGTATCCTAACCTATAATATTTTGATGAGCATTTTCCGAAAAAGAGCGTTCCAAACTTTCAGGTGGTACCATTTCAATCCTTGAATGACAGGAATAAGTGTATAACGCGTGTGATTTATCAATTGTTGGTTATTTTTCTCTCACAAAATAAAATATAATCATCCAGAAAGACATTTCAGACATAAAATCTACTTATGCTTGTCTAATAACTGTTCGAAATGTCGAACATTTCGCTCTGAACAGTGTAGTCTAATCAACAAGTTCAAAAACATGAAAAATAGAGATAAAGGTCCTGAAAATATGAGCGATAGCTCATTCGATTCGGAATCACCTCTAGAAAAATGTTTTTGAAAGATTTTGGTGCAGGTAAAAAATTGCAATTGTTATTAGCAAAATAAGCTTAAAAAATGGTATTTAGTTCTTCATTAATAACTCAAAAAATATTAATATTCAAGGAATTTTCTAAAAAGCTCGTTGAGGAGGAGGAAATTTCCGATAAAAAAGTCCCGACATTCGAAACTCTATCACCATTATTTACAATTTTAATTTCACGTTGAAAATAGGGTTCCGCGCGGCTGTTACGGCATGCGCGCGCTGCCGCTAAAGAGAGTTTATCAAAAGAAATAATTTTTTTATATCATAAAATGTCATTTTGGAAGATTGAAAAAATTTAGTATCTTCTTAACACTTGAATGAATCGAGTTCGAGTAGAAAAAAAGTTTTATCGCCATTTTTCAAAAAGTTATTCAATTGTTAACTATCAAATTTTTCCCAATCTCCGTTGGCATAAATAATGGGATAAAAGGTATAAATAATTGGCCTATAAAATTTAAACTCCGTGGAGCCCTTTTGAGATATACACTTCATACGATCCTGCGATAAAAGTTCATAAAAATTCATCAATTTGTTAATTCTGATTTTTTCAATTATTGCAATATGAAATATCTAAATATTGTTGATATTTTTTTTTCAATTGATATCCGGCTGTCTGTTATAACATTGAACAATGGCAGTTACTAACATGGGATATGAATTTTTCACTTGATTTGTTTATCAAATTGTTTCAAACAAATAGGGAAATCCAATTTTTGAAAAAAACTTTCCGCCATTTCCGCCATTAAGATTTGAAAAAAAAATCCTAATTTCAGTTTTTAATTGTTTAAAATCGTCTTTTCATATTTCGATTATTCAAATAATCAGTTGAGAAATAATTCTGCTTTTAAAAATCATAATATACACTTTTAAATAGTATGTCCAAAAATTTTTTTTATCTATTTTTTAATTGTTTATTAGTTCAACAATTTGTTCTGAACAAATATTGGCCGACGTTATATTTTTTTGTGAAGCAGAAAAAAATTATAAAAACAGCTATATATAAAAAAGTGCCATAAAAAATTTCTTTCTATTTATTAAAATTTTAAAACTTAATTAATCATATATTTTTTTTATGGCACTATTCTATATATAGCTGTTTTCATAATTCATTTCTGCTTCAGAAAAAAAATATAACGTTGGTCAATATTTCTTCATAACAAATTGTTAAACTAATAAACAAACTACTTCAAGGTGTGAAGTATGATTTTTAAAAGCAAAATTATTTCTCAACTAATTATTTAAACGATGGAAATATAAAAAAATCGATTTCAAACACTTAAAAATTGAAATTGAGAATTTTTTTTCAATCATAATTATCTCTAGACAACGAAATAGCAGAAAAATTTTTTTTGGAAAATATTGAATTTCTCTATTTGCTTAAAACAATTTAATAAACAAATTACGTAAATAACTCATATCCTATCTAAATAACTGCCATTGTTTGATGTGAAAACAGACATAGATAAATATCAAGTGAAAAAAAAATTATCAACAATTTTAAGATATTTCATTTTGCAATAGTTATAAAAAATCATAATTATCAAATTAATACATTTTTATAAACTTTTGTCGCAGGATCGTATGAAGTATATATATATATATATATATATATATATATATATATATATATATATATATATATATATATATATATATATATATATATATATATATATATATATATCAAAAGGGCTCCACGAAGTTCAAAATTTATAGGCCAATTATTTATACCTTTTATCCCATTATTTATGCCAACGGAGATTGGGAAAAAGTTTGTTAGTTGACAATTGAATAACTTTTTGAAAAATGATGATAAAACTTATTTTTCTAAGGGACTCGATTCAATCAAGTGTTAAGAAGATACTGCATTTTTTTCAAATTTTTAAAATGACATTTTATGTTATAAAAAAATTGTTTCTTTTGATAAACTCTCTTTAGCGGCAGCGCACGCATGCCGCAACAGCCGCGCGGAACCCTATTTTCAAGGTCAAATTGGAATTATAAATAATGGAGATAGAGTTTCGGGAGTCACGACTTTCATCGAAAATTTCCTCCTTTTTAACGAGCTTTTTTCAAAATAGCTTATATATTAACATTTTTTGAGTTATTAACGGAAAACTAAATACCATTTTTTTAATCTTATTTTGTTAATAACAATTGCAATTTTTTACCTGCACCAAAATCCTTCAAAACATTTTTATAGAGGTGATTCCGAGTCAAATGAGCTGTCGCTCATATATTTCGAACCTTCATCTCTATTTTTCATGTTTTTTTTAATTTGCTGATTAGACTAGTGGTAAAGTCTGTTTACGGAAAACTTCACTGGGCATTGACAGACATGCTGCTGTAATTCGTCTTTTGAGTTCTTCAATATCAGAAGGTTGTGTTTAATAAACAACGGATTTAAGATGCCTCCAAAAAGTAAATCTGAGGGTATTGAATATGGTGATCTCGGAGGCGTTCAACTACTCTCCTTCTGCCAATGCATATTTTCGAAATCTCTTGTTAAACCACTGTCGGTCGGAAAAAAATAATGGGGTGGAGCACTGTCCTGCTGGAAACGCAACAGATTCTACTGCAAAAGTTCATTTTCTTCCGCATTCATTTGAGTTTCTAACTCGTGACTTAATGAGAGGATCGATAGTGTCTTCAAGCATTTCAAGTTACAGATTGCCAGTCAAGTTTTTTTCCAGAAAAAATGGACCAATGAAGGCATTTTCAAGAATACCAGTCTAAACATTAACTTTTTGTGAGTGTTGTGTATGCCCTTCCTGAAAAATATTTGGGTTTCTGTCACTTCAATAGCAACAATTTTGTCTACCAACATTGCCATTCATCGCTGAAACAGATTTTTAACAGAAAATTAGGGATTGTATTGACTCGATGAGACCTGATTCCACAAAACCCTATTCTTCTATCATAATCATCCTTGTGGAGCTCTAGAAGAATCTACATTTTATGAGGATGAAATTCATGCATTTCCATTGCTCTTCTTACAGTTTAGCGTGACATTTCCGTCTGCTCTGATACTGATCGTAAGGAGCACGTGGGTTCTGCATTTAATCTTCCCAAAACTTCAATTTAAGGTACTTCATTTAGTACTCTGAGGTTATTTTTTTTCATTTGTCACTGAATCAGTTGCGTAAAATTCATTAACCAAATGAAGCACATACCGATGATTACAATATGGATGTCTTTAGTTAGAAAGACATGCCGCCCTTCTTGCGCACTTTCCAACTTCTTCATAAGTTACAATCATATGAATTCAGTCTTGAAGAATGTAAACCATTTTCACACTTTTAAACACTTATTAAAGTAATCACTAAACAGCCCAACAGGTACAACTGTTCACTTTCTGCGATGAGAATTGAAAAGTCAGCATGTACTAAACACAACTTTACTATCATATACGTTTCAGTATTAGACTACTTCGTAATGTAAATAAATTGAAGTTAAGGGCTTATGATATCCCTAATGAAGGGTTGGAACTGCACTAACTGATATTCTTACCAGTTCTGGTTGAACTCAGTATAGGCGTACTAATAATTACTTCTGTCAGTTTTGAACCCTATTTTTTTGGAAATGCTCATCAAGAAGTCAGGATACCATTGGGAAGAGAAGTGAACGCCAATCAAAATAATGTGCAACTTAAACCCCCTTCCGAATTGAAACACTGAAGGTAACATCTATCCCTCCTAGGGTTGTGAACCACGAGGGCTACTGATAGTCCTAGAAACTGTTCCCCTTGACAGTGAAATTGACCTGTTTTCTGATTCCTCATATTGCTTAATGTGAGGAAAATATTAAGGATGGGAAGTTTTCAAATTAACACCTTGTATATCAGGACACAGTAGAATAAATATTTATTGAGATATGAAGCTATGAAAACACATAACATCGAAGCGGACAAAACTTTCGAAACAATCTAACATAATATACAGGGTTGTTTAAAATAGTTTATGTACATGGGGATCTCGTAAACGATAAGAGATACAGTGTCAGTTGAATCGTGGCAAAGTTGCGTATTTTAGAGCCCTATTCAATGATGTAAAAAAATCGAATATAGCTCTTTTGGTTCTGGAGATATACAGGAAAAACCAAAAAATCACAAATTATTTTTGTGCCTCCAACTTCTTTACTCGCAGACATACTGTAAATCTGTCTACATTTTGCTATTGGCACTTGATGTGGGCTATCCGAATATGTCCATGTCCACGTCTCCCTATGTACCGTAGAGTTTTAAATGAGTTTTTTTTTCATTTT
This sequence comes from Leptinotarsa decemlineata, assembly GCF_025532065.1. Classification (NCBI taxonomy): domain Eukaryota; kingdom Metazoa; phylum Arthropoda; class Insecta; order Coleoptera; family Chrysomelidae; genus Leptinotarsa; species Leptinotarsa decemlineata. The sequence goes on along the minus strand of NW_027412703.1, from coordinate 5,849,930 downwards.
TAAATACCTATTTATATTTTTCCATATTTCCATTACCTGAGAGTGTTTTACAATTAACTTCGAATAAAAAAACCTTTCATGATTATCTGAAACATATCTACAACAAAAATATATTATATGTATTTGAGCAGAAAAAGAAATGATAACAATAATAACATCCGAAACGAAAACTATAATTGTAATGCAAATTGAAATGAAGTCATTTATATACACAAAAAAATTAATGGCGCAATAAATGTTCGAATTGAAGTCCTTCCATTTCGAGACAAATAATGGAGCAATAAGATGGCCTGCAAGATCACCAGATCTCACTATTTTGGACTATTTTCTATGATGGACATTGAAAAATAGGATTTACGCTGGCAGAGAGATAGAAAATGTGGAAGACTCGAGATTGAGGATATTGAATGATTTCACAATAATGCAGCAAATAACTGTATTGGGGGCAATAAATAATATCAATAACTGAGTTCAAAAATGTCTCGAAATGGAAGGACTCCAATTTGAACATTCATTGCTTCATAATTTTTTTTGTATATAAATTACTTCATTTCAATTTTCATTACAATAATAGTGTTCGTTTCGGATGTTATTATTGCTATCATTTTTTTTCTGCTTATTGAAACACATATAATATATTATAATATATTTTTGATGTAGATATGTTTCAGTTAATCATAAAAGGTTTTCTTATTCGAAGTTCATTGTAGAAAATGCTCAGATCAATGGAAAAAATATGAAGAGGTACCTAAAAATGAAAAAAAAATCTCGAAAAACTCTACGATACATAGGGAGACGTGAAAGTTGCTATTGTGTTTTTATTCAACTCAGTCAACCAATTTCCAGGGCCGTAATTTAAAAAGGAATAATTCACCCAATTATAATCAAATATTACCGAAACATCCCGTAATATAAAATTAAATTTAATTTTCCAGTATAGAGTGAACGTCTACGATCCAAAAACTACAACAAAAAATACAGGTTTGTATTTAAAAATTCAAAGATGGGGTTGGCCCAAGTCAGATGACACCCTGTATAGAAGATTCATGGGCATATTCTGATAGCACACGTCAAGTGCCAATGGCAAAATGTAGACAGATTTTCAATATGTCTGTGAATGAAGAAGATGTAGGCAAAAAAATAATTAGGGATTTTTTTAGATAAAACTTTTATCTTCCTCTTGAAGATGATCACTTGGTGATCGAAACACGTGTCGAGGTGTGAAAATAACGATTTGGTGTTGGGAAAAAACTCCAGTAATATTCATTACTACACCAAAGGTTTCAAACAGTACATCACAAGGGATTTTTTTGGTTTTTCCTGTATATCTCCAGAACCAAAAGAGCTCTAGTCGATTTTTTCACATCATTGAATAGGTCTTTAAAATACGCAACTTTGCTACAATTCAACCGACACTGTATCTCTTATCGTTTACGAGATCCCCATGTACAGAAACGAGTTTGAATAGCCCTGTATTATTTTATGACATACAAATATCGATTTTTGAATGTGAGTTCTATTGGGTTGGTTGTTTTTCATATATAGTCACATAGTAACGACTTACGCTATTAAACTCTCAAAAGCAAAGCATTCATGTGCGTAATGTTGAACGAAGTAACTAGTTGTTGTTTATCCAATCCATATAACACCTCCTCAAGACGTTGAATGTGAAATGGATCAAAACTTATTATATCGCCAATTTCTGATAGTTTCAATGAAATTTGGATTGTTTCTGTAGAAATCAAATTTTTCATTGTCAAAAAAAATATATTCATATTTTGTTGATGAGAAGCATGTTCAGTAGTTTCGAAAGACATCCTCAGAAATCAACGAAACAAATCAAGATTACAACATACCAGTTTCATTCAGTAGATGGAACAAAAATTTTCTTAAGTCAAGTTTGACCATGTAGAGCAAATCTCTATTTTTTTTATCCAATTCACCTTGAATGAATTCTTTTTTGGTGATTCCGACATTATCGTTAGAAACCATATAATTGACTCAAGGTGAGGTGGCCGTGACATAAACTGCTGGAATCATTGATGCTTAGTGTCCTGTGATATATCGGAAAATCACTGAAGCGAAACTTTGTCTAACATTTTCTGAGGCTGATCGACATCTTTTATCTATATAATAAAGATGAGTATTTCTTATACAGGGTGTAACATAAGTACTTTGAAATATTCAAGTGACGTATTCCTGAGACAATTTCAGGAAAAAAAGTCTATATGAACTTGTGTCCGAAAATGGTTCGTTTCGGAGATACGGATTGTTGAAATTGATTTTTTTTGTTCGCTTTTTGCAAATAACTCTTGCAAAAAATGAATTATTTGCACGAAATTTGGTACCCGGGGTTTTTTGACGTGGGAAATCATAATTTATTATTAATTTTCATATAAAATCCAGAGGGCGCTGCGTACGCTGTCATTATTTATTTCAAATTGCTCTAACTTTTTTGACAGTGAACTTTTGATACTGTTCATGAAAAAACCGAATTTCCACACCTTTTCCAAGTAAAAAAGGTACACCTCCTCATCAACGCCGGAGTTGATCGTTTTCGAGATATTTACAATTTTCTATATCGATGCATATTACTTTATAGCCAAATTTGATTTCAATAATTTTTGTCACTCTCCGCTTGCAAATTAAATTAATTAAATCGAGTAGGCTATGAAAGTTTGTTTATAAAAATAGAAGTTCGCTTTCACATTTTCAACTACTTACTGACAAATTCACAGTTTGGAGTTTATAAAGTGATTTTTTGATACCATGCCCGACTTTAGGAATGCAGAAATGGCTGATATGGTTTTTGCATACGGCTTGGCTGACGGAAATTCAAACGAGGCCAGACGCATCTATCAGGAAAGGTATCCCCAACGCGTGACTCTTTGTGCAGCGATATTAGCGAATCCGGCGACTTTTCGAATCTGGAAGCTTTGAAACAAATTCTGTATTAGGACGGCCACGGACTACAAGAACTGTAGAATTGGAGGAGTGAACATCCAGAGTGAACATCCAGAGACAAGTACAAGAAGAATTAGTCAAACTTTAAATGTCAGTCACATGACAGTTTACAGAATTTTAAAAGAACAGCAGTTATATCCGTATCATATTCAGCGTGTCCAGGCACTTACGCTACGTGATTTTCAATCACGTATCGAATTTGCTCAATGGCTTCAAAGAAAAGTCGACCAACATCCGCAAATTTTATCGAAAATTCTCTTCACAGATGAGGCTAATTTTTCAAGAAATGGTATTATGAACTTCCATAACAACCACATTTGGGTGGTAGATAACCCACATGCGATAACGCAAACTCAATTCCAAGGCAGATTCTCTTTTAATGTATGGGTAGGCATAATTGGGGATTATTTAATTGGGCCCCATTTTCTCTCCTTACGTTTGAATGGAGATACTTACCTACATTTTTTGGAACACGAGCTTCCCCAACATAGGGAAGATGTTCCCATTAGTCTCCGAAAACACTCTTGGTTTATGCACGATGGAGCTCCTGCTCATTTTAGTGTGATGGCAAGAAATTTTTCAGACGTAGCGTATCCCCAACGATGGAAAGGAAGAGAAGGCACTGAGCATTGGCCCCCGAGGTCACCGGACCTCAATCCCGTCGATTTTTTCTTTTGGGGACACATAAAATCACTAGTTTATACTAGCTCCATTGAAAACGAAGAAACGTTGAGGGATCGCACCATAGCTTGCTGCGAAATGATAAGAAACACTCCTGGCAATTTTCAACGGGTGCGGAATTCTTTGATGGGGAGAACAGAAGTTTGTATTACTGTTGGGAGGTCGTCACTTTGAACAGTTGTTGTAATAGTTTCGTTTAATTTTTATATGTTTATTTTCCTAATGAATAACATAGTACTTCTCCGAATTGTTTTTTTACAAACTCCGAAATGTAGCACTTTCTAATTGAATAATTAAACCTGAATTTTTTTTTTTAATTTGAATTGAATAAGCAGTTCAAAAATGCTCGGTTTAGAAAAAGTCTGTACGGGTAAACTACGTATAATGTTTGATGAAAATAACTAAAATTGCAAAAAACTTATGACAAAAATCAACCATGTTTTAAAAAATTTCAACAATATGTATTTCGTAAACGAATCATTCTTCGTTAAACATTTTATAGGAAAAAGTTGTTTATTTTGACGAGATCCACCACATACTTAGTTTTTGTAATGTTCTCAGCAACTTCACTTAGCGCCCTAGAAGCTAAGTAATATGCATGGATATAGAAAATTGTAAATATATCGAAAACGATCACCTCCAGCGTTGTTGAGGAAGTGTACCTTTTTTACTTGGAAAGGGTGTGGGAATTAGGTTTTCTCATGAAAAGTACGAAACGTTTACTGTCAAAAAAGGTGGGCCGTTTGAAATGAATAATGACAGCGTACGCAGCGCCCTCTAGATGTTATATGAAAATTAATACGAAATTATGATTTTCCACGTCAAAAAAACCTCGGGTACTGAATTTCGTGCAAATAACTTATTTTTTACAAGAGTTATTTTCAAAAAGCGAACAAAAAAATTCAATTTGAACACCCCGTATCTCCGAAACGAAGCATTTTCGGACACAAGTTTATATAGACTTTTTTTCTTAAAATTGTGTCAGGAATACGTCACTCGAATATTTCAACGATCTTATGTTGCACCCTGTATATGAGGGATCAGAAGGCATTCAGATGCTCCTAAAATACAAAGCATGCTACAAAATTAACATCTCTTAGGGATATAAAAAGAAAGATTTTAAATAGATACGGTCCTTTTAGTTCAATATAATGAAATCGTTAACAATTTTTTTTTAATCCGAATGTGGCCTTTCACGACTGATGGCTGTGTCTGAGGGTGAAATTTTATGACAAACTTTATGGTGAAACCCACATATCTGAATTACAGCATGTTTTTTCGAAAATATGAATTTTTCGTAAAGTTGTTGTAACTGTTTTCCTGTCGCAAATTTCTTGTTTGTATGAAAATATCTCCAAAGCAATTTTTTATATAGAATTCAATGCTGTGTAAAACCTTATTTTTCCAAATGAGATATCAATAGTTAATAATGGAAAAAAAGTTTTTTATGGGACACCCTGTACACTCCGGTATATTCCAATAGAGCTTGAAATTGCCTCTCCAAAACTGTAGCACACTTGAAGTGTTGCTACAGTTGCTTTGAAATATGGAGCTTTTAGGTTTTTAATGTTTTTTAGTGTGATTGAAATGCACACTTTGAACGTTTTTCTTCGAATTAATTAGTTCAATAGGAGTGAATAAAGCAAAGCTTTGCATCACTGCTGCTTCCAATTCGTATTTAGAATTGGTCGGCAATTTAGAAATGAGATCTTTCAATCTTCTGTAGAGGTAGAAGTCCATAGGCGTTAGGTCCGGTGACCTGGCCGGTCAACGGTTGGGTCCTTGGCTGGGTATCCAATTATTACCAAAATTCACAGCCAAAAAAGATGTGACAATTGCAGTGGTGTGCTTTGTTGAAAATATATTTTTTTGAGCTCTGTTAGTGGCAGTTCATCAACAATGGGTTCAATAGTTTCTCTTGAAATTTTTAAATACCTCTGAGATGTGAGACTATTATAAATGAACCCTCATTTGATTCATATAATACCCGCTTTTTTTTTAATTGACCATCAATTAGGTTGAATGCTAAATTTTTCGAAGGGTAATTCTGGGCTCTATTGGAATATGCAAGAATATACACTGGAAAAAATAATTTGCTATCAATAACTATTGATATCTCATCTGAAAAAATAAGTTTTTTACACCATTGAATGCTGCGTAGAAAAACACTTTGAAAATATTTTCACAGAAATAAGAAATTTTTTACAGGAAAAAAGTAACAGCAACTTTTTGAAAATGCACATTTTCGAAGAACCTGCTGTAATTCAGAAACGACAATAGATATCGATATGCGGTTTTCACCATTGAGTTTGTCATAAAATTTGATCCAAAGAACCAGAGACAGTTTTTATCTATCTTGTTTTAAAGCAGGAGTTGCACCCTACCTTCCAGCAGTTTCCTTTTAATAAAATAGTTAGGTAGCGTTTATATAGATGAGTGAAAAAGTAGGGATTCAAATACAAAAGTGATGATTGAAAATACTTCTGAATACTACTTACTCGCACTTGAATAGGCGTGAACCACAATAAACCCTTGCGGGTTACGGTGGAGGATCGCATAGACCACTCACTTGTGACCTAACCTAACCTAACCTAAATATATATACAATCGATAGCTACAAAAACACTTCACTAACTTTTTTCTCCGTTCAACTATCACTGTCGTCATTTTAATCAATAATGATTTCATTTCCACCATTGATATGGAAGTGTCCAATCTCCATGTACCTAGTCTTTTTCAAATAAAATTACTTTTTTAATCCTTTTCTGCCAGTCTTCTTCGGTAATATTAGATACTTCTTCTTTAGCTAGCTCTATCACCTTCTTATCAAATTTTGGAAACTTATTCTTACGCCTGATGCTTCGTTTCAATTTTTCCCAAATTTACTCGATGGAATTGAAAACACAAAAATATGAAGAAGTCTCAATATGGTGTGCCCATACTTTTCAGCAATACTCTCAAGGGCATACACTTTTTCAAATGTTTTTGTCTGTAAAACTTCAAGTAGTTGGTTTTTGGTATACTTATCTTCAAAATATAAATTGTTATCCATTAAAAAACCTTGTATTTCATTTCTCCCCGAATTTTTATTCGGTACTTTGATGAGCTGTCGCGAATTATAGAAAGCGTTATCAAAAACTATTACACTATTCGCATCCAAATATGGGACCAATGTGTTTTCAAACCATTCCTCAAAAATATTAGCTTCCATGTTCATGATAGTCAACATTGCAGTCCTCAAGTTTTTTTCCACATAATTTCAAAGAATTCGGAACCCATTCTTCACTTCGTCAGCAATACACAATGATTAGTCGCGATCCTTTGTTTGCAGGAATGTTAGGCGTACACATTCTCGAATCATCAGTCCACCCTTTCCCAACTGTGTCGTGAGTGTCATACCAAGTTTCGTCCAAATAGAAAATTTGCCGTTGTTCTTTTCTATACTTAGTTATTGTTCTAAGTATTTGTTACGCATTTTCACTATTCTTCTGCTTTCTATAACTGATTGACGTTTGTTTATTATTTAAAATCTAAATCCTAGTTTCTTCATCCAATTCTGAAGAGTTTTGTCACAGCAGCTCACGTTATGGTCGGAAGTATTCAATTTCTTCCTTATAATTTCAATTGTAGGAATCTCATTCCTTTTGTAACAGTCGTATATTGGTTTTTTAATTATTTTATCAGATGAACATCTAAAGGTTTTGGTAATCCCGCATCACATCGTGTCTTGCGTTCATAGGGTTTGTTTTTGACTATTTTACGTACAGTTGAGGAAATAATTTCGGTCAAATCTGATGTTTCAATATCCAAATGCACCGGAATCTTATTCACTGGTATCTTTTTTTCGCATTGTTCACCAGTGCTAGTGGAATCACTACACAGGAAAAAGTCTGCGTTGTTATCACACTCGTTATTACTATTAGTAATTGTCCAAGTACGCCACATTTCGAACAAATAACAAAAATTTTAAGTAATTATAACTTCACCATTATCGAATTTCAACACTCAAATCGATATCAGTTCCTGAACTGAACATTGACGACACAACGGCGACACACATCCTCACATTCTATTGGTCACTGTAACATGACTTCAAATTTAATTTTATGACTCTTCAGCCAATCATAAAACTGGGTTAGTGAAAATTATCCAATACGAACCGCCAGTTCTTCAGTCCACGTGGACTGATTCGTAGCGGCATTATTTCTTTGAATTGTTTTTTTTGGCTTTTGAGTTCGCCGATAGTTTTAAGAATTACTATATCAGTTACTTCAACTATACATGTATTTGATAAAACTGATCTGGATGTTTTTTATTGAATATAGTTGTAGTTCTAACCATTCTAATTCTAATTCACTCTAATTCACTTTCATTAATTTGATATCTCATTTACTTTTGAACATAAATCAACTGTAAATTGTGATGAATAATGAATAATTTTGAAGTCAATCGCGTTATTTGGGTTGAATCGATGAGTAAAGATAATGAAACGTTCACCAAACAAAAAAATACACTCTGAAAAAGTAACATGAAATGAATTAATTTTCGTTCCAAACCACTGCCATATTTCTAGTAAAATTTGCTTTTATTGGCTCCTTTTTTCCTTTGTGGTGAAAATACTGCATCATTGAATAATCCATGCATAACTTCTGACAAACATGAGAAATAAATACCTATTTCGAAACAGTCGATATATTCCGGTTTTTCTTCAGGAACCTTCAAATTGTATGGAGTTCTTTGCTGAAGATAGAACATTCGCCTTACCTGAAAAATAGAATTATTATACTTTAGAAAAAGATAAATTGATTTTCTGCTTGGTAGCGTCTGGGAAGCAATACATTCGATAGGAATACATAGTCAAGGGATTATGCACATTTCCAGGTGGCATCAGAATATCATTATTTCATTACTGATATTTCATTATTGATTTTCGAAATGAACTTTGTTCTATACAGGGTGTTTCCAATGCGATCCTCACCATTGGGATCTCGGAAACTATGAGAGATACGTGGTTTAATTGGGACAAAGTTGCGCATTCACCTGACTAACAATATACTGTTGAGAAAGTTCTGAAATTACGAGTATATCCGGAGATATCCGAAAAAAACAGAATTTTCAGAAAATGTTTTTTTATTTAGCTTTATTTGTAGAAGGATTCGAAACTAAACTGCACTTACACATTGCCACTTTTTCACTACTACATATAGGTTTGAAAGGGTTATATTTTTAGAAGTGATTAATTTTTTGGGAAAGAAAGTTTTTGGCTTTCTACTACTCCATCTGATACAAAAAAATGGATGAGAGAATCTTCCAAAAAAAGGAAGGATTAATCATTTTGAAAATAAGTAACTCTATACATGGATGTGTAGATCATGCAAAGAAGTAACTTTCGGACACAAACTGAAAGAAAGTCCTCCTGAAACAGCTACTTTCATATAAACATTGAATTACACGAAAGAGAAAAATTCTTTCGAAACAAACACATCTATATGAACACTGAATTATACAGAAGATACTTTTCTCTATTCAGTTTGTAAATCGAACATTTGTGGAGGAATAAGAATCAGATATCATTCATATGAGTTCTACTTTGAATGAATGGTAATAAATTGTACTCACATGGAACACTGTCACCCTAACTGGTATACACGTGTTTCGCCTTAAGACACTTGCCTTAAGGCTCTTCAGAACCAAATTGGATAACATTATAGAAAATACACACACTTCATTCATGAATTACGATTTTGAATGTCACGGAATAAGCTTGATCTGCTTATGTCATCGATGACATCGTAATGACATTCATTCACCTATTTGATTTAATCCCAGCCATGAGGAATCTTATTTGATTTCAAAGGGTTATATTTTTAGGAGTGATTAATTTTTTGGGAAAGAAAGTTTTTGGCTTTCTACTACTCCATCTGATACAAAAAAATGGATGAGAGAATCTTTCAAAGAAAGGAAGGAATAATCAATTTGAAAATAAGTAACTCTATACATGGATGTGTAGATCATGCAAAGAAGTAACTTTCAGACACAAACTGAAAGAAAGTCCTCCTGAAACAGCTACTTTCATATAAACATTGAATTACACGAAAGAAAAAAATTCTTTCGAAACAAATACTTCTATATGAACACTGAATTATACAGAAGATACTTTTCTCGGTAAATTTTCGTTATGTGGACACCAGGCGATTTTGAAAAAATTTTCGACTGTACTTACGTATTTTGATGCGTAGATTACGAATCCGAAAGAAAAAAGCGGCGCTCTCCCTTATTTAAAAAGTTACGGCCCTTCAAAGTTCAGAAAAGGGCAACTTTTCAGCCTTCTTTTTCACTAAATAAACTATTCAAAAACACAAGCATTTATTCACTAGGTCACCTTTATACCTTATTCCTCCTTCTTCAACACTTTTCACTTCAATAATCAACATTTTTCTTATAAAAAACTTAATTTTAAAACGAATGCTTCTCCTGGTGACATTATTCTATTTTTAGGTTAGTTACTAGTGACATTTCAGAAAAAAGTGGTTGGTATTTGCCGTCGCCTACTATTTTAAATTCGTAATAGACCACCAAAAACCAATTTACGATCTAAAGACTGAAGGTAAAAAACATTTGAATTACTTCAGGAATATGGACTGTAACGGTCGTACCAACCATATCATTAACCTTAAAAACGTAAAATACAGTGATATGTAACCAAAAAGCAGCTCCGTACATTTTTTAACATTTTTATAAGAAAAATGTTGATTATTGAAGTGAAAAGTGTTAAAGAAGGAGGAATAAGGTGTAAAGGTGACCTAGTGAATAGATGCTTGTGTTTTTAAATAGTTTATTTAGTGAAAAAGAAGGCTGAAAATTTGCCCTTTTCTGAACTTTGAAGGGCCGTAACTTTTTAAATAAGGGAGAGCGCCGCTTTTTTCTTTCGGATTCGTAATCTACGCATCAAAATACGTAAGTATAGTCAAACATTTTTTCAAAATCGCCGGGTGTCCACATAAAGAAAATTTACCCTTTTCTCTATTCATATAGAGAAAACACCTATAAACATATACTTAGGTGTTTTCGGAATTGCTATCCAACGTTTCGTCTTCCGGCCACATTGTATTCTTTCTGTTTTGAATAGAATCAGATTTCACCTTTTCATTGATGTATCATAAGTTATCATTCTTTTTCGAAAAACTGGAGATATTGAAAAAAATTTATTCTTATCATAATAGGCTTTGACTTTGATATTTCTAAATTTAAATTTCAATTTGTTAGACTCAATGACATTTTGTTATTGTACAAGTCATTGAATTTTTGTATTACAAATACGATAGAAACAGTGTTATGACATCGAAAATGTATTTAAACTCGAAAGATGACAAGCACTTGGAACTATGTTCAAGTTATTGGATCAAAATCTCACTGAGTTTGATTCGTTTGAAAAGCCAATGAAAAACTACGGAAACAGAATCAACAATCAAAATTTGATAAATGAGGTGTGTATGAAGTAAATTAGACACTGTGTCCTTTTCAATGAAAATAGAACTTTGAACAAATAACAATAATTGATTAAAATGTAAAGACAAAAGTAAATCACAGCAAATGGTCAAAACGCTGGCCTTGTTCATGATAACATAACCGTACCCTTCTCCGAATATTATTCACTGCACGATTAATTTCCCTCCTCCTCAATCTTCCAAACTCTCTAACCATGCTGTGTTGAAGGTCCTCAATATTTTGATATTCCCTCTGACCATAAACTCTAATTTTCACTGTACCCCATGAGAATGCATCCATAACACTCAAGTCTGGAGACCTTGCTGGCCACCTCACCGGCCCATTATTCCCTATCCATTCATCTCCAAACCTTTCAGTCAGGTAATTAGATACTCGTCTGGCGGTGTGCGGTGGAGCACCATTATGTTGGAACCAGATGTTGTTATAGTTAGCCAAAGGTAGATCATCCAAATAGTCTTCGAAAATCGACATTAAAAACTAGTGATAGGTTTCTCCATTCAGAATTCCGTCAAATAAATGAGGACCTAAAATTCTTTCTTTGTAAATTCCATTCAGAATTCCGTCAAATAAATGAGGACCTAAAATTCTTTCTTTGTAAATTCCTAGTCACACGCTAAAAATAAATCGCACTTGACGTCGAATTTTTTGGAACTACCTGGGGTTGTTAATTCTCCAAATGTGTTCGTTATTTCGGTTGAATACCCTACAATTCGTAAAAGAGCGTTCATATGTCCAAATTACATTTTTTAGGAAAACAGGAAAATCAGATTGTTGGTATCCACAATCGTTTTCAGTTATCACCCAGTTGTCAACCGAAGACGATTCTGGAAAATGACAATCGAAACGTCGTGAAGTAACTTGGTTTGGGATCTTTTAATTTTTGATTTTTATTTCTTGTTAATGATTATTTTTTAATTTAATCTCGTGTTAATAGTTGAATTTTTTGATGTTTTGGTTTTTGCTTGGAGGATTATTTTCCAATTGTCCTACTTTTATTTCGATTTTTTTTAATTTTTGTTTTGGCTTGAGTCACTTTCATCTCCCTCCGATTCATTGTCAGAGACATTGTCAAAGTTATATACAATCATATCATCACCATCATCTGTGTATAGTAAAACATGATCAATATGAATAAAGAATTCATACCTTTTGTGGTTTGGCCGTGGTGGTAGTGCACCCGACTCACGATCGGAAGGCCGTGAGTTCGATTCCTGCCTCAACCAGATATTTTTCTCGAGAGAATGTATTTGGTTGAAGCTGGGATGATTCTGCAACCGTGTTAGGAATCACATGTTGAAAGGTAAGACCTTGTTAGTCTTTAGCTCGTTCGAATGGGGGCGTCAGCTGATTAACGGAAAAACAGATTTTTTTCCACGCTGAATGGTAACCACTTGGGTAACTCAGTCCAAAAAGAAACAATAAAATTGAAATCGGTTGTCTATTTTCCCCAATCAAAGTCTGAAGGTTCATAGTGTGAATTTGCGCAATATAACACGCCCTCAAATATTATTTGTACAGTTCTGCACAGCTTTTTTGTAGTGAATAACGTTATTCACTAAAAAAAAGCCGTTGGGTTAGCGAAACATGTGATATTTTATAAAAATAAAGTTTTCAAAAATAATGTCTATGGAGATCAAGTCGTAATGTACAGTTTATGGAATAACTATAATTCTGATTTTCTATTACTTGAAATTAGAAAATATTGAAACTTTTTAGATCGATTAGGATATATTTAGATATATTGGGGATGAGTGAATTTTTCTAGAAATTTTATATTACTGATATAGGTCAGTATATCGCGTAACACAGACTCATGGTACGCCCCTTTTTTTCTTTCTTTCTCAAGCTATTCTAACGAAATTCAAAACATTGAATATGCTCACAAAGCAGCCATTTTTGCTTCTTTCCGGCTTTCTATTCTTTCGGAAATTATATCAAATTCTGATTCTTAAATAAAACACTGTACACTATTACAGAGGTCAGAAGGGGTTAGTTCGGGTGATTATGTAGGCTTCCTAACAGAACCATGTGTTCCAATCCATAATTCAGGTATCAACTGTGGGGTATCATCGGATTCGAAAATTCTTGTAGATTTCCGAAAAATAAATGAAGAAGGTTGTTTTATATAAAAATCTAACTTTGATGTTATTTTTGGAAAAACCAAAAGATGGGAAAAATATCCGTTACGTCAAAAAGTGCCTCTTTATGAGCATATATAAGTTTTTAAATTTCGTAAAAATGTCTCAAAAAATAAAGTCTGAATAGGGGTGTATCACGAGTCTGTGTCACTCGATATACTGGTCTAAAAACTGACTAACACTCTGTGTTTATTGTTAGTTTTGATCATTAGATCCTACTGAAATTTCAAACGAATAATAAGTGTTCGTGGTCCTTTCAAATGAGATATTTTTTTCAAGGTAGGTCATGAATTGTTTTTCTGTATTTTGTTCAACTGATGACCTATTTATTTTGTAGAAATTCATATTGAATATGAGGTGAAACGAATAACTTTTGTTACGACCGGTCCTAACAAATTATAAACTTAGCAGACAGAAGTTATTTTTTCATACTTTTTTCTGTATTTGTTGAGAGGTGTCAGTATAGTTTTATTATAACGAAAATCTTTATCAAAGTCATATTTCAAGTATTAGGTCATCCGTTTCTATAATACTTATATAATATGCATCTGATTTGATCGAACTGTCAACATAAAAATTGTGTGCTCATAATTTGTTGGAGTCTATGAAGGCCGTTTTTGGGTAATTACTAATTGGCACCTGATGAAAAATGAATTCTCCTACTTTTGAAATTACTTCAAAATTAAATTTTGATTGTCTACATTATTCCTACATAATTTTGCATTGTATTATTGCAAAATCATATTTCAGATCATAGAGCTAAATTATAATAAATTTTTGATTTATTCAATTGGTACGTAGGTCAGAAACTAGGTTTCGTTAAAACAACGATAAAAATAAAATAAATACAACAATAAAAATTAATTGGCGCTCCGGGGCGACTTCATTGATTCCAGTGGCGCATTTGCTTTTTCAGCTGCAGGAAAACCCGGAAAAACCTACAGCACCACATCATCTGAAGATTTTGATCTAAAAATGTCCTCTCTCTCATAAAACAAAATGTAGGGTGTCTCCAGAGGCTCCAATAAATTCAATGCATCGCCAGAACACTTCGTGACACGACTATCGTCAAACTTAAACTAGTCCGTTTCTTCTTTGACCAAGGCGTAATAATGACCAAATTCAACGCCAGAACCACAGTGAACAATGACTGCATGAATATTATAACAGTGGTCTGCTAGGTTGAAATGTTCATCTATTTCGAACCTTCCAAAGAGTTTCTTGCTTCCGTTAGAGGTTGAGTCTTGTTTGAAAATCATCAGTGTTATTATTAGATTGACTGGTGCCTCAGCTATACTGGTTTCCTTATAACAGTCAGTTAGTTTGGCGAATGTTTGACAATACAGTCGATCATCACCTGTTAAAAATTCCATTTTCAGATGATTTAACAATAAGCTTTGCACGGACTGGTAATTAGTCGTATTAGGAAAAGCTAGATGAAGTTCCAGAAATTCACATAAGTTTTCAGTACTTCTTGAACATTTACCACAAAGTAAACAAGTGAGGATTTTTCCAGCAATAGATTTACAAACACAAGACGAGATGGGTTGTACGGAATCATTCAGTCCAGAGCGGTTGGGAGTATTGATTTTGCTATTGTTTTGCTCACGAAGAGTATTCAACAAGAACCCCAAGAATTCGGAACAATCCTCTTGTTGTCCTAACGAGTATCTAGTGGACTCCAGGAAATCGGTTGGAGGGAAAGATGATACCTTTTTACGAAACTGCAGCTGCATCAACAGTTTGAGTTTGATGAATAAGCAGGAAACATTCCCGTTGCATGGGATCCCGTATTAATACAGTAACCATGGTCTTTTGTTGATGAGTTTTCGCCTTCGGGACGTGTCTAGATGGGTCATTGGTGTCCAACCACTGCTCTCAACGTATGCTGTTGTCGTACAGAATCCAATTTTCAACACACATGACGATCCGATCCAAAGAAGGATCGTTTTGGTTGCAGAAAAGCAAAGAACAGACTTCGAAAAGTGACAATTTTTGTTGATCGTTCAAATCGTGGGGCACCTAGTTTTTGAACTATTCGGGCTGTTTCGGCAGCGTTTCGGAACAATTGGAATTTGTAGAGGAAATTTGGCAGAAAATCGCTTGACGACTTCATAATGGGATGAAACGAGGCAGAATAACCAAAATTTAAAAAAAAATAAACAGCATCAATGTATGGAGTATAAAGTTCTCTGTGTCACTACTCTTTGGGTTCGAAGGCCGTGAATTTTTGGGGTTTCTTCCTGACGTTTCGCTGGCACGAGTCGCTAGCTTTTTCAAAAGTTTATACATCCTGGATTGATATCTGAATATTAATCCAGGATGTATGAACCTCTGATGGCGAAAACTCATCAACAAAAGACCATGTACGGTACTGGTAAATATTAAAGGTACGATCCTGCTCCACGACAACGCTCGTCTGCACGTTTCACAAATCACCGTCTGAAAATTAAATGAATTGAGCGTCGAAGTTCTGTCTTACCCACCATACTTCCCAGCCTCTCGCGCACCGAATAACATCTTTTCAAATTCTTCGATAACTGTCTTACCGGTAGAAACTTCGCCAATCAGGACCAGGCATAAAAGTCCTTCATCGACTTCATCAAATTACGAGCATACAATTTTTATGCTGACGGATTCAATCAACAATTTCGATTAAATTGAATGAGAATCAACTGAAATATTAGTTTGAAGTAAACTCATAAAAACGGATAACCTAATAGATGAAATATGACTTTGGTAGGGACTTTTGTCTTAAAAGAAACTTAAAAGAAACTCCACAAACTTTTTTTGAAAACTATATCACAACATGTTTCGTTAGCTCAGTAGCTTTTTCAAGTGATTTAAATACTTCAAGTTGTTCCTACATTAATATTCATATACTACAGGTAACCATAATTGACACTACCTCCAAAAAATTACCTAAACCTCTACCTAAGGTACCTGTTCAATAATGATAACCTGAAACACCTCAAACCTTTATTTTCTATGTGCAAAATTTCGAAAGCTCGTATGATTCAATTCCTAAATTTTCTGCCCGTTTGACCAATATATACCTTAGGGCACGTTCCACACTTCAATTTATATACTCCGGAATTCGCGAATTTGGATGTTTTGCCTTTATTATTTTTAACAAACTTTCCCAAAGTATAACTTGTTCTATATGCAATTTTAATATCTCTTTTCCTCGGAAATGAAGCCACTTTTTCCGTTGTTTGTCCAAAATACGTTGAAGGTTTATAATTTTGATTATCTACCTCATCAATAGGAAAAATGTCTCGAATCGCTTTTGCGTAGGGTTTCTTGGAAAGTATTTTGTATAATTATTCGAATCAATAAACAAAATACTTGCCAAGAAAGTCTACGCAGAAGCGATTCAAATTAATTCGAATAAATGAACAAAATACTTGTCAAGAAAGTCTACGCAAAAGCGATTCGAGACGTTTTTCCTATTGATAAGGTAGATAATCAAAATTATAGAGTTTTAACGTATTTTGGACAACCAACGGAAAAAGTGGCTTCGACAAAATGGTTCAGACTTTCGCAGCTGAGGTTTTCAGTGTCACTGTTTTTCAAGTTTGAAAGCCGTGGATTTTTGGAATTTCTTCCTGATGTTTCGCTGGCGCGAGTGGCTACCTTCTTCAGAGGTTTAACCATTATGGCTTGCTGTCCGATGACTAACTTTTAGGCTTCGTAAAGCGTATTTATGCCTTGTCAGGTAATCAGTTGTATTGGTACCTGTATTTGTACCTGTACTTGTATCTGTACTTGGACCTGGAACATTAACAATCTTGCTGCCTGTTGTCATTCTGTTAATTCTGTTCACTACAGAGCCTTTTGGGAAGTCCAAAAGACAAAGTCGAGAATTCGGAAAAGTCTGGAATTTACTAAATCGAATGTAAGGACTGCGATGCAAAATATTATGGACAGACAAAAAGATCTATTAAAGTAAGAGATAAAGAACACATAGCACACTTAAAATATGGAAGACCTGAAAAATCAGCAGTCGCCCATCATATTTTGCAACAAAACCATTCCATAGACTTCAGTTCATTAAGATTAGTAAGACAAGTTAACAACAACAGGCAACTAGATGCCTATGAGAGTGTAGAAATGAGTAAACACAATAATATTATGAATAACGATGACGGACCTATACCAAAGAGCATACTATATAGCTTGTTAAAATAAAATAATATTGTTGGGTTTACTGATTACTACATAAGGACACATTGCAAAAATAAATTTGGATAGGCAATATTGTGAAATTAATTTTTATCTAGCTGAAAATTGTTTTATATAAACATATATTGTAAAATAAAAGATATGGCTAAATTGTAAAATAAATTTAGGTTTGTATACCTGTAAGGGTGGTACGCCTGGATGGTTTACCTGTATCGGATACCAATATAGCATAAACAGGGTTAGCTTCGCATTAGTTTCTAGTTTTAATCTTCCTCTTTGAAGATGATCACTTGGTGATCGAAACACGTGTCGAGGTGTTAAAAATAATGATTTGGTGTTGAGAAAAAAATCCAGTAATATTCATTACTACACCAAAGGTTCCAAACAGCATCATAAGTTCACTATTTCAATCCGTTGTAGAAGCGTATAAACCATTGCTTCTCATGAATACACAAAAACAGAAACACCAATTATAACTCCACCTGGTGGATAACCGTTATTGTAGAATGAGATAAATACAAAATGAGATTTTTTGTTGACCTTTTTTTAGGTATTTGTTACCTTCCACGATCTGAAAAATATAAAAATTATAATGGAGAACTTTATACAAGTGTAGAAGGGCAAACTTTTTAGTTTACCCCGATAAGTTACTGCGTGAAAATTCAATTATTTTTCACAAAGAAAAATCTTCTATATATATATATATATATATATATATATATATATATATATATATATATATATATATATATATATATATATATATCAGTAACTAGTCGTACTTAACAATTTTGCCGATCAAAAAAATTGTTGAGAAATAATACTTATCTTTTACGTTTTGGAGGCCAAAATCTGCCTCCATCTTCAGAAATGGATAAAAAATTCGAATATATTCGCAGTTATTCCTTTTTGGATAGTTTATTTCTTTACTTCTTCGACAGATGTCAAAGAAGTTTCGTAATTGCGAATATATTCGAATTTTTTATCCATTTCTGAAGACGGAGGCAGATTTTGGCCTCCGAAACGTAAAAGATAAGTATTATTTCTCAACAAATTTTTTGATAGGCAAAATTGTTGAATACGACAAGTTACTGATATATATATATATATATATATATATATATATATATATATATATAGAAGATTTTTCTTTGTGAAAAATACTTTAATTTTTACGCAGTAACTTATCGGACTAAACTAAACACCTATGAAACCTAGGTAACAAATTGTACAGAAGTTTTCGTTTTCTCAACTCGAATAATTTTAAGTTTCCAAACTATGAGCTTCAGACCATAATGTATTCTACTTTGTTGAAATCTGTTCATCATGGAACATCTGATGATGCCAAACAATAATTCCATTTAAAAAAATGTAGACATGTTCTGGGGGTGCGATAGGGAAACTTAAATCAAATGTGAATATGTCAAATAAGCCCCCTGTACTATTGTTGAGGTCGCTTGTTTCCATCTCATATAATTTGTAGCTACCGAACCATAAGCTTCAGACAATAAGTTCAATACTTTGTTGAAATCTGCTCATCATGAAGCATGTGATAATGAGAAACAATATAGGGTGATTCATTAAAAAAAATGGTGACATGCTCTGGGGGTGCGATAGGGGAAGTAACATCAAATGTGGATATGTCGAAATGTGCCCCCCTGTATACTATGGTTGACGTGTTTTTATTTTTCCTGCAGATAATTGTACCAAAAGTTATTCAGGGTAGCTCGTTTTAAATGGAATGCACCGTATATCATGACACAGTAAAATAAATATTTATTGAGATATGGAGCTTCAATAACATTAACACTGTTATTAACACTGACAAAATATTCGAAACAACAAAAAAATCACATAATCTGCGAATTTTGTTGTTGACAACAAGTTTATTCAAGCTTGTGAAATACACTTCAAAATAAAATGTAAGGGTTCGGTTTCTGTTGTTTCTGTCTGTCGAACTTTCAATACCTATCTCATGAGGTGATGGCATTTCAACAGTGGTAGTAAGTGTTAGTTTCCCCTGAAAATGTATTTCCGATGCTTTTATGTTGCTTGGATTATTACGGTTTATTTAGTGAATATTGTAACATGCATGTCAGCATAAATCACGGAGAACGAAATAGGAATAACTAATAAAACAGAGTGTATCAAAATAGAAGGTTTCCGTGCCTAGACAAATTAAATAAAAATTAACATGAGCTCAATGAATAGCGTAGTTACATAAGTCACATATAACTTTTTGGATATATCGCTCGTAGGAGAGAGCTTTAGCTAGTACACGAAGGTGCCAGGCCTCCCCTAGCACCGGTCATGATAATTGCATGCTTTAAACAAATTTAGTCGGCAGGTTAATTTGTATGAGACGTAAACTGATCCACTCATCTGACTATTGTTAAACCGCATTCTCTCTCTTCCTTCAGCCCGTGAGAGGAACGACAGGAGAGGGATAGTTGCCAAAACTACCGTGAATTCCTTGACTGAGTTTGAGTAATTTAGTGCAGTCGATCGGGAACCTTCACTAAATGTTTTAACTGCTAATAACGTTACTTCGATAATGACGTTCATACGGCTACGAAACTGCAGTCTATGAGGTGGAGGCGGCTGTTATTCGGTATGAATGCATGCGAAGAAATTGTGCAAAGGGTATCGAATCTAGTGATGGGCTAATTCGAATTAAAAATAATCAATAATTCGATTATCATAATAATTCGAGATATCGAATCGAATATCACGATAATTCGAATTAATTTTTTATATTCAACGAAAAAAAAAAGTTTGATGGAGATACGTTGACGATACTTTTGCTATTTGGAATAGAAACAACGATGACCTGAATACTTTTTTGAATTATATCAACGAGCGGGAGGCGACAATAAAATTCACAATAGAGATTGAACAAGATGGTCGACTCCCTTTTCTTGATGTAATGTTGGAGAAGTCATCAGATCAACTTGATACAAATGTTTATCGGAAGAAAACACATACGAATAGATATCTCCACTATACATCAAATCATCATGCGAGTGTTAAAAAAGGTATAATAAATTGCCTTCACAAAAGAGCTAAAATCATATGCAATTCAACTGAAAATCTCAATAAAGAAATATCATTAATTAAATCTGTTTTGAAAGATAACGCTTATCCAGATTCTTTCATAAATTCAACGATAAATTCAATAGAAAATAAAGAGTCAATTAAAAACCAAACGAATATACAAACAGCTTCACAAATTCAACAACATCCAACTCAACAATTACCGACTCAACATCCAACGACACCTTTTACAACTAACGTTATACCTTACATTTCAAGACTATCTGAAAAAATAAGACGAATTGGAAATAGATATGATGTTAGAACTACTTTCAAAACAAAAAATACACTGAGATCTATACTCACACATACAAAACCCAACAACACTGAAAAAAAAACAAAGAATTGTATTTATAAAATACCTTGTTCTTGTGGTAAAAGTTACATTGGTGAAACCTCAAGACCATTGAAAGTGCGTGAGAATGAACATCGAGATTATATAAAAAATAGACAATTGACAGGATCAAAATTATCAGAACACATTTTAAAATTAGACGGTGAACATCGGGTGGAATGAAATAGGACAAGAAAGATTACCAATGAGCCTCATTCTAAGAGACGTAAGCTAAAAGAATCAGCGTATATTCTCATGTCTGGAGAGAACTGTATCTCGAATAGCTCCTTAGAAATAAACCGTACTTGGCTACCCATCTTGAAGAAAACTTTGGATAGTGGCGAAATGGCAACAAACTGATATCGGAGAGTACCTTGTATTACATCGAATATTTCAGTTGTCAATCAACAACATTGACATAATTTCCTATTTCAAAACTTCTTTGACATCTGTCGAAGAAGTAAAGAAATAAGCTCTCAAAAAAAGGAATAACTGCGTATATATTTGAATTTTTATCCATTTCTGAAGACGGAGGCAGATTTTGGCCTCCAAAACGTAAAAGATAAGTATTATTTCTTAATAATTTTTTTGATAGGCAAAATTGTTAAATACGACAAGTTACTGATAAATAGAAGATTTTTCTTTGTGACAAATACTTTGATTTTTACGCAGTAACTTATCGGGGTAAACTAAAAAGTTTGCCCTTTTACACTTGTATAAAGTTCTCCATTATAATTTTTATATTTTTTCAGATTGTGGAAGGTAACAATTACCCAAAAAAAAAGGTCGATAAAAACTAATTTTTTATATTATTCGCAATCACAGATCACACGTTTAATACTATCGGCGCGGCGGTTGACGTAAAAATGAGAGTAATTTTTAAAGCGGTTATGTTTGCAAGTACGAATTGTAAATGGTATTAGAACTGCAACTACTTTGGTTATTTGTCATATATATAAGTCAAACACTGATAGTTCCAGAGCCAATAGAGGATGGATAGAGAAATATATGAATAATAATTCAGGAAGGACGAACAGGGCCAGCATTAAGATATTTTCAAAAATATTGAAATTAAACTTCAATAAAAAGTTCAAACATAAAACAGAATGAAAAGAATCAACAATAGATTAACAAATAAAACATCAAAATGAATAAATTCTCAATATAAAAATAAAATAAAACGGTCTAAGGCAGTTAAAATGCGTAAATTAACAATGTCTATTGAGTGATTTTCCTTCGCATTGCGAGTGATTTATAATTCGAATGATAATTCGATTATTCATACAATTCGATTACCAAAATATTTCGATTATGCCCACCACTAATCGATTCTATCAGTATCAAATAAGTAAAGAAAATTTTCTATGTTAAACGATTTCATTGAAAAAAAATTAATAATAATGTAGATAATGTACCTACTATAAATTGAAAAATAGTTCGGAAGATCCTAGGTAGCAGTTATCACACACTACCCTCAGTAATATTATACGGTATCAATCAGATAAAATGAATATAATTTAAGAAAACTAAAAAAAAACGATTATAACGAACATCGAACTGAAAAGTTACAATTTTTTTTTAATTAGCATAAAACAATAACGAACGGAAAATACTAGTATTTGCCATATTTTTTATATATCAAACGCCCATCGCTTTTTTCACAATAATATTAGTATTTTCAGTTCGTTATTGTTTTAAGTTCATTTAAAAAAATATTTTCAACTTTTAAATTCGATGTTCTTTAAAAGCGTGTTTTTTTAGTTTTTTCAAACTATATTTATTTCATTCAAACTTTGGGATCAATCAGCCATAAATTGTTTAGAAAAATGACCATTGATATTTTCGGAGAGGGAGCTTGAAAATAAGCTACCAAGCCCAAGGAAGGCTGAAGGGTTACAAAGAAGGCAGCAAGCGCACGTGTCAATAAAAATACTTAATTCAAATGAAGAAATACATCTGAAGTGACTGAATTATATCAAGGAGGTTACATACAGCGCCATCTGCCCGCGAATATATCAAGCAATAATGTCGATAATTCTGTCAAATACAGATCCCCAGCTTTCAAACAGAAATAAATTTGAAATCAAAAGGAGAGTTACAAACAAACAAACAAACATATATACTTACAGGTGACGCTAATAAAAGCGTGTTAATAAAAATAATAAAATCGTTGAGGGTAACTATTTACATATTTACTCAGGTAATGCTACGCCCTACGATTTTTTTTTTTTTATCTGAACAATACCGTAAATTACTAAGGAGAGTGGTGGATTATTTTTCAGTTTTCAGTACATCAATAATAATAACAATATAATAATAATCAGTTTACTAGTTTTGTGATCCAATCATTTTTCTGAAAAAGGAGTTGGTTGATAACAGAATCAATTAAAAAAATCAACTGTATTCTTACTATATACTATTTAAAAATAGTATCATTATCAACACGAAAAAACTACTTTTCGAGCCCTGAAGTAGAATTTAATTGAATTCAAAATGTCGGCAAGATTTTTTTTTTTTTTAGAAAAAATCGATCGTGTCACCCAACCTACCTCTTTTTCAGAATAATAATAATAATTATTCACGTAGGAAAGAAGAATACAGAACAATGTAATAAGAAGATGAAGGTGAATAAATGATTAATCGATAAGTGTTTTTCACACTCGTTTCTGGAAAATACAATGCCATTAAACTTATAAATAATGAACATACTGACTGTCAATTGCGGAAACATGAAAAAATCCAATGAATGTCAAATGAATGAATGTCACACGCATATGCATGTGTAACTATAATTAATACAAAGGTTGATGCGATGATATTTGAATGACACAAATGTTATAAGAGATAAGCGGTATGTAAGAAGTCATACTAATAAATAAATAAAATAAAATAGACAATCCTATGTATTAACAAATAATATGAGGTTCTATTATGAAGTAATAACAATTTTATTCATTCACACATTTGTAACATTGATAAAAACTTTGTTTCAAATATTTTTTTGTCAACAAAATCTGTAATCATTTTTCTCGGCTGCCTGCATGTGAATTTCCTCAATGACTTTTTGAAGGGGTGAAATATATCAATGTTTTTTATTGTAATGGAAAGAATGTTGAATAATTTCGGGGCTAAGTAAGTATATGTATGCTGTGGAAGTGATTTTTGTGTTAATGGAATCACCTGATGATTTTGATGTTATAATTGTGTCACGGTAAGAGATAACTTTTCTTCTTGTGGTACGTTAAAATGATATTGAAATAAAAGATTGGACGAATGTCAATTATCTACATCATTATCATCTGTCCCTATTTTCAATAAAACCGTTCAACGTAAAAAAAAATCACTTATTTCATTTTCAAGTATTTAGTTTTCAATTTTCTTACACATTTCTTCTAATTCTGCTGCGGCCATTTTGAATTTGCATCTTTTTCGAAGTGTACTACTACTATACTACTCCATCCGTGTCATTTGATACCTATTTTGAGGTAGTTGTGAAACATATGTAATCCGCCATTTTGTAGCTGCGGCCATCTTGAATTGCATATTTTCAAAACGGTACTACCATTTCAATAGCCGAACCCTGTCAACTGAACTGAACAATACCGTAGGGCAATTGAGGAGGATATTACTTCATTCGATAACGAAATAGTTTTTCAGCAGGATGTTGCTCCATCTCATAATGCAGCTCCAGTGCGACACTTTGGCGATGATCATTTTCCTGGTCACTGGATTAGCAGAAGAAGTCCTACAGAATGGCCACCAAGGTCTCCAGATCTAACTCCTGTTGATTCCTCTCTATGCAGGTATTTGAAATCGAAACTGTGTGAGATAGAATCAACAACATTAGAAGATTTGAGAGAGAAAATCATGAGGCATTGCAGAGGAATAACTCTCGAGATACTCAACCATGTGAGGGCGGCAATGACAGCTTGTTTGTACCATTGTATGGAAATTGGTGGGGACATTTTTGAACATTTACTATAGAAGATTTTTTTCTTCTCATTGTCCAGTCAGATTTTGTCGAGAATTAATAAAAAAATTTTTTTTTCTGATTTATTGCTTCCATATTTGTCTCTAGAACGAGTATTTCAAAATGTGGTCTCCTGTTTTATTGTCGACCTGTTTTTTTTATTTTTTCTGCAAATCATTGAAAAGTTATTCATGGTGGCTCGTTTTCAACTCAAATAATTTGTTGCTCCAGAACCATGAGCTTCAGACCATATGTTTTATACTTTTATACGATTTTTCAAACTGCTAAGCCTAAAAACTGATGGCATTTATCCTCCAATAAGAACAACCCACTCTGAATTGCTACAAAAGCATAACTTTTCCAGTTCCGAAAGAAGGCGTGAATATAATAGTGTTGTACTAACCTATAAAATTATCAAAAGCATAGTTGACTACCCAACATTACTGGAAAAAATTAATATTTGCATTCCTAGAATCTGTTCCAGACACCCGAGTACTTTCTATATAAAAACATCTCGCACAAATGTTCTGGAGAATTCTCCGATTCATACCATGTGTAGAGTGACAAACTCTGTTAGTGATAATTTAGATTTATTTAGTTGCAAATTGCCAGATATAAAATCATACTTCCTAAAATAATTGTTTTGTCACCTATAATGAATATAAAATGTGTTTTGATATTTATTATAGGTACAAAACACTACACTACAAACACTACAAACACAAAATGTTTTTGTGTTGTTTGTAGTGTTTGTAGACTTTACAGTCACTTGTTGTGATGTATTTATTATACTCTGTTATTTCCTGCTCTGTAATTGGGCTATGTCATGTAGAGTATTGTATTACAAATAAATAAATAAATAAATCGGCCCATCCTGGAGCATCTGATAATGCGAAACAATATAGGGTGATTCATTTGAAAGAAATGGTGACATGCTCTAGGTGTGTGATAAGGGAAGAAACATCAAATGTGAATATGTCAAAATGTGTTCCCCTGTATACTATGGTTGACGTGTTTTTTATATTTCCTGAAAATCAAGATGGCTCGCTTTGAATGGTATGTACTGTATATTAATTAGGGTAATGGATTTATAGGAAGTAGGAGTATTTCTGTATGATAAAAAAAATAAATATCCCACATATGCTTATTGCTAACACCGTTATGTTTCAATGAATGAATGGTTAGTTTCAATACAGACAATAAATATCACTAGTCAAGTAACGACCGAATCAATCATAAAAATATCACTAGATATATATTGATAATCGATTGAACACACCCCGTATTCGTAATGATATACCTATCGACACTCCTTCATCAAAAATCTTTCTCTCCCTGTGATATCTCATTCGAATATGAAAAATAAATGAAAATAAGTATGAAGCCGTCGGATCCAGAGCGAAATGGTCTTCATCAACATTTTAAAACTTCCTATCACTGCAGATGAGAAATTAATGTAATCAGTACCCGACTTTGCTATATTGTACATCTGTGCGCTCTGATTTTTCCTTATACATTAATTACATGCAAATTCTTACCGAGAATGTACAATCCGCCATTTTCTAACTCAATTCTCGTCTTGGAGCAGTCTTATTCCTTTGTCTCATATATACGTATATACTTTCTCGGCTCACGCATTTTAAACATCGGCCCTTTCTTTCAGATTCTTAATTAGTAATCAAGCGTCCTTTTTCAACCGTTCTTCGAGATGAATCTTTGTCTCTCTCGCTCTCGTATGGAAATGTGACGTCAGCCTGAGACGAAATTAAACTTCCCCTTGTGAAAACGAAATTTTGTACACCCGTGCAGAGTCTTTCATTACACACATACAGGAGAGGTAGTTTCTCTTACAATGTCTTTTCTTAAATATGCTACGTGTATCGGTGGCGTGCTTTAAAGTAAGGTTTCTGGAGAATACGCGTTTTGAAGGATCCGGCGAGGAATAAATTTAGGACCGCCAACGGCTTTCTTCCACATCTACACCTTTGTCATTACAACTTCATTGTGGTGAATTATATTGGGAGTTATTAGCAAATTATTCCTCAAACAGCGCGGATTAATTAAAGGCTTCCTCCATTCTTTATCGAAACGTTATTGGGCTTTCATTCCTTCTTCCAGAATGTTAATTCATTTTACAGTCCGTAACGACCAGAGAACGACCAAGCGTTCGAAAAATAACTGTGGTAGATCAATTTGACTTTCCTACAGTCTATAACTTAGAAAAAATCTGCGCGTTGCTTCCACGGTAAGAAGCACAAAATTATTCGAGTTACATTTTTTTTTATTATTACCTTGGGAGCTGTCTGACTTGTCCATTTTTTCTTGAATCTTAAAACATTTAGACATTGATACTGACTGATTTCTTCTTGATTTGTGCTCGATTTATATCAAATCAACTTCTCCCTACGCAATAAAATTAAATGAAAGTTTCAGTTTATACAGTGTCATCCCCAAAGTATGCACCATATGGGAAACTTATTTATTAAGGGTTTTTCGAGTAAATGTTATTCTTGATAAGAGTTTGTGTATCACCTGAAACTAAACATAAGTACACCAACAAAATACAGTAAAACACACGTAATGTACGAGGAGCCTTCAAATATTTGATTTTGAGACAAGAGTTAACTACTCTTATTTTGAAAAATCTCGGAAAATGTTTTTTCAAAAAGTTGTTCATGGCCATCTGAGCGAAAAGAAATTTTTGTACCCATTTTTGTAAAATAAGGACTAGGAAAAAAATTGCTAAAACGATATATAGACAGCATTCTGTATATGACGGTTCATTTTTGAAGCCTGTTATATTACGAATTACACAACTATGCTGCTAACCACGGTCAAATTTTTTTAAGACTAAAATAATTTTCAAAGTGTTTGGTGCAAAGTTATTTTTATTTTTTGTTAGCACCGAAAATTACTCAGAATTTTACAGCATTGTAACAAGAACTTAATATTAATTAATATCATATCACAAAAGATCAAAATAAAATAGTTATTTCGGAACAAACTCATTAATTTTCTGGAGATTCAACTTGAAACACTTATTTTGGACAAGAAAATCTCCAGGAAATCAATGTGTTTATTCCGAAATATCTATTTCATTTTGATGTTTTGTGATATTGAGTAATACAAATAACTTTGCACCAAAAACTTTGAAAATTAATATTTACTTTACTCTTGTCACAAAATCAAATATTTGAAGGCTCCTCGTATATTACGTTTGTTTTACTACATTTCATTGGTGCACGTTTAGTTTTAGGGGATGCACAAACTCTTATCAAGAATAACTTTTTGTCCCAAAGTATGCCCAAATGGTGCATACTTTGATACTGACTGATTTCTTCTTGATTTGTGCTAAATTTATATCATATCAACTTCTCCCTACAAAATAAGACTAAATGAAATTTTCAGTGTATATATTATCAATTTGAATCATATGAATGAAACTTCTTGACCTTTCCAACATTTTACACAAATAACTAACTACAGCTCCACTATAATCGTTAAATTTATTTTGTGTGCGTTGACACTGTGACGGGTTTACGAAGCAAATGTCGGTACAATCAGAAACAACACAAAGTCTACCGATGATGATTCAGGAATTTGAAAGAGTAAACCGGAAATCACTAATGTTTTGACTACTGGTAATAATGGATTTGGAAATTTTAGAAATTTTCAATTACTGAATGATAGATTTTGATAGTAGTCTCTATGAATTTCATTCGAGAAATTATTTTTTATAGCTTTTGTTTTTAACAAATGAGTTTAGACCTTCAGAGAATGTCTCTTCTGTTTTATACAGATTATAATTAGTAATAAAAAATAAAATTTCAATCAAAATGATGTTTTATTCAATAATCCAAAACTTACTACATTTTACATTGAATGTAGTTTTGTAGGGTACCACTGAAGAGCATTTCTTAGAGGTTTTATATAAGGAATTACAAGTAGAAGATTGCCATTTGAGAACATCAAGTAAGGGTGGCTGGTGGCCAGGGGGTAAACTAGTTGAAATAAATTGATGGAGGTAGCCGTTACTACGTGGTAGAAAATGATCATGAAATATGAGAAATGAAACTTTCTATATTTTTTACCACTTTTATTTGTGTATTACTGGAGTTTTTTCCCAACAGCAAATCGTTATTTTTAACACCTCGACACGTGTTTCGATCACCAAGTGATCATCTTCAAGAGGAAGATAAAACTATATAAGGGTTGATGTGAACAATTATATTCTATTTAATATATAAGTTTGAAAATGTCCTTATAGGACGAAACTGCAGTAACGTTACTTACAATGAAAGTGGTGAAAAACATAGAAAGTTTTATTTCGCATTTTTAATATAAACAAGTTAGCTATTACATCATTTGTTTCTCCTTTTCTATTATGGAAGATGCTCAGATCTAGCCATTGTAAGTTTTCAAATTGTCACCCTGTAGGTACTGTAGTCCGGATATATAGCCGCTAAAATGTTTTTCAGATAGTCGTTCTATCAGTTTTCTATCAAAATACGTATTTGTAGAATCCCTGAAGGCGGTTGATATGAATTTTCTCAAAATATCAGATCTCTCAATTTACATATTCCTTGTAATAATGTTCTAAATCAGATGTGTTTATTAGCTACTGATGAATGATCCACATATATTTTTATTGGATTATTGTAGGCACCTTGCGTTTCGATTTATAATAGTAATGAGACATTTGGCAAACATAATTCGAAAGGTATAGATCATCTGTGACTGGTACAACTCCTGGAACTGAGCTGGAGCATTGACAAAATTCAGCCTGATTGTTACTTCATAACCACACCACCTAAGATACTTTTCAAAGAAGTGTATTATGTGAATTACTCAGATTTCAATTATGTAATTTGAATTATTTGAATCGTAGGAATCAAACTCCTTGGAATTGTTGATATTTAACACAAATAACCAACTATAGCTCTGTTTAATCGTCAAATTTATTTTGTGTTGTGCTGAAACTGTGAGGGTTTGGGATAAACATGTCGGTACAATCAGTTTTCCAGTTTTCCTTTCAACTGAAAGAGCAAATTCACCACCAAATAACAGTGAGCTGGCCAGAAAACTCAGTTCGGCTATTATATTTCATCACGTGAGTATTCAAATTCGGCCCAAGTCTTAATGAAAATTATTCAATAATAGACGCTATTTTATCAAAATCACATGACAGTGTATTTGTATCTGTAGAGTAGGGAGGGTGAGTGTAAGCCACAGCACTTAGGCCACATGTGACCCATTGTACATCCTCCCGAGGAGTTGACCTCCTAGGTCATCGTCCATCATGTCCTCTCCAGGAAAGTGGACAGGTCACTAGGAGACATCTCCTTTATATCGGCAGGTGTAGGCCAAGATTCGCCAAACACACACTCTCTTATTGACGATAACTCCGGACCCTCGCATAGGAAATGCTTGAAGAGTTTCATCTCCTGTTCCCATATCCTGCAAAGAGGGGGTCCACTAGCCCCATATTGTGGAGGTGTTTTCTTAGTTGACAGTGGTCAGTCAGAAATCTTACTGTTAATCGTAGGTTTTCCCGGTCATTACTAGATATTTCTTCGGCGCCAGCATCCCAGGGTCGTCCAAGGTGATCCTCGCAAAACTGCTTCCTTTGATTCCATCCCATCTCTTTAGGGATTGAGAATGGGTGTGACGTTTGACTAGTTCCGCAATTGTCGTAGTCATTAGGCCGTAGTTGCCACTAGGTCCTAAAATTCTTAGTTCAGGCGCTTCCTTGGCTGAAGAGTCGGCAATGCGATTACATTTACTCCTGTGATGCCTTTCAACCCACCTCAGGATAATGTTATTATCTACCGAGGCTTTGGCTAAATCTTGGAACTCTATTACTAGCCCTGAGGTAACACGTTGTCTGTTCAAGGCTAATAGGGCTATCATTGCAGATTGTTATGATTCTGCCAGAATTTCCTTTCCTGGTTATTTTTTTTGTGGCGATTGAGATACCAGCCAGTTCTGTTTGAACCACCCTGGTATTTTATCCCATTCCTCACTTAATCCTTAGGCTTAGTGATCTGGAGTAAACTCCACATCCTGAGGCTACTTTGGTTTTTGAGCCACATGACAATGTATAGTTAACTTCAACATTGAAATTTTGAAAATAATATTATTAATTATATCGGAATTGAAAAACATGTACTGCGATTAAAGGTTAAGGTACCCGTACATACAGAGTATGTATTATTCAACCTCTCCCGAGATGCCTTCAATATTTTGATGGGGAATAACGACTACTTAAATCATACTTGTAACATATTTCCACAATTCGGTATCTACGATTTATCTGATGGTATTTTTATTCCCTCATGGCTTGTGGGTATGTTTTCTGCTATTCTTTCCGAATATTAGAAAACACTTCATTTTTTGAACCTATAACATACAACACAAAAAGTTTAAATAATCAAATTTTATATTTCGAACGAAAGTTCAGCCTGAGCAGTTTCAATCCACCTTCCCAAATAACATCAAAAATATTTGTTTCATGAACAATTTGAAAATAAAACTTGAAACTTGAAACCTGTAAGGTACATCTTTACGCTGACGACATTCAATTTCATCACAGTTTTTATCCAGAAGATGTCAAACAAGCCTGCGGAATCATAGACTCCGAAACTTTATCGAACAAGCAACTTCACACTCGCTATTTATTAACACAGAAAAATCTAAAGTTATCATTTTCGGGTCAAAAATCAATAAGAGTAAAATCATCAATTCAGTTGGAATTCACATAAATGCAGATACACTTCATGTTGTTGATGAAGCCAGAAACCTTGGCGTTTTATTTGATTCTCATATGAGGTTTGAAAAACACACCAACAAACTCATTCAACGAGCCTATGCCTCCCTCAAATTAATATATGGTAATAGGCACTGCCTATCAAAAAAAATTGGAAATATGTTGTGTGAGAGCTTAGTACTAGTACAATTGAATTTTGCAGATACTCTTTATGTGCCGAACAAGACAAGTCACTATAAACAAAAATTTCAGAAAGTTCAGAGTTCTTGTTTGAGACTCATATATGGAATGAGAAGAAGAAACAGAATTCCCACAAGCTCAAGGAAGTAGGATGGCTAAATATGGAGAATAGAGAATATAAAATCTCTTCTTACCTGCATAGGAAAGTGACGTTGCGAACCGATGTTCATAATATTAACATCAGATTCAAAGACTCTTTAACATCTTCCATTTTCACAACTCAGCTATTCAAACGCTTCTTCAGATACCAGATAGCTCAAGTTTTCAATGCTATTCCTGAACTTTTAAAAAAACTGCCACCCTCTCAGTTCAAAATCAAATTGAAATCAGGTATATCTTTTTGAAAATCAATAACATGATGAGCTTTTCATCATTCCGCTTTTCTATCTTCTTCTATTTTTTTCCTCTTTGAGCGATTCCTGACAAATAATAGTTTTTCTAGTTTTGTATCATCGCCAGTCACTGATCTTTATGATAATGATATGATATTTCAATACTCATGCAGAGACTTTTTTAGGTTAAGTGGATGAACAATTTACCAGTTATTTGCATAGCTGCGAAAATTGAACTTCGCCTTTTACTATAATTTTATATATGTAGTTATAACTTGATATTGCTTATTTTTTTGTGTGGTTGTAGTAATAAAGACGTTTATTATTATTATTATAAAGTTTTGTGCCTATAGGATCTTGATGTAGGTGAATTTACATTTTTCTCGAAAAACATTCATCTATTCATTAATTTATATTTTGTTCTTTTCAAAGTATTTCCCCTCAGATATAATACACTTGTGCTAGCCTTTTATCCAATCCTCAATGCTGTCCTGATATGCATGTCATTGAGTTTTTTCAGCGATTCAGTTTCTATCGTCTCAATTGTCGTAAAACGCAGTCCTTTCATGCTGTTCGAAAATACGTAGTCCGCGAAATTTAAACATTCACCCTATTTTTTTAACATTCCTCGTATTTGTTCGGCGGCTACTGGTATATTGATATTTTCAGTTTAAAGTTTCATGATAATTCGTTCGAAATCCATATTATCACATCCTATCCGAGTTGAAACGAAAGAGCACCCTGTGAATAATTCGTTCCGCGGCCATAAGAAATAACAGAAGAGAGAAAGAAACAGCGAAGAAAAAGGGCGCAGTTTAAAACACGCTCGCATCGATTAAAAATTCCTTTCGATTAATAATTGAGAATCTTCTTTGGAGAGTGTACACCGAAGGGGTTG
This sequence comes from Leptinotarsa decemlineata, assembly GCF_025532065.1. Lineage (NCBI taxonomy): Eukaryota > Metazoa > Arthropoda > Insecta > Coleoptera > Chrysomelidae > Leptinotarsa > Leptinotarsa decemlineata. The sequence continues at coordinate 5,816,820 of NW_027412703.1, read as the reverse complement.
ATGGTGATGAGGGAAAACTGGGGGTAGCGTAAGGAAACGAGGGGTGGGATGAAGAAGACTGATTGTAGTTAGTGTGTGTCAGAGTAAAAACAGTAAGAGAGTGCGGGCGAAATGAGATGAACCGTCCCTTGCCGCCCTGACCCCTTTCTTACTGGAAAAGTCCCTTCAAGCATTTGCGTGCGGCCTTTTACTTTATTTCTCTCTTAAAATTGGGTTCACGTAATTTACATGCGTTACATGTTTTATTGTTTCTCGTTTTTGGAAGGATTATTAATTCATTCTGGCAATTAAAATAGATTAATTCTTTGATTTTTACAGCTACTAATTGGGTTGGAGCATTGTTATTTTGGAAATAAATCCAATTATATAAGATTTCATTGGTTACTTGACAAAGTGATACTTGAAAAAAATTAAATGCACAAATTCTCATTCGAGATTATTCATTTTTATAGAAAAGTGTTTAGATTTGACATCCGATATTGAAATGGGATCACTTTGAAGAATCTACTTCGACAACGGGAAGTCAAGAGTCACTTGAACTATTAGTGGGAAAAGTAAATGGAAATGATATTGAAAAAACTCTATCTTTCATCGAGAAATACTAGGGAAAACTCTCGAATAACGTTTCTCAGCTGCTTCAAGATAATCAAAGAAAAAGCTCACCATCACCCTGAACGCCACAAAAACTGAATTCATACTTTTTCACCAACGGTTAATACGCAACCCCCTGCAGTTTATTTTATAAACCTTCACAAAACAACTTGGACTGATACTACATGTACCTGCCCACAAATAGATCGAGTATCTTCAATAAAATACCTAGGAGTTACTCTTGATCAGCACATTCGCTGGACCGGTCACATGTCGAATATAAAAAAATGACTGAGAGCATTACTGCACAGATTTTACGCATTGAGGGATATTCTATCACGCAAAAACCTACTAATGCTCTACATTGTCCGAGTAGAATCCATTTTAGGATACAATATTGTGATATTGGTGAGGAGCCTTCGTTAATATAATGATAATAGTAATAATAGTCAATGCCAGTTACAAATCATATGAAAAAGTCAGTTGCTTACATTTAAAATACAATAATACTAATACTAAAAAATTGATTCCACCGCAAATTGCCATGACAAGTATTCATCCAGTTTATAAAAACGCTGTTCTGTCAAAAAGGATTTCAAATTATGTTTGAATGATTGTTTTGTCAAGTAGTTTCTCACATTTGAAGGAAGAGCATTGTATGTTCTAGGAGCCATATGACTGGGAGATTGAAGAGTTATTTTGAATTTTCCAATTTAAATTGAAAAATCATTCTTTTGTCTTGCATTGAAACTATGATTTTGTTCGTTCCTTACATGAATTTCATCGTTATTGTTGAATACTAGCATACACAACTCTGATATGACTAGACATGGTAATGTTAATATTTACAGTTTCTTAATTATATCTTTGCATGAATCAGTCTGTGAAAGCCCCATTATTGATCGTTAAATTCGTTTTTGTGCCGCGAAGATATCTTTTGCTAGGATAGATAAACCCCAAAATATCACACCATATCGTAGCCTACTCTCAACTTGTGCATAGTAGAGCTGTATCAATTGATCAATATTGAGTAAATGCCGCAAATTTCTAAATTGAAAGGCAATCGAATTCAACTTTGAGATTAGGTAATGGCAATTGAGATTTTTATCTATTTATATAATACTAAGAAAATTGTTTGATACGAACTAGTTAAGATTGATGGGCTCGATTCGTTTGATTGGAATGACAACTCATTACTTCCTTTTTGGATATGGTGAAACCTCATTTGATACCCATATCGAGGTAGTTGTGAAACAGTATGTAATCCACCATTTTGTAGCTGTAGCCATATTCGATTTACAATGATACAAAATTCATTAAAATGTATTGTCATCAAAACCTAATGTGATATCAAATATCAGATCAATCTGTCAACAGGAGAGGGGTCAAACTTTCCATTACTAAATTTAACCCTAACAAACAGGGCAAGCTGAATAAAATCGTTTGAATATGATTTGGTACACGGCGAAGCAATCATGGACTATGTACATACTCTGCCCTTTTATCCTCTTTCCAACAGAAATTATAGTATTTTCTGACAGTCTAAGTGTCATTATATGATATGGCAGTGATCTATAAATGGACAGAAATAAAGTGAATGAATCGATTTTAAATTTTGTCATTTCCCTCAGTGCTTGCGTTTTCGAAGTATTTAAAAACAAGTAATTTGCTGAAAACCATTCATTCAAAGGAGTCAACATTTCATTGTATTTATCACGAAAGGAAGGGTCCAGAAAGTTTATCCAAATCATTAATATAGAACAGGAACAGAATTGGCCCCAATATGGACCCCTGAGGGACACCAATGTCTGTTTCGGTTTGCTGTGAGAAATGAGTGTTGATTGCTACATATTGTGTACGTTTGAGTATAAATGATTATATTCAATCTAGAGGACAGCCTCTGATACCATGTTTATACAGCTTGATACAGTCAAATTATAATAAGAAAACCCCGCAATCTTTGTAGATTTTTTGTTCAAATATCCTTGTTGGTTTCTCGGTACTGTGACTGGTCTGTAATTTTCAAGGCTCTGACGACAATTCTTTCTATACACAGGTGTTATTTTCCAGCAATTCTGGAGATTTTCCAGCAATTCTGGAAAATCTCCAGAAGACAATGAGAGACTTACCATAAAAGTAAGTGGTACAATGAGTTCTTGTAGGCATTTTTTCAATAGAACTGTAGGTACCTCATCCGATCCTAAATAAAAGTATTTTCTAATTCAATTAACTGAAATAATTTTAGCTCCTGATATGGCATGAGAAAAAAAGAATTTGGAAGTGGCATAACGTTGAGCAGAAAATGATTGAAGTCCTTGTCGCAGGAGACTAAATTGCTCAATATCTTTTTAAGTGCATCTATATAGAATTTATTGAAGAGTTCAGCAACGTTTTTCGGATCGTCAACAATGGTGTTATTATCATTTACAGTTATGTCTGATTTGATAGCCTTCGATTCATTAGATAGCTCTGAGACTAGTTGCCATGCAGATCTAGAAAGATTCTATGAATTCTTTATTTTGTTTTGGATATATTCTTTTTTTTGTTTTAGTTATCACACAAAATTCCAAAATAAAAATCATATTTAGAAAAATGAGACAGTATTCCACAAAATTACTAAATGAAGAAACGAAAATCCTCCCAATCCAGTCTTTTTTATGCTCATCAATGTATAATTCGAGAATATTCAACTCAAAACCCACTTCAAAGCAGATCTGTCCAACGAACCAGACAAACTAGAAATGAAGGAGAAGAATTGAATACATCAATTCGAAAAAGCTATAACCCAGATGTTTCTATTTTTCCTTCCAAAATTTCACAATGCAGTACCGGTACATTTAAAAAAAATGACTAACTAAGGAATTTCAAAACCGAAATATGATATGATATGATAGTGAGAAATAGAAGATGAGGTGCTTTTTCGAATGAGTTAGAGTTAGTAGAGTAGTATGTATAACTTCTTTTGTCTTGATATAAATATGAGTCGATTAGTAAGAATCATTATGTTTCAATTGATAGCAAGGAAGAACGCAATTGAATTCAAAATAAACTTCCTACAAGTATGTGTAGACCATGTAAAGAAGTAACTTTCAGGCACAAACTGGAATAGAAACCAAACAGCTACTTTCATATAAACATATAGAAACGAAGGAAAAATTCTTTTGGAACAAATACTTATGAATATTGAGTAATACATAACATACTTTCCCACAACTAATTTCAAAATAAACTCATTTGAAATTGAATCAGCAATCCATAATGTATGTATGGAGTACAAATCGAATAAAAAAATGTGTTTTTTTTGTAAAATCAAATGTTCATATGACAGAATTTGTTTCAAAAGCATTTTTTTCGTGTAATTCAATGTTCATATGAAAGTAGTTGTTTCCATAGGACTTTCTCTTCCAGTTTGTTTCTGAAAGTAACCTCTTTGTATGATGTACACATCTATGTGAAGGATTTATTTTAAAATTTATAGCCTACTTCCTATCTTGAGAAGGTTTTTACATTTTTTTATATAAAGATGGAAAAGAAGAAAGTGAAAACCTTTCTTTCCTAAAAATCATCGTCATCTTGGACACGATTGAAAAATGAGGACCTTGAAAATTGAAAAATAGGTTTTTCGAAGTACCTCCATGATCATGGAGTCCACAAAATGATTGATTTTGTTTAATGTTCAGGTAGGGAAGTCGGTTTCGATTCGAATTCGACCAAATAAGTCCAGATTCTCATTGAAACCGATTAGATCATTTGGTCAATGGTGTCAAATTCAGAAAGCAACAGTGAAACTATGCCAAATACTCAAATAATTCCGAAAGTCCTAGGTACCAGTCATTACACCGCTCATCTCAGCAATCGACGGTATTGATCAGTAAAAAAAAATAGAATCATTCGTTGTAGCGTAACCTAAGTGAATATGTTACTACTACGCCCAACAATTTTATTATTTTTTATCTAATCAATACCGTAGATTGCTGAGGAGAGTAGTGTGATGACTGCTACCTAGGACCTATCGAATTATTGTTTAGTTTTCAGTGCATATTCTACATTATTATAATATTTCTTCTTCAATAAATGGAATATTTTTTTACTCATTTCATTTTAAAATTATTAGTTTTTGATTGCGTTACTCAATTCTTCTCATTCTGTTTAGTTCATTCAGTGCCTCAGTATTACAAGGTAATATTCTATCTCATCGTACTCCTCTTCTAATTCATTATGATCGATGGCTGCCAATGACAATTTTTCTTTAACTCCTTCATCTGCCTCGAATAATCTGCTACTCTTATCCTCCAATTGTCTCAGTATAAATAGTAAATCCTCCTTTGTTGAATCTTTCAGCTTCAAAGCTCCTCAACTGCTGCCTATTTTTTTTCAAACTATCCATCTTTCATGTCCTGTCACGGTCGCCAAATGTTGTAAATGGGATGAATTCTTATTATTTTATAGTTTTGAAAATAGGTTTTGACTTCTCTCGTAATGACTTTTATTAATATTTTAACAACTGAACTCATCTGGATACAATAGTTACCAAATGAATCAGGAAACAAAATTATTCATCTAGGGAGAGAAAATATCAACATCCAAATAATTTAATAAACAATTCCAACATTTTCCCCCATTTTGCAATCTAATTCCAAAATTATTCCAACCCAAAATGCTTCGGTATCTTCACTCTTCTTCCAGATCTTGTTATGACTTGTGAAGAAGCCGTCGCACCTTGGTGTCTCTTTTCATATTTATTGTCTCCCTCTTCATCCTCTCCTTGCTGTGTTGGTGCCATTTTGTAGCTGCGGTCATCTTGAATTTGCATCTTTTTCAAAGTGTACTACTATTATACTAGTCCAGCTCTGTCATTTGATATCCATATTGAGGTAGCTGTGATAAAATATGTGATCCGACCTTTTGTGACTGCGGCCATCTTGAATTTCCATCTTTTTCAAAGTGTACTACTATTCTACCAGTCAAGCCCTATCATTGGATACCCATATCGAGGTAGTTGTGAAACAGTATGTAACTCGCCATTTTGTAGCAGCGGCCATCTTGAATTTACAATGGTACAGAATATAACAAAATGTATTGTCATCAAATCCTAATGTGTTTATCAAACATTAGATCAATCTTACAACAGGAAAGGGGTCAAACTTTCCATTACTAAATTTAACCCAAAGTAACAGGGCAAGCTGAATAAAACCATTTGAATATGATTTGGTACACGGCGGGCAGTCATTGAGTATGTGCATACTCTGCTCCTTCATCATCTTCCTAACAGAAATGATAGTATCTTCTGACAGTCCAAGTCTCATAATATGATACGGCAGTGACCTGTAAAAGGACAGAAATGAAGTGAATGAATCGATTTTAAATTTTGTCAATCATTTTCCTATTTATATAGTATGATAGTTATTGCTCCGTTTAATCTTTCCATAAAAAATTGACTTTGTTTCTGTATTTCACTGAAAGAAAACACAATTTCACGACTTTGAATCGTTTTTAAAGTTCATGGGAACTTTAATAATCATTGTGTAAATAGGTACATTATATTATATTCGTTTCTTGATTTTTTTGTTTTCTATTCTTCCACAATCTACAAAATAGGTAAATATAGGTCAACAGAGATTCTGAGTGGAATTTGGAACCTCTGGTATTGGAGACACTTATCCTTCACCAGAACAAAATTGTTGCCTATCGATGCGCGTTTCCCTGATTTTTATTAACACGCTTTTATTAACCGCACCTGTATGTATGTATGTTGGTTTGTTTGCTTATAATTCTCAAGCTCGGGATCTGTATTTGACAGAATTATCGACATTATTGTTTAATCTATTCGCGGGCTGATGGCGCTGTAAGGAACCTCCTTAATATATCGACATTATTGCTTGATCTATTCACGGGCAGATGGCGCTGTACGTAACCTTCTTGATATATCGACATTATTGCTTGATCTATTCGCGGGCAGATGACGCTGTACGTAACTTTCTTGATCTATCGACATTATTGCTTGATCTTTCTGCGGGCAGATGGCGCTGTATGTAACCTCCTTGATATAATTTGAACTCACTTTACATGTATTTCTTCATTTGAAAAAAGTATTTTTTTTATTAACACGCGTGCCTGCTGCCTTATTTGTAACCCTATTTTGCGCGCCTACTGCCTTGGGCTTGGTAGCTGATTTTCAGGCTCCCTCTCCGGAATCGGCAAATATCAGTGGTCATTTTTCTAAACAATATACGGCTGATTGATCCCAAAGTTTGAATAAAATAAATAGAGTTTGAAAAAACTAAAAAACCCGCTTATATAGCATACGAACCTGAAAAATTAAAAATTAATATAATTTAAAAAACTAAAAAACACGCTTTTGAAGAACATCGAACTAAAAAGTTAGAAATATTTTTTTTCAATAAGTTTAAACCAATAACGAACGAAAAATATTAGTATTATTGTGAAAAAAGCGTAGGCGCTTTGTGTCATATTTCTTGTTTATCAAGCGTCTGTCGCTTTTTTCATAATAATAATAGTATTTTTCGTTCGTTGTTGTTACAAGCTTATTTAAAAAAAATATGTTTAACTTTTCAGTTCGATGTTCTTTAAGAGCGTGTTTTTCAGTTTTTTAAACTATATTTATTTTGAAGATGACTCAAACTAGTCATCTGGGGCAGAGGTTAGGTATCAAACAGGTGGTGAATAACAATAAAACAATAACAAAATCCTGAATATTGATCAATTGATGGTCATTATGCAAGGTAATGATTCGTGTAGATGCATAGAGAAACATATCTTGCAAGGAGTAGTATAAGTCGTCTCCTGATGGTGCCAACTTGGTTATTGAAACGAGAGTCGAAAAACAGCTATTTTGTTCCTATGAGAAATAAATGTTTATGATAGAACAGAGAATCTGCTCAAGTGAAAAGTTCAACCTGAAAAATTAGTGTGTAATATAAATCTTTGATGAGTCTTATTAAACATTAACCTACTTATGAATTTCGCTGATAAATGAACTGAATGAATAGAAAACAATAATTTATTTAGTTTTTTCGAAACGAATGACGTTTCGTAGTGAAATCCTTTTCTGTTTTTAAAACCTGCAAAATTATTTTAAAAGAAAGGTTTTGCCTTTCTATTTCTCCATCTTTATACAAAAAATTTTGAAATCTTTTAAAAGAAGAAAGAAAGCGATACATTTTGGAATGAACCCTACATAAAGATAATAATAATAATAATAATCGACTTTAATGTTTCCCAGCTGTAGTTACATACAAATATTCAAATTAATTACAGAGCTAGTTGCTGACAAAAAAAGGCAAAGTTCAACTCAGTTAGCACAAGTGCTACTGAGTTGTTCTTCCACTCAACTTCAGATGTGTAGATCATGTAAATAAGTAACTCTCAGAGACAAACTGGAAGATAAAGCCTTCTTTAAACACATTGATTTATACGAAAGAAAAAAATACTTTTGTAACAATTACTTTTGTTTGAACATAAATCATACAAAAACACTTTTTGCCATTCAGGTTGCACCCCAAACATTCGTTATGGAATTGAATCAGATATCATTCACAGGATTGCTACACAATATAGTATTTGAAAGAGGTATAATTTCACTTACATGCATGTAAGTGTTCCATAGAACACTGCTATGCTCAATGGTAGTTATCGATGTTTCGGAACAAGGCACTTGCCTCATTGCCTCTTGAATACCAATCTGAATGGCATTACAAGATGGAGCACACAATTCACGCATGAAATTACGACTTCATGTCACGAAAGAGTTAAATCTACTCATGTCATCAATAACAGTAGGTACGTAATAACATTAATTTTTTATCGGACTCAATCCCAGCCATAGGAATCTAGTTTGAATTGAAAGGGGTATACTTTCAGGAGAAATCAATTTTTTGGGATTGTTTTGGCTTTCTACTTCTTTATCTTCATAAAAAATGCATGATTTACACATGTTTGAGAACAGTTTATTTCAAAATTCATTGCTTTCTTCCTTCTTTTGAAACATTTCTATATTTTTTTGGTATAAAGATGGAGAAACAGGAAACAAAGCTTATTCTATCCTCAAAATTTTTTTCTTCCAAAAATATCCTCCTTTCAATCTGCAAATTACTTTCGATTAAGCCTCCTTTGAAAATATGTATATTTCTTTTGATAAATGTTAAAAGAATGGAATGTCAAGATGACATATTCGATAGTCTGCAAAAACACCCACACAGGATATTTATCGAGAACTCAGTTGGAATTAACATTTCCGTGCTCAACCTTTTGCCACTTCCACAGAGTTGGTTGAAACATGCCAAGGAATATGCGGATTCTTTCAATTTTCTCGATTTTTTCTTGAGGTTTTTTACTGATTATTTTTGTTTCATTCCGTTTCACAAATTGTTATTTACATCTTTCAATAACGTGAATTCTGTCGTGTCTTGTGTTCAAGTAATGCAAAGAAGAGTTGTGTCATCTGATAGCAAATACATATTTCGTTCGTTATTGTTTCAAGCTTATTTAAAAAAAAATATGTGTAACTTTTTAGTTGGATCATTCTGACAAGTCTTGATGTATATCTCTTCAGAATAGAATGTCATGAGAATGTCACTCAAAATCGTTAATAAAAATGAATCCATTGCCATTTCAGATTCTTGTTGATGAAAATTCTCTTTGGATTGGAAGAAAGTTTTATTGATGAATACTTTCAGAAGCACCGAAATAACTTCAATGTTCAATTTGTTCCATTTTTCAAATAGTGTCGTTTTGAAAGTTCTGAATTTTTAGCGACAAAAATATTTCTAAACAAATGGACGAAAACAAAACTCACTATAATAATTCGTTTTCGAATTTGTGATCTATAATTTCAGAAGTTTGAAGAAGATTTGTACTAGTTCGGACTTTTTGAAATCTCTGAAAAAATAAATGGAATTATAATGAGAAGCTGAAAATATCTGTTATATTAGTCAAAAAAATTGAAATTTGAACTAATAAAAATCAATGAATCGAAGAGGTTTTCGTATGAAAGTGTATAATTATAAAATTATTGCAAAGCGCTTTCGACTTTCGTCATCATCAGTGCTCACCTGAAAGCAAGTGATCTAATTGAAAAGGAAGTTTTGTGAAAATTAAAGTTTGAAAAAATTTTTAGAGGTTATGAAATTTAGGAGAATTGTTTATGATTACTCACTTGTCAGGCAACAGGAAGTATCAAATCGAGTACATGGTACATTTGTAATGTTTGACTTACATAAAACGAAATAGGCTGATAGTCAAGAAAATACATTTTTGGATTGAGGCCATGTGGTTCAGACAAAGTAGTATATGAAAGAAGGGCAACTTGAGACAGAATGTGTCAAGTGTCATGTTAAAAATAATGGTACCAACTTCAGGAGTGATCCATTATAGATTTAAAATTATTATGTTGTGGAGAAGCCAATATAGAATGAAGTATTTTACTAATAAATTTGATTAATTAACAATTCATAATTCTTTCATGAAGGGAAAGGAAATCTCTGTTTAAGTTTACTTGACTATTCAAGCAATGATCATTATTGAAAAGTTCTTTGGAAATCTCCAGCTATTCAGACAAGTCCAGTCTGAGGAAATTTTCATTATCTATTTTATGTAAAATTTTGGAATCTCTGTTGGGGCTGAAGTTATGATTGTGAAATTTAATCTGGTGGCCAAATGCAGATATTTCAGTTTTTTTTTTAATCTTCATTAATACGAGTAAAGAAGTGTCTACATGTTCTTCCAATGTAAGATGTAGAACAGTCAAGCTTATAGACTTCACTTCTGTGTAATTTGTTAATTATGTCTTTGAAATTTACTAGAAAGTTGCTTGAGTTATTTTGAGATTTAAAAAAAATTTTTGTACCAGGTATGGTATTTTCTATAAATTTGGAAATAACAGTATACATATTTTGATCAAAATAATGTGAAGAAAAATAGTTCACAGAAGGTGACTTAAACAAGTTGATAGAGTTGAAGGCTAATCTTCTATCTGACCTGTGTTTAAATTTACTGATTAATTTGTGGATAATAGATGGTTGATAGCCATTGTTGACAGCAATCTGTTTTAATGAATTCCATTCTAAATTAAAGTTGGTGAGTGATCAAGGAATGTTCGACAATCTGTTGATATAACAATTGAAGGAAGCCATTTTATGTTGCATAGGATGAAATAAATTGAAGGGGATGACATTATCTTTCTGGGTTGTTTTTCTGTGAATGGAAAAATCTAGTTTGTTGTTAGTTTTTGTTATAATAAGATCTAAAAAGTATAATTTATTATCTTCTTTTATTTCAAGAGTGAATTTGATTTTTGGATGTAACTTATTTAGGGAATCACGAATGTCATGTGCCAAATTGAAGTTGCCATCTATGAAAACCAAGCAGTCATCAACATATCTGTGCCACCTGAGAATCTTATCAATTTTATCAATGATGAATGAATTTTCTAAATTTTCCATGAAAATGTCGGCTAGAAAAGGTGAAAGGGGACTACCCATTGCTAGGCCTTCAGGTTGACTGTAAAATTTTTTGTTGAAAACAAAAAAATCTTGGGAAATGCAAAATCTAAGTAAAGTAAACATATCTGTTTTTGTAGAGTCAGATGTTAGGTGTTGTTAAGGCAAGTTAGAAACTGAAGGTAGGGTTCCAGATTTAGGAACAGATGTGAACAGGATGCTTACATCAAAGGATATAATGATGGTATTAGTATCAGGTTGAAAGTTTTTAATTTTATCAATTAAATCTGAAGTGTTACTTACTGAATTCACAGGTTTGTAGTTGGTTACGTTTTTTATCACTTGTAAGACAAATGTTGACAGAATAGAAATAAGAGTATTGTAAAAGCTTTTCACTGGCTTGAAATCTTTTGATTTTCATTTCATTTCATTTGTTTTATTTCCAATTTTTTATTTAATTTTTCAATTCAGGTTTTGTTTGCTCCATAATATTGTTATTTTTCAGTTATCCATTTTGATATTCAATTTTATTTATTTATTCATGGTTTTCAAATCATATTAGACAATGGAAGTCTAAACTAGACTAGAAGTAGGAGTGTATATGTTGACTTTTCTCAACAACTTGTTTATAAAGAATTTCAGAAACAATATTAGACACCAAAAAAATCCCCAAGAATGAGGAGTCCTCAATTTTTTTCCTCCATAGCTAATACCTCTTTTTCCATCTGAAAACTTCATGATTTGAGTCATTACCCTCAATTATTGGATTATATTCTTGAGGGTTCAAAAGCAAAAGTGAACAATTATTCTATGCTGCTGAAAAATTTTTCAATGGACGAATAATTAAAATATAATTTTATTACAATTGTATTTGTAGTGATTCTGATATACCCTATATATTAACTTTCTGGTTGAATTTTTGTCGTCCCCATATATTATATTTGATCCTTACGTATAAAATTCAATATCAAAAAGAATAGGGCGCTCTAGGTTGATAACTGAATCAAAACAACTCGAACGAAATCAAATCAGAGCTTTTGGTTCAGAGCAAAATGAAGCCATCTTATTTTATTTTTTTTCAATTTTCAAACGGTCATTCACAATCAGCATGTTTTACATGCTTTTATTAGCTTCACTTTTATGTTTGTTTGTAACCGACTCTTTTAGACTCGACTTTAACTAATTTTGAACGGACAGATTCATTTTAAATTTTGTACCCTTATTAAGAATCGTTAACAATACAATAATTTCATAAGTTCATCTCATTATCCTGATCACTTTCGCCAGAAAGGAATAACACGCTTTTATCAGCTTCACTTAAATGTTTGTTTGTAATTTTGGACTCGATTTTGGCTAATTTTTAACGGACACATTTATTTCAAATTCTGTACACTTATCAAGAATCGGTGACGATACAATAATTTTATAAGTTTGGCTCATTATCCTGATCAGGATCGCCAGGATTAAATAACTCGCTTTTACTATCTCCACTTGTATTTTTGTTCGAAACCGAATCCTTTAGATTCGATTTTGACCAACTTCAAACGGACAGATTTATTTTAAATTTTGAAAACTTGTCAAGAATCGCTGAAGACACAATAATTGTATCAGTTCATCTCGTTATCCTGATCAGGATCGCCAGCATTAAATAACACGCTTTTATTAGCTTCACTTGTATAATTGTTTGTAACTGACTATTTTTGACTCTATTTTGACCAACTTTAAACGGACAGATTCAGTTTCGCCAGAAATGAATAACACGCTTTTATCAGCTTCACTTGAATGTTTGTTTATAATTTGGGACTCGATTTTGGCTAACTTTTAACGGACATATTTATTTCAAATTCTGTACACTTATCAAGAATCGGTGACGATACAATAATTTTATAAGTTTAGCTCATTATCCTGATCAGGATCGTCAGGATTAAATAACTCGCTTTTATTATCTTCACTTGTATCTTTGTTCGAAACCGAATCATTTAGATTCGATTTTGACCAACTTCAAACGGACAGATTTATTTTAAATTTTGTAAACTTATCAAGAATCGCTGACGACACAATAATTGTATCAGTTATCTCATTATCCTTATCAGGATCGCCAGGATTAAATAAGACGCTTTTATTAGCTTCACTTGTATAATTGTTTATAACCGACTCCTTTTGACTCCATTTTGACCAACTTTAAATGGACAGATTCATTTTAAACTTTGTACACTTATTAAGAATCGTTAACAGTACAATAATTTCAGAAGTTTACCTCATTATCCTGATCAGGATCGCCAGGATTGAATAAAACGCCTTTATGAGCTGCACCTGTATATTTTTTTGTAACCGACTCCTTTGGACTGGATTTTGACTAACTTTAAACAGACATATTTATTTTAAACTCTATAGACTTATCAAGAATCGGTGACAATACAATAATTTCAATAATTACGTCACACAGTATCTGTGTGAGCAAACCACACTATCTGCGCATGTGTATATAGTTCATTTTAAAACAAATGGGCTTGAAATAGCAAGCCAAACTGCTAAGTGGAAAATAAATAATAGTTCAAAATACGCTTCAATAGCAACACAAACTAAAAAATAATTCGAAACTAATTTAAGACTGTGAAGTATAAAAACTCAAAGTCGTTTCCACAATTTATTATCCCCCTCAGATGTTAGAACGGTAAAACCATCAATCAATACATGTTTCGGAGTTATTTAGGTTTATCATCAGCTAATTATTTAAAATTATGAAGAAGAACATTTTATAGTGGGGAAAAGAAAATTATCACATGTTACCAATGAATAAATGGTCACAATGACATGTCAATAATGATAAAAAAAATTTATATTCAGTAAAACGATGGAAGTTTATAATATAAATATGAAATGTTGAAATACAATGTTGAATTACTTTCGAATTATTTTTTATTTTTTAGTGCTATTAAAGTGTGTTTTTTAGTTTTTTCAAACTATTATGGTTTTCAAAATATACCATTATTTGAGAGGGAATTCACAAAATATTTCATTTGCGTTTACGAATAAGTTGCCAAATTTTCACAAATTGTGGGTATGGAGATGACCGTACAAAAAGATTCAGGTAGGTAGATATGTATGGGAATACATGACGAAACTTGAAGATGCTTGTGCCGATAGGAATAAAAAGGTGAGGGCACTTTTATGACACACAGTCTTCGCAACATATATTTATGGCAGGAAACTATCTTTGAAAAAGTTTCAGTAATTTGAAAACAATAACGATAGAAAGGTTTAGGTTGTCATACAGTTGAGATAATATCATGGAACTACCTGCCACTTGACGCCAACTTTGGGTTAGTGACCTTTTCCTATGGAATAGCATAATAGAAAATGCCCACATGACATGCACGATCTTTTGAAACAGGTATACTTTCATCTTTGTGAGTTCCTGTTTTAGTTTTGCGAATTACGACAGGTAGACATTCATTTATCAAATGTCTCCGTTCTTCGTGTCTTCCACGTACACATTTAAAATGTCATTAATTATGCCTACGGGATTGTTCACTGTATCACTTATAATGCGAAAGGACATATCTGCTTGATTTTTTTACAATTATCGGAATTATTTCAAATACAGTTGGGTTTCCTGGAAATAACCCTCTGAATATGGACAATGTATATCTTCACTTACTTTTGTTTAAAATATAGTAGAATAATGTTAGTGATATCAGACAAATGACAGATTGAGTTATCAATTGTACTATAGTGTGAATCAAATATCGTAGGCACTAAATTCTCACTGTCTGTTGCATTCAGTGGCGTACGGAAATTGTACTGAATATATAATAATAATAATAATTTATTCTCCTCTTATTTTACATTTTTGTACATACATATGACACAGTGCAGAAGATAAGCGGGGAAGGGGAATAAATGGGCAAACCTACAGAAATCAAGTCTGTGCGTAGGGGATTAGACAGTATATAACATTAATTATTTGAAGAAATATAAGAAGAAAAAATATAGAAATACGAATATGCGACACCACCATGTTATGTATATACAGATATATACACATAAATATACACATCCATACACACACATATATACATACACACACATACACATTTAACGTAGGTATATTTAAACGGGTCTCTAAAAGATAATGATAACATAACGTAGTACATACCAGGAATATAAAAATATAAAATATAAACAATAAGTATAGAGTTGATGAAATAATATATATATATATATATATATATATATATATATATATATATATATATATATATATATATATATATATATATATATATATATATATACATCGGAAAAGTCTAGGGATATTTTTCTAACATACTAAATATCATAAAAATAAATACATGAGGTCGTTTAATTTCGATTAAATTGGTACACTCGACCACCCTGTAGATTTCTATGGGTTGAACAAAGCCTGCAAAAACGGTAACTAATCTTTTATCAAGTTTTTTACAAACTGTAGGTTTTCGTCTAAAATGAATAATCTGAAAGTGTCGAGTTTGTACATTCTATGCAGTTCTTGCTCAGCAATTAAACTGGAAATATTGTGCTTTAACATGGAACGCCATCACTTACCATTGCCTGAGATGAATAGAGCTGTAGCGCTTCTTCAAGGTGGCATGCGACAAAATGATGTAGCTCTTCGTTTGGGGGTCTCCCAAAGTGTTATCAGTCGATTGTGGCAGCGTTTCTGTGAAACTGGCAGTCCAGCCGAACAACATCCAGGGCGAGGACGCGCTACAACTGCAGTTCAAGACCGATTTTTGGTCTTAACCGCAAGAAGACAACCGACAATCACAGCACCTGAGTTGGTTAACGTGTTGCAGCAGACGCACCAGGTAACCATTGGTCGTGATACTGTCAGAAATCGACTGCATGAAGCAGATCTCCACAACAGAAGGCCACTTAGATGTCCACCTTTGTCGAGAGGCAATCGCGGTAGAAGATTAGAGTGGTGTCAAGAACATCAAAACTGGGATGCAAATGATTGGGCCACAGTTTTGTTTACAGACGAATCCAGATTTTGAGACACGTCCAGGAAGTCCAGACATACAGAGGTGGTACAGTAATGCTATGGAGCGGAATCATGATCGGCGGCAGAACCGATCTCGTTTTTCCAAATCGCTCCCTCACAGCTCGACAGTACCTCGACACCATTCTTCTACCTATCGTCTGTCCGTTTGCTGGTGCTGTTGGTGAAAACTTCCACCTAATGCACGTTTATGCTCTTCCACATGTCGCGCGTCTAGTGACTGACTGGCTCACCAACGAAAGAGTTGATGTATTGCCATGGCCAGCACAATCACCGGACCTGAATCTCATCGAGCATGTGTGGGACATGCTTCAACGAAAAATTACTCCGCATATGGTGAACATTCACACAACGTTTCAATTGAGAGAGCTTTTAATCGCTGAATGGGCAAATGTACCTCAACAAGACATTGAAAATCTCATTTTGTCGATGCACGATAGATGTAGGGCCGTAATAAACCAGCGTGGAGGCCATACTTTGTACTGATTCCAATTTTTTTTGTATTATGATTTTTTTTCGGGGTGCCAAAGAAGAGCCATATTTTTTTTAGTTTTGCTTATATGCGCACTCAGTATTTTTGACCATTTAATAAATTTTGTTGTGAGTTACATTCGTTTAATAATCACCCGTCAACTTTTTTCCCCTAAAGCGCATCACTTCCCATAAGAGCGACTGTAGACGAAATGTTAATTCTTGTGCATTAACAGAACATGTTAATTCGGAGGATCATAAAATGAATTTTGAAAATCCAAATATTTTAGATAGAGAAACCAATACAACTAAAAGAATATTTTTGGAAATGATACATATTAATAACGAAGAACATTCAATGAATAAACGAACTGATATTGATAGTCTTAGCAAAATTTACACGTACCTACTGAAATATGATAGAGAAAATAAAAGATCTGATAATTCGAGTATCATTCAGAATTTTCCCACTTGACATTGTCAGTCAAAAACTTTTGTCAACTGTCATTATTTAATGTTTTTCTATCTGTTTTTGAACCATTTTATATTTTATTCTCACGTTAGTAAATTCTCCATATTTATATATTTTTTACAAGATATATAATCTTATTATTGTAGTTGTCCTGACGAAGGTGTGAAATATACCGAAAGCTTGACATATAACAAAGAGTTTTCGTTGTAACAGCCCAGCTATCGACTGCAACCTCACATATATATGTATATATATATATATATATATATATATATATATATATATATATATATATATATATATATATATATATATATATATATATATAAATCGATTTAATTCGTGAGGTTGCAGTCAATAGCTGGGCTGATACAAAGAAAACTCTTTGTTATATGTCAAGCTTTCGGTATATTTCACACCTTCGTCAGGACAACTACAATAATAAGATTATATATCTTGTAAAAAATATATAAATATGGAGAACTTACTAACGTGAGAATAAAATATAAAATGGTTCATTCAAAGTTTTTTGTTTATGGGTTTTTTATGACTTACCAGAAAGAATATTTAGTTAATGATTTTGAAGTTGAATCGATGTAGTTGAATCGAAGTTTTGAAAACGATATAATAAATTCGTGTGCTATCTCCTCGATATACCGCTATTTATCCCTTTTGTGAATGTTGTGTCAACGAGTATATGCATCAACAGTTAAGTTAGCTGGAAAACATTCCAAGGATTTCCTGAGAAAACCCATAGCAGCTTATCGAAGAAGAAGACTTCAACTATCAGGTAACTTTGATGCTCTCGTATCGAAATTAATTACAATTAAAATTACAGTCCACTGACAACGCCATTTATGTACTTTTGCTATATCATTTGTATTTTTTAACGTACACAATACATGATGTTTAAAAATCTAAGTACTGGTTACTTATTGAACCTTTTCCTCACTGCTCGAAAATGAATTTTGAATTAGAATATGTCAACAGTACAAAAAATTTGCTGAATATTGCAATCTCCAATCCAATCAGAAAAGAACAAAATTCCGTCTAATCAGTATGGAAGTCATTAAAATACCCATCAGAAGAATTAATGAAAATGTCTCTTCCTAAAATTCAGAATACACAACTTATAATCAATTCTAATTACGACTGGAGCAATATAAATATCTGAACTTCAATGCAAGGAACTCGTATTTTCTTAATCACGGTGCTATACCATTATAACACTGAGCAGATAAGACGTGGGGAGAAAAGAACGAACTTTGCCTCGCAGTTCCGCAGTTTCTAAGAATATATGCATAAATTAAAAACGTAAAACATCAATACTTTCTTATTAACCATCCCCACCCTCTTAATGACAATCAAGCGAGACGGGAACGTGTGTGGAGAAAGGGGAGAAAAATAAAACCACCTAGACAGTGACGTGCGGCTAATTTAAAGAATTGGTTTGAGAAATATTGAGAATGAGTTACTAACGGAGTTATTTCTCTAACAGTTTCCATTTTGACGATGACTCAATTACTTTTTCTACTTGTGGAAAAAATTATGAAAATGCACTCCTTGTGATTCATTCAGCGAACAATATCAAGAACAAAATGAAGAACAAGCTAAACCATTTGGACATAGTTCTCCTATATTGACGAGAAGAGCAGCCTCACCAAAAGTGACGTGATCATCACAAGTAAAACCCTGGAGGCTGGACAACACGAAACAGCAGCCAACTCGAACTGTTGGACGGAAGAATAAACAGCCACTGCGTTAATAGGGAACGACGAGACAGATCGGTCTATTTTACATATAATGCGAGGTAACTTTGGAACTATCAGTGGAAAAAGTTCAGTGCCAGGGAGAATAGCATGTCCTCATCTCTGAGTACTGATATTTGGGACCAACTTGCAGTCTGTTCCATTAGACACAGGTGATATAGAACGTCCAGTCTAGTGTTCCTCCATACCCAATTCACGGGACATACAGCAATAGTACTGAAGTGAAAAGAACCAATTGAAGCTGAACCAAAAGAGACCAAACTTCTCAAATCAATTGGAACTACTCATTTCCCGCGTAAGACAAGTCCATCAATTACAATTGTTTCTCATCCTTAACCAATGAACAGCATTGCACAGTCTCAATAGTAAATATTGTTCTCGGTAAATAGTTGATAAAAAAAATTGAAGATGAAAAAACCATTTACCTTTTTCTGAAGTGCAATTATTATACAACCTGAGTTGATATCTCCTAGGACTGAATAATACGGCTGGTGTATATATTATCACACCAGCAGACTTTGCGGTGCCGAGGCCAAAAGGGGAAA
Source organism: Leptinotarsa decemlineata (assembly GCF_025532065.1). Taxonomy (NCBI): domain Eukaryota; kingdom Metazoa; phylum Arthropoda; class Insecta; order Coleoptera; family Chrysomelidae; genus Leptinotarsa; species Leptinotarsa decemlineata. The sequence goes on along the minus strand of NW_027412703.1, from coordinate 5,797,471 downwards.
TAGAGAGAAAGAGGCAGGAGTGGCAGCAACTAAAAATGCACCTTCCTCCTCCCCCACTCCTACTTCAACAGCAAGGGCACTTTCTGCGGAGGGCGCCAAGAGCTCCGCCTTGAATGAAGGCAAGAAACCGGCTGCCCCTGTAGGAAAATGCCCTTACTTGAGCACCTCCATGGAGGAAACCCCAAGAAGGTTGAAGAAGCCGCGCAACGACAGTAATGTCGCTGCACTTTCCAAAACCCTCACGAAGGCCGTCGTGAGACACCTCAAGCTTGCCAAAGAGAGTGTGTGTTCGGCGAGTCTTGGCCTTCACCTGCCGATATAGATGAGACAGTGACCTGTCTACCTTCCTGAAAAAGACAGAGTGAACGATGACCTAGGAGGACAACTCCTCAGGAGGATGTACAATGGGTCGCAGGTGGCCTAAGTCAAAGAACAGGTATCAGCACACCAAACTACCTCAGGGATCAACATAAATACGTGTTACACAGCCCCAATATCCAGTCATCGAAGATATCAACGCAGGATGTATGAACCTCTGACGAAGCTAGCCACCCGCACTGGCAAATCCATGACCTTCGAAAGCTTTAACTATTTTATCAATTATTGCATACGTAGTATGTTGATTTCTATAAACATTAGTCAGTACATCTGATATGGGCTCGATCTTCATGAGTATATTCGAAATAAATGATATTGTGCACACTCAAAGGTGGCGCACTCTCAAAGACCAAAATAACCAATACTTAGAAATGAAGCTGCTACGAACTAGTCCACGTGGACTGTAGAATTAGCGGTTCGTATTAGATAATTTTTACTAACCGAGTTTTATGATTTCCTCAAGAGTCATAAAATAGAAATCGATGAATGCGTTATTGCCGTCGTGTCATCAATGTTCACTTCAGGAACTGATCGCGATTTCAGTGTTGAAAATTTGATATTGGTGGCGTCCTTGGATAAGTACAAATATTAATAAGGGGTGTGATAACAACGCGGACTTTTTCTAGTGTAGTGATTCCAATGGCGATGGTGAACAATGCAAAAAAGAGATACCAGTGAATATGATTCGAATGCACTTGAATATTGAAACACAAAAAGTATATTTCAATGTAAATAAGAATCTACATCTACAAACTATTACAAGCAACATCAGATTTGAGCGAAATTCCTTTCTCAACTGTACGTAAATAGTCGAAAACAAACCTTGTATCACGCGATGTGATACAGAATTACCAGAACATTTAGATGTTCTTTCGATTGAATCATTGAAAAAAACAATATAGGACTGTTACCAAAGCAATGAGAATCCTACAACTGAAATTATAAAGAAGAAATTGAATACTTTCGGCCATAATGTGAGCTGCTGTAACAAAAATCTTCAGAATTGGATTTAGATAATAAACAAACATCAAGCAGTTATTGAAAGCAGAATAGTGGAATTGCCTAACAAATACTTTAAACAAATATTTAAATATGGACATGAACAACGGCAAATTTTACATTTGGACGAAACTTGGTACGACACAGTCACGAAAGGGTGGATGGTTCGAGAATGTGTACGCCTAACATGCCTGCAAACACAGGATCCCGACTAATCATTATGCATTGCGGAAGAAGTGAAGGATGGGTTTCAAATTCTTCGAAATTATTTGGAAAAATCTTGAGGACTGCAATGTTGACTATCATATGAATATGGAAGTTAATATTTTCGAGGAATGGTTTGAAAACACATTGATGCCAAATTGGGATGCGAATAGTGTAATAGTTCTTGACAACGCTTGCTACCATGCGCGTCCTGCAGTTAAAGATAGAGGATGAAGTTCAACGGTCAATATCAAAGTGAGTTCACTAGATGGCATTTCCGCAAGGGGACATGTCATCGCCTAATGATGCACTCACTCATGGATTGGTTTGAGATGATTGAAGAGAACAAAATCCAAGGTGGTAGGCCATCGTCGGATGGTATCTGAAGTACCAGAGGTTTTGTCTGCTACTCTGACGTCATCCTCAATGGTATGCACGAGGGCGAAGGTTAATCACCAATTCTTCAACACAAAAGATGGTCTTATTTGAAACATATTTATCACCTATTGGGTCTGAAGAAATATGTGAAATGAATGATATCTATACCTTGCACTATCGGCAAGTGTCTTACGGCGAAACATCGGATTCATACCAGTGAGGATGACAGTGTTCCATGTCAGTGAAATTTCACTTATTTCATTGATTATATTGTGTAGGAATCCTGTGAATAATATCTGATTGAAACAAACGAATGGCTATATCTGTGATTTTGATAAGGTGTTACCTTTTTTAGACAGAGAGAAAATGAATGAAAAAAAAGAGAAATTATTTAGGTATTTAACTCATCAAATTGAAATATGCAGTATTGAGGCCATCAACATACTTTCTAGTATTAACACTATTGCATTTAAGGATGTGTATCATTTCATTTTGAAGTATTTTGGATGAATATGGTTGAACAACTAGAATAGTTGTATAATCACAATAAAATTGTATCCATACTCCTTTTCTTGTTCAACCTGGGCTATGGACTTTTTTATATTCAGTTTCTTAGAGTCCCCCATATGTTTTGAAACTTATATTTCAAGATAACGTCCAGTTTGACCAACATAGCATTTGTGACAGCTTCCACAGTTCAATTTATATACCATTTTGAATTGTAGGTCTTGTGGTGTTTTAGTTTTTTGTTTCGAAAGAAAAAGTTTTTCAACTGAATTTTTATTTGAAAATGCCACTTCAATTTATTCATTGCTGAGTAGCATTCCAAGTTTATCAGATACATTTTCTACAAATGGAATTTTACAAAATACAGGGGTAAACCCGAATATTAGTAAATCCCATTTGTAGAAAATTAATTTGATAAACTTGGAATGCGTTCTCAACAACGAACAAATTGAAGTGGCATTTTCAAGCGACATCTGGAAAGCATTTCTGCACAAAATTGAAACACCTCAAGATATACAATACAATATAGTGTACAAATTGAAATATGGAAGCTGTCTCAAATGCCTTGTTGTTGATACTGGACGGTATCTTAAAACACGAGTTTCAGAACAGATGAGAGACTCTAAGAAAGTGAATATAAAAAATTCACAGCCCCTGTTGAACATATAAAAAATTATGGATACATTTTTGTTTTTGATCAGCCAACTATTCTAGATGTTCAGCCATATTTAAGTGAAATGATACATGTCCTCGAATGCGACAGAAGGATGTTGAAGGGATGTTGATGGCCTCAATACTGCATATTTCAATTCAGTAAGTAAAATACCTAAATAATTTTCCTTCTTATAGTATTTACAGACATTAAGCACATTTTCACCGATTGTCCGAAATACTGGGTGCAGCGAAACAACTTTAACTTCCCCGTAGATATCTACAACACTATTGGTAGACACTGTAATATTCCAAGTATTATCAAATTTCTTGAATGTAACGATATTATAACAAAATTGTGAACATGTACTTCTCGATGATAACCACTAGGTTGATGCAAATTTGCCCTAAAAAAATTCCTTCTCACTTTTTTTTCTTTCATTGATAAAAAAGACACCACCAGAATCACAGATAAAGCCATTTTCGTTTGTTTCATATCGTTTTATGTTACTGTTGTCTCGAAAATTTGGTTGTTTTTTATTATGTATCTAATATGTCTGATGTTTTGAAAATAGTTATGTTAATAACAGAAAGAAAGTTATGTAATTCAATTAAGAGTTTACTATCTCTTGGTACACTGAAACGATAATAATCTTATAAGTTTTGTGGGAGGTATGCTCATGAAAATTCACTGTTACAGAGCCCTGAAGGAGAAATGGATTACATTCGAAACGTCGACAAGAAAACCATTGTTTTTTAATGAAAATTTGATGCTGTTACCCAGCCAACTTTTCTTCAGAAAAATTATTGGATCGCTAAATTAGTTTGACAGAAAGGTTCATTGTATATTTCAATAATGTTTTGTGTAAATTGGTTGAAATATGATGATACTACCCGTGCGAAACCGAGGCGGATCGCTAGTACATAAACTCGAATTTAAATAGCCCTGTAGATAACCCTGAAATTATTTAGTGCTATTTTGAACTATTCGCAGACGTCCTACAAAACCAACATATGACCGACTAGTTGTTTCCGCGGCTTCGCCCGCGTAGAATTTAGTTTTTTACATTAAGTTTTGTGACAGATCATTTTGAACATATAGTTACAGTATTTCTTCATCAACCCATAACTTCAGGTTTCCAACTTCAAAAGTGTCCAAATTCAATACAATCTTTGAAACCCTATTTTTCTCTCTTGGGGGTGGAAATTCCTGATTTCCTTTCTTGATGCTTATTTACGGTATAAAAAGAACCTACCTGCATATTTCAGGATTCTAGGTTCAGTAGCTTCGGCTGTACGTTAATGTAAGAGCGGGCAACAGCTGTTAATTTATACTTTCACTTCAAAAATACAGTAACTGAAAAACTATGCCAACTTCACTAAGTAATGAATAGCTTCAAGAATCAAATTATGTCACCTATAAAGAAATTTCGCAAACCTAACACAACCCTCAACGACGTCTGCCCTCAGGCTTCGGCCCGCGTTCGGATTGCGTTCTCGGCGATGGCGCTTCATTGCTTAAACCGCCTCTCTACCCCCGCGCATCGACTCTTCGTCGTCTCACAGTAGACACGATGCGTAGTGGCTTACTGCGTTGCGTCAAGTTAATCTTATCATGATAATTCTTAATTATTTGCCAAGACAGAATTCTGAAAATAAGGTAAAATAAGTTAATATTTTATTATATTTCCCCTTCAAGTAATTAATGTTTTGTACAGATGTATAGTGATGAAAGAGAACAGAACCGGCTTCGACAACAATTGAAACTGACTCAGAAAATGAAGATGATTTCGATGAAAATCGAACTGAGGATTCAAAACAGTAATCAGGACTTTGATGAAACGGAGAATGAACAAGAACATGAAAACACTGATAATTTGATTGATAAAAATGAACCCTTTTTCATCGGTAAAGATGAACTTACCAAGTGGAGAAAATTTGGTAAAAGTTTCATCAGGAGTACCTCGTAATCTTCAACATTTAAAATCTCCTATTGATATATGAAACACATTTCTTCAGTAACGAAATTCTCAATACTATAATTATGTACACTAACCAAAAACTAGAAGCAGTGTCGGACAGTTTTGTCCGAGTGCGGGACCAGAAACCAACTGATGTTCCAGAAATCAAAGCATTACTCAATCTCAATATTCGTCTCAACACTGAAGATCTCTGGAAGACCAGTAATATGGAGGTATATGTATGTATACAACCGGATGGTCCATACAAAAAAAAAATACTGCCAAATCCACTGTTGCTCAGGGAGCAAGAATTTTTCCGATTCACTCAATACTTACCGTTATATTATGACCACAATTACACAAAAACTTTGTAAATTGTAGCCTATTTGTTATTCTAATGTATGAGCAGCATTTATGTGAAGTTTCATCTAAATCCGTTCAGTCGTTTAGGCGTAAAAGAGCCACAAACACACACACATTCATTCTCACAAAGTTTAACTTTTATAATAGTATAGATTTCAATAATATTTTGTACAAATTGGTTGAAATATGATGATTCTACCCTGGCGAAACAGGGGCGGGTTGCTAGTATAGGTATAGAATCGAATTTGAATAGCCCTGTAGATAACTGTGACACTGACATTTTGAACTATTCACAAACGTCCCAAAACCATCATACGACCGATAATTTGTAATAGCAATGGTCAGCGTGAAACGTTTTCAATTCCTTCAGCGCTCATGCAACCGACCTACAGAAATTGCGCTGCAAATATATCTTGAATTCCCCGAAGTGGGTACATTAACCCTTTTCTGGCACCACCACTGCTCCCAGCGACGGATCCGTAGCGGCCGGGAAAGAAGACCGATGTGCGCTAAGAATAAGAATACGTGCATTAAAAACGAACATCAATACTTCCCTTATTAAAACTCCCTTATAATGACAATCAAGACGGCCGCGGAGGCAGCGAGCGTGTGTGAGAGAGGTGGAGTGTGGTGGGGGTTGGCGGTGGTCCGGGGGATGAAAGACGAAAGGAGAGATTCTTCGTTTATGCACGGTCGTCCGCGATAACGATTTTTTTGTTAATTATCAAGTCGCGTATGAGACAGTGAGGGTTGGAAGGGGGAGAGGGAGGTAGGGGGAAATCTCTCGCGAATTTCATACGCTCGGGAATTCGTTAAAACTTGTCGTAAGTCTTGGAGTGTGCAGCTTAGAAGAGAGATAAATTAATGTTTATAAAACACAGAAAGAAGGTATCCATTGAATATCTGACTCACAGAGTGATGGGATTATTCGAATTGAAGGTACCCCTGTGTTGATGGGCGTGTTTTATAAACATTTGGAGATGATATGAAATAATTATATTTATTTATACATTCAATATCATTTACAATTATTTTAATTCCTATAGTATAGTACGAGCTGATTTATACTTTCTATTGATGTCTGTAGTATTAGAGCTGAGCTAGTGTTAAGAGACTCAGTGTTTCAAGTTGAACTTTTTCAGGATGAATAGGCAACTCAGAACTTCCTTTTGGAATTTCATATTCTGAAAAAAACAGGAATGGAAAACTACAGAAACAATACGTTAAATTTTTCTGTGACTATCGGAAAAAGGGTCAATTCTGTGACGGTTTCTTCTTGGGTAAGTAGATCAGATACATTAGTCACTAGTTTTGAAGCCAATCTCAGATTAATGTATTTATTACTGGGTTGTTTCAAAAGTTGTGTCCGTTTTGATATTATATGTTTTTATATGTCTCGGTATACAGGATGTTTCCTGCCTACCATAAGAAATTTCAGAGGGTGATTCGTTAGGTCGCTTATAGTAAAATTTTGTACGAACATATACCCGGAATTGCTTCTTTTCTGAGATACAGGGCGTTGGAGTTTGAAAAGAAACGGTATTTATGAAATATTATAAATATCCTCACACCGATTTTGTTAAGATTTGCCACAGTTATTTGAAATGATAAGGGGCTTTTTTAGCCCTAACTAGATTGAAATTAATAGGTCCAGTGGAGTGTCAGTCCACAGCCAACAATATTGAAAAAAAGAACGCCACTGACTTGTTGTAATTTTTTATTTTCTTCAGAGTTATCAACTATAAATATAAATTTTCAGTAGCCAGTGTTTTCTTCATATTTTCTTCATCATGAATAATTTTATGAATGGCTGACATGTACTTTTTTATGGATTAGCAAATGGAAATGCGGAAGAACCACGGGGAATTTACCAGCACAGATATCTTAACAGAATAATATTTCCATGTGCTGAAACATTCAGAATAATACATGCAAGATTATGAAAAACTGTGAGTTTTAATGAAAATACAGGTGCTGGAAGACCAGATACTGTAACAACGCTTGAATTAGAAGAAGCCATACTTGATGCGATAGAAAAAGATCTTTTCAATAGTTAGGTTAGGTTAGGTTGGAAGTGGGTGGGTCTTCTCGACCCTCCACCGCAACCCGCAAGGGTTTATTGTGGCTCACACCTATTTTTCACTCGACCAAATAAACCCAGCTTCTTAACGATGCCGATTAGTTTGTGGTCTTTCAGGTAAGATGGTAAGAGTACGGCTCTGACAAACTCTAAAAACTTGTGCCTGCCCCAGCGGGGCACCTCTGTTTGGAGCATACAATCCAAACAAAGGTGACACACAATGTCTTCTGACAGTGCTAGTCTCCGCATATGATGATTCAAATGACAATGACCTGTAATAAGCCTTGTTTCACATCGTATTTCATCCCTGATGTAGTCCAACAGATGTTTGGTATCAAGCTTTGAAGGGTGAATGAACGCCTTGGAATCCTGGAAGATTCTGCCAGAAGTCCATGAATCTTTTCGCCATCCAGGTGTTCAGTGTTCGTTTGGCAAAGCCCAAAGCGATGCCAATGACAGGTTCTGGTCCAATGAAGCCCCTTGCAGCACCCTCCTTTGCAAGAGAGTCAGCAGCCTCAATGCCTTCCAGTCCAGTATGTTCGGGAATTCAGACCAGAGACAATCTGTTAGAGTTGTTTTTGACAATTTGCTACCAATTTAGATGCTGCTCGGTAGGAGTCAAGAGCCTCCAACGCCACTTGACTGACCGAGAATAGTTTTATTGACTTGTGTATGAGGTTGGATTCTTTCAATATCTCTTTTAATAGCGTAAATTTTCGCTTGAAATACATTCGTATAGGTTCCCAGGCAGGCTGATATCTCTGACCTGGGTCTGCCACTAAAAACACCTGCACCAGAACCGGAAGGTGTTTTTGATCCATTTGTGAACCAACAACTATTTGCTCTTAATATGTCAGCAAGATTGCACTGCAGCTGGAAGTCAGCCGAAAAACCGTATGGACAATATTAAAAATAAACTCTCTATATGATATCACATACAGTGGGTCCAAGCTCTACTGCTTCAGGATTTTCACCCAACATTAGTGTTCTGCAGGTGGTTGATTCAAACAATGTTTGCACACAATAATAATTTTTTACCAAATATTTTATTTACGGACGAAGCAAATTTTTCACGAGATGCTATTATGAACTTTAATAACATTATTGGTCCGACGAAAAAAGCCACGTTATTAAAGGAAGTCATTTTCAGCAACAATTTTTTCTGAACGTTTGAGTATGAATGATTGCTGACCACCTAATTGGCCAATTTTTTCATCAGCAAGATTAACAGGTGAATCCTACACGTAATTTCTGCGAGACCATCTACCCATTTCATTAGAAAAAGTTCCAGTACTTGTAAAAGGCAACATGTGGTTTACGAAGAATGGGGCTCCAGCTTAATTTAGTATTCTTTCTCGTCAGCATCTCACTCACCGTAGTGGCAGGATTGGACCGGCCGGACCTCAAAAATAGCCAGCTGGCAGTCCTGATATCAATCCTCTAGATTTCTTTTCATGAAAACTCTCATGAAATTTCTGTACTAGATGTAAATGACTTGAGGAATCGAATAATTGACCATTGCAATGTCATAAGGAATACTCCAGGTGATTTTCAACGTGTCAGACAACGACAAATCGATTGCAGTCGTATATTTCATCGGAAGGTGGACATTTTACTCATTTAACTCAAGGTTGGAATTGTTTCTTAGTAACTTGTGGTTTTTATTTTTTTTTGTTAATAGATAATTTTCAGAAGTGATTTTCGTTATCGAAAAAGAAGCTTGGTATGAAGAAAAAACAAGCGACAAAAAAGTTGTATTTTCAGTCGCTAAAAATGAAAAATGAAAAACTTGTAGTTTTTTCTAAATATTTTTGGCTGTGGTGCCCACTGAGACGCAACTGGATCTAATAATTTCAATCTAATTAGAGCTCCATATCCGCCCTATAACTTCAAATAGCCATCAAGTTTCAACCTAATCGGTGTGAGGATATTTATAATATTATATCTATACAAAAATACAATTTCAAATTGTATTTTTGTATAGATTTGTAAACTCAATAAATGTCACGCACAAGCTCTATGAGCTTCAGTAACTTCTCATGTTTATTTCTGTGCAAGTTATAAGTTCATCTTTCATCTTTTGTAAATTTTTTTTGATAAACATTATTATTATATTTTTTTTTCACCGTAGTGTGCGCTGGTCAGGCCCTATCCCATGAAACCCCGATACATTCGGGAGGGCGCGCCAACATTATCAACCAATGATCACTCCCCACACCGTGGGGTAAGTGATCATTGGGTCCGACAATCATGTGCCCCGAGCAAGCACAGTGAGCCAAGAATGACAGCCTTCTGCATCTGTGCGGTTAAGAGTTCTGCCTTAGTGCGGCAAGCCGGTATGATTTTAAGATTCGAGAGTAGAGAGGACATCATTCCACCAAGGACTCCAATAATCAGAACAATCATCTTGACAGAGTGATCTGGATAAAGTCTGCGGAGTTCGAAGAGGAAATCTCGATATTTTATCCGTTTTTATCCGGTGACGAGACACCGGTGTTGCGTAGGGCAACACCGGTGTCTCTTCAATACCGTAAGAGTGCCGTAGATGGTAATATAGCACTCTTAGGGCCGCGTTATGTCGATAGATATAGGCCGGGACCGCATATGCTGGACATGCTGATAGCAGGTGCATTAGGGTCTCGGCTGCTCTCCATCCAGCCATGAGTTGAAAACTCTGGCCAGATGGCGGTGGGTACTTGGTTATTTTTTCCACCAATAAGTATTTAGCTCATCTGGGCCTGGAGCAGCAAAGTTCTTGGAACCAACAAGGGCCCTTCGAACGTCATCCGGGGTTATCGGGTTGCGCAGTTCATTGAGCTCAGGCTGTCGAAGCTCTCTGTTGAAAGCTTCGAACTGCGCTAGGGCTGGAGTGTCTAAGTTGAGTGGCTGCGGGTGTTCATAGATATCCTTCCAGTAGGATTCCAATTGATCAGCGGTCGGCGGATTATCCACAACACGTGGAGGCTCTTGGAATAAGCGAGAAGGTTTCTCGCGGAACCCAAGGTTTTCCGTGATATTTCTCGCTCGCCTCACTAGTGAATTCTTAGCAGCCACTAGCATTCGTATCCTATCAAGGCAGTGCTGTTTGGTGGTCAGCAGCACGCCTTGGCTTAAAGGTGTGACGGATACGTCGTAGATTGGCGGCTATTCGCCCTACTGCGGGCGTGAAAGGCCTATTGGCCGCCCTGTAATCCATCACACATTGGATACTAGACGCGTGTTGTCTCGCCAACGTGATCTTAGCCTCCATCTTGGGTACACGCCGTTCAATTTTCCGAACCGCTAGGCCGGGATTTCGTCCTTCCGATTCGGAAAGCGATTAGACGACGTCATACATGGCGGTGTTGATTTGCCAGATGTCAGCCTCTTCTGTTAGAACACTATGAACCTCCGCATCCAAACGAGCCAGTTCTTGTGGCTTCAGGGGCTTAATCCTGTGGAGCGCCCTGCGTGTTCTGATTGTCGTCTCTATTGGTGGTATGATGCGAATCTTCTCTCCAGCCATGTCAACAGAACTGTCACTTCTACCACTTCGTCAGCAGGCTGGGAAGGAGCTAAATAGCCCTGCCGCCGAAGATAAGATACATAATCCCTAAGGTTTTGGGCGGAAACGGCGGCATGCTCCGGATGTGTTTCACACCACAGAGCATGCATTCTTGCCATGTACCCTCTTCGCGCGGGCTCTCTACTCTCGTAGCAATGCATAAAGCTATCTCTCAGCTGATGCGTCTACTCAAAGCGCCGTTTTCATTGCCAAGTTTGTCATTAGTAGGCAAATCATCTTTATGGGCCCCATCACCTTGCCTCTGACCCCTCCGAGCGGGTCGATTGTGGGGGCCCCTTCCTTGATCACTGGGAACCAAGTGCTTGGCCCACCGGGTGGTTAGCTCTGTGGGCCCACCGCCGGTCCGGTTTTGCACCAATTGCTCGGGTAAGTGGTGTCGCAACTCACCAAAGGCCATAGGTGTTAGTGGCCATCCCTGCTTATTGGTTATTATTATTATTATTATTATATGAACAACGTTTTTTCTTCAACTCCAACGCCTTATATATCAGAAACAAAGCAACTCCGGACATATATCCATGTGACCGTTTTTCTTGAAATTACCTTAACGAATGATCCTCAAAATTTTCATTTCATAGTGGGGAAACACCTTCTATACTGATCGATAGAGAATTTTGATACTGTTAATTTTTTCTCAAATTCTAATGTTTTACCTCTTTTCAGCTTATTACTGTATCATGTCGTTGAACGATTTCTGTCCAATTTTTCCAGGACGAGAAGTAAGGGACCCTGATTGAGACTGACCCATCACAAACGGTGCTTGGGATAGCGGAAGAACTGGATGTTAGTTAACTCCTATCCGGGTGGATGGTTTGAAACGTTTTGGAAGGGTGAACAATCTTGAAAAGTAATGCCTCACGACTTGAACGATCGACAAAAATTTCCACGCTTTGAGGTCTGTTCTTATTTGCTTTTGCACAACCAAAACAAATCATTTTTGATGATGGTGTAACGAAAAGTGGATTTTCTGAGACAATAGGAGACGTTCAGGATAGTGATTGGACAACGATGAGTCACCCAAGCCCTTTCCAAAAGTGAACTCCCACCAAAACAGACCATGGTTATCGTATTCGTTTTTGAGGTTAGAATAATTTTCATTGATTATAGTGAAAAAAACACAAAATATGTGTTCTTTTTTCATTAATATATTTCTTGGGAACAAATTAGATGCAAAAAACTGTCTTTATAATGAGAGAATTGTTCAAATATGCAAAATTATGAACCTTTCCACGAGATCAGCTTTCTTCCCTCCTAGGGTTGCACCTCTCCTCTGCAACTCCTCCTTCAACTGAGCGATACGCCATGTAGAATACATCTTGAATTGCAAGCAATTTAAATAAGAAACTTTCAAATAAATCAATAAATAACGGTGGAAACTTTGACAGCTAATGACCAATCTGACAAACACTAGCGCACTCTGCTGGATGACTTTCCCGTAATCATCCCCATTGTTGATCATACCTTAACAAATTGAATGCTGATTGATTCGGCCGTTAATTGATGAAGATCCATAGTAATTTCATAAACTACACCTTACGATTTGATCTTCACAAACTCTATTTGAGAAATATGAAATATATCATATGTTTAGCTAACACAATAGTTTCTTCAACAGTGATTTGGATACTATAAGCTGCTTCTCACGCTAATATGTATATACCACAGGTAACTACATTTGAGACTACCTACATCAAGTTACCCAAACCTCTACAACTTTTATAATCTGAGGTACCTCTTCAATTATGAATACCTGAAGCATATTACCTCTCATCTTCATCAATAATAATACTCCTCGGTTTTTTTTTTCAGAAAACAACTTCAATAATGGTGATCTATTCAAATCTAGTTGGTCATTCATTAAAATGTTTGAATTTTCAAGTTTATTATTTTCCATTGCTTCCAAATGATTCAGTTTCCAACCTACATTTTCTATTCGTGAAATTTCGAATTCTTCGTTAAATATATGATTTTTTTCTGAAAGATGATTTCAAAATGTTGAACTTGTTTTCTTATTTACATAGCTCATATGATGGTCCTAGATTCGATTCCTAAATGTTCTGCCAGTTTGGCCGATAGGACACGTTTCACACTTCAATTCATATACCTACTCCTGATTTCTAGAATTTGGATGTTTTGTCTTTATTATTTTTGATTAACTTTCCAAACGTATTACTTGTTTTAATTGCAATTTTAATATTTCGTTTCCTCCATTTGAAATTACTAAGTTAAGTTTCCACCATTTTTGTTACATTTTGAGAAACTTTCAAGTGACAGTTCACGCACAAAAATTGAAAATAAACACATCAAAACTGACAGTTGACGTATCATAACTGTCGGTTGACGTATCAAAACCGACGATTCAAGACCATTTTGACACGTCTTCTGTAAGTTTGAAACGTCAATTATCACTTCTGAAAATAAATCAGTTAGTGTCTTAGCTTCGCTTTGTATGCGACTTTCAAAAGTTACGATTCTCTTATACAAATTTTTTTCTAGGTATTATTAGATCTAGTAGTCATATTATCATGATTTCAATGAGTTTTGAAGGGATAGAAAATTATAACCATCGATCTGTTACAAAATGAAATATATTATATTATAGCAATAAAATTGGTGGAGATACAAATTATGCATATTTAGTATCGCGTGCCTCCTGTAGAGAATTAAATTAAAGTGGATCTGGTAAGCATCAAAAATAATATATTTGCTTACATTTTCCTTGCGTATTCCGAGACCCCAAGGGCCATGTGTGTCGCTGCGTATACGACTTGATAAACGATCTAGTTCACTTTTGCCAGTTTTATGTCTTTTTCTTTGAATCACTTCTCAGGATAATCCCGACGAGCACGCGAAGGAAAATCATGTGTTATCAAGAAAAAGTGAATCAGTTGATTGTTTTTAATTTGTTCAATTGTTTATGTGAGTTTTGATACCTATGGCGAGTTATTTAACAGAAAAATAAAAGCAGGAGTGTCTGTGAAGTATTAATTCGAAAAAGTCAGCCCAATACAACTCCGACTCTGATGAGCAAATAATAATAGGGGAGCCCAAGCGGGGATTTCGGGATTTACTAAAGCGCTGCAGATTAATATACAGGGGGATACCTTGTACCCGATTAAGTACCTTCACCAAATATGAGCCCCATATATAAGGCCGCCTGTGAGGGATAAAGGATCAGATTAGTAAAAAAATGATCATCAGAAATTCTCGAGCGCGTCAGATTAAGGTAGGGTGAGTCAATTACCTGCTAAAAAGTGTATATTTCAGTAACCTGACAATTTGAGAGTGACGTGAAGAAAGGGGGGGGGCAGTAAAGTTGTAAAAAAATAACGTCAATTCGACATTCTCGAGCGTAGCTACTTTTTTTTATTTTGAAGGAAATAATTCAAGAATAACGAAAAAATATAATCTGACGATTTCCGCAAGCCGAAGTATCAAAAATTCGTCGATAAAGTTTAAAGCGTGCAGCTGTATGATACCTATATTTGTCTCTCCGAATTTCTATTACTCTATTCTCTATTCACTTTTTCTCTATCTGTTACTCTCTCACTCCGTCCCCACTCTGAATTCTGTTGCCATGACGCCATCACAGCTGATCACAGAGACTCGTTCGTGATGAAGATTAATTGATGGATGTAGCCTTTACTACGTGGTAGAAAATCATAATGGAGAAATCGAACTTTCTATGTTTTTACCACTTTTATTTGTAACTAACGTTACTGCAGTTTCGTCCTATAAGGACATATTCAAACTTATACAATATATAAGGACTTATACAATATTTAAGGACTTATACAATATTTAAGGACTTATACAATATATAAGGACTTACACAATACATAAGTTTGAAAATGTTCTTATTGGACGAAACTGCAGTAACGTTAGTTACAAATAAAAGTGGTGAAAAACATAGAAAGTTTCATTTCTCTTTTCTTCATTAATTAATCAATTGATTATAAAAAATTAATTTTTTTGAGCATTTTTTAAGAATTATTTTTTCATAAATACAAGTAATCTACTTAAAAAACATACACTTATTTATTTGCATCCTATTTCCTGAGCTTTTCAATTATTTAAGTTCAATGAATTAAAAAAAATCAAATAAAATATTGTTTTTGTCAGATTAAGCGAATCCCTCTAGATAATCGTCAGATTATAAGACAGCACCACGTCTAAAACATAAAGATAAACTATATATATATATCTCAATCTGACGCGCTTGAGTATTTCGAAATGGCGAATTTTTTTGGACATTGTAATAATGGCCGCGAGTTTGCGTCAAATCGAAATCGTCAGATTATTGAATGAGAGCTTTTTTTTGTTGCACTCAACACCCCCTTAGAAAATCTGACGCGCTCGATTGTAGTTTTTTTCGTTTCACTTTCAACCCTTATGTACAACCACCCACATCATGCAAACGATCAGATTAACATACCAACATTATTAATAATACGTAGGACATTGATGCTATCAATATCTGACGCGCTCGAGGATGTCCATGCAACAGTATTTTTTACATATTTAAATATCTATAGCCGCTTCCCCCACCGATGAAATGGTATATATTATATAACATTTTTTTTCTTATCATCTGAGCTTTGCAACCTAAAATTTGCGGTAAGCAGACATTTGTGGAAGACAATCTGAATTGAAAAAAATGACACCGACCGAGATTCGAACTCAGCTCTTCAGTTTTTTAAACAGGTGCCCATCTGAAAACTATAGAGCCGGGTTCGAATCTTGGTCGAGTCACATTTTTATCATTTCAGTTTTTGTTTCATATATATCTACATACGGCAAATTTGATCTATTGTGGGAGAGAGGAATTTGCTTGATTTCATTGTCAAACAAAACTGAACAGCTAATGGCACTTGATATAATCTTATGTATTTTCAATTATATTTCAAACTAATATATTATTCATTCAGGAGATGATTCTTTCTATAACTACCGTAATATTTTGCTCCAAGAATAAAACACAAGCACTACAGTAAAATCCTGAAGGGGCTCTAAGATCGGCAGTGGCGGCTCGTGCATTGGAGAACAGGGTCGGCTAAAGTCATGAAGACTATATACACACAGAAAAGCCCGCCAGAGACGCGAACATTTTTTGGGGTACCGCACCTATTTGAAGCAAAATACATAATATTTGCATAAATGCAAACAAAAATTGTGTATTGCTGAAAATTATACGTATAAAACTGACCACTAAAAAACAAAAACAAGGAAAAATGGTTGTCTTTGAGTTATTTTATATAAATGAACTCTTCTCAGTCAATATATAATACTTTCCTCTTCTAATATAACAGTTTTGTTAAAAATTGCTAGAGATATTTTATAAGCACAAGTAATTAATTATGCTTATAAAAACAGGCCTGAAAATAAATTTTATTCTCCAGCAAGACTCAACGGGGAGATGAGAGTCGTGTCTTGCCGTGTAATAAATGAAACATAACTCCAATATTTGGTAATATCTTTGGTTAAGTGCTTAACTTAAATACATAAAATAGGCATTTTTATATACATTATATAGTATTTATATAAAGTCTGTATATAATATATACAGACTTTTTGAATTACCTACTCTCTTTAAAATATAAGAGGAATCCTCCTATTTTTGAAATTGGCAGAGTATTCAATTACTTCGTCATAAAATCGGGGGTTGCCTGTCACTTCTCTCATATACTCTTGTTCAATTGAACGAAGAGATATATTACTTAATCTATTTTGAGTCATCGAATTTCTACTAAAGGATTTAATTCTTTTCAATGCTGAAAAATTTTTCTCAACTGACACTCATGTTATGGGAATTGTCACAATTATAGATATAAGTTTATATAACTCAGGCATGCAATCCCTCAAATCATATTTGAACATGAAATTAAATAAATCTGAAGGAGACTTGCAATTTTGAAACATTTGAGGGTCGCTGTACATTACGATCAATCCATTTTTCAGTTGAATAACATCGAAAAATGGATACTGAAGTCGTTATAAAGTTTTGGGGAAAATATTTTGGTATAGGACGAACTTTTTTCAAACAACAACAACAAATCAAAGTAGTTTAATTTAAGTAAATCTTCAATTCTAACTCTGATTTGCATTAAAATGGTGTCCAATATTTCATTATGAATCTGCTTATGATTTTGTCTCAAATCGAGTAAGTCTAAATTGGTTTTTCTTTTTTTCGGCGCCGGCGGTTCGAGAATTAAATCAATTGATTCGAAAATATTATTAAAAAATGTATCGTTATTTATAAAATTCATCGAAATTTCTGTTAAATTGTTTTGAGTAATTAATATCTGTTGATTTATTTTGAAGAAAAGAAAAAACAACATCGGTATGTTCAAATATTAATTTAAATATTTCTAACAAGAAACAAAACTTGTGATCATTTAAAATATATTTGGAACATCTCGCCTCCCTAAGACTTTGGTCGTAGGTTTTAAAATCGTCACTGTTTTGAATTAAATCAAAGAGATCAATGCCACACTGTCTATAAGCTCATTTTGGATGGTTTCTTTTCTGAGGTACCCGAAAAAACGCTACCGTTTAAAAAAGTGCCAAATTGTGAATCATATTTGCCCCATAACATTAAAAGTACCTTGTAAATGCCGCGATTAATCGAATCTTCGGTTTCATCGTGTCCGCGAAAAGCTAATTTTTGGGAACCCAAATAAATCATAATATCCATAAGTCTTTTCAAATTCGAACGATTTCCCCTAACCTGATTATTTAAAAAAATTAAATTATGGCCTCTTTTTGAGCTGTATCTAAAGATGTTGCTATATTTTGTTTGCTAAACAATTTTAATTTACAAGACGAAAATATATGCTCCTTAGATTCAAAATGTCTTTCTGTAGAAAAAGGTAATTTTTTCAAAATGGAGTATCCTATTTAAGATCACGTTTGGTATTCGGTTTGTACGGAAAATAAAACACAGGGCCAACAAAAAAGTTTTTCTCGTTCAATGGAGCCGGTTAACCAATCGCATTAATCGTAACTAATATTAAATCCTCGATTTTGTCGATTATCTGACGCTTTAATTAATTAATTAATTTGGTTGAGGCCTTCCCAGAGTTTTAATAATGTAAAATTTATTATCATAAGATGAAGACTTAAACTTATTTGTCAGCAACCAATCGACTATATCGTAAGATTTTTTAATTTCCTCCAACTTATCCATAATAAATGGAAAAAAAGCTTACCGAAAAGTGAAAAAAAGTGAAAAGTGAAAACCTGAAAACACCGTGAAATTGAAAGAAAACACTTCAAAAACACATTAAAAATATTACCAAAAACCACTGATATACTACAATACTGCCTGTTTTATACACAAATGACAAATATCATCAAGAAACACTACAACGATTTATCGAAATATTTTTCAGTCCCGGTCCGTCACGGCATCCCGTCCGAATAATTAAATAAAAAAGAAACGCAGTCGTACACTATCGGAGACCAACTGGAGGCTAGCCTCCTCCAACGCTATAATTTCTGCAATTGAAATTACAGATCGGGACATGTCGCTGGTTGGATCGGTCTCGCGATGATATTCAAACGATTACTGTATTTTATAACAGTTTGGTTTGATGATATTCAAACGATTACTGTATTTTATAACAGTTTGGTCAGACCTAAACTTGAATATGGGGCTGTAGTATGGCATCCTTCCTATATTGTTCATAAAAATAGAATTGAAAAAATCCAAAACAGATTTCTGAGATATTTATATTACAACAAAAATATAAAGTATACCGGAGTTTAATACAATTAGATCAGTAGCACTACGAAATTAATTTAAAATACTCAGTCTAGAATGTTCTATTTAGAAGACAGGCAAGTATAGTGTTGATGTGTTATAAAATATATAAAAAAAATTATAACTGTCCCAATCTCAATGAATAAATATTTTTTTGAGAAAAATGAAAATTCACCCTATTTTTTGTAACAAACCTCGTATACAAAACAACTACTTTCTATAAGAAACATGAATCGCACAGACTTTCTCTCTCACCAGAAATGTAACAACTTCCTAATGACCCTGTATTCTGAAAGATATAGATTATCGAAAATGATAATTATTTCGTTGGATTTCCTCTCTATATGTATTAGCCTACATGGAAAATTTCACTGCGTTTGGAGACGTAGCATGAGTAAATTGCTAACCCTCTGAAATATAAAAAGTATTGAAAAACAAACAAGAACCATCAGCATCCGCTGAAATGAAACGGTTGGTCGGAAGAACATCGAACGAAAACAAGTCCGTAATCTTGTTATCGAGTTGAGGAAATAATGCAGATTTGCAGATTTTGCAGTTTAATAAAATCATGTTTAAATTCCTGGTGGATCTTGTATACTCATTGCTAAATACATAATTACTTGTATTCACTTTAACAACATAATAACTGGATTCTGAGTTCAGGACTGGGCTCTGTAATTTCTAAATTATTAGATGAGACAGGCGGATAATATAAATGACCAATAGAATGAATTCATTATTTTTAAACGACATTATTTCTGTTGAGAACTCAATATTTTATACTGTGTGTACTGAGAGAAAACTTATACTATACTATAACAATATTCAATTGAAGGTGATTCATGAGCAACGTCGCACTTGAAGTGACCAACGGATAATCCTCACACCAACTCTGCAGAGGCGTACCACAATAATATTTTTATTTATTTAAACACATAGGTAATTACGTAAAAATTGTTATAGTAGGTGGCGCTATCTGGTGTCAATGGTAAAACTGTATTATGCCTAATACAGTACTTCAAAACAACAGAAAAATTTACAAAATAATTATTATATTCTTTTATATAGAACGAGAACTACAAAGCAAAGAAATAATTGACTATGTTATGCTTATGAAGTTTCAGAATCCATTGACTCGTCCGAAGAGGAATGCCCGCAGTCACACCCAAATCTATTATTTGGTCGGAAACAGTGTCTACCATCCCGTCCAATCTCCACTTTTTCTCTTCTTCCTTGATCACATGGGCTACAGCATTAACCCAATATTCTTTCTGTATCCGTTCCATTGCGAGTTCTGATGAACGTTGGACATCAGTAATTTTATATGTCACGTTTTCACGAGCTACGTAACCCTTAATTTGAGCCCTGATTAACTCGCAATGGCTTAACTCGCAATGGTAAGGAAGAAGTCTCAAAATGGTGATGCCTTCAGCACGAGCTATTGCACCACATGTTGGCAATATCTATCATGATGCTGTTTAATGACACTCATAAGCTCGGCCTTAACCCTGTCCTCGGAAAATGGAATTCCTTTTTGTCTTTACCAACTCTGCATATCTGCTTTTCTGGTGGTCATAGTTGGCAGCTGAACTACTTATCGGCTATGATAAGAAGCGTTATCCATTACTATTACCGAATTTGGCTCGACTCGTGAAAGAAGGGATTCAAAACCATCCTTCAAAGCGTTGGGCGTCCATGTCTTCCTGATAATCCCCAGTTTTTTTTGATAAAAAAATTAGTGCACTATCGTCTAAAAAGCCACTCTCGCTACCTTTATGGGCAACAATTAGTCGTTGCCCTTTACCCGTTGGTCCGCGTAACCCTGTTGATGAACCGTACACAAATGCTTAACGATAACTAGTTGCAGTAGTATCTTGCCAGATCTTAGATACTGTGTGACAAGCATTCACCCATGTTTCGTCCAGATAATAAATCTTTTTGTGAGCAGAACGCATTTCTCTAATAGAGCGAAGATATCTCTGTCGCTATGAGACTATATCTTCTCTTTCTGTTAATACAGATTTACGGGATCGTTTGGCATATATGAATTTTAAATCTTCTTTTATTATTTTCCTTAACTTCTCTTTGCTCATTTTTGGAAAGAGATCATTATACATTACCTTTGTCCTAATGGATTCGAGGGTTGGCGCTTCATTCTCAAAAAAGAAAGAATGAATGGTATAGCCTACAAAATTTTTCTGGTACTCGTCAAATTCTTTTTTTTTGTACCACGACATTGTACTTTTGGAGCTTGCACAATCCCAGTCACCTTTTTTTCACATACAATGCGTTCAATTGTCGACAAGGATATCCCCATTAAAAATGAACACTGGACTACAACTTCCACTGTACAGAGTATATTTTTTAAATTTTTGTACACTCTACAGACAATCTGTTTTTCTTCTAACGACATAAACTTCCGCTTTCTTAGTACATTACTTGGACATGCTACGGCATCCATCTTAATACTATATATACTTTTTGAAATATTACTATCTACCTAGAAACTAATAATATTCTAGGAACTAATTAATGACAGTTATACTTGAGATTAACGAACATTTATACCTGAGTTTAATGACTAGGTCAACTAATTATTATCTCACAATATAGTGTGAATGTGATGAAAATCTATGAGAATGTATTTTGAAAAACAAGTATCGGCCAACTCTATCTTATATTTTGAAGTTAATAAATATAACAGTCTCTTTAATAAATATAATGAAATATATTTAATAAATACAAAACAAAGTCACCTTCACAAGAAACAGAACGCACTACGCCTATGCAAATAAGGACGCTTGATAATGAAGAAACCGAATGACTAGTTATGGCATTTTAAGGACGCACATATAATAGACATGCGAAGTGTTGATCAGTTTACCGATGTATTTAAGGAACTGGTTCACCTATTCACTCATACATCCCATCAATATGCAGAAGCTATCTTGTTACGGGGGCAAATTTTATGGAATCATCTTACTTTGCAATTATTTACAATGGCGGTGCATATGCAATAAAAATGAAATATCTCCACTATGAATCTAATCACCACGCTAGCGTCAGAAAGGTATTGTTAGATGTTTGTATGATAGTGCAAAGACAGCTTGCAATTCAATTCATAATATGAAAGGAAATAACTATCTTTGAAACAGTTTTGGAGTAAAACACATATCATGGTCAATTTGTGGAAATTGGTGAAAGTAGTCATATACATATCTCACAATCACCACAAATTCAACAACAATACACATACCTCACAACAACATCATACTTCATGTTTCCGGTTTGTCTGAGAAATTGAGACGCATCGGTCGTAAGTTTTTTTTAAGGACAGAACACAAGTACTGCAAGGAAGTCTTTAAGACGCTCTTAGAGCGGTGCTTGTGCGGAAGTAGCGATTCACATTGGATTTGAATCGCTGGAGATCAAACCCATTTATTCCACAAAAACGCAGTTCTCCAAATGAAAGACTTTTTGAACAGTGAACTTCGAGGTTCACTGAGTTGAACCTCAAAACGATGAGCAGCCACAGTCCGTCGCGTATTCGTGATTTGTGCCGCTCTTGGTGGAATCAAATGTGCCAAGTCACTTGAACACTGCCCGTGGAAGTGTCTGTAGAAGAAAGACAAATGAACCTTCTTTCGATATTCCAGGCTATCAAGGATACACATGATGCATGACAACAATATATTAGATTAGATTAGATTTTTTACTGGTCAAGTTATTATACCTTAGTGCTATGACAAGTCTATAAAATAAATGTAAATTACAAGTAAAATTACCGAAAACGAGTAGGTAGTACATAAAAATTGTATATGATACAAGAACAAAATAAAGTAAATAAATATATATGTAAAAATAAAAATGTAAAAATGAAGATACAAAGAGACAGTAACTACATTGACGATCGTTACTCTGTAAAGCTGAAGTGAGCATTCTCTGAGAGATGTTTTTTCAGTTTCCGTTGGAAATCAGCGAAGGTTGCATTTTTCATTGATTGGGGCAGTGAGTTGTACAATCATATGTATGAGTTGCATCTCCTCGTTATTTCTAGTCTTTGGTTTGGTGCTCTAATGTTATCCTTGTTCCTAATATCATACGACTGGTTGTTACCGTTTTTAGTAAACTTTTGTAAATTTTCTTGAATGTGTATTAAATTGCAGTATATTACACATGATGCAGAGTTAATATATTGAACTCAATAAACCAATTCTTGCAGCTCTCCATTTGACCTATTCCAGCTAAAGCTCTGATTGATCTTTTTTGAATTTTGAATATTCTCGAGATATGAACAGATGTGCTCCAGTTTATCAATCCATAAATTAAGGAACTATGAAACATTGCATGATAAGCGGTATGGGCAGCTTCATTACCGACTTTATTTTTCATCTGCCTGATTGCATAAACCTTGCATGATAGATTTTCAGCTAGTTTGTCAATATGGGGTTTCCAAGTTAACTTTGAATCAATGGTTATACCAAGACATTTCACACTATTTGAGAGATTATGGGACAGCGAGAACATAACTGTTTGTGTCTTGCTTTTATTCACACATAGGATATTCGCAATGAATCTGTCCGTAGCTTCTTGAATAACTCGCGTTTTTAATTCTGATGACTCTTCAAAAGTTTTTTGCGAATGGCGAAAGAAGTGTCATCGGCGAATAGCATTGTAAACATTGTCATTGAATTTGGCAGGTCATCAATATAAATCAAGAAAAGTAGTGGCCCAAGCACACTACCTTGTGTAACACCATTCAATATCGTTTGTGAGCTATTGAGTTCTTCATTATATGATACACATTGCTTTCTCTCATTCAGATATGATGCTAGTAGATTGTGTGCTATGCCTACAAATCCGTAGTATCTCAGTTTTTCTAATAAAATGTCAGTAGAGACGCAGTTGAACGCCTTGCTCAGATCGGGAAATATGCCAAGTGTCAATTCTTTGTTTTCGAAACCTTCAGTTATGAAGACGACTAATTCGAGCACTTCTTTCGACGTGCTTTTTCCTTTCCTGAATCCAAACTGTCTATCTATCAAGATATTTGTCTACTCTAAATAATCTATTATTCTGATTGCCATTATTTTTTCAACAATTTTTGCAATTACTGGAAGTAGTGCAATTGGTTTGTAGTTTGAAGGAAGATTGATGTCACCACTTTTAAAGACCGGAATTATCTTTGCAATTTTTAGTTTTGATTGAAATACACCAGATTTCAGAATCGAATTGACAATACATACTCCATAGAAGGTGTGATATGAGCTTTATAAAGCATCAAAAGTTGCTGAGGTGTGTACAGTTTTCTGGTTCGGAACAGTGTTCCAAGGTTTTGAGAAGCAGCCTTTGCTATTCCAGCGACGTAATTGTGCCAAGACATATTGGTATCCATTTTAATCCCCCAACAAAGTCATTGAGGCAGAAAGCGGAATTGTCTGACCTGCCATTATTATATCCGGTTCGGAGGCATTTATCTTCTTGGAGAAAACCGATGCCTGGGTTTTTGCGGCATTGAATTGAACCTGGTTACTTTCACACCAATTTGAAATCACTTATCAAGACATGCAACCTCATGGTGCCGATGAAGATTTGCCTCCGTAGCCAGAGTCCTGGAATCCTCATGGAATGACTAGAAAAGTGTTGTCGTCAGCAAAGCCATATATTGGATTCTTGGTTTTTCCAATAAGTTCAAATAAGTTGGTATACAATAAAAAAGAAGTTGGAGAAAATATGGATCCCTGAGGAACATCAGCGTTGATAGTGAAAGTATTCGAGAGATATCCATCGACAGCCACTTGCAGGAAACATATCTTCAGGAAGCTGAAGAGCCATACACAAAAATAATCTGACAAGCCATAGCATCGAAGTTTGGCCAGCAAACCCTCATGCCACACACAGTCGTTTCCTGGCTGCACCTGGCTGGAGCTTTCCCTCCTCAACTGAATTTACAGGGAGGTCCGTTGGAGTCGTAAACTCGACATTCATCTCCTCTGTAGAGTCGCTCCTGAACTAAAGTTGAAGACTTGCATATGTGTGTTCACAATATTATAAATGAGATATCAGTGTTGGTAATACTGCGGCACAAGCCACTTTGGTTTAGGCAGAGGCACCAGCACCAATCATCTCATTGTATATCTATATATTTGTATACATACATATTGTAAAAAACAACATAATCCACTGTACGCAGATACGAAATAAATTGAATTGAATTGAACTAGACAGTATGAAATGTTCTCATGTACTAATTTCACAGAGGCAATGGGGAGTATTTGAGCAATTTATTCATTTATTCGTCCAAACTAGCCTCACAGACGTAAAAACATGGATTGACTTGAAAACAAAACGAACATACTACATGGGCTGAGAAGGCACGGGACTAATACATAGATGGCGCTTGTCTTATTACATTTATCGCTTTTTCAGTTAGTACCAACCTTTAAAAGAAAGCTGTCGAAATTTCATGATATGCTACTCATGAGTTTGTGGGTTATTATTGCTGAGAGGGACACTACTTTTGTTATTTTCAAAACAATGGATCAAAAACAATTTCGTGTTTCAATTTAACACTGCTTCTTGATGGGGAAAAATACCGTTCAAGCAAAGCAATGGCTTGGAAAGTGTTATCAGAAAGTGTTACTATAAAAAACAAATGAACATTGCTTTGTTGCCTTCAAAGGTGATCATATATTATATATTATTTTGGATCATGCAACTAATTTTCCTTTATTTTCAGTATTTTACTGTTAATGTGAGTTACAAAAAGGATTTGAAGCTCTATAACTTCTATTCAATTATCTGCGAGCGCTTTCGACAGCTGGTCGTGCTGTCATCCTCTAGGCCCTACTCTATCTAGAATAGGTCAATATTTGTTTACAACAAATTTTTGAACTAATAAACAATCAAATAATAAATTAAAAAAAAACAATTTTTGCCAAATTATTTAAAAGTGTCACGAAGTGTTCTGGCGATGCATTGAATTTATTGGAGCCTCTGGAGACATCCTACATTTTTTTTATAAGAGAGAGGACATTGTTAGATCAAGATCTTCAGATGATGTGGTGCTGCAGGTTTTTCCGGGTTTTCCTGCAGCTGAAAAAGCAAATGCGCCACTGGAATCAATGAAGTCGCCCTGGAGCGCAAATTAATTTTTATTGTTGTTTTTATTTTATTTTTTTCGTTGTTTTAATAAAAGCACAATTATTTCTTAACTAATTATTTGAACAATCGAAATATAAAAAAATCGATTTTAAACAATTAAAATTTAAAATTAGGATTTTTTTTATGATAATCATCTCTAGTCAACAGAATAGCAAAAACCTTTTTTTGAAAAATATTGAATTTCTCTATATGTTTAAAACAATTTATTGTAAATTGTACTTACGTAAAAAATTCATATCCTATGTTAATAACTGCCATTGTTCATTGTGAAAACAGACATAGCTAAATATCAATTGAAAAAAAAATTGTATCAAAAATTTTTAGATATTTCATTTTGCAATAGTTATAAAAAAATCATAATTAACAAATTAATAAATTTTTATGAACTTTTATCGCAGTATCGTATGAAGTATATTTATATCAAAAGGGCTCCATGAAGTTTAACATTTATAGGCAAATTTGTTAGTTAACAATTGGAAAACTCTTTGAAAAATGGAGATAAAAATTATTTTTCTACGGGACTTGATTCATTCAAGTGTTAAGAAGATACTAGATTTTTTTCAAGTTTTTAAAATGATATTTTATGTTATAAAAAAATTATTTCTTTTGATGAACTCTCTTTAGCGGCAGCGCGCGCATGCCGTGACAGCCGCGCGGAACCCTATTTTCAACGTCAAATTAAAATTATAAATAATGGAGATAGAGTTTTGGGAGTCGTGACTTTTTTATCGAAAGTTTCCTCTTTTTCTTCGAGCTCGTTTTCAAAATTGCTTCAATATTAATATTTTTTGAGTTATTAACAAAAAACTAAATACCACTATTTTTAATCTTATTTTGTTAATAGCAATTGCAATTTTCACCTGCACCAAAATCCTTAAAAAACATTTTTCTAGAGGTGATTCCGAATCGAATGAGCTATCGCTCATATTTTTAGGACCTTTATCTCTATTTTTCATGTTTTTGAACTTGAATATTACTGGAGTTTTTTCCCAACACCGAATCGTTATTTTCAACACCTCGACACATGTTTCAACACCAAATCGTTATTTTAACACCTCGACACATGTTTCGATAACCAAGTGATCATTTTCAAAGAGGAAGATTAATCTTTTAATCTTCCTCTTTGAAGATGATCACTTGGTGATCGAAACACGTGTCGAGGTGTTAGAAATAACGATTTGGTGTTGGGAAAAAACTCGTTATTTTTTCGTTATTTTTAACACCTCGACACATGTTTCGATCACCAAGTGATCATTTTCAAAGAGGAAGATCAATCTTTCAATCTTCCTCTTTGAAGATGACCACTTGGAGATCGAAACACGTGTCTAGGTGTTAAAAATAACGATTTGGTGTTGGGAAAAAACTCCAGTAATATTCATTACTATACCAAAGGTTCCAAACAGAGCATCATAAATATTTTTGAACTTGTTGATTAGACTATGGACGTTCAAATGAGACAGTAAAACCAGAAAAAAAATCCACAAAATCGTTTTGAATGATAGAAAAGTGAAGTTGCTTGAGTAAGATGACATTATTAAGATATCGAAAGAACGTGTTGGCT
Source organism: Leptinotarsa decemlineata (assembly GCF_025532065.1). Classification (NCBI taxonomy): domain Eukaryota; kingdom Metazoa; phylum Arthropoda; class Insecta; order Coleoptera; family Chrysomelidae; genus Leptinotarsa; species Leptinotarsa decemlineata. Next base: position 5,769,898 of record NW_027412703.1, on the reverse strand, counting down.
TATAATGCATGAGTATTTGATTATGAGAAAGCCCTGTTCTAGGTGAGTGCCGCGGGAGCTTACTGTTGACCAAAAACAAGAACGTTTTGATGATTCTCAGCAATGTTTGGCTATGTTTAAACATTACAAACCAGAATTTTTGTGTCGATATGTGACCATGATGATGAAATACGAATCCATCACTTCACCAGGAATCAAAACAATCGTCATCTGAGTGGAGAGCAACTGGTGAACCACGTCCAAAGCGCCCGAAAGCACAAAAATCTGCTGAAATGGTTCTGGCCTCGGTATCTTGGGATGTACATGGTGTACAACCCATCAACAGTGAAAATAATATAGAATAAATATAGTTTAAAAAAACTAAAAAACACGCTTTTATAGCACATGAAAAGAAACAGTAAAAAATAAATATAGTTTTGAAAAACTGAAAAACACGCTTTTAAGAACAACGAACTAAAATGTTGAAAATATTTTTTTTTAAATAATCTTAAAACAATAACGAACTAAAAATACTAGTGTCATTGTGAAAAAAGTGACAGGCGCTTGATATACAAAAAATATGGCACAAAGCGCCCACGCTTTTTTCACAATAATGCTAGTATTTTTCGTTCGCTATTGTTTTGAGGTTATTTAATTTTTTTTTACTTTTTAGTTCCATGTTCTTTAAAAGCGTGTTTTTTAGTTTTTCGAAACTATATTAATTTTTTACTTTTTAGTTTCATGTGCTATGAAAGCGTATTTTTTAGTTTTTGTTAAACTATATTTATTGTTCACTTTTTAGGCCGATTTACTGTCAAAAATATTTTTTTGAGTTCTATTCACTAGTATTATAATTAACAGACGGCGCATGAATGTAAAATTCCTCTCAAACAACATAAAAAAGTTTGAGGTCGTGAATTCTATAGTAATACTGGGATACAGTAAGTCTCCAACAGAGGGCGGACAGTTGTAGAATTTGTTTCGAAATAAAGAAAAAATTTGCAGAAATAATTTCAAAAAACAATTTAATTTTGATGTTTTGATTTGAAGTTTCATTCAAAATATTAATGGAATAAAAATAAAATTTTCAGTAAATAATTTTATTTTTCAAATCAATCTTTTGATTTGATATGTATGTCAAGCACCCTAATTCTAATTTTTCGATTTTTTGAAATATTCAAGTAACTGAATTTTTCAGGGGTACAATTTACGATAAAGTTTTCATTTTTGAAATCCATACTCTGGTTTGTTTTCAAATAATTGAATTACATTTCAAAATGTATCTTCCGTTTTGTTCTAAACTTTTATCTGTACTAAATCACGGGTAATTGAAAATATTTAAATATCAAAATATTTCATCCCTAGTACAAAATTTCGCCAACACTTATTATTCTTAAAATATGTTTTCTATTTTGATTTTCTTTTGACAACCTATCAAAGAAGTTACGTACAGCGTCATCTGCCCGCGAATAGATCAAGAAATATTAAGGAGATAACGTACATAGCCATCTGCCCGAGAATAGATTATGCAATAATTGATAGTTACGTACAGCGCTATCTGCCCGCGAATAGATCAAGAAATATCATGGAAGTTACCTACAGCGCCATCTACCCGCGAATAGATCAAGCAATAATTGATAGTTACGTACAGCGCTATCTGCCCGGAAATGGATCGAAAAATATTAAGGAGGTTATATACAGCACCATCTGCCCGCGAATAGATCAAGCAATAATGCCGATAATTCTGTCAATGCAGATCCTGAGCTTGAGAGTTACAAGCAAACAAACATACAAATAAACATACATACAAACATACATAGATACATACAGGTGAAGCTAATATAAGGCGTGTAAAAAACGACCCCACTTGAAGAAAACGGAAGTGCTGCTTCATCAAGACAATGCACAATGTCACAAATCAATGGAAACGGTGGCAAAATTGCATGTTCGCAGACCTCAAAAAAATGCTCACCGGTAAGAAATTCTGTTCTAATGAAAAGGTCATTGCTGAAACTGAGGCCTATTTCCAGCCAAAAAAGATAAATCGATGTACAATAATGGTATTGAAATGTTAGAACGACGCTCGAATAATTGTATGACTATTGATCGAGATCAAGTTGATGATTGCAGCCAATTTTGAACAAAAAATTTGCGTTTTCTTTTTCAAGTCCGGGTCTTTTGAGCTCAGGTCTTACTCCAAATAAACACCCGGAAAACTGCAGTCTCAAAGCTATAGATGGCCTTAAAAAACTCGCGAGAAATATGGATTGTAAAATTGATTCTGAGACATACTCCAGTATATATTTATCGACTGGTTGAAGTTTTCAGATAATTGAAGTGTAACAGAAAGAGGTTCTCTGGAAGTTGAGGAAGTTCTAAGGGACGTTGAAAAGCAAAGTCCGTTCTATGTTACTTGCTGGTAGATTGAATGAAACCAATAGAATAATTTCTGGAGCATTAATTTCATTGTCGGTTCAAGGCCAATATTCTGAATTCATTTTTTAATGAGTTTGTTCGTCCATTGAAGATAGTTGTTCAAACATTAAAAACTCATTTTGTCTTTTTCAATATAATTTGAATTTGTTACATGTTCTGCCAACCAAATTACTGAAGCAAATTCAAGCTTCGGTTTTACTAGACTGTTGTATAGATATTTTAAAATGATCATCTGCAAAAAACAAGCATTCCGAATAATTCTAAAACAGATAAAAGATAATTTAAGAAAAGTGCAAAAAACAGTGGTCCAACATTAGATTCCTGAGGTAGCCCCGATTAAGCATGAAAATTCTCCAATGTGTTACTGGTGAATCTCCACCATAGGCTTCCGTTCCACCATAACTCTTCTTGGTGGAGAAAAGCCTAGAAAAACAATGAAAAGAAGTTCTACGATTATTCAGTCAGGTAACTGGGAGCTCTGTAAAACTACTCTAACGACACACAATAAAGAAATTAGAAAGGAGAAACGGGAGTCTTGAAGGAAGTTCTGTGAGAGTATCTCTGATTTACCTCGCAGCACAAGAATACACAAGATTCTCTCTATAGAGCCGACTGCTGAAATTGGGTTGCTTAAACAACCCGATGGAACATTTACGACCTCTAGTAAAGAAACTTTAGAACTTTCGATAGAAAACCACTTTCCTTGAAATCTTACTCTTGATAACAACAAACCTCTCATCTTTGCCGGTGCTAAACGCCGCCCAAAATAGAACGATTGGTAGGTCGTCATGAAGGTTATCATAGCACTGGCAGTTGAATGGGATATCAAGTTGTTTCAATCCTTCGAATCTCCTGGAGAGGATGTTATATTTCCAGTTCTTCTTCAAAACGGACTGGAAATAATTTAACTTATTCTCTTCAAATTGTATAGAGCTTACCTGTAGTGGAACTATATACTACCCAGTTAGTTGACAGCAAGGATGGTGTATATACCTAAAATGGTTCGGAAAGACGTCCTCTGCTCTTGCGTCACTAAAAAATCATCCAATCCCGTTCATCCAATGTTCAAGGTGCGACCTTTATTTATTTACAACCTTGTACTAATATATCATGTTCACTGCACTCTCATTCTGATATTTATTGAAGGAAGACGGTTATTACACTTTTGTAATAACATTTACATTTACATAATTTAAACAATATGTCATGCATATTGTTTAAATTAGGGGAGAGGGGGGTAATTGCGAACACCAAAGAAAGAACTCAAATTGAACAAAACCAGTTTAAGTTTATGAATGATATTTATTAATAAAAGTTAACTAATCAATCTTATGTTATGAAAATCAACGTAGATGAATGTTCCATATAAAATAAAATATTAATACAAAAACAAAACATTGGAGTCCAGGATTACCCCAAAACACGTGGAGTGATTGCGAATGGTCTATTGGGTAGTTATGAACATAGTCTGATCAGAACAGAAAGCACAAACGAAGCCTTGTAATGTACTTTCATCACTCGTACAGTTTTCGTGGGCCAATAAATTTTACATTTGTGGCATTTTATCCAGTCTTCAATAGGTGGATCTTCATACTTTTCATCACAAATTAGTCAATAATACTCGTTTTCCTTCCCATCTTCTTCATTGGCCTTTTTCTTCTTGCACGGTATGTCCTTTCCTTGAGCCTTTATATGAATGCTATCATCGGAAAATGACGTTTGTTTGAAAGTGGTCGACAATGTTTCGTGGTGTATTTCATCAGTTTGGACTTCCATTGTCTAATATAATATAAATTGATTTGAAATCCCTGAAAAAAATAAAAAGATTAACCGTTAACAATTTTATTAAAAAAAACTGAAATTACAAGGAAATAACAAACGAGCTACAACCATAAAATGAAAAATTGAAATATTAATAAAAGCTGAAAATTAAAAAATATTATTAACAAAAAATAAAAATTGAAATCAAAAGATTCCAAACCAAGTTACGTCACGACGTTTCGATTGTTAGTATCCACAATCGTCTTCGGGTGATAACTAGACTTATTCCTCCGAGATCTGACTATTCATAGGTCATTCGGGTGCTTTCATCTTTCACCTATCCCCACTTTCCTCTTTCTACTTCATTGGTTTTAGCGGGAGATCGTTTGGCGGGAGTTGGTCGTTTTTTGCTTGATGAGAGGTTTCCATATGTTGCGTATCTCTACGCTAGCTTGACTAAATGCGTTGTTGGACAACATATACGTAGTTATGAACATAGTCTGATCAGAACAGAAAGCACAAACGAAGCCTTGTAATGTACTTTCATCACTCGTACAGTTTTCGTGGGCCAATAAATTTTACATTTGTGGCATTTTATCCAGTCTTCAATAGGTGGATCTTCATACTTTTCATCACAAATTAGTCAATAATACTCGTTTTCCTTCCCATCTTCTTCATTGGCCTTTTTCTTCTTGCACGGTATGTCCTTTCCTTGAGCCTTTATATGAATGCTATCATCGGAAAATGACGTTTGTTTGAAAGTGGTCGACAATGTTTCGTGGTGTATTTCATCAGTTTGGACTTCCATTGTCTAATATAATATAAATTGATTTGAAATCCCTGAAAAAAATAAAAAGATTAACCGTTAACAATTTTATTAAAAAAAACTGAAATTACAAGGAAATAACAAACGAGCTACAACCATAAAATGAAAAATTGAAATATTAATAAAAGCTGAAAATTAAAAAATATTATTAACAAAAAATAAAAATTGAAATCAAAAGATTCCAAACCAAGTTACGTCACGACGTTTCGATTGTTAGTATCCACAATCGTCTTCGGGTGATAACTAGACTTATTCCTCCGAGATCTGACTATTCATAGGTCATTCGGGTGCTTTCATCTTTCACCTATCCCCACTTTCCTCTTTCTACTTCATTGGTTTTAGCGGGAGATCGTTTGGCGGGAGTTGGTCGTTTTTTGCTTGATGAGAGGTTTCCATATGTTGCGTATCTCTACGCTAGCTTGACTAAATGCGTTGTTGGACAACATATACGCGGCTTCCTTGAATTTTCTCTCCAACCAGTGTTCCTCTTTGTGGATGATTTCAGCTTGAGCCCATTTGAAATTATGTTGATGAGTCCAAACATGCTCTGCTATTCCGGATCTGCTGGTTTCTCCTCAATGTGTGTGTTTCTTGTGCTCAGCAATGCGAACTTTCAATGGCCTCTTAGTTTTGCTGATGTATGATTCTCCGCACTCGCAGGGTATCCGGTCAATGCAATTCTTGGAATCGCAGTCCGCGTTTGGTGGCCTGGTTTTTGTGGGCTGCTACGGATAGTGTTTCCAGATCTGAAGTAGGTCCTGATGTTATACTTGAACCCAATCCTTCTTATCGTTTCCGATAATACTCTGATGTAGGGAAGTACAAGTACTGGTTGTGGCGGCTTCTCTTCCTTGTGGAGCTCTTGTGTCTTCTAGCTAAAGCCTGTTCTACCATCACTCTGGAGTAACCATTCGGTTGAAGGTCATTTTTGACCGCCACAACCAGTACTTGTAATTCCCTACATCAAAGGATTATCGGAAAGGATGAGAAGGATTGGGTCCAAGTATAACATCAGGACCTGCTTCAGATCTGGGAACACTATTCGTAGCAGCCTCACAAAAACCAGGCAACCAAACGCGGACTGCGATTCCAAGAATTGCATTTACCCGATACCCTGCGAGTGCGGAGAATCATACATCGGTGGAACTAAGAGGCCATTGAAAGTTCGCATTGCTGAACACAAGGAACAGACACATCGAGGAGAAACCAGCAAATCCGGAATAGCAGAGCATGTTTGGACTCATCAACATAACAGGAACACTGGTTTAGAAGAAAATTCAAGGAAGCCGCGTATATGTCGTCCAACAACGCATTTAGTCAAGCTAGCATAGAGATACGTAACATATGGAAACCTCATAACAAGCGAAAAACGATCAACTCCCGCCAAACGGTCATCTCCCGCTGAAACCAATGAAGCGGAATGAGGAAAGAGGAAAGAGGGGATAGGTGAAAAGTGAAAGCACCCGAATAACCTATAAATAGTCAGATATCGGAGAAATAAGTCCAGTTATCACCCGAAGACGATTGTGGATACTGACAATCGAAACGTCGTGACTTAACTTGGTTTGGAATCTTTTAATTTTTATTTTTACTCTCCTTTTTTGTTAATAATATTTTCTAATTTTCAGCTTTTATTAATATTTCACTTTTTTATTTTCTGGTTGTAGCTCGTATGTTATTTCCTTCTAATTTCAGTTTTTCTATAGAATTGTTAATTACAATTAATCTTTTTATTTTTTTCAGGGATTTCAAATCAATTTATATTATATCAGACAATGGAAGTCCGAACTGATGAAATACATCGGAAAATAATTTTGAAATTCTTCACTTCTTTTTTACCTTCAGTGGTACTACAATTTTTGACTCTTTCCTTATTTTTTTATTTCAAAATATCTTTCTCAAAGGTACTGGTTATTAAATTTCCATATAGATACAGGGCAGAAAACAAGGATATATATTAAAAAAAGGATATACAATAAACTATGTGAACTGTACGGTGTGTAGGGGTAATGGCGGATGGCCGGGATTACCCCCCTGAAATTATCCGACATCAGCCGACACCCACAATACCACAAACCAATGTTTTCATTTGAGGTTAGAATACCGTGGTGTACGCGGTTACTCCCTAAAGACATTGGTAAATGATACATTAATTCGAAAAAATAATGTGATATTTCTATGTAATTCCTAAAATATTATACACCTATTCTATTTTAGTAAAAATATATATGAAATTGTTGATAAATCTTTAAATGAACATACCTTGTAAAACGAGCGCGTAGTCATTTCACCACTTACTGCGCGGCACTACGTCTGGAATGGACTCACGATTGCGTCACTCGGAATATATTTCATACTTTTCTAACATAGTGAAACATACACGTCCGCGATTACCCCGCGTACGTGATTTCCCCACTTTCCCCTACATAGGTGCATAATGTCATCGCTTCAAAAGATATCTTACCTGAAAAAATTGAAAAAAGTAACATTAAAAGTGGAGCTGTTGATGAGTCTTTTCCATCAAACTATACTCCTATTGATGGTATCTGAACAAAAATAGTTATTTGAAACGCATATGAATGAAATCGGAATTGAATGAGTGATCCATAATCCAACCCTGCTACGAACATTCCAATTCCAGTTAAAATTATATTATTTGCCAGGTATGCAAGTTTCACACAAGTGGTGCTCCAATGTTCATGGCACAAGAAAGATGAACTTTGAGTACAGCATATTTGCGAATGCAGAGAATATATTTTCATCGACTTTTTTTAGGATAGTGAATCGAATGAAAACTAAATGAAAAGGGAGATTTCTATAGCGACATTATGCGGGTTGCATATAAATGAGAGGTATATTTTCGGCGTATTGTTCTGAAAGTAAAAACTTCTATTTCTATATTTATTGATGAAAATTTTTCAATATCTGGAAGTAACAAGAGGAATATTGTTGATGTTTTCATCTAGTAAAAGATGTTCTTCATCACTATCATTTCAATAGTTCTCATGATTCTCGAAACAGCTCTTTTGTAACTTCGTTTCTATTAAAAATACGAAATGGTTCAGATTGTCAAACCACTAGCATTTTCTATGGAAAATGATATTTCAATTGTAACATTAGATGAACACTTTTTTCAGTGAAAAATAGGGTTTTGGGAGTTCTATGCCAGAAATATCTATTTATAATAATACAATATGATACACGAATATCACAAGAAATAGTTCATCAAATAAATAAAAAAGACAGTGAAAAAATACTATATTTTTTCAGAATGAAGAAATAAAGCAGTGAAATGGTTCCTTGATAATAATAATAATAAATGTTTCTATTGCTACACAAACAGCAGTTACAGAGAACAAGGATAATTAATAATGAGTAGCAAATGGCATCGTTCGCTCTTCTACCTTATGAGAACGATAGAATAGCGCTCTTCCACGCAACCATGTGAAGGGATCAGTGACAAGAATTGCTCCTTCCAGAAAAGAAAAGAATATACCTACTCATAAACATGGTACAAATGAAAAAGAATTTTCATATCAATATAAATAAAAATAATAATTATGTCACAAAGTGCAATGAATTTCACATAAGTTCATCAATATAGTCAGAAATCTATTGTTAAAGTACCATCCAGCAAAAGACCTTTAACCTTCTTCTTGAAATTAAAGATTGACAAGTTTTTGAAATCATCAGGGATACAATTGTAGATTTTAGCGATGCTTTAGGAGAAGCAAGATCGGTAAAGCGGAGTGTTATGCATGGGTACAGATAATTTCTGGGGAAACCGGACATTTACATTGTGCGCTTCAGAACGTCCAGTAATGTAATTTGAGGTCGGAGTCCGTCTTTTAATACCGCATATCAGTTGGTTTTGGAGTCTTTGTAGGCGAGTTCTATCAGAATTTTTGATAGCCGGCCCATAAACAACATCGCAGTAATTTAGTTGTGATAAGACGAGTGACTCGCATAGGGTGATTTTGAAAGCTTCATTTAAAATCTCTCTGTTGGAATAGATCACTTTTAGGTTAACGAAAGCTTTTTTGATTATATATGATATATGCGTGGAAAACGTGGGGGAGTCATAAAGAAACAGGCCTAATTTTTTTTCGCAATTTGACAGTTCGAGTGTTTCATTGCGAATGTGACGGGAACTCAGGGGACGGGCTCTATTTTTGGTCGATTTTCTACCGGAAAGTATTGCTTTGGATTTACTTGGATTGATGGACACACAGAATTATTCTGATATATCGACAAGTCTTGCGAGATCGTCGTTAACTTCATTGCAGGCAGCAACAATATCTTTTTCATTAAAAGCGAGGTGAAGCTGCGTGTCATTTGCATAGAAATGTGATGTAACATGTTTCAAATGTTCACAGAATTGAGAGGTGTAAATAGTGAGGAGTAGCGGTCCCAATATTGATCCCTGAGGTACACCGCACAAGGTTTCGATCGAGTCTGATGATGTAGAGTTCAGTATAATTCTTTGTGTACGTTTATTGAGATAAGCAGCAATAAGTTACTGCGATGATGGAGAAAACCCCCTATATAGTGTAGAATAGATAACAACAATTCATGATTAAACCTGTCGAAAGCTTTTGGGTAATCATGAAGTACCAGAACACAAAGCTTGTTCGAATCTATATATGAGAATATGTCATCCGTCACTTTGAGGAGAGCAGTAGCGCAGCTATGATTTGGACGGAAATCTGACTGGTCGTGTGGAAAAACATTGTGCATTAATCAGGACGTGTTCACGAATCCATTATTTTTTCAAGAGCTTTTGACAGGGTGCAGAGTACGCTTATATGCCTTAGATCATTCATGCTTGTAACGTCATGTCACAAGCATACAAGATATGAATAAAACGTAAATTAATTGGCGCTCCGGGGGGAATTCATTGATTTCAGTGGCGCATTTACTTTTTCAGCTGCAGAAAAACCCGGAAAAACCTGCAGTACCACATCATCTGAAATTCTCGATCTGCCAATGTCTCCTCTTTCATGAAACAAAATGTAGGGTGTCTCCAGAGGCTCCAATAAATTCAAAATATTGCCGAAATATTTAGTGACCTCAAACTTGAACCAGTTCGTTTCTTCTTTGACCAATGCATAATAATGACCAGATTCAACGCCAGAACCACAGTGAACAATGACTGCATGAAGATTATAACAGTGGTCTGCTATATTGAAGTGTTCATCTTTTTCGAACCTTCGTAAGATTTTGGTGCAGTGCTTGAGTCATGTTTAAATATCATCAGTGTTATTATTAGATTGACTGGTGCCTCATCTATACCTGTTTTCTTATAATAGTCAGTTTTCAGATTATTTAACAATAAGCTCTGCACGGACTGGTTATCTATCACTCTAGGAAACACTAGTTAAAGTTCTAGAGAATCACATACATTTCTGCTACCTCTTGTACATTCACTATAAAGTGAACCAATGAGGATTTTTCCAGCAAAAGGTCTACGAATACAAGACAAAATAGACTGTATGGAGTCATTCATTTCAGAATGGCCAGGAGTATTGATTCTGCTATTTTTTGCTCACGAAGAGTATTCTTCAAGAACCCCAAAAATTTGGAAGTATCCTCTTGTTGTCCTAATAATTATCTAGTAGACTTCAAAAACTCTAGGAAATCGGTTGGTGGGAAAGATGATAGATTCTTAGGAAACAGCAACTACATGAATGATTCCTTGAGTTTGGTGAATAAATAGGAAACATTCTCGTTCTCGTTGAAACCTTGTTCTTGAAATTCTTCGTCATGAACAACACTTGTAAAATGCTATTCATGTAACAAGTGTTTCCTTAATTATCTAATCCTATTTTCTCTCCAAGATTTTCAGGACAACTGTCTACTGATTCGTAAGGAAGAACATGTTTCACAGAATCGGTATCAGAACCTTTCTCAAGCTGCAAGTGAAGAAGGGTTTCGTAGAGGGATCGACCCGGCTCTTGCTTCATACAGCTCTTCCACTGAAAGGTAACCAGAACCTCCATATATGGAGGGCAAGAACAATTGAAAAAGTGATATAAATGTGGTTTTAATTAGTAAGGAAACAAACAAATCGGTATATCCAAGAAAAAATCTGTTCAATGCTTCATTTATGTTTTGTATTTTCCATTATTTTTGATCAATGCATGAAAAATCATTCAAGGATTATGAAATAAACTACCTACTCAATGAATAATGATTTCATCTAATTGAAAGCTCATATTTGAACGAAATTTCATTGAATGGACATGTAATGAGCTACAATTTATTTCCTTGAGCAGGAAAGTAGTAGGTTGTTTCGAAAGTTTTTTCCGTTTTAATTAGTTTAAACTTGAATTCAGGGGTTATATTTTTAGGAGTGATTAATTTTTGGGAAAGGAAGTTTTTGGCTTTCTACTACTCCATCTTGATACAAAAAAAAAGATGAGGGAATCTTCCAAAGAATCGTAATCAAATTTGAAAATAAGTAACTCTATACATGGATGTGTAGATCATGCAAAGAAGTAACTTTCAGACACAAACTGAAAGAAAGTCCTCCTGAAACAGCTACTTTCATATGAACATTGAATTATAGAAAGAAAAAAATTCTTTCGAAACAAATACTTCTATATGAACACTGAATTATAGAGAAGATACTTTTCTCTACTCAGTTTGCATTTCAAACATTCGTTGTGGAATAAAAAATCAGATATCATTCACATGAGTTCTACTTTAAATGAATGGTAACAAATTTCACTTACATAGAACACTGTCATACTCACTGGTATACACCGATGTTTCGCCTTAAGACACTTGCCCTAAGGCTCTTCAGTACCAAATTGGATAACATTATAGAAAATACACACACTTCATTCATGAATTACGAATTTTTTATTTTCACGGAATACGCTTGATGAACCACAAAACATTGTCAACTACCTTCAGACAAACAAAGTGAGTTAGTAAACACACGCCTGAAGAAGCTTTCGTACAGCGAAACATGTGTTGCTTTTTGGTAAAACGGTTTGATGGAAATCTCGTAACGAAATGTTTCTTGAATACATACCTCATGAATTTTCATCAAATATCAGTCAATTCCATCAAATATCAAGAAATGAATGATGTTTTCAGGCAAGTCAATACCAATCAACTACAATGTGATCTCTATATTGAGAAATTCTTTTGTTTTGTTACGAAGAATAGCGAATAGCAGAAAAATGTTTGAAATATAAATTATCTGTTTTTTCAAAAGGTTTTCGAATGTTCATGAACTCTAATGAAATAAATCAATTATGCATTCATATCACCCACCAAAAATAAGAAATTCAATGTTTCTGGTATATTAGCCATATTGTCATCCAGTCAGCCACCGCCCTCTGTAGGGTATGCGAAAATGTGCTCTTCATAATGTCAATGGTTTTTACACATAATTTCGTCTTTTCTTAAAATAATTTCAAAATGAATGTTGAGCCTATTTTTGTTGAAGCTGACTCCGTCAACTTACCAAGAGAAAATTTTGAAATGATCGATGAGTTTTACTAGGAAAATTTGCAATACTTTGGTACTGAGATGGAGAATGAAACGGTGGGTATATTTAGTAGGTCCCTTTCATTTATATGACATTCAATTCAGACTTTGTATTGTATCGAAGGGTGGAACGTTTTGATTTAATTTTTATTTCAGCTCGGCCAAAGTAGTAATGGTGAAATTCAATCCAAAAATAACCTGAAAAAATATTTTTCGGAATGTAAACTAATGGAACTAATAGGAACCCGCCGAGATCTACCTTTCACGAAAAAAATACGTTTTTTAATTAGATAATTGTAACAGTTGTTTTCACACCGAGTTGACTCCAATGAAAACAAAAATGGCGTCTGTCAAATTGGATCATCAGATCTGTGATTGGATATTAAAAACAAATACACTTGGCAAGTCAGCTCTAGACACGATAAATTTTATTGGTCAACAGACACGCGGCCAATTTGAATTCTTGCTATTCGAATTGTTCTTTTTTCTGCAAATATACAGAGATCTTGAGACCGACTAGGCTTGATAAGTATAATATACCCCTAACTCGATCAGTCTATAAGCAAACCAGTATCATTTTTCATAGCATGAAACAAACCCATTCACTTCAACAACATAGGCCAACACGTCTACTTTTTCTTCACTGACGATGAAGTTATAGGCATTTTCTTCTGGTTCGCTTCGCATTTTTCTTTCCAGTTTTGGAAAGTAATGCCGAGTGGGATAGCGACGATTAGAGAACCTCTGAACATAAATTCGAGCTGCATCAGTTGGTTTCTCTTTTGGTTCTCCGTAAATTAGCAATTTTCTCGTTTCCAGTATAATTTTCCATATCTAATTATAAACTATACAACGAATAAATTTTTAAAAGTGACAGCATGTTCATTATTAACCTATTTGTAGGGAGTCCCAGCAACAGCTTCAATTGTTTGTCACGGATAACTAGAATAACAGTATACATAAGTATACCGAATATGTATTATTTGTTACAAGGTATGACCGTTTCTTGCAATTATTTAGGAAAATAGAGAAAATAAAGTATAACTGTGTGTAATAAAATTATTCGTAAGAAAATTATCTTTCACAAAAAGCCGACGAGCCACCCTCTTTTCATTGAAAAAAATCAAGTTAACTGAAGAAAAAAATCATATTTGCGACTGTGAAATAATTCTTAAAACGACTGTGAAGTCATAACCCTCAAAGTCGTAGTTTTCCCATGTTAGTTGATCAAGAATTTACACGTTTCATGACATTCTAGATCGAAAAATAGAAATTGAAATAAAAATGATTTTATTTGTCAAATATTGACAAGTGAAGTATTGTTGGATTCAGAATGTCATTCTCAATGGAAATAAGGAGAAATATATAGGATGTTCCATTTAAAAATCAATAGTTGGGGTTATTTCCGGTAAAACCGGAAGCTCGCGGAGGCAATTCTGGTAGCTCTCACAACGATTTTAATTTAAAAAATACAAACTGCAAAAATCAGAGAAGCAAGTGAAGATGTTAAAAAATGTAAATTGAACTATAATACACAACTCCCAAATTTTGTTTTTCTATCTCTGATAATAAAAAAGTAATAGGGGTGAGCCGCCTTAGAGAATCACCCGGTATAATTCAATATCCAGCGTGGTATTATCCGAAAATTAGTTGTTTTCCGGCATACATTCACCAGAACCCATCGTGTAGGTTGTTGGGAGAGATTTAATTTCGAAATATTCATTTTTTTATGAGAATATATTTATTTTCTCATGTACGAAATTTAAAAATATATTGGGTTCAGCAAGTTTCACACAAAATCCTATTAAAAAAAAGTTGGCGTGTATGACAATACCTACAATGTACACCTTGTAATGGTATGCCGTAATAGAAGCGGCATTCTTTGTTGTATCTAATGAAGATATCATTTCTGTAATAAACCCAATGTCTGGTCCCTACTATTAGTCTATTATTATTGTATTATTCCTTTATTTATTTTCTTCAATAAGCAATTTTGTCTATTTGAACTGTATCAATTTCAATATATGAAACTTCTACCGTTGGTTATTTAAGAAACAGATTCATGTAATATGCAAAGCCCTTCTAATAAGCATCGAGCCGGCAGAGAATCACCATATTTTAGGTATAATTTAAGATTTATTATGGTCATTGTGTTTCCTTGTGAGTTTTATTCCTCGAGACCTACGTGTTTGATCATACATGGAAGGTAATTTGTAGGCAAGCATTAGAGACATGTTCTGTTCGACATGTTTTCATATTAACATTGTCTCTGAATTGCTCTCTAGCAATTTGTGCAGCTAAATTCGTTCCGCATTTGAAATATTCCGACAGATTGAAATAGTGTCCATGATAACAATTTGATCATTTTCACAGTATGAACTTTGTTTAAAACGCGATCCACTACACAATAGCTATTTTAAGTTGAAATGGTACTTTCAACAATTTTACAATGCATTATAAATGAACAGGCAGGTTCCAGAGAATATATACAATACAGTACTTGGTCAATATCCGATTATTCTTGGAAACAAATGTAGTCTTATAGGAAACAATTTGTTGCTGTCAACGGCCTGGTTTTACACATTGTTACGTCTGACCTTGGAGTTCTTCAAGGAACGGTTAGGTTAGGTCCAAAGTGAGTGGATCTATTCGGACCTCCACCGCAACCCGCAAGGGTTTATTGTGGCTCACACCTATTCACACTCGACCAAATAAACCAAACTTCTCAACGAAGCCGATTAGTTTGTATGATGAGTAAGAGTACTGCTCTCCCGAACTCTAAAAGCTTGATTCGGTCCCCAGCGGGGCAGGCACAAAGTATATGCTATGCTGTTTCATCATTTTCTAAACACAGGCGACATACACTGTCATCCGACAATCCGAGTCTCTGCATATGATGATTCAAATGACAGTGACCTGTAGGTAGGCCTGTTAGACATCGTATTTCATCCCTACTGTAGTCCAACAACTGTTTGGTATCAAGCTTCCAAGGGTGAATAAATGCTTCGGAGTGAGCCAATCCTGGAAGATTTTGCCTGGTGTCCATAAATCTTCTTGCCATCCAGATGTTCAATGTTTGTTTGGCAAAGCCTAAAGCGATGCCAATGACAGGTTCTGGTCGGATGAAGCTGATTGCAGAATCCTCCTTTGCAAGGGAGTCAGCAGCCCCATTGACTTTCAGGCCAGTATGGACAGGAATCCAGACCAGATGCAATCTGTTAGGTCTTCCTATCGAGGCAATTTGCTACCATTTCAGATGTTGCTCGGTAGGAGCCAAGAGCTTCCAACGTCATCCCAGAATATTTATATTGACATGTGTATGAGGTTGTATTTTTCCAATCTCTCCGCACACAATTCAATTGCGTAAATTTCCGCTTGAAATGCTGTCCTGTGTTCCTAGGCAGGTTTATATCTCTGTCTTGGGCTTGCGACTGAAAACACCTGCACCAGAACCGGAAGGTGTTTATGATCCATCTGTGAACCAACAATTATTTCCTTCTCCCGGAGGATCCAGTCCTCTCTACTCGGGGACAGTACTCCATAAGGCAGTTTGTAGTTGACAGTTGGAGGCATAAAGTCAGAGGTCATTTCCAGAATGCTGTGACTTCCAGTGTCCACCAACAGTCTGTTGCACTCTGCAGTAGTCCATCTAGCCCCTCTCTCCAGAAAAATGTGGAGAGGAGAAAGATCCAGAAGGGTATCCATGGCCGCTGACGGTGTGGACTGGTTGCACCACTGATGAACCCTAAGTTCATGAGCATTCGAAAACCATTTGAAAATACAGCTCGTTTGTTTCTATTCAGAATTATATTTAGATATAACTTATACTATATCAGTTATTAAGGCAAATATTATTGTCGTAGTTTCAAGCGATCTTATTATTGTGTATTTATGTGTTTCCTGGCTTTATTCGTGAAAAAAATGAATGAATAATCACAAGAAATTCTAATTGAGCGTTCATTTTCTCAGAAAAATGGAGTACCCATGTCACAATTTATTGGTTTATTCGGCATTGAAAATGTATGTCATATCGGATCCATTCTGCTTGTTTTCGCAACGTTGAGTTTCAACTTTTTCATAGCTGACAGTTCGCGTAGGAACAATTCGTTTTCTCATCGAGTTTAGTTTGTGTATGTTTTGAAAGTGTTTTAGAGATATATTTGAATATTAATATGGTGTATTCTTGTGCTGATTTTAATTATGCGAAAAGGCATAAGAAAACAGAAAGCCATTGGTTTATAAGTGAGTTATTTCATATAATGAGTTCAGATTCCCAAAGGATAAAATAAATGATGAGAAAAAAAATGGGAGAGAGAATTGAAAAGAAAGAAGTACAATCCTTCTACTCTTCCAAGACTTTATAGAAATGATTCAAAAAGTGAAAGAGGAACAAAAATATTGAATTTCATGACAAAGTTTTCTATTTCAACTTCAAGTATTCTCCACAGAAAGTATTGTCTGGAGTTGAACCTGTTACTTAGAGTATGAAACAAAATTAATTGAATTTTATCATATGATTAATGGTATTATTACCTCAGAAGCTTTTTTTGGATCAGTTCGAATACAATCAATTCTGTCTATACTTGACCTCATTCAACCTTCCTCTCAAGTTTTGGAAGATTCAACAGATTACCCAAGCGAGACTGTAACGCTTGAATTTAGTAGCTATATTCGAAAGAGGTATGTATGTAGGAATCGTTTTTTTTTTATAATAAATTGCAGTTGTACAGATTGAGGATTGTAAAATAAATTGAATACTTGAAATAATTCTTCAATCCAGTTTGCTTTATTTTTTGATTTTCATAACTGTATATTATTAAATAATGCATAAAATCATAGTTTAGGTTGTGTACTGATTTTAGATATTGAACTGATTTGCAAACATGATTTTTCGTGTACATTTTATTCCATGTGGAGAATTTTTCATTATTTGTAACGTTAACGCCCAACTAGCAATTTCGTATTTTATAATAGTTGCGGAAACGTTTCGGAGAAACAAATTATAAAACAGCATTCCTCACAGAAATATTTTCGAAGTGTTTATAAAATTGCTATAAATAGGAAATTGGCACCGTTTTGTAAAGCATTATAGTCATTATCAATATTTTGTAAGGCCTTTTACAAACACTACAAGACAGTTTTATAAACATTTTGGCAGTTACTATAAAATTTGTCTAACACTCTTAAAAAGTAGTTTTATAAAGACTTCCTTTATTGCACTCTTGCGACACATAAAATAATCAGAAGACAGTTTTATAAGAGTTTTTTAGTAGTTCCAAGTAGGCGTTATAAAATATAATACAGCCGAAAACGATAACAATAAAATAAAAAAGTGTTAAAAATGTTTTCTTGAAGACGCAAGAAGTAATTTTGTATTGGACACTAGAAAAATATAATAGATATGTCACCAACTGAAAACTAACAAATAGAAAGGTTGAAGCCATTTTGAAATTTCACTTCTGCACTCATAAAACTTATAAAGACATTGTTTGTGTTTCGAAGATTGATATTTTTACTGCAAATGAAATTTTATTGACAAATATATAGCCTATTATTATTAGCAAAATTTAAGCGCGCCTCTCATTTATGAATGTTTTCGGTAAAATTATGAATTATACAAAAATTCACTCTGTCAACGTATTAATTTTCTGGTCGCAAACTTAACTTACTTTATTCTAAATGATATAATGTTATAATATTTATGTACTTCTCAGCTGTAAATATCACTATATGTGCGGTATTTCATATTTTCAACTCATCTAATTTCAGTATCCCGGATCGCTAACATTTAAAATGGCGTCATTCTATAAAATAAATTGGTATCAGTAGCAAGCATTTC
Source organism: Leptinotarsa decemlineata (assembly GCF_025532065.1). Lineage (NCBI taxonomy): Eukaryota > Metazoa > Arthropoda > Insecta > Coleoptera > Chrysomelidae > Leptinotarsa > Leptinotarsa decemlineata. Next base: position 5,751,557 of record NW_027412703.1, on the reverse strand, counting down.
AACGTATTTTAGCTACTATGTTACCCCTATAAAACTGTTGAGAAACACTTAGTTCTGGGAGTGATGGTATTGCGGCAGAGTCGGACTACTTTTAAAGCTATAAGTTTCTACAAAACTGTTTGTATGAATGAAAGATTTCTCACACATAGTTCGGATAAATATTATCTGTCTTTGATGTTTTGGCTAAGATGTTTCATCGATTATAAAGACTAAACGACGGGTTTTAACCATTATAATAACCTTTTCCTGTTTTTCGCAAGAAAAAAATTGAAGCACTAGATCAGGTAGGATACTTTGAAGTATTTTTTAGTATTTCTAATAGACAGGGCGACTCAAAAAGCTTTCAGAAAGTTTTTTTATGGAACACCAAGTCATTTCTTCGTCTATTTGAAGCACTTCGAACTGAATCTAAAACTATTATATACCCCTAATAAATGCTCAAAATGGCCGCCATTGAGTTATCATTTATTTTCATTTATATATTCCGGATACGAACAGAAACATCCACTACAGTATCCACACAATGGAGTTATTATCAAATTGAAAATATTAATTAATACACTAATATATGCATATCATAGTGTCATTAGAATTGAATACAGTAACAATAAAAACTGATTATTAGTTATTGACAAAATATATCAATGAATTATAATTTATAGTAATGAGTTTTCAATATTTTTTTGGCCCTAAGCTACGATGTATTAAAAATATAGAAGTATTTTGCAAGAGTGTTACCTCATATTACTGGAGTTTTCTCCCAACACCAAACTGTTCTAGATCCACTAGTAAGATTTTCGACAGTATTTTTTTTTAATAGATGGATTTTCTGAAATAATTCGAACAGAACCAAACTAGCCCAAACCAACCATTATTCCTTCATTTACTAAACTAAAAATTATAAAAAAAATATTTGTTACAAATAAAGTATTCGAACCAGTTGTCACAAAAATTAATCATACGTCAATCAGTCAACATCCCAACATCAAAGGCATTTACACTTACGAATACCTATGGATAAGAACACTGTCACGAATTAATTATAGAAAGCGGGTAGCGTACCCATACAATCGAATTTGAACGCGAACGCATACGGTCAAATCACAAAATTATCGGAAACCTGGATACTCCCAAATGGAAAAAATGCCGTGAATCACCTTGTATAGTTTAGCTGCTAAAACTGAACTCCCATCCAACTCATTTCTATATGAAATATTTTTTCGAAACACAACTAAGCACCCCGTTATTTTGATGTTTTTTTACACAGAATACTAAGAATACGGCACTGTTAATATTTGTTTGCCTTTCTGCTCCGCTGTGGCTCTGCTGTCGGTACGCAACTATTGTGATTGTTATGAGTTAGTTGGCAACATTTTTGCTAATACACGACACTTTGGTGACTCTTATAATATAAATTACTTATATTCATCACATATTACCTTTTTTATGATAATTATCCGTTGTCTAATGCTAAATACATGGTGAATATTAGACATAACCTATATGATCGCCGATGAAATATTGTTGATATATAATTTATCATGCGTTTAGAGGAAATGAGGGGTAAGTTTTTGATGTCAGAATATATCTTTTAATCAGCTTCAATAATTGACCAGATATTTGATAATTCAGGCATATATTTTCAGTTGATAGTTTTTTTTGAAGCTGGATTTGACTCATTTTATCTACGTTTTAGGTATATATGTTCACCATAGTTCCGTCGTCATGAGTGAATAATAACTAACTCTCATGGCCAAAAATTGATGCTGATAAGCTTATACGAATCCACAATTCTATGCCCGAAGCCAGTTGGTTTACAATGATGTATAAACTGAAACAAAGTCATTTGATGACCTACCAAATTGCTGAAGAAGAACTATTAGAACGAATGCTGAAGAATAACGATACATAACAGAAAAAATTATCAATTCTATGCAATCCAAAAAGCAAGCAGGGTTATTTTCATTCGAACAAGTTGTCAAAGAAAGTGTGAAAAAGCCAGAGTTATGTATCTTTTATGGGGAGTTACTTCTGAATACTTTCTGAAAAGCATATCTTGCTGTACCTGAATTTGTCATCATTTAAAGGGTTGTAACACGAAACTGCTCCACTCAGAACAAAATATTCAGGTTTTCTAAATAGATAACTAAAAACTGAAACTTGAAAGTGCAAACCCTTTGTATTTTACAGTTCTCCAAATTGTGAATAATAAGGTTGATTTATTAAACCCAATGCCTTGAAAATATTGAATTGCTGCAGTTTATTCCTGGTGGCAGCAAATATATATTAGCAAAAGCAATTCAATTTTATAACAGTTATATTAGTGTTTTTGAATTGTTGTGAATATACCACACTATAAAGTAGTTGGGAAATTATCATTGAAGTGACAATATAGTAATGAAAATAAAATAGTGTCAGAAAGCATTCTAATAAAATAATTTCATTAAAGCTACAGGAAACAGTTATAAAATAAGCTTGAAATAGTTTTATAACTATCATAAAAATCTCGCAGAAAAGTATTATTAAACTGCTACATAACAATTTACTTTTATAGGAAAATAAGTTTTATAAGTTAGTTTTAAAAACGTTTCTGTGATAATTTCCTGACTATTTTATAATGGTTTTTCAATTTTATTTCATAAACGTTTCTATGACAAATTTATAAAACACTTTTATTGCCTACAACTGTATGTGTTCACCGATCATCTAATACAATCAATTAGCATTTTGGAAGTAATTATAAAATATTAATGAAATAAAACTGTTGCAACACCATGGAATTATAAAACAACTTTGCTGGTTGGGCGGGTTCATATACACTTCCAAAATCAAATTATAAGCTTCGTAAATTTGACGATTTGGCAATGTTAATTATTTCTATTGTTCCTATTGGTCAATTGAACAAGAAGCGGGAATAGGGGCGTGACGTCACCACCCTACCACATTCATTTTTCAATAATCAATTACGGGAAAACTATGGTACTTACAGAGATGAAACAAAGTGCACTGTTTTCAATTTAAAATTTCTATCGAGTGAACTATAAACCAAAAACCATGAAACAAGCCCATTGACGGCTGTGTGGCGTTACCACTTTTTTCACCACGGTTAGTTATTGGTGACGGATGTAGTTTAACCATTCAAATATATTTTGCAGCAGTAGTACTTGGCATATCAAAGTGCAAGTGTCTTGATAATCAGATAATGTTATGTCTGAGACAATATCAAAAGCATTTCAAATAATATCAGAACTGCCTCCCATTCGATTGTAAAAACAGAAAAGAACGTTTTCTGCAGTCATATTTCATCCACTATCAAGCTTTAAGGAACACCTAGGAACGTGACATATTAGCGGCAATAAATTAAAAAGAAACAATTAAACAGCAGACGTAGCACTCGTTGGAGATAAAGTGGCAGGAAGGAAAAAGGTATTGCAGGAGCTAGCACCTATACTCACACATACGCAGCGGGAGTGCGTATGCCGTCGGAAGGTAAACGTGAATAAGCGAATAATTTATTTCGTTCTCCTGCGCTCCAACACTTTAGCAGTGCCTTATGTTCCTAAGCGGGGTTTACCAGGATTACGGGTTGGTGTCAGTGTGAGAATCTGTACTATAAAATGAAACAAAAATTGTCCAGTTTCCGTTGATTCTTAATCATATAAATAATTCCGTGAAGTTCTAGCTAGTTGAGAATATATAGAGCGGCTTTCGAAACCATAGTTACAGAGTTTTTACTGTGTTATATTAGTAAGTTCATTTCAAAAGTTTTATCCGTTTCAATGTCATGTGTTTATGTAGTTTCATATCTCAATGAATATTTGTTCGAAATTCAATCTTTTGCGTTTTCGGCATTTGCCAATGATAGTAATAATAATGATAAACAGAAATAAAAAAAATATCACAATATCAAGTTCTAACTACATGTGTATGAAGTTATAGTAAAAAGCGAAGTTCAATTTTCGCAGCTATACAAATAACTGCTGAACTGTTCTTCCACTTAACCTAAAACATACCAATAATATTTCGGTTATTTGATGTGAGTATCACCAACGCTTGGCTCTTGGCTCAGGGGTATGGCTATAAAGATGATAACCTCTCATTCCGACGAAAAGTTGTTCAGTCTTTGCTGCTGAAATATGAAACAAAAAATATTACACCGGGACCAAGAAGAGCGTATATAAGGAACCCCAAGATAGCAAACGGAAGACATATTATCTTCACCCAACAAAACAGAAGAAGATGCCAAGTTTGTAAAAACAAAACTACGAAATGTTGCGAAAGCTGTGACGTTCCCCTGCATGACAAATGTTTCGAGACATACCACACTCAATAAGTTCATTAGTTTTCTGCTGAAAGAGTTGTATTTAATTTTTTTATTTGTGAAATACATGATTAGCAAGTCTGAATATGTTTATGTTTCATATATGTTTAATGCTCGAGGGGTCGTTAATGACCCATATCAAAGCTCGGCTACCATTGTAAACTTTTTTTTTCATTTTTTTGTGGCTATTTGTATCATCTATATACCCTTTTCTTAATAACATTTGGAAAAATTCACAAAAAATAATTCTGGGCATTAATGGGTTAAAGTAGCATATCATTATCATAAATATATGAGTACATCAGATCAGTGACAGGCGATGATACAAAACTAAGCAAACTATTATTGGTCATGAATCACTCAAAGAGGGAAAAACTAGGAAAGTGGAATGATGAAAAGTTCATCATGTTATTGATTTTGAAAAAGATATAATTTCAATTTAATTTCAAACTGAGAGGGTGCCAGTTTCTTCAAAGGTTCAGGAATAGCAATGAATATTTTAGCTATCTGGTAACTGAAAGTGAGTTTGAACAACTGGATTGTGGAAATGAGAGGTGTTAAAGAGCCTTTGCACCTGATGTTAATATTCTGAAAATCAGTTCGAAACGTTGATGATGACGTTGATGAACGCGCTGTTCGACGTTGACTTGCAAAATTTTGTTTCAGAGATTTTCGTCGAAGTGGTGGACCAAGACAAGGATCCGAGAACACTGGTGGAGACTGATTGATCACAAGCGGTGCGTGGGATGACGAAAAAACTGGACACCAGCTCCTATGCAGTTTTTGATGGTTTGAAACGTATTGGAAGGGTTGAAAAGCTCAAAGAGTGGATGCCCTACGATTTGAACGATCGCCAGAAAGTGTCACGGTTCCTGTTCGCTCCTTGCTTCTGCGCAACCAAAACGATAATTTTTTGGATCGGATCGTCACGTGATGGAAAGTGGATCCTCTACGACAACAGGAGGCGTTCAGCACAGTGATTGGACATCGATGAGCCCTTCAGACAATTTCCAATAGCAAAAACTCACCAGAAAATGGTGACTGTATGGTGATCAACGGTGGGTGTGATTCACGGTCTGCATCCGCACCAAACCATCACACCAGAGTTCTATTGTAGGTGAATTTTATAATGATACTGATATAATGATACAGCCTCTTGGGCTTATTGCGTTCATTCTCCCATCTTCTCATGACACCCATTCCATCAGTCTCGTTCCCTGTACTATTTTGTACAGGTTCCGTGATGGATGTTCGTCATATTCTTCTGGGCGTCCATATAATGCCTGCCTCATGTGATTCAGTGCCTCACATTCGCATAAAATGTGTAGAGCTGTTTCTAACCCTTCGTTGCATAATCTGCAGCTGAGGTCTCCGTTGTACAACCCCATTTCATTCAGGTATCCTCCAAGCAGACAAGTTGGACAAGTTAGTAGCCCTGTAATTATTCTGAGCCGATCTACTATATTGAAGTAGTTCTTCGGTTCTTTTCTAGGACGGTTTCCTAATGAAGGTTCTACTGTGTTTGTTGGCAGGTACTTTTGTCCAGTACTCTGTGTGCTTCTTATCGGTCCAAGTCCTAATCTGGTTTCGTACCAATGATTTTGGTACCCCCAGAGCTGGTTCAGGACCTATATATGAAGTTGATGATCCGCGTCTAGCGCATTCATCAGCTTTATCATTACCTGTGATTCCTGAATGGCCTGGCACCCAGTACAAAGTTAATTTGTTGCTATTTGCAAGTTCATTCAGTTCTTCATGGCATTCCCAGACCAGTTTTGATGTCACTTTCGGTTTTGTCAGAACCCCTACTGCACTTTTGCTGTCTATAAAAATATTGATCCGCACATTTCTTTGGGGTCTGAATTTAATAAGCCTTGCACACTGCAAGATAGCATACACTTCCGCTCGGTATATTCCAGCTCCCGTTCCAGGTTTGATCTTCGATCCATCTGTACACCAGGTGTTTTTTCCAAACATGTTTTCGGGATGACTGATGGTCTTCCACACTTCACGGCTTATGATTTTGGCCATGAAGTTTGTGTTGAAGGTGTACTTCGGTGTCACGGTGTCACGGTCGCCTGCTTCATCTTTGGCCACCAGACCAGAGATGCGTATGCTATCATGGGTTTAACCAATTTATCAACTTAATGTTGGAGTTATTCATCCAGAAATCAATTTCTTCATATAATTTGATCAAATAATCATTGTGAAGTTTTATTTTGAATAGATTGTCACTCGTGGACTTTTTATTTTCTGTAGACAGGTCACACTGCCTTTATTATTATTTACCAATCAATTTACTAAGGCAAGTGTTCTTTACCAACACTAGCTAGTTTTGGGTCACAGATCTGAAATAATTTCCAAGCTTTTGAAAATTCACCACTACGTAAACAATTGTTGAATAATATCCAAAATGGCTTCAGTGAACTGTTTTGAGAAAGTTTTGATAAGATTGGTATTTTCAAAAAATTACAACGTATTTTAGAATATCAATGCATACAATGAAAGAGTGTTTGCAAGATATTTGAGGAAAACTATTATGAGATGCTTTTATTAACGCACTCGCAGCCAAAATCAAAGTATATACATGAAAAGTATCAATATTCAAAGAAACTGAAAAAAAGTATAGATTTCAAAGAAAACCTGTCTATTCTAAAAGGGGTAGGTATTCCCTTGAGGTTTATTGTATGTATAACTCTAAAAAATGTTCACGTCCTCTATCGAATGAAAGAATATGGAAAAAGACCTGAAAGTGTATCAAACTCACCCTAGAAGAAGATGACTTCACCAGGTGAAGGGTAGTGGAATATCTGAAATAAATAAGCAACAATGAAATTTTCTCTCGGCATATTCATTTCAAACTGTACATTTCATGTCAAAATTGTTATGAGTTATAACTACTCATGAAAATACATATTTATGTATTTCGAATGAAATTTTATATGATTCATCAAATATAAGTTGCATTACAACAAAATAAATGAATGCTAAATCCACTAAAATCAACAAAAAATCAAATACACTCAAAAATCTCAACCTGTCAGTTGACGAAACTTGCATAGTATACATCGCAATTTTTCACAATAAACGAGATATGAAAGTCCTATCTCTAAGTCCAAATACTTTATATGGTAAGCTGGAGATATTTTGAAGAAGTTTTGGATAGTTATTTGATTAAACTGAGGAAGTGTAGATTTGTTATTACAAAATGACAAGTAATAGGTTCTGCTGGATTTCAAAGAAAGCTGTTAATGATTGAACCGATCTTTGTTCATCTGTAGATCTTTTTCTGTCATGTATTTCTTAGGTTAAGCGAATTAATTAGGGACGCAGATTGGAGGAAAGTTATAGGGGAGAAAGCAGATGTAAACGTGGTTTTACATGAATTTTATAATATTTGGTTCAAAATAGTAAATATATGTGTGCCTAAATTTGTTGTCTGTACAAACTCAAAGAGTTTTCCGGTGTGGTTTAATAATGAAATTATTGAGAGGAATAGCGCGATGTAGGAGAGTTAGAATAATATCTGATTTTTGTGATATAAATTATAAAGGAATGAGAAAAAATTGAAAACTACAATTGAAATGGAAAAAAAATATAAAAAAATTGGAACATAACCTAGCAGTGGATGTGAAGAGTTTCTGAAGTCACATAAATAATAAACGACGAAATTTTACAAAATGTTGCGACTTTGTGTATGAAGGTGATCATATCACTGAGTACCAAATCACGGATACTTTTACTAATTTGTTAGTATGCGCATCATATAATTCAAATATGATGTTCTAATTGTTTATTCAATAACTGAAAGATATTTAAAAAAAACGGTAATAAAACTAAAACCTAAGAAAGCATCTGGAAGTGATAGCATTCCACCTCACGTACTTAAAGCTTGCGGAGACTGGTTGGAAACACCTCTACTACACATTTTTAATTTGATGAAAATTACTGGAGTTTTCTCCCAACACCAAATCGCTCACCCAACACAAAAGGCTCTGTAGTGTATGACCACCTTCATAAGTAATTCCTTGAAAATCTTTCCAAAGTTCCTCGTATATTGGTGGTATGGAACTGAGATGTATTTATCTTGGTTTTTGTCCTTTCTGAAAGTCGAGATTTCGTTCATCCTTAACCTAAACTTCTTTTTCTTTATTATGTCATCTATTAGTGGCTGCTATTTCCTGTATTGTACGCCTTTCTTTTTTGAACCCATCGTGTGTTAGAGGGAAAGTCAAAAGACGATGCACTAAATAATTCAACCCAGCACGTTAATGCTGTCCACAGTGATATGAACTGTCAGGAATATACCTGTACGTGCTTGTTTCTTTTCTAAATATATCGTATTCTAACCCTCCATATTGGCTCCTTATTACCAAAACGTCAAGAAATGGTAGTTGTTCCTTATTTTCTAACTCATTGATGGATATCTATTATTCAAAATCGTCAATATTCGATTTTTTGGTATCGAATAATTTCAACTAACACCTTTCCGACTGCTTGGAAAACAGCAATTTTCAAATCGGGTAATAAAATGGATGTAGAAAACTACAGGCCAATATCTATAAGATCTTCCACGATATTTGAACAAATTATTTTTACTAATTCATATGAATATGTTGAAGAATATATTATACCCCAACAACATGACTTTGTATCGAATACATCTACCAGCACAAACCTGTTTACTTTCACAAATTACGTATATGAAACTTTGGAAGCCAAATCGCAACTTGATGTAATATATACAGATTTTTGAAAGGCGTTTAACACAGTTAATCATGATGTACTCTCGTGTAAATTGAGTAAGTTTGGGCTGTCATATAATCTTCTTAAACTGATCAGAAGTTACTTGCAACACAGACATCAAATGGTAAAATATAATGGCAATACATCGGGTAAATTTGAGGCCAACTCCGGATTTCCCCAGGGCTCTAATTTGGGGCCCCTTCTGTTCGTTCTCTTCATTAATGACCTACCATCAGTATTGAATTATACTGAAGGTGCTTTGTTCGCTGATGATTTAAAATTTCATAAGAGAATACAAACTGTTAGAAACTGTGTATTATTGCAGAAAAATTCAAATAGCATTTTTGGATGCAGCCTAAAAAATATACTGTAAAATGTAGTATTTTGTCTATTACGAGATTAAAAGAACCTGTTATGTTCGAGTACAGAAATAATGAAGAGGCCCTAAATCGGTGTTCTGAGTAAATGATTTGGGAATTACTTATGACCATCTAGTCTCCTTTTCTACACATAATAAAAATATAGCTGAGTCTGCAAACCGATTGTTAGTTTATTCAATTAGACAATCATTTAATATTAACAATGTACATTTCTTTAAAATTCTGTATTATAGTTCAATAAGGCCAAAACTAGAATTTTGTTTAATAATTCGGCATGGAGAATACCAAACTATTCTTGCTATAAAAAATCCAAAACAAATTTTAAAGATACCTATATTATAAAAAGCATCATACATATCCCGATTATAATGTAGTTACAACTACCCATCTTGGACATGAATTCAAAATTCTGTCTTTGGAAGATCGAAGAGTCCTTAACATTTTGATGTTTTTCTTTAAAATTATTAATAATAAAACTAATTCACCAACGTTATTTTCTTTACTGCGATTAATGTGCATCCAAGGAGAATGCGCTCTTCTGTTACATTTAATATCCCTGTTTTACGTAGAACTACTGGAACTCTCCTTACAATATATATATATATTTATATATATATATATATATATATATATATATATATATATATATATATATATATATATATATATATATATAGAGAGAGAGAGAGAGAGGGGTAGTCTTTGCTGACTAGTTACGAACAAATCCTTGGAGTTATTTGGGATAGCAGCGAAGCGCAAGTGTACTCTTATAACATTATATTTCCAATATTTCGACAATGGTTATTGTCATCATCAGGGAGCTAAGATGATAGACTTCGAATTAATACAGAACTTAAGTTAATAAATGAATACTCACAATGTTAGTGAGATTGGTCGCAATTGAGTCGAGTTAAAATCAAAATATGAACGTTGTAATCATGATAAAAACAAGTAACAACTGTACAAATACAAGACATATGAATTAAATGAAAGCTACAATATATAAATACGTTAAATAAGGAGTAATCATACAATTCTTTATTTGAGAATGAACGTAGTGATCTTAGGTTAGAAACACATCACTTGTCAATTTATTAAAATTTTCAAGAAGAAGTAGACTTGGCATTTGCCGCGGGCGCAATTGATCAAAGAGTTACAGTTGCTTTCAGAAGAAAGAGTTTTGTTATATAATTTTTGTTGATAAGTTGATAAATGAATTTAAGTAATGTCAAATGAGTTGTCTTTGAAGGAATTCCAATTGTTGTCAATAAAAAGTAAATAGGAATATATTTCACTTAAATGTTGTAAGTCAGTTTTTTTATTTAGACAATTTCGTGATTGCGAAATGTAAGTCATTTCAAGGAATAATCTTTTAGAAACATTCCTCTCTTTAGTCAAGATTTTTACTGAGTTAAAATCCATTACATGCCCATTATTATAAACATGTTCACTAAGGCCACACCTTTCTGGATGAAGTCTACAATCACTTTTGTGTGCAGATATTCTGTCTTTTAATAATCTGGCAGTCTGACCAATGTATTCAGCACTGCAACTTATACAAGGGATACTATAAACCACTTGAGATTGAAATTTTTTTGGGATTTTATCTTTTAAGTTTGAGATACTGTTTTCACTCAGTCAATGAAGATTCAGAATATATTTCTACAACCTGATTCTGACAATGGTTTATGTGTTATCTCTTCTTCTTTTTTCAGTTGTAGGTTGGTCAAGCTTTGTGTTGATATATTGTAGATATTTTTTTCTAACTGCAGAATATTTTAGATATTTTTATTATATAATAACTTTCCCATGCGGGTTAAAACAGTATGAACAAGCCTGAGAAAACTATTTCATAGTAAAAACAGGTGTTGCTGTTTCATAAACTGTAATTTGAATACGTTATGAATGTTCTTCAATCATCAGCTAATTCTGTCATTTCAAAGAAAATAATTTCTTTTCAGTCTCTTTGAATTTTTGAGAGACAAACTCTGCCAGTTCTAATGAGATTCTACTGAATCACTGAGGAATAATGAATGTATGCATGCCCTACTTGTTTTTAAACTCCTGCAGAACCATTCAGCTCCATTATTATTTCCCGTTTTTGAGACAATTCTCCACGGACTGAAGAGGCTCGTTGAAAAACCAATTTGAGCTTCACCGCACATTAATCTTATTTATAAATTCTTGGAATAATAGGATTATTTGTTACTTTCGTCGGCTTACCGTAATGGTCATGACTGAAGAGAAAGAGTTTCAGATATCTGATTCGGTATGTAATTAATATGATATAAAACGTGATTCAATGTTACACTTACCTCACCATTGAAAATATATGTAATATTTGGCAAAGAAAAAAATCAGAGAAGAGAGTTCAGACTTTTCAACCTGTCTTATAAAGAAGGGGTTTTTCTTGCTTGTTGAAAGAAAAAAATTTTTTAAATGACTATAGACCAGTCGCTTTACTATCAGTGATATAAAAAAATGAAGGAAGTCGTATACCAACATATTCTTGAATATTTGGAAGGATTTAACATCTTGAGCGATCATCAATATGGTTTTCGGAAACAAAGATGAATAGGCGACCTTATATCGTATGTCACCCATATTTGGAATAACGAAATCGAGAAACATGGAGAATCAAGAGCTGTTGCGCTCGACATTTCTGAGGCCTTTGAGCGTGTGTGGCATGAGGATTTCCTGGCCAAACTTCAATTCTATGACTTGTCTGATAATTTTTGTATATGGCTCTTCAGCTTCCTGAAAGAACATTTCCTGCAAGTGGTCAACGATGGATATATCTCGAATACTTCAACAATCAACGCTGGTGTTCCCTAGGAATCCATATTGTCTTCACCTTTCTTTTTATTTTATATCAACGACTTATTGAAAAAAAAAAAATAAGAATTCAATATATTGCTATCGTGACGACAACACACTCATGTCGTCATTTCATTTGGATTCCAGGACATCGGCTGCGGATGTACATCATGGAGATGCAAAGGCTCCTTCTTAGAAGCTTGGAACACTGCTCCGAACCAGAAAATTGTACACTCCTCAGCAACTTTTAACGCTTTATCAAGCTCAGGTAAGACCTTCTTTGGATTATTGTTCTCATGTATGAAACTGCTTCCCTTAGTATATCCCGAAGCTGCTCAATCTTGGTGACACTCCAGTACCAGCCCTAAGGAAACACGTTGTCTGTTCAAGGCTACTAGGGCTTGTGTGCTATCAGGACAGATTGTTATGTTTTTGCCAGAAATTCGTTTCCTGGTTATTCCTTTTGTGGCTCTTGAGTTAACAGCCAGTTCTCTTTAGACCACGCTAGAATTTTTCCCATTCTTCACTTGATCCTTAGGCTTAGTGATTTGTGGTACACTCCACATCCTGAGCCTTCTTTGGTTTTTGAGCCGTATGTATATATGCGTATTGCATTTGTTGCGTCTGACTCTCTGTTCTGTTTTATTTGTATTTTGTAGGGTTTATGAAACAAAAACCTGGGTCCAATTGTATTACTGATTGCCTGCAGCAGAGGTTGCGCAGTAAGCGCTTCTCACCATAGGCTCAGCCTCCATTGACCCATTCCTACTTCAAGGTTTACACCAGCCGTGCGCAATCGTAACATGGTTAACGTACAGGTCCAGAGGGGTCAGACCCGTAATTTATTCTATTGCCGCGGTTGGTGTTGTCCTCATGGCTCCTTTGATGTTTAAACAAGCTAATCGTTGTATTTGATATAATTTTTGGATTGCCGTTGCTTGTGGAACTTTCGGTCCCCCATGCAATGGCTCCGTACGTTAACATATGTATTATTATTGCAGTGTAGATCCAGGTGACTACACGGGGTGAAAGACCCCATGCGCGTCCCACTGTCCTCCAGCATCGCTCATAAGCCACATATGCTTTTTTGCTCTACTCTGTAGGTGAGAGTTCCATGTTAGCTTTCTGTCGAGGATAGTACCAAGGTATTTCACCTCTTCGGAGAAGTTTAGTTTGCTTTCGAATTTTTCAGGAGGTTTTAAGCCCGATAAACTTATTTTCCTTTTGAAAAAGACCATCTCAGTCTTCTTGGGATTGATCGACAGTGAGTGTTCCTTATACCATGCGCTCTATCGCACAGTGCATTCACAAATTTGCCGGTCTGCAAGATAACTATATCATCTCTATATGCAATTGTGTGGAATCCATTATTGTGGAGGTGATTAATCAGGGTATCCAGAACTATGTTTAAGAAAAGGGTTGATAAGATCCCTTCCTGTGGACATCCCCTCATGACCATTCCTCTCACTGTGATCTCTTCTGCATTGATACTTATTGCCCTACTAGAGAGCATCTTGATTAACCATTCTCCTACTACCAGGGGTACGTTCCTGGAGTGCAGTTGCTGGGTAATTGCTGGAAAAGTTGTTTTATCGAACGCTTCCTCGATATCTATCAATATACCCAGGGTGGATTCTTTTTTTTCCAATGATCTCTCGATTCTGCCAACCACATGGTGAAGGGCCGAAGTAGTAGACCTTCCCGGAGTATATGCATGCTGATTTGGATGAAGTGGATTGTGAACTAGTACTTCATCCATTATGTACCGCTCACATAGACTCTCCATAGTTTTTAAGAAGAACGCGATGTGCGATCAATTGGTCGGAATGCTTTTGGTGAGGTGTAGTCCATCCTACCTGGGGTGGCTGTTCATTGTTTTGAGATTCAACTCAATACACGTCGAACTTCACTGTTCGAGAACTCCTCCATTCGGAGAACTGCATTTATCTGAAATGAACTTTCTGAGAAAGTTTTTCCAAATGGATTTTATCCCCATAGATTCAAATCCAAAGTGAATCACTACTCTCTCACAGACACCGATCATTTGTCCTTAAAAAAATCTGATGACTATGTGAAATATATGTAGTTACATTTTCTCGAAACATCATACACTTTTGTGCATGTTAACAAGAAAACTAGCTGTTCGACTCAATAAGTTGAATTTGGAACCACTGGTGTGAAATGAATCTGCCAAAACCACTTTTTCCTCGTCAGAACAGAATCGCTATTACTTGAAGTAACTATTCATATCCTGATGATAACAACTTGATTGGCGAAACACGCGTCGAAGGACAGTATTTGAGTTCTGGTGAGAAATAAGTGTTTCGATAGCTATTTAACGTCAGACATTCAAAAACAGAATAGGAAAGCTATTAGGGATCAGTGTCTTGGATTTCATTTGGAATATTTTTTTGCTTCGGCAATATATCGAATCAAATCAAATTAATTTATTCCATGGTAATATACAATTTGTTGTATGACATACATAATTAATAAATTTCAATTATCTTGAATGAGTAACTTTCACCTAGACATTGAAATGCCTGTATTGTGATCTGTTACTCACCAAGATAAGAGCTCCGTAAGTACATTTTATAAAATAATAAAAAAATATGATAATATTATAATAATCCATGGTAATACATACGATCAGTGAGGAAGAGAAAAAAAATAAAATAAACATTTTTTTTTCAAACTCTGAGGAAACAAAAACAAAAAAAAATACAATATACAAATGGTATAGGAACTGCTATTCAATGTGTGAAATTCTTTTTTTTATTCCTTTTTTTTTTTAGTATATGTCAAATTTTTGAGGGTTTTCGATTATGAATTGTTTGAGCTTTTGTTTGAATTTATTATTTCCTTTGATAATTTTCAATTCTACTGGGAGTATGTTGTATAATTTCGGACCATAATAAAACACGAATCTTTGTGTATGGCTCTTCTTGTAGAGAGGTATTTTGATATTTAAATTCTTACCGTTATATGAGTTGAGTAATTACTAAATTTCGGGAACATCCATATCAGACACAGGTAACTGTATAATGATCTTACGTTCAGTAATTTAGTCTCTTGATATAAATGATCCGTTGAAAATCGTCTATTTTTTTTCAAAATTATTTTCAAAATTGAGTTCTGTGTTATTTGTAAGCTGTTAATGTGGTTGTCGAAAGTACCCCCCCATGATGTCATGCAATATCTTAGAATGGATTCTGCCAAAGACTGATATATTAATAATGAGTTTTTTTTAGAAAGAATATCACTGAGACATTAATATGCGGCTGATCATCTGAATTTAGTGAAAAAGCCATAAATTTTATTTTATCCACATTTAGACTCAATAGATTATTATTCAGCCAAAGAAGAATTTTTCTCACATTGATTTCAGCAGTTTCATAGACTGTATCCCAACTTTCACCAGTGAAGATCAAGGCCGTATCATCAGCATAACACACTATATGACCGTGAAATTCATTAATTTGTGTAATTGCGTTTATGTAAACAAGAAAAAGAATCGGGCCAAGTACTGTACCCTGGGGTATACCAACATTGATTTGTAATGTTGTACTGAGCTTGCTACCAATTTTAACAGTTTGAGTCCGTTCTTTTAAATAATTCTGCATTAGTTGCAGAGCATGACCTCTAATACCATAATAATACAATTTTTGGAGTAGGATTTCATGTGACACAGTATCGAACGCCTTTGCCAAGTCCATAAATACCGCAAGACATTTCGAAGACTTGTCCAAGGCCCCTACTGTTTGTTCTACGAAGTCGAGCACGGCATTTTCTGTATTCGATTTGTTTATGAAGCCGAATTGTTGTTGTGTTATCACCTGATGTTTACTAAAGAAATCCATTATTCGATTTTTGACAGATTGCTCGAATAGTTTCGCAAAATTATTGATGACAGAAATTGGTCGGTAACTGCATATTTCACTTTGACTTCCAGATTTAAAGACTGGAGTTATTCTACTAACTTTCCACTGAGACGGTACATTACCCTTTTTGTAACACAAATTAATCAAATGAACTAGTGGTTTCAATAGGTATTGATGTATATGTTTTATCAGTTAGCTAGTTATTTCGTCAGGACCTGGTGCACTATAGTTTTTCAACTTAGAAATTAGACATATTATTTCATTTTCTGTCACAGGTTCGAAAAATAAGGAGGATGCTACCTTGGTATCATTTATAAAGTTTTTGGGTAGGTCACATTTTTCAATTTTTTTTTGCCATATTTGCACCTACACTATGAAAAACAGATTAGCTTTTTCTTCATTACAACTTACGGTTTCACCATTTCCTTTATTGATTGTTGTGCTTTCTATATATACCTTCACAGTTTTCTTTTCTGTCACACAGATCATTTTATTTTTAATGGAAACCGCAAAATAATCAAGACAAGAACCGGTTCAAAACATTTCAAATGTAATTCAATTCTCATGAAATTATGAATCTTTTTCCTAACAGAAAATATTGTAAAGATGAAGTGGATTTCTGCATTGTTAATAACTTTCAGGAAGAAATAATAAATTTTTTTTCATTCAACTAATTAGATTCTTCATGAATAAGAAATTTTGTTAGCGATTCATGTGCTTTCAATAATCATATTATGTCTCACTTAGCGTGATGTAGTTGAATTACCTCTTGATTTCAACAAACAAGGCCATTATTAAATAATTTTATGCATTATAATTATAGAAATGGGATTTTTAATTGCTCTCGCCACAAATGCGTTTCCAACATTGAAATCTAACTTTTTCAGATAGACACAAGGTCGCCGGTATTTCTGCAATAACGTTTTTATTACATGAGTTATAAAGATGCGTAGGAAGAAACGGGGCACTAATCAATGTGAAAATATATCAAATAATTAGTTACATAGCAATCGCGTATTGGGAAATAGCTTCCGAGTATTTTATATTCACTGAGGATATAGTATATAAACACACTTTTGTCTATTTTCCACGATAGTTTTGAAAATGGTGTAATGACCAAAATTAGTCAACAAATATAAAACTATCGTGGAAAATAGGCAAAAGTGTGTTTATAGTGTATCCTTAGTGAACATGACACCAGTCGTCAAAGACAAATCCTGCTCAACACGTTGAGCAAAATCAAAGAGTATGGAAAACGATTGGAAATTGCGAACGTACAAATTTATGGTAACACTGTTGAACGAATCTATTGAAAACACATATCTTTCAGTCATCTCTTGATAATATTAATTTGATTAACAAAACGCGTATCGAGGAAGTATTTTTGTTCTGGTGTGGAAGAGTGTTTTTCAATAGACTCACTTCACTTACTATCAGTATATCCATCATATGCGTCTCGGCCTATATCCATTGTGTGTTATATCAATCAATCAATCAATCAATCACTGTACTTTATTGTCTAAGAAGAAAATCTTATTGACAAAGCATATGAAAACAATACTATTACACAAAATAACATACACATATATAACACATATATGCACATATATACACACACATATATATATATGAAATACAAGTTATCAAGTAATTATAAAGAAAAATAAAAATAACAGGTGCAGACAAAATAAAAATATAATAAAATATAATAGTCGTAGTTATGTAAAATTTCCAGAACTATAAAAAGTTCAAAAAATAAAACCTAAATCAGAAGCTGGTCTCAAAGCCTGTCTTCAAAATATTCGACCAAGCTGTAATACGCTTTTAAGAGCAAAAGTTCTTTTACACGGTTACGGAATACCTTGTAGTTCACTATACTTTTCATTTCGGTAGGTAAATGGTTGAAAATCTTCCGACTCTCAAACAAAACAGAATGTTTTGTTAACGTTGTTATTGGAATAGGCAGAGGTATGTCGTGAATTTGACGGGTAAAGTAGGTATTTTCTGATCTATAGCATTCTCTTCTTTTAAATATGAGACTTACTGCTTCCAAGATAAAAATGCAGTGTACAGTCAGTAATTTATTATTGATAAATAGGGGTTTGCAATGGCTTTGTAGATGAATTTCACTGCTCTTTTTTGCAAAACGAAAACAGACTGTAGTAACTGTTTGCTACAAAACCCCCAGAAGGCGACACCATATCTCAAGTGAGATTCGATTAAAGCGTAGTACGCAGTTTTACCAGCAGTTGCTCCCAGTTCTTTAGTGATAACTCTAATGGTATAACAGCTAGATGAAAGTTTTTTGTTCAGATATTTTATATGATCTTCAAATTTCAGAAAGTTATCAATCCAAATTCCCAAGAATTTAGCAGATTGTTTATTTTATATAATATGAGTTTGAAGGCAGAAATTTCCATGCACAAATTTAAATGATAGAATGTTAGTTTTGCTGAAGTTAAAACATAGTGAGTTTGAGTCACACCAATACTTAATTTTTTCTAAATCAGCTTTAATGGTACTCTTCAAGGAAACCAAATCCTTTCTACGCCACAATAAAGTGGTGTCATCTGCAAATAGTGTAATTTTACCATCAATATTGATGTTAGGAAGATCATTCACATATAGGAGAAATAAGATAGGACCTAGAACAGATCCTTGAGGAACTCCACGGCATATTTTGAAGAGACTGGATGTTTTATTTCCTACCTTGATAATTTGATTTCTGTCAGAGAGAAAAGAGCTGAACCATTCGAGGGTTGGCACTCTGAAACCATAAAGAAATAATTTCTTCAGCAATATTCTGTGATCTACACAGTCAAAGGCCTTAGAAAAATCACAGAATACTGCGGCACTCTCACGGTATTGACGAGACATCGGTGTTGCCCTACGCTCCGGGGGATATTAAATCAGTTGTGGGGAACGAAAAGTGCCGAATTTTTCGGAACTATTCGTTCCCCACCCTTATGCTCATACAAGCTTATAAGCCTGATGTAGTCCTTTTTGACCACCAGAGCGAGACGATATTTGTCGTGGAGTTTTAGCTCCTGGCGAGACGAATTTCGTCTAAGAATTGGAGGAAAACCGGATAAAATATCGAGATTTTCTCTTCAAACTCCGCAGACTCTATCCAGACCACTCTGTTAGGATGGTTGTTCTGATTACTGGAGTCCTTGATGGAATCATGCCCTCTCCACTCTCGAATCTTAAAATCATACCGGCCTACCGCACTAAGGCAGAAATCTCAGCCGGACAGATGCAGAAGGCTGTCATTCTTGAACCCAATGATCACTTACCCCATGGTGTGGAGAGTGATCGTTGGATGATAATGCTTGCGCGCTCCCAAATGTATCGGGGAATCGGGAGATAGGGCCTGACCAGCGCATACTACGGTGAGGAAACGTCTTTATTCACCTAATATAACAAAATAAAAAATATCATACAAAAAATATTGAAGTGAATTGGCGGAGTGTCTGCAAAACTGATTTCAAACTAAACTTTTGGAAGAAAAAAACATACGAGTACATACAGTTTCTAAAAATAATCATTATTTGGTCAACAAATGAGCCAGTGCCAGCATGAGAAAGGTAAGTTAATAATAATATAATAATAATAATAATAATTTATTCACATACAAGTTACACAGTTATACAAAGTTAGTGTGCAAATAATGCGTTGCAAATAAATTAAGATAACTCACAAAAGGTAAACCTTGAGCGTGAGATGCTTAACTATAAGCTATACATTTTTAGACATATACCCAAATATGATCACAAGAAAAATAATGCATTTCCAAGTCTGATTCAAACTTATGTATCAGAGTGAAACGTCTTGAGAGAAAAAAAAATGAATAAATATTATAAGTAATACATATTTTTTACATCAATATATTGATGTATTCGAAGGCGGGGGATTCGAAGAACCCATAACTTGGTTTTTCGTTTGAAAACTCTTTAGTTATGTATATTTTTCAGGGTTTTTGGTAATTCATTATAAAGTTTTGGACCTAAGTAAAAAAAACTTCTTTGTAGTATGTTTTTTGATGGTCTTGCTACTTGCGACATGTTCGATTTTTGTCGTGTTAGGTATGGATGACTGATGGCTTGTAGGCTGGCTTTGTATTCATGTTGGCGAGCTACAGTGCTAACAAAATATAATTGTCTAATATCCAAGATTTTCGATTCATCAAAATGTAGTTCGGTAGGGTAAATATGCGGTTTTCTAAAAATGACTTTGAGAATCATTTTCTGCATTTTTTCCAGATTTATAAGAAACGTTTTATTGGCTGCACTCCAAGCAATGACTCCATAATTGAGGTGGCTCTCGATCAGCGCGTAGTAAAATATTTTCATTTGACTTGTGGTGAGTATATTCGAATAGTGTTTCATCCTGTATAGAATACTCCTCAATTTCTTGACTACATAATTTACATGTACGTTCCATTTCAAGTTACAATCAAGGTAAATTCCTAAGTATTTATGACTGTCTGCCCTTTTAATTCTCACAACTTCAGTAGGTTGATTGATCTGTATGGTGTCAACATTAGGTAAGTTTTTGGAGTAAGAAGTGAAGGGAATGAAGTATGTTTTATCCTTATTTACTGTCAGTAGTTGCCCGTCAAACCATTCAAGGATAATTCCGAAGTCTCGTTCTACTAAAATTTTCAAATCATCCCAAGTTTTGGCTTTATAGAATACTGCGGTGTCATCAGCAAAGCTCATCACATTTCCTTCTAAATTCAATTTGAATAGGTCGTTCAAATATATATTGAAGAGTATAGGACCAAGGACGGTGCCTTGTGGAACACCAAATTCAATGACTCGGGTAAAACTTATGCAGTCGTTGATTTCGGTTCATTTTTCTCGGTTACTCAGGTAACTCTTGAATAACTGAAACGCAGAACCTCTAAAACCTATACTTTCCAAAGTATTTAGAAGCAATTCATGGCAGACAGTATCGAATGCCTTTTAAAGATCCACCAGGATGCATAGAGCAGGTTGTTTATTGTCTACAGCTTGACTTATTTCAGTTGTTAATAGGTTAATAGCGTCTTCTGTCGATCTGTTCTCCCGAAACCCGAACTGCTTATCCGACATCAATTCATATTTTTTAAGAAATGTTGTGATTCTGTGTTTCAAAAGTTTCTCATAGATTTTTGCTAGATTTGAGATTAGTGATATTGGTCTATAATTTGAGACTTTTCGTTTTGATCCTGTTTTGAAAAGAGACAATTGCCGTTTTGAATGCTTTTGGAAAAATACCAGTCTTCAGTGAGAGGTTACTCAAATAATTGCAATTTGAGTATTTTTCTTCAAGTTTTTCATTATGTAGGATATTAATTCACTGGTCAGGAGATCGTATGATTTAGCTGCGTTGTATGAAAAGCTGCGACTAAAAACAGAACACCTGTGTTCAGGAATGAACAGCACCGACCTGTTTCTAGTGGAAAAGCTGTTGACATTTGAGAAGTTATTGAATTTTTTCATTAAATAATGTGGCATTCCGGTGTTCAAGACTTTGTGGGTGTTTGTGAGTAGTTGCAGTGTTTTGAGTTCCTCCAGTTACAGCCAACCTTGTTCCTTCATGACCGGTGATATGTGGCCGTATCTTTGAATGCAAAAAAAACGAATTTGGATTCGTTGGAAATGGAATGAAACAGACTGAAGTAACACAGGGTCATTAATGCTGTGGCAATATGATTTTTTGGAAATAATTAGCGCCTAGCATAGATTTGGTTAGTTTTTGGTGAGTAATTACCGATATGGATACAGTTGCTTCAATACATTGAAAGGCATTTGGATCTAATGGCTAACGTGTTTTGAAAAGCGCAATTCAGAATCAAACCACAGGCCTGAATCCTTTATTTCTGTCACAAATATACATAGTGGAAAGTGAAGGACCTGGAATGGATCATTCAATTGCGGGTAGAGCCACTGAACTGATATCGTCCACTACAACTATTTTTTCAAGAACAAAACAGAAGCAATACAGAAAAATCCATGAGGCCCTCTCAGAGCGGTGCCTGTGCGAAAGTAGCGATTTACATTTGATTTGAATCGCTGGAGATCAAATCCATCTGAAACAACGTTCTTGGGAAGTTTGTTTCACATAAACGCAGTTCTCCAAATGAAAGAGTTCTTTAACAGTGGAATTCGAAGTGTCTTGAGTTGAACTTGAAAACGATGAGTAGCCGCAGTATATCGCGTATTTCTGCTATGTACCGCTCTTGGTGGAATCAAATGTGCCAAGTCATTTGAATACTTACCGTGAAAGTATCTATGGAAGAAAGACAAATCTCTAACCTTTCTTCGATGTTTCAGACTATCAAGGTTGCAAGTGAGGTTTGCGTCTCCCATCAGACGAATGGATCTACTCTGGATGGAATCTAGCAGCTTCAGGGTATGCTTAGGGGCGGGGCTCCATACGTGAGAACATTATTCCAAAGAAGGTCTAAGGTTTATAAAGCATTGACAGTTGTTGAGGTTCAGGAATAGTGTTCTAAGCTTTCGAGAAGCGGCCTGTGCAATTCCAGCGACATGATTGTGCCAAGACATGTTGGTGTTCGTTTTAACCCCCAATAAACTTATCGAAGCAGAAAGCGAAATTGTCAGTCCTGATATTATTATATCTGGTTCGGAGAAATTAATCTTTTCGAAGATAACTGATGCATGGGTTTTTGTGGAATTGAATTGATCCTGGTCACTTTCACCCCAATTCGAAATCATTTCTAGATCCTCATGAAGATATGAAGCCTCCTGCTGCCGGTGAAGGCATCCGCACTCGATATCCTGTAATCCAAATGGAATGACGAGATAAGTGTGCTGTCGTCAGCAAAGCAGTATATTCGATTCTTGGTTTTTTGCAATAAGTCGTTGATATACAGTAAAAAGATGGATGGTTGGAAAGTATTCGAAATATATTCATCTTCAGCCAGTTGTAGAGAACGTTCTTTCAGGAAGCTGGAGAATCATACACAAATGATCTGGCCAGCAAACCTTCTGGTCAAACACTGTCACTCTCCATGTTTCTCGATTGAGTTATTCCAAATATGGATGACATACGATAAAAGGTCGTCTGTTGATCTTTGTTTCCGAAAGCCATACTGATGATGTCGAAGGCACTTGAACTACAGTGAAATAACTTTCGTCGACATCTTCGAAGAGGTCGTTGATGACGAAAAGTGAAGCTGTGGTTGTGCAAATTTGGTCCTTCATAATCATCTCAACTACTTCGAGGGACAAGGTACAATGGTAATAGGCCTTAGGTCGTCAGAGAAATTCGAAGCGAAGTTGCACTCAACTAGACAAATGATTGTATAATTATATGTACCTTATAATTTCACCTATACAGTTTGGCTACTTTTTTCATGCTCAACTTTCGAATTTCAGAAACGGTGGCGAATGAAAACTGGTTAGATAGAATAAAAGTTGCGTATGATGATCACCAAATGAACAATGTAGAAAAACCTATTCAAGTCGAAGAATTGCAAGATACGTGAACAAACTCAAAATTGCTTCTTCAGGCATACTCATCAACAACTAGTTGGTTTTATCCTGGAATATAGGTATTTCTATTATGAATAAAACCTACCTCATAACGTTTTCATATGACCGTTCGAAAAATGAAGTGAAGATTTCTCAAAAAAAAATTCTCGAAGCAGTTCAGATTTTTAGTATGTCCTTGAGCTCCTTGAGCGATTCAGTTTTCATCTCCTCAATCGTCCAAAATGCCGTACCTTCATTAGTCTCTTTAATCTTAGGAACAGGAAAAAGTCGCAGGGGGCGAAATCTGGTGAATACGGTGACTGAGGTGTGATTTCGATGTTACCACTCACCTACTCACTTGTCACTGCTCATTACAAATGAGCAGTGACGAGTGAGTAGGTGCATTATTATGATGCAAAAGCCATGAATAGTTTTTCCATAATACCTGATGTACTACGCCACGGTAATCTGAAAAAACAGTGAGGCAAAACTTCGACATGTGTTTAAACTTTTTATTTTATTTGGCTTTCTCGGGCTCTTGTTTTGGGACGTATGAACTTTGCCCTCAATGATATAACCATAAACATGGACGAACGAACTTTGCTGCCATACACTCATGCCAAAAATTTCTGATATGAGAAAATTGCATGACATGAGTCAATCGATATGCCGACATCCTTAGCAACTTATCAAATAGTGATTAAACGATTCCACATAACAATTTTTTTCACTTTCTAAACATTTGGTGGTTGATATGCTGGGGCGTCAAGGGACAGCGTCGTCACTCACATCTCTTCGACTTTCTGTGAAAAGCTTGTGCCACTATGCCACTGTCAATATTCCAAGTGTTTTTTGAGCACTTGCTTACATTTTTTACACATTATTTGATACAAATCCTTTGATCCTTTTATTTCGGTAGCAGAAAATCGTCGAACACGCGAAACATTTTCAACTTTTACACCTCTCACCAACAAACTAAGCATACTATACAGCTGGCGGGTTGACTGTCCTTGTTCATCTTTCACTGCCTGAACCACTATGCATGCTGTTTTTGGCGAGTGCATTGGCTTGGGATGTGGGGGTTGAGCAAACCGGCCATCGGATGCCAGCTTCAACGTAGCCCCGTTGGAAACGGGAATGACAGAACCACTTGTCGTTCTGTTATTCCCTAACTGAATGGCATACCAACGATGTCTCAATCCTATGGTGTGTGTATCCGTGCCGAAAGGATGAATGGCACTGAGCCTAGCAGCTGTCTCTACGGAACCTTCGAGATACCGGGCACCCTGTCGTCGAAGCATCGCCTTGTCTCGGTAATGCGGGGCTCTGCCGTTATTGATCTTCTTTCCCTAGCTACTCGTGGGACTTTTATGGACAGAGTAAACTTAAAAATTCTTCCGACACTGAGTCTGCAGAGGAGATGAATGTCGAGCTTACGACTCCAACTGATCTCCCTGTAAATTCAGATCAGGAGCGAGAGTTTGTCAACTCTTCAACTCCTGATCAAATAACTGAACCTAAAAAAAATGATTCGGTGGTGCAGCCAGAAAACAACTGAGTCGTCTCCTCAAGAGCGGGGTACCGCCTTGCACCAAATTCTTGAGTGGCGTACGCAAAATCTGTCTCAGGTGGAGGACCAAACCCCACATGTGCAGGTTAGCAAACGTTTATGCTCAAGTGATGATTCACCAAAACCAGAGGCGAAAGAACCCTGCACGGTTGAATCTAAGGCATTGTCAGGTGTAGCTGACCTGCAAAAACCCTCATATGGGAAGGTTGTCGCGGATATCAAGGTGGAAATCTTCCACCTTGACTATCCGACTACCTTATCAACAATGAAACAGCATAGCATATACTTTGTACCTGCCCTGCTGAGGACCGAATCAGTTTGAATTTGGCAGAGCCGTTCTCTTACCATCTGACCTGAAAGACCACTCACCATACAAACTAATCGGATTCGTTAGGAAGCCATGTTTATTTGGTCGAGTGTAAATAGGTGTGAGCCACAATAAACCCTTGCGGGTTGCGGTGGAGGGTCGAATAGACCCACTATAACCTAACCTAACTATACAGCAGGAACTGTGAAACATTATGAAAAATCGCTGACCAAACGTACGTTGACCGCGAAATTCGAGCATTCACCTTATTTTTTGAACAGCCCACGTATAGTGGAACCCGTGTCACAGTATTGTGATCTGTTCACAGGAAATATCACAATGAAGTATCACTCAAGTACTTCATCATGTATTTGCATCAGGTATGGGGCCAATTCTATTATATGTCTGTGTATTATCATTTCGAATAGTCCTGAATAATACTGTAGATAGAAACATCCAACATGAACAAAACACATCGAAATGAAAGATGAACACAAAATAATTACTGTTCCCAAACACCAGAACTGCGACACAATTCTTGGCGCGCGTTTCTACGTCAGAGGTTCTTGTGCTACCTTTCATCAAAGTTGAACTTTTGATTATTGTACTCGTCATACATAGTGATGTGCTTGGAATAACTCCTGTTTCCCCTAAGGATGCCAATTTTGATCATTGAGACATTAAGGGACTAGCTTATCCACGCTTTAATTTTGGAGGAACAATATAAAAAAATTATGGCAGCGGTTATGAGACCTATCATTCTCGAAGTTTGACTGTGAAATAACTTCTAGGAACGTGAACTCGAATAACTTAATTTTATTGGGAGTAAATTAATTACTCCCTTGGTGAGTTTTTTATGAAACTTCAGGAGAGGGACGAAAAAGTATTTTCGAATTGATGTAACATTTCTTTCTAGAGAAACGAATTGTCTTGAGTCCTCATTTTGCTAATTAAAACATTTTGCAAAAACACACTAATTGAATGTTCATTACCAAATGATGCAAGTCAAGGCTTGCAATAGCATACACATCAGTTTTCTTAAGATATGTCAATAAACATTTCTTGCTGAAACTTTAATGATCGCATTGAGTAGTTCTCGCACCTAGAGGGTGAAACATTTATGAACTGACAACTTTACAACTCTATTAATTACGAAAGTGGCATTTTATTATCCCGCCAGTAATTTGCACGTGTGATAATTCAACTACATGTGCGAGATGAACTTTATGAAGTAATTCACGCTTTCGCCTCAGTTTCGATATAGTTAATCTCTAAAGACCATCTATTATCGTCTTCGTGATCGCAAAAACATGCAAATTCAATAATACAGTTGATCCATATGGAATATTCTTTTTTTAAATGCAATACAATCAGCATCAGTATCAGTCAGTTATGGCTTTTATACAGGGCATTTCACGATGAGCGTTAATTAGACGTTCCTGGCAAACCAGACAACCTGAAACTTTCACAGTATACGTGAATTAATATGATCTACAAGCCTAATATATTTTAAATGATACGGCGTTGCCACTTCTATCTTTTTTTTTAAGAAAAAACACAAGCACTACAGGAAAATCCTTAAGGCGCTCTGAGAGTGGTACCCGTGCGAAAGTAGCGATTTACATAAGCTTTGAACCAGCTACAGTACGTCGCATATTTCTGATGTGTAACGCTCTTGGTGGAACAAATGTGCCAAGTCACTTAAGCACTTCCCGTGAAAGTATCTATAGGAAAGAGACAAATCTCCAACCCTTTTTCATTGTTCCAGGCTATCAAGGTTGCACTTGATGTTTGGGTCTCTAATCAGGCGAATGGCTCTTTTCTTAATGGGATCCAGCAACTTCAGGGTATGTTTGGGGGCATAGTTCCATACATCAGAACAGTACTCCAGAAAAAGTCTGATATGAGCCTTATAATGCATCGAAAGTTGCTGAAGTGTGTACAGTTTTCTATTTCGGAACAGTGGTTGACGCTTTTGAGGAGCAGACATTGCAATTCCAGAGACATGATTGTGCGAAGACATATTGGTGTTCATCTTAATCCCCAACAAACTTATCGAACCCGAAAGCGGAATTGTCTGACCTGACATTATTATATCCAATTCGGAGACATTTATTTTCTTGCAGAAAATCGATACCTGGGTTTTTGTGGCATTGAACCTGGTTACTTTCACCTCAATTCACTTCTAGATCGTCATTAAGATATGCAACCTCCTACTGCCGTTGAAGAAGTGCCTCCGTAGCCGATGTCTTGGATTCCAAACGGAATGACGAAAGTGTGCTGTCGTCAGCAAAGCAATATATTGGATTTTTGGTATTTTCTAATGGGTCGTTGATATACCATAAAGAAGGAATTGGAGACAACATGGATCCCTGAGGAAAACCAGCGTTGATGGTGAATCTATTCGAAAGATATCCAGCGGTAGGCACTTGCAGGGAACGGTCTTTCAGTGAGCTGAGGGCCATACACAAAAAAATCTGACAAGCCATAGTATTGAACTTTGGCCAGCAAACCCTAATGCCACACATGGTCAAAGGCCTGAGAGATTTCAAGCGTAATAGCACTTGATTCCCCATGTTTCTCGATTGCGTTATTCCAAATATGGGTGACATACAATTAAAGGTCGCTTGTTGATCTTTATCAACCAGCAAAGTTGTTTTATAATTCCATGGTGTTGCAACAGTTTCATTTCATTAATATTTTATAATTACTTCCAAAATGCTAATTGATTGTATTAGATGATCGGTGAACACAATACAGTTGTAGGCAATAAAAGTGTTTTATAAATTTGTCATAGAAACGTTTATGAAATGAAATTAAAAATACATTATAAAATAGTCAGGAAATTATTACCATTACCATTACCATATTGTCACTTCAATGATAATTTCCCAACTATTTTATAGTATGGTATATTCACTACAATTCAAAAACACTAATATAACTGTTATAAAATCAAATTGTTTTTGCTAATATATATGCTGCCACCAAGAATAAAATGCAGCATCTAAGAACAACCAGCTGACATCGATTCCTAATCACAGCTTTGAAAAGTTCTTCAAAATTTCAGTTGTGTTTAGTAACAATATTTTTGTTTAGTTATTCAAGTGGGACACCATCGATATCGTGGTGGAAATTAGTTCTTCAGCAACTTCTAAATATTTGATTTTTATTGAGTATAGGTACCCCATGAGAAAATTCAATATTTTCAAGGCATTGGGTTTAGTAACTCAACCTTATTATTCACAATTTGGAAGACTGTAAAATACAAAGGGTTTGCACTTTCAAGTTTCAGTTTTTAGTTATCTGTTAAGAAAACCTGAATATTTTGTTCTGAATGAAGCAGTTTCGTGTTACAACCCTTTAAATGATGACAAATTCAGGTACAGCAAGGTATGCTTTACAGAAAGTATTCAGAAGTAACTCCTCGAATAACTAATACCTACTGTCATATAGACGGTGTCCCATAAAAGATACATCACTCTGGCTTTTTTACACTTTCTATGATAACTTGTTCATATGAAAATAACCCTCCCTGCTTAAAATTGATAATTTTTTTTGTTCTGTATCATCATTTTTCAGCATTCTTTCTAATAGTTCTTCTTCAGCAATTTGGTATGTCATCAAATTACCTCGTTTTAGTTTATACATCATTGTAAACCAATTGGCTTCGGGCATAGAATTGTGGATTCGTATTAGCTTATCAGCATCAATTTTTGGCCATGAGAGTTGGTTATTATTTACCCATGACGACGGAACTATGGTGAACATATATACCTAAAACGTAGATAAAATGAGTCAAATCCAGCTTCAAAAAGACGAAACTATCAACTGAAAATATAGGCCTGAATTATCAAATATCTGGTCAATTATTGAAGCTAATTGAAAGATATATTCTGACATCAAAAACTTACCCGTCATTTCCTCTAAACGCACGATAAATTAAATATCAATAATATTTCATCGGCGTTCATATAGGTTATGTCTAATATTCACCATGTATTTAGCATTAGACAATGGATATTTATCATAAAAAAGGTAATATGTGATGAATATAAGTAATTCATATTATAAGAGTCACCAAAGTGTCGTTTATTAGCAAAAATGTTGCCAACTAACTTATAAACAATCACAATAGTTGTGTACCGACAGCAGAGCCACAGCGGAGCAGAAAGGCAAACAAATATCAACAGGGCCGTATTCTTAGTATTCTGTTTAAAAAAACATCAAAATAACGGGGTGCTTAGTTGTGTTTCGAAAAAATATTTCACATAGAAATGAGTTGGATGGGAGTTCAGTTTTAGCAGCTAAACCATATAAGGTGATTCAGGGAATTTTGTCCATTTGGGAGTATCTAGGTTCCCGATAATTTTGTGATTTGAGCGTATGCGTTCGCGTTCAAATTCGATTGTAAAGGTTCGCTACCCGCTTTCTATAATCATTTCGTAACAGTGTTCATATCCATAGGTATTCGTTAGTGTAAATGTCTTTGATGTTGGGATGTTGACTGATTGACGTATGATTAATTTTTGTGGCCGGTTCGACTACTATATTTGTAACAAATATTTTTGTATAATTTTTTGTTTAGTTAAAGAAGGGATAATGATTGAATTGGGCTAGTTTGGTTTTGTTTGAGTTATTTCAGATAATCCATCTATTAAAAAAAAATACGGTGGGAAATCTCAATAGTGAATCTAGAACGGTTTGGTATTAGGAGAAAACTCCAGTAATATGAGGTAACACTCTTGCAAAATACTTCCATATTTTTCGGAAATGGTCTTGGAAATTATCACATTCAGCTGATCTGTTATGCCAAACTTTGCGCGGCTTATATTGTTTCTCAACATTTATTCAACAGTAAAATGAGTTTGTGGTCAGAAGATCCCAATGGAGACCTCACGGTGACTGTGTAAATTTCTGGATTGGTTGTTAGGTATGGATCCAGAAGACTAGCAAATTCTCCATCTTGATCAGGAATCCTGGTTGGCTCATTTATAGTATGAGTGAGTCCGCTGCTTATTGCAATGTTGCTATACTATTACGCTACTGTAAAGTAGCGAACGCTTTGATTTTTCAAATGGAACACCCCGTATATAATATTATATTATGATTTCTCATCACTTTGTCAACAACTGTCAACAAATTGATTTCGATTTGTTTTTATCAAACATGTAGTTTTTTCAACGCTGATAATCTTGAACTCTCTGGTACTAAGACGATCAAATTCGAAATGGAGTGGCGTAATACCATGAAGATCTTCACTTCGAGTGATGTTTTCATTTGCTTCATACAGGACTTTGACATGAAGAAATGAGTCGAAGTAATTTTTTCGAATGAAATACCATTTATATTTCCACATTCTTGAGCTCTATATTCAATTTATGATAGACTTTGGTCAGATGATCCTATTTCGATTTCGACTAATATTATAATGGCTATACATGAGAGTTCAAAGCATCGTGACTGCGACTTCATCAAAAATTTTTCATCACGTAAAAATTTTGAGTTATAGTTATTTTTATTTTATACAAACATTTTCACATATTATAGGGAAATATAAGATCAAAACAAGAAAAAAACAATATATTTTGAGAATAACAGACTTTATTTTCAATACACATGATGAAAAAACATTCAAATGGAGTCTTTTGTGCATAACCTTTTTGCAAATGTTGACTTTCGTTTATATATTTCATCGTTTTCCCTCATGAGGAACCCCATCATTGCTGCATCCCATCTGCCTTGGTAACGTTGCACCGACATATTCTGGGAAAAAATCCAGATGAAGACATGCTACATCCCATTCTGCAGTAGTTTTCAAGTATTTCGTAATTTTCTACTTTCTTGTTCTCTAAAAACTCCAAAACAATTCTTTTGAAAGAACTCCACGCAGATAATTCAACATTACCTTAATTTTTGATCAAACTGTTGATTACTTAGTAGTTTTCCAATTTGTGGTCCAACAAATATACCTTCCTTGAGCTTTGCATCACCTAATTTTGGAAAACCATGTTCAAGATATTTAAACGCATCACCTTCTTTGTCTGATGCTTTTTGGGATTGACAAGAAGTATATTATTCACGTTAGCTTGAACTAGAATATATTTATCTCTCGGAGGCCATTCTTTTACTTGATAATGGATCTGTGTTGCCCTACTGTTCCAAAGGCAAAGAAAACAGCCAAACTACGTTAATCCGCCCTGAAGAGCTGATAATAATCCTATTACTTTTAGGTTACCACATATTTGCCACTTATACGTATCAATAACTTATTGCATTTAGAATAAGTGATATACTTTCGTGTGGCAACTGCATGTGCAAGAGGAATAGAGGGTCTTTTGTTACTATTATGGAGCAGGACGGCTGGCTCAAACTTATTTAAGATGAATTTATTAATAAACGCCATTCGTCCGGGTTATGTGCATATCCTGATTTTTCCGTCACATCATTTGGATTTACGCAAACACACATTTTATCCTGCTCAGTAAAAAACGAGGAAAGCTCATGGTTACGGTTCCTAAATATTGTAACTTTGGTTTTAGGGGCTGGTAAATTCCATTATTGTAATCCAGACCCTGATAGTTCAGCAGTCCCTTTGGACAAGTGGAGGTCCCGAACTAGGTCATTTAATTTATGTTGTTCGATTAAATGGGGTGTTCTTTTTTCACAATAAGGACCTTGTTTTTCTAGCACGTCATGGAAACCTGCCTGGTTATCATACTTTTCCAAATCTTTCTCCCAATTTGCCGGGGGTGTTGGAACTGGTAAACCTTCTCCATGAAGAATCGGCCTTCTGGCAAAGGAATATAAAAAGTCATAACTCAAAAATCTCACGCTTTAGGAAAAATGTTCACTATCATTTTAGAATTTATGGACCAAAACTCAACAAAAAGCGGCCTTTGGCATTACAGAGGTAACCAGTGTAATTTTTGAAAAACTGATAGTAATCCTCCCACGTATGGTATAGCTTTCCATATAGTATTGAATACCAGAATTAATTGAAATCGAACTCTCCCTCTTATTAGATATAACGATGTAAATAATCATCTCATGACTCACATATAGCTTCTGGGTAAATATCTTGTTGCACGCCCATGCATGACATTCTCGATCTATACACATCCTAGCAATCGGAGCACTGATACTGCACCTCTTTACATTATTATCCGGAAAAGTATGACGATTAATTTTCCCGCAGGGGTATATATCACTCACTTTCGCAGGAATAATATAATATTTTTATAGCTAACAAGGTTTGAGATTGGTTTTATTGGATCATCTGCTTGAATTTGGGCTTTCTATATTCTGTTTAAAATCTGAAAATATGTTTTTCGTTAAACAGCTGTCGCACACCCCTACTTTATACCAATTGATTACAGTATGTAACAAAAACATATTTTACGAGATTAAAAATTATTATTCAGTATAATAAAAGGGTTTTCAAAAACTGAGATTTATCTTCAAATGATACCAAATGATACCAAATGGTACCAAATGATACCAAAGGGTTTTCAAAAACTGAGATTTATCTTCAAATGATACCTTATTCGATCATCTTTTTATATGGATATGTAGGGTTTTCCAACATGGAATTCCGAACTTTGACAATTGATAACAGTCATCTTTTTGAAGCTACATCTGGCAAAGTGTAGCCATTTATTCTAGTTATGTGGTGGATAAACTTGAAGCAACTGTCTTATTAGTCAGTGGGCTATGCTTAGCATAGCCCACTGACTAATAAGAAAGTTTTTCTTTTTTATTCAGAGGAATCGGGCAAATTACGGATATGCAGTTGGTTAGTACCTCGTCCACTAGATGGGGTGACATTTTGTGATGTTCGCTCCAACTTCGGAAGAGGAATGAAATACTCTGACAGAATTCCGATTTTCAATTGTGGAATATCATTGACTTTAGGTCGATGATGGTCACTATCTTGCACTGACGAGTGGCTAATAAGCCCGAAACCGGTCTGCAAGCCCGTTCCATAATTGAAGGTCGACTCTTTCAGTTGTATTGCCAATTGCATATGCAGGACATTTTCTGTGAATATTTCTGCACTAATGCCTGTCGGATATAATTCAACGCCCTTCGTGGTATTAGCCAGGGGAGTAGTTGTTTTCCGATAGACGTCAGTCTATTAAACCTACTGTGTAGGTATATAGAGACTGGCTTGAACGTTTGAAGTTCCATTTGCTTTAGATTTGAAGCAACTGGTTCGGTAAACGATCGACCAACACCCGTACGTCGACGAAACGCAATATCTACCAAGAAGATCGGCGTTGTCTGTGGGAGTGTGCAGGGGAATCCGAGGCAGTCGATTCCGCATCGCTAATAAGAACTCGGCTTTTCCCAGACCATAATTCGGCGTATTTTGCACCGTTACTTGGACCTGCACCCGTACAAAATTCAACAGACCCAGGAACTGAAGGTAAACGATCATAGACAATGACTTGTGTTCGCTGAATGGGCTCTAGAGTAGTAGGCAACTGACTGTAATTTTCATCTAAAGCGCCTAATGAAAGACTCTATGTATTTTGAAATATTCAACTCAGAAGCTATAACATGAACTGGCAACTGTATTCACGATATTCATTCAAATGTTTTTGAACGAACAACACGTGTGTTGTATCACTCCGAATAAAATATATATGAATATACATAAATATATATTTTTCCGAAAAACATATCGTGTTGACTGGTATTTATTACCAATTTATTCATTTAATAGCCATTTATGATATAAGTGTTGGGAGAAAGGTTTTATTTTGTGGGTGAAAATGTTTGCGAAACGAGCGTAGCGAACAAAATAAAACTTATTTTTAACACAAATATCATACAAAATTTTTTGTACAACTGTGTTTTTATAGTGAAATAGATATATTTTCCATAAAAACACATTTTGACATCTCTTGTCAGTTAACTATGTTCATGTTATCGCATTTGCTGTGAAGTGGCCGTGTCAGGTGACCAACAAACAGTATTTTTACAGCTCACGCGTTTTATTTAAAGTCACATTTGAAGTTCTTGCTGGTGTTCAATGTCTTGCATAATGAAGAACAATAGTAAAGAAGTAATTGTTCCTGACGATATTGAATAGGCTGCAAAAAGAGCTCCAACTGAATTGTTACCAAAAAAATCGGCTCAACAGTACGACATCGCATATTTCAGTTTTGTTAGCTGGTGTAGACTTAATAACGTAGAAGGAAATTTCAGCGAAACCGTCTTCTTAGCCTGTCTAGAAGATAAATAAAAAATATGGAACTCATCAACTTTGTGGTGCAAGTTTTCAATGATAAAGTCGATAGCGCTCTTAAAGCGAAAAAATGATAGAAGACATTGAATTAATGGATAGATCAGTGGTCGCCAACCTGTCAATCGCGAGCTACCGGTAGCTCGTGGAGGCAATTCTGGTAGCTCTCACAACGAGTTTAATTTAAAAAATAAAAACTGCAAAAATCAGAGAAGCTTAAGAAAATTCCACAAAAAAATCTTATTGTCATAATATTAAACATAAACAGCGGCAACGTTGCGGTGAGCGATCTGCCGCTGACGCCATCAAGCTAGAATCAGCTAGAACCGACCAGCCGGACCAGCGCGTTAGTGTTCGAGAACGATCTGGATTACTTTGAACGGGATAAATACGCACGGCGCGGCGACATTCGCTTAGTTTAAAACTGAACGCGTAACCAACGTCCAGCGGTTGGGTTAGTAGAGAACAACAAAAATAATATTATGGCAAGCAGTTGTAAGAAGGTAAAGACATACCACTTTCATTCGGAATGGGAAGAACAATACTTTTTCACAGAAGTTAAAGATGGAAATGTGGGTTTGTTATGTAATACTTCGGTCTCAGTTGCTAAAAAAAGGAATATTGAGAGACATCATAAAACTGTACATTCTAATTTTGAAAAATCATTCCCACTACATTCTGCCGCCAGAAAGGAGAAACTGAAACAGTTAAAAAGCAGTTAATTGGACAACAATCAATATTTTTAAGAACAGTCGACAAAAATAAGGCTGCAACTGAAGCATCATACCGTGTGCCCTAGATAATTGCAGAAAAAAAGAAACCTTATGAAGACGGGGAAATGATAAAATAGGCGTTTTGAGAAGCTGCTGATTCGTTATTTGCCAACTTTAGAAATGAAGACGAGATAGTTTCAGCTATAAAATCTATGCAACTTTCTGCTAATACAGTGATGAGACGTGTAGAAGTGATGAGCAATGATATTTTTTTACAGTTAAGAACTGACTTAGATAACTGTGTTTATTTTTCACTTCAACTGGATGAATCAACAGATGTCGTTGACACTGCCCAGATGGCCGTGTTCGTCAGGATGGTTTTTAGTGATTTTACTATTAAAGAAGATCTTTTGAAGTTCATTCCACTGAAAGTTCACACTACTGGACATGAGTTGTTTACTCATTTAAAAAATATTATTTCTTCCGAGAAAATTCCAATATCGAAAATGATAGGCTTGACAACCGATGGCGCTCCAGCTATGGTGGGTTGTGATAAGGGTCTGGTGCCGTTATGTCGTAAAGATGAAACTAAACAACGTTATGAAACTGGTGGTAAAAATTGTGAACAAGATTAGAGCTCAAGCGTTACAAAGAAGATTATTCAAAACCTTGGCCGATGAAGTTGACTGTCAATACGGGGACCTACTCCTTCACTCTGAAGTCCGATGGTTAAGTAGAGGACGGGTGCTGAAACGTTTTAATGATGTCCTATCTGGCATAGTTCAATTTTTCAAACAACACGATGAACCGACTCCGGAACTAGAAAATTCAATCTAGTTTAGAGATTTTGGTTTTCTCGTGGACATTACAGAGAAATTAAACGAACTTAATTTACAGCTTCAGGGGAGAGACAAAAAACTAGCGGAAATGATTTCTGATATAAAAGCATTTATCAAAAAGTTTTGAGAACAACCTAATTAACAGCGATGCCAAGCATTTTCCTATTCTTTCAGAAAAAATATCTCAAAATCCATTAGAACCCTATGACAACAAATATCATGTAGAAATAATTTCTACCCTGAAGAATAACTTCAGAAATCGTTTTGAGGATTTCAATGAAATGGCTTTAGTAGCGCAGTTTGTTGTTTCATCCTTTATGGAAATTGATATCCAACAGTTTTCAACCTGTGTTATGCAGAACTTTGGCGAAGACATCGCTGCAACAGAAATGGAAGTCATTGAGTTTCAAAATGATTTAGCCTTAAAATCGTTAGTCTCAAGTACTGAATGTATCTGGCCTATTGTAAGTAAAGACAAATATTCAGTTCTATGCCGTGTTACCTTGAAAGTGAAAGCATTTTTCAGTTCAACCTATTTGTGTGAATCTTCTTTTTCCAATATGAAGTTTATTAAGAACAAATATCGCAATCGACTCACAGATGAACATTTGGATAATTGTATTCGAATGGCTGCATCAAATTATACTGCAAACATTAAAAAAATTATCGATGAGTCTGAGTGTCAGCCTTCTCATCGAACGTGCTTTTTTATTTCTCAATGTTTATGTTGATGATAGTGCGTTACTTTTTTGTTATTATTGTAGCGATTAGTTTTCGAGATAATTTGAAGTTGAAATTGCCATGTTAATAATACATTACGGTATTCTATGCCTAAATAAAAAAAAATCGATCAGTTCTTCTTATCAGTTTTTTGTTAAATAAAATCCCTTTTTTAAAATCAATACCCACTTCTTTTCTTCCAGTTTTCATTAGTACATCGTTCGATTGTTTTGTTTAAACGGGTCGTGCATTGTTATTTGTTTAAAAATGCCTTACACTACTGCTGAAAGGGTTTCAGTTATTGCTTTATTTTTTGGCAACGACCAAAATGCTAATAGAACATCAATTTTATTTAACGAGCAAAACCCTGATAAACACCTAAGCAGAAATGACGTTCTGGATTTGGTTACAAAATTCAGGGAGACAGGTTCGGTTTTAAATAAGAAAAGAAATGTTCAGAGAAGGGTAGTGAATGACGATAATGCGATTGGAGTGATTGGTCAAGTCATCGCCAATCCCAGGTTAAGTACCAGAGGTTTATCAGCAATGGCCGGAATAAGCCATATGAGCGCATGGAGAATCCTTGAAAATCACAAATTCCATCCTTACAAAATTAAACTTGTTTATGAACTCAATGAGGATGATTCTGACCGAAGACAGGAGTTTTGTGAGGGCATGAGTGAGAGATTGATGCAAAATCCCGAGCTGCTTTATAACATCTGTTTTTCGGACGAAAGCTCATTTTATTTAAATGGTTGCGTGAACCGTCACAATTGCCGTTATTGGTCGGATGAAAACCCAAGACAATACGCAGAAATACATACCCAACATCCCCAAAAGTTGAATGTCTGGGCCGGAATATTAGGCAATCATATTATAGGTCCTTTTTTCATTGATGGAAATTCAACCGGTGATTCTTATTTACAAGTTCTTGAAGAGGCAATACAACCTCGTATGTTGAAATAATTGAACAGGATCCAAGATGTCAAGATGAATTCATCCATTTCCAACAAGACGGTGCACCACCCCATTATGCCCAGCAGGTTCGAAATTTTTTGAATAATCATTTTGAAGGACAATGGATTGGCAGAAGAGGTTCAATTGAATGGCCAGCACGATCACCAGATTTAACACCACTGGACTACTTTTTGTTTTAGGTAAAGTCTAAAGTTTATGCTACACAGCCAGCCAATTTGGATGAATTACGTCGTAGAATTATTGATGAATGCCGAGCTATAACTCCTCCAAAATCTTTAATGTTGCATGGAGCAGAATGGAGCTCAAAATTTTCTATGTGAGTTACCCTTATTAGGTGTTACTTTTTTTGTGTGTGCTTTAAAAACAATTATTGGGATTTATTAACCCTGAAACAGTTTTTTAAACTTTTCTGTGTCATCAGCATTCAAGGAAATCAGCAGTTTGTATTCGGTGTGTAGGTAAGTTTTTAGTATGATTCACTTTTTTATCAGAAGCATAAAATATCAAAGTCAAAAGGCAACCTTCATAAGGAGGTGCCACTCAATTTACCTAAAATGTAAGGGTGGTAACCAACCCTATCCCCCGGAAAAATCTCCTCTTATTAAACAAATAATTCCTACTTTTTTACGAAATCAAATGGACACGTATTAGCAGGTTGTCATAAAAAGCAAAAATTTATTTTTTTCATGAAAGTTCTGAACGTAAATTGTACCTTAAAAACAATTTGATTTATTTTGAAAAGAGTTGAACTCAATAAAAATACCTTTAAATCTTCAAACTATCTCGAAAACTAATCGTTACAAAAATGTTCTTTTAACAGAGATATAAAGGTATTCGAAAGACCTTCAGAACAAGGTGCCACATGACCTACTTTCCCTATCTAAATGAGGGTCGTCGGACGCATCCCTCCGAGGGGGTGCGTACTACAAAAAATCTGATTAGTCTGAAAGGTGTCTCCCTTTAATTAGAAATCGACGTTTTCGAGCTTTTTTAAAAATCTTACTTTTTATATTCAAAAACGGCTCTGTTAAGTTTTCGTTGTTACACACTGTATACATGGAACATCAGGGTGACCTTGGATGTTTTCGTTCAGATTTGGGTATATGGAGAAATATTGCCGATCTAGACATTATTTGGATTCGTTAGATAAGAAATGAATCTTCAGTAGGTATTTTTTAAATGCTTACTAGAATGTGCATATAGGTACTTGTATATTCAATTGAAATACTTTTTTAAATTGACTCTGCTGCTACCGAACAATTGCAAGAGAACTCAGTTGATTGCCACTCGGATTAACAAACCCTCATGATACAATCCGCAGAGTTAGAGAATATTATAATACCGCCTAACCAACTACATCGAGATGAAAGTTATTCTGTTCACCATTTCTCGGTCGTTACATGTGGAATCAAGCATTTTACACCTTTTGCGGCACTCCAAAAGATTCCTCTCACAGACCACATCTGATAGAAATATTCGTTTAGGGTCGAACTTTCCTTAACTTTCTGTTTATGTTGAAAAGAATAGTTTTTGAAAGTATCCAGCTATGAAATTATTCATTATAATGAATACTCGCGTTCTCAACCCTCTCATGTTACGTTCAGGCAACTCATTGAAAAATGAATCATTGTTCATGCAATGATAAAACTCAATAAAAGTGACATGTGTTTTGGTAGCTCCATATATTATTAAATATTCATTCTACTGTGTCTTGGTATATACTAATCGACAAAGAATTGTGTACTATATACACTGATGCCGTTGATTTTTTCAAATTTTAACTTGTGGCCTCTCTCCAGCGTAGTACCATGTGATGTCGTTGAGTGATTTTTGGCCAATTTTTCTCTACGTATTCAAATTGAATCAAAGCGCTGCTGAAACATATCGAAAAATCAACCAGATATATGGCAATGATAGTATTATTGAACGCACAATTCGACGTTGATTTGCGAGATTTCTCTTCGAAGTGGTCGACCTACATTAATCCAAGACAAGGATTTTAGGAACCTGGTGGAGACTGACCCGTCACAAACGGTGCGTGGGATTGCGGAAGAACTGAGCGTCAGCTCCTATGCGATTTTTGATGATTTGAAACGTATTGGAAAGGCCAGAAAGCTTGAAAAGTAGGTGTCTCACGACACCTACTTTTGAATGATCGACAGAAATTGTCATGGTTCGAGGTCTATTCTTCTTTGCCTTTGTGCAACCGAAACGATCCTTTTTTGCATTGAATCGTCACGTGTGATGCAAAGTGTATCCTCTATGACAACAGGAGACGTTCAGGACAGTGGTTGGATACGTTGGACACCGATAAGCCACCCAGGCACTTGCCGAATGCTAAAACCCATCTCAAAAGACCATGGTTACTGTGTGATTCACTAAAACTTTTTGCAATCGGGCAAGGATCACAGTGAATAATACTCTCATTTTTTCCAGTTTCATTATTCTCAGTTTGGTTATTTTGCTAACTCCAACAACTACAAAACAATAGGACGTTATTTTTCTTAAAGAGAAAACACAAGCACTACAAGAAAATCTTTGAGACGCTCTTAGAGCGATTCACATTGGATTTGAATCGCTGGAGATTAAATCCATTTGGAAAAACGTTCCTAG
This sequence comes from Leptinotarsa decemlineata, assembly GCF_025532065.1. NCBI lineage: Eukaryota > Metazoa > Arthropoda > Insecta > Coleoptera > Chrysomelidae > Leptinotarsa > Leptinotarsa decemlineata. Next base: position 5,710,938 of record NW_027412703.1, on the reverse strand, counting down.
GAAGTTTATTCCACATAAACAGTTCTCCAGATGAAAAAGTTCTTGAACAGTGAAGTTCGAGGTGTACTGAATTGAACCTCAAAACGATGAGCAACCACAGTCCGTCGCGTATATCTGATATGTAATGCTCTTGGTGAAATCAAATGTGCCAAGTCACTTGAACACCTCTCGTGAAAGTATCTATAGAAGAGAGACAAATCTCCAACCTCTTTCGATGTTCCAGGCTATCAAGGTTGCACGTGATATTCGCGTCTCCAATCAGGCGAATGCCTCTTTTCTGGATGTAGTCCAGCAACGTCAGGGTTTGTTTGGGGCAGAGCTCCACACATGAGAACAATACTTCAAAGAAAGTCGAATCTGAACTTTAGCATCAAAAGTTGCTGACGGAAGCAAAGGCCAAGATTTTTGAGTGAAGTGAAGTAAAAAGTTGCTGAGGTGTGTGATGTAAGCTTGTAGGTTATCAAGCTTGGCTTTGTCGCTGCATGTCGACTCGTGCGCGAGAGTCAGTATCTAACAAGACTACGAGCTGTTAACATGGAGGTTATTGTACGGAGGTAGATAAAGGTTTGCTATCGGCAATTGTATTGATTTAGGTTAGTTTTGAGTAGTATTAAGTTTATACGTTTACTGTAATATTACAGTTTTCTGATTCAGAATAGTGTTCCAAGCTTTTGAGAAGCAGCCTTTGCAATTCCAACGACATGGTTGTGCCAAGACATATTGGTGTGTCCATTTTAACCCTCAACAAACTTATCGAAGCAGAAAGCGAAATTGTCTGACCTAACATTATTATATCCGGTTCTGAGACATTTATCTTCTTAGAGAAAACCGATACCTGGGTTTTTGTAGCATTGAATCGAACCTGGTTACTTTCACCCCAATTCTAAATCACTTCTAGATCCTCATGATATACAACCTCCTGCTGCCGGTAAAGATGTGCCTCCGTTGCCGATGTCCAGAAATCCAAATGGAATGACGAGACAAGCGTACTGTCGTCAGCAAAGCAATATATAAGATTGTTGATTTTTTTCAATAAGTCGTTGAAGCTGAAGAGTCATACAGAAAAATGATTCGACAAGCTATACCATCGAAATTTACTCAGCAAACTTTCATGCCACATACGGTCAAAATCCTCAGAAATATCAAGCGCAACATTTTTTGATTCTCCATGTTTCTCGATTGCGTTATTCCAAATATGGGTGTACATGCGATAGTAGGTCGCCTGTTGATGTTTATTTCCGAAAACCATATTGATGATCGCTCAAGATGTTGAATCCTTCCAAATATTCAAGGATATGGTGGTATACGTCTTTCTCCATGATTTTTGAAATCACGGATAGCCAAGCGACTAGTCCATTATTATTTGAGAATAGGCTGAACGCAAGCAATCTTTCTTTCTGATAAGACAAGTTGAACAGTCTGCAAAATACTGCTGCGAGTTTGTGTGTGCTTTAAAAACAATTATTGGGATTTATTAACCCTGAAACAGTTTTTTAAACTTTTCTGTGTCATCAGCATTCAAGGAAATCAGCAGTTTGTATTCGGTGTGTAGGTAAGTTTTTAGTATGATTCACTTTTTTATCAGAAGCATAAAATATCAAAGTCAAAAGGCAACCTTCATAAGGAGGTGCCACTCAATTTACCTAAAATGTAAGGGTGGTAACCAACCCTATCCCCCGGAAAAATCTCCTCTTATTAAACAAATAATTCCTACTTTTTTACGAAATCAAATGGACACGTATTAGCAGGTTGTCATAAAAAGCAAAAATTTATTTTTTTCATGAAAGTTCTGAACGTAAATTGTACCTTAAAAACAATTTGATTTATTTTGAAAAGAGTTGAACTCAATAAAAATACCTTTAAATCTTCAAACTATCTCGAAAACTAATCGTTACAAAAATGTTCTTTTAACAGAGATATAAAGGTATTCGAAAGACCTTCAGAACAAGGTGCCACATGACCTACTTTCCCTATCTAAATGAGGGTCGTCGGACGCATCCCTCCGAGGGGGTGCGTACTACAAAAAATCTGATTAGTCTGAAAGGTGTCTCCCTTTAATTAGAAATCGACGTTTTCGAGCTTTTTTAAAAATCTTACTTTTTATATTCAAAAACGGCTCTGTTAAGTTTTCGTTGTTACACACTGTATACATGGAACATCAGGGTGACCTTGGATGTTTTCGTTCAGATTTGGGTATATGGAGAAATATTGCCGATCTAGACATTATTTGGATTCGTTAGATAAGAAATGAATCTTCAGTAGGTATTTTTTAAATGCTTACTAGAATGTGCATATAGGTACTTGTATATTCAATTGAAATACTTTTTTAAATTGACTCTGCTGCTACCGAACAATTGCAAGAGAACTCAGTTGATTGCCACTCGGATTAACAAACCCTCATGATACAATCCGCAGAGTTAGAGAATATTATAATACCGCCTAACCAACTACATCGAGATGAAAGTTATTCTGTTCACCATTTCTCGGTCGTTACATGTGGAATCAAGCATTTTACACCTTTTGCGGCACTCCAAAAGATTCCTCTCACAGACCACATCTGATAGAAATATTCGTTTAGGGTCGAACTTTCCTTAACTTTCTGTTTATGTTGAAAAGAATAGTTTTTGAAAGTATCCAGCTATGAAATTATTCATTATAATGAATACTCGCGTTCTCAGACAAGCTATACCATCGAAATTTACTCAGCAAACTTTCATGCCACATACGGTCAAAATCCTCAGAAATATCAAGCGCAACATTTTTTGATTCTCCATGTTTCTCGATTGCGTTATTCCAAATATGGGTGTACATGCGATAGTAGGTCGCCTGTTGATGTTTATTTCCGAAAACCATATTGATGATCGCTCAAGATGTTGAATCCTTCCAAATATTCAAGGATATGGTGGTATACGTCTTTCTCCATGATTTTTGAAATCACGGATAGCCAAGCGACTAGTCCATTATTATTTGAGAATAGGCTGAACGCAAGCAATCTTTCTTTCTGATAAGACAAGTTGAACAGTCTGCAAAATACTGCTGCGAGTTCATTTGTACACTTCTTAAGTACGATGACGGGCACTTCATCAGGGCCAAACTTCTTGTTGATATTGAGCTGTTTGAAAATTCGCCCAACTAGAGGCTGTCGAAAAGTAATTTTCGGCATTGTGGATTCTAGTGTGGAAATAGTAGGTAATGCCTTTCCCAGAAAATCGACTGTGGAGTGGGACGCAAATTGTTCAGTTGGTAGATTTGCTTTTTCTATGGCTATCTTTGCAATTGAACCATCCACTTGGGTTAGTGTTGGAATAGTGGATTTTGTAAAGTTCTGATTAACAGCTTCAGCTATAGATCAGAAGCATCTAGACCCGTTAGAATTGGTAAGCAGTTTATCCCTAATTCTCTGATTATGAAGATGTTTGCAACCATTTATCCTAAGTTTGAGGCTGTTACGAGCATTAACAAACCTAGTTCGGTTTTCGGCACTGGAATTTTTGCGGGTCTGCCGGTAGGCGAAATTTTTGAAGGCGACAGCATGCTCGCAATTTTTGTAAAACCAAGGTATGCCGTTAGATGGTTGTTTCACTGAAAAAGGAATATATGCATGGATGACAGAATTATTTTGAAGTGTAATCAATATACACGTATTTCCATCATGATAGATATATTATAGAAGTTATAGCAAGGGAGCCCACGATGCAAAATGGGGATTTACTCGAGCGTCATTGAGAAATATGTTGCAAAGCTTAGATGATAAGAAGAAAAAAGTGTTATATAATATATACCTTCTCATCGGTGGGGAAGCGACTATAGATTTTTAAATATGTAAAAAAATACTGTTGCATGGACATACTCGAGCGCGTCAGATATTGATAGCATCACTATCCCACGTATTTTTAATGATGTTGGTATGTTAATCTGATCGTTTGCATGATGTGGGTGGTTGTACATAAAGGTTAAAAGTGAAAAGAAAAAAAATTTTATCGAGCGCGTCAGATTTTCTAAGGGGGTGTTAAGTGCAACAAAAAGAAAGATTTCATTCAATAATCTGACGATTTCGATCTGACGCAAACTTGCGGCCGTTATTATAATGTGCAAAAAAAATTTGCCATTTTGAAATACTCAAGCGCGTCAGATCAAGATATATATGGTTCATCTTTATATTTCAGACGTGCTGTCTCATAATCTGACGGTTATCTAGAAGGATCCGCTTGATCTGACAAAAACAATAGCTCAGGAAATAGCATGCAAATGAATGAGTATGTATGTATTTTAAGTAGAATACTTGTATTTATGAGGAAATAATTTCTGAATAATGCTCAAAAAATTTAATATTTTATAAGCACTTGATTAATTGATGGAAAAAAATTGAATAAAACTTTCTATGTTTTTCACCACTTTTATTTGTAACTAACGTTAGTGCAGTTTCGTCCTATAAGGACATTTTCAAACTTATATATTGTTGAGTTTGAAAACGTCCTTATATATTTCATAAGTTTGAAAATGTCCTTATAGGACGAAACTGCAGTAACGTTAGTTACAAATAAAAGTGGTAACTTTGTGGCAACTTTGCTGCCCTCCCCTTTTTTTACGTCACTCTCAAATTGTTAGATTACTGGAATATACACTTTTTAGCAGGTAATTAACTCACCCTACCTTAATCTGACGCGCTCGAGAATTTCCGATGATCAATTTTTTTTTACCAATCTAATTCTTTATCCCTCACAGGCGGCCTTATACATATATGGGGCTCATATTGGTGGAGGTACTTAACCGGGTACAAGTTATCCCCCTGTATATTAATCTGCCGCGCTCTAGTAAATCCCGAAATCCTCGCTTGGGCTCCCCTATTATTAACTGTACAGAAGAGACTCTGTTTCACAGCAATGATATTCATTTTCAAAATATTGCATGGGCATTTGCTGCCTTATTCAATGAATACAAAGTATATGTTGAAAACAATAACCATTCTGTTCAAAAATCTGTTTTTCCGTCAACCAGCTGTCGCACCCCTAAGAACGACAACCCTCAGAAATCGAAAGTTGTGCGGGCTAAGGACTAACGAGGTCTCACCTTTCAACGTGTAATTCCAACGTCCAACACTGGTTGGACGATAGCAAGTGAAAATCAATTGTTCAGCCTGGGGCTTGAACCAGCAACCAACACGGCGCGGCGGTCGATTTGATTGAGTGAACAAAGCACCCACGTCGAACCGACCGGTTACCGTCCGTCTTCCTACTTATTCAAAGATACAGGCTTGCTGAATAAAATAGATTGTTACATCATATCATATCTATCAAGTAATTCGAGAAAAATATCTAAGAAAATATACATTGCAGTAGATAGGTAGAACTATAAATGTGTAAAAATACACATTTATAGACCCTCGTAGATCTGATTGTTGGCATAGCGACGCATGCCATGGCGACGGGTCGCCATGTGCCATGCAACTGTGTGATTTTTACACTGTTTCAGCGTTACGCTATTTCTCTTGCCATACAAAGCTGGGGTATCTATAGCGTATACAGTTGTGTATACATAACCTGTGTTTTACTAAATGGATAATTTTTAAAATCAATTAAAAACAAAATACTTCTGACAGTCATGATTTAGAAAGTGAAAGTGAGCAGCCTTCTGCAAAAAAAGCAAAATCACACTACAACACATCAGTGAGGTAATTATGTTATTATGTTTTATAATAAAGGTGTGCATTTATCTGCGTATATTTGGTCTGCCTCAAGGGTCAGTAAATAAAAATGTAAATAGAATGAAAATTAAAATCCACACAATTTTCATAGGATGTAATATTTTTGAATTAGTTATTGATAATTTCATTCTCATGAAAAATAATGCACTAAAACACTTGCTTGAAAAATAAATTTCATAATGACTGACAAAATTGTATTCGAAAATCAGCAGATATCGTGTAGCGCACGAATGTTTTTTTTGTTATCAACTGAAACATCAAACAATTAATTACATAATCGATTTTCTAATGATGGTGGAATTTCTCATTGATATTTTTAATTCAAGATCTTTAGTAGTATATTGCAACAAGTAGCTGAAAGATCTTTGAGTTTAATAGTATATTTATGTCACATTAAATTATATTTTATGTATATTTTGATTAAATATTTTTTATAAATAGTTGAGTACCAAACAATCATCACAAAATATCATTATTGATGTTTCACAACTGTCAGGCGTCCCGTGACGGCTCACAATTTTTTTTGAATTTCACTAGTTCGGACTTCCATTGTCTACTATATAAAATGATTTGAAATCCCTGAAACAACTAAAAAAGAAGAATTGAAAATGAATAGCTGAAAATAACAATTATATTAACCAAAATAAACCTGAAATGAAATTATAGTGAAATAAAATACAAGTGAAAATAGAACAATTGAATAAATAAAAATGAAGAAATTAAAAAAAAAATTAAAAAAATAAATAGAAAGTGGAGAGATTCCAAGTCACGTTAGTTCACGACGTTTCGATTGTTAGTATCTACAAATCTTCGGGTGATGACTGGAGTGATTCCTCCGAGAGATTACTATTTATAGGTCGTTCGAGTACTTTCACTTATCCCCGCTTTCCATTTTCCGCTTCACTGGTTCCGTGGGAGATGACCGTTTTGGCGGGAGTTGGCCATTTTTCGCTTGATGATGGGTTTCCATATGTTGCGTATTTCTACGCTGGCTCGGCTGAATACGTTGTTGGACAACATGTATGCGGCTTCCTTGAATTTTCTCCTAGACCAATGTTCCTCTCGATTGTAGATACTAACAATCGAAACGTCGTGAACTAACGTGACTTGGAATCTCTCCACTTTTTTTTCCAATTCAATTCAATTGTTCTATTTTCACTTGTATTTTATTTCACTATTATTTCATTTCAGGTTTATTTTGGTTAATATAATTGTTATTTTCAGCTATTCATTTTCAATTCTTCTTTTTTAGTTGTTTAGTTAGCAATGGAAGTCCGAACTAGTGAAATTCATCATGAAACATTGTCAATCACCTTCAAACAAACAATTTTTTTTGTTCGTTAGCAGTGTATCATTATTTTTTCCTGTTGTCATTAAATATCATATAATTGTATACATAGTGACTTTTTGTTATATACCTGAACTAATATATTTTTATTTATGTATATTAGGGGTTTTTTAAATGAAGAGCATTCATTCAATCAAGTTGAAGTCATTATACTGTATCTCAAGACTGTCCAACTGTCATTTCTTATATGGTTCAGTTTACGCATGAAAAATGTTAGAGAAGAGTGCATTTGACCAAAGGAAACTCGTTTCTTTTTTCAATTCTTTCCTATCTCGGTTGCTGTGAGCTGAGAAGTACCTACATCAGTGTGCAAGTCAAAGTTTCTCATTGAATGTAGACCGTTAGCGAACATCAATTTGAATAACCAAACAATTGTTTGTCTAACATGCAATTAATAGTACATTTGCAAGTTACGTGCGGAGTGATAAACGTTTGGTGTTGGCCCGAAGACGTGGGAACGACTTTTTAATTACGTTTTGTTGCGGAAATCGAGGATCACTGACTTGCATGGAGCAGCGATAACAATTAGGTATCTGTAATGTTTTATCGGAACCAAAAAATTGGAATCTATGTTAGTTCGATGAGATGAGTGCAATGGATTCTTGACATTTTGCTGTATATTTTGGGATGTAATTATATCCCTCATATTGAATGTTCAGTTCTTTATTGTAATTCGCCTTTGAATTTATTTATTGAATTAGGATTCCCTAATATACAGGTTAGCTAACTTAAAATATAATATAATCAACAATTTATATAAATTATACAACTTTATATACATACATAATTTGAACTGACTAAAAAGGAATTTTTCAATTTCCATCATGAAAATATTTTAACAGTTCGCTCTTGAAAATCTTTAATGAAAGAGTAGATTTAATTGAATCTGGTTTATCATTAAATTGGACAAAGAATAAACTGCTCATACAATTTCTTATATTTGTTCTATTTATATGAATGTGCCTATTGTGCCTAGTAGAATGGTGATGAATGCCCTTATTGAAAGTTATTAATGAAAGCAAGTATGGTGGGTCATTTCATTTAATATTTTATAGATGAAAACCATGGAACAATAGAATAATTTTTTGGATACTGAGAGCCATTGTAGAGCAGAAAGCATGGTAGAAATTGGTGTATACCTATTACATTTTAAAATTATTCTCATTTCTCAATTTTGAGTTTTTTGTATTTGTTGCACTTTGTTCAAATTAAAAGAGAATAAAATAAATGCACAGTAGTCAAAATGGGGTTGGATTATTGATTTATATACTATAATTTTTGTATCTGTTGATAAGTTATTGGCGATTCTTGAAAAGAAATATAATTTTTTTGCAATCTTCTTTTCAATATATTTGAAGTGGTCGTCGAATGATAAGCAATTATCAAATTGAAATCCCAAATACTTCACTGATGTTACTATTTTTATACGTTCAGCTTCAATTTTTATATTTATGTTGTTTGTATTTATTTGATTATATTTGAATTTAGTAGTAATTATCATTGCTTTTGTTTTTTTAACGTTGAGTTTCTTCTAAATTTACTCCAGTACAGGCAAATAAGGTATCATCTGCAAATAAGTTGATGAACTCACATTCTGTAAATGATTGAATATCATTCAGATACAGAATGAATAATAGAGGACCAAGCACACTACCTTGTGGCACTCCTGTGTGATTTGTTATATATGATGAGAAATAATCGTTCACACGTACTTTTTGTTTCCTATTTGATAAATAATTACTTATCCATTCATAAACCATCCCCTCAACCCCATATCTTCTCAGCTTCTGAAGCAAAATACTTCTATCAATCATTTCAAAGGCCCTTTTGAAATCTAAAAAGACAGCTACAACATATTTACCTTTATCTGTTTCATTGGTAAATTTAGTTAATGATAACTGTAGTGCTGTTTTACAAGAATGTTTTTTTCGGAAACCAGATTGATTGCTAAACATGATATGATTTTTGTCAATAAACTCTAATAATTGATTGATACTGCTATTTCTAAAACTTTCTCTATTGGCAGTAAGAATAGAAGTTTATTTAACCACATTACACTTTACATGTTTGTAGCAAGTCATGACAAATTTGTTACATATGCTTACGCACAGCAAAAGTAATTTCAGATCGGATGAGTATAAAATATAATTTAAGATAAAAAGTAGAGCAACATAAAGATTAACATTAAAAACATGAAAGAACAACATGATATTAGCATATTTACGGTAGCCAGATGAGTATGTTGCTTGTATGTTGAGAATTTTTTTGTGATTCAGCTAGGCGATATCGATTTGTACAGATCTTTTCAGCGTTTCTCGTACGGTACTGATGAATATTAGAACGTTCAGGTAAGGTACTCGCAATTCTGTAGATTTCTAGCAAAACATGAAAAATGAATAACGTTGGTACAGGCATTATACCTAGTTTTTTGAAAATTGGCTGACATGGTTCCCAAAAACCTACATCTGCCAATATTCGAATGGCTCGCTTTTGTAACCTAAATATATTGAGAGAACTAGGTAAGTTTCCCCAAAGAACAATCCCATAACCAATGTGAGAATGAAAAAGCGAATAATAAGTAGTTTTTAATATATCGAAGCTGGTAATATTTTGAAGTTGTCGTAGAACATAAATAGTGCTGGATAACTTGCTCCTAAGCTGATTTGTATGTTGATGCCAAGATAAAGTATTGTCAAGTGTAATGCCAAGCAATTTCACGCTATGATTTGAGGGGCCTACAGTGGAGAATTTAAGACGTTGTGTCTTATTGGTATTCAATTTCAAATTATTTGTTAGAAACCAAGTATTAGCTTTATTTTCAATGTCTTCCGATATTTCTGTTAGTTTGTTGATACTATTTCCACTGTAGATTAAGGTGGTATCATCAGCATAGAGAATTGTTTTATTTGGCGCCATAAAATTGCAGAAATCATTTACGTAGATGATAAAAAGTAAGGGTCCAAGTATAGATCCTTGAGGGACTCCATGTTCTACAGGTTCGAAGCTAGAAATGGTATTATTGCAAGAAACAGCTTGATATCTATTTGTGAGGTACGATTTGATAAGTGTTAACGAAACTCCTCTCACCCCATAATATTATAATTTTTCAAGTAACAGCGTGTGTGACACGCAGTCAAAAGCCTTAGATAAATCAAAAAGTGTAATGGCAGTTTGCAGTCCATCTTCAAGGCCATCAATGACATATCCAACTATATCTGAAACAGCTTGCGAGGTGGATCTTTCTTTGCGGAAACCATATTGGGAGTTTGAGAAAAAATTATTTGTTTCAAAATAGGAATAAAGGCGTCTTTTTGAAATTATTTCAACCATTTTACTAAAAATTGAGTGAATTTAGACCTATTGAGGTTTCAATAGGTCTAAATTCACTTGCTTTTATAGTGTTTGTAACTTTAGGTATGGGTATAATGGTACTTATTTTTAATAATTCGGGCAATTGACCATTCTGAAGCGATGTATTGATTGAATTGAGGATTGCATGACCAGCTGTTTCAAATACTTTCTTTAACATTTCAGAATTCAAGATTTCATGGATACTACATTTATTATCTAATGACCTGATTATATCACTCAAATCTCTTAATGTAATCAATCTGAAGGTGCTGAAGGGCAAATATAAATTATTATCCGAATTGAACCATCGTTCGAAATTCTCAATACCTTGGACTATATGTTGGATGCTGTTTACAAAGTATAGGTCGAAAGTTTCGGCCATGTCAGGTTCACCTTTTTTAGTACTTACTACCCCTTCATCTTCAAATTGGATTAGGTTAGGAAATGTATGATCATTACTATTAACAAGGGTTTTTAAGGTTTCCCACATCAAATGAGAATTATTCTTGTATCTGTCTAGAGGACATAGTTGAACTACTGCCTTGCTGCATATCATCTATAATATTCTCACAGCTTCAGATAAAGGTTTATGTACAGCTCTGATACTTCGACGTACTAACCTCAATTTTGCATCATATAGGAATATCTAAAGACAGTGTTGAATTCTTCAATATTCATCTGAGGGGAAGATATCAGAATGTGACAGAAGGAGCCAAATAATCGAACTTTCTCGAATTGACGTTGGGAGTGCCACAAGGTTCAATCCTAGGTCCACAACTTTTCTCTATTCAAAAAAGTCAACTCGTTAACACCCTCACACATTGTTTTTCCCATCTATATGCAGGCAACACCCAGATCTATATCTCTTTCAAACCAAAAGACCCTAAAGAGGTTTGTGTATAAGTTGATAAAGACATTAATATTTTTGTTGAAACTGCAACCGAGCATTGTCTAGTTAACAACCCAAAAAAGTGAATTGTTTCAATCTTTGGATCAAAAAATGTCAGGAAGATAATTGAAGACAAAGTAAAAATGAAAATATTTGACAAAGACTTGTCCACTGTAGATCAAGCGGTGAGTCTGGGGATTATTCTCAAAAGTAATTGAAGAACTTTATGGAAATAGAAACTTTCTTACAAAGGCAACAAGAATGATGTTATGTTATAGTTTAGTTTTGTGTACCCCAAACTTTGCTGATTCAGTGTTCGGTTGCTGCTTAACGAAAGCATATGAGCAAAAAATCTAAAAGATTTATACTTTTACGTCTCATTCTTGGAGTTCGACGGCGAGGAAGTATTTCCAACGAATTGGTTTGAACGGGTTGGTTAAATATGGCTGTATACAGCGTGCTTATTTCACAGAATAATCAGTTTATTCAGTTTCAGTTTATTTCGGTTGAAAAAAAAAATATACATTTTTAATAGGCGGATCATTTCAGCCGTTCGAAGAAAAATGGTTCGCAAACTAAGCGCTCATGGCTTGTGTTGTGCTTTCCATTTTCCTTTTCACGGAATACTTTCAATAATAATTGGTACTATACGATATGTGAATTATTTCATTAAAGATGTGAAAAAGGAAAGAAAAACTAAAAATCAACGAACATTCTGATTCATGGGAAAAAAAGTTTTTGGCTTTCTACTACTCAATCTTGATACAAAAAAAAGAAGGATGAGGGAGAAAAACCAGAAAATTCGTAAGAATTTTTTTTTTCGTATAATTCAATGTTTATATGAAAGTAGCTGTTTCAGGAGGAATTTCTTTCAGTTTGTGTCTGAAAGTTACTTCTTTGCATGATCTACACATCCATGTATAGAGTTACTTCCTCCATTTCTTTGGAAGACTCCCTCATCCTTCTTTTTTTTTGTATCAAGATGGAGTAGTAGAAAGCCAAAAACTTTCTTTCCCAAAAATTAATCACTTCTAAAAAATATAACTCCTTCAATTCAAATCCTGATTTACTTATAGGAAAGTTTCATTTCGAAACGATTTCCATACAATCAATTTTTGGTATTTTTGTCTCACCAAATTACCACCCTGAATTCTTCATACGGTCCTTCAGTTACAAAATTGGCTACATGTACAATAGTATACTAAAAGAAATTTGAAATGTGTGTTGAAATGATATGAAAATAATATATTTCAGATCCTTGAGTTGTTAATACGCATATTACATTATGTTAAGCTTGTGTCAGGTTAAGTGGTAGGACAAATCATTGATTTTGAATTATTGATTTGAACTTTGCTCTCGATGTCAGCCCTAAGACTAGAATTGATTTTCTGAATGTAATAAAACTATACGTTTTCCAGATTAACACAAATGAAGACACATTATCAATATTATTACTATTATATAACATGATATTCCGTAAAAATGAGGCACGTCAAAAGAACACAAATGTCCTGATAGCCCTGAGGAATGAGTGGGTCTAAATTCGTTTAACACTGTCAACGGAAAAATTGCAGGAAGAGATGTTTTGACCTTAGACCTCCAATAATAATTTTCAGCACTCAATGCATCGATAAGTATAACATTCTGTTAACACTTGTAGCAAATAGCATCACTGTGCGAATTATTGTTAGCTCACCACTTTTATGTCGTTTATTTTGACTGAATTAGACTATAAAATGAATCGATCAAATTCTGCTGTCACAATAGCCCTAGGAATACCATTATCGAAATTATATACCTCTGCGACATTCGCAAGGAGTTCTCGTAATAATATCATAAAATATACATATAGCTCTGCATCATTAAAGTTGTTCATGAAACCCTCGAACAAACCTATATGAGTTTCACGACAGTATACAAAACAAGAAATTATCGAAATCCTTTCTCGTAGGTCCCTTCTCTATTATTAGCCTTATTACAACTAAAATCTAGCAATCCGCTCTCGTTATGGGTAACATTAAGCGATGCGCGTGTTTTGTAGGGGAAAGTAGGAGACAAGCAAAAGACAATAGCGGCGGTAGCGCGTCATTAAAGTAAGTAGAGGGCCCACTCTATTGTTTCACCTGCCCAATCTGGCGCGAATAGTCACACGCTCGTATGTGATGTGTGGGAAGACAGATGAAACTGGAAGATATCACAGCAAATTGTCTTTAAATTTTGTGACCCGCATGATGTAAGGAGTAATTATTGTTAAGAGTTGCCTGAAAATGAGGTTGAGTGAAGAAATCTGGGAGGAATATTTAAATGCTCATCTTCCAACTAGATGACATGATATGAAACATGTTGAAAGGCATGAGAAAACTTTTGTTTCATTAAATTTTCATTTGGTTGTAAAAAAGTTCTCCCAGTTTTCTCAACAACTAATTCAGTTGAAGCATCCAATCAAATTCAGGGTTTCCCATTTGTTGATTTGCTAAGGAGATTCCAGACCTGAAGGAGCTAGTGTCAACTTTCGTTCTTTTAGGCGTTAAAGATTATTATGTATACTTCAATACATAATAATCTTTAACGTCTTCAATAGCATCATCAGTCTGTGGTGAAAACAGGTTTTTGTCAGTATCCGAAGTATTTGAAATCGGCACTCAGCTCTTTTGGAAAACAAATGCTTCATATACTACTTTCAGCACCTAGTACGCCTATACACTTGCATGAATGAACAGAATATTGCATTATCACAGCAACGAGAAATACACACATCAGAAAAGTCTAGGGATATTTTTATAACATACTGAATATCATAAAAATAAATGAATGAGGTCGTTTAATTTCGATTAAATTGGTACACTCGACCACCCTGTAGATTTCTATGGGTTGAACAAAGCCTGCAAAAACGGTAACTAATCTTTTATCTTACAAACTGTAGGTTTTCGGCTAAAATAAATAATCTGAAAGTGTCGAGTTTGTACATTCTATGCAGTTCTTGCTCAGCAATTAAACTGGAAATATTGTGCTTCAACATGGAACGCCATCACTTATCATTGGCTGAGATGAATAGAGCTGTAGGGCTTCTTCAAGGTGGCATGCGACAAAATGATGTAGCTCTTCGTTTGGGGGTCTCCCAAAGTGTTATCAGTCGATTGTGGCGGCGTTTCCGTGAAACTGGCAGTCCAGCCGAACAACATCCAGGACGAGGACGCGCTACAACTGCAGTTCAAGACCGATTTTTGGTCTTAACCGCAAGAAGACAACCGACAATCACAGCACCTGAGTTGGTTAACGTGTTGCAGCAGACGCACCAGGTAACCATTGGTCGTGATACTATCAGAAATCGACTGCATGAAGCAGATCTCCACAACAGAAGGCCACTTAGATGTCCACCTTTGTCGAGAGGCAATCGCGGTAGAAGATTAGAGTGGTGTCAAGAACATCAAAACTGGGATGCAAATGATTGGGCCACAGTTTGGTTTACAGACGAATCCAGATTTGGATTTCATCCAGATTCTCGTCGAGTAAGACTGTGGAGACGACCTGGAAACAATGAACGTTTGAGACACGTCCAGGAAGTCCATACATAAAGAGGTGGTACAGTAATTCTATGGGGCGGAATCATGATCGGCGGCAGAACCGATGTCGTTTTTCCAAATCGCTTCCTCACAGCTCGACAGTACCTCGACACCATTCTTCTACCTATCGTCCGTCCGTTTTCTGGTGCTGTTGGTGAAAACTTCCACCTAATGCACGATAATTCTCGTCCACATGTCGCGCGTCTAGTGACTGACTGGCTCACCAACGAAGAAGTTGATGTATTGCCATGGCCAGCACAATCACCGGACCTAAATCCCATCGAGCATGTGTAGGACATGCTTCAAAGAAGAATTACTCCGCATATGGGGAACATTCACACAACGTTTCAATTGAGAGAGCTTTTAATCGCTGAATGGGTAAATGTACCTCAACAAGACATTGACAATCTCATTTTGTCGATGCACGATAGATGTAGGGCCGTAATAAACCAGCGTGGAGGCCATACTTTGTACTGATTCCAATTTTTTTTGTATTATGATTTTTTTTCGGGGTGCCAAAGAAGAGCCATATTTTTTTTAGTTTTGCTTATATGCGCACCCTCTATTCTTGACCATTTAATAAATTTTGTTGTAAGTTACATTCGTTTAATAATCACCCGTCAACTTGTTTTCCCTAAAGCGATCTAAAAGAAAATTATTGCCATTTTTAAAAATATCCCCAAACTTTTCCGATTTGTGTAACTTATCATAAGAATCAAATAAAATAAAATGAAATCATTCATTTTCCTGTCTTATAATTTCGTGAATAATTATATGAGGACTAATTGATAAACGCTAAATTACAAAGATTAAGGTAAAGTCTAATTACGATACTCAAACCAGATACACACACACACACACACACACACACACACACATTAAATATTAATTAAAACTGTAAAACGCTTCAAAAACTAAAAAAAAATGTTTCAAACCTCTCTAATATTTTGATTTTTCTTTCAGTTAGTGAAATATTGAGCAAACGAGAACCTGCAACATTAGAACCGTTTACAGCAATCCGCCCTGGAGCTAGCGAAACTTGATAATTTTTTTTGCCCAGTGTTGAATGTGTAAGTAGAGCCTATTAAAGAAATGTCACTGTCATTTTCAAAAACCCAAATTTCTATTATGTACAAGCAGGGTCAAGTCAGTATTTTTTATTTATTAATATATATATATATATATATATATATATATATATATATATATATATATATATATATTGAATTGGATAATGTTAGCGCGACTGGAGAAATGTATGGTAAAATGGATTAACAGGGTCTCTCAGTCAAAAAATCAAAAATCAAACTCTACTTTACTTTGCCAAGCTTTCGCTTCTAATGGGAAGCTTCTTCAGGGCCTATAATTTAATGATTTTTGAATATTTTCGCCTTTGAATAACATTACAAATCATACTTACAGTAAAAATGAGTGAAAAACAATAAATTGAAGATATAAATTTCATAAATGAAAAATCACTACCTCCTGGTTATATTCTGATCAGCCTTGATGTGATTTCACTTTTTAGCAATATAACTATGAATCTAGTGGAGAAAAGTATTATCAAAAGATGGAATGATATAAATAAAAAATGTTCAATAAACGTTCTTTTTGAAAACATACTTCCCAAATTGAGTTTCAAAATTCCTTTTTTAAAAAAATATGTTGACGATGTCATCTGTGCAATACCTTATGACAAATCTAATGAAATTCTTGATGCTGTCAATAGATATGATAAGAAGTTACAATTCACTATCGAAATAGAAAATAATCAGACCCTTCCTTTTCTAGATACAAGAGTTATTCGTAAAACTGATAATTCCTTGATTACAGATTGGTATGTCAAACCTACTATTTCAGGAAGATATATCAATTATTATTCCTTTCACAAAAAATCAGTTAAAATCAATTTAATACTCTGTTTGAGAAAAAGAATTGAAAAATTAGTACACCCTTCCCTCAAGCAAAAAAATCTCAGATTTCTTAGAGACATATTGATCGATAATTCTTATCCCAGAAAACTTCTTAATAAAATAATTTTCAATACTGGCAGTAATACAAATTCTGATGTAATTAACATAAATGTATGTATTGATAGTTCATCTATCAATATTTTTTATAAATCTATACCTAACCTTGGAAATTTATCTTCAAATATCATAAAACATTTTCATAATGAACAAAATATCAAAATATGCCAAAAAAATATTAAAACTATAAAGAATTTGAATACTAAATTGAAAGATAAAACTGATACAACAAAAAAGTCAAATGTGATTTATAACATTCCTTGTAATAATTGTAACTTGAATTATATTGGAACAACATCTAGAATTCTTAATGATAGAGTAACTTCACATAAAAGTGATATAAAGCTCAATAAAAAATCATATGCATTAGCACAACACTCTATAGAAACAGGTCATAAACCAAATTACTCTAATATCAAAGTTTTACATACAGAAAAAATATTTCCAAACGCCTTTTTCTTGAAATGGTGGAAATTAATAAGTCTTCTGATTGTATGAATAAGAAAACTGACATTGATAATCTCAGCAGTATATATAGTAATTTACTAGAACTACATCAAAAACATAATAATAATGAAAGATGTATCAATCAATAACTCTTTCATTACAGTAAAAATTATCAAATCATCATACCCATTGAAGAATGACATTTATGTGAAGGTATGACATTTGTCAAACCCACAAAAAAATCGTATACATGTTAACTTTTACGTCAATTTATATCTTCAATTTATTGCTTTTCACTCATTTTTACTGTAAGTATGATTTGTAATGTTATTCAAAGGCGAAAATATTCAAAAATCATTAAATTATAGGCCCTGAAGAAGCTTTTCATTAGAAGCGAAAGCTTGGCAAAGTAAAGCAGACTTTGATTTTTGATTTTTTGACTGAGAGACCCTGTTAATCCATTTTACCATATATATATATATATATATATATATATATATATATATATATATATATATATATATATATATATATATATATATATATGAAACACCTGTTTCATGAACAAAAAATCCAATATTTATCAAACACGCGATGGTAACTGGAATATTTAAAAAAAAGGTACATACAAGGTAGATATCAATACTAGTATTTCCAGTATGAAAAATTATTTAATGAAAGCATCGCAGGATTTTTCAAGACTTATCTGAGTAATAAATACAGTCAGATTCAAAAATTTGCCCATCGATTCATGGGTTATGTCCATCATGACGCCCAGTAGTTCCTCCGATATATTTTAAAAGAATTTTATGGAGACCTTACTAGAATAATTGAGAAACCTGAAATGTTTTTAACGGAAATTGACGAAAAATTGGGCGACAGCGAAAAAGCACAAGAGTCCTGGTTGAGATATTTGAGGATGTACAACTTCTGAGATTGTAAATAATTTCGGTGGTCAATTGAAATCTACTAGGAGAAAGGCTACCAATATTCAGCAAATAACCCAAAACAAAACAGATATTTCCCTTTGAATTTGGATTTCGTTGATTTTATTATACAAGTTTATTACCTATCAAATATTGAGAAATTATATGATTATTTTGTTGTGAACCATGCGCATGTACATGTTACTGGGAGGAAGTTGTTGTTGAGAACCATAATTACGTACCTTTTTTTTTGCTCTTCAAGCGGAAAGATGTGTAGGCATATATATGATACGTGTTATGAGGTATTTTTGTTCTTATCATTAAATTATTTGATATATTCAGAGACTAGGTTTCAATATATACATATATATTTGATACACCCCTCAAATATTTGATAAAAATTACCTGCTGGTTCCTCGAGATCTGGAAGTCCTCTGGCTTGGGCTGCTTGAGAGCCAGTGGGTAGTGAAACCTACCCCCATAACACGCGTTACAACAACATATCGCAGACACCCATACAGTGATACGTGGCATGAATACAACAATTCATATTTGTTACCAGTTTCACCAGAAACGATTGTGAGTGGGGAGGCATATGTCCTCTTTTATAGCCATATCAGGCTAGCAAGGCGAATTCAGCAAAATTACAAAAAAATACATCAATTTGTAGTTAATTATTTGCCAAAACAACGATTTTGTTGCTCGTACCGATCTTTAGAAATCGCAAATAATGCTATCGTGATATCAAGGTAGCAAGGTAACTCAATAAATTATATACTTTCCTTTTGATCTTTACAGAATATTCAGTTGCTAAACCTTGGATTTACCGAAAAATTTTTAATTGTTTTTTTTATTTTTTATGATCTGTTATGAACTGTTTTTTCCTGGAATTGAAGATGTTCTGAATTTGTTGCTCACCAAGAGTGAACTTGAATACACCTTGAGTATCAGCAACAAAATAGTTGAAACCGATCGCCCGATTTTTGAATTCTTTTTCTTTATCCTGTTTCTTGCTAGCTTGAAACTGGTTTTTCTTTGAATAAAAAGTGTTTCAAATTTGTTGCTCACCAGGAGTATACTCAAATACACCTTGAGAATCAGCAACAAAGTAGTTGGAACCAATCGGTCGATTTTTATATATTTTTTTTTCATTTTCCTCGTTCTTACTATATTGAAACTGGTTTTCCTTAGAATCAGAAGTATATCAAATTTGTTGCTCATCAGGAGTATACTCGAATACACCTTGAGTATCAGCAACAAAATAATTGAAACCGATTGGTCGATTTTTTTTAAATTTTCCTCGTTCTTACTATTCTGAAACTGGTTTTCCTTAGGATGAAAAGTGTTTCAAATTTGTTGCTCACCAGGAGTAAACTCAAATATACCTTGAGAATCAGCAACAAAATCAGAATAGTTGAAACCGATCAGCCGATTTTAATTTTTTTTAATTTCCTCGTTTTTGCTATCTGGCAACTGGTTAAACTGGATAGTGAAACGGATGAAACTGGATTGTGAGAACGAGGAAATAAAAAAAAAAATGAAAATTGGCCTATCGGTTTCAACTATTTTGTTGCTGATACTCAAGGTGTATTTGAGTATACTACTGGTGAACAACAATTTTGAAACACTTTTCATTCTAAGGAAAACCAATTTGAAGATAGCAAGAACGAGAAAAATGAAAAAACAATTAAAAATCGGCTGATCGGTTTCAACTATTTTGTTACTGATACACAAGGTATATTTGAGTACCCTCCTGATGAGCAACAAATTCAATACAATTTTCTTTCCTAAGAAAAGCAATTTCAAAGTAGCAAGAATGAGGAAAATGAAAAAAAAATTAAAAATCGGCCGATCGGTTTCAACTATTCTGCTGCTGATACTCAAGATGTATTTGGGTCTCGATTTGGTGAGCAACAAATTTAGAACATCTTCATCCAGGAAAAAACAGTTTCAAGATAGCAAGATCATGAAAAATTAAAAAAATACTCATTTAAATTTTTTTCGCTATATCCAAGGTTTAGCAACTGAATAGCGACTGAATATTCTGTAAAGATCAAAGGGAAAGTATATAATTCATTGAGTTACCTTGCTACCTTGATATCTGGATTGCATTGTTTGAGATTTCTAGGGATCGGCACGAGCAACAAAATCGTTGTTTTGGCAACTAATTAGCAACACTTTCGAATTGAGCTTATTTTGAAAAAGATGTCTTGTTGTTAATATGTTACTAATAAAAGAATGTTCAGCTGATAATCTGACTTTTCACTTGCAAATACTGTATAGTGTAAATGGTGTAAATATATTTTGAGATATTATTCTAATAATACGACACAATATAACAATGTTAGAATGAAATAAAAAAAAGGAATTTCAAGTAAATTGAAAGGATTATATTTTTAGGAGTGACCAAGAAGTTTTTGACTTTCTACTACAATATATTTATTCATTCATTCAACGGCAAAACCAATTCACAAATATATATTTACGAAAGTGTGAAGAACTACAAATTTTTTTTGAATGTTCATGTCTGATGTCTACATTATAATTTACAATTATACAAAACATTCAGCGATGTGTAAAATTCAAAATATTGATAATTAATTATGTCTAGTAACTACATTACTAAAAGATGAAATGATTCTGGTACTTACAAGGAAAAATATGTAACAAATCTGGTACTTACGAAGAAAATAGTGAGGTAAAGAAAAGTTTCAAGAACGCTATAGCCTTTTCAATTGATTTTAAAAGACCAGAAGTGACACATTAAACAGATCTGAGTAGAAATGATATTGGTTTCCTTGCTTCAGAATACGAGGAATCGGACCGTTGAAGGCATAATCGGTATGGAAAAAAAATATATGAAAAATATCAGGATTTCTCGTATCTTTTTGTTTGATATGAAAACTTATTAGTTGAAGTAGTTCTGGGCAGTTTATCTCACTATTCAATAATTTGAAGGGGAAACTCAAGTTCATAGAAATTCTTCCAATGATTTTACATTTAACTTGGTCAAGAGTTGCCTGTACTCATATTCATTTCGTTGAATAATAAAGTAAAAAGCACAATTCCCTAAGAATTTCTTTTGAACACTATCAATCGAATCGATATTTACATTATAGTATAGGTCATGCATGAACTACACATCCAACATTTTTTTGTATCAAAATGGAGTGGTAGAAAGCCAAAAACTTTCTTTCTCAATAATTTTAATCTTTGGTAAAGACAGCATAATACTTCAATCATGTGTTGTTGTGTAAAATTCTCAGTCTTATGTTCTCAGTTTCATTTTCCCTTTCAATAGACTGCCACTGATTAACGATATGGACAATGGACTGCAGTTCTTGCACCGTATTCTCGAAAGAGCAGAACCAATCTAAATGTCACATATATCATTATAGACCGAATGAGTGCATTTCTGTGACATTATCACAATAGCTAGACATTTAGCGATGTTTCACATATTCCTCACTATTGATTAGTTGATGGATAGCTTAAAATTATTTAATGAATTGAAAGTTGAGTTTAAATGAAATTATGAACTAAGGTGAACTGTCCAACAGTGAACCAGTTTTCATCTGAAGTGTCAGTGCTTATTAATTTTCATGAAAATACCATAGAAAAAATATCGAATGAAGTGTCCTGAGTTTTGACACTTTATATCTATGATCATTTGTGCACTCATTGAATTTTTCAATACAGTTTTTAATTTTTTTTTAAATATGACATACGATGATGTGGATACAGTGAACCATCATTCAGTACACAGTGAATCATAGTTCATAGCTTAAATGAAACGATAAATTACTCCAAAAAAGTTTGTTTTTTTATAACTTCACATGCAAGTTAAAATAGAAGACTTCTGATGTACGTACTCGACGCAAGTACTAAATTGGTTGAATACTATCAAAAATAAACTTTTGAAAAAGTGGAAACAAAAACTGAATATTATTTCGAATCAAAATTGAGAAGGGCCTCCTTGAGGTAATATTTCGAAAACAATTGACTAATTTTCACATTTGGAAAATATAAAAAAGTTGACATAGAGACGAGGCAAATTAAATTTCGAAAGCTATCGTATATTGAGACCGGAGAAGTCTATGTTGAAAGAATAGAAGGAATTGTTGCACCTGGAAGTGGAACCATGGTCCAATGGTTTTTTTAGAATAATTTGGACATCCGATTTTGACACTGTAGCTAGATCGGGATTGTCAGGAATGGAGAACACATATTGTGTTGCGGATTTTTTTCTCAAGGAACTGACATCATAATCACCTTCTTGGACCACTAAAACTTTAGCTAAATAGTAAATTTTAACACTAAACTCAACCAGAACAAATTCTCCTTCGGCAGAATCTCTGGTTCTGATTTTTCTCAATAGGGATAGTATCTTCTACCCCTTTTCCTGTTCTTCTTCACATTTTTTCTTGGTTTTGCTTTGAAAGGTGAACGGAATTCGGTCGGATCTATGAATTTTCTGTGATCTAATTTTGATGATTCATTTAGTAATGAATTTTATTGAGTGGCAATGTTTTCTTTTTCTGAACAATCGGATCCATATCTATAGATATGTTGTCCGCTGCAACAGCGGTAGAATCAATTTCCTCAGATTGTGGGCGATCAGTGACTGTGCTAGATGAAAAGTCGATTTCTGTAAAAATCGTTTTATCAAAAGGAACAATTCCGGTTGATTTGAAGCTATTCACTACAGAGGTGGGTATCATAGTTTTTAGATATGCTTCACCGATCAAACTTCCCACTTCATAAATTGATACTGGTTGGCCGGGATTTCTCATTATCCAAGAATCCATGGCACTATTATAAAATGTTTTGACTGGCTTGAATAATTCAACATCTGAAGGTTGTGTTTTATGAGACGAATGAGGCGATAAACTGAGTATTGTAACTCCTTGTGGTTTAGCAATATTCAAAGACTTTACTGACAAATGCGACTCATAGTTGTCTAATATCAATAGCGATGAATTATCCATCGAAGAGGAACTACATTTTATGAAATGTTTCATTACTTCAGAGAACAATTCTGAATTCATCCATCCGCTCGATGTGGCCAAACCCAAAGAGACATCTTATTCCTTTCAGTGCCAGCACTTTTGGAGGTTTTTGAACAGTGATTGTAGCTGTTTCATCTAAATTGAAGACGCATGTTCCATTTGCAAAATTAGAATGGCGTTTCAAAGCATCTTCTAGATTTTGAAAATATGTATCGATGTTACATTCATTGAAACCTGTCGCTCGAGCCAAGCTACAATTTTCCGGTATTCTGAGACATACATCTTGATGACGATCCCGAAAAGATCGAAGCCTTTCGAGACCTGTTATTTTATTTTTTTTCAGGACTCTGGAATATGTATTTTATTCATAATTGCCGTCTCGTACGCTAATTTGCGATATCTTTATTTGTTAAGCCGTACAAAAGATAAGCATAATTTTTTAAATTTTTCTTCAATGCCTCTTCTTGTTCCTCATTAAAAATCTTATTTATGTCATAGTTAGGAAGTATCCTGACATTATGACGTTCGCGTGCATTTTTTGTTTTCCAATAATATCTCCTTAGCTGCCTTTCGAATCGCTGGCTATGCAAGGTGTGGTTACCTAACTGGCACAACAATATTGAAAGAATTTTCTTTTTTACGTACCTGGGCAAAGCACTTGAAGGGTAGTCCGATGGTAGACACTTCAACCACGGCAATCGTTTTGAGTTTTATGTAAGCAACTGCGCAGTGTACTTGACTAATCCACTGTGGGACACGGTTCACTGTTGGACAGTCTACCCTACTCTCATCAGTTGTTTCGAAAAATTCATTAGATATGAATTATTTTTTCGATCAAATCAATATTTCAGTAATCGAGTGAGATGGAAACATGCAATGAAAGAAATAGTGTCACTATTTGGACTAAGGAATACTGAACTAGACGCCTTCCTGAAACACATCAACCGCGTGAGACTTTCTATGACTTTCACAATGGAGAAGGAAATCCACAACGAATTGACATTCTTAGACGTTTTGGTAAAGAGGACCGACACTAAGTGGGAAACATCTGTATACCGAAAACCCACTCATACGGGACAGTATCTGAACCACGAATCCAACCACCATCAATCGACTAAAAGAGGAATCATCAACCCTATTAGACCGTGCTTTTGGGCTCTGTAATACGAAGGCAGGTCTCGAGAAGGAACTAGACAGCATCAAAAATGATCTTCAACGAAATGACTACTCCAAAACGATGGTAGAAAAGACTTTGGCTAAAAGACAGCAGGAGCCTCGCAAGGAAGGGAAGCCGTCACAACCAGTGCTTGCACTGGTTGTGGCGAGAGAGGATAAGAAGAATTGGTACCAAGTACAACATCAGAACCAGCTTCAGATCCGGTAACACTATCCGTAGCAGCCTCACGAATACCAGGCTACCAACCGCGGACTGCGATTCCAAGAATTGCATTTGCCGGATACCCTGTGATTGCGGAAAATCGTATATTGGTGAAACTAAGAGGCCATTGAAAGTTCGCATTGTCGAGCACAAGAAACATACACAGCGAGGGGAAACCAGCAAATCAGGAATAGCAGACCATGTTTGGACCCATCAACACAACATCGAGTGCTGTGCTGTGCTGAGATCTTGCACAGAGAGGAACATTGGTTCAGGAGAAAATTCAAGAAAGCCGCATACAACGTATGCGGCTTGGCTGAATACAACGTTTTCAGCCAAGCCAGCGTAGAAATACGCAACATATGAAAACCCATCATCAAGCGAAAAATGGCCAACGCCCGCCAAACGTTCATCTCCCACGGAACCAGTGAAGTGGAAAATGGAAATCGGGGATGAGTGAAAGTACTCGAACGACCTATAAATAGTCATCTCTTGGAGGAATCAGTCCAGTCATCACCCGAAGACGATTGTAGATACTAACAATCGAAACGTCGTGAACTAACGTGACTTGGAATCTCTTCACTTTCTATTTTTATTTCCTTTTTTCATTTCTTCATTTTTATTTATTCAATTGTTTTATTTTTACTTGTATTTTATTTCACTATTATTACATTTCAGGTTTATTTTGGTTGATATAATTGTAATTTTCAGCTATTCATTTTTAATTATTCTTTTTTAGTTGTTTCAGGGATTTCAAATCATTTTATGTAGTAGACAATGGAAGTCCGAACTAGTGAAATTCAATAATAATAATAGGTCTTTATTCCCAGATTGATACAAAAAATGAATGTGAACATTTACTGAAACGGAAAAGTCTGAAGATCAGTTGGTTGCAACCTCTGTTTTTCATCTCTGGCCAAGAATAATAAAGAAAGCCAGATCACTAGGTAAATCTATTTTTATTTCAAAAGTGGAAGACAAGCCTTTATGAAAGGTTGGTCCACTGGTTTGAAAATTCCAGTTGGAAAAGGTCGTTGTCTTATCATCACTCACATAGGCAGCAGTGAAGGATTCCTGAAAGATGGATTGATGGTGTTTGAATCGAAGAAAAATGGGGATTATCATTAAGAAATGGTGCCACAGTATTCGATGAATGGTTTGAAAACATACTTGTAGAACTTCCGCAGGGATCCGTAATAGTAATGGATAACGCAAGTTACCACAGTAGACGAGTCGAGAAGCTGCCGACGTCGTGTTGGAAGAAAGCAGATATTACTGAGTGGTTACAAATGAAAGCTATTCCTTTTGAATCGACCATGTTAAAAGTGGAGCTCCTCAACTTGTCTAAACGTCATAAGTCAAAATTCGTCAGGTATGTCACCGATGAGATGGCGAATACTGAAGAAATCTCGGTTCTTCGGTTGCCGCCTTATCACTGTGAATTGAATCCAATAGAGTTGATTTGGGCTCAAGTTAAAGGATTCATCGCAAGGAATGATAAGACCTTTAAGCTGTGTGGAGTAAAGAAATACCTATATAGTGTTCTGGAAACAGTCGACGAAAAAGCTTGGGAAAAATGTATCCACAAAACAATCAGAATCGAAGCAGAGATGTGGGATCTGGATGATCGCATAGACTCATTATCAGAAAAAAAATTTCCAGTTGTCATCAATCCTAATGAAACTGATTCATCCAGTGAAGAATCATTTAATGAATCCCTGTAGACTTTTTCCAGATTAAAATTATCGCAATGTCTTATTCGAAGTGAGTATTGCCATTAAATTAATAAAATTGTTTCTGAATCAACTATAAAATCTGATAAAGAATATGAAACTTCATTTCCAAACCAACAAGAATATATAAAGTGTATCTCTCAGTGCAGCCACACTTTTCCCCTTCCTGAAAATGTCAAAGTCGAAGCCGAAACGTCAAATAACGCAAAATTTTGTACACGGTTCAACTCGAAATCAGATGTTCAAATTTCTAACCGTGGAAATCCTACTATTTGTATACTTGTCTGGTAACGTTTCGAATACTTTATCCATCTTCATTATCATACCGACGATCAATTTGGTATTATCAGTGTCAATGATAATGATAATATCAAATTCATTTACATCAAAAGACGAATCATAACTACAAATTAAATATTTTGATTTAAATAGGTTGGATAGAGAAAATGGATAGAGTCTTTAAAACTTCACCAGATGATACATATTTTTTTTGATTTGCAAAATTTTTTGAATTCAAGTTAATGACAAATTTTATTTTTATTTCCAAAAAGCTAATTTATCAAATGCAGTAATTTGTTGCCCTTTCTAAATTTGTATTTATTTGTGAATTTGAAGTTCGGATTATTTTATAGATCTGTAGAAACTAACAATTCTAAATATGGAATAACTATTTCAAATATAAATTGTCCTTCCCAAAAAAATATTTAAACAAAATTAGTTTTCACCATATTTCAATTATCATCTCATCGTACAGAATATATCAATGGAAAATGTATATTAATACCCCCAGTCCGACGCCTATTAATATTATCTTAAACGTTAGAAGTGAAAACTATCGAGGAGAGATACATTCGTATAAGGGAATGAATGTTACGAATTAAATTTCGAAATATTACCGTAATATACTAGATACCTCGCGAATGAGAACAATTAGATGAATTACAGAAAAAATTTATGAAAATGCTCCTTGGGAAACTAACACAATACTCATCGGAAAAACTTTTCAAAGAATCAAAATTGCTCGACCTCAGACAAACTAACTTTCTAGGAACTGTTGTGGAACAAAAAAAAACGAACAGAATTGAACTATGTAGATCACAAGCATAATACCAATGCGCAATTGAACGCGACATGCTCAATAAAAACGATCGTTCAGAGAATATATATTCATCTTGCAAATCGGCTCTACAATTACCTCTGAAAACCAGAATTGAACCGAAAACTATTCCATTAAAAAAAGATGCCGAATGTTTCATTTCAGAAACAGATAGAATTTCTATACATCGATCAATTGATCCGTCGATCGCATGAAATGCGGTCAGTTTCCTCACTATACTTACCCAGAGAAAATGGGTATATGTTCATATTTCTTATTTTTTCTTATGATCCTTCAACCACATACATTACTTGAGTTTTCCTTAAATGCTGCATAAATGTGTATATGTCTACGAGACAAATACACATAATAATGGAGTGACATTAGACAATGTCTAATGTCACTCCACTATTGTTTTTTGTTATTATACTTATGATTATTCAATAACTATACACGATGAAAGAACATACACGTCTTAGTGAGTGGCCTTTCATCACTAAACTCATTTATACTATGTAGGAATACTGTTGAAACTACCTACTAAAATGGGTACTAGTAAAGGGAGACATTTATTTGTCAAATTTTGTATGAGATGCTTTCCATCATTAATATTGTTAAGTCATGGGAAATAATGGCACATTTCACAGCCTAACATTTGTTGCAATTTTTATACTTTTTAGATGTTTGCATTTTCATTTTCACATGTACTATTTTAACACTTTTTCCATTTTTATTTTTACATATCACCTTTTTACATTCTTACCTACATGATTATATTTTTACATTTCAACATTTCTAATATTTGAGATTTCCACATCTTTACATTTGCATAACCTAAATTTTCAAATCCATTTCACTATTACTGTTCTGATTTATAATGTGAATATTTTAAATAAAACAGTAATACCCACGCACAGGGTGTCCTTTGTGGGTTTCCTGAATTTATTCAGATTGTTCAAATTTTTATTGACTGATCCTTGTACGGAAAAATTGAATAAAACTTCATATTATTGCATTTCATTAGTTCTGACTTCCATTGTCTAATCCCTTCCCTACTAATATCATAAATGCGAACGTGAGTTTCTTTGTTACGGTTCCACGCGAAAACTACTCAACAGATCATCATCATGAAATTGTATACACATGTTCTTGGAGGTATGGAAACTAACATAGGATACTTTGTCAAAAAATCTGAAAATCTAGCTACTTTAACGTCATCTAGCATTCCAGTAATGAAGTTAGTTTAGGTTAGGTTAGGTTAGGTTGAGAAAAACTTATAACATAGTCTACAAAAACATCCTAAATTAATCTTCATTTTATCTTTTTGAATTGTGACAATTGAAAATTATTCATTTTTGTTTCAGTGAAATATATTTTAACATTTGTTGCTGCAATTCAATAAAGCATATTTTAAATTTTCGAAACTTCATCGTATGTATTGATAATCCTAGCCAAGCATTGAAATATAGTTCTGATATTGATTCATATCTATTGTACTGACACTTATTTAATGGCATAAATGCGAGCAAAGCCGTGGGTCCAAGCTAGTATGATATAAATTGATTTTAAATTCCTGAAAGAATCTGTAGAAATTCGAAAAAATTTGCTGAAAAATAACAATTACATTAAACAAAAGAAACTAAACTAAGATCAACAGTAACCTTCGGTACATGTTATTTCTAGCCTCATTTGTAGTTTTTTCATTACTTATATAGATTGAATAATCATTGGGTTCATATGAAAATTAAAAAAATATTGACAAGAAATGAAAACTAAGATTTGAAAGATTCCAAACCAAGTTACTTCACAACGTTTCGATTGTTAGTATCCAGAAGCATCTTCGGGTGATAACTGGACTTATTCGACCAAGACCAAGCGTCTTTATTTCAATCAGGTTGGAGCCCAGCTCCCTTACCCTTTCAGCTGATTTTTGTCGAAGAAGGACAAATGGTTCATGACTGAGGGGATGTTGGCGCTATGAAGTCCTCAGACATCAGTGCCGCCCTTCACGGGGTAGCCCTACCTGGCTGGGGTGGGATGGCTGGAAAAGCTATTCGTCCGTTAACGGGGGACATGAGGGCCTCATTATACAGAGTGTTGGGGCCTTACATATCGGGAGGGGTTGTCTACATCATAATCTATAGATTCCTTAACTAACGAATTTTCATGAGTTTCTGCGCAATAAAAAACTCGCTGATTCCTCAACTGAATGGACTGCCGAATGGAAGGTAGCTGCAAATTCACAAGGCGCATTCACAATCATCCTCAATAGCTTGTTTTGCAATGTCTCCAGAATGGAGATATCAGACGGAGCCCCTTGTCCCCAGATTCCTGAAGCATACATGATGACAGGCTTGAACATCGTATTGTAGATGGTGATTTTGTTCTCGAGGCTCATTTTTTATTTCCTGTTGATAAGAGGGTACTAACTATCCGACCATTGATCTTTGATTTAACGCACATAATGTGCGGGTTTCAAGTGAGCCAACGGTCTGTTAGAAGGCCGAGGTACTTCACTCGTGCTTGCCATTCGATCTCCCTTCCAGAGATTCTCACCTTACTGGCCGGAGAAGATAGCAATCTTTCCATGGTTATCAGGTTCACACTGATCTTCCAATCGAGGTACCAGCGCTAGAGGACGTCCAATACACGTTGAATGTAGACGACGCCGAGTTCTCGACCGATGGAAGATGATAGAGCCGTGTCATCGGCGTATAGGGATATTTTCACACGCTCAGGCCTCTGAAGGTCGCGGGTGTAAAGTGAGTACAGCTTGGGAGAGAGCACAGCCCCCTGTGGCACTCCAGGATCTCTCTGTTATCAGACAGAAAGCCCTCTACTCTGGCCTGAAATGTTCTGCCTTCTAGGAAAGACCCAATCAACCGGATCAGGCCCCGAGGCAGGTAGAATATGATCAGTTTGTGCAAAAGATATTCGTGCCATACACGGTCGAAGGCCTTCGAAATGTCTAGCAAAACAATGTGCACTATTTTGTTTGTGTTCAGTTCGTGGATGGTGTTTTCGACTAGCCTTAGAGCCTGTCACTCAGTGAAATGTTCTCTCCTGAAGCCAAATTGGTCGTCAGGCAGAACATTTCGGTCCTCAACTTCTTCGTTGAGTCTTTGCAGAACAACTCTTTCAGCTAGCTTAGCAGCCGACGAGAGCAGACTGAACGAGCGATAGTTCTGTGGGAATAGCCCTGTTTTGGGATCATGACGACGATTGCATGCATCCACCTTCTGGGGAAGTATCTGAGGGCTAACGAGCAGTTGATGATACGCAATTTTCCGGAAGCTTCTTCAACAACTTATTTGTTATTGGATCGACCCCGGGGCATTCTTGGCCTTTGCGATCCTGATGTAACCCTTTAGCTCCTCCACAGAAGCCGGGCGGATGTTATCATCGTCATCTTCTGGACTTATTTCTTTCATCTATCCGCTCCTCCCTCTCTCCGCTTCATTGGTTTTAGCGGAAGCTGACCGTTTGGCGGAAGTCTTAACTAATGAAATATACCACGAGACATTGTCAACCACCTTCAAACGAATATTAATATTATTATTATAGGAGTATATAGAGACAATAGAAATTCATAAACACAGGAATACTTTAAATAGAAAAGAGGAGGCAATGAACATCAGTGAAATCTAGCTACCTGTCTTAACTGGTTCACAAACAATGTCAGGTAATCCAATTAAGAGGAACCAAGCTACGTTCACTAAAAATAATATGAAACTAGAGTCAAATACGATCATCGTAGTTAATGCGACCGTTACCACATCTCATTTAATAATATCTACCGCAGTGGTAGACAAAACGTCAGGCATAAAACCTGCAAACCACGGCAAAAAAAATAGCTTTGACACACGTTTTTCAATTTGATTCATAACCAAAACTTTATCAAAATTCGATATTGATTGAACACATTTCATGTTAGTATTTCACAATGAAAGCATTGAGCATTTTTGTCAACATTTTTCATGTTTTTTCCATTTAGATATCAATAATCCTGCTCATTTCTTTTTCATATGAAATTTTACACTCCCTTTTGTCAGGCGCAAAACTAATTATCATTTCAAGAATCCATAATTCAGTTTATCGAATTGAGTGTATAGGCTGCCATTTCTTCACAGAATTGTAATTATATTCAGTCTATTCTTACCAGGGAGCAATGTTAAATATACACGACATGTATGATTGTTTAATCGATAGAGAAAGAGTTCGACGGCGTATCCGTCCCTTGATTAAAATTGTTTGCATGACGACTTATATGAATTAAAAACGACGTCAAAAGTAATGGATTATGGGAAATGTAGCACATGTGCGAACCACTGCATTATGAACTTGAATAATGAATAATTCTTTTCGAATCTAGTTATGCATATGTACTTTGATCAAATTTAGTGCAGTTCTTGGAAAATACTGTAAATGGAAAATGAGAGATTAATATTTTTCATGATAATGGATTGGTTCAATCAACACTCAGTTACGGCCTAATGTTCTGGGGTAGCTCAATCTACCTGAATCAGATATTCATATTCCAAAAAAACTCAGAAGCAGAATATCTAATAGCTTGGTATAATTAACATAGTCAAAAGCCCTGCTCAAGCGGAGCACTCGCCTGAGTGCCTGAGTCATCGTAGAAAGATAGTAGGGCACTTTGAGTTGATTCACCACATCAGACACTATGCTGTATTGGAGTCGGAATACTTTATGAGCCGATAAAATCGTTCAGGCGTTCTAAAAATGCATACCCAAAATCTGAGTATGAATTTCAAAATGGTCTGAAATTTTCTAATGTTGATTATTTTTTATTTTTTTGAATAGGAGTTAAGTCACCCACCTTCAGCCGAGATGGAAAAATGACGATTGAAAATGATATATTCACCACAAAAAGATTTCATGAAAATATTTAAGATTATTATTTCACCTAGAAGACAGATACCTCCGATTTCCGTAGACCTTGTGTTCCTCATTTTACGACTGCCGAGATCAAACAGTTCGCTTTCAATGAATGGTTTCAAAAATAAAGTGTGTGGTTAGGAATCTTCGCAATTAGTCGAATTGTCTAGATGCTATAGCTTCAGAATTTTCCCCATCAGTGCTTGGGGGGTCTCAATGAAAAAATTGTTTAATTCAATCACAATCTTTGCAGTATCTTCTATCAACTCACCATTATTTTGAAACGAATAAAGTTCTATCCTATTCTATTCTATTCGATATCAATTCGGATGAACTCGATAAATGAATATAAAGCTGATGTGATATGTTTTTCCTTCCAGGACAGAGATTTCATCCTGCCTAGGAACCTATGCGACTGTATTCCATGCAAAAATTTACCTACCCTATTGAATTGTGTGTGGAGAAATTGGAGGAATCCAACCTCATACACAACTCAATAAAAATATTCTTGGGCAGTCAAGCGGCGTTGAGAGCTCTTGACTACTATCGAGCAACGTCTAAATTGGTAGCAAATTACCAAAAACGACTCTACTCGATAGGAAGCCTTAACAGATTGTCTCTGGTCTGGATTCCTGGCCATCTGTATCTGTAGAGTAGGGAGGGTGAGTGTAAGCCCACGCACTTAGGCCACATGTGACCCATTGTACATCCTCCCGAGGAGTTGCCCTCCTAGGTCATCGTCCATCCTGTCCTTTCCAGGAAGGTGGACAGGTCGCTGGGAGACGTCTCCTTTATATCGACAGGTGTAGGCCAAGACTCGCTGAACACACACTCTCTTATTGACGATAACTCCGGGTACTCGCACAGGACATGCCTGACAGTCTCATTTTCTTAGCTGACAGTAGCCAGTCAGAAATCCTACTGTAAGGGGTGGATTTTTCCTGGTCATCGCCAGATATTTCTTCGGCGCCAGCTTCCCAGGATCGCCCAAGGTGATCCTGGCAAGATTGCATCCTTTGATTTCATCCCATCGCTTTAGAGATTGAGCATGGGTGTAACTTTTGACTAGTTCCGCAATTGTCGAAGTCATCAGGCCGTGGGTGCCACTTGGTCCTAAAATTCTTAGTCCAGCCGCTTCCTTGGCTAAAGAGTCGGCAATGCGATTACCTTTTCTCTTGTCGTGCCCTTTAACCCACCTCAGGATAATGTTATTATCTACCGAGGCTTTGGCTAAATCTTGGTGGCACTCTAGTGCTAGCCCTGAAGTAACACGGTGTCTGTTCAAGGCTAATCAGTGCAGATTGTTATGCTATCAGTGCAGATTGTTATGTTTGTGCCAGAAATTCTTTTCTTGGTTATTTCTTTTGTGGCGATTGAGATACCAGCCAGTTCTGTTTGGACCACGCTGATATTTCTTCCCATTCCCCACTTAATCCTTAGGCTTAGTGATCTGGAGTACACTCCACATCCTGAGCCTTCTTTGGTTTTTGAGGCAATGAGGCTGCTGACTCCCTTGCAAAGGAGGGTACCGCAAGCAGCTTCATCGGACCAGAACCTGTAATTGGCATCGCTTCAAGCTTTGCCAAACAAACATTAAACACCTTGGATAGGGAGAAGATTTATGGACTTCTAGCAGAATCTTCCAGGATTGGCTCACTCCAAGGCGTTCATTCACCCTCCGAAGCTTGATACCAAACCGTTGTTGGACTATAACAGGGATGAACTACGAAGTCTAACAGGCCTTCTCATAGGACACTGTCATTCGAATCATCATATGCAGAGACTCGACTGTCGGAAGACAGTTTATGTCGCCTCTATTCGAAAAAAGGTGAAACTACAGAGCACATACTTTGTGCCTGACCTGTTGAGGACCAAATCAGGTTTTCATAGTTTGGCAGAGCCGCACTCTTACCATCTGACCTGAAGACCACTCACTATACTAACTGATCGGCTTCGTTAAGAAGCTGAGTTTATTTGGTCGAGTGTGAATAGATGTGAACCACAATAATCCCGTGCAGGTTGCGATGGAGGGTCAAATAGACCCACTCACTTTGGACCTAACCTAACCAGACCTAATGTTTGTTTAGAATTGATGAAAAGAGAAATGGAAATTTCTATGTTTTTTACCACTTTTATTTGTAACTAACGTTACTGCAGTTTCGTCCTGTATGGACATTTTCAAACTTTTACAATAAACTAACAATCAATCAATCAATCAATTTATTTCATGAAAGGCAATGGTTACATTGGAAATTTACAAAGAATAAAGAAATTACAAGGAATAAACAAAAACCCTACAAAAGATAATCTTGTCCGTAGGGATTAATGTTGATTTTATTCACTTATCTTGAGGTTATTATGTGCGGTTTCTCGACTGAGTGAGATTCACATGATTTCTTGGCTTTCATAGAAAGCTATTAGTGGAAAACTCTACAATGTTCAAAGTGTGGTTAGTATATAATGTATAATAAAGTATAAAAGTTATAAAACACCTTTCACATAATGATAATTTTACATATATAATGTGTGGTTAGTTAGTATATTTCGGAATTCATGTAAAAAATATTTTTTTTTTCATTTTTTTTTTGTAAATATATTTAGAGACAAAATTGTACATATATACATTGAGATTGGTAATACGGTCAATTTGTTATTCCCAGAATTGAATAACTAGATGATACATGTGTACACATAGTTATTTCCTGTTATGATTGGTGGGCATTTTTCATATCAATAAGATCATGTATTTTCATTCGATCTACGCCCGTGATGTATTTTTTTAAGTTTTTTTTGAATATAAAAAAGGAGATTGTCTGAGTTCTGAACTCAAGGTGTCGAAAAGTCTGGGTCCAAGGTAAGAGTGACATCTTTGCCCAATAGCTTCATAGGATATAGGTATAGTTGACTTTCTGTTTACGTTTGCTCTTGTATGATAGGAATGCGATACTAAAACTAGGCTATCTTTATTTTTGTATTGATATATCAAAATTTTATGAAAGAATAGCTGTATGATATCAAAAACTTTTGTTTCGGAGATTTGTGAAGTAACATCGATCTTTTTTGAATAGTATTTTGATCAACATATTTTGTAAAGTTTGTAATTTATTTAAATATGTGCTAGCTACACCTCCCCAGCATATTATGCCATACGAGAGCCTAGATTCAACGAGTGCATAATAAGTTGTGATCAATTCAGGCATATCAAGCATCTTTGATAATACTCTGAATTAATATATTAATTTTCTGAGGGAATTTGTTACGTTGTCGACATGTATATTCCATCTTAAGTGTCTGTCAACAGTGACACCAAGGTATTTGATTTGGTCGGTTGCGCTAATTTCAAAAGTAGTTCCGTGATTGTTGAAAGATAACTTTTCATAATTAGGCAAGTTGGAAGCATAACAGCTCAGCGGTAGGAACATAGATTTTTCAAAATTGATGGTGAGTAGTTTGTGATTAAACCAATCTATCAGGTGGCTAAAATATTCTTCAACGATATGTTTCAAGTTCTCCCAAGAGTCTGCGCTATAAAAGATAGCCGTATCGTCAGCATAGCTGATGATATTCCAACATGTTTGCAAGGTGAGTAAGCTGTTTATATAAATCACGAAGAGGATTGGCCGTAGAACTTTCCTTGTGGAACTCCGCAAAGTACAGTTCTTCCTTCACTTATACATCCGTTTATAGTCACGAATTGTTTTCTTGAGTCCAAATAAGATTGAAAAAATTTTAAAGCATTTCCTCGGATGCCAACACTGTCTAAGGCTTCCAACAACTGGGAATGATCGACAGTGTCGAACGCCTTAGGAAGGTCGAGAAACAAACAAAGTGCTTATAATGTTTGTATAAAGTTTCTTTGCGTTTTATTGAATTCATTAATCCTATTGTGATCCA
Organism: Leptinotarsa decemlineata; assembly: GCF_025532065.1. Classification (NCBI taxonomy): domain Eukaryota; kingdom Metazoa; phylum Arthropoda; class Insecta; order Coleoptera; family Chrysomelidae; genus Leptinotarsa; species Leptinotarsa decemlineata. The sequence goes on along the minus strand of NW_027412703.1, from coordinate 5,674,671 downwards.
AGGTTTTCTTTTTTTGTGTTTACTATTGTATTCAATACTTTTAGTGTGTGTTTCGATCATGTTTTTTATTATATCAGTAAAGTATTCAGCTGCTTCTTCTACTTCCTCAATTTCATAAAATTCTATCCTGCTATGCGTCATTATTGTTCTTCTCAATTGTTCATAATCAATGAATTTCCTAAAGTACGCATCATCACATGTTTTTCTGATCAGTTTGTGGTTTATAATATTGGTTAATACGGTGGAGAAATGATCTGTGATAGAGTTGTCAATTACAAAAGCAGAGCATGAATCAGTTGGTAACCCATTTTTAATTTTCACAAATATGTGATCTAAGCAAGAGTCTTTTCTAGTGGCTACATTGGTAGTAGAGGTGAAATTGTATTCGCTCATCAGATTCAGATATTCATTTGTGTCTTTGCTATCTGGCAACAGATTTATGTTGATATCCCCCACTATGACTTCGAGGTCAAAATGTTACATTCGCCATTATATACCACACCTGTAGGTACTAATAGAAATAGAGGTACTTGACTTGATTGAGTACCTGAATTTACAGTTCACAATGCGGATGTGCCAATTTAAAAACCGGAGAGTCAATTAAATCGATTTGATCGTTCAACAGGTTGCACCCGCAATGTTTATGCTTGTGAATTTCCAAGGATTCTGAATAATTGAGTTCGCAACCCTTCCTTGCATAGTGAAGAATTTCCGTATCGTTTAGATTCGGAAACTTGTGGTTGCATGCCAAGGAATGGTTTGAAAACGTCGAATAATTTTTTCCTAGTCTGAAGGACCTTTCATGTTCAGCATACCGTTTTTGGAAATTTCGGCCACATTGTCCCACATAAACACTATTACACTCCGGACACTCAACCTTATGAACTCCAGATGTTTCCAACTTGTCAACCTTATCTTTGGCATTGAAAAAGAAATGAGATAACCCGGCATATGGTCTTAATGCTACTTCCACATTGTTTTTTCTGAAGAAACCTGCGATTATTTCTGTTGAAACCATTATCATGACACATATGTGTCACAACACAACAAAGTTTTTGTTTCGGGGTTGAAATTAGATGATTTTAATGTATTTCCACGTGTTAAAACCGAAAGTGACCATAAAAATTATATATTAGATCTTGTTTTCAAGATATAGTATCATTATATTATATATATGTATATTGAGTTTTCAACAAATGAAATATTTCATCACCAACAGTTGGTACACATGTTTGTTTACATAACACCCCTCTCATCAGCTGTTCTTAAGTAGTAAACATAACCTATGTGAGTTTGTCAATTGTACGCACGTGGTTGCTATTGAAATTATCGTGTGAAGTTGATTTTTAAATTAATTTAAGTGCTGATCTGAAATGCCTCGAAAGTGTGTGAATTCTGTCGATAGCTTTTGCTATATATGTGGTGAAATAACATTTAAGGCTCAGAAACGTAAAATGACACCTATCGTTTAGACAGCCTATGAATATTATTTTGGTGTGAAAGTTGGGGACCAAGATAAATCATGGGCTCCTCATATATGTTGTAATTCTTGTTCCGTCATATTGCGAGAGTGGCTGAAAAATAAAAACCGGGCAATGGCATTTGCAGTACCTATGGTTTGGCGTGAGCCTACCAATCTTACAGACGACTGTTATTTCTGCTTAACTCCTCCCATTAAGCAAGGTTTATCTATGAAGAAAAGAGGAACGGTTAAATACCCTAATCTCCCATCTGCTCTTCGGCCTGTACCACACTCAGACAATTTGCCAGTCCCTTCTCTACCCCAAAACTATGAAATTTTAGAGGAAGGTGATGAAGACTATTTAGAAGGAGCAACCCATCCTTCTACATCCTATGACCCTGATTTTGAGGTAAGCGATAGGTCTAGTGATCCGCACAGAATTAGTCAAGCAGAGTTGAGTGACCTTATAAGAGATCTTCGCTTGTCTAAGGAAAAGGCTGAGCTGTTAGGGTCAAGACTACAACAGTGGAATCTTCTAAAACATGATGTGGAAATATCTCAGTACAGACAGCGTCAAAAAGATTTGCTTCCTTTTTTTGAGAAAAAAGAAAACCTCGTAGTTTGTTCTGATGTTAATGGTTTGATGGACTGCTTGAATTTGGATCACACTCCATCTGAATGGAGACTGTTTATAGACTCTTCAAAACTAAGCTTAAAAGCTGTACTTCTGCATAATGGAAATCAGATACCCTCTATTCCTATAGGTCATGCAGATCACATGAAAGAAACGTATATAAATATGAAAACATTTCTCCAATCAATCAAATATGAACAACACAAGTGGCACATCTGTGGTGATCTGAAAGTCATTGCTATACTTCTAGGAAAGTAAATTAGGGTTCACCAAGTACTGTTGTTTTTTGTGTCTGTGGGACAGTCGGGATAGAAAATCTCACTATAAAAAAATGAACTGGCCTACACGAGACCTAAACCCTAATGAGAAAAATGTAGTTTACGAGCCTCTTGTAGATCCTAAGGATGTTCTCCTTCCCCCATTACATATTAAGTTGGGACTAATGAAAAACTTTGTGAAGGCCATGGACCAGGAAGAACAAGCTTTTAAGTACTTGAGAGAAAAGTTTCCCAGGTTGAGTGATGCTAAAGTCAAGGGAGGCATCTTTATTGGGCCTCAAATCCGTGAAATCGTAAATGATCCTGCTTTTGACATGATTTTAACAGGAAATGAAAAAAGAGCCTGGGAAGCCTTTAAGGGGGTTGTACATGGGTTGATAACTTCACAGCATTGGTTAAAGAGCTTCTTCAAGCTTACCACCAACTTGGATGCAACATGTCCTTAAAAATTCATTTTCTTCACTCTCATCTTAATTTCTTCCCACAAAACTGTGGAGCTGTGAGTGACGAACATGGAGAAAGATTCCATCAAGACATTGCCTTAATGGAACAGAGATATCAGGGCCGTTGGAATGAAGCAATGCTTGCAGACTACTGCTGGTCTGTGTGTAGGGATGCTCCAGAAGTTTTTTATAAAAGACAAGCTGAACGACAGCGATCTTACAATGAATCGGATGGACTTAATTGAAATTTGGTGGTACAAACTTCTTTTATTTGTCAAAACACTAAGAATAATGTTTTTTTTTATTAATTTTGTACTTAAAATATTCTAAAAGAAACATAACAATATTGTTTTATGTACTTTCACTTTTCACGTATAGTATAACTACTCTTTAAGATTAAGTACTGTGTATCTCAAAAACCAGAGCTAATAAAAATTTTTCATTATTATTTTCGTTTTTATCACCCCAAAATTAGTAGAAATTGACTAATTTAGTGTAGGAAACATTCAAAAAATATTTTTTTGTTGTGTTGTGTTAGGTATTGTCTGAAGATGAAGGCAGTGTGAATTTATGTGTGCCTGTATGTTTTTTACCTCTTTTATTTGTAACTGGTTACAAATAAAAGTGGTAAAAGAAAGAGAAATTTTCATTTCTCTTTTCATTATGATTTCCTACCACGTAGTAAGGGCTACATCCATCAATTTATTGGAAGAAGCAAGTACAACTAGACAAGCCACATACTACTTCAAACCAAAAATGAAGTACCATCAAGCATCGCAGAATTTATGGTTCATCAAGAGTGCCTGAGAAGAAAAATTACCCCGAAATACATTAACATCAGGACCAGGACAAAAACACCAGCAGCGGAGAAGGCGACAATGAAGGCACGAGTGATCTGGCTGAAAGAAGAGTGCAGGACACTGTTCTCAAAAAAGGAATATCCTGCAACATTATTTGAACTTACTTATAAACTTCACCAAATAGAATTTGACATTTTTTATGACCAAATTGGGTCTACAATTAGTGATTTCATATACCGGAAGTACCAAACTCAACTCAAGAAACTTAGAGCACTAACACAGAAACAACAACATATCATACACAGCGACACTAATTAATAAAAATAGTTTGGATACGTTGATAACAGATACAGCTATTGCATTGAAACAGACAGATAATAGGGATATAGGGCCATACAAGATAAATGAAGTAATTCACAACCACCCATTCTCTTTATCAAACAGTAGGGAAACAGGCATAATAAAAACGACCAATTCCCGCCAAACGGTCATCTCCAGCTGAAACCAATGAAGCGGAAAGAGGGAAGAGGGGATAGGTGAAAGCACTCGAATGACCTATAAATAGTCAGATCAGAATAAGTTCAGTTATCACCCGAAGACGATTGTGGATACTAACAATCGAAACGTCGTAAAATAACTTGGTTTGAAATCTTTTAATGTTTATGTTTAATTTTTTTTTTGTTCTCAGCTCTTAATGATATTTCAATTTTTTATTTGTTTTGTTGTTGCTTGTATGTTATTTCTTTGTAGTTTCAGTTTTTTGTTTAATAAAATTGTTATTTTCGGTTAATCTTTTTAATTTTTTTCAGGGTTTTCAAATTAATTTTTATTATATTAGACAATGGAAGTCCGAACTGATGAAATACACCACAAAACATTGTCAACCACCTTCAAACAAACGTCAAAACGGTGGGCAGCCATAGTAAGAGTAAAAGGAAAGGAATGGGAATATTACTGTTGAAGGGGAAGAAACCGACGAAACAGAGAAACTGGTAAAATATATAAGAAGAGACTGTACAATTTAAAACAGAGCACGATTGGCACAACATATTACTTTTTGTCAACAGCAAAACCAGAAAGATTTTTAAATCATTATTCAATGAAGTTGTAGTTGTAGTGTTTTGAAACAATGTTTTGAAAGAATTAAAGGAAATTATTGAATTTGTTCTCATCTCCTGTTTATTTGATAATATGATCATTAATTTTTGATTATTTTTCTTGAGATATTTGGATTTAGAACAGTAAGAATTCACTGATTTGTGTGCAGTAAGAATCTACTGAAAATGATGTGTCTTGTAAAATTAAACTCTCAAATCTGTCAGATCATCAAGCTGTCACTGCACAGATAAGAATGGTGAATATTATACATTTCGATACCGAAAAGATTAAATATGGTCGAATCTTCAGTACAACCAACTATGACAAATTTAAGACGTTGTGTAATTATTTCAATTGGTTCTCTGTTAACTATGTATTCGAAACGGGTATGTTTCATACCCGTTTAGCGAATTTTATGAGAATATAAAAATATTATTTCAATGTTCATTTCCCTAGTAAAAAATTCGGAGGAAATGTAAAAAGCAATGGATAAGGATAAGAACTGGAAATTTGTGTAAAACATGTTGGTATTACAATATATTGAAAAGTATTATAATGCCGATTTCTTCATAGAACGGTTATTAAGAAAACAAAAGACATGTATCACTTCTCTAGGCTGAAAAATGCGAAGAACACAATTAAAGAAACTTGGAGTATAGTCCATGAGCTAAGAGGAATATCTTCTCACAAGAAACCACATTGGTCTATAGATTCCGATTAGATCAATTCATTTTATTGCAACATTGTGCCGTCTATAACACAAAACCTAAACACTGACTAAAATCCACTTTTATATCTTAGGGTACATAACATTGTCTCATCCTGTATATTTTAAGACACCACTTGATATCGATAAAAAATTTAAATGGTCTGGGTTATGATGAGTTGTCAATAAAAATCTCCAAAAATCTTCCTCTTTCGGCTTTAATAGTACTTCCAATGCTGATTAATGATGGGTTTTGAAAAGACACATTTCCTGAGTTTTTGAAAACAAAGGCGTTGATTCCTATTCACAAAGAAGGTGATACTCAAGATCCATCTAACTTCAGACCCATCTCTCTTATTCCGAATCTAGGGAAAGTGATAGAGAAGCTCGTAAAAATTCGCCTGATAAAATATCTTGAAACGAACAAATTAATCACCAATGAACAATTTGGATTCAGAAATAACAAGAATAAATCTGATGTGATGTTTAATTGTCTAGAAATGGCATACAACACATGTAGTGTATGACTGAATCTATTGATTGTGTCAATCACACATTATTACTGCAGAAGCTCTCCCACTATGGTATAAGAGACATGACCCTGAAGTAGATGGAATCATATTTGTCAGGACGAAATCAACTGGTTGACACTGACCATACATCTGGATTACTAAAAGTAAGTTGGGGAGTACCTCAAGGATCAGTTTCAGGTCCATATCTATTTCTCCTATATATGAATGATTTTTTTCTCTTAGATATATCTGGTTTCTTCAATTTTCTTGCCATTCTACGGCACTCTGAAGATGTGAATTTGCTTCGAAAAAATATTACAAAGGTCCTACAAAAAATCAAGTCGTGGTGCGATGCAAATTTTCTGTGTTTGAATCTCAATAAAACAACATTTCTAACATTAAAATGTCTTCTTTCGGATATAGAATAAGGTGCTGACTCTGTATCATATGACAATATAAAATTCTTAGGGCTCAACATAGATACCTATTCCAAAATTACAAATCATATTAACAGTCTGAGCAAAATATCCGGCTGTTTTGACCTCAAGTCTACAGCTAAAGAGTTAGGTTATGCTGCGGCAAAAATGTCTATTTTGCTCTCATTGAGTCAAACTTGAGGTACGCAATCCAGTTCTTGGGTTTGTTTAGTAATGAACTCTTTGAGTGTGTATTTTTGCTGCAAAAGCGGGCGGTGCGGGATTTGTGCTAAGTGAATAGTTTGAGTTTCTGCAAACCTCTTTTCTTGACACGGAATACTGACACTGACCTTAATCTACGTTTTAGAAGCTACATGTCTCATTTACAAGAATATATCTTTATATAAAAATAACAATCGTATCGTACGGAATGCGATGAATTCATCAATAATCATCCCTAAATCCACACTGATAAAAGACTCATTAATTTACGTTGGTGTCAAAATGTATAATAAACTTCCTGAAGATATAAATAACATGGATTCTGATAAAGCTTTTAGGAAAAACTTTGAACGACTGGCTTCTAAAGCCTATTACAATCTGAGAGAATATTTTGATGACGAAATGATATGAAATTGACGGTGCTTATATGTAATAATATATGTGTACTTTTACCTAGATGTGATTATTTATCCCAATGTAGTTATTTACATGTTCTCTTTCCACCAGTATTTGTCAATAAGGTCCTGCATCTTGGATAATGAACTCATGCTCTCTCTCTTAATTTGTCAACATTCGTTGAATAATAATGATACTTCTGCTCACCTTATTGGAAAACCTAACTGTTGTTTTTTTTCAGGTCGAGTGGGCTAAAGTCAGAAGCTGAGGGGTTCGTTATGACCTTCCAGAGGTCCATTTCCCTACATTTGTTGTTGTAAAAGCTTCCAGAAGTTCACAGAATGAATAAAATCTGAGATTTTTCAATATTTTTTCATGAGTATTGACCCATAACCGTTACCATATTTATTATTATACAGTATGTGTACGTTTTGCAAATTAAGTTGACATAAAGATATTATTTTAACTTCTATCGAGTCATAATCCACTTTGCATATATTAAAAAAAAGCACTTTCGATATTTCTGGAGTAATTGTAAATAACAGTCATGCGGGCTTTCTATCCCTCCCTACAACAATTCACTAACGATAAAATCTCCTACATACAGGAATGTCGTTTGCTCCGATATTGAGCGATAAGGTGTGACTCTAGAAAATGACAAGAAAATTAACGCCAACTCTTCACCAGGAGGCGATTGGAAAAAGGTATATCTTCGGCAATAAGTCAACAAGCGATTGTTGTGAATACATTTACATTTAACCGCATAATCTCGACCAGATCTCTGACCACATGTGGGCTTTTAATAACAAGTGTCAAATCCGAATGTCGGAAACGACATGTAATGCACATTTATAATAATAATATCTCCGCCATCGGATACAAGCTGTGATGCAGCAGAGAACCCGCTACTCTCAAACATCCGCAAATCACGCGATCCGAAATATTGTTTGCCGCGGGATTTATGTCATAAGTGCAACGTGATTCTTTTATGTGATATATGATTCCGCGGTATCGGATGAGATAGATTTTCATTCGAAGTGGAGACATTTATGGGTGCTGAAGATTCCGGAAAATTAAATGATATATTAGCATTTATGATTCGTCTGGAGCTGTGGTGGATATTTTTTTCAATTATCACGGTGATATCGTATCTTTTACTGTTACCTATATAGTGTAACTTTCTTGAAGGATTTATCTTGGAGGCATTGAAAATCAGAACCAGATACTAGGTTGTTTCAGAAGTTTTATCCGTTTCGATGTCATACACTCTGGACATTGATGCTCTTAATTTTTTTTTTTCAAATTTTGATGTTGTTAATGTATATGATGTTGTTGAGCCAAAAAATTAACCAGGCATTTGGCAATGATAGTTTTAATAATAATAATAATGTTTATTCACTTAATATACATAAAAAGTATACATAATTCTCAAAAAAAAAGGAGTAAATGAACAAAGACATCACTGAAGGAACATCGGCGAAGGGGTGTTCCTTGTACGTGATATAGCCATATCAGTGAAAAACAATAATATTTATTTGTAGTTCCTTATTATACAGGCTGATTCACGGTGGATGGCACATTAGACGTTTCTGGTGAACCAGACAACGGATCACTTTGAAAATTTAATGGAGGGCATATTCGGACATTCTCTAGCCAACTAAAATATTTTCGACAATGCGGTGTTGCCGTTTCTATTAGAAAGCAGTAGCAACTTTGATTTTTCAAATGGAACACTCCGTATATAATATTATTTTTGGAATTTCCAACAATTGCACGACAACTTTTCTTGATATTTCCCTATACCTATCTGTTACCGTTTTCGAAATAATTAATTTCAATTTTTTTCTTCGCAAATCATGACTTCTAATGCCGATATCTTTTAGTTAAGAAGTACTATGATATCGAAATTTGGTTTGGAGTTAGGTGATACTTGGACACTTCCCACACGTCAGCCTAATCTCCGTTACTTCAATATAGGGTGGTAAAAAAATACAGTTTTTTCGTTTTCTTGAAAAAGTTGCTGAAATTTGATTATTTTGAATGGAACACCCTGTATATTATTGAAAATTCGGAAAGCTGCTGAAATTTGCTTTCTTTTTATGTATATCATACCTATACCTAACTAGTCAAGTTTCGGACTTGTCCCTTCAGAATGGTATTTCCATTCGGTATTTGGTAAGCAGGCCATGATTACTATTTGACAGTAGCGTTGTGACATTCTCCTAAAAATATCGACATTTTCGTCACTTCAGAAGTTGCAAATACCTTCGAAACGATGGAACGAAACTATTCAAACGAAGTTCTTATGAATTTGTTTATTATTTTTGGACAGTGTGACAAAATTATCAGCAGAACATGTAGAAAGTTCAATGAAATGTATCCGAATCTACCGCCAATGAACCTCAAGAAATTTATACGAATTCAGAACAATTTCAATATGTTTGGATAAACTTTAAAAAAGCACCAAGAAACTTGAAATTGGAAATATTGATATGAATAATTATAAAAAAGTAAAACAATCATGTGGAATATTTCAAAATATGTTCGAATCGCTGGCCGTTCACTTCCAAGCACTTTAAAATGCGGGTGTTGACTGCTTTCGTGGTGGCAGATCTGATTTCATTGGGATCCAAATCTTCAAATGTTTGGGCAATCCTTTTTAACAATTCATCTCTCGAACGCACGGGTATTTTGTAAACTTTGTCTTTAAACATTCCCCACAAATAAAAATCTAATGGATTAAGATCGGGTGATCTCGCTGGCCAATTCCATGGTCCCAAGCGCCTCATCCACCGATCGTCAAATAGTCTATCCAGTTCTGCGCTCACTTCTCTTTTGCAATGTGCAGGAGCTCCGTCTAGTTGGTACCAACAGTTTCGATAATCTTCGAGTGGCAGATTATCCACGAAACTGTCTACAGTATTCTCCAAAATATTCAGGTAGCTTCTGGATGTTAATGACTCCTCGTATATCACGTACCTCAATTTGTTGTCCATCAACATGCAGAAGACATTAAAACTAAATTTTTCTTGAAATCCGGCTTCTTTTGTGACGTGAGGATTTTCACTGGACCAATAATGACGATTTTTTCTATTGAAAATCCCTTCTCTCGAAAATTTCGATTCATCAGTCCAAATAATTTTATTTAAAAAAAGTGGATCTTCTTGAATGCATGTCAACAACATTTCACAAAATTCTACTCTCTGTTGAGGATCTTGAGGCTTCATTGCTTGAATTTTGGTGAATTTATAATCATGCATTTTATGTCTTCTCAAGATTCTTTGAACCGATGAATATTTTATACCCAAATCTTCTTCAGCACTTCTTATCGATGACTCGGGAAATGCGTGAAAATATGCTAAGACATTAATCTGGTTGTCTTCGAAAGTTACGGGTCGAGGCAAGTTTTTTGGTGCTTTTAAAGTTGATCCAAATGCATTGAAATTGTTCTGAATTCGTATAAATTTCTTGAGGTTCATTGGCGGTAGATTCGGATACATTTCATTAAACTTTCTACATGTTCTGCTGATAATTTTGTCACACTGTCCAAAAATAATAAACAAATTCATAATAACTTCGTTTGAATAGTTTTGTTCCATCGTTTTGAAGGTATTTGCATTTTCTGAAGTGACAAAATTGTCACTTCAGAAAAATGTCACCAAATACCGAATGGAAATACCATTCTGAAGGGACATTTTCACAAATAAATGTTCATAAGTCCGAAACTTGACTAGTTAGGTATAGGTATGATATACATAGAACGAAAGCAAATTTCAGCAGCTTTTCGAATTTCCAATAATATACAGGGTGTTCTATTCAAAAAAAAACTGTATTTTTTTACCACCCTGTATTGAAGTAACGGAGATTAGGCTGACGTGTGGGAAGTGTCCAAGTATCACCTAACTCCAAACCAAATTTCGATATCATAGTACTCCTTAACTAAAAGATATCGGCATTTTTAGAAGTCATGATTTTCGAAGAAAAAAATTGAAATTAATTTTTATTTCGAAAACGGTAACAGATAGGTATAGAAAAATATCAAGAAAAGTTGTCGGGCAATTGTTGGAGATTCCAAAAATAATATTATATACAGAGTGTTCTATTTGAAAAATCAAAGTTGCTACTGTTTTCTAATAGAAGCGGCAACACCGCATTGTCGAAAATATTTTAGTTGGCTAGAGAATGTCTGAATATGCCCTCCATTAAATTTTCAAAGTGATCCGTTGTCTGGTTCACCAGAAACGTCTAATGTGCCATCCACCGTGAATCAGCCTGTATATAAACATAATAAATATTCAATCTATGAAAATGATAAAAAACACTACAAATAAGGCTAGAAACAACATGTACCGGAAGGGTACTGTTGATCTTAATTCTAGCCTTGAAGAAAAGAAAACTAAACAAGAGAAAAATCAAAGAAAAAAGAAGAGAAAAAAGAGGAAGGAGAGAGAGGGAAGAGGGAGAGAAAGCATGTTAAATGTTATTACTGAAAATTTTTCAGAAGTATAAAATCTTTGAAATCGATGGCTTTCTGATTGAGCAGCAATGAGATATTTTTTGTAACAGCAGTTGAATGAAGGAACTTTAGTAACTTTATATTTTTGTGAAATATTATTATACAAACTATTTATATTATAACTGAGAGATCGTCGATATAGAGTGGTTCGATGGGGCGGAGGAGAAAGTAACCCTTTACACCTCAAATTTGAAGTATGTACATCGCTACTAAATCTTGATTTGTTATACAACTATGATGGACATTTGTTAATCAATATTTTATGAAAGAGGGTTGCCGAGTGTGAAACACGTCTATTTATTTTCCACAGTTAACCAATTAGTTTCCTTAAGTATAGATATATATGTATATATATATGTATATATATATATATATATATATATATATATATATATATATATATATATATATACCTTAAATTCACGTCCATTTCGATATCTAAATTTTTTGCCACGTCCGTGGGGCGTATCAATAATAACAATATTAATATGTCTTCCCACCAAGCTACGATTCGTACAAAAAACAAGCAGATTGGTTTTGTTTGAATTAATTTTGAGGTTATGAGTTTCAGATGCTGAAATAAGACGAGCTAGATCGTCATTCAATTTTCGATTAGCAGTAGCAACGTCATTAGGGTTTAATGATAGATATAGTCGAGTGTCATCCGCATACATGTCTCAAAACAGAATGTCTTAAAACAGAAACTAGATCACAAGTGTATATGCAAAATAATAAGGGTCCAAGTATAGATGCCTGAGGGATTCCAAATTCAATGAATTCACTTCATTTCAATAAATTAATGAATTGATAAATAATTAAAAATAAAAATTAGTACATATGAGGTAAACTGAAATACATCATGAGAAGTAATATAGAATTAATGTTGAAAAATTAATAAAAAAAGTATGAATTATAAAATAATGCTTAGGATCAGGCTAATATTTACAGTAGTTCAGCGACAATGGTTATTAACGGTTGACTGCAAAATATGATATTTTGTACGTGATAAAATGACAAGTAAAATAGTACAGAATGATAAGAACAATAGCTTAAGTTAAGTAATTATCTTACATGGAAGGTTCTGTAAATAGCCGCTATGTTATCAAAATTTGTTTTTCTTGTGTGTTTTTTTTCTGAGGGGAGGGAGTTTATAGGGGGGCAAATTTGTTTATACATTTTTTTGTATTCATTTTGATTGACCAGTTTATGGAAAAATGATCTTTCGGTGAGCAATTTCCATTTGTTTACCTTTTTTTTTGAAACTTTCATTATTATGATTGTCTTCGATTACATCGGGTATTATCTGATAAATTCGTGGTCCCACTTAACATGTATTTTTCTGTCCAATCGTTTTCTCACAACAAGGGGCGATCACAGAATTATCCCTGTTTCTTGTGTGATAGATGTGTTCAGCTAGGGTTACCTGAATATTTCCTTTTTGAATATTCTTCAGAATACTCATACAGAATAATTGCCTCATATCAGGGACCTGTGTCTGTGTCTCTGAAAACACTATCACTTGAGTATGTTCGGCCTTTGTGAAGTATTATTTTTAAAATCCACTTTTGAATTGTATCAAGATTCACCAAATAACAATCTTCAACTCCTCCCGATCCAATAATCCCGTACGACAATTGAGACTGAACAAGTGCAGAAAATAGGGGTTTCAAGTGTTTCATTTCTAGGAAGTATCTGAGATATGGGAATTTAGAAAGTGTACCTCTCATCTTTCTTACTGTGTCTTTTATGTGTTATCAATTGTTACCCCTAGATATATAATTGAGTCATTCTCAGTTATATAGAAACTATTGTTGATATTGAGTTATCCAATATCAGGCACTCTATTGGAGTATGACGTGAATCTTTCTGTTCAAAATCTGTTTTGCCGTTAATCAGCTGTCGCTCCCATACGGACGACAACTCCCAGAAGTTGAGAAACTTGTGCGAGCTAAGGACTAGCGAGGTCTTACCTTTTGACGTGTGATACCTAACACGGTTGCAGAATCATCCCAGCTTCAACCAGATAAATTCTCTCTCGAAATATCTGGTCGAGGCGGGAATCGAACCCACGGCCTTCCGATCGTGAGTCGGGCGCACAACCACAGCCAATTCCACAACAATGGTAAGTAATTCGTTTCATCGAAGTTGATTATGAGTTTGTTCTGTCGAAACCAACTTTCGATTGCTAGAAAATCTTCTTCTGACAATACTTGAGTTGTTCTCGCGTAGATCCTGTGTATAGGATGGCACTGTCGTCCACAAAGCTCAATACCTTACCTCTTGTATCAAGAAGAAGCAGTTCATTCAAGTAAATTGTGAAAAGAACGGGGCCTACCACAGTTCCTTGAGGTATCCCCAAGCTCACAGTTTCCGGATTACTCATTGTATCACCTATCCTGACCCTCTGTTCACGATCATTCAAATAACTTTTGAAGAGTTCATACGCCTTTTCGCGAATACCAATGTTTTACAGCTTTTGTAAAAGTTTAGGGAGACTCACGGTATCTAAGGCTTTAGAGAGATCGATAAAAATGTACACTAATGGAATCTTTCTGTCTTAAAAATCATAAATTGTGATGTAAGCTTATGTGTTGCATCTTCTGTCGATTTTCTCTCCCTATATCCATATTGTTCATCAGCGATCAGTTTATATTTATTTGTACATTTCACAAGACGCCTCTTCATGATTTTTTCAATAATTTTTGCTGTATTCGAAATTATTGTAATTGGTCTGTAATTAGTCATATCCATTTTATCCTGTTTTTTGTACAATGGTTTGATTATTACCGTTTTGAGTATTTCAGGAAAACAACCATTTCCAAAACATTCATTATGAGAATGGTCAATGGAACTTCAATTTCAGTAGAAATCATTTTCAAAATTTCTGAGCGAATTCCGTCATGCCTTGGTAACTTTTGTGATTTCAGTTCCATGATCACGCCATGTACTTCATTTGTATCAGTTTCATAAAGATACAATGAATTTTGTAACGTTTGTTTTGGAATATTGTAGATTTTTGGTTCAATAACCCTGTTCGCATATAGTTCTCCTAGTGAGGCATAGAATTTGTTGAACGAGTTACATATATCAATTACATCATCAGTTACTGTTCCATTTTTGCACTGTTCGACATTCGTTAGCAAAATTTCTTTCCTGAAATTTCAGCCTCAAAGATAACGTCCCACGCTAAGTGGGATGGCGTAATAACTGGACGTCAGCTCCAATGTAGTTTTTGATGGTTTAAAACGTATTGGAATAGTCAAAATGGTCCAAAAGTGGGTACCAATCTGTCAAACAGCTCCTAACTAAGTATTAATAACAATGAATATTTAGCATCCCATGCTTTTTTAAAACCAACTTTTCTTTTTTTCTGTGAATAGATTAATTCTGATTTCAGACTTATTGAAAGTCATTAGTTACATCAAGCCATTGGAGTTATTGAAACAAATATAGTTGACGTGATAGAATATCTATCTATCTATCTATCTATGTTTTTAACATCTCGACGCGTGTTTCGATCACCAAGTGATCATCTTCGAAGAGGAAGATTAAAATTAGAAACTATTGCGAGCTAACCCTGTTTATGCTATAAAGGTAACCCATATAGGTAAACCATCCAGGTGTACCAACCATACAGGTATACCAACCTAAATTCATTTTACAATTTTGCCTTATCTATTATTTTACAATATATGTTTATATAAAACAATTTTCAGCTATATAAAAATTAATTTCGCAATATTGCCTATCCAAATTAATTTTTTCAATGTGTCCTTATGTAGTAATCAGTAAACCCAACAACATTATTTTATTTTATTTTAACAAGCTATATAATATGCTCTTTGGTATAGGTCCATCATCGTTATTCATAATATTATAGTGTTTACTTGTTTCTACACTCTCATAGGCATCTAGTTGCCGGTTCTTGTTAACTTGTCTAACTAATCTTAATGAACTGAAGTCTATGGAATGGTTTTGTTGCAAAATATGATGGGCGACTGCTGATTTTTCAGGTCTTCCATATTTTAAGTGTGCTATGTGTTCCTTATATCTTACTTTAATAGATAGGTTCACATGATAGGTTCACAAAAGAAAGACGTACAATGTAGGAAATAGCAGCCACTAACGGTTTCTCGAGGAGTACTGTAGATGGCATAATAAGAAAAAAGAAGTTTAGGCTAAGAATGAACGTAATCTCAACTTTCAGAAAAGACAAAAACCAAGATAAATACATATCAGTTCCATACCACCAATATACGAGGAACTTTGGAAAGATTTTCAAGGAACTAGCTATGAAGGTGGTTTTTAAAATAAGTCATACACTACAGAGCCTTTTGGGAAGTCCAAACGACAAAGTCGATAATTCGGAAAAGTCTGGAATTTACGAAATTGAATGTAAGGACTGCGATGCAAAATATTATGGACAGACTAAAAGATCTATTGAAGTTAGATATAAGGAGCACATAGCACACTTAAAATATGGAAGACCTCAAAAATCAGCAGTTGCTCATCATATTTTGCAACAAAACCATTCCATAGACTTCATTTCATTAAGATTAGTTAGACAAGTTAACAACAACAGGTAACTAGATGCCTATGAGAGTGTAGAAATAAGTAAACACAATAATATTATGAATAACGATGACGGACCTATATCAGTATGTAAGAGCATACTATATAGCTTGTTAAAATAATGTTGTTGTGTTTACTGATTACTACATAATACTCATTGCAAAAATTGATTTGGATAGGCAATATTGTAAAATTAATTTTTATATAGCTGAAAATTGTTTAAATAAACATATATCGTGAAATAATAGATAAGGCAAAATTGTAAAATAAATTTAGGTAGGTACCTAAATTAATTTTACAATAGCCAAGCGGTTCGGCGTGGCTGCTTTGTTCGAATTGACTGCCGTGTTGGTCGGTGGTTCAAGCCCTAGTCTTAACGATCGATATTCACTTGCTATCGTCCAACCCATGTTAGGAATCACACCTTTAAAGGTAAGACCTCGTAAATCCTTAGCTCGCACAAGTTTTTACTTCTGAGGGTTGACGAAAACAGAAACACCAATTGTACCTCCACCTGGTAGGTAATTGTTATTGTAGAATGAGACAAATACAAAATGAAGAGAATATCGAATTCGAACTCAACTAGGCAAATTAAGACTTTTTGTAGTATATTTTACTAAAACACCTATGAAACCTAGGTGACAGATTGTACAAAGTTCATTCAGGGTGGCTCGTTTTCAACTCAAATAATTTGTAGCTTCAAAATTGTGAGCTTCAGACCAAAATGTATTTTACTTTGTTGAAATCTATTCATCGTGGAACATCTGATGATGCAAAACAACTGTTACCAGAGCATGTTACCATTAAAAAAATGGTAACATGCTCTGGGGGAAACCAATTTGTAGGTGATCTACTTGAATAATTTCAGCATGGTCCTGCTGCTGATACCGTGAGGTATTTCGCATAAATGTCTCCCGGATATAATTGAATACTCAGCGTGGTATTAGCCGGGAAAGTAGTTGTTTTTCAGCAGGCATTTACCAGAACCCACGGTGTAGGTGGTTGGGAGAAATTAATATTTCGAAATTTCGTTTCGGAATATTCATTTTCTGGTGTGGAGTAAATGTTAGTCATTTATTATTTCCATTTTTTTACGTATAAAAATCTTCAAACGGACCCATAGTTGTTTCACAACAAATCTGATGTCAGAGCTTTCAGTCGCTACATATATTACAACACCGCAATGGTGGAGCAAAAATCCACATAAAAAGGTTACATGGAAATGAAACAATAGATTCATTTTCTATATTGTGGGCAGAAATAATATCATCTCTACGAGGCAGGGAGCGGTCCGATGCTTTAACATATGTAGTTCTCCCAATAATAATATAGATGAAGACATATAATAATGATGTATTTACTATTTAGACGCGTGGGAGAGATTTGCATGTTTGGATTGTTCTTTTATACCACGTGCCGCTATTGTGTAACACAATTTTTACTATTTCCAAGAGATTTCGAGATATAAACATGACGACGTAAATGCCGCATTAAGATATACTCAATAAAAACACTAAATCAGTGAACTTGAAAGGCACTTCGGAAATTACTTTGAAAAATGAATTTTGTGTTAATAGCAATATACCACACCACATTTCGTTGTACAGATAATCGATTAGTCTGTTAATCAAAATTCAATTATATGCATTTATTTCAACAAAACAGATTCAAGGTAAACATGATTTGAATATAGGTACTAGTATGTTCTTTGTGAAATAGCTTTTCAGTACCATGACTGAAAATCAGAACCGTTATAAAAACAATTGGAGTTTTAGTAGCTATGCTTGATATTCGAGTACAGCCTACCAGCAATCAGTAGGAGCATATGCACAGGAGAACTATATGCTTAAATTGAAAGGGGAGTATTATTGCTTTCTTTCTTTTTCGGAAGATCCCCACAATTTTGATGTGTGAAGATAGCGAAGTAGAGAGCCAAAACTTTTCTTTCTTAAAAAATTCTATATGCAATTCTTCAAGCATTGGTTTTTGTAAATTAGTGAAATCACTGGAATTATGTTATTATAACGGATTCACTGATTTCCATACAGTCTATGGAAAAAAGTATAATATCACCCTTTTGGTCAATCTTATGAAAACAAATCGATATTTCGTGGGTATCATATATTGATTTAAATTTTTGAGTCACCTGTAGACAGCTGTTTCAGCCTGTTGGGCGTCGTCAGTACCAGGCAGGAGGTCGCCGATAGAAGACAAATTGTGAATAACCAAGAAAAATGCTTAATAAAAAAAACTGCGTAAAAGCAAGCGAGACATAAGTTGAATCACTTATTGGTGTGACACCCAAGTGAACTTGCCAAGTATTTATGTCAGGGTTGGTGGTTTGACCAATCTGAAACCGACAACTGCGGTAGCAAAATTTTGGGAAGCTATCCTGGAATGTCGTCGAAATGTCGTCCACATGTTCCTGGAAATGATATGAAATCGAAAAAGGTTAATGCAGTCAAGCTGCTAGAAAATCAATTTCATGAAAATCAAAAGATGAAAAGATAAGTACTATTCTGGTTATGCCCATATTGCCTTCAATTTAGGATCCACCGGTAAGCAACTGTTTCACATGTTGGGCATCGTCAGTACCATGCAGGCGGTGCTTGATTTAAGACAATATGTGAAAAACCAAGAACAGTATGCAATAAAAAATAACTGCGTAAACGCAAGCGAGACATAAGTGGAACCACCTATTAGTGGTGACAATTTGAAAACTGTTTTGATTGGCTTCCCTGTTTTGTGTGATCCTTTCTGATCATAATCTCCAAATGTTTCAACTGGAACTGGGGCAGTCATCTTCAGTGGCGTGGTTGAAGTACTCTTCTTGACGTGTTAACCGAAACTCAGTTGACGCCAATGATGAGTGAGCAGGTGCATTATCGTTATGCAAATGCCATGAATTGTTTTTCCACAATACCGGACTTTCTATTCGTACTGCTTCCCGCAAGCGGCGCATAACTTCAAGATGATACTTCATATTGACTGTACTATCATATAGCAAGGACTTCTGAGGCACTACACCACGGTAATCGAAAAAAACACTCAGCACACACTTGGCGTACTTTTTTGGTCTTGGCTCTTCCATTGGAACGAATGGACTTTGGTTTTGATGTCATAACTATATACCCATGAATCGTCACCAGTTATGACCCGTTTAAGATGATCTGGATCGCCGTAGACAACAATTCACGAGCGATGCTCATACGAAGTGGTTTTTATCAAAATACAGAAATTTTCAAAAACGTCCAGAGTGGGGCGTCCAGGGCAAGCGTCTTCATTTACATCTTCTCGATCTTCTGTAAAAAGCTTGTCCCACTTGTGAACATTTTTCTGACTCAAAGTACAATCACCGTATGCCACTGTCGATATTTCATGTGTTTTTGAGCACTCATTTCTATTTTTCACACAGAATTAGATGCAAATTTGTTGATCCATTTTTTTCGTTTATGCCAACAAACCTAGCATGCTGAACAGCTGAAACGGTGAACATATGTTCAAGACGAGTGTACCAACATAAAAAAATCAATCAGTGTAACTATTATAAGTTGGAACTGCATCCTAACGTTTCGCCAGAACGAGTGGCTGGCTTCTTCAGATGTTGCATTGTGCTGTTGCCACTTTAGTATCTTTTAGTATGGGATTCCAAATCCGGTTAAGCGTTACCGCCTTCTCTTTTCTGTTATAGTTTTACGTATTTTTATGGATTTCTATGGCTTCCCGTACAAGCCGACTGTGGTATCCATGATCGGGGGCAAGTAGTTTCACATCTTCAAACATTATCGTGTAATCTCCTCCAATGAGCGCGTGTTCCGCTACTGCTGCAACAGTTTCTCCGACGTTCATTCAGGATTGTACCCTGGGATCTTTTGGTGGCACCGATATGAACTTTTCTTCAGGTGCATGGTATACGATTTACTCTCGCGGGTGATAGTGGATCTCTTTTGTCTTTCGCAGATCTAAGGCTTTGTTGTATTTTCCTGGTGGGCTTGAACATCGTTTTTATTTTATGCTTCCATGAGATTTTTTTGAGTCTGTCTGTAACCCTAGGGATGTACGATAGAAAAGCACGTTCTTGATCTCGGTTACACTGTATCCATCGATCTTAAGGTCACTTGAAGATGCTCCAATTCTTTTCGTAGGTGCTCCGTTTCACATATTCTACGGGCACGTTCCGTCAGGGTGTTGATAGTTACCCGCTTTTGACTTGGATGGTGGTTCGAAAAAAAATTTAAAAATCGCTAATCGAATGTACGTTGCAAAACTATGGAATGAATTCCATAGAGGAAACCCGTGATAGGTTAGGTAATTTTCAAACTATGATGGCATATCCGTTTATATCATACTGATGACGTTACCCATCTGGGCGTGATGACGTGATAAATTATTATTTTAAATGTGAATAAGGTTCGTGTGACAGCCCATTTGAAAGGTTATTCTCTCATCCATTCAGTAATAGAAATATCATAAAAATTATTCATACAGGGAGGACAAAAAAATATTTCTTATTAGTCAGTGGGCTATGCTTGAAGACTGGCCGTAAACAAATCTAAAGTAAATGGAACTTCAAACGTTCCAGCCAGTCTCTATATACCTACACAGTAGGTTTAATGGACTGACACCTATCAGAAAACAACTACTCCCCTGGCTAATACCACGAAGGGCGTTGGATTATATCCGACAGGCGTCAGTGCAGGAATTTTCACAGAAAATGTCCTGCATATGCAATTGGCAATACAACTGAAAGAGTCGACCTTCAATTATGGAACGGGCACACTTGCAGACCGGTTTCGGGCTTATTAGCCACTCATCAGTGCAAGATAGTGACCATCATCACCATATTCAGAGGAATCGGGCAAATTACGGATATGCAGTTGGTTAGTACCTCGTCCACGAGATGGAGTGACATTTGTGATGTTCGCTCCAACTTCGGAAGAGGAATGAAATACTCTGAGAGAATTCCGATTTTCAATTGTGGAATATCATTGACTTCAGATCGATGATCTCGGTTACACTGTATCCATCGATCTTAAGGTCACTTGAAGATGCTCCAATTCTTCTTGTAGGTGCTCCGTTTCACATATTCTACGGGCACGTTCCGTCAGGGTGTTGATAGTTACCCGCTTTTGACTTGAATGGTGGTTCGAAAAAAATTTTAAAAATCGCTAATCGAATGTACGTAACAAAACTATGGAATGAATTCCATAGAGAAAACCCGTGACAGGTTAGGTAATTTTCAAACTATGATGGCATGTCCGTTTATATCATACTGATGACGTTACCCATCTAGGCGTGACGACGTAATAAATTATTATTTTAAATGTGAATAAGGTTCGTGTGACAGCCCATTTGAAAGGTTATTCTCTCATCCATTCATACAGGGAGGACAAAAAATATAGTTAATTTTTGATTGAAATAAATTAAATCATCAAGAAGTATATTATCAATTCATTCAAAACATTTTACTATTGTCAGAAAACAAAAGAAATATATATTTCAAAAATAAAAAATTCTTTCCGCTAAAATTACGTGTTCCATTTGTGATCTACCTGCCACCTAGCAGTAATTGAACCGACGACATTCTTCATGAACATT
This sequence comes from Leptinotarsa decemlineata, assembly GCF_025532065.1. Classification (NCBI taxonomy): domain Eukaryota; kingdom Metazoa; phylum Arthropoda; class Insecta; order Coleoptera; family Chrysomelidae; genus Leptinotarsa; species Leptinotarsa decemlineata. The sequence continues at coordinate 5,653,018 of NW_027412703.1, read as the reverse complement.
TCGAATTCGATGTTGTGACTCATTTTGATCAACCGCCGTCAGAGAATGTGGAATTTACTCAAATTCTTCATAATAACTCATAGATGTTTACCAGGGTGACCGCAAAAAATCGATGTCGGAATTTTGTTCATCTGGACCTCACAAAACGATTTTCTTTTCCAGTAGAACACTCAGCACACCTTAAATATGGAAGATCAGTAAAATCAGCAGTCTCCCATCATATTTTGCAACAAAACCATTCCATAGACTTCAATTATTTAAGATTAGTCAGACAAGTTAACAACAACAGGCACCTAGATGCCTATGAGAGTGTAGAAATAAGTAAACATAATAATATCATGACCAATTGTTGAAATGATATTTTATTATCAGATCAACCTGACTGTTAGCTGAGGCAAAATTGTGAATTTAATTTAGGACTAGTAGATAGAAAAACATGTGAAATTAATTTCAGACAACTAAGATGCAGATACCTAGCAGAGGTATCTAGATTATATATTATAGATTATATATAGACGATACTATATTTAATTTAGTTTATTCTTCCCCTTGAAGATGATCACTTGGTGACTGAATCACGTATCGGGGTGTTGAAAATAATGGTTTGGTGTTGGGCTCAAACTACAGTAATATTCATTACTACACTGAAAGTTCCAAACAGTGCATCACAAATATTGTCATAGTTGACGTCATAGCAGCGCCATATTGGATTTGGAGGAAAATCTTCACTGCCTTCAACTCGAAGGGAAATTGTCATTTGTGTTATATCGCTGAAAAGATTATTTTATATTCTCTTGAATTTTTGAATTTCTATTTGTCAAATATAAACCTTCATTTGTGAAATTATAAAACAACAATAAAAATTAATTGGCGCTCCGGGGTGACTTCACTGATTCCAGTGGCGCATTTGCTTTTTCAGCTGCAGGAAAACGCGGAAAAAACTTGCAGCACCACATCATCTGAAGATCTTGATCCGCCAACGCCCTCTCTCTCATAAAACAAAACGTAGGGTGTCTCCAGAGGCTCCAATAAATTCAATACATCGCCAGAACACTTCGTGACACGACTATCGTCAAACTTAAACCAGTCCGTTTCGTCCCTGACCAAGGCGTAACAATGCCAACGCCAGAACCACAGTGAACAATGACTGCATGAATATTATAATAATGGTCTGCTAGATGGAAGTGCTCATCCATTTCGAACCTTCGAAAGAGTTTGGTGCTTCCGTCAGAGGTTGAGTCTTGTTTGACTTCCACTTCCAATTTCAATAAATACTAAGGTCCAAATGAGCTATATCTTCTTTTCGAATTGAAGTTTTTTTACCCCAAAAGCAACAATGACGCTATGTTCAATGATTCCATTGTCACCCGGTATACTATACTTTCGATAAAATTCATTTTCATTCCATGTCTTCATATTTCTTTCAATTAGACGCAAATTTTTGAGACAGTTTTTGATTGAAATGTAACTCAAATATGATTTTCACCTTTCTACATAATTTATCATATTTCTATATTTTTCGTCCATGAACAAATCAACCAACACATTCATTTTCATATACATCTGATATGTTGAATATTGTTTCACTTTGAAGTGTCCTGACGTTGATTTTACGAAATTCGAAACGTCGACAAAACTCCTACAATGTTTTCATTCATTTGACATAATCCCTACTATTCGTCTAACTGTTAAAATATTTACTTTCATCATTGGCATAAATATGTGCCACTCTTACTCCGGCCCAGTTCAACCTCAATCAACAGGTTGCCAGTGATGCTGGAAGCATGTCGTCGCCACAAAACGACGCTTTGTGTGTCATTCAATCATCAAATTAATCCATTGAGAGCGAAACTCGACAGCAATACCTGTGAACATAGGTTCACGTACATAAAGTTGTGCTTTCAAGAACGCACGTGTACAAAGGAATGCGATTAAACTGTTCTAATGTATATCGTATGATGTGAAAGAAGACAAATCTGTCTGCATTATTTTATTATGTGACAGAAAGATATTTCTCGAGTGTCTATTGTATATGAAGAAGTATAGGCGATGACAAAATCACGGAAATCCTAAAACAAATTAAGTTTGATTTGTGAGGAGGATGAGGTTTGACCTGGAAACTGTTTCAACCGAGTTTCGTTTCTGATGTGGTGGTGGACGGACGTGCCGACAGCGACCGTCCACAAAGAAGGCACGCGGACGCCATTGTTAGGGACGAAACTCAGTTTGTGTTGTGAATGTCTGCATAGAACGTGCCATCATTAAATTAAAAGTTCTTTGTGAACAGTTTATAAGTGTTATAGAGAAACAGCACTCCCATTCACGCCGGTTGGAGGCCGGATGTCCACGTGGAGACAGGATTTTAACAAATAAATGTGTTAATTATGTGAAAATAGTCTGGAAGTCTCCAAAAAATATTAAGTGTTCTTTAATATAATGAAAAATTTAGACAAAAAGGGTGGCAACATTGCTGCGCGCAAGACAGCTGCGCCCCTCCGAATCGAGATGGCTAAATGCGTCTATCTGAAAGCAAAGGCCAAGAACTTTGAGTGAAGTGAACTGTTTCAACCCTTATTTTCTCTCAGCGAAAGAAAAGGGCTTTTGCTTTCCTATCTATTGCTGCTTTGATTTTGGGAATCGATCCTGTCGGTTAAAAAATATCAGTCTTTGAAATGCCTACAATGTAGGTATTTTTCGAAAAATGAAACAGTTGGATGGATTTTACTCAAAATCTCACTGGACCAATTAGATGAATCATGGAACCAACCTCTCTGCGAAATAAAGCAGGTTATCTTCAAACCGATGTCATACAATTTGGAGCACTCGTGGTGTTATTTTTTATACACATCAATCATTTGAGGGTATTCCAGTGAATCGAATGTAATGCGATAAAGTTCATTTTTATATTGACCAACAGAATTGAATCGAAAGAATTGAAATCGGGTGTCCGAGTAGGCTACTCATTTACAATCTTCGTCCCATCCAGAAACTTCTAAATATGTCGTTTGACTGAATACTTACATAAATCAATACGTGGAGGAGCACTTTGAAGTGATTATTGGTATAGTATTTCCAATACCAATTGGAACAGCAAAAAATAATATGCCGACATAGGCGTCGGCATATTATTTTTCAGTGGTAGTTTTTCAGTTACTTATTCTTACAATCATAGCAATTGATTACCCCATGAAAAAGTTATCTCAACTGAATTTTTCCACCATGGGTAATTATGAACTTCGAAATTCAAAATAGTTGATTTCCGAGTCGAAAACTCTAAAATACAATGAAAACACAAATAATTACACCGAATCCTCGTCAAACATATATTTACAAAATGATAGAGGCCAACATAATTGCTAGAAAAATCAAAATTTTTCTTCGCTATATTCGGATGAGGTGGAATCATCATCGAGTTGAATAACGATCGGATTTATGGAACTTTGCACATAATATTTGTTCTCTTCTTTCATAATGTGGGCCACACAGTTCTTCCACACATCACTATTACCTACTTCATTCACCACTCGCCTGATATTGTCAAGCACTACAGCTTTCAAAGTCGTTGACTGATTATATTTCCGCAAGCTTTTCTTCATTGTGGCCCAAACCATTTCAATTAGATTGAACACAAAAGTATGGAGGCAAACGTAAGAGAATTTGACCGAGTGTTTCACACATCGAATCAATAATATACTCTTTTTTGAAATTACGTTGTTTTATGGTCGCCAGTAATACCTTTTTCGTTGGAATCTTTTCGGGTATTTCCATGTTTCAATTTCGCATGAAATCAACAATATCTGCTTTTTTTGTGTTATTGTTTGGTATTGTAGTCAATGACCGAGAATGATACGAAGTGTTATCCATAACAATAACCGAGTTTGGAAGAATATTTGGGAGAAGCTGCTCACTGAACCAGGTTTCGAATAGGGCCGCAGTCATATATTCGTGGTGATCAGCAGACGAATCTTTTATATTTTTGGCCAACAGAAGCAAAGCGTTAGGTAAGAAACGACTTTCATTGTCATATTTGACAACATCATGGGTGTCAAACCAATTTTCGTCGAGGTAGATTATATGTCTGCTAGATTCTCGGTAGCTTTTCATTAGCCTCAAATATTCTTGTCGGAGTTTGACAATGCGTGTCGATTCCATTATGACCATCCGTTTGTTAAATTTTTTAAACCACAAGACAATAAGACACCTCGTAGAGTTTCTAAAGATTTGTAATCGGGATAGTCGAGTAATCTATACCAAATCATTTCCAAGGTTGCTACTTCATTTTTTTGGTATATACCATAAATTGTTCGCCGAATCACATCTTTTGTATCACCATCAACGTTTGCGAATTTTATATTCCTTTGTTTTCGTTTCATTGCATGGTCAATGACATCCCGTATTTAAATGACTCGAAGAACTGTCGATCGAGATAGTTTCATTAACTCGCATATTCTATTCACTATAGCATTCTGTGAAGTGTGACAGTTTTCCTTCTACAAGCATTCATGAATATTCAAAATTACTCGCTGAACTTGAACATGTAAGTCCTTATTTTCAAATTCCGGATCCCTGTCGATTGGCACAGACTCCTCACACGTAATGTTATCATTTGTTTCAAAAGGTCTCCAGAAAGCCATATCTATTGTTGACAAATTAATTTGTATATTTAGGTATATAAACAGCTAACCCTCGTCTTCAGATTCAGTATCAATTTGCTTCTCCTGAAGATGCTGACCTTGTTAGGGAAACGCGCGTCAAGTGCAAAAATATCAGTTTGGTGTTAGGGTAATTGATATCTAGAAAAAGTATTCAAAAATCGGTTTGCAAAACCACTCACTACCTCACCTAACCCCACGAACACACGGCACTGATTAAGAAATATTGTGAAACGACGAAAAATTAGTATTCAGCCAGTCCAGCTAGCCGAGCCTTCATTCCTCAACTACACTTGATAGCTCGTTTACTAATTATCTGGGAGACTAGGGGCCACAGGCAAGAAATGTTTATGACTGTACTCATCTTTTTATTGCCGTTCCAATTGGAAATGGATAGACTATACCTGCATATCATCTGTTGAATTTTCAGAAAAGAAGACGTAAATTTGCAAAACTACCTGATCATATGTTCACCTTTTGAAGGTATGGGCGTTCTGTGAGTAACCATATAATGACAATCATGTCGATAAACTACACTATTCAAAAAAAACTACACTTCTTTCAAAAAAAAACATTTAATAAGAAATTAGCATTTTTTTTCATTGCTCCTTAATATGTGTGATTCATGACTTGCTTATTTTGTGGTAATTCATGATCACTTTAAAACTGAAATGTGAAATTTGAAAACTCGGTTATATCGGAAGTTTTTAGATAAGATGGAAGGACGAGGTAGTTGAACGAACCAGAGTGCCAACTTTGAAATTCAACACTGATGATTACAGGGGTTGTTGAATTTATAAAATCAAGAGTGGAGACTTACACAAATCGATTTGTTTGAGGGTGGTTGACAATGTTTTATGGTCGATTTCATTAGTTAGGACTTTCATTGTCTAATACGATATAAATTGATTTGAAGGTTAGGTTAGGTTAGGTTAGGTTAGCTGAAAAATAACAATTATATAAATAAAAAAAAACGGATAATTACAACGAAATAAAATACAAACAATAAAATAAAAACAAAAAAATTGAACTATTAACACGAGATGATGATCAAAAATGAAAATTAAAAGATTCCAAACTGAGTTACTTCACGACACGTTTCAATTGTTAGTATCCACAATCGTCTTCGGGTGATAACTGGACTTATTCCTCCGAGATCTGACTATTCATAGGTCATTCGAGTGCTTTCACTTATCCTCTCTTTTCTTTCTCCGCTTGACCCTTTGGCGGGAGTTGGTCGTGTTTCACTTGATTAGAGGTTTCCATATGTTGCGTATCTCTACGCTAGATTGGTTAAATGCGTTGTTAGACAACATATATGCTGCTTCTTTGAATTTTCTCCAGAACCAGTGTTCCTCCTTGTAGATGATTTCAGCTTGAGCCCACTTGATGTTATGTTGATGAGTCCAAACATGCTCTGCTATTTCTGATTTGCTGGTTTCTCCTCGCTGTGTGTGTTTCTTATGCTCGGCAATGCGAACTTTCAATGGCCTCTTACGATGTATGATTCTTCGCAATCGCAGGGTATCCGGTAAGTGAATGTAATTCTTGGAATCGCAGTCCACGTTTGGTGGCTTTGCTTTCGTGAGGCTGCTACGGATAGTGTTCCCATATCTGAAACAAGTTCTGATGTTATGCTTGGACTCTATCCTTCTTATCCTTTTCTACAATCCTCTGACGTAGCGAAGTACAAGTATTGGTTGTGGCGTCTTCTCTTCCTCGTGGAGGGAGCTCTTGCTGCCTTTTAGTTAAAGCCTGTTCCATCATCACTTTGGAGTAACCTTTCCGTTGAAGGTCATTTTTATTGTTGCCCAGTTCTTTTTCGAGACTTTCCTTTGTATTACAGATCCCGAAAGCATGGTATAGTAGAGTCTTGATGATTCCTCTCTAAGTAGATTGATGGTGGTTGGATTCCTGGTTCAGATAATGTCCTGTGTGAGTGGGTTTCCGACATACAGATGTTTTCCATTTCGTGTCGGTTCTCTTCACCAATATGTCTGAGAATGGCAATTTGTTGTGGACTTTCTTCTCCATTGTGTAGTTGGTTTGGAATCTTTTAATTTTCAATTTACATTTTTGATTTTCACTCCTGTTGATATTTCAATTTTTTTTTATGTTGCTTGTATTTTATTCCATTATAATTTCAGTTAGCTTGATATAATTGTTATTTTTCAGCCAACCTTTTCAATTTTTTACTGATTTTTTCAGGTATTTCAAATAAATTTATATCATATTAGACAATGGATGTCCGAACTAATGAAATACATAAATCGAGTTTGCTCGTTTAGGTGTATATATTTCTGGTTTTTAATTGATTTGTTAATTTCCATGACTTACAACAAATCCATTTTTTCCCTTCATAACATATGTGTAGGATTTTGAGGTTATCTTAACTTATCTTGTGTTTTGATTCTTGAAGATGTTCACACATTGTAGATTTTTTTCTCCAAACAGACGTGTTCACGGAGCTTTACGTCAAAATTTCTACCGGTTTGGCCTCTATATACTGCAGAGCATTCGCCACACTCTATTCTATATAATATATAGATATCTGATTTTTTCATTCTATTTCGTTTGGGTTTTGCATTTAACAGAGGTTATTATTACTTATGGAAGCTGTTGATATTTTGTATTTAGAGAAGTAATTTTGATATTATCTGAAAGTTTACCTGAGTAGTTGATGTTTCTATACTTAACCATATCGTGTTCCCTGCAGTTTGGGTATAATTCACTTATAAGTGTTTCATGAGGTTCACATGATATTATCTTTTCTATTAGAGGAATTGGTATGTGATTGTTTACTGCAATTTGCTTAATTATTTTTAGTTCATCTTGAAAATTATATACAGATATTCCTATTAAGGAAGTCATTAGAAGGAGAACAATATTTCCAAACATTGATACTCTGATTTATTTATTTAGTGACCATTCAATTTCAACATTAATTAAAAATTCCTGATGACTTCATATGGTCGAGCGGTTTTGGTGAAAGAGATAATGTAAATAATGATTTTATTCCTTCGAAAAGATACTGCAAATTCTGTATTGTCATCAACAAAAAACAAAATTTTCCATTTCGAAGTTAATGTCATCGTCGAAAAGTCAAACTGTTAGAAAAGGTTTTATAGTTCAGGAAGATCTAAACTTTCAATGTCGCGTCTTCGAATACTTAAAAAATAATAAGAATGAAAACAAGAGTGGACTGTAAGAATTGTGGCATAAAGCGAACTCACCGAATTACTCGCACAAATCCCTGCTTCTGAAAGGGCCCTTTCTTGGAGTGTTCTTTCTTCAGCTTCACTGGATTGTACAATAAAACGGGAAGTTAAAATGGGTTACCAAACAGTCGAAGATTACACAGAGTCTAGAGCACACACGGCGAAATGAGTGATTAGCAAAAATAATAGCGATTCACGTAGCTTACTTAGCATGAGATCGTAGGTAGGTCTCTATTGTGATAAATGCAAAAATCATAAGTTCTATGTTAACGATCATCTGGATTCAGTGGATACACGGGAAAAGAAGCTTTAGAAACATTGAACAAGTGAATGAACTGGGTGGATTTCAAGTAATTGGGTAGATATCCAACTTCTATCGATAAAAAAATACTGGGGATGAAATGATGAAAAATGATTTGATTCATTTGAATGTGGTTAAAAAAATAGTGGAAAAACGAACGGAAATAACACTGTACATTAAAAATACAAATTATATAGCGAAAGTACATAAATGGCGTTATCAGTGGACTGTAATTTTAATTCTAATTAATTTCAATACGAGAGCATCAAAGTTACCTGATAGTTGGAGTTTTCCTCTTGTATAAGCTGCAATGGGTTTTCTCAGGAGCTTCTTGGAATGATTTCCAGCTAACTTAACTGTTGATGCATATACTCGTTGACACAACATTCACAAATGGAATAAATAGCGGTACATCGAAGAGATAGCGAACGAACTGATTATATCGTTTTCAATACGGTTGCGATTCAACTTCAAAATCATTCACAACACACTCAATCTTCTTTCTTTGTAAGTCATAAAAAACCATGAACAAAAAACTTTGAATGTTCGGTCTCGCGATAAAGACATCGAACTGAGAATTGAAATGTTGCCGGTTTTCCGAACAAACACAAATATTTAAGCAATTCTCCCACTGAATGAAGCATGAAGAAGTCCTAGTAGTTTTATATATGAGGATAGGAAACAGAATCGAAAGTGTTGAGAACTGTATGAAATCAAGACGTCTACACTGAATGGTAGGAGCTAGTAGTTTAATATGAATAAACCATAATCTGATCCCAGACAAGGTTAGCTCCTGCATTTTCTATATCGTAGTCTTTTCAGGAAAATCTGTTTTTTGATTCAGCTCACCTCTCAGTGAACTACAGTGAAGATGTAACAGTTCAAAACAGGCAGATATTTTCCTGCAGATATTTGCCAGATCCTACAGTAGAGAAATATTGGAAAAGGTGAATGTTTTTGAATTCCACCTCGATGTATTCAATTTTCCAGAATTTACAACAAAAATGACAAATGAAGGTGTTGACTCGATTCAGAAGCAAATCAAATGAAGGACATTCAAAAGGACTAGCTATTGAAGCATATATGAGCTATATAATACACACGAGCAAATAAGAACTAGATCACTATTTCAAACTGCTATAATAATAATAATAATAATAATAATATATTTCCATAAACATGATTGTGTAATACAATGGATGTATAAATAAATAAATGAATAAATGTATGGTAAATATAACAGTTAACACACAAAAGGATATATTCTTGTGCGTGGGGTTATAAGGGAAACAATAATACAAATGTTACTATACATATAGATATCATAGAGTATATATACATATACACAGACATATATACAGACATTTACACATATACACACATATATACATACACACACACACACACACACACACACATATATATATATATATATATATATATATATATATATATATATATATATATATATATATATACATATATATATATATATATATGTTAAGTTAGTATAAAATATAAAAAGAGGCATATAAATCCAAACATAAAAACGAAAAGTCAAATGCAAAATTTGACGTTGAAAATTTTGTTACAGCACCAGAGAAAATGTGATTATTATAATATTCACACATATAGTGAGATTTAAATGTAAGTGTTAAAATTATTAGTAATATGATATTGAAATTATTTGTTCAATTTTATTTATCAAAAGTTAAAATATAATTGTGAATTTGACTTAAATTTTGTATTTCTGATTTTTTGTTAGAATTATTATTATGTTTACTTATGTGAACCATTTCTAGAAAAAGCCTTTTGAATTTATTATTTTCAACTGTTAAAATTTCAGTATTTTGATAATCCATAACATGATCTGAAGAGATAACATGTTCAGCTAGTCCACAGGAACGTTTGTTTAGTCTGCAGTCACTTTTATGTGAAGTGATTCTTCCATATATATATATATATATATATATATATATATATATATATATATATATATATATATATATATATATATAAGTATCAACATGTTTTTTGCTGTAGATTCTTCCAAAGTGCTTCTTTGGCCTCGATGATTTTTGACCTCCTTGGAAATTGAACAAAACAGATTCATGGCCAGAGAGTCCAGCACTGCCGGGTATTTGAACATACATAGTCGAAAATAGTATTGAGTATTTAGAAATACGTGTAGGAGAATCAACATGGATGCAAAAGGTAATGAACTTTCGCAAAAGGATCTGTTATATTCTCAGCAGGAAGGTGCTTCCTTATTATTTTTTCCCGTCCGACAGTGGTTAAACGAGGGATTTCCGGATAGATGGATTGGCAGGAGGAAAGCAGTTGAATGGCCTCAGAGATCACCGGATTTAACACCCTTAGATTTTTCCTCTGAAGGCATCACAAATCCGTTGTTTATAAAAAATAAACTTTCGAATATTGAAGAATTTGAAAGACGAATAACAACACCATGCCAGTCAATTCGTAGTGAAGTTTTCCATAATTTTAGAGGGAAGGTCGAAAATGAACTTCATTACTATTTAGAGCAAAATGGACGGCATTTCGAACAGTTCATAATATAATCGTAAGTGGATTTTATGTTTGAAATGTCTTTCTCGCAAATTAAATTTTATTTTGTAAAAAGACAATGAAATCCCACACTTAATACGCGGGGACAAGACAACAATCATGTTGTCTCTCTCTCTTTGGTCTTCAACCAAATAGTTGCGAAATATTTACGTATGCCATGCCCTTATAATGAAACCAAGCATTTTATTCACCTTTTTAGTTAAATAAGATACCATTATATCAAATTATTTCACAATCGATGGGTGATATTTCAGGCAGTGATAAGAATGTTATCACTAAAGCTCATGTCAAGTTATGATTTCGAAAAGTAATGAATTTGTTCGTATGCTTCATCATAATTCATAACGATATATCAGATTGTGTTATTAGATTACTCGGGTACGAGATGTAGCAGATTGTTGTGCTGTCGATCGAAGTATTATGTATAGATTAACAATGCTATGGCGATTGATGTTTCAATAATACTTATCTTGATATGGTATCTTGTACAAACCAAACCACAAAGATCGATGGTCTGTAGTCATAATTTATTTCTCGAAACGTTTTCTCATTTATGTTCATAACCCGAGAACATAAATGAAAATCTCAATAATATTCAACAAAGATTTTCAGAAATAAGAAGAAGATTCCTGGAAAGTCTTCTGGCAAACATATCAAAAATTCTAGTAACGAAACTGAAACAAGAAATAAAATTCGATAGATCGGTCCACTACTTTTTAATATATATCTAAACGACCTTTTTAATCTTGAAATATCTGTCGTGACTTGATGAGTTTTGCTGACGACACGGTAGTCATTCATCATTCGAACACATGGGCTTAATTGAAAACCATCGTCGTCTTTCCAAATATTATCGAATGGTTTGCCAGTAAAACTCTCACGATAGATTCAGATGAGACTTTTCTTCTACCTTTCTCACAATATTCCAGAAACATGCCGATGTACAAAACTTTGAAAATTAATACGGGTGATATGGAAAAAGAAATAAAATCCAAAGATAAAATAAAATACATTGGCATATTCATAGATAGCAAATTGAATTGGAATCACCGCATTGAAGATATTGTAAAAAAATAAGATCATTGATTTCCATGTTCAAGTTCTTGAAACAAGTGTTTGATCAAAAGCAATTGGAAATTCTGTACAACCCTCTTGTTAGACCACATATAAGTTATGGCATTCTAGCATGGGGTGGAGAAACCAACAACTTCCTTAAAAACCTAAAAGTCAACCAAAAGTGGATCTTGAAAATAATCCATAATAAAAATTTCAATTATCCTTCAGATCTTTCATATGAAGCGAGCAAAACGCTAGATGCACGGCAACTATACTTCCAAAGTGTAGTATTGTATTTTTATAAAAATAAAACTGATTTTGAGCGAATAGATCATGTATAATATAACACGAGAAATAAAGCGAAATCAACTGCTATACCAAAAGTTGAAAAAACATTATCGCAGAGACACTTCACATACCTAGGACCCATAATATACTTAAAAATACCAACAAACCTCACTCGAATCCATTCACTCAGTATATTCAAGAATATTATCAAAAAATGGCTTCATTCTACGCCAAGAATGGAAATACACAAATGGATAGATAGAAAAAATAATTACTAAACAGATCCTTCTGCGAAAGTTCATTACCTTTTGCATCCATCTACTCAAATACTATTCTTGACTATGACAAATATCCGTCAGTGATGGACTCTCTGGCCATGAATCTGTTTTGTTTAATTTCCATGGAGGTCAAAAATTATCGAGGCAAAAGAAGCGCTTTGGAAAAATCTGCAGCAAAAAACATGTTGATACTTATGTAGATCTTTGCAATGATGCAAAGTGGAATGATTTACATCATCCCAATGATGACCCATTGAGTAGGTTTCATGAAAGTCTCTCGAATAATTTTAATACTGCGTTTCCTATTAGCAAAATTAAAACTGAAATTGAGAAGCCAAGGGCATTAAGGTCTCAGCAGAAAATCTACGATCACTATATTCAATTCGGAAACATTTAGGTTACAATGAAGGCTTCAACTCCCTATATAATAGGTGCAAAAACATTTATAAAAGAATTATAAGGACTGCAAAACAACTTCATCATATAAAAAAATGGAAAGGTCTGCAAACAAACAAAAAAAAGCTGGGCAATCATCAATGATTTCAGGGAAAAAAGAATATTGCTCCTACGAAAACTGACCTAAAATCTGATTGCATTAACAAATATTACTGCACTGTGGCACATAATTTATCCAAAGATATAAGATCCAATATTAATCCCTTGACTTTTTTTTAAGACAAATCAGTTTCAGGACCCTTTTTTTATGCCTACAGATGTTATGGAAATTAGGAGAATTCTTAACGAAATTAAAAATTTAAACTTGGCTGGTTGGGATGACATGAGCATAACACGGAAGATGCTATGTTTCATCTACTGGAAAAGTGTATCTCAATTTAAATAATCGTGAAATAGCAGCGGCAGTTTTTTGCGATCTTTCAAAAGCTTCGATTGCGTGGATCATGAAATTCTGCTGCAGAAACTAGAAGTGTATGGCTTTGGAAATATATCTTTGAAATGGTTCAGATCATATCTAGCCCGCATTAATATAACCGCAGAAATAACCCAATTCGCTGATGACATTACATTATTTTGGCATTGCAAGAATGAAAGGGAACTGCATGATTTGATCAGCATGGAAATTATAAAAGTGCTCCACACTAGATATCTAGTGTTTGTGAGTCACAAACACATTTTTCAAATCTAACCTCACAGGGCGTAGTCAAACAGTTCATCTGAACTCTGTACCCTCTTCATTTCGGGATATCACTTGTGGTGTACCTCGAGGATCGGTTCTAGGACCACTTCTGTTCATTATTTATATCAATGATATATTTGATCACCTTGAGATTGTGAAGGGGCTTTTATATGCAGATGATGCTACATTTTATTTCTCGGACTCGAATCTTGTCAATTTGAAACAGAAGGATGGAACCTTGATTGAAAAGATCGATGAATGGTTAATACCGAATGGTCTGACACAAAACCAATCAAAAACACAGAAATTGATTTTTTCTTCCGATTTTTCATCTAACAGTAATCAGTCTGTGAAGCTATTAGGTATTACTTTAGACCAGTCACTCAAATGGTCCCATCATATTGATATTCTTTCGAAGAAGCTGGCTTGTCAACTCTTTCTCATGAGAAGACTGAAAAGATCTGTCAGCACAGATATACTCATGATTTCCTACTTTTCTCTTGTCCATAGCCACCTGACTTATGGAATTTCACTTTGGGGTAACTCTATCCATACTTCCAGGATTTTTGTGATGCAGAAACGTGCGGTCAGAGTCATTGTGGGATTGGGTCCTAGAGGTTTATGCAAATCTCATTTTATAAGATTAGGAATTATGACAGTTCCCTCTATATTTATATTTCAATGTTTATTAGAGATCCATAAAAATTGCCACACTTTTTCCACAAATAGTTCAAACCATAATTATAACACTAGGCATGGCGATTCTCTATTGAATAGGAGGTTTAGACTAGGAATATCAAAAAAAAATTCGCTCGATTTGGATAAATATAATAAACTACCAGCGGAAATTAAGAAACTAGGACCAGCAAACTTTAAAGCGACAATAAAAAATTTATTAATACAAAACTGTTTTTATTCGATTGACGAATATATGAGTACGCCAACTACTGAACTTTTGAAATGACTTGTATATTTTTTGAGTATTAGTTTTAGTTGTTTTACGACAGCGTATGTTTCTATATACATGAAGGTATATATATATATATATATATATATATATATATATATATATATATATATATATATATATATATATGTGTATATGTGTATGTATATGTGTATATATGTGTGTGTGGGTATATTTATATGAATTTTTCAAGAACACGAGTGTGAATATGTTCCTATTTGACTTGCTACAAATATTTCATGTATATAACGTAGCCAATAAATATCTATCTATCTATCTGGGTACTCAATTAATAGAAAACAAAACGTCAGCAAAATTTCTGGGATTACAAATTGATTTGGATTTTGAAGGTCACATAAATAACCTATGTGAAAAAATTTAATCAGGATGCTCTGCAGTCAGAGTATCAGCAAATGAATTGGGCACTAACATGGCAAAAAATGTTTACTTTGCTCTCATTGATTCCCATCTGAGATACGGTATCTGTTTTTGGGGAACGTGTTGCCAATACATGTTTGATAGGGTGTTTGTACTATAAAAAAGAGGAATTAGAGATATGTGTATAGTTGGATTCAGGGATTTCTGTCGACCTTCATTCAGAAAGCATAAAATCTTGACCTTGCCTTCCATACTTTTATTGGAAATGTTATGTCTGGTGCAAAAAAAAATACAGGACGGAAATTTTCATTTCACCACGACAAAATACCAGAAATAAGCTGAATATAGGTTTACCGATTACAATATCATCAAAAATTGAGAGGTCTTTCATATATAATGGAAAAAAAAATGTTTAACTATTTGCCAATTGGGATCAAAGGCATGACATGTACCACTAAATTTAAAAAAGTCTGTAAAAAAAAGCTTCTGATTTCAAAGGCTTTTTATTCTTTAGACGAATTCTATTCAGACAGAAATTTAAATTATATAAACAATTGATTTCAAATATTGTGTTTCAGTACCTACAGGTATTTAAACTATGTGACTTTTTCACCTTTTTGTTTAATGTTTACATTCAGCTCTGAACTGTATAGTTGAAGATGTTTACGGAGTTGATACTTACTGTTATTTTCTATACATTCACTTTTATATTTTTATTCTTTTCAGTTTTTATATTCTCATACTTACATTTATGTGTTGCATGAGAATATTTATTATTATTATTATTTATTTCAATATGTGGCATATATGTTATTACTTTGTGACTAATTTTTCACCTCAAAATGCTGAAATCACCAAATGTTCAAATATTACTTTCAATTTGTATAACTTATATTCTTATAATATTATCTTCGACAATAAAGTACGTTTTGATTGGATTTGATTTGATTATAAACCATTGCTTCTCAAGAATCCACAAAAACAGAAACACCACTTCACCTGGTAGGTTACCGTTATTGTAGAATAAGACAAATATGAAAGGAAGAGAATATCGAATTCAAACGTAACTGGCAAAATAAAACTTTTTTGAAGTATACTTCACAAAAACACCTATGAAACCTAGGTGACAGATTGTACAGAAGTTCATTGAGGGTGGCTCGTTTTCAATTCAAATAATTTTTAGCTCTGGGGGTGCGATAAGGAAAGTTAAATCGTATGAGAATATGTCAAAATGTATTCCCCTGTATACTATTGTTGAGGTGTTTTTTTATTTCTCCTGAAAATCATTGTTCCACAAGTTATTCAGGATGGCTTGTTTCCAATTCTGATAAGTTGTAGCTCCCGATCCACGAGCTTCTGACCATATATTTTATACTTTGTTGAAATCTGCTCATCATGGAGCATGGATGATAATGGGAAACAGTATAGGGTGATATTCAGAAAAAAAATTGGTGACATGCTCTGTGGGTGCGATAAGGGAAGTAACATCAAATATGAATATGTCAAAATATATCCCCCTGTATACAACGGTTGACGTGTTTTTTCACTTTTCCTGCAAATTAGTGTACCAAAAGTTATTCAGGGTGGCTTGTTTTGCATGGAAGACACTATATATACTTTATAGTGTTTCTCGAAAAGAATATTTTTATATTCTTGCAATTCATTCGATTCACTTTTCAATCCAGATTTGTGCATATTGACTTTTGATTTTATGAGAACTTTATTTGGGAACTTGTACTAGTACTATGTAATATTATCATGGGCAGTGTAGTGGAATTCAGTTACAATATGAACAAGAGACAACATAACATATTAAAACGTTACTTACAATTCTAATAGTTTTGTCCTTTTATGAAGGTGTTTATGAATTGTTAAGGTTTTAATATCCTGCCAATTACTTCGCAGCTAAATCGATATCTCGTATGGAATCAATTTATTTTTATGGCGGTTATTGAAAATCAATCTCAACATTTATAAAAATATGGATTCAATCATCCGTTTTATTATCAATGTAGAAATATTGTGGTAAATCGCAAAATATATTGCATCATAAGAATTGCGAGTCATAAATCCTGTCACATGAGTAATCGTTACTCATGGTATTCAATAGAGATATTTGATACCGATTCAGAATCTTTTGAGTTTATTTTCTGGACATTTAAAACTGACAACAAAAAAGTTAGTTCATTATCATTACTCCATATTATTTCCCCTCCAATTGTATACGGTGCACTTGCTGTTCTTCCGGAATTATACACTACCGGTTGTTATGAATTTGGATACAAGTTGCCTCAAATATTTTCTACAGGTAGGACGATTCGGAAAACGTTCATTGAAAATCCTTTCGGTCTCGTGAAAGTTACGCGTCGCACCGTACTGTCCATTCTTGGACAAAAGCAATACTGTAAGCATGCTTCAGCCAACGCATTCACCAGATTTGGCCCCTGCGACTTTTTTCTCTCCCGAAGATTGAAGAGGCCCATGAAAGGACGGCTTCTCACAACGATTACATACCAAAGGACATACCAAAAAATGCGTATCAGAACTGCTTTGAGGATTTGAAAAAACGCTGGCACAAGATTGTTTTATCGGAGGAGAACTACTTTGAAGGGTGAAGAATAGAAATTAATGAATAAATTATTGTTTTTGAGAAAAATGGAAATTCACCTTATGTTTTCAAGATACCTCCTAGTAGACAGGACCGTATCAAAATTTTGAAAGCTCTTTTCACATTTGGCAAGTTTTATCTGAAAACATTCGTAGGGTCGTTTGATTCAATTCCAGCAATATTGATTCAATTCCGTTCGAAAGAAAATATTTTTAGAACAAGAACAGAATAGTTTTTGGGTAAAATTTATTTGGCTCGATACTTCCCCATGTTTATAATACGA
Organism: Leptinotarsa decemlineata; assembly: GCF_025532065.1. Classification (NCBI taxonomy): domain Eukaryota; kingdom Metazoa; phylum Arthropoda; class Insecta; order Coleoptera; family Chrysomelidae; genus Leptinotarsa; species Leptinotarsa decemlineata. The sequence continues at coordinate 5,635,268 of NW_027412703.1, read as the reverse complement.
AAAAAAATTAAAAATTTCAGAAGTAAGTGAAATTTAATATTTATATGAATTTAGTTGTTTGGAAAAAAATCTTTCGTGTAATATAATGTTCTTGTGACACTAGTTGTTCCGCTTGGGGAATTTGGTTTAACATTTTCTTCTAGCTCTAGGCTAATAGGTTCATTTTTATACAGGGCTTTTCATGATGAGCGTTAATCAGCCGTTTCTGACAAACTATTCAACGGATCAACGTGAAAATTCCACAGTATGCATAAATCAGTATGACCTACACGCCTAAAGTATTTCAGACGAAACGGCGTTGTCGCTTCTACTATAAAGTAGCGGCTTCTTTGATTTTTCAAATGGAACACCCCGTATATAATATCATATTATGATTCATTATCACTTTGTCAACAAATTCATATACTATTTCCCTATACCTATCTATTACCGTTTAGAAGATATAAATTAATTTCGATATTCTTTTTACCAAACATGAACTTTTATAAATGCTGATAATTTTGAACTCTCTTGCACTAAAACGATCAAATTTGAAATGGAGTGGAGTGATACTATGAGGATCTTCACTCCGAGTCATATTTTCATTTGCCTCATACAGGGTCTTGAAAAAATGCAGATACTTTGATCTCATGAAAAAATGAGTGGAACTCAATTTTTTCAAATGGAACACCCTGTATATTTTAACATTTTCGAGCTCTACATCCAATTATAGATTAACTTTGTTCAGATAATACTATTTCTATTTTGAACCGTTTTCGAGATAAACTGTTTCAAACGGAAACTGACGTGGTTTTCTTGCTCGGTTTTTTGAATTCATCACTTATTTTGGATATTCAACATTTTTTTTATACTTAGTAATATTTCTTTTTGATCCAGTTTTTAACTGTCTCAGATCAGTCAATTCGAAATGGGTATGTACCTACCTTAGAAAAAGTTACAATTTGTATACATTGAGGTATTGGTCTCTAACATACAACAGTACACATTAATATTTTTTAATAGTGTGCTTTGGAAAAATAAATAAACCAATTATTTAACGTCAGACTTCCGTTGATGGTTTTGACTGATTGTGATAGCTACCAATTATAATAGAATAATGTCAAGATTAGGTTACAGTAATGAAGATTTCTTGAATTTATTAATAATTTGTGGTGAGTGCAATAAAATTGCAAGTATACCATGCCGAGTATTTCATGAAAGATATCCACAATTTTCGAAGCCGAATAATAATGTGATAAATCGACTACTGAAAAAACTGTAGGTTGAATGTAACCTTCCGTTCAAAAATCATTCGTAAGAAGACTAAAGTGGATGATGATGAAAATGGTATAACAGTTTTGGGATACTTTCATGCAATTCCAAATGCTTCTCTGCACGAGGCTGAAAGGGAGATAGGTATACCCTACGTGACAATTTGTCGAATTCTTAATAAGCATAAATGGCATCCCTATAAGTTCTACTGTGTCCAACATTTGAAAGAGACTGATTTACCTCGTAGAGAGAAATTCTTTGCACGGTTACTTGTCAAGACTCAAGAGGATTAACATTTTCTTGACAATATCATATGAACAGATGAGGCCAAGTTCACAAAAAATGGAGTTTTCAATAGACACAACAGTCATTATTGGGCGCCAGAAAATCCCCATGTTGTCAGCCAAAGGGGTTTTCAAGAAAGATGGTATTTCAATGTATTTTGTGCCATAAAGAATGAGTCCATTTTTTATATCGAGTTTTATGATGATAATTTGAATACATCAAAATATGAAGATTTACTGAGGAATGGAATTCAAATCATTTTAAATAATAGACCAGGAAGAGAACGTGTATGGTACCAAATGGATGGTGCTTCACCCCATAATTCTCATCCAGTCAGCGAAGCTTTAACCAAATCTTCGAAGACAGATGGATTGGTAATAATGGACCTTTTTATTGGCCTCCTAGAACACCAGATGGTAATCCATTAGATTATTTCGTGCGGGGTTTCATTAAAAATATGGTTTACTCTACTCCAATAACAACAATGGAAGATAAGAATCGAAAGTTACAACTGCTTTCAATAGTTTGACTCCACACTTGATCAGAGATTACATGTTTGTTTAAGTAGAGGTGGAGATGTGTTTGAACATATTCTGAAATAGACTGACGATTAAATTAACTCATTAATGTATGGGTTTATTATTTTCAGTTCGTGTTTCAGCGTTAATAAAACTATTGTTCGAAGAGAAGTTTCATTCAATGGTTGAGGAGTATTTTAATGAGTATCTTTTCATTGTATTATATGTGACTAATTGAGAAACATCAAACGAAATCTGTTTTATAAAAATGAGTGATGAACAAGGAAACCATGTCAATTTCCGTTTGAAACAGATCTGGTGGTCGCGCTGGCCATTCAATCGATGCTCGCCTCCTTTTCCACCGATTGGAAATGTTGTATCGAGGTATTGCCGAACATTAACTTGGTAATGCTGAACTGCTGAAACCATATCGTATTCACTGGAACTTGAGGCTTTCCTGGATCGGGATATAAATTTGCTGAACTTGGAATGACATCATTTTAAAGTAGTGCCAAATGATTACCGCCATTCAAGTTTCCCTCAATGAAAAAGAGACCAATGGAATGGTTTCCTACAATCCTTGCCCAAACATTAACTCCTTGAGGATATTGCGTATGTTCTTCTCTCATCCAGTGAGAATTTTCCTTTGACCAGTAGTGGTATTTTTGCCTATTAGCATGACCGTTAAGAGACATAGTACATTCATAACAATATCATATTGCATGATATTGTTATCCAACATGTCCATCATTTGCTCACAAAAATAAGTTCGTTCATCAAAATCGTTCTCCATGAGCTCCTGAGTAGGTATCATTTTATAGGGATGCATTTTATTTTCTTTTAATATGATCACTATCGATGTATGGCTAACATTAAATGTAGTGGATGGCTGTCAACTCGATGTTGTGGGTTTTTCTCAAACTCAAGCATCATATCTAATTTGAGTTCACCACTCAGTGTATTGGCAACTGCTTTTTTTATCTAAGCTTGCGAAACTGCTTCTCTCTATTTTGTTTATTGTTCCGTGAGGTATATGGGCGATGAATTAGGAATATCTCATTAAGTAGGCGAGCTATTTCCTATTGTGTTCGGGTTTTATCCTTATAATAATATAATGATAATAATAACGTTTATTGAGCAAAAACAAGTTTCATACACAAAGGGAAAAGGGTTAGCCAGAGGCTATCTTCCACCATAATTAAGAGAAAAAAAAAAGCAAACATTAAGACTATAAGTAACAGTTACAATAGACACAAAAATAATATAAAAAAAACTATTATGGAGATAATATAAAACATTACAATCATTTTTGAACATCTAAGAAATTAATTTTCAAAGTTTTTTTGAATTGATATATAGACAAATGAATATACGGTAATAAATTATTTAGATACTTCGGTCCAAAGTAAGAAAAACATCCCTCAAATTTGGTGGTAACATGATATGGAATGGTAAATGTATCTTTTCTTAAATTGATAGAATGATTATCAGATCGCTTACTAATTAATCTGAACAAGTAATTGGGAGTTTTGCTTTCCAATAGTTTATATAAGAATACAGATATGAGATAACGAATTCTAAACTCAATATTCAGCTGATCTAATTTCAATAAATATGGAGTTACATGTCCACGGTAGTTTATGCAGCACACAAATCTCATACAAGTATTTTGTATGCGTTGAAGTTTGTGTTTTTTATAGTCTGGCAAGAAGTTGTAATACACTGAGCAGCAATACTCAATATGGGGATAAATCAATGATTGAACTAATTTCAGTTTTGTTTCTTGAGAAAGCTGGAACTTGAACTTGTATAAGGATTTCAGTTTAAAAAAGCAAGTTTTGTCGGAATCCAGATTGCACTTCTGAAAGTATGTTACTTGTATCCAAATATACTTTGATTTGTTGTGTTACTATTTTTTCAAAAATTTTTGAGAATGCTGGTAAAATACTTTTTGGACGTAACTCGTTGAAACAGGTGGGTATAGGTATTTTGGAAGTGGGTAATTTCCAAAGGCAATTTTCCAAAGATCAGGAAAAATGCCTTGCCTCAGAGACTCATTAAACATATGTTCTACTTCATCTATGCAATGTGGAATAATAATTGAAATCATTTTGATATTGATATTATCGATACCGATTATATTTTATTGATAGCTTCAAAGATATCCTTATTTGATATTTCCATAAACGAGAAACTTGCATTGATATTGAATCTGTTATACTATAAAATAATAAGGTATCACTGTCAATTGTAGAATTTCCAGTAACATTAAAAAAAAATATTAATTTCTTCTGGATTACGCAGTTCTTGCGGTAGACTGTTGATTTGTGAAGAACGCTTTGTATTCATGCCCCAATATGACATATTTTTCAAAATTGCTTTAGAATTTTTTTTATTTTTGTTTAGAATATATTGCATATATGCTGTTTTTTCGCGTTTCAGAGTGTCGTTAACGTAATTCCGTAGAGTTACATAATATTTCCTTGAAGCCGGTGTTCTCAAAGTTAAATATGTTTTATGAGCCTTATCCCCGGTTTGCATCATGAGCTTGAGGTTGTATGTAACGTAAAGCAGACATTTCTTTTTACAATTCAACCTGCAGATAGGAGCACATGTTTATCAAATAGATGTAATATATGTATATGTAACCAATCGTTTATTAAACTGCTATTTTATGCATTTCCCCTAATCTTACCATTTGTCAGACTTGAAGTTAACAAACTTCAAACTCATATTGAAATACTGTAAAGTTGCCACAAAAAGTATTTAGAGTTTTCAAAAGTATACCATCTAAAAGATCTTTGCTATGGTTTTTGCTTACTTTCTCATCATCAATACCTCAACATGAAATAAGTTTTGAATATATTGCAATAAATTTCAAGAGTATTTTGATGAATTTCGTTAACCACATGATTTTGATATATTTTATCTCAATTGTTGCAATAAACTTAAAAGCGATAACATTGTTGAATAGAGAGTGAAGAGATCTTTCAAAAAAATATCACAAGCCTATAGTTCCCAATAAAAAAATTGGTGGTTGTACCTGCCATTCGACGAAAGTTAAAGGTAGGGGTAGCATTTTTCCGTTGTAATATGTCAAATTATAATTCAAATTTGTTAAAATATGTACCGTAACGGGATTAATGAATTAATTTCATTTGGCTTTTACACACTGTATATGTTAAAATTACTATCCATTTCATCTTTTTCATTCTTTTCTCTGCTTTTCTGTTTTGTTTTGTATGCGACTCAGTATCTGAAAAAAAAGAAATCAACTCATACAACCAATTTGGTTATTATGAGGTTTCTATGTTTATGGTTTTTCTGTTTGTTTTTTTTCCCGGAAGTTACATACATTTTTTTGTTGAAAAATAGAAATGTAAAACGATGGAGAAGTAGAAAAAGTTTATTTTTTCTCAAGACTTACCTCTTCTGAGAAATATTCCTTCGTCAATTCAAACAAAACTCCTATGACAGGAATTAAATCGAATATATATTTCACAGGTTTGTTGGTGATGGTTCCCGGGTTTGTTTGAAGTGCAGGTTTCGTGCCTGACATTTCGTCCACTACGGCGGTAGACATTATATAAATTTCAGGAAGTTATACATGTTTACTCTGGATTTTCTATTCGTATTAGCTTGTAGGGGTTGAAATAATTAACAATCATAAGGGATTCCTCAAAACTCACCCTTTTTCACCATGTCTCGCAGATCTATATGTGAACTCATTCCTCTCTGACTCGGTTCGTTTTCCTTTGAATTTATTACCATCCAAATGAAATTACACATGTCAGTGGGTAAAATAAATAAAATGAACTCATTTCAACAACATGATGAAGGAGATAACGTTAATTTAACATGATTCTCGTAATATGTAATTCATCGTTACTAATTTATGAGAAATTTAGTTAGTTATAAGTCATTTCTAATGGGAAGCGTTGATTTAATAATTTAATTGCCCAAGTTGCTTTGTACGAATTACTATTCATTATGTGTTTAATCTGATTTTGATTTACATATGAATGAGATGATTCTAATGGTTCACACATCGTAAGAGTGAATAAAAAAGGTGTGAAGTATAATTTGAAGAATTACTACAATGAAGCAATCAACTTTGTTTGCGAAAGAAAACGTGGAATAACTGGTGCTACTGGAATATTGTGAATATAATTATTGAATAGATTTCAATTTTAATTCCAATTGAGAACTTCATAATAATGATGTTGATAATGATAACAAAAACATACAGACCGTTTCTTTCATTATTTGTTAACATTGCTATATTCTAAACCAGGGGTCTCCAAACTTTGAAGCCTTTGGGCCATAATGATTTTTTCAGTTTGTTCCAAGGGCCAATTTCTGCCCTTAACTATATTTCTAGACTAGGATAATTGCAAAGTGCGTGACCTAAGCAAACTTATGCTATTTTTGCATTTCAATTATTATTGTGTATTGTGACCCTTAACAACATCTAGTAACGAGTTGTGGTACTATGTACTATCTTTTCCAGCTACCCGCTAGGTGGCATTAGGCGTAATTAAATATTTGGAATTACCGCGTTGGTTCGAGAAAGTTCTGGTTCTAGCTAGTGTATTCCGATCACCTCGAAATGGCAGTAATAATTGCATATAAAAAGGCTAGCGGCGTAACTGCGAGTTAGTCTGCGTAGGAAAGGCGAAGGAAGCGGAACTGTCTATTGTGAAATAAAGTAACACCCGTCAATAAAAGTATTTTGATTTGACTTATTGTTTTTATGTGTGATTTGTTAGTATGGAAAATAAGCGAAAAATCGACAGTGAATGCAGAACGTTCCAAGAAAAATGGAACTTTCAGTATTTTTTGATTGAGTCCAGTAATAAGGCGCTATGTTCAAATTTGTAATGAAACCATAGCTGTTCTCAAAGACTATAACATTGAACGACACTATGAATCGAAACATCTTCAAAGTTATTCCAAGTATACAGGAAGTTTGCGGAAGGAAAAATTTGAAGCTTCGAAACGCGGACTCAAATCGCAGCAATCTTTGTTTACCAAAGCGAATACTGAACAAGAGTCTGCAACTCGCGCCAGCTTTCGTGTGGCTCTTGAAATCGGAAAACGTGGCAAACCATTCACCGATGGAGAAATGATAAAAGAATGCTTGATTGCAGTAGCCGAAGAAATATGCCCCGAAAAGGTAAATTTATTTAAAAGTGTCAGTTTGTCAGCAAACACCATGGCTCGGAGGGTGCAAGACATCGCAGAAAATATATCATCTCAACTGTCTGACAAAAATGGAGATCATGAGTGGTTTTCTCTAGCATTGGATGAGTCAACGGATGTGTCAGATACTGCTAAGGTGTTGATTTTTATTCGCGGAGTAGATAAAAGCTATGAAGTGTATGAAAAACTTCTTGATATTGATAGTATTCACGGCACGACAACTGGGGCAGATATTTTTGAGGGAGTTGAAAATGCCATTAATAAAAAGAACCTTCGATGGAGAAATTTGAAATCTATAACAACTGATGGAGGCAAAAATATGTATGGTAAAAATAAAGGAGTGGTTGCACTTGTGTCAAAGGCTGTAGAAAATGATAGTGGTTCAAAACCATTGGTCTTACATTGTCATTCATCAACAGTCCTTGTGCGGAAAATGTTTGGATATGTTTGAAGTTCTAAAACCAGTCATATCAAGTGTTAACTTCATCAGATCCAGTGGACTGAATCACCGACAATTCCGCGAGTTTATTCAACAGATTGGAGAAAATGATTTACCATATCATACTGCCGTACGCTGGCTTAGTTGCGGTAATGTCCTTAAGAGCTTTTTTGAACTTCGAGCAGAGATCGAAACTGAATTTGAGATTGCAAGGAGAAAATCAGCTTCTCCCTGATTTATACACCAATATCAAATCCTTCAGGCAGAAGTATTTGATATCGCAATCACGTGAAAAATGTTTCACACATTTTGAAACATGTGAAATATTCAGCCACACTACAGAGACTGAATTTCCCGTCAATTTTGCAATCGAAACTTTGAGTGCTTTGAAGATAAATGTTGATACTCGTTTTTCAGATTTTGATGTTATTGCGAATGAAATTAAGCTTTCTCAAAATCCTTTTGATTCTGACATTGAAACCCTGGCTCCGGAAGTCCAAATGGAAATTATTGATTTACGGTACAGTGATATGCTTAAATACAAATATCAAAATTCATCTTTGTTGGAATTTTATAAGAGTCTTCCACTGGAACAATTTGATAATTTGCATAAATTTGCTCGTGGGTTGTTTTCTGTTTTTGGTAGTACTTACTTGTGTGAGAAAACGTTTTCCAAATTGAAGTACACAAAGAATGTTTACAGATCTCAATTAACCGATGAGCATCTTAAATATCTTTTGATAATTGGTACAAGTAAAATTGACCCACAACTACAAAGTATTGTTGGTGGAAAATCAGAATTACATGAATCTCATTAGTGTTTTTGGTTTACTGTGATTTATTTCGATTATTTGTTAGTTATTAATATGCCTAAACTCAGATACTTAAGTTATGTTTTCTTTGTCATCATTTCTGTTGTTAAGTTTTACCTTGCAAGTAAATAAAACCGTGTAATTATCACTCTGTGTTTTCTTCTTCAACTTATCACAGCAATAGTAACAACAATTAGGTAATCATAGGCAGTCGCGGGCCAGATTAAATGGGAAAACAGGTAACTGCCATCGAAAATAATACAATGGTCGAAGAAAATTTACGGGGACTATTGATCTTCTGGAGTTATACGGAAAAAACCAAAAATGCTGTTTTTCGTTTTTTTGAATGTACGTAATTGTTATTTCGAAGAGTATCAAAAAATGAATAAGGAAAATGTTGTTGTATTCGAAGTGTACTATGACGACGTAATAATGAATATTCGATATAACGTTTCGTGTCAACATGGCCACCATTAACTTTTTTTTGAATACGGACCCGTCTTTTTCATTACAGATATTACTAAAGCAATAAATTTACGATCCAAGGTATATTACAATTGATATTTCTATTGCGTTTTATTTGAAATAACCACTATCATCAGTGACAACAATTTCAAATTACGGTCCTGTCGTTATAAATTGTTTCGATTTATTCAGAATATAATTCAGACAACTCAAAAAATTCGACAGGTAGGTACCCTACCACAATGAAAACTTACTTTTTCGTGTTTTGTATATTTTTGTATTGCCGTAATCCTCCTTTCAAGGCTTAGTTTTTCCTAATCAATTATAATTCGTGATATTTCTATTATTCTCAATCCTGGAAGTAACGAAAATATCAAAATTCGATTGTTGTATAATTGGGTATGATCAATTCATTTACCACTTTAAACGCGTAGGCTCTGCTTGGATTCTATGGCAGCAAAAATGAATGCGTTGTTGATATCTGTTGAGGACTGTCAGATGTTTATGAATATATCAAAGATGCATTCAAATAATGAGAGGACTAATTATACTATTTAGTTCAGTAAAATCAAATAGAAATCCTCCTTTGGCAAGGAATATACAGGGCTATTCAAATTCGTTTCTGTACATGGGGATCTCGTAAACGATAAGAGCTAGAGTGTCGGTTAAATTGTAGCAAAGTTGCATATTTTAGACACCTATTCAATGGTGTGAAAAAATCGATTATAGTTCATTGGGTTCTGAAGGTATATAGGAAAAACCGAAAAATCCCAAATTATTTTTTTGCCTATATCTTTTTTATTCGCAGATATATTGAAAATCTGTCCACATTTTGCTATTGGCACTTAATGTGAGCTATCAGAATATGTTCATGAATCTTTTAGATGACTTGGGCCACCCCACCTTTGGATTTTCAAATACGGACTTGTATTTTTTGTTGTAGTTTTTGGATCGTAGACGTTCACTTTCGGTAATATTTGATTAAAATTGGGTGAATTATTTCCTTTTAAATTACAGCCCTGGAAATTGGTTGACTTAGTGAAATAAAAACACAATAGGAACTTTCACGTCTCCCTATGTACCGTAGAGTTTTTAGAGAGTTTTTCTTCATTTTCAGGTACCTTTTCATATTTTTTCATATTTTCATTGCTCTAAGCATTTTCTACAATTAACTTCGAATAAGAAAATCTTAACATCCGAAACGAACATTATAATTTTAATGAAAATTGAAATGAAGTAATTGGAGTCCTTCCGTTTCGAGACAAACAATGGGCCAATAAGATGGCCTGCAAGATCACCATATCTTACTATTTTGGACTATTTTCTATGGGGGACATTGAACAATAGGATTTACGCTGGCAGAGAGATAGAAAATGTGGAAGACCCCAGATTGAGGATTTTGAATGATTTCGCAATGATGTAGCAAATAAGTGTATTAAGGGTGTATATAAATTACTTCATTTTAATTTTCATTACAATTATAGTATTCGTTTCGGATGTTATTATTGCTATCATTTCTTTTTCAGCTCATAAAATACACATATAATATATTTTTGATGTAGATATGTTTCAGATAATCATTAAAAGTTTTCTTATTCGAAGTTCATTGAAGCGAAGGTTCAATGATGAGAAATCCCTTGGGTTCCTTGTTAGCTAAAATTTTCATGGACAACCTGGTATAAGCCGGCAGCTGAGTAGTTTTTCAGTTTTTTTTTATTTCAATCACCCTTTGATTAAGTTCACGACTGAGATGACCGTCACTAGAATTATTAATGAACATGATTTTGCCTTTCCACAAATCATCTTACACGGACATCATTATACACAATTCATCTTTACATCCATAGCAACAAAATGTAGTAGCATTCAATAGTATGATTCACAGACTATTAAATATTTCACTTTCTTGTAGGAATTTGGCATTCGTAATGATTCAAGTTACTATGGAACTACGACACACAATTTTCACAGAGTGAGCCAAATTGTCTAATTTTGAAGGGAAACACCTGTTTTCAAACTAGATGAATGAACATTGATGACTGTGAATGAAGATCATGTTTTATGACAACCTTAATGGTGAAAACCGCATACCGATATCTATCATCTTTCCTAAGTTACAACATGTTTTCGAAAAGTGAACAAGTGGAATGAAAAATTCTTTTTTTCAAAAGGGATATCACCAGTTATCGATGGAATACTATTTTTGTAGAAACACCCTGTATAATCCTGCATATTTCAATAGAGTTCAAAATTTACTTTCCGAAAATGTAGCACACTTGTTTTGCTAGAGTCATCTTTGAAATACAGAGCTTTTAGGTTTTTTCATGTTGACTTTGAAACGCACACTTGTTTCAAGTAGGATTTGGACGATGCGGCGGTAAAACATAAAGATATTGTTCAGTGGTAGCTATCAAATGTTGATAAAGTTTTTTAACAGCAGTAATTAAATCGCATATTTTTAATAAAACTGATAACAATTCATAGATACTATATTCACCTACTACTAATAAATGAAACTTCAACAATAATAATCAGATTCCAAGAAGCCGGCACATCTACAGAAGATTATTGCAACAGTTAAGATAATATAAATTAAAATCTTGTGGTTACCGAAATGTAATGCAAAACTAAATGTAATGCAAACCGTTATCAAATGTAGAATACGAAAAAGAACTATGCATGTTAACGAAGTAGATTTTCAAAATGTTCACCGCGAACGTGTTGGCACATACATATCCCCATAAAAAAATCAAATAATGAAAGATCAGGTGATCGCGCTGGCCATTCAATTGATCCTCGCCTCCCTATTGAGAAATGTTGTATAGAGGTATTGCTTGCTGGTCTTTAACTTGATAATGTGATGATGCTCCATCCTGCTGAAACTATATCGTATTCACTGGAACTTGAGGGTTTCCTGGATCAGGATATATATTTGCTTTTTTATCGACCTTTTTTGGGTATTTGTTACCTTTCATAATCTGAAAAATATAAAAGTTATAATGGAGAACTTTATACAAGTGTAGAAGGGGAAACTTTCTAGTTTACCCCAATAAGTTACTGCGTAAAAATCAAAGTATTTTTGGTAAATTTTCGTTATGTAGACACCCGGCGATTTTGAAAAAATTTTTGACTGTACTTACGTATTTTGATGCGTACATTACGAATCCGAAAAAAAAGCGGCGCTCTCCCTTATTTAAAAAGTTACGGCCCTTCAAAGTTCAGAAAAGGGCAACATTTCAGCCTTCTTTTTCACTAAATGAACTATTTAAAAACACATGCATTTATTCACTAGGTCACCTTTACACCTTATTCCTCCTTCTTTAAAACTTTTCACTTCAATAATCAACATTTTTCTTATAAAAATGTTAAAAAATGTACGGAGCTGCTTTTTGTTTACATATCACTGTATTTTACGTTTTTAAGGTTAATGATATGGTTGGTACGACTGATGCAGTCCATATTCCTGAAGTAATTCAAATGTTTTTTTACCTTCATTCTTTAGATCGTAAATTGGTTTTTGGTGATGTATTACGAATTTGAAATAGTAGGCGACGACAAATACCAACCGCTTTTTTCTGAAATGTCACTAGTAACTAACCTAAAAATAGAATGATGTCATCAGGAGAAGCATTCGTTTTTAAATTAAGTTTTTTATAAGAAAAATGTTGATTATAATCAACATTTTTTGTGTCGGTGTCGGTGGATGTTGAGTCGGTAATTATTGAGTTGGATGTTGTTGAATTTGTGAAGCTGTTTGTATGTTCGTTTGGTTTTTAATTGACTCTTTATTTTCTATTGCATTTATCGTTGAATTCATGATCGAATCTGGATAAGTGTTATCTTTCAAACCAGATTTAATTAATGATATTCTTTTATTGAGATTTTCAGTTGAATTGCATATCGTTGTAGCTCTTTTGTAAAGACAATTCATTATACCTTTTTTAACACTCGCATGATGATTTGATGTATAGTGAAGATATCTATTTGTATGTGTTTTCTTCCGATAAACATCAAATTGATCTGATGACTTCTCCAACATTACATCAAGGAAAGGGAGTCGACCATCTTGTTCAATCTCTATTGTGAACTTCATTGTCGGCTCCCGCTCATTGATATAATTCAAGAAAGCATTCAGGTTATCATGGTTTCTATTCCAAACAGCAAAGATATCATCAACGTATCGCCACCAAACTTTGGGACCATTCTGATAAGTTTCAACAAAATATTCTTCAAAATACTCCATATATATATGTTAGATAAAGGGGAATCCATAGTCATGCCAAATTCTTGTTGATAGAAATCATCTCCATATTGAAAATAGGTTTTGTCAATACATAATCTTGAAAGTTCTGATATAGAACTAACATCCAACTTCGTTCGATGTTTTAAAGTTGAGTCATTTTCCAACCTGGATCTGACAATTTGAAGAGTTTTATCAATAGAAACATTCGTGGAAAGACTTTCAACATCAGAACACATTTTAAAATCAGACGGTGAACATCGAGTGGAATGGAATAGGACAAGAATGATTACCAATGAGCCTCATTGTAAGAGACGTAAGCTGAAAGATTCAGCGTATATTCTCATGTCTGGAGAGAATTGTATCTCGAATAGCTCCTTAGAAATAGACCGTACTTGGCTACCCAATTCGAAGAAAAATTTAGATAGTGGCGAAATGGCAACAGACTGATATCGGAGAGTACCTTGTATTACATCGAATGTTTCAGTTGTCAATCAATAACATTGACATAATTCCATATTTGGAAACTCCTTCGACATCTGTCGAAGAAGTAAAGGAATGAACAATCAAAAAAGGAATAACTGCGAACATATAGAATTTTTTCGTCCATTTCTGAAGACGGAGGCAGATTTCGGCCTCCGAAACGTAAAAGATAAGTATTGTATTATTTCTACAAGTTACTGATAAATAGAAGATTTTTCCTTGTGAAAAATACTTTGATTTTTACGCAGTAACTTATCGGGGTAAACTATAAAGTTTACCCTTCTATACTTTTATAAAGTTCTTCATAATAATTTTTATATTTTTCAGATTGTGGAAGGTAAAAAATACCCTAAAAAGGTCGATGAAAAACTGATTTTTCCTCCACAAAATATGACTTTCGTTGAATATATATTTGCTAAACTTGGAATGACATCATTTTGAAGTAGTGCCAAATAATTATCGCCATTCGATTCACCCTCCATGAAAAACGGACCAATGATATGGTTTTCTACATTCCCTGCCCGAACATTAACTTTTTGAGGGTATTGCGTGTGTTCTCTCATCTCAAAGATCAGATTGATTCATATGTGTATATAGTAATAACATCATCACTGCTGTCCAGTCAGGTTTCCGGGAATCCCACAGCACTACAACTGCTCTTGCTAACTTAACGCATGATTTATTCAAATCAATTGATAAAAATGAATTGCTTCTAATAGTATTGCTTGATTACAGTAAGGCATTTGATACAATGGACCATACAGTTTTCCGTAAGAAGCTTTCGTATTTTGGATTTGATAAAAACAGTGTTAAGTTATTAGGGAGTTACCAACAAAATCGTAAGCAAATAGTATGTATAGATGGTAGATATTCTGATACTTCATCAGTTTGTTTCGGAGTCCCTCAGGAATCAATTCTTGGTCCGATTTTGTTTTCAATATACATCTCGGATTTCCATAACATAATAATTATATCATACATACATACGCATACATCATTACGCAGATGATACTCAGTTATACTATTCATCCAGTAAAAATAACTGGCAAGAAGCTGTTCAGAAAGTCAATCAGGATCTGTAAAATCTCTCGCACATGTCAGGTGCTCACAACCTGAAACTGAACACGACTAAATCCCAACTTTTACCGATAGGTACGAAAAGAAAAAGGACTGAAATTGAAGACCATATCGATGTTCGACTTGGTAATGATACACTTTCGATAGTGAAGGAAAGCAAAAACCTGGGACTTTGAATAGACTCCGAACTCAGATTCCACAAGCATGTTAGTATAATTTGTCAGAACTCTTATATCTTACGTCAGCTGTACCGAAATAGGGACTGGATAACATCCAGGTTTAACTGAAGCTATGTGAAGCACTGATATTATCCAGATATTATCTATGAGTTTGCCATAATACAATCGGACATGAAACGCCTCCAGAAAATTCAGGAAAACTGTATACGGTTCTCTTATGGTGTAAGAAAGTTTAATCATATCTCAGCTAAATTTGAGAAATTGGCTGGCTCTGAAAGATTAAAATTAGGCAACTGCACCTTTTTGTTGCAACTCACAAATTGATCTCTCAAAAAAACCTCACTATTTATTTGAAAGATAAGCAACATTTGAAACACAGAGTCACTCTAAAACCCGAAATCGTGATAAATTCATCATTCCCAGACACTCCACAGCTTGTTTCACTCGAAATTCCTTATATAATTCAGTTGTCTTCTAAAATGCACTTCCCAGTGAGTTCAGACACCACACGTTATATAACTATGCATAATATGCAGTTTATCTTTTGTTTTTCTATCTACTATTTTGTCATTTGTTTTTCAATTTTTTGTATAACTTTCAGATATCCTTTTGTAATTGTCTATTTAACTAGGTTAAGTTGAAAAACAGCTCAAGCTGAACTTAGTCATTCATCATTATTTTTGTTTTTGTATACAGGCTGATTCACGGTGGATGGCACATTAGACGTTTCTGGTGAACCAGACAACGGATCACTTTGAAAATTTAACGGAGGGCATATTCAAACATTCTCTAGCCAACTAAAATATTTTCGACAACGCGGTGTTGCCGCTTCTATTAGAAAGCAGTAGCAACTTTGATTTTTCAAATAGAACACTCTGTATATAATATTATTTTTGGAATCTCCAACAATTGCCCGACAACTTTTCTTGATATTTCCCTATACCTATCTGTTACAGTTTTCGAAATAAAAATTAATTTCAATTTTTTTCTTCGAAAATCATGACTTCTAAAAATGCCGATATCTTTTAGTTAAGAAGTACTATGATATCAAAATTTGGTTTGGAATTAGGTGATACTTGGACACTTCCCACACGTACTTCAATACAGGGTGGTAAAAAAATACAGTTTTTTCGTTTGCTTGAAAAAGTTGCTGAAATTTGATTATTTCAAATGGAACACCCTGTATATTATTGAAAATTCGGAAAGCTGCTGAAATTTGCTTTCTTTCTATGTATATCATACCTATACCTAACTAGTCAAGTTTCGGACTTATGAACATTTATTTGTGAAAATGTCCCTTCAGAATGGTATTTCCATTCGGTATTTGATAAGCAGGCCATGATTACTATTTGACAGTAGCGTTGTGACATTCTCCTAATAATATCGACATTTTCGTCACTTCAGAAGTTGCAAATACCTTCAAAACGATGGAACAAAACTATTCAAACGAAGTTCTTATGAATTTGTTTATTATTTTTGGACAGTGTGACAAAATTATCAGCAGAACATGTAGAAAGTTCAATGAAATGTATCCGAATCTACCGCCAATGAACCTCAAGAAATTTATACGAATTCAGAACAATTTCAATGCATTTGGATCAACTTTAAAAGCACCAAGAAACTTGCCTCGACCCGTAACTTTCGAAGACAACCAGAATAATGTCTTAGCATATTTTCACGCATTTCCCGAGTCATCGATAAGAAGTGCTGAAGAAGATTTGGGTATAAAATATTCATCGGTTCAAAGAATCTTGCGAAGACATAAAATGCATGATTATAAATTCACCAAAATTCAAGCAATGAAGCCTCAAGATCCTTAACAGAGAGTAGAATTTTGTGAAATGTTGTTGACACGCATTCAAGAAGATCCACTTTTTTTAAATAAAATTATTTGGACTGATGAATCGAAATTTTCGAGAGAAGGGATTTTCAATAGAAAAAATCGTCATTATTGGTCCAGTGAAAATCATCACGTCACAAAAGAAGCCGGATTTCAAGAAAAATTTAGTTTTAATGTCTTCTGCATGTTGATGGACAACAAATTGAGGTACGTGATATACGAGGAGTCATTAACATCCAGAAGCTACCTGAATATTTTGGAGAATACTGTAGACAGTTTCGTGGATAATCTGCCACTCGAAGATTATCGAAACTTTTGGTACCAACTAGACGGAGCTCCTGCACATTGCACAAGAGAAGTGAGCGCAGAACTGGCTAGAGTATTTGACGATCGGTGGATGAGGCGCTTGGGACCATGGAATTGGCCAGCGAGATCACCCGATCTTAATCTATTAGATTTTTATTTGTGGGGAATGTTTAAAGAAAAAGTTTACAAAATATCCGTGCGTTCGAGAGATGAATTGTTAGAAAGGATTGCCCAAACATTTGAAGATTTGGATCCCAATGAAATCAGATCTGCCACCACGAAAGCAGTCAACACCCGCATTTTAAAGTGCTTGGAAGTGAACGGCCAGCGATTCGAACATATTTTGAAATATTCCACATGATTGTTTTACTTTTTTATAATTATTCATATCAATATTTCCAATTTCAAGTTTCTTGGTGCTTTTTTAAAGTTTATCCAAACATATTGAAATTGTTCTGAATTCGTATAAATTTCTTGAGGTTCATTGGCGGTAGATTCGGATACATTTCATTGAACTTTCTACATGTTCTGCTGATAATTTTGTCACACTGTCCAAAAATAATAAACAAATTCATAAGAACTTCGTTTGAATAGTTTTGTTCCATCGTTTTGAAGGTATTTGCAACTTCTGAAGTGACGAAAATGTCGATATTATTAGGAGAATGTCACAACGCTACTGTCAAATAGTAATCATGGCCTGCTTACCAAATACCGAATGGAAATACCATTCTGAAGGGACATTTTCACAAATAAATGTTCATAAGTCCGAAACTTGACTAGTTAGGTATAGGTATGATATACATAGAAAGAAAGCAAATTTCAGCAGCTTTCCGAATTTTCAATAATATACAGGGTGTTCTATTTGAAATAATCAAATTTCAGCAACTTTTTCAAGCAAACGAAAAAACTGTATTTTTTACCACCCTGTATTGAAGTAACGGAGATTAGGCTGACGTGTGGGAAGTGTCCAAGTATCACCTAACTCCAAACCAAATTTCGATATCATAGTACTTCTTAACTAAAATATATCGGCATTTTTAGAAGTCATGATTTTCGAAGAAAAAAATTGAAATTAATTTTTATTTCGAAAACGGTAACAGATAGGTATAGGGAAATATCAAAAAAAGTTGTCGGGCAATTGTTGGAGATTTCAAAAATAATATTATATACAGAGTGTTCCATTTGAAAAATCAAAGTTGCTACTGCTTTCTAATAGAAGCGGCAACACCGCATTGTCTAAAATATTTTAGTTGGCTAGAGAATGTCTGAATATGCCCTCCATTAAATTTTCAAAGTGATCCGTTGTCTGGTTCACCAGAAACGTCTAATGTGCCATCCACCGTGAATCAGCCTGTATCATTATTTTGATGAATAAAGCCGATTATCAATATTATTATTATATTAATGTATCGCTAACATTGAATGTAGTGGATGCCTGTCTACTCTATGTATGTGGGTTTTCCTCAAACTCAAGCATCACATCTAATTTGAGTTCATCACTCATTGCATTGGCAGCTGCTTTTTTTATCTGTCCCATATGACTTGGCTCGCGAAACTGCTTCTCTACTTTGCTTATTGTTCTTTGAGATATGGGCGGTAAATTAGGAAATTTCTCATGAAATAGGCGAACCACTTTCTGTTGTGTTCAGGTTTCACCTCCGTAACCAATCATTTGTAAAAATGTTATTTTATGCATTTGTCAGACTTGAAGTAAACGAACTTCAAACTTAAATTGAAATACTGACAAGTAATGTTTGAAGGTGGTTGACAATATTTCGTGATGCATTTCATTTGTTCGGATTTATAAAAAAAATTAAAAAGAACATCTGAAAAAATAAGAATTATATCAAGCAACAAAAAAATCATAAATTACAATGAAATAAAATACAAGCAACAATACAATACAACAATTAAAAAAATTGAACTATTAACACAACATGAAAATTAAAAAAGTATTAACGAGAAACGAAAATTAAAATATTCCAAAGCAAGTTACTTCACGACGTTTCGATTTTTGGTATCCACAATCACCCGAAGGCGATTGTGGATACTAACAATCCAAACGTATTTGTATTATATTTCATTGTAGTTTAAGTTTTTTTGTTGCTCAATATAATTTTTATTTTTTTAAGATAATCTTTTTAATTTTTCTTTCAAATCAATTATATGGCAACTAATGTCGTAACATACAAAACAAGTTGACAAGGCGTTTCAAACTAACCAACTAAAGAACATTACTATGGTTTTTGATTACTTTCTTATTATCAAGTCCTCTACGTGAAATAAGTTTTGAGTATATTGCAATAGGTTTTGAATGTTTTTTTTCGAATTTCGGTAACCACATGATTTCAATTTGTTCTATCTCAACTGTTGCAATAAATTCGAAAGCGATAACATTTCTGAATAGGGAATGACGAGACCTTCCAAACGATATATCACAAGCCTATACTTTCCATTTAAAAAATTGCGGGTTGTACTTGTCATTCAGCAGAGGATGAAGGTAGGGGTGGCATTTTTCCGTTGAAGTATGTCAAATTACAATTTAAATTTAATATGTTTCGGGATTTTGTTAAAATATGTACGTAACAGAAATAATGAATTTATTTCATTTGGCTTTTACACACTTTATACCCCTGGAGTACGATTAATCTAAAACAAGCACTGTTTCCAAACACCAACAAAGTCTGCATCTTCAGAAGATGAAGTAGCCTACTTCATCTCCCAACTCCTGAAGAGTATGTCGTGAAGAGAGTTCCAGCTCTGGTGTTTGGGGAAACTGTTTGTGTTGAAAGTACTATCGAAGACCTAGCGAGAAAATTCATGCAAGTAGATGGATGATAATCAATTAATCCAATCGGTAATGAGGTATTTACATTAGATCCGGTTAACCATAGTGAAACTCACCTGATGTCTCGTTGTCACCTGTACTGATGAAACAAATCTTTCACACAATAAAAACACAGTTTCATAACGAGAATACGTTCTTCATCACTCCACTCGAACCCACACACGCGATCAAAATCGAACTCCAATTCGAAGTTAGTGACTTTCAGGATGCTGCCCGTTCGAATTTGATACCGGAAACCGGATCAAATGCAGAATATGTATACTGAAGTGAGCCGTAGATGCGCGAACGCGAAGCATCAAAGCTATAGTGAAGTAGTGGGCTTAGAAATCAAGGTGGCTGGACAAATAAGACCGCCTTCAAGCCTTCCAAAAGCCAGCATTGGCCGTTAGTATTCTACTTCCACTCGTGTGGTAACTAGAATGTATTCTTTATTCACAATGAGCTTGCTTTGATTCCCCTTTCGTGGTTGTTGACAGGTGATATAAGTTGTGATTTTGTCACCACGTTCAACAAGAGGAGGAGCTAATGTTCCGCTAGATTTCGATTAGGCAAATGGTGAATTTAACAATTTCAACATATTAAATGAGGTATGGTAAAATTTGTATCATACACATTATATTTAACGTAAATCTCTTCAAGTTTTTTTCGGATGGAATTATTGCGAAGGTAAATATTATCTCATGGGTGAGGTGAAGTAATAATATCCATTATATTCTTCTTTTTTAATTCTATATATTATTTGATATGTTTTGCAGAGTAATATTGATTCAACTATATAGAATAAACTGACTATATTCGTACTTTCCCGAAACACTACTTTCTAATAGTATATAAATATTACTATTATTTCCTAATCACC
Organism: Leptinotarsa decemlineata; assembly: GCF_025532065.1. Taxonomy (NCBI): domain Eukaryota; kingdom Metazoa; phylum Arthropoda; class Insecta; order Coleoptera; family Chrysomelidae; genus Leptinotarsa; species Leptinotarsa decemlineata. The sequence goes on along the minus strand of NW_027412703.1, from coordinate 5,614,464 downwards.
CACTGAGTAAAGAAACTATTGTTCATCATTTACACTTCTGACATTATCAAGTCCATCAAGAAATGTAGAATACGGGCGTATGCTGATGACATATAATTATACAAAATCTCTTCAACACTGATCTTGATTCGATCAATGGACTATCAATTGAATATGATTTGAAAATAATCCTAATAAAACAATGATGATGCATTTTGGATCGCTGAAGAATCGTAAATTTGCAGAAAACAATTTCCGTTTAGAACTAGGTCATACTATCTTGACTCCTGTTAATACAGCTAAAAACTTAGGGGTGATGCTTGACACTGATCTTATATTCAATAGTCATGTTAAAAATTTAATGAAAGAAGCTTATATGTCATTGAAACTGTTATACTATAATCGTTTTATTCTGAGTCAACCTCTAAAAAGTATGCTCTGTGATAGTTTGGTGCTAAGCCATTTCAACTACTGTGACTTCATATATGGGCCATACTTATGTGATTCAGATAAAAAAAGAATATGAAAAGTGCAAAATTCTTGTTGCCGCCTAATATATGGACTTCGTGAGTATGATTCAATTTCTGAAGCCTTTAAAAACTCCCGCTGGCTCAATATGAAAAACCGTATGATTCATCATTTGGGTTGATTTGTGCATAAATTGATTACCCTTTCACATTCTCCCCATTTAATACAAAAACTAATTCTGCGTAAATATATTCACTCAAGAAACATTAGACGACATAAAAACAAATTAACTATGCCACAACATCGCACTGCACAGTTTCAGAGATCATTTCTTTTTGGTGCTGTAAAACTCTATAATTCGTTGCCCGAGCAATTGAAGAGATTCAATATCAGGAAATTCAAATACAAATATAAAAATTATATCTATGATAGTCAGTAATGTCAACTTTTGCTCATTGAACAAATTAATAAACAACAGATCAATGAAATTTAATTATTTATCAACTCTCTTTAGAGGGTAGTCACAAATTATTATTTTTTTTTACGTTTGTCATTTCGTGGTACCATCACTGTTGAGTGTCTTTTATTTTTGTATGTTCGCGTGCATTATGGAGTGGTGCTTGTTCGTTGAGTTTGAGTAGTTTTGCGCTAGACGCCAAGGAGTACCAGAATCTCCTGTAATCTATTTTCATTTCCAAATGTATTTTTATATTGTTTTTCTTTGTATTATCAATAAAGCCGATTTATTATTATTATTTTTTTTTTTCACCGTAGTGTGCGCTGGTCAGGCCCTATCCCCCGAAGCCCCGATACATTCGGGAGGGCGCGCCAGCATAATCAACCAATGACCACTCCCCACACCGTGGTGTAAGTGATCATTGGGTCCGAGAATCATGTGCCCTGAGCAAACGCAGTGAGCCAAGAATGACAGCCTTTTGCATCTGTGCGGCTAAGATTTCTGCCTTAGTGCGGCAAGCCGGTATGATTTTGAGATTCGAGAGTAGAGAAGACATCATTTCACCAAGGACTCCAATAATCAGAACGACCATCTTGACAGAGTGATCTGGATAGAGTCTGCGGAGTTTGAAGAGAAAATCTTGATATTTTATCCGTTTTTCCTCCTCTTTTCTGACGATATTCGTTTCGCCAGGAGCTGAAAACTCCACGACAAATATCGTTTTGGTCTGGTGGTCGAGAAGGACTACATCAGGCTTATTAGCTTATTATTATTATTATTATTATTATTATTATTATTATTGCCAACAATTCTTCATTGCTTCAATTATTTCATTCGGAAGTGGATTGAAAGTGAAGGTTGAAGTGGATGTGAAAAAAAAAATTAACAAGTCAAGTTTTTTTACTTACATCAACAATAGTATATTTTTCAACGAGCGTATAATAATGATAAAAATTTATTGACACACAAGTTCACACAAGTGATAAATATTTTTTACATCAACATATCAATGGAATTTGGAAAATCAATGACTGGTATTTCGTTTGAAAAGTTTCCAGTTCTGGATATTTTTCAAATTTTTTGGTGAGATAATAAAGTTTTGGATCTGAGTAAAGAAAACTTTTTTGCAATATGTTTTTTGATTCTTGCTACTTGCCACACGTTCGATTTTTGTCGTGTTGTACGGATGAATGATGGCTTGTAAATTTGCTTTATATTTATCTTGGCGGACCACAATGTTCATGAAATATAATTATAATTGTCGAATATCTAAGATTTTCGATTAAATAAAAAGTTGTTCAGTTGGGTAGGTATATGGTTTTATAAGAATGACTTTGAGGATGATTTTCTGCAGTTTTTCCAGGTTTTTGAAAAACGTTTTATTGGCTGTACCTCACGCAACGATTCTATAATTTAGGTGGCTCTCGATCAGCGCCTAATATATAATTTTCATTTGGCCTTTGGTGAGTATTTTGTAATAGTGTTCCATCCTATATAGAATACTCCTCAGTTTCTTCACTGCATAGTGTATTTGTACGTTACATTTCAAGTTACAATCTAGGTGGATTCCCTATCTACATACATATCTGCAACTATCTACCCTATTAATACTAATAACTTCATTAGTTTCTTGGATTTTTATGGTGTTAAAATTAGACAAATTTTTGGAGTTAGAAGTGAAGAGAATGAAGTATGTTTGGTCTGTATTTACTGTTAGTAGCTGCCCGTCAAAACATTCAAAGATATTTCCAAAGTCCCGTTGTACTACAGTTGTCAATTCTTCCCAAATTTTGGCTTTGTAGAATACTGCTGTGTCATCAGCAAAGCTCATGACATTTCCTTCTACATTCGATTTGGATGAGTTATTCTCTTATATGTTGACGAGTATAGGTCCCAGGACGGTACCTTGTGGAACAAAAAATTCAATTATTCGGATAGGACTTACGCAGCCTTTTATTTCGGTACATTGTTCAGGTAACTCTGAAAAGCAGTGCCTCTGAAACCTAATCGTCCAAAGTATTCAAAAGCAATTCGTGGCAGACACTATCGAATGCCTTTTTAATATCAACCAGGATACATGAAGTAGTTTGATTATTGTCTAGAACTTGACTTATTTATATCTTTGATAAGTTAACAGCATCATCTGTCGACCTGTTCTTCCCGAAACTATTCGATTTGATCCTGTTTTGAAAAGAGGCTTCACAATTGCCATTTTGAATGCTTTTGGATAAATAACAGTTTTCAGTGAAAGGTTCATGATGTACGTCAACGGTCTGCAGATGTGATATGCGATAAGTTGTAAAGTTTCGATCGTTATCCCATCCTTCTCAGGCGCTTCATTCTTTTGAAACATCTAATTGTTTCCAGTCTCCTTTTCAGTAATCTGTTCTGAGTAAAACTAGTTCAAACGACTGGTTCGAGGTTTGTTAGGTATAAAGCTGGCTTTGATTTTAATTTTTTCTGATAATTTCTTTCCGATCTTTGTAAAGTACTCGTTGAATCTATTGGCGATGTCTTGAATTTATCTCAATTTCAAGAATTTTATTTTGACTTTTATTTTTGTTCGACATGTCATTCAAATAACGGCAACGATATGAATAATTCTGCTGATTGAGTATTATTGTATTTTGGTAATATTTTGTTTTGGTTTCTTTCATGAGGTCGTTCAGTTTATTACGATTTTTTTAAAGTTATTTACGTTCTTTTGGGTGGGGTTATGTTTCATAAGAATAAACAATCGTTTTTTTTTGGTTAATGCTAGCTACTATACCTCTTGTTATCCACTCTTTATGTTTAATATCAGATCTCTTGTATTTGATTGTTGAAACGTTTAGGATAATTGTGTTCATAAAGTTCGTACCAGTTTTTAGCTTGAATGTAGGAAACTAATTTGTTGAATGCGTATTTTGAAGCTGTCTAGGATAGGATAGGATAATGATCGGTGATACCCATTTCCAACACGACTGGTGCACAAGAACCTTCATCAAGGGTATTTAAAAAAAATATATGATCAATACATGTTTTGGAGTTTTTGAAATGTCTTGTGTACGAATTAATTGTTGACAAATATCGATAACGATGGCTATTATTCACAAGGTGAATTTTACGATAGAATAATAGCCGTTATATGTGAGTAGAATACGACACTTTATCAACGACTAATAAAAATGTTTCTTTAAGTTTTTTTGTTGAAAAATTTTGTTACATTTCATAGATTTTTTCAGAAACACAACTATTTTATTTTAACAAATGGTAATTGTGGTAAATGTTCAAGAAGTACTGAAAACTTATGTGAATTTCTGGAACTTCATCTAGCTTTTCCTAATACGACTAATTACCAGTCCGTGCAAAGCTTATTGTTAAATCATCTGAAAATGGAATTTTTAACAGGTGATGATCGACTGTATTGTCAAACATGCGCCAAACTAACTGACTGTTATAAGGAAACAAGTATAGCTGAGGCACCAGTCAATCTAATAATAACACTGATGATTTTCAAACAAGACTCAACCTCTAACGGAAGCAAGAAACTCTTTGGAAGGTTCGAAATAGATGAACATTTCAACCTAGCAGACCACTGTTATAATATTCATGCAGTCATTGTTCACTGTGGTTCTGACGTTGAATGTGGTCATTATTACGCCTTGGTCAAAGAAGAAACGGACTGGTTTAAGTTTGACGATAGTCGTGTCACGAAGTGTTCTGGCGATGCATTGAATTTATTGGAGCCTCTGGAGACACCCTACATTTTGTTTTATGAGAGAGAGGACATTGTTAGATCAAGATCTTCAGATGATGTGGTGCTGCAGGTTTTTCCGGGTTTTCCTGCAGCTGAAAAAGCAAATGCGCCACTGGAATCAATGAAGTCGCCCCGGAGCGCCAATTAATTTTTATTGTTGTATTTATTTTATTTTTATCGTTAGTGAAACATAATATACATTTTTTAACAAATATCTCATACAATACATTATTATTCATCTATACAGAGTGAATAGTTATCAAAAATTATAATAATCAACTGAAGCAACCTTGAATTACAATATGTAATGAAATAACTATTTGAAAACTTCACTCAATATCTTACATTTGTTGCTAGGTATTTATCATCAAATGCTTCAGTTAAGAAGTTATCGATATCTTCGCTAGAAAGATTTTTCGCATTTTTAGGCTGAAAACCTTCTGATTTCGTTTTGGTAATGCTCGTAATTTTTCACAATCTAAATTCATACATTAATGTAGGGTGATCGTACTCTTAAGCATTGAATAATAGGTCCATAGTGTTGAAAATCTACTTTCCAATGGTGTTAAAAAAAGTCATTTTCATTTCCTATATCAATTTTCATTTCGTTTTTTAACACAATTCAACACAAAATATCAAAACTTTGATAAATTTACGCACACAAACAATAATGTTGACAGGTTTGAGTCAAATTTGTTTTGTTTTGAAAGCTATTTTGCTATGTATGGAATGTTTCGAATAACATGGTATGTTTAGAAACTCCGTGTAGAAAAATTCACTTTTTTCATATGTCGGTTCAGAACTGTTATATATATATATATATATATATATATATATATATATATATATATATATATATATATATATATATATATATATATATATATATGTATATAATTATATATAAGATGCAAAGTGGTTTTTGTTAATAGTTATTGTTTTTTTTTTAATTTTTAAGTAATAAAATTTCATTTCTGTTTGACTTTTATGATTATTATTATTTATATTGTGTTTTTTTTCATTTAGTGATATAATAATTTTATTCGGCTAGACTTTTAAGTTGAGTTGAAATCCCTATAGCTCAATGCACAGAGATTTTTCTCGAAACCTTAGGTGGATTCAGGATTTAATACAACTATTACTTACCCAAAATGATCTGACTAGCAGGTATTCCTGTAAATAATTTTGGGAAAGACCCAACTGAATATAAGAAAATGTAGAACAGTTTGATAAAATGTAAAAATTCAAATTCTAAACATAAGTTATCTAAAGAGAACAGCAACTAATTCTGAGAATGTTCTATGGCTATACCGAACTAATTATCGTGAATAACGGAACACACTAATAGTCTGTAAAAAGTCGGTTATTAATCTCAGGAACACTGTGATTTTCTGCTTGTGTTCAATGAAAATCCTTGTATTTAATTGTTTTATTTAATTTGTCCAGTTTTTGTCCTTGGACAATTTATTTTATTATATATGCGTATACTTTATATTTGATGTGGAAATGGTGAATAACTGGTTTTCCTCCAATGTGTTGTGTAGTGTAAATTTTCTAACCTCTGGATTCCTCTTCACTACTGCTTCAAGTACTGAACTTGAACTGGATCTGGCTTATACAGGTTGGTTTTTTAGTATACCTGCATTTAATTATTATTATTCAATATAATTATATATGATTTTCTACCTTGTCTTTTAAATTCAATTTAATTTCTGGAGACAAATTTTTGCGTGTAGTCCACCTTCGTCGCCTTGAGAAGAATCCTCTTGTTGACAAAAAAAAAAAAAATTGAAAATCCTGTTCTATATGCAATTTTTATATCTCGTTTCCTCAAAAATGAAGCCACTTTTTCTGTTGTTTATCCAAAATACGTTACAGCTCTATAATTTTGTTTTTGATCATCTAACTTAGAAAATCTTGATTTTGATGGTATATAAATATTAGCGTAAGAAGCAACTTGTAGAATCTGTTCTGTTTTTCCGTTAATCAGCTGTCGCCCCCATACGAACGACAACTCTGGGAAGTTGAGAAACTTGTGCGAGCTAAGGACTAACGAGGTCTTACCTTTAAACGTGTGATTCCTAACAGTATTCAAATCACTGTTGAAGAAGCTACTGTGCTAGCGAAACAGTGGTATATTTTTTTAAAAAAGTTTGTGAAGATTAAATGCTGAGGTGTAGTTTTTGAAGATATTTGTCAAAGAAACAAACCTGGCATGTTCACTATAAATGCAAACTCATCACAATTAGATTTACACACACTACTACTCCACATACTACTACTATAAACTACTACATACACATATAAGTGTGAACTAAAAACAAAAACATGAGTATTATAATAATAACAATAAAAACACCATCGTTAGTATGTATTGTTAAGCTTATCCTGACACAATACTGAGAATATTTACAATTCGTCATCATGATATTCCTGCAGGCTATAATAAGCTTTCATGAACAGTATATTTTTAACTGACTCCCTGAACGTCTCTGCTCTGTTATACCCTTAACTACCCGTCGTAAATGGATGAACATTTTTTTCCTTCGTACATGCTAGAGAGTTTTCTTGGAGTCAATCTGGGTATTGGCAGATGGATATTATTACAACTGTTCTATCTTGTGTTGTGAATTCTATGTGCATCAGAAAAATCAATGCTATATCTTTCATGAATCAGGCATGCTGAATAGGTTGCGGTGTTACGTTTCAATTTAGCACTAGATCAAACTGCTCTTTCAAAACACTACCTTACCTTTTAAGATTTTTATTCAAAGGATATTAACAATGTAATTCAGTTACAAGTAGAATTTATTCATTTAACATCATAGTAATGAGAATCTTCCGTTCCAAAGAAAACCATACCTGAAATGTACAAGAATAAATGTATGCTCCCTGACTAACTGCTTTGACCAGTACTTACGCATTTTCCTATTGCCAATCGACGTTGGAGATCCGAAATTCCTCGCTAGGTTGAATTAGTTGTTATTGTTTGTTTCTCAGTTTTCTTCACCTATCATTTTTTTCAGCCGTTGTCTGCCTTATTCCCTATACCTTTCCGAGAATATTTCTTGCATACATTGTTATTCATCACTTCCAGAAGGTTTACTGACATATTAGAGCCATATCGCCTGAAAAACAATATTAGTTACCTCTGGGTGTCTGAATACTGTTTGATATTTTCGGTAAATATTCTGCATAATATGAATGCTCTAATATTTGTACTGAAAGGGAAGGATGTGGCGACTTACCTTATATGTTTCTATTCCATCGCATGAATAAGGATTGGTAAATAGTTGAAAATAGGTTGGAACAATATTTTTGTATACATTCTAATACAAGGTTAAGAGACAGCTGTTGGTTGACATCTGCCGAACTTTCGTAGTGTCGTTCCGTCGACTTACACCGAACTAGTTCTACAGTTGTTCACGGGTGAGGGATTGATCGGTTACTCAAGTTGTCAAGGGTTGTTTAAGGGTTGCATTGCTTTGAGAAAGAGTTTTGATGGGTCATGGACTTGTTGATATTGTCTCAAGTGGCTGTGGAGGAATTTATAGATTTATGATGTTGTGCACAGCGCCCCCTTGGTGCTTGTAGGGTAGGTTGGACGCACTGTGGCAACAACTGGTTAGCTGTCAGATGTGGCAGTCTCGGAGTATTCGGAAGTTGGCTTTCGATGAGCTTGGTTCGGAGTTCAAAGCGTACCATCAGACTGATTTTAGAATATATTTGGTTGTATTTGTGCCATCCTTCACGGGGATTATTTCTACAAGTCAGGATTGTATAGTGGAAGACTGATTGATCATTTTGGTGTGGATATTTGCAGTCTGAAACTTAAGCTCTTTTGAGGATTTGTGGTGGTTACCGAACTCGTGCCAGGTGGAAGGATTTCCGAAATTAGGTATGTCTGAATCACTGTCGCATCTCTCATGTGGTCTTAGCTATGATATCACCTCTTCAATTCTACAACCTTCGTTTCTCGTCTCTAGATTCATAAGAAACAGAAGGCCCTCAGTCACTCATCAAGTCCCAGTAGGACTTCCGTGCAGAGCACCGCACACGAAGAATCGTATAGAAAACCCCTTGGCCAGGGTAAGAATTTTACCATTAAATGTGTTTTTGATGAGTTTAGTAATTTCTGATTCCATCGTTATATCTCAAATGAATATTAGTATTGAAGAGAGGTTTCAACACTCATTCAATTTTCTTGATTTTTACGGATCATATGGTTATACAGGGCACCCAAAAATATACTCTTGTTATCTTGCTACTTTGCTTGATGAAAATATACCAGGGGTATTGATTAGTCAAATAGTCCTATTGAATGGGGGTTGAATCTCACCTTGTTTTTATCTGATTCTGATTGAGAATTTTCTTCCGTAGGGTTTTTTTTTCTTCTTCTTAAGTTTTTTTATCTTTCTGGATCTTATTTGGTGATCCATTACTGGTCCAGCTTGTCGTGCCCTACAGGGTGATCTATCTTGGTGATGCTACAGGGTGATCCATCTCCGCCGTACTACAGGGTGATCCACCGGTGCTACAGGGTGATCCATCTCCGTCGAACTACGGGGTAGCCTAACAACATATACCGGGTGGCCCAAAAGGAGCACGCAAGTTATAATTGATTTAATTGAAAATTTGTGATATACTGAGATATTTGCATAATTGTTGCCCTTATGTTTATTGATACCTGTTTGATATAGTATTTGTTATTTATACCTGATTGATATAGTGATGCATTTGTGAAACGGAAATTGAGGTATTTTCTTCCTTTCACGATTGCTGATTGACACCGATGCACCTACGCCTGAGCTCACGCGACGCAAACGAGTTTGTCATACCATCCGATACTAGTATTTACGATTTCACCTACTCAATTTTCGTGGTAGTTTTACTCGACGTATTGTAGTTTTTTTGAGCGTCGTTACTACCGTAATTTATGGCTGATTGAATTCGTGGTTATATACACCGCGCTCGTGTATTGACATTTGAACATCGCGTAGTAGTGTGAATATTGCATTGTTGTCTTAGAAGCGTTGTTGGTTAATCCATGTAAGTTAGGATTACTGAATAAATCATATTGGGGATCTTTATCTTTTATTTCCAATATTAATTGGTAAGTTATTGATATAGTGAGTTACTTAGGGTATCTGGAGGATTAAATTTACCTGGCGCCCATTAAGATCTATTTGAAATTTGCTAAGTTGTTTAACCCACTCCCGTCTTCACTGTTTAGCTTAGCCGCGGATACCCATCTGTCTTATTTGTTACCGACAGATGATTTAGTCTCCTCTTGTGGTTTGTGAGGTGACAGCGGAATCGGTATTTAACGAAAAATTGTCTACAACTATCCTTACCTATAGTTTGCCCTACATAAAAATGGTGAAGATCTCTTTTGCATCACGCAGAGCTGAATAAATCGTTGTTAACTGAAGAATCCCCAAAATGCAATGTCAGATAGGACTCTACTAGGGCAGAGTAAGTCGATCTAGCAGTGAATATATCAAGTTAATTGAAGACGATTCTGACAGCAAATGATCCTGAAGCCAACTCTGTGCATTAAAATGTGATATGTTCCTCAAAATTTAACTTATTGTCAATAAACAGACCAAAAAATCAAGTACAAAGCATTTCTTCTATCTTCCTACCACCTAGTAGCAAGTTGTTACAGCTAAATTCAAATTTCACAATTTAGGTCTTGTCTACGTCGAAGGAGAGTGAATTAGAATAACAATTTGTATTGTACCACAGAAGTTATTCAATTCTTTTTTATTTGTTTCGACCAACAAGGAAAAGAATAACAAAGAATGTTGATTGTAAGATAATATTCTTTTATCACAGTACGGCAACAAAAACGAAAACGTACACCTCCAGATGAAAAATAAACAACGGATTACGTATTACTTAATGAACAATGTGACCAAATTTCAATGAGATACTTTCAAAAATTTTCCTTAAACCGAAAAATGTGAAGAATTCATTTTCAATTTCAAAATCCTTAAGATGAATAGAATTTTTACTACGTCTCCATAACTGGCTGGATCTATGCCATGCTAGTAAACAGAACTGCAACTACGACTCTTCAAGGTGAGGCTATCAGGTTAAGGGTCACCAGGGGCTGTCCTCAAGGTGGGGTACTATCTCCCCTTCTGTGGTTGCTCCTGGTGGATAGTCTGCTTGATGCCATCTACATAAGGAAAGTTGATCTGCAAGCTAATGCAGATGACCTTGTCATCCTGGCAAGGTCCACGTCGGGAAGGGTAGCTTGTAGTATCCTCCAAAGCGCGTTGGACGTTGTTCATAGTTGGTGCCTGAGGAAGCAGATGTCTGTCAAGCCCAGCAAAAATGTTTTAATCCCCTTCACCAAGAGAAGGAAATTGGACGATCTAACGCCACTTTCCGTCAATGGTGTGGTCATTCCATTTGAAACGGAGGTGAAATGTCTTGGCATTGTCCTTGATAAAATACTCACCTGGAACGCTAACTTGGAAAAAGTTTTACACAAAGCCAGACTGTCTCTATGGACATGTCGAAAGATTTGTGATTGTCAGACTAATGATCACTTATGGTGCATTCGCTTGGTGGCCGAAGGCTTTACAGAAAACGGCCCAAGCGAAGCTTTCTGGCTTACAGAAACAGACTTGTTTGGCTATCAGTGGTGCCATCATTACCACACCGTCAGCGGCCATGAAGATCCTTCTAGATATACCTCTTCTCAACATTTTTCTGGAAAGAGAGGCTAGATGGACTCCATACAGACTTGTGCACATTGCCTATTGCACAAATCAATTCAATGCAGAGTGCAACAGACTGTTGGTTGACATTGGAAGTCACAGCAATCTGGAAATGACCTCTGACTTTATGCCTCCAAATGTCAACTACGAACTGCCTCATAAAGTACTATTCCCAAGTAGAGAGGACTGGATCCTGCAGGAGAAGCAGGATATTAAGAGCAGATAGTTGTTGGTTCATAAATGGATCAAAAACAACTTTCGGTTCTGGTGCAGGTGTTTTCAGTCATAGACCCAAGACAGAGTTATCTACCTGCCTGGGAACTTATGCGAGTGTATTTCAAGCGGAAATTTACGCTATTGAATTGTGTGCGGAGAGGTTGGATAAATCCAACCTCTGTCTCTGGTCTGGATTCCTGGCCATACTGGCCTGGAAGGCAATGAAGTTGCTGATTATCTTGCAAAAAAGGGGACTGCAAGTGGCTTCATTGGACCAAAACCTGTCATTGGCATCGCTTTGGGCTTTGCCAAACAAACACTGAACACCTGGATGGCAAGAAGGGTTATGGACTTCTGGCAGAATCTTCCAGGATTGGCTCACTCCAAGGCGTTTATTCATCCTTCGAAGCTTGATTTGAAACAGTTGTTGGACTACAGTAGGGATGAACTACGATGTCTAACAGGCGTTCTTACAGGTCACTGTCATTTGAATCATCACATGCAGAGACTTGGACTGTCGGAAGACAGTGTGTGTCGCCTCTGTCTGGAAAATGATGAAACTGCAGAGTATATACTTTGTGCCTGCCCCGCTGGGGACCAAATCAGGTTCTTTGAGTTCGGCAGATCCGTACTCTCACCATCTGACCTAAAAGACCACTCACCATACAAACTAATCGGCTTCGATAAGAAGCTGGGTTTATTTGGTCGAGTGTGAATAGGTGTGAGCCACAATAAACCCTTGTGGGTTGCGGTGAAGGGTCGAATAGACCCACTCACTCTAGACCTACCTACCTACCTTAGTATTCCCAACATGATTTTGCAGCATATCCAAAAAATGCCTGTCGAGGTTGTAAGTTGCTGATCCTATGGCACTTGATATTGGTCTCATAGGTACATTCTCTTTGTGAATTTTTGGTAATCCATAAAGCCTCGCTGATAATGCTTTTGATCTGCAAAGTTTCTTCTGCGTCTCTAGTGGTTTTGGAGATTTTTTTATCAGTCGATTGGTCATTCTCAGGATTATCTAAATTGCGTACTTCTGTAATCTTCTCTACGTTTCTTGACTGACAAGGCTAGCAACTTTGAATCATTATTCAACGAGAATTTTTTCTATGGATAGAAGCAAACACCAAGAGAACTGCAACAGAAAGGAAGAGAGAACATATCCACCAAAGATCTGGCACACAGTATGTGCAAACCTGCCATTACAGTGAGTGTGTAGAAAATCATAGTCTGGGTCACTAGATTTTGTTTTGGAACTTTCGTCCAAGGGCACCGATCTAGGGCTCTTCCGATTTGGAATGACCTCTGGCAACTTTTTGAAAAATTTCATGAGGGGCTCGAAAAAATTGCAGATGTTATGAAAAATTTAGTAAAGAAGGGGGGAAATTTTCTCCTGAATGAGGAGGAATTTTTTTAAAAAAGTGTCACCTCCCGGAACTCTATCACCAGCATTCATAATTTCAATTTAGAGGCGAAAATAGCGCTAAAAGCGAGCGATGTGCGTTCCGCACGCACTGGCTGGATTCTCGGTAGTTTGAACAATGCATGTCGATTCCATTATGACCATCCGATTGTTAAATTTTTTATATTTGAGAACACAAGACAATAAGACACCTCGTGGAGTTTCTAACAATTTGTAATTGTAATCGGGATAGTCGAGTGATTTATACCAAATCATTTCCAAGGTTGGTACTCCATTTTTTTGGTATATACCATAAATTGTTCGCCGAATCACATCTTTTGTAGCACCATCAACGTTTGCGAATTTTTTATTTCTTTTTTATCGTTTCATCGTTTCATGGTCAATGACATCCCCTATTTCAATGACTCGAAGAACTGTCGAACGAGATAGTTTCGTTAACTCGTATATTCTATTCACAATAGCATTCTGTGAAGTGTGACAGTTTTCCTTTTTTCAAGCATTCATGAATATTTAAAACTACTCGCTGAACTTGAACATGTAAGTCGTTATTTTCAAATTCCGGATCAATGTCGATTGACACACATTCCTCACACGTAATGTTATCATTTGTTCAAAAGGTCTCCAGAAAGTCATATTGATGAAAGTACCCAAAAACACTAAGATTTTCACAAAAATCGGTTTGAACGATGAGATTGGAACCTTTGGTGTAAAAGTGGGAAACTTTTTCTAGAAATCAATTACTTTAACACCAAACTGATATTTTTGCACTCGACGCGCGTTTCGCTAACAAGATTTGCATCTTCAGGAGTAGCAAATTGATACTGAATCTGAAGATAAGGGTTAGCTGTTTATATACCTGTAGTTTTTTGGTCCGATGTGGACTTTGTTTGTTGAGTGATGATTATCCTAATTGATTTTTCGGTATTTAACTAGTAGAACCACTACCTGCAAACTAACTTGTCCGCTTTTTAATCTATTGTTGACATATTAATTTGCAGGTAGTGGTTCCACTAGTTAATTGCCAAAAAATCAAGTAGGACAATCATCATTTAACAAACAAAGTCCACATCGGGCCAGAAAAGTTTAGGTATATAAACAGCTAACCTTTGTCTTTAGATTCAGTATCAATTTGCTTCTCCTGAAGATGATAACCTTGTTATCGAAACGCGCGTCGAGTGCAAAAATATCAGTTTGGTGTTAGGGTAATTGATCTCTAGAAAAAGTTTTCAAAAATCGGTTTGCAAAACCACTACCTCACCTAACCCCACGAATACAAGGCACTGATAAAGAGGCTAGAGGCCACAGGCAAGAAATGTTTATGACTGTACTCTTATTTTTATTGCCGTTCCAATTGGGAATGGATAGACTATACTAATTAGTACTATGTTGCTGTATCGCTGCTGAATGTTTTGACAGAATCAGAATCAACGAACTTAGGCGTGCGCAGCGTTACAGAACAGTGCTTTCAGAAAATTGTTCTACAGCGTCATCTGGTGGCGAGTTACAGAAAAATTTATAGCTTATAAACCTTCTGTATGAAAAATTACTTATACATGTCAAGTTTTGAGTTGAGCGATGTGGAAGTTTATCACTTACCAACCAACCAACAAACATCCATTTTTATACATTAGATACCTCAGTTATTCAAGTAACTTTTACAAGTTTTAAATCTACATAAAAACCTTGATAATTTTCGAATTGAAAACCTCAAATTTTGTTCACTTCTTGGACCTTTTCTTGAAAACCTTCAAAAAAGATTCCGTTTGAAAAAATTGAGAAATTTTGATTTTCCACTTTGTTATTAATGATCGAAAACGTTAAAAAGGAAAAAATCCAATTGAAGCAATGAATTATTTTTCGATGTTCAAATTTTTTCGTATTCTTATTGTTTGATATTGAATATAAAATGATTTTTATAATGTTCAGCTCCATTGGTTTGAAAAATTATTATAAACAAATGTATTGTCTGTAAGATATTTGAAATTGTTTTGAGGGTATTTTCATCAGTGATTATTATCATGATTTTCAAAAACAAAATCATCTCTTAAAAAAAGTGTTCATTGCTTAAAAACACATTTGTTGATTACCAATTTTTTTGCCACTAAATATGAATATTGAGAAACGATTTTTTTCAATGATAATTTCTATTTCTCTTTAATAGTATGAAAAAAAATCAATCAATATTTTCTTCATTTATTCAATAAACAATTTGTTTTGAACAAATTAATTTTTTATACTACCAAAAAAAAACAACCATGCGTAACTTTTTGTTCAAAAAATGTTTTCTTAACTTTTTACAATTTTTTTAATATTTTTTTACACAAAAACTGACTCATGGTTGTTTCTAACAATCAATTTATTTAGAAAAAATTGTTCATTAAGTAAATGAAAGTATAAATGAAAAAAAGTTTTTTTCAGAATATCAAAGAGAAATATAAATTATGATTTGAAAAAAAACGTTTCTTGATATTCATATTTATGTAACAAAACAGCAACACCACGACGGGGGGAGCTGGATAGGTTCGTGCACTTGCCAATAATTTAAATAGAACTCGGGCGTTTTCCAACACTTAATTCCCAGCAGGAATATTGAAATTCCGTGAAAGTGAAAACTGCAAATCAAATAAACAATAATATTTCTATAGAACAGAGTAAGATATGAGAATTTTACCTGCACCAGACTCGAGAAACCTTAATCAGAATTTTGATTTGATTCGTCCCAGGAACTTCGAAACAATGGAGAATGTTCCTTCTGAAGAAAATCAAGTAGTTTTCATAAAAGAGCTCTAAAACAATGCATTTTAAATTTATCATTTCAACCTTTTCCTTTAAAAAATTATTTAAATACTTGAAAAAGAAGAATGAAATAATGCATTCAACATTTTTAAAGGAATTCGTTTCTATTTCACCATTTGGCAACATCTGTTATAGCTAACAAAGGACAATGAACCTGTTACCTGTATGAGACAAACAAAGATGACATATCTCAGAAGCGTATGTTCTGTTTACTTATGTTTCGTGTTCCGAGACATTCTGTGACATACGACATTTTGTGCACCTAACCTATCTTCCTCTATATAAATAAATAACAAAACAACTGTTGTTGATGTGGCTTGTGGAGGTGGTATTGACATATAATTTATATTTTGCCTTAATTGTTGATTTATAAAGATGATTTTCCTCTTTTTAAAGTAGAATATCTAGGTACATATAAATTATTTCAACTTGATATAGGCGCTGTTGCCAATATGTGAATTAGAAACAAATCCCTTCAAAAATAAAAACCCAACATTTGAAACATCAATTTGAATACTTTTTGAAGTGAATTTGAAAAACTCATGAATCAAACTCAACTGTATTTTGTTCAAACTTACATTTGCTGTTATAATCCAAATTGAGGAACATTACCCATTGACGAGAAAACAGCGTATCTCATACTACAAGAAAACCGACAAAAACTGGGCGATTTAATTCGAACACAATGGTCTATAATTAAATAGCAAAGGTACCTGAGATATAGGCGACCCATTACAACAACAACAAATGCGTTTTAAAGCAATACAATTTTTTTTTGAGAAACTATTGTTTTTAAAATCATATTATTCATCACTCATGAACATATCTCTAAAAAAATTTCAAATATATCATAAACCATTTGTTGATAACAACTTTTTCAACAAATAGAGCTAAAAATCATGAAAAATAATTTTTATGCAACTTCAAATGATAAGAATACGAAAAAAAAATTATTATTGGAAAAAACTTTTTTTTTATTGCTTCAATTGAATGTTTCACTTTTTAACGTCTTTGATTAATTATTATTAACAAAGTGAAAAATCAAAATTCTTCAATTTTTCCAACGGAAATCTTTTTTGGAGACTTTCAAGGAAAGCTCCAAGATGTGAACAAAATTTCACTTTTTTAGTTTAAAAATTATCAGGGTTTTCATGTTTTTCATGGATTTTCGTGTATTCAAGTGTCTAGAAGGTTAGGGGTTTTTTTTATTTTCGCCTCTTAATTAGAATTATCAACATCGGTGATAGAGTTCCAGGATATAGAACTTTTTTTCAAATAAATTTCCTCCTCTTCAAGGATCTTTTTTCAATTTCGAGTATCTTCAATATTTTTTGAGATATTTGCAAACCCTCCTTTTTTACCTAAATTGTTTGTAACTTTTTCAATTTTTTCGAGCCTCCTTTGAAATTTTTTAAGAAGTTGCTAGAGTTCATTCCGAATCGAATGAGGCCTGGATCATAATTTTCGGTACCCTTGGACAGAAGTTCTTAAAAAAGGATCTTGTGACTCAGACCATCAGCACTATAAATGTCATGGCGGAAATGAAAGCTTCAGTTTCAGTTTCAGCAGGGGAGCCCACGATGCAAAATGGGGATTTACTCGAGCGTCATTGAGACATATTAGGTTGCAAAGCTTAGATGATAAGAAGAAAAAAATGTTATATAATATATACCTTTTCATCGGTGGGGGAAGCGGATATAGACTTTTGAATATGTAAAAAAATACTGTTGCAAAAGAAAACAAATTCAATCGAGCGCGTCAGATTTTCTAAGGAGGTGTTAAATGCAATAAAAAGCTCTCATTCAATAATCTGACGATTTCGATCTGACGCAAACTCGCGGTCATTATTATGATGTGCAAAAAAAATTCGTCATTTTGAAATACTCAGTCGCTTCAGATCAAGATATATATGGTTCATCTTTATGTTTTAGACGTGCTGTCTCATAATTTGATGATAATCTAGAGGGATTCGCTTAATCTGACAAAATCAATATTTTTTTAAAATTCATTGAACTCAATTAATTGAAAAGCTCAGGAAATAGATGGCAAATGAATAAGTGTATGTTTTTTAAGTAGAATACTTGTATTTATAAGAAAATAATTTTTAAAAAATGCTCAAAAAAATTTAATTTTTTATAATCAATTGATTAATTAATGAAGGAAAGAGAAATGAAACTTTATATGTTTTTTGCCACTTTTGTTTGTAACTAACGTTACTGCAGTTTCGTCCTATAAGGACATTTTCAAACTTATATATTGCATAAGTTTGAAAATGTCCTTATATGAATTTCACTAGTTCGGACTTCCATTGTCTACTAAATAAAATGATTTTAAATCCCTGAAACAACTAAAAAAGAAGAATTAAAAATGGATAGCTGAAAATAACAATTATATTAAGCAAAATAAACCTGAAATTGAATAATAGTGATATTAAATAATAGTGAAATGTAATACAAGTGAAATAGAACAATTGAACGAAAATAAATAAAAATAAAGAAATGAAAGAAAAAAATAAAAAGGTGGGAGATTCCAAGTTACGTTTCGATTGTTAGTATCTACAATCGTCTTCGGGTGACGACTGGATTGATTCCTCCGAGAGATGACTATTTAAAGGTCGTTCGCATTCCATTTTCCGCTCACTGGTTCCGTGGGAGATGGCCGTTTGGCGGGAATTGGTCATGTTTCGCTTGATGAAGGGTTTCCATATGTTGCGTATTTCTACGCTGGCTTGACTGAATACATTGTTGGACAACATGTAAGCGGCTTCCTTGAATTTTCTCCTAAACTAATGTTCCTCTCTGTGTAAGATCTCAGCTTGGTACCACTCGATGTTGTGTTGATGGGTCCAAACATGGTCTGCTATTCCTGATTTGCTGGTTTCATCTCGCCGTGCGTGTTTCTTGTGCTCGGTAATGCGAACATTCAATAGCCTCTTAGTTTCACCAGTATAAGATTTTCCGCACTCACAGGGTATCCGGTAAATGCAATTCTTGGAATCGCAGTCCGAGTTTGGTGGCCTGATTTTCGTGAGGCTGCTACGAATAGTGTTACCGGATCTGAAGCAGGTTTCGATGTTGTACTTGGAACCAATTCTTCTTTTCCTCTCCGATAATCCTCTGATGTAGAGAAGTGCAAGCACTGTTTATGACGGCCTCTCTTCCTTGCGAGGGCCCTGCTGTCTTTTAGCCAAGGTCTTTTCTACCATCGCTTTGGAGTAGCCATTCCGTTGAAGATCATTTTTGATGATGACTAGTTTCTTCTCGAGACCTTCCTTCGTGTTACAGAGCCCAAAGGCACGGTCTAATAGAATCTTGATTATTCTTGATTTTAGCTGATTGATGGTGGTTGGATTCGTGGTTCAGATACTGTGCCGTATGAGTGTGTTTTCGGTATACAAATGTTTCCCACTTAGTGTCGGTCTTCTTCACCAAAACGTCTAAAAATGGCAATTCGTTGTGAGTTTCCTTCTCCATCGTAGAATTGATGGAAGGTCTCACGCTGTTGATGTGTACCCATGGTTCCATATTATGAAGGTGTCGTCAACATATCTCAACCAGACTCGATCGAGGTTTCCTGTGGAGAAAATAGAGAATAGAGAAATAGAAACGTGGAAAGGGAAATATAGGTATCACACAGCTGCACGCATTAAACTTTTTTGACGAATTTTTGTTATTTCGGCTTGCGGAAATCGTCAGATTATATATTTTTTGTTATCTTTGAATTATTTTCTTCAAAATAAAAAAAATTAGCTACGCTCGAGAATGTCGAAATGACGTTATTTTTTGTAATTTTGCTTTGCTCCTCTTTCTTTACGTCACTCTCAAATTGTCAGATTACTGGAATATACAATTTTTAGCAGGTAATCAACTCACTCTACCTCAATCTGGCGCGCTCGAGAATTTCTGATGATCAATTTTTTTTACTAATTTGATCCTTTATCCCTCACAGGCGGCCTTATATATGGGGCTCATATTTGGTGGAGGTACTTAACCGAGTACAAGGTTTCCCCCTGTATAAAAATCAGCCGCGCTTCAGTAAATGCCTAAATCCCTGCTTGGGCTACCCTATTATTAAAGTGAAGATGATTACCGCAGTTGTAGCTAAAACGTTTGGAGATTTTAACCTAAAAAGAACACGGCAAAACTCGGAAACCAACAAAAACATTGGCGCCAGCCGTGAAAGCCTTCATTCCTATACGTTTTTTCTGTTCGCAGGTAATTTTTCCACCTGTTTTTCAGACCTAAACACTGGAGTACTTTCTCTTGTGAAACTCATATCAACTAAATTACATTCAAACTAGATTTATCATAACTAAATTGATGAATTGAAAGCAATGATTTGTTAATGGAGTTTCTCGGAGTAACTGAGCAATCGGATGATTTACTAATTATAGATATCGTTTATTGATAAGAGTTGCGAACGACGCTGTATACTTGCGATCGCATATCGCCCCAGGCATTGTGTATCGAAATGCTTCTTTGTTAGCCGTGGGTCAGCAGTTCACATATGATCTTTACCTGTAATTTATAACCCATTGCAGTAAGAGTGCACTGAGAATATTGTCGACCCAATTCACTGTTGAGCAACACACAACGTAAATGTGGAGCTTTATTTGTCAAGTAACGATATTTCAGTCACGACAAACTCATGAGGCATATACTTCATAACATAAACATGATGTACGTTATGTATGTGTATTATAGTCTGCCTCATTTGTTGCAAATGGCTTGTTTTCTTTCAGTATCATAATGAGAATCCCACTGGCAGTTGAGGAATGATAATCAGTCATCGATTCGAAAGGGAATGTCTTTGAATCGTGAGTATGGTCTGACATGTTTCACCCTAACGCATATAGGTTTTGAAGCGGATCAAGAGAAACTATAAATTCTAGATCTATACAGATCAGACAGATAGTCAGTTTCTACAGTACCTAAATATCAATAATTTGGTATATGATATTCCGTTCTTTGTTCCGGGCGCCCTTGCTGAGTGGTATCCTTAACATTCTATATGAATGCGTTATATGCAGCCATTTTTTGTGATGGTGGATGGTTTGAACTTGCAGGTATGGTGGAGCTTGTTTGTGTAGGTTTCCTGTATATTGCCATTTGAAATTGTGCTTTGTTGTGGTTATATCCGATGGTTATGTCCAGGTAAATGAGTTTTGAGTTGTTTTCTTCTTCGTCGATTCATATCTTCAATACATTGTTTTTTACTCATTTTTAGTGCCCTGAAGAAGCTTCCTACTAAAAGCGAAAGCTTGGCAAAGTAAAGCAGAGTTTTGATTTGTGATTTTTTGACTGGGATACCCCGTTATTCCATTTTACTCTACATTTATCCAGTCGCTAAGATTCTCAAGATATTTATATATATATATATATATTATATATATATATATATATATATATATATATAAATATATATATATATATATATATATATATATATATATATATATATATATATATATATATATATATATATATATATATATATTTATATATATATATATATATATATATATATATATATATATATATATATATATATATATATATATATATATATATATATTTCAATACTGAATTCTACAAATAGGTTTTGAAGCTTTATATCTTCTATTAATCATCTGAGAGCGCTTTCGACAGTTGGTAATACTGTCATCTTCTAGGCACTCCTCAAACTGCAGTTTGAGGAATGCCTAGAAGCGCTCGCAGATAATTAATAGGAAATATAAAGCTTCAAATCCTTTTTGTAAAATTTAATGTTGAAATACTCAAAATAAAGGAAAATTAGTTGCATCAATAAAAATATATATATATATATATATATATATATATATATATATATATATATATATATATATATATATATATATCTTGGCAAGTTGACTCGGGTGTCACACCATTAGGTGGCTCCACTTATGTCTCGCTTGCTTTCAAGCAGTTATTTCTATCAAGTACTTTTTTTGGTTTTTCACATTTTGTCTTCAATCGAGGACCGCCTGCCCGGTACTGACGATGCCCAATAGGCTGCCACAGCTGTCTACCGGTGGCTCTTAAATTGAAATCAATATGGGAATGATCAGAATGGTACTTATTTATTTATCTTTTGATTTTCATGGAATTATTTTCCAGCAGCTTGACTGTATTAACCTTTCTCGATTTCATATAATTTCTAGAAACATGTGGATTCGTTTTTCGATTACATTCCAGGTTAGCTTCGCAAATTTCTGCCACCGCAGTTGTCGGTTGATTGGTCAAACCACCAACACTGACATAAAATCTTGGCAAGTTGACTTGGGTGTCACACCAATAGGTGGTTCCACTTATGTTTCGCTTGCGTTTACGCAGTTATTTCTATCGAGTACCTTTCTTGGTTTTTCACATTTTGTCTTCAATCGAGCTGCCTATCCGGTACTGACGATGCCAAATTGGCTGAAACAGCTATCTACCGGTGGCTCTTAAATTGAAATCAATATGGGAATGATCAGAAAGGTACTTTTGTATTTATCTTTATATATATATATATATATATATATATATATATATATATATATATATATATATATATATATATATATATATATATAGAGAGAGAGAGAGACGGTAGAAATATTAAAAGAATTGGAAAGTGGTATGTCTGTAAATTGATATCAGGTCTTCTTGAACAAAAAGATATCTCAACAAGGGAAATGAACAGTAATTCTATAAACCAGGAAATAGTACTTGAATCATCAGATGGGGAAGTCCAAGAATATAGTCAGATCTCACTTGCTACAGAATTAAAAGACATCGAAACCAGGAAATTCAATACTGAAGATAATTTTTTATATCATCTCCAGGACCAAGAACACCATCCATAGACGAAGTTCCAAGAATCACATCAAACATATTAGTCAGCAAATACACTTCAACAACATTACCTCATAAAAACAGAAACATTGTCAATTTATCCACTTCAAAGGTTTTTACTTTGATTCATCAAAATGTACAAGGGTTCAGTAACAAATTGTTAGATTTTGAAATTTTCTTAGAAGACAATAATTGCGACATATTTTGTGTATCAGAACACTGGGCCAGAGACAATAGTATATCATCTCTAAAAATAGAGGGTTTTCAGATTGCAAACTCTTTTTGTAGGGATAAATCTATACATGGAGGGGTAGCTATATATGTCAGAAACAATATAAATTTTGACATAGTAAAAACTAATTCTGTCGAAATGGATTTAGAGGTGACAGCAATCAGATGTAAGGCAGGTACACTTGGCAAAGGCATGTTAAATAGCCTAGTTATAACAGTTTACAGAAGCCCAAACGGAAACTTTGACATTTTTATCAAAAATCTTGAGGAACTGCTCCGAAATTCAATTGTAAAATTCAAAAACTATAAGGTAATATTATGTGGAGATTTTAATATCAATTTTCTCAATGAATCGAAAAACCTCAACTTATTAACAGATCTGCTAACTTCTTATAATATCATACCAACCATTAATACCCCAACAAGAGGAAATAATTGCCTGGATAACATCTGCACAAACATTCACTATGAATTATATAAGAGTACAGTAGTAGATAATTATTTTAGTGATCATCAAAATGCTCAACTGATCTATATTGATACCAACTCACATGAAATTACAGAAACAAAACCTCGACAGCAATTTAGAGACCTTAATAATAAATTTAATATTGAACACTTTATCTCATTTTTGAGGCAGGAAGATTGGAATGATATGTATATGTGTGGGGGTAATGCAAACGAAAAATTTGAGATCTTTTTTCGAACTTTTAAATATTACTTCGACATTGCTTTTCCTCTAAAAAAAGTAAAAGAAAAACAGGCATCATATAAAAGAAAACCATGGTTAACTAAAGGTTTACTCATTTCTGGAGAGAAATTAAAATATCTGTATACGCTAACCTTAAACGGAAATGATGATACCAAAGAATATTATAAAAAATATAAAAAGTTATATAAACATCTATTGAATGTATCAAAAAAGCAATATAACAATGGCATAATTGCAAACGCAAAAAATAAATCTAAAACGGCTGGACTATTATAGGATCAGGCAAAAAATCAAAAAGGAGGTTGGAACCAATTCACTTAACTATTGATAACAATATTGTACAGGCACCCCAGAATGTAGCAAATCACTTTGTTGAATATTTTAATACCATACCCACACTACTGGCTAGCAATGTTGAAGAATCATCAGAAGAACCCACACTTAGATACTTCAATCCTTATACTTTTTCATTTAAACCAACAACAGAACCAGAAATAAATGATATCATCAAAAACCTAAAATCCTCTCAATCTACTGGTAATGATGAAATAAGTCCTAATCTTTTAAAAAAGTGTTCGTCATTTATTGCAGGCCCACTAACTTTTGCCATCAACTGCTCGTTGGAAGAAGGTATTTACCCAGTTAGTTTAAAAATTGGAAAAATAAAACCTATACATAAAAATGGAAATAAAACTCAAGTTGAAAATTACAGGCCCATTACTGTCCCCAGTGCTTTTGCAAAGGTTTATGAAAAATGGGTGTCAAATTCAGTCGTTTCATTCTTTGATCTTCATAAGCTATTCAATGAAAATCAATTTGGTTTTAGAAAGGGACGTTCAACTACTAAAAGTGCTATGTAATAGTCTAGATATGGGTAATCGAACTCTGGGTATTTTCTTAGATCTAAGTAAGGCATTTGATCTTGTAGACCACAGAATTCTACTAGACAAATTGGAAAAGTATGGTTTTAGGGGAAACTCACGTAGATGGTTTGAAAGTTATCTCCAAAATCGAACACAATACGTTGAAATAGATCAGTATCAATCTAAACGTTTAAAGTATACTATTGGAGTACCACAAGGCTCTATTTTGGGACCTCTACTTTATATAATTTATGTCAATGACTTTGAAGGAAATTTTGTAATGTATGCGGATGACACAACACTACTGGTTAGTGGTAAGAATGTTACATCCACAGTAGACTTGGCACACAGGGAAATTTTAAAAGCCCAGGACTGGTTTTCTAGCAATAAATTAATCTGCAATGATAAAAAATCATCCTTCCTAAGATTTAGTTATGCCCCAAATGGTCATGATCACAGTTTACTGTTAAAATCACAGCACGGTTTAATGAAACAGGTGAATTCAATAAAATTTCTAGGACTTACTCTCACTGAAGATTGTAAATGGAATCAACATATTAATGAAATATGTAAAAAAATAACGCCTATGTTTTACTGTATCTATCAACTCAGTAAAATTATAGATAAGTCGGTGGTACTCATGTACTATCATGCCCAATTACACTCAACAATCTCATATAGTATAGTAGCTTGGGGCCTATCACGTGAGGCACAAAGGGTATTTATTTTACAGAAGAGAGCTGTCAGAAACATTCAGAGTGTAAATAGACGTACTAGCTGCAGAGATATATTCAAAGTTTTAAGAATATTAACTCTCCCATGCATTTATATGTACCAGCTGTTAATTTTTGTAAAATCGGATCGGCGACCTTTTACCTTCTTAAACAAAAATAATTACAGCACAAGAAATTCAACATTGTTAGAAATACCAAATCATAGACTGGCTAGATCAGAATCAAGTCCAATATTCATGGGTGTCAGGCTATTTAACAAATTGCCAAATCATGTTAGAAAAATGTCACTAAGAAAATTTGAACCGTTCCTAAAAAACTTTCTGATTGATAAAGCCTACTACTCCATTGAAGAGTTTATAAATGACTTATCAATATAACTGAAGAATTGAGATTGTCATCTAGGGATGTTAATATATTATAATTTTACCTAGTTATAAGTTTTAATATATAATTTTACATAACTGTTCATGTCCTATATGTACATAATTTTTTCTTTTTTATAAGTTTATTTATATCATATTACACTGACTTGTTCTATATCATTGAGTTATGATCCAGAAGAACCAATAAAATAATATTATTATTATTATTATTATTATTATTATTATATATATATATATATATATATATATATATATATATATATATATATATATATATATATGTATATATATAGCTCGCACAAGTTTCGACTTCTGAGGGTTGTCGTTCGTAGGGGAGCGACAGCTGGTTAACGGAAAAACAGATTTTAAACAGATATATATATATATATATATATATATATATATATATATATATATATATATATATATATATATATATATATATATCTGACACCGTGCATATGTGATGTTTTTTCATTTTTGGTAACCAGTTGTTGTACATCTTTACAATTGGCTGCACCGCGCTGATGAGGTCAATAGCCAGAAACACGTGTCCGCGGTTTGCCTCCATATTTCTTGAGTGTTCTGTCCACGAATTTCCCCTTTTGATCTATATCATACACACTCGATAATAATCTATATCTATGTATTTATATCCTGGACCCGGAAGTCACGCAGGTAGCTATAGCTGCCTACGTGGTGATGTTAGATGATGCCTGGGAATGCTGGGTCTTCTAATTGAAACCACAAATGTGCGGTTGGCTCTTGTTGCTGACACCGTGCATATGTGATGTTTTTTCATTTTTGGTAACCAGTTGTTGTACATCTTTACAATTGGCTGCACCGCGCTAATGAGGCCAATAGCCAGAAACACGTGTCCGCGGTTTGCCTCCATATTTCTTGAGTGTTCTGTCCACGAATTTCCCCCTTTTGATCTATATCATACACACTCGATAATAATCTATATTTATGTATTTATATCCTGGACCCGGAAGTCACGCAGGTAGCTATAGCTGTTTACGTGGTGATGTTAGATGATGCCTGGGAATGCTGGGTCTTCTAATTGAAACCACAAATGTGCGGTTGGCTCTTGTTGCTGACACCGTGCATATGTGATGTTTTTTCATTTTTGGTAACCAGTTGTTGTACATCTTTACAATTGGCTGCACCGCGCTGATGAGGCCAATAGCCAGAAACACGTGTCCGCGGTTTGCCTCCATATTTCTTGAGTGTTCTGTCCACGAATTTCCCCTTTTTGATCTATATCATACACACTCGATAATAATCTATATCTATTATATATATATATATATATATATATATATATATATATATATATATATATATATATATTTTGTTATGATAAGTTTTTTATAAGATTATTCTGTTTGCGAAGTTAAAGATTTTCAAATTTTAATTAGTTAAAAGTTTACATTTATTTTAGTAGTTAAAAGTTAAAAGTTTGTATTTATTTTGATAGTTCGATGTTAAAAGTTTTTCATTTTATTAATAATTTGATGTTAAAAGTTCACATATTTTGTTACTTCAGTGTTGAAAGTTTGTGAAAATCAAAGTTATTCTTAGATGTTTAATTTTATTAGAAAGCCAGATACTTTACCTTTATTCAAATTCTTATCTGTATAATTTGGAGTAATGTTCATGCCCAGATCAGGCAAAGTTGTGACTTATCAGTATTAGAGTATTTCAGATCATTTCCAAACAGCACAACTAACCAGAAACCATCAATCATCGGGAAAAATACACTGAAAACAGTAAAGACATTAATACAACATAATAACATACAATAAAACAGATTTACACTACAAATTAATAACAAAAATTCAATTAACACTGACATTAGGAACTTTATCTGAAAAATGGTAAGAACACTCAGTACATGATTTGGATGCAACTAAAGAGTAGCCAATCAGATTAATAAATTGAAAAGGAGGTGTTAACTTCTGAAAAATGATGAATTTTGGATTCAAAATTAGAAAAATTCAAAACAAAATGTGATGAAATGTAATCAAAATTAATCATTATTAGTATTAGTGAAAATTGGGTGACAGAAATCGTAAATATAATATGTGTGAACAGTGAAAAGTGTCAAAATTGAAGAAATTTCAAAATTATTGTGAGGAAGAGCAGCAGGCAGGAAAATTTTGTCTGGTTGCCAGGGGTGAATCAATAATCAGAGAGGAGAGAAGCTTTTGAATTGTCCAGACGCGAATTTTTTTGAAGAGCTG
Source organism: Leptinotarsa decemlineata (assembly GCF_025532065.1). Taxonomy (NCBI): domain Eukaryota; kingdom Metazoa; phylum Arthropoda; class Insecta; order Coleoptera; family Chrysomelidae; genus Leptinotarsa; species Leptinotarsa decemlineata. The sequence goes on along the minus strand of NW_027412703.1, from coordinate 5,586,629 downwards.
TTAGAAATTAAAAAAAGGAAAAGAAAGAGGAAAGGCCGTTTTGCATGTTCTTATCAATATAAATCCATCAATAGGAGCCAGAGTATAAATAATAATAACAAGAAAGGATACTTACTGGAGATTTTAGAGTGTCTGGATGAATTCAAAATTCCAATCAAGGGAAAACCAATCCAGGGAAGCTGTACCAGTTTTGAGGTATTACAATATTATTTATAATTCCCAATCCATAAGAAGAATACATTTTTTGAAAATCTTGAACAATTCATAACCTCCAAATCGAATCAAAAGTTTTCCAGTCACAAGGAACTTCCAGTGTGAAAATCACAACTTCTGAACTTTTATTTATCAACGAACTTCATCACTTTATTTACAAGAACTATTATTGGATTTAATATTAGGAAAATTTGAAAAATTCACTGACATTTAGCACAAATATTTTTAGAATCGTTTCCCACGCACGAACCACAGACATCTTAAGTTTTCAAGTAACTAATTTGCCGTTACACGTAAATTTAACTGTACGGAACACAATTCTAAGAATATTTTTGTTTCAAATTTAACATTTACTGTAACATTTCTTAGCATAAGGTATTTTGGCGCAGTTTTAGGGTAATTTAAGTTTGGTTTGACAAAACATTTACAAAAATTTTACATTCATTATATTTTTTTTAACTTTGAGAAAAAGTTTCATTTTCAAAAACACAGACTTACAAAATTTTATTTATAACACCTTTCCAAGAACTCTACTCTGAGAAAGAGAGCTGCATGAGCTTCGATTGAGCTGAGCAACCTTGAAGAATAGAGGTAAGATTTAGAGGTAAGGACAGGTATCTGCCGGAGCACTAAGAATTTTGATATCACAGAAAAATTTCAAATTATTTGAACTATCAGAATAACAATCAAGAATCAAATTAATTAAATTATAAATACTCTTCTAATTTTATATTTTTATAACAATATATATATACATATATATATATATATATATATATATATATATATATATATATATATATATATATATATATATATATATATATATATATATAAAGCGATGGGTAGTCTTGACTACCCATCGCTAAAAAGTCGAACAATGTGTGATACTTTTCTACATAAAGAAAAGTACTAAGTTTGTGTTTCTCAGCGAAACGTTCGACTTTTTACTATAACCTCAAGTTTATATATATATATATATATATATATATATATATATATATATATATATATATATATACGACAAATGACTGAAAACTAGCAGAGTCAATTACAAGGTCAATGGTTGACATTTTTGGGTGGAGAGTGATTCCTAAATCTCTCATTGTGTTTTTTGTTTTCAGTTCTGATTGATTGATTTTATATGGCCAGTTAATGGGATTTTTGTTTTGGAAAAAAGGGAAAAAAGTAAATTTTTGATATTTTTCCATATTTAATTGCAGTAGATTTATATCACACCAGTGAAAAAAGTTAGATAAATCGTACTGTGATAATTTTGTATCAGTTGAGTCATGAATAACTTTCAACATCTTCAGGTCATCAGCAAACAAAAGAAATCCACTGTAAAGAATAACATCTTTCAAGTCATTTACAAATAGGTTGAAAAGCAATGACCCTAAAAGAGAACCCTGTGGTACACCCAATGAAACTGTGATTGAGGAAGAAACTGAGTTACCATATTTCACAAATTGTACTCTGCAGGCTAGATAATTTTCAATCCATTTCAGAATGTTTTCTTGAATACCCAAAGCGTTTAGTTTATGCAACAACAAATTGTGGTTTACTCTGTCAAATGCCTTTGAAAAATCTGTGTGAATAGAATCCACCTGGTGTATATTTTCGTATTTATTATATAGTGTTGATAAATTAGCAGATTTTTGCTGGTAGATCTACCACTACTGAATCTGTGTTGTTGATCAATGATTATATGTTTACAATCCCATATTAGCTTTTTTGTAATCAGGCTGTCTAACAATTTGGGTAATTGTGATTGATTACAGACTGCTCGATAATTTTTTATATCATTATGTGATCCACGTTCATGAGTAGGTTTCAAAGAACTGGTTTTCCTATAATCTGGAAAGATCGACGATTTCAAGGAAATATTGAATATTATGTGAATTGGTTTTACCAGGGTTAAAATACTTTTTTTGTTTAGGAATAGCGGAATTCCATCCTGTAGTTCTTGTGGTTTGTCCCCAAAAAAAAAAGAATGTTCAATATTAGAAAACATATTTTTTGAATTTGATGTAGAGTTATTCACATTTTTTTTATTTCTCATTTGAACATTTAACATTATTCGGAAATATAAAAACTCTCGATTTCAAAAGTGCTCGTAAAGTCTCATCATAATCAGAGGATTCCAATATTGGGAGGACTGAATACAAAACCTTGTCGATAATTTCCATTCTGATACTGTTACAGCAAATAAATGATCACCATGTATGGACATTGCATGAAACTAGAGCACATTCAATTGCTTTTCAGTTCTGTGAATCTTCACTGAACGCTTGATAACAAATTTTAATTGCTATAATTTTCGCTTCAAGTATTGTGTACTTTGGAAAACAATGAACAGAGAAAGTAGGAAAACGTGATTCTTGGTAGAATTCGTTATTTTATGTATATTTTCCTCGATATTTCATAGGATGGGAGAGGAAATGCTTCATTATTTTTCACACAAGTATGACGATTCATTGAATCATATCATCTGAAATTGATAATTTTACAGAAAATGCGCACACGGGCTCGATTATCAGAACTGGAATTGGTTATTTCTTTTGAATAAAAAGTATATCAAATGTTTGCCACACCATAACTTCTGTTTGAAAACAGAAATACTAATTTTGTAAAAATAAATTCAGATCAAAGTGTTTTGTAATAATCCAATTGTATACTTTCCTTTTCATATCGTTTTCTGATGATCTATTAGACTTCCAGGTCACATCATATGTTATGCCAATGATACTGCATTGAATTTCAAAGGCAACACCTGGAATGACACTATTTGCACAGCCAAGAAAGATTTGAGGAAAATTGGATTATGGCTAAATAATAACGAATTGAGTATTAATATACAAAAAAACAAAATTTATTACCCTTTATTTTCCCTTAGATGTAACCATTAACCCATCAAAGAAACAATTGAAATTCATAAACCAGATTGCTCAAGTCTACAGTGCCAATGCACCGAAATAACAAAGACATCATTTTTTCCGACCAACACATGAGGTAGGACAAACATGTTAATCACTTGATCAAAAGAATTCGATTGCTAATGAATAAATTTTACAATCTGAGGGACATCGTATCCAAAAATAATCTAATAACTCTATATTGCAGTTTAGCTGAATCTGTCCTAAGTTACTGCATTACAGCATGGGACAGCGCCTTTAATAATATTCTCGACCCTCTAAAAATTGCTCAAAATTCTTGACTAAAAATTATTTACAAAAAAAAAAACGATTTTCAACCATGTTACTTTACAACAATACACCGATAATGAATATAAATTCTTTATATGTTTACAGAAGTATTCAGAGGCAATATGGCGGGCGAGACGGACGTACAGTCGAACACTTCTCTCAATAATTGCAATAAATGCAAACAATTTATCGTGAAACAAGTTTTAAAATGTGAAAAGTGTCACAACGTATATCACCCAAGTTGTGCAAAACAAAAAAATGTGAAATTCATCAGCAACAATGTGATAAACTGCTGTGTGAGCACCGAAGCCTGTGATATGGTACATTTTTTTGATGCCATGGATGACCAAGACTATAACAAGGTAGACTTTAATCTATTCAAATATATGATACATCAGAAACACGTCGTAATTTATGAATTACGAGAACAAATAGAAATTTTGAATGATCATATAAATCTGCTAAAAGTGGTCAATACAGATTCACATCTTTCAACGCAAAAACCATCTGCCATTAACTCGGTAGTAGATCCAAAAAATGAGGCCGAAAGTAAACCATCCAAAAAAAGCTGATACTACGAACAAAAAGAAAATAGATAATAACAATAAACAAACATTTATTAGTCATCAACATGTGAGTGATGGAATAAACCAGGTCGAAAATACACTGAAATTAAGAAAATATATTGACATAAACTCCGATAAGTCGGATAGAAATGTCACACCTACACCGTCGGGATCATCTAACACCACCACGGAAAACCAGCAAGATGGGCAGTGGAAGAAAGCGATGGGAAGAAAGCGAAGACGACAAATGGTTGTTGGAAGTTATGATGGAGATTCTCGTGTAAAAGGTGTCCCCAAACTGACACATCTACATGTTTACAGAATTGATCTGTAGACCTCGTCTCATGATTTAACGGAACTCTGGAAAATGCACTTTCCTGAAGTAAAATGTGAAAGTATTACTCCCAAATACCCTAGTATTTACAATTCCTTTAAAATTTCAATTTTTGAACATAATTTTAGGAAGGCTATGGATCCTAAAATATGGCCCTTTGGGGCATGTGAACAACGTTTTTTCGAGTTTGTGAAAAAGGAATCGACGAAAACATAGACTGTAATTCTTTTTCACCGAATCTGTTAGTTCTCAACATTGTTAGCATTAATCCTCACATGATAAACGAACTTCATTGCGACACATATTTTTACAAAAAAATTAAACTTTTTATGTTTGACTGAGATACATGAAAAACCAGATTCTGTAAACAGCATATATATACCAGGCTTCACTCTAGCGAGCTCTTTCTGTAGGACAGACCACCAAAAATGTGGCGTGGACATCTGGGTTAGAGATTCTCTAATTTTAAAAAATTTATAACTAGCTAACCATTGCAAAGAAAAGGACATTGAAGTATGAGGCATCTCTTGGAGAGGCAATAACCAAAAATTTATTTCAATAAACTGTTAGGTGTCCCAGTGGGAATCTTAAAATATTTTGTGACGTACTGACAGAAATATTGGAGTTTATGTTCATACCAAATATTCGCTTTATACTATTCGTTCCTCCTCACAATTCAAGTATAAATCGACTACATATGGAAATGGAGCTGATAAGAAGAGAGAGAGAACTTACTGAAGAAGAATCTAAGGAAAAGCTAAAAGCCTTAGAACTAGAACGTCAGTTTTTACGAAAAAAAGCTGAAATACGAAGAAAAATTGCCGATAAAAGTGAAACCAATAGTTCGGTGAACGAAAAAGAGAAATTTCCAACTTATTCCGAACATTTTTATGCAAATCCAAATGTTATCGATAATTGGGTAACAGAGTCAAGACAGTGTATTCACAAGGATCACAGTCAACCAGAATCGTTTAATATTGTATCTTCCCCTAATGTCAATGTTCCAAGTTTTGTTGGGGGTGGAGAGAATAACCAGCTGCTTTTAGATATTGTCAAACAATATGCACAAAATGCGAATGCCACGAATAAAGTTCTTTCACAACAAAAATTGAAGAATCTCACGGAATTTTCTGGCGATTTGTCTGATTGGCCTATTTTCATCAATGAGTTTAGAAGATCTACAGATCAGCTTGAGTTATCTGATGAAGACAATTTGATCCGTTCGAATCGGGCATTGAAGGGCAAAGCAAGAGAAACTGTCAAAGCTCATCTCATTTCCCGAGAAACGTCTCCAAAATTATCAAGATGTTAGAAATGAATTTTGGTAGAGCGGAGTGGATAATTTTGTCGCTGATAGAAAAGGCGAAAAAAGCTGGTAACGTTAAAGAAGACAAGTGGGAGTCATGGATTCATTTTTATAATGTTGTGAATAATATGGTAACCACAATGAAAAACGTCAATTCTCATCTGTATCTCTACAATCCAGATCTGTTAACAAATTTTATAGAAAAGCTTCCTACTATGCAAAAGTTTTCATGGGGAAAATTCAAGCATCGAAGTGATTTGAAGGGAATACAAACATCATTAGAAGATTTTTCTGAATGGTTTGAAGAAGAGCTCAACTCGATGGCCGCTTTCAGTAATCCTTTTCAAAGAAATAGTCTATCTAAGAATTCTATCAGAAGGGAAACTGTCATGATTTCAAAAAGAGATAGTTTTTTGGAGAATAAAACTAGTAAGTGCATTTTTTGTAAAGAGCTAGACCACGTATTATCAAAATGTACGAAATTCTCTGATTTATCAGTGAATGAAAGACGAAAGAATGTTCTCAACCTCAAATTATGTTTCCTCTGCCTCAAATTTGGGCATATGTCGAATAAATGTTTTTTGAAATCGAGGTGTGGTAAGGATGGTTGTAGAGGTAGACATCATTCTCTACTTCATATTTTACGCAATGAACAATCACAAAATGAACTGCAAAGCCTAAATAATATTGTGAATAATCAACAATCACAAAATGAATCGCAAATCTTGTGAGTCAATTTATGTGCTAGTTTTCATAGTAGATCTTCAGGAAATGAAACAAAAACTGTACTACTACGAATCGCACCTGTGATTCTTAGAGGACCAGCTGGGGATATTCCGACTTACGCACTCTTTGATGAAGGATCAACCTGTACCATGATTGAGGAAGACTTAGCTCGCAGATTACGACTTCTAGGAGCGGTTGTTCCACTCTGTTTTCAATGGACTAATGAAATAACTCACCACGAAGATCATTCACGAATGGTTTCTTTAGATATCGCTGCTTCTAGAAACCTACAAAAATTCTTCACGCTGAAAGAAGTCAGAACCGTGCAGAATTTGCGACTTCCATCTCAAGTAATAGATGTTGATAACTTGAACGAAAAATATCCTCATTTAGACCGTGATCTATTGGCATCAATAAGAAATGCTAAACCGGAGCTGTTGATCGGTCAGGATAATTGTGGCCTCATAGTACCAAGAAATATCATCCAACCACAACTGCATCAGCCCATTATGCCTCAATGTAAATTAGGATGGACAGTGCATGGTCCTACCACTGAAACTGAAACCTTTCTTTCCCATGTAACTTTTTGTTGCAAACATTTGAATGATGACAAACTGCATGAAATGGTGAAAGATATTTTCGTCTTGAAGCTTTGGATGTAAAAATATCAGACAATGTTATCAAATCAATCGAAGACAAAAGGGCTGTGGAGATCATGTAAAGAACTCTGAAGAAAGTCGGTAATCATTATGAAATAGGGCACTTATGGAAACGTGACAACCTTACTCTACCGCCCAGTAAAACTAATGTCCTGAATCGTCTGTATTGTATGGAACGAAAAATGGACAAGGATGCCAAATTTGCTGAGGAGTATACTGCAAAGATTACTGAGTATCTTCAAAAAGGATACGCCAGGAAGTTACATCCATCTGAAGTTCAGAATAATAAAAACAACTGGTATCGTCCACACTTTGGGGTTGCGAATATCAACAAACCTGAAAAAGTGTGAGTCTAAACGATTTCCTTTGCCAAGGTCCTGACTACGTTCCATCTTTGATATCTGTCTTGTGGCGATTCAGACAAGGAAGAATTGCTTTTGGAAATGATATCAGAGATATGTTTCATAGAGTTTCAATTATCGAGGAAGACAGATGTGCACAATTATTTTTATGGCGAGGTATGGAGAGAAACCAAAGTCCAGATGTTTACGAAATGAAGGCGATGATTTTTGGTGCAATATCGTCTCCGTCTGCAGCACAGTTTGTAAAAAACAAAAATGCAGCGTCGTTTGAAGATAAATATCCAGGGATTGTCCATGCAATGGAGAAACAACATTACGTCGACGATTACTTGGACTCTTGCCATACGATAGATGTAGCTATCGATAGAATTCGAAATGTTATTGTTGTTCATAAAGAGGCAAATTTTGATATGGTGAAGTGGATAAGTAATTCAAATGAAGTAATGCAGTCGATTCCAGAGAACTTGCGTACTAATTCTCAAGTAGATGTGAAACTGGACTCAAAAATGTTAGAAAGAGTTCTGGGCATATCCTGGTCTCCTACGACGGACGATTTTGTATTTATATTGAACATGAAAAAAATCCCTGATGAAATCTGCCATGTAGAGAAAGTACCAACAAAAAGGAAAGTACTGCGCACGGTTATGTCAGTATTTGACCCGCTTGGTTTTCTTGCTCCTCTCATGATGAATGATGGAATTCTGATTCAGAATATATGGAGAAGTCATATTGATTGGGATCAAATAACAGAAGAACTTTTCTACACCTGGCTGAAATGGTTGACCCAATTGAAACATTATACTCCTGTCACTATCAATAGATGTTACTTTCCTAATTCTACGTTAATCAACAAAGTTGATTTGCATTTATTTTCCAATGCAAGTGATAAGGCATATGCGGCAGTCGCCTTTTTGGGGATGGTTGAAAATGACGAAGTCCACATTTCATTTCTAGCAGCAAAATTCAAAGTTGCTCCAATGATTCAACAAACCATCCCGAAATTGGAGTCACAAGGAGCAGTGCTTGCATGTAGAATGGCAAAATCTATAAGGAAGGAACTGGAATATGAAATTGATAAAGTTTACTTCTGGAGTGACTCAATGATTGTTATTCATCAAATCAGGTCTGAAACAACAAGATTCCCGATTTTCGTAGCTTGTCGACTTGAAAAAATTCACGAAGACTCTGATTTGTTGCAATGGCATTGGTTACCATCTGAATTGAATGTTGCAGATCGAGCGACGAAAGAAAGAAAATATATCGATTTGTTGCCAGGAGGAGAATGGTTTTCTGGACCACATTTTCTAAAATTGCCTGAAACTGATTGGCCGGAAGAACCACGTTGCTCCACTGAAGACAATCTGATACTACTCTTAGATATTAATGATAGTCTAGTTCTTCCGATGGACTTCCCCAATATATCCAGATTCTCGAAATTTAATCGACTCATTCGATCTACTGCTTGGATTCTACATTTCAAAAAAGTTGTCAAGATTACAAAACTGTCTAGACCGACCGACTTAAATGTTGAGTGCAGATGAAATCGAAGATTCCATGAAGTTATGGATCAGAAAGTGTCAGGAAGAAACGTTTGGAGAAAAAATTTCCATTCTAAAAAGAAAGCTATTTCTACCAAAGTCTAGTCGCTTATATAAATTATCTGCCTTCTTGGACGAATATTTTATATTACGCCTGGGCGGTAGGATTCCAGATACGAAAGAATTGGATATATCATTTGAATGGCGAAACCCTATTCTGTTAGATCCAAAGCACAAATTCACAGAGCTCCTCATAGATAAGTATCATCAAGAATCTAAACACATAGGTTTGGAGACAGTGGTCAACAATCTTCGTTCCAAATATTGGATTATAAATATACGAGTAGCTGTAAAGAAGAGCCTCAGAAATTGTCAAGAATGTAAAAATCGAAATTGCAAACCTCTTTTTCCAGAAATGGGTTTGTTGCCTCCCGAGCGGTTAGGAGCATTTCCTTTCCCGTTTTCATACGTTGAAATTGACTTTTTTGGTCCTATGACTGTTGCAATAGGAAGAAGAGTAGAAAAACGATACGCCGTACTCTTTACTTGTCTCACCCTCCGTGCAATCCATATTGAACTCGCGGCATCTTTGGACACAAGATCTGCTATACTTGCTATCCGACGTTTTATGTGTAGAAGAGGTCAACCAAAGGAGATAATAACAGATAACGGAACCAATTTTGTTGGAGCAATACGTGAACTTAAGAAATGGTTCCAAAGCTTAGACCAGAAAAAGATTTCAGAAGAAGTCGCATCTAAAAATATAAATTGGAAATTTAACCCTCCCGGAGCTCCACACATGGGTGGAATCTGGGAAAGGATGATAAGATCTATTAAAACAGCTCTGAAGATCAGTTTGAAGTCCATCAATCCAAAAGGAAAGGTTTTGGTAACCTTGATGAGTGAAATTGAATATATTATTAATTCAAGGCCCTTGACACACATATCAGTCGATCCAAACGAACCAGAAGCTATCACTCCGAACCATTTTCTGCTACTGCGACGAGGTGATGTCAGATCATTCGGCAATGTGGAGCTTTCTAGCAGAAAGCAATGGAGAATTGCACAAGCATTGGCAGATACGTACTGGAAACGATGGGTAATTGAATATAGACCAACACTTCTTCAGAGACGAAAATGGCATGACAAAACTAATCCTATTAGAATTGGAGACATGGTTTTGATTGTGGACGAGAAGGCACCTAGGAATCAGTGGATCATAGGAAAAATAGAAGAAACGTTTTCCGGTAAAGATGGAGTCATCAGAGTTGTTCGAATTAGGAATAAACATGGAACATATGTGAGACCTGTCACCAAAGTGTGTATTCTTCCAGTCAAGAGTTGATATACTCACCTTGCAAAGTCTGCTTGGGGGTGGAGAATGTTACTTATTCTATTTGTATTTTTTTATATCAGTTAATTGTTCATCACTATGTATAAGCTGTTTGATAAATATCATAGGTTGTTGGAGAATTAGACAGATGAAAAAAAAATAATAACTGTCAAGAAAAGTCATTAAAGGCGAAATTGTTTGAATTCGTTTTTAATTTGATTAAGTATTTTACACCAGGTTTAAAAACTATTTTGAAATCAAATTTTTGTAGCTGCATCATCATCTTTTGTAATTTCGAAAGACGTGATGTCAAAGGCTTTTTAAATACACCTAATAAGGGCTTATGATCACTTTCTACAACGAATGTTCTACCAAAACAAATTCATGAAAACTTTCGCACCCAAAGAGTATTGCATATAGTTCTTTTTCTATTTGGGCCCAATTTTTCTGTGTTTCCGTAAGGGCTTTTGAAGCGTAAGCACAGGGCGGATTATTTCGCAAAAGGCAAGCACCCACTCCATCTTTTGAAGCATCAACCGAGACTGTTACCGGTTTATTTATATCATAAAATTGCATTTATTACATAAATTTGGTATAAATCTACCGACATATGTAATCATACCCAAAAATCTCTGTTCATTAATTTCATTCTTTGCTAAAGGCATATCTTTTATAGCTGCAATTTCATTTTCGTCTGGAAAATATCCATCTTTTGTTAGTTTATGACTCAAGAAACTTATTCCACTAAGTCTAAATCTACATTTATCTATATTGAGAGTAACATTATTTTTTCGAGCTATTTCAAAAAATTTTCTCGACCTTTCATCATGTTCATCTTGATTCCTCCCCCAAACAATTATATCATCTACAAATATAAGACACCCTCAAAATGAAAAATATTTTTAAAACGTTTATGATACACTTCTGGAGTGGAGCTGGAAGCCTTAAAAAACATAATCTTCCAAAGGGTAAATTTTTTTGTGCTGTGGAACTACAATTCATTGTCTAAGCAAATGAAGATATTCAATATCAGCAAATTCGAATACAAATATGAAATTTTCTGCTAAGATATTCGGTAATCTTAATTTTGGCTCATTGAACAAATCCATAATATTTCACGTATAGTCAGTGGGCATACTTGAAGACTGGCTATAAATCAAATCACCTAAAAGAACAATTCGTTCAGGCCAGCCTCAACACCCTACACAGTAGGTTAATGGACTGACACCTATCAGAAAACAACTACTCCCCTGGCTAATACCACGAAGGGCGTTGGATTATATCCGACAGGTGTCAGTGCAGGATTCTTCACTGAAGTTATTCCTGCCTATGCTGTTGGCGATACAACTGCCGCAATAGATTTTCAATTATTGGAACACACTTGCAGACCGGTTTCGGGCTGTTTGGCCACTCGTCAGTGAAAGGTAGTGTATATCATCAACATAAAGTCGATGATTTCCGATAATTGAAAATCGAATTCCGTCAGAGTATCATTCCTCGAACTAAGCTGAAGACTACAACAAACAACAGGTTTGTCGTCGCTCCATCTGCCTGTGAACGAGGTAACCAACTGCATATCCAAATTTGCCCAATTCCTCGTAAAAGGAAAGAAATCTTTCACGTATAGTCAGTGGGCATACTTCAGTGAAGAATCCTGCACTGACACCTGTCGGATATAATCCAACGCCCTTCGTGGTATTAGCCAGGGGAGTAGTTGTTTTCTGATAGGTGTCAGTCCATTAACCTACTGTGTAGGGTGTTGAGGCTGGCCTGAACGAATTGTTCTTTTAGATGATTAAATCCATAATAGTCTACTTCACATGTAGGTACTTTTTTTGTAAAATTTTTCAGCCCAATCCAAAAATTACGATTCGTTCGTACTTATTTTTGCCTAGAAAGTTTAAGGAAAGATCCGAAAACGCGCCGATAAAAATTACAAAAGTTATAAACAATTGAGTGAAAAAAAATAGGGCTTTGGTTTTTTCTTAATATCTCGAAAAATTTCCAAAATTTTGGAAATTTGAAAAATGATTTGAAAAGATCAATGAATTTGCGTAAAAAAAGTCCCGATTCCCGAAACTGTATCTCGATTATTTATAATTTTTACAGAGCCCTGAAAATAGAGCCAAAAGCGGGTAGTCTCTGGCTTCGGCGCCTTTCGTCACTCTGACATAAAAATAAAAAAAAATTATTCAAACATATGAAATATAAATATTAAAAAAATATAACCCCTTCAATTCAAATAAATATTAAGGAATGAAAAAATTCATGTAATGTTGGGATACATCAATAAACAATAATCCGCAGTCAAAAAGTTTTTATTCCAATTTTAACTATAATTATAAATTTGTTAATTAATAACTTTTTCTGAATTGAAAGTTAATATAAAAATCCCTATAATTATTAAACTAAAACACTGGCATTTTTTTCCTTTGGTGAAGTTATCCTTAATAGGCAAAAAAATAGATTACCGTTGCCAAAATAAAAAAATTGTTATTTTCTATTTTTTATTGATAATTGAAAATTATAATTTTATAAAAAAATACATTTCAACATTTTTTTTCCTAATTCTTTATTGTTTCAATGTCTCATGGCTAAAATCTAATTAATGTTTTTTTTTTATTTTTTACAGCCATTGTTAATAAATTTATCATAAACAAATACATTGTTTATAAGCAATTCGAATTTTTTTTTGCATTATGTTAATTGAAAAAAATCATGATTTGTAGAAAAAAAAGCTTTCTTAAAAAATTTCTCTGTTGCTAACAAATGCGTTTGTTAATTAACAATCGTTTTTTGCAACTGAATATTAAAATTAAGGAACCATTTTTTCATTCATAAATTCTATTATTCTTTAAGGTTTTGAAAAAACTTTTTATTTTATTATTTTTTTAATTGTTTATTAAAAAAAAATGTTACAAACAAATTATTTCTTTTATAATTTTCTTAAACTCCTGAACTCTCAAACAATAAAAAATAAAAAAAAATTGTAATGTATTATTTATAAAATTATAATTTTCAATTGTTAATAAAAAAATAGAAAATAACAATTTTTTTATTTTGGCAAAGGTAATCTATTTTTTTGCCTATTAAGGATAACTTTACCAAAGGAAAAAAATGCCTGGGTTTTAGTTTAATAATTATAGGGATTTTTATATCAACTTTCAATTCAGAAAAAGTTATCAATTAACAAATTTATAATTAACGTTAAAATTGGTATAAAATTTTTTCTATTGCGGATTATTGTTTATTGATGTATCCGAACATTACATGAATTTTTTCATTCATAATCATAATCATAATTTATTAGCCCAAGTATGTATAAAGTACATTCAAGGTTGTCATAACAGAGGTATATGTATAGAACGTAGATTCAGTGTAAAACATAGAAAAAGTAAACGACATATAGTTTAGTGACAAACAGTACATGACATTTACAGTATCTGAGAAACTTTCAACAAAATTATTAACAATTTCGGTGGATTATGGTTGTATTTCATCAAAAGAGAAGTCAAAAAATTCGTCGAGATTGTAGAAAGCATCATACAGTAAAATTTCCATAACTGCAGCTTTAAATCTTTTTATCGGAGCATTTTTTAGTCCATTTGGTAATTTATTGAAAAGTTTCAGAGCAGTATAATTTGTTGGCTGCTGAGTTCTTTTCATTCTATGGTAGGGAATACTCAATAAATTTTCATTTCTGGTGTTGTAGTAGTGATATGATGAATTTAGAGAAAGTGAATTCTCATTTTATTTAATGTACATCATGCATTGTAATATAAAAACTGTTGGTAGAGTTAATATATTTAATTTTTTAAATAATGGTCTGCAGTGGTCCTTGAAACCAGCTTGAGCTATTATTCGTATGACTTTTTTCTGCAATTTGAATATTCTCTCACTATCTGAAGAGTTACCCCAAATTAAAAGGCCGTAAGAAAAGACCGAATAGAAGTTACTGTAGTAGTATGTTAGTGTCCTGTCAAAAGTGGTGAATTCTGTAAGTTTTCTGATTTGATAAACTACTTCATTCAATTTTGCTGCTAATCGCTCAATATGTTTTTTCCAATTCAAGTTAGTGTCAATATGGATGCCTAATAATTTCACGCTTTGTTGATCAGATTTTCCGAATAGTAACTCGTTTGTTTTTTCAGTATTTAGTTTAAAATTGTTTGCTGTAAACCAATTGGTAGCTCTCGATACTGTTTCAGATTTTTTTACAGTTAATTCCTCGACCTCTTGGGCTACATTCAGAATGGTCGTGTCATCCGCATATAAAATAGCTGCATCTGCGTTCATCGTTTATAAAAACAATGAAAAATATTGGTCCTAGGACAGACCCTTGAGGAACTCCGATATCTAAAGGCAATAATTCTGATTTTTCGCCCGAGGGTAAAACAAATCTTTGCTGTCTCCGACTCAAATAAGAGGAGAAGAACTCAAAAGCTTCACCTCTGATTCCATAAAAATCTAATTTATTCAGCGATATTAAGAAAAAACTAAAGCCTAATTTTTTTTCACTTAATTGTTTATAAGTTTTGTAATCTTTATCGGCGCATTTTCGGACCTTTCCTTAAACTTTCTAGGCAAAAATACGAATCGAATGACACCTTGGTCGTAATTTTTGGACAGGGCTGAAAAATGTCACCAAAACGAGTACACTAAATCGAGTACATGTAAACCAGACTATAATGAATAAAGATCCATTTGAACAACTTTTCATGGGATATTTACCAATTATTATTCTAATTTTTTTTTCTGTATATTTGCGTTCATTATGGAGTGGTGCTTCAATTAAGTTTGAGTTGCTCTGAACTAGATTTCAGGTTTGTCATAGTTCAATATAAATCACACTGCGATTTTTTGAGGCACAATTCCACAATTAGTTACACCACTCATACTTACCAATTTTGGGAATTCGTTGAACATCAAATTATGAGTGCTTGAAAACTGACCGTATTCAACACAACCAGAGTTAAAAGTTGAATGACAATAGCTGACTTGGCAATAGAATAGAAATAAAGATATAGATCGTGTGAAGGAGCATCAAAAGTGCGTGCCGAGCGTGCCAAATAATTACCAGAAGAGTGACATAAATTGGCAAAATTTTATCTTTGCAATAAATGAAAGGCAAGGGGGGAAATTCAAAAGAGGCCTTTTTTGCGATAAAAATTATTAAAAAACAAAACTGCATATCAATAGTAAGTATATGAGTTTAGTCTAATCTAATACATATTAATAGTAAGGAAATGTCTGGTAGCGGAGATGTCCTAACCATGAAAGATAGTTTCGAAGAAATAGATAGTGAAAAAGATCTGAAAGGCATAATTGAAGCCAGTGACGCATTTCTCTGAAAGTGAAAAGCCCGAAGTCTAAAATAACCAAACTGGAAGGTTAAAATCGAGAAGTGAAGAAAAAATAGAACACCTAGAAAGAGATAACAAGAAAATGATATTTATAATATTCGGTTTCGACGAAGTACTCAATCAAAAATATTCTTTATTTTTCGTTAAGAAATCAACCGATTATTAAACGTCGAAGTGAATGACACAGATATAAGTGAATGATATACAGAGTGGTCCAACGAAAAGTATGCACCTTGCTTTTCTCCTTTTTTTGTAACTTAACGCAAAAATGCTCGGAAAGTAACTTAACGCAAAATGCTTTTGAAGGGGACACATTTTAGATGTATTTTTCTACCTGTGCCTTCAACCCCCTAGCGAGGGTGAGTAACAACTCTAAAATTTTTAATAGAAAGTGGGGTCGAGTGATATACCATTTGAAAGGGCACAAAATTCTCTTTCCAATGATACCTAATTTGTTGTATTTCACTCAAACATGTAGGTATTATGAAGAAAAACCACTACAACCCAGTACTTTGAAATGTGTAATTGACTTAGTAGAATCCTACTTCAGCAAGTACTGAAAATGTGACCATTTGCTTCCATACAGTGATACTCTTTTATTCAAATCTATTCCTAACATTCTGTAGCATATCAGGTGTTATACTTCTGCTGGACTCGGGCTGCGTAGCAAAACATTTATTTTTCAAGTGTCCCCAAAGGAAAAAGTCTAAAGGCGATAAATCAGGTAACCTGGCAGGCCATTCGATGGGGCCTCTTCTTCCAATCCACCGTCCAGGAAACCGGTCATCTAAAAACTCTCTTACCGGAGCAACATAGTGAGGAGGTGCTCCATCTTGCTGGAAATGAAGCCGATCATCATTATGATTTTGGTCATTTTCAATTATTTCTGTTATGAGAGGATCAATTGTATCTTCAAGCATGTTCAGGTAGACCTCACCAGTTAAATTCCCAGGAATAAAAAGTGGCCCTACGATATGACTACCTAATATGCCACACCAGACATTGATTTTCTGAGGGTACTGGGTATGGACCTCTCGGAATAAGTGTGGGTTACTCTCATCCCAGTAACGGCAATTATTCCTATTCACAGCTTCATTAAAAAAAAATGTACTCTCATCGGAAAAGCACGTGTTGAATGATAGGTGCGGATCATCAATTAGTAGCTGGCTCAGTTGTTCACAAAATTGCAGCCTTCTATCAGGATCATCTTCATTGAGTTCCTGTACTAATTTAATTTTGTACGGATGAAATTTATAGGCTTTCAATATCAGTATTATGGACGAACGGGAAACACCTGAGGCTGCAGCAAGCTGACGGGTACTTTGAGTATGATCCAATTCAACATGTCCCAAAACAGCGACTTCCACTGCTTCATTTCTGATCGATTTCCGTGGCTGGTGGTTCACATTACAGACAGATCCGGTATCGATAAACTTTTGGACTAACTTGGCAACGTACGGATCATTCACATTTTTCCCGGGATGACAGTTATTAAAGAGGCGAGCAGTAAGTCTAGCACAACTATTATGTTGATAATAAAGTTCAACAATTTCAACTCATTCAGGAATGGAATAAACCATCTTTACAGTAAAGTTGAAATAATTTCAAAAGCAACCAAACTGAATCAATGAACGTTTGCCTAAATTCTTTTGGTACACTTATCTGCTGTTGTTATTTGAACCAAAAAACGCACGAGAGAAATTGAGGAATGTAGTGGTGATAAAAATGCCGTTTTTTCCGCATTTTCACCAAAAATATCGAGTAAATGTTCTTGCTTTTTTTATAACCATGCAAGTAAATACAACAAATTGGGTATCATTGGAAAGATAATTTTGTGCCCTTTCAAATGATATATCACTCGACCCCACTTTCCATTTGAAATTTTAGGGTTGTTACTCACCCTCGCTAGGGGGTTGAAGGCACAGGTAGAAAAATACATCTAAAATGTGTCCCCCTCAAAAGCAAAATTGACCTGTCCGAGCATTTTTGCGTTAAGTTACAAAAAAAGGAGAAAAGCAAGGTGCATACTTTTCGTTGGACCACTCGAAATATACATTTGGAACCACAATAACGGCATCTTTAAAGGTTGAACTTGTATCATATCGAACAAGGAAAATCATACTACAAATCTATTCGAAACTCAAAGAGTTTCCAACATCAGAATCACCAAAAAGACCTACATAGAGCGATATTGAAGACATACTTTGGTTTTTTCTCAAGGCATTCATTGATTTGTGGAGGGTCAGTATTTTCTCCTTGAAATAAGGACAGTCAGTGGCATTGAATTGAATCTGGTTACTTTCACCTCAATTCGAAACCACTTCTAGTATTTTGTTACTCACAAAAAACGCAACTTTGACCCAATTTAAACTACGACGTATCTTCTGTAGTTTAGGAGATCCCAATGTGGGGGTCGAATTTGAATCACCCTGTATGATGCTGACACCCCTCATACTGTGATACAATTCAATGAAGTCGATAAATTTTGAATATTTTTCTTGAAATGTTCATCAAATGTTACCAAGCTTCTCGTGTCGGGAAATTCACAATGCATATTATGAAACTTATATATTTGCAACCTAAAATCAAACTGGAATAGGCTTGAATCTGAAAATATTTTTCTATTTCCATCAAAGCATGAATATTATTTCAACATAGAGATATCTCCATCCTCAAAAAGTCACCATATCTCACTGTGTACTAAATTTAACATAGAATACGGTGATATCTCTCTGCTCCACAGTTGCACACAGCATACGTGTTGCAAAATGCATGTACCTTTCAGCATTGTTCCATTATCATAATTTATTTTACGTAACCCCGTCGCTAAATCAAGGCGTGCTCTTGTAGCATTTAAAACTGACCCAAACAATAGCGAGATACACTTGAAGATACGTGGGGATTTCGCCTCTTCAAGTTCGTCGACCTGAACGGTACCTGATCTTCCCCAAGGGTGGTTGACTGAGAGCGGTCAGTGGAAAATGAAAGCCAATAAAAACGAAAGTTTTACCTGCACCGCGAGTCTTCTAGGTGTGAATTGGTTGGGTGGCAACTGAAACAGGAATTGGAAGGCAATTTTAATGTCAACTGAATTCGTCTTATCCTTTCCAATAATAATAATGATAATTGTATGAAGGCTATTTTCCGGTTTGAAGGTGATTGACAATGTTTCGTAGTGTATTTCATCAGTTCGGACTTCCAGTTCTAATATAATATAAATTGATTTGAAATCCCTGAAAGAATCTGTGAAAAATTAAAAAGATGAACCAAAAAATACAATTTTATTAAACAAAAAACTGAAATTACAAAGAACTAACATACAAGCAACAACCAAAAAAATAAAAAAAAATTGAAACATTAATACAAGCTGAAAATTAAAAAATAAAAAATAATCAAAATATTAATAGCAAAAAATGAAAAATAAAAATTAAGAGAGACCTTGGAAGAAGATCATGGACCAATCTTTGCCAAAACTGAAAGCACGTACTTGAAGATCCGACAAGACATGGAGAATACACACAACAGGAAGTGGGCAAAGTTGGCGAGGAACCAATGCCCAAATGCAGAACGAGAACAGGACAACTATGAAGCCGCCAACGTCATCAACATGAGTTCCCGCCTGCTCACGGACATTGAGGAATCCTGGTTGAGGAAAGGTCTAAACTTCGCCATTGCACCAACATCTGTGCCCACTTTGGAAATAATAACTTCAGTAAAGTCCAACAGTTCCCTTATTGATCAGATCGAGGTAGAAGAATTCAGATGAAAATCAGAGAACAGCTAGATCGAGAACCAGTTTCAACCTCTAATATCAGCAATGAAGAACGAAGAGCCCTGAATGGACTACGTAGAGACAACACCATCCAGATCTTACCTGCAGATAAGGGAAACGCTACTGTTGTGATGAATACTGATCTCTACGAACAGAAGATCGAAGAGGTGTTTCAGAAAAGAAAATACACAAAGAACGTAAGAGACCCTACTGCATCAATTGGAAGAAAGTTGTAGCAGATTTTGAAAAAACACCAAGTCTATTTTTCGAAAAAAGAGAGATCATCGCTAACACCGCACCACAGTAAGCCCCCTCACTTGTATGGACTACCCAAAATCCACAAAAAGGATGTTCCGCTCAGACCAATCATTAGCTCCAGAGATTCAGCCACTCAGAACTTGTCCAGATTTTTACTACCAATAATTAATCCACTGCAAGGTAAAACATCATCTTTTGTGAAAAATTCAAGGCATTCCGTTGAACTACTAGGGGAAATCGAAGTCAAAGAGCAGGATCAACTGATCAGTTTCGACGTGGAAAGCCTCTACACTAATGTTCCTGTCAAAGAACCACTTCAAATTATACAGAAGAAGCTATCCGAAGATGAAGACCTGAAATATAGAACAAACTCACCGATACAAGCAATCAAAAGTATATTAAACCTTTCATGTCAGAATCTTTTGGATGAAGATGTTTTCCTTATATTGCACCGAAACTATACAACTCTTTTTCATATAAAATAACCAGCGTCAACAGTTTTTTCTGTTCAGAAAACCCTATTAGATGTTTTTCAAAAAAACACCTAGAAGTTGAATTAGTGACATTTTCGAAGGGAAAAAAATCTAAATTTTTCTGAAATGTAATCTGGTTTGTGAAACTTATTGAACTATGTATATATCCTATTAGATTTGTTCTGGTTCTAACATCTGAAACTGTTTGGAAACAGTGCAAAACATGATGCGTACAGGCAAAATATCTCAAACAGTCCGAAATAGTCACTTGTTTAAACTAGAACGCTTTTGAGGAGACCACTGTGCCACATATCATATATATGTAGAGATGAAGACGAGAAAATACTACTAATCATTTCCATTTTGTTATGTAGTGTATCCTTATAGTCAGTTCAAATGTTATTTAACCTCAATCATCAATTATTCAAATCAAATAAATAAAAAAATCATCCTACCAAATAGCCCAAACAAATTTTCATATGAATGCACATGAGCAACGGGAACAGTTCTCAACAGTTCAGCCTCGAGAGCAAGAACGATTCGGGACGGTTCAAAACAGTTTAGGATGATTTCGCAGAACAGAGGATTCATCAGTCCGAAATTATTCTCAATAAACCAGAACGCTCTATATCAACTGCGCATGATCCTGACGTCCTAGAACCTGAATTTCGTTGAACCAGAACAAACCTATTATTATGTATCGTATGTGTGCTTCTGTGTGTAAGCAAATGTGTGGAGTGTAGGATACGTTTAAAATAATAAGGTGAGCCCAAACATCAGTAATAATGTTTTTCGACCCCCGTGATGATTGTTGGGTACTAAAATATTTAGAAAATGTTTGTTTGAAGGTGGTTGACTATGTTTCGTGGTTTAAATCTGTTTGAAATCTGTTTTTCCGTTAACCAGCTGTCGCACCCCTATGAACGACAACCCTCAGAAGTCGAAACTTGTGCGAGCTAAGGATTAACGAGGTCTTACCTTTTACCGTGTGATTCCTAACACGGTGGTGGTGCATTTCATCAGTTTGGACTTCCATTGTCTAATATAATATAAATTGATTTGAAATCCCTGAAAAAATTTCTAAAAAAATTAAAAAGATTTGTTGAAGAAACAATTTTATCAAGCAAAAAAATGAAATTACAATGAAATAACATACACGCAACAACGAAAAAAAACAAAGAAAAAAATAAATATTAACACGAGCTGAAAAAATTAAAAAAATATTAACAAGAAATGAAAATTCAAAATATAAATGTAAAAGATTCCAAACCACTTTACTTCATGACGTTTCCATTGTTATTATCAACAATCGTCTTCGGGTGATAACTGGACTTATTCCTTCGAGATCTGACTATATATAGGTCATTCGACTGCTTTCACATATCCCCTCTTCCCTCTCTCAACTTCATTGGTTTTCAGGGGGAGCTGTCCATTTGGCGGGAGTGTATTGAACACAACTACGTAACGCCGAATCAGTGGGAAGGGAATCGCATAGTCGCTTACGCATGACGATCCGTCGCCACGATATGCGTTACCACGCCAGCAATCGGTTTAACGTGCGGCCATAGATGTTTCACATCAAAAAATTTGAAAATTGTTTAGACTTTCGTAAGATTGTTCATATGTTTATTCATTTTTTATGTATTACTATCCTTGTTTCACCGCTCCGAAACAAGTATAAAGTTTCTTTTTGATTATTATTCATTCAACCGTTTATATCATTCATAGTTGTATTGTCGTTATTTTTAATCATGAATAGAACAGATTTTCTACTACATCTCAACTCGCTCAACCCAAAAACATCAATTCACAGTGGAAGGAGAATCTCAAGGGAATCTAGCCTTCTTGGATGTTCTTGTGAACAGACGTGAGGGCCACCGAATGTACAGAAAACCAACGCACACAGAGAGATACCTGAACAAAAACTCGAACCACCAGCAACAATGAAAGAGAGGGATAATTAAAACGTTGGTTTTAAATCTGTGAACCTGAAGGTCTGCCTGAAGAAGTAAATCATCTGAAAAATGCATTCAAACGTAATGGGCACAGTGAAAGAGAATTCGAGCGGGCCATACGACTCAGGAGAGAACATCACAAAGCAACCCAGCTAGGCGAGTCAAAGGTGAAGCTTTTCTTCCCTATGTGAAAAACAGATGGAAAACATCTGTATACCAAAAACCCACTTATACGAGACAGTTTCTGAACCACTAATCCAGCCACCACCAATCGACTAAAAGAGAGATCATCAGAACTCTATCAGACCGAGCTTTCGGGATCTGTATTACGAAGGAAGGTCTCGAGAAGGAAATGGACAACATCAAACATGATCTTCAACAGAATGGCTACTCCAAAGCGATGGTGGAACAGACTTTGGCTAAAAGACAGCAAGAACCTCGCAAGGAAGAGAAGCCGTCACAACCAGTACTTGCACTTTCCTACATCAGAGGATTATCGGAAAAGATATGAAGAATTAGGCCCGAATACAACATCAGAACCTGCTTAAGATCCGAAAACACTATCCGTTGTAGCCTCACGAAAACCAGGCCACCAAACGCGGATCGCGATTTCAATAATTGCATTTACCGGTTACTCTGTGAGTGCAGAAAATCCTATATCGGTGAAACTAAGAGGCCATCGAAAGTTCGCATTGCCAAGCACAAGATACACATATAGCGAGGGGAAACCAATAAATCAGGAATAGCAGAGCATGTTTGGATACATCAACATAACATCGAGCTGCCCCAAGCTGAGATCATACACAGGGAAGAACACTGGTTTAGGAAGGAATTCGAAGAAGCCGCAAACATGTTGTCCAACAATGTATTCAGCCAAGTCAGCGTAGCAATACGCAAATATGGAAACCCATAATTAGGCAAAAAATGGCCAACTCCCACCAAACGATTATCTCCTGCTAAACCGGTGAAGCAAAAAGAGAAAAGAGGAGATAAATGGAAGTACTCAAATGAATCGTAAATAGTCATCTCTTGCAGAAATTATTCCAGTCATCACCTGAAGACGATTGTGGATATCAACAATCGAAACGTCGTGACCTAACTTGGCTTGGAATCTCCATATTTTCTATTTTTGCTTGATTGCTCTATTTTTTACTCCTATTCTATTTCACTGTAATTTTATTTCAGTTTTTTTTGCTTGATATAATTGTACTTGTGATACACTGTTTGGAACCTTTTCTGTAGTAATGACGACACGATGGGACGTCAGTTTCAACTTAACGTTGACGCGATGACGACATCGACCGCGATATGCTGTTGGAAGACTTGGTTCACCGTATCCTCAGGGAAGATGACGATGATAACATCCGTCCAGCTTTTGTGGAAGAACTGAAGGGTTACATCAGGGCCGCAAAGGCCAAGAAAGCTCCGGGGTTCAACTCAATAACCAACAAGTTATTGAAGAGGCTCCCAGAAAACTGCGTTTAGAACCTTCTGAACATCATAAACAGTTCGTTGGCCCTCAGACACTTCCCCAGAAGATGGAAGCATGCGATCGTCATCATGATCCCAAAACAGGGTCAGAATCTGCTGTTCCTACAGAACTATTGCCCGATCAGTCTACTCTCGTCGGCAGATAAGCTGGCTGAAAGAGTCGTTCTCCAAAGGCTCAACGAAGGAGTTGAGGACCGAAATTTCTGCCTGATGAACAATTTGGCTTCAGAAGAGAATACTTCACTGAGTTACAGGCTCTAAGGCTAGTTCAAAACACCATCCACGAGTTGAACACTAATAAAAAATTGCACATTGTACTGTCAGACATCTAGAAGGCCTTCGACCGTGTATGGCATGAAGGTCTTCTGCACAAATTAATCGTGTTTGATCTGCCTCGGGGCCTGATCCGGTGGATTGGGTCTTTCCTGAAAGACAGAACATTTCAGGTTAGAGTAGAGGGCTCTCTGTCTGACAACAGGAGAGATCCTTGCAGGAGTGCCACAGGGGCCGTGCTATCTTTGATGTTGTACTCACTTTACACCGGTGACCTTCCAAGGTCTGAGCGTGTGAAGATATCCCTATACGCCGATTACACGTCTCTCCTCTCGTCTTCCATGGGTCGAGAGCTCGGTGTCGTCTACATGCAACGTGCATTGGACGACCTCGAGCGGTGGTACCTTGATTGGAAGATCCGAGTGAACTCGGACAAGACTCAGGCGATAACCATGGGAATGAAGATTGAAATCTTCTGCGGCCAGAAAAGTGAGAATCTCTGGAAGGGAAATCGACTGGCAAGCGCGGATAAAGTATTTCGGCCTTCTAATAGATCGTAGGCTCACTTGGAACCTGCACATTACGTGCGTTAAATGAAAGATCTAGGGTCGGATAGCTAGTATGTACCCTCTTATCAACAGAAAATCCAAAATGAATCTGAAAAACAAATATACCATCTACAATACGATGTTCAAGCCAGTCATCATGTGTGCTTCAGGCGTCTGGGGACAAGCGGCTCCGTCTAATATCTCCATTCTGGAGAATTGCAAAACAAGTTGATGAGGATGATTGTGAATACTCCTTGGTTCGTGCGAAACAGCTATACGCTGTAGATTATGCTGTAGACGACCCCTCCCGAGATGCCCCGACACTCTGTCAAATGAGGCCCTCATGTCCTCCGTTAACGGACGAATAGATTTTTCATCCATCCCACCCCAGCCAGGTAGGAGTACCCCGTGAAGGACGGTACTGATGTGTGAGGACTTATCGATATCCCCAATATCATGAACCCATAAATAGGCTAAAAGAGTAAGGGAGCTGTGCTCCAACTTGAATGAAACGGAGACGCTTGGTCGGTGTGTAGTAATAAATATTACTGGAGTTTCTTTCCAACACCAAATCGTTATTTTCAACACCTCGTCACGTGTTTCAGTTACCAAGTGATCATCTTCAAGAGAAATATTAAACTGGAAAAACTTTTGCAAGGCTAATCCTATTTATTCTCTATAGGTACACCATACAGTTGTACCACACATACAGGTATACTACACCTTCGATGTCTTGAAATGAATTTACAATTTGCCTTATCTACTAGTTTTACAATACGTCTAATCTGATCTAATCTAATATTTAAATGTTATAGCTATTAAAACCATTTTCAAGCTATATAAAAATTAATTCCACAATATTGCCTATCTACTTGTCCTAAATTCATTTTTACTATGTGTACTTATGGATTTACTGACTTTTACTGTCCAGCTTGAACCCATTTGTCCTTCTGACAAACTGACAAAAATCAGCCGCAAGGGTAAGGGAGCTAGGTTTCAACCTGTCTGAACGACAGATGATTGTTTGAAATCTGTTTTTCCATTGATCAGCTGCCGCCCCCATACGAACGACAACTCTCAGAAGTTGAGAAACTTGTGCGAGCTAAGGACCGTGTTAGGAATCACACATTTTTAACGTGTGATTCCTAACACGGTTGCAGGATCATTCCAGCTTTAACCAGATAAATTCTCTCAGATACTAACAATCGAAAAGTCGCGAAATAACTGGAAACTTTTTTAAATTTTTTTGCTCATTTTAATTTTTATCCTTTCTATTTTTTTTTACTCTATGGTCATTTCCATCATTCATCTTGATTATTTTTATTCGTTTCATTGTTTTCTCATTTCAAGTTATACTGCTTACTATAATTTATATTTTAGCTATTCATTTTGATTTAATTTGTTCTTTCATAGATTTGGAATCATGGAATCAATGGAAACCTGGTAAAATTCCTTTATACGACAAGTGCAGTTTTTGTTTCTTTTTTCAGTTTTTTTCAACGAGCATTGTGGAGAAAAAGAGTTATTTGGTTCACGTTTTATTGAATTATCTATTGTAATTGTAAACATCCACACTTTTTTCAAAATTTCTAATAAAATAACATGACGATAGTTAACACCTCACCTTGGCAAATATCGGAGATAATGAATCCCATGAAACGTTCATGAAGTCCACCATCTCATAAGTTTAGTCGAAAGTTGAGAACGAAATAGCTTAACAGATTCATAGCTTTTAACACCCAAACTCGTAGGAGTGTGGAGCAAAGTGAATGTGCAATTACTTTTCCGAAACATGCACGTAGTTTGTTCCAACGTCCTGCATGCAACACCAGGGTGTATCGATAATTGTTATGGGTGCGTATGAATTATCGACATTTGCCAGTGTTAACCATCACCCATTGTTCATGGATGAAATTAATTGATTCTTTCTTTCTCAAACTTTCCTTGCGAATTAATTATATTCAAGTTGTAGTAACAAGTTGAGTAACGATTTAACAGATTGTTATGTCATAAGTAGAAACAGCATGTCATTTATGTCATAATATAAATATTGCTTTACAGGGTGAGTTCAAATTCGTAAATAATGCTTTCGAAATCATAGTGGACTTTTGTGACAAGACCAATGAAACAAAATATCAAAACTCATTGACATATGTGGGGAAACAAACAGGAATATTGCCCGTTTTTTGAAGAAAGAAGGCGTAAACGTAGCTTATAGAACGAATAATAACCTAAGTAAATTTATTAAAAACAATAAGGACAAAACTTTGGTGTCGGATAGATCAGGAGTATATAAGCCGACTTGTGGCTCTTGTCCAAAACTGTATATTGGCCAAATAGGAAGAACATTTTTCCAACGAATTAAAGAACATAGGAGTAGTTTTGTAAATAGAAAGACCAATTCCACATTTAGAAGAGAAGAGTTTGAAACTTAATCTTCTAGAATGTTTAGAAATCAATAGATCCAGGAATTCGGGTAATTTACTGAATGATCAATTAGAACTCAATAACTCTCCGTTACTGAATATATTTTTTCAAAGGTGAAAATGGAACATAAGTGCAGGTAATTTAATTCGTTAGAAACTCAGGTAAAATATCAGCTACTTAAAATTCAGGTACTTCGTTTAAGGGTACTTTGATTCAGGTACTCCATAAACTATATATATATTTAATATTGAATGTGTAGAATTAGTTGAAAGACACGCCAGATGAAGCCATTGTATGGCGAAACACGTGTTGCATTTTTGTAAAACAATTTAGTGAAAATCTCACAATAAAGTGTTTTTGGAATACGTTAGTTATGGATTTTCATCAAGTATCGGCCGATTCCATCATATATCATTAGTATCGAACTAAAATTCTGAATTGTTAGTCTTTGCTGACTGATAAAAAACAAAATTTGTTCAACTATTGGAGTACGCAGCATGCAGAAAAATAATCTTATGATATTGTATCCAATATTTCGACAGCGTTTAATGACATCATCAGAAATACTATATAGAGAAAGCAAAAGACCTACCAATACTGTTTCATATTTGCCATAATTTGATATGATTTGATTTGCAATACGACGTTTCATTCATTACATTTCATCATCAACTTATTTTTTTCTAATAGAGACCTCTCGTTTTTTCATCGATTTTTGTAATCACTTTATTGAGAACTTCAGCTATTTATTACAATACACTTTATAAGTTATTCAAAAACTGTTAATGATGAATTTTAACGAACGATACGTAGCACTGCCAATTATTTATATCAGATTATGGTGAAAATGAAACAGTGCCTCTTTTTACAATTTGAAATCGAGGTGGTGAAGTGAAAAAATAAAATTTGACAAATTTGGTTTCAAAAACAACCAATTAAGGACATAATAAATAAATAAATAAATAAATAAAAATATATTATATATATATATATATATATATATATATATATATATATATATATATATATATATATATATATATATATATATATATATATATATTTATATTTTGATTGATGCAACTAATTTTCCTATTATTTGAGTATTTCAATATTAAATTCTTCAAAAAGGATTTGAAGCTTTATATCTTCTATTAATTATCTGTGAGCGCTTTCGACAGTTGGTAGTACTGTCATCTTCTGGCACTTGAGGAGTACCTGTTGACCTAGTATTATTGTTCCAGCGCATGAGTATTACTGCAGCATTTCAAGATGAAATTGAGAAATATTTTGAACATGAACTGGCTCCCTACTCTTTATCGTTGTTTGATTACCTCGGGATGCGTAAAACACAGAAATCTGCCATTAACGATTGTTTCCAACAGGTCAATATTGAAATTAACAATACTAATACGACATAAATCATTGGCGGTGGATACTTACTACATCGTGTTGTGTGGGATAGTGAAGAAACATTTAGTATTATTTTAGATAAAGTTCAGTATGTACGTAGACATTTTGGTGCCAGAATTACGGTCGTATTTGATGGCTACGATGATTGCACGAGAAATATTAAAGCTGTGGAACAACGTCGTCGAACTTTAGCAACATCTTCATCTTCCGATATTCTATTTGATGAACTTATGACAGTTCCTACCAGTCAACAGAAATTTCTTGCGAATACTCACAACAAATCTCGGTTCATTTCAATGTTGAATGATGAGTTTTTTGGCGAAAATATATTGGTTAAACAGGCTAATAACGATGCCGACGTACTGATTATTGAAACAGCTATAGAGCAATTTAATTTGACAAATGCAACTATTGTTGTTGGTGAAGATGTAGACTTACTCGTACTTCTTACTGCTCGAACTCTACCTGAAAAAACGATTTTCTTTATAAAGCCAGGAAATACTCGAAGTCAAACCAAAATATATTCGTCAAAAAGTTTATCTACTTTTGCAAGTCAAAATCATGTACTATTTTTACACGCAATAACTGATTGTGATACGACGTATGCATTTTCCAGAAGGGGTAAAGCAACAGTCTTTAAAATGTTTGATAAACAAGATTTAGTTCAATGTGCTGAAGTTTTCAAAAAAAGTACTTCGACTCAACAAGAAATTATCACTAACGGGATTCAGTTTCTTCTTTCTATGTACAAAGCTCCGAAAAGAACCACTTGCTTAGATAAGTATCGATATGCATGTTTCGTAAAAAACACTAAAAATAAGAAACAGGTGCAATTAGCTTGTCTTCCTCCAACCTCAGTTGCTGCCCATCAACATCTTTTCCGAGTATATTACCAAGTTCGAATGTAGCTTGGTTATCAGCTAGACCGAAAAGACTGGGGTTGGAAGTTGTTCGACAATGCATTAGAACCTATACAGACTTTACTCCCACCTGCACTTCAAAAACTGCTGACCACAATTTTTTGCAACTGTAAAAAGGGATGCAGCGCTAAATGTGGTTGTAAAAAAGTTGGACTGTTGTGTTCTCTGGCATGTACACATTGCCAAGGTCAGTCATGTTCTAATGTTGAATCATCAATAGTGGAGGATTCAATTGATACCAACGAGGAAACATGCTATACATCACTCTTAACGCAGTTTACCTACACCCAGGATGAACATCGAGAAGAAGAAGAAGATCAAGAAGAAGAAGAAGACCAAGAAGAAGAACGACAAGAAGAAGTATTTGAAGGTTATGACTCAGATGAATACATTTTTACATTTTTTTAATTTCAATCGGTTTTATAATTTCCAACCCTTTCTAATATATTTTATTATGCCAGTTTTCAATTTTACAGAATCACAACGAACATGTGGAATAGGCCTACTGGAGAAACCACGTTGAAAAAACGCGCTAAGTACACTATACCTCATAGGTGGCGTGGAAACGTGTGCATATAATGACGATTACAACTTTTACGACTTTTTGACTCGTCGTATCTCAGAAACGGTGGCTCTAAGGAAAAAAAGTTTCGAAACATTTTTTGTAGAGAATTTCATTATCTACAATATTTATATGGGGTTATTTTATGATTAAACCCACCGTTTTCCTGAAAATCGCGAAAAACCAACTTTTTTCGAGATTTTTAACATTTGACCTCGAATAAATTTTTTTCCAGGCGTCGCAATTATTCGGAATTCCAAAATCTCATTTTTACCTATGTTTTCAACAATTATACGCATTAGCAGGTTGTTGTAAATTTATGTCCCTTCCAATGTCTAGATTGACCGGATTATAAATAATAATAATATATTTGTAACAGAGTTTAATTGTATCTTTATCTTCAATTCAAAATATTCAAAATATGATCATTCATTTTTAACGAATTCAAATAAAATACAGAACTACAATATTGACAGTATAGACAAAAGTACAGAACTACAATATAAACAAATGAAGAGTATGGAAAAATAAACGTAGAGAACCTCAAAAAAGCTGGGGAAAGCTTGTCTTTGAGGTATTTGGCTTTACATTAGGAGTAATTTCAATTTTTTAGTAACTGGGTAAAGGGTCAATCACCAAGCACCAACGAATTGACGTTGTTAATTTTTGTTCGTATTTCAAATTGATCATAATAAACAATAATAATAATCTAATTGATGTATATAACACATTTGTAACATAATTTAATTGTATCTATATCTATTGTTCATAATAAAACTTTTTTGAATATTTAAAAATTGTTTGTTTGAAGATGGTTGACAATATTTCGTGGTACATTTCATCAGTTCGGACTTCCATTGTCTAATATGGTATAAATTGATTTGAAATACAATAAATACAAGCAACAACCGAAAAATAAAAAAATTGATCTATCAACACGAGATGAAAATTAAAAAATTATTAACAAGAAATGAAAATTAAAAATTAAAAGATTCCAACCCAAGTTACTTCACGACGTTTCGATTGTTAGTATCCACAATCATCTTCGGGTGATAACTGATAAATAATTATGGTTGAAAAAAATTGTGTTATTGTAACGTTCAACACTAGTGATGAAAATATTTTCAACACGCTACTTTGTAAACATCATCCTTTAATACTCTTGACAACCATTAAGAATGTCACTTTCAATGACGGTTGTACAAAACTGTAATTTTGTCAACTTGTCTTATTCATACCAAACATACTAGTCACCAAAACTCCGCGATTGTAATTTTTCGATATCACTTGAGGTCCACTTAGATGCAATTTCAAAAGTGACTCTGAAAACATCAAGTAGGCGTAAAAACTTTCGAAAATATCGCATCCTGATTCAAATTTGT
Organism: Leptinotarsa decemlineata; assembly: GCF_025532065.1. Classification (NCBI taxonomy): domain Eukaryota; kingdom Metazoa; phylum Arthropoda; class Insecta; order Coleoptera; family Chrysomelidae; genus Leptinotarsa; species Leptinotarsa decemlineata. The sequence continues at coordinate 5,555,549 of NW_027412703.1, read as the reverse complement.
CTCAACAATTCACAGAGTGTTCTATTTGAGAATTTAAAATCGGAGTCATTTCCGGTGAAACCGGAGTGACCGGGAAATGAAAAATATGTGAAAACTCTTCTCTCCCCGTACTATTCCATAAACTGAATAGTCTTTGGAATGAAGAAGTTTTTGAAGGAGATCATAAAAAGACAATATATTTGGGAAAGAAAGTTTTTGGCTTTCTACTACTCCATCTTGATACAAAAAACAAGGATGAGGGAATCTTCCAAGGAAGGAAGGAAGTAATCAATTTTAAAATAAGTAACTCTATACATGGATGTGTAGATCATGCAAAGAAATAACTTTCAGACACAAACTGAAAGAAAGTCCTACTGAAACAGCTACTTTCATATAAACATTGAATTACACGAAAGAAAAAAAATTTTTCAAAACAAATACTTCTATATGAACACTGAATTATACAGAAGATACTTTTCTCTACTCAGTTTGTATTTCAAACATTCGTTGTGGAATGAAAATTAGATATCATTCACATGGTAATAAATTGCACTTACATGGAACACTGTCACCCTCACTGGTATACACCGATGTTTCGCCTTGAGACACTTGCCCCAAGGCTCTTCAGTACCAAATTGGATAACATTATAGAAAATACCCACAGTTCATTCATGAATTACGATTTTTCAATGTCACGGAATAAGCTTGATCTGCTTATGTCATCGATGACATCGTAATGTCATTCATTCACCCATTTGATTTAATCCCAGCCAAAAGGAATCTTATTTGAATTGAAGGGGTTATATTTTAAGGAGTGATTAATTTTTGGGAAAGAAAGTTTTTGGCTTTCTACTACTCCATCTTGATACAAAAAACAAGGATGAGGGAATCTTCCAAGGAAAGGAAGGAAGTAATCAATTTTAAAATAAGTAGAAAGCAAAAACTTTCTTTCCCAAAAATTAATCACTCCTAAAAATATAACCCCTTCAATTCAAACAATATATTCTAGTGAATGAGAGAATTGACTTTAGGTCGATGATGGCCACTATCTTGCGCTGATGAGTGGCTAAGGAGGCCGAAACCGGTCTGCAAATGTGCCCGTTCCAAAATTGAAAGTCGACTCTTTCAGTTGTATAGCCATTTGCATATGCAGAAAATTTTTTGTGAATATTCCTGCACTGGCGTCTGTCTGATATAATTCAACGCCCTTCGTGGTATTAGCCAGATGAGTAGTTGTTTCCTGATAGGCTTCAGTCCATTCAACCTACTGTGTAGGTATATCTGAGACTGGCTGGAACGTTTAAAGTTCATTTCTTTAGATTTGTTCACTGCCAGTCTTCAAGCATAGCCCACTACTAATAAGAAATTTGATATTGATACATTGTTTTTACTTCAATTCTCAATGACTCTCAATCCTAGCTAACAAATCTCAATGGCAATTTTTGTGGCAAATATAACTCATTTTAATCGGTTTTGACACATTGAATTCCTAATTTAACGATTTCCGACATTTTTATGAATGAATGAAAATGGTACCCTCTCTTCCACTACAACAGGATATAAGATCATGTCCAATATCTCCAAACATTCTTCAGGTAATTTTTTTTGCGAAATACGTGTACGTGTACCTTGGATTCTCGCAGAGAACGTGTCTATCTGTGAACCAAGTTGAATTATACACTGCGACGAAGGGTTGTTAAACTGATAGATCCGAATTGCTACCGTTCGTAGTGGAGAATAGGAAATACCTTGTTAAACCACAACATACTGAAAGGGAAATAAAATTTTCTACGGAACAAACTACACATTCATTGTGTTTTGCCCATGTTAAAGCATTAGTCAACCCTTCTCTCTGACTTTGGTAGAGGCACGGCTAACCACATGGTCTGTCCCTGTCTAACCTTTTCCTATTTCGTCTGAAAGATTTGTTCACGGTTAGTCGGGAAAGTGTAATATATAGTATTCCAATCAAATATTCATCATGCCAATTCTGAAACGCTATATTAATGCAAGGTTTTATTCGAAATGAAAAACTAATAGAGATATCATACATTTCAAGCGTCATACATTTGTTACATTTTTGTTTATCAAAGATGAACATGAATGGGTAGTTTATTTTTTTCTGTTATGATTTACTTCAAATGCTATGTGCATATTCACCAGTCTAGCAATGAAAATGGATGCTACTTGAATATTTAGAATAGAATAGAATATCTATTTACCAATATACTTGTAAAATTCACAAAAAAAGGTGTATATCGGACAACACAAAATATTTACACTGCACAAAAAGTTTACACAATGAAGAAATAATTTAGATTCCTCATTCCTCCTATTTTCAATTTGACAGGTCATTTATTTCTAGTTATAAACTCATCTATATTATAAATAGCATTCAGTATCAAATATTGTTTTATTTCATTTTTAAATGATAGGCAAAGGAACACAATTTAATAAAATAATACAGTTATAGTAAAGACAGTTTTTAAATGCAGCTGTTTAATGCCCAGGTATCGACAATAATTTTTTGTGTCGTGTTTCGTACATGTGCCTTTCCGCAGAGCCTAAATCTTTTTTTGCACTGCGAATGGAAGCTTCTGGATATGCATAAAAATATGCCAAAACGTTAACAGTATTGTCCTCATTTGAAGTAACAGGTTTTGGTAATGTTGAAGGCGCTTTTAACATGGAGCCATAGTTAAGGAAATTATTTTGTAATCTTACAAACTTCCTCTCGTTCATTGGTGTTAATTCAAGATACATTTGATTGAATTCCCTACAAGTTCTGGCAATGATTTGATCACACTGTAAGTGTATAATAAATAATTTTATAAGAACTTCGTTTGAATAATCAATATTTGCATTCATTCTTGGCGATTTTTTGAAACACCGTCAATAACCATTTATCAATTACTTATAAAAGTCACCAAACTGTCATAAGCTTGATATTTCCACGGCTACCTAGAAATCAAATTCTTTACAAATTATTTTTTGTACAATTGTTATTGAAAATCTCTTTGATAGAAACACTTCAATCAGAACACCTACCAAAAAATCATTTAGAAAAATTCACACATGCAGTTCGTGCTATTGGTAATATTAAATCCCTGTGAAGTTACTGACGATGACGAAGTAGTATTCAGTCCAACTGTAGAAAGTCCTTCATGACTAACCAATAATCCACCTTAAAATAACGTGAGTTGGTGTATGTAGTTGTAACATATGCCTTGTAATCCAAAGATCGTGTGTTCAAATCCCATGGACCCTGTAATTTTTTTTATTACCAGCAGTAACGTTATACAAAAAAAAAATGTATGATACATTTGTTAAAAGTGATTTTATTTTGCTCGTGAGTTTGCTACACTTGCTGATGCTCGTTTTGCAATAATCCCCACTCACAAAATAAAATGCCACTTTCAACACTTGTAGGTAAAACGTGAATAACTATTTTTCCACAAAAACGGCTTTATTAAGAAAACTTGACGATTCAGGTATAGGGACATGTATATCATCTTGAAGCATTTTTTACCATCTTTCAATTTATCGAGTAATATACAGGGGGTTTCATATGAAAAATGAACTTTCGACTACTTTTATGCACAATGGAAATAATAGTAATTTTAGCACGCCCTGTATGATATGGAGTCGATTTCTTGGTGTTATTTGAATATTTCGAGTTTGTCCAAACTATCATCAAAATATCAACTTTTCATGAATTGAGAGTACTGATGTACTTAATTTCAATTAAGGCTATGTTTTGGACCATATTTAGCACAATTTATTTTTTATCTCGAAAGCAGATAGAGATAGGTATAGGACATCATTGACAAAAAAGTATTAAAACACTAGAGCGATTCCAAAAATGTATTAATATATGGAGTGTTCCATTTAAAAAAATATAATTGCTAGCACTTTTTGATAGAAGTGGCAACGCCGCAGTGCTGGAAATATTTTAGATCGATAGAACAGGTGCGGAAATGTGAGAGGTGAAATTTTCAGAAAAATCATGCTTGCGTTTTCCAGAAACGTCTAACCTACCATCAACCGTGAGTCACGCTGTATATCCGTTCGAATACTCGGTCAACTACGGAGAGTATTCGAATATATGAGATGCTTGTAATCGGTCGATGATACTTAGAAATCAACAATCCTTCGTTTTTGAACATGAGAACGTTTCTCTCCTCGACAAACCAATTCGAAATCCGCGGTTCTCCGTCCTGCCATGAGTCTCTGGAAAGATGACGGTGGGTACTTACCTGTTTTTTCACCAATGAATATCCATCCCATCTGGCTCCGGAGCAGCGAAGTTCTTGGAATCCACAGAAGCTCTTCGAGTGTCATCCAGAATCATCATCACAGTTCAAAGGCTTCGAATTTGTAGTGAAGGTTGCAAACTTTTCCAGCCGGAGATAACTCCGTCAAATATATTTTTTCGGTTTGCTAGTAGTGGCTCGCGAGTTCAATGTCTGACGTTTCGTTCACAATTGTGGTAGACATTATAAACGGCAATGAGAAAACGAGCGTAATTCTCCAGTTGTCTTCAACATCATTATAGTGATTGAGTATATTGCAGTATCCAGAAACTCGTATCGTATCCACATCGAACTATGATCAAGTTTTTGGTAAATTTTCGTTATGTGGACACCCGGCGATTTTGAGAAAATTATTGACTGTACTTACGTATTTCGATGCGTAGATTACGAATCCGAAAGAAAAAAGCGGCGCTCTCCCTTATTTAAAAAGTTACGGCCCTTCAAAGTTCAGAAAAGGGCAACTTTTCAGCCTTCTTTTTCACTAAATAAACTATTTAAAAACACAAGCATTTATTCACTAGGTCACCTTTACACCTTATTCCTCCTTCTTTAACATTTTTCACTTCAATAATCAACATTTGTCTTATAAAAAACCTAATTTAAAAACGAATGCTTCTCCTGGTGACATTATTCTATTTTTAGGTTAGTTACTAGTGACATTTCAGAAAAAAGCGGTTGGTATTTGCCGTCGCCTACTATTTCAAATTCGTAATACACCACCAAAAACCAATTTACGATCTAAAGAATGAAGGTAAAAAACATTTGAATTACTTCAGGAATATGGACTGCATCAGTCGTACCAACCATATCATCAACCTTAAAAACGTAAAATACAGTGATATGTAACCAAAAAGCAGCTCCGTACATTTTTTAACATTTTTATAAGAAAAATGTTGATTATTGAAGTGAAAAGTGTTAAAGAAGGAGGAAAAAGGTGTAAAGGTGACCTAGTGAATAAATGCTTGTGTTTTTAAATAGTTTATTTAGTGAAAAAGAAGGCTGAAAAGTTGCCCTTTTCTGAACTTTGAAAGGCCGTAACTTTTTAAATAAGGGAGAGCGCCGCTTTTTTCTTTCTGATTCGTAATCTACTCATCAAAATACGCAAGTACAGTCAAACATTTTTTCAAAATCGCCGGGTGTCCACATAACGAAAATTTACCAAGTTTTTTTTGGAAAGAAAGTTTTTGGCTTTCTATTACTCCATCTTATACAGACAAAAAAGGGATGAGAGAATCTTCCAAAGAAAGGAAGGAAGTAATCAATTTGAAAATAAGTAACTCTATACATGGATGTGTAGATCATGCAAAGAAGTAACTTTCAGACACAAACTGAAAAAAGTCCTCCTGAAATAGCTACTTTCATATAAACATTGAATTACACGAAAGAAAAAAATACTTTCGAAAAACAAATACTTCTATATGAACACTGAATTATATAATTGATACTTTTCTCTACTCAGTTTGTATTTCAAACATTCGTTGTGGAATAAAAATCAGATATCATTCACATGAGTTCTACTTTGAATGAATGGTAATAAATTGTACTCACATGGAACACTGTCACCCTCATTTGTATACACCGATGTTTCGCCTTAAGACACTTGCCCAAAAGCTCTGCAGTACCAAATTGGATAACATTATAGAAAATTCAAACACTTCATTCATGAATTACGATTTTTTAATGTCACGGAATAAGCTTGATCTGCTTATGTCATCGATGACATCGTAGTGACATTCATTCACCTATTTGATTCAATCCCAGCCAAGAGGAATCTCATTTGAATTGAAGGGGTTATATTTTCAGGAGTAATTAATTTTTGGGAAAGTTTTTGGCTTTCTACTACTCCATCTGATACAAAAAAAGTAGCTGTTTCAGGAGGACTTTCTTTCAGTTTGTGTCTGAAAGTTACTTCTTTGCATGATCTACACATCCATGTATAGAGTTACTTATTTTCAAATTGATTACTTCCTTCCTTTCTTCGGAAGATTCTCTCATCCTTTTTTTTTGTATCAGATGGAGTAGTAGAAAGCCAAAAACTTTCTTTTCCAAAAATTAGTCACTCCTAAAAATATAACTCCTTCAATGATCAAGTTATTGGATCAAAATCTTACCGAGTTTGATTCGTTTGAAAAGCCAATGAAAAAATACTGATACAGAATTAACAATCAAAATTTGATAACTGAGGTGTATATGAGGTGAATTAGACATTGTGTTTTTTTTAACGAAAAAAGAACTCTGAACAAATAACAATAATTCACTGAAACTTAAACACAAAAGTGATAACACAACTATGCCTTTCTTCGAATATTATCAACTACACGATTAATATTCCTCTTCCTCAATCTTTCGAACTCTCTAACAATGGTGTGTTGAAGGTCCTCAATATGTTGATATTCTCTCTGACCATAAACTCTATATTTCAGTGTACCATATATGAATGTATTCATAAAACTTGAGTCTAGAAACCAAACCTTTCAGTCAGGTAAATTAGATACTCGTCTGGTAGTGTACGGTGAAGTACCATACGGTGTAAATTCCTGCCCACACGTTAATACTAAATCGCTCTTGATAGTCTGGTTCACATGTACTCGATTTAGCTCTTTTTGGTGACATTCTTCAGCCCTGTCCAAAAATAACGACCAAGGTGTCATTCGATTCGTATTTTAGCCTAGAAAGTTCAAGGGAAGGTCCGAAAACGCGCCGATAAAAATTACAAAAGTTATAAACAATTAAGTGAAAAAAAATGGGGCTTAAGTTTTTTCTTAATATCTCGAACAATTTTCAAAATTTTTGAAATTTGAAAAAAGATTTGAAAAGATCAATGAATTTGCGTGAAGTCCCGACTCCCGAAACTGTATCTCGATTATTTATAATTTTTACAGAGCCCTGAAAATAGAGCCCAAGCGGGTAGTCTGGCTTCCGCGCACCTTTCGTCACTCTGACATAAAAACAAAAAAAATGATTTAAACATATCAAATGTAAATATTAAGGAATGAAAAAATTCATGTGATGTAGGGATACATCAATAAACAATAATCCGCAGTCAAAAAATTTTTATTCCAATCTTAACGTTAATTATAAATTTGTTAATTAATAACTTTTTCTGAATTGAAAGTTAATATAAAAATCCCTATAATTATTAAACTAAAACTCTGGCATTTTTTTCCTTTGGTGAAGAATACATTACAATTTTTTTTTATTTTTATTGTTTCAATGTCTCATGGCTAAAAACTAATTAGGTAATAATTTTTTTTAATTTTTCACAGCTATTGTTAATGAATTTATTATAAACAAATACATTGTTTGCAAGCAATTCGAAAAATTTTTTTTGCACTATGTTAATGGAAAAAAATCATGATTTTCAGAAAAAAAATGGTTTCTTAAAAAAATTTCTTTGTTGCTAAAAAATGCGTTTCTTAACCAACAATCGTTTTTTGCAACTAAATATTAAAATTATGGAACCGCTTTTTTTTTAATCACAAATTTTATTGTTCTTTAAGGTTTTGAAAAAACTTTTTTTTATTCTTTTTTTAATTGTTTATTAAAAAATTTTTTCTTATGAACAAATTATTTTTTTAATTTTTTTTTTCAATACTTTGTTCTATAATAAAAGTAACTATGTGTTTTTTTTTCAATTCATTCTATTTTATATGAAACTTTCAATATTGTGATATTTAAAAAAAAAACGTAGGTACTTTTATTATAGAAAAAAAATTGTTTATAACATTTTTTTTAATAAACAATTAAAAAAGAATAAAAAAAAGTTTTTTCAAAACCTTGAAGAACAATAGAATTTATGATTTAAAAAAAAACGATTTCTTAATTTTAATATTTAGTTGCAAAAAACGATTGTTAATTAACAAACGCATTTTTTAGCAACAGTTTTTTCAAGAAACTATTTTTTTCTAAAAATCATGATTTTTTTCCATTACCATAATGCAAAAAAAAATTCGAATTGCTCATAAACAATGTATTTGTTTATAATAAATTCATTAACAATAGCTGTAAAAAATTTAAAAGAATATTAATTAGTTTTTAGCCATGAGACATTCAAACAATGGAACATTAAAAAAAATTGTAATGTATTTTTTATTAAATCATAATTTCAAATTTTTAATAAAAAATAGAAAATAACAATTTTTTTATTTTGGCAACGATAGTCTATTTTTTTGCCCCTTGAGGATAACTTCACTAAAGGAAAAAAATGCCAGAGTTTTAGTTTAATAATTATAGGGATTTTTATATTAACTTTCAATTCAGAAAAAGTTATTAATTAACAAATTTATAATTAACGTTAAGATTGGAATAAAATTTTTTTGACTGCGGATTATTGTTTATTGATGTATCCCTACATTACATGAATTTTTTCATTCCTTAATATTTACATTTGATATGTTTAAATCATTTTTTTTGTTTTTATGTCAGAGTGACGAAAGGCGCGCGGAAGCCAGACTACCTGTTTTTGGCTCTATTTTCAGGGCTCTGTAAAAATTATAAGTAATCGAGATACAGTTTCGGGAGTCCAGACTTTTTTCACGCAAATTCATTGGTATTTTTCAAATTCCCAAATTTTTAAAAATTTCCGAGATATTAAGAAAAAACTAAAGCCCCATTTTTTTTCACTTGATTGTTTATAACTTTTGTAATTTTTATCGGCGCGTTTTCGGACCTTTCCTTGAACTTTCTAGGCAAAAATACGAATCGAATGACACCTTGGTCGAAATTTTTGGGCAGGGCTGAAAAATGTTACAAAAAAAGAGTACATGTGAATTAGACGAATTTTTTGGAGCTGCCTGGGGTTGTTTATGCTCCAAATATGTTCGTTATTTCGGTTAAATATCCCACGATTCGTAAAAGTGCTTTCAGTGCAAACAGGAAAATCAGGTCTTCTAATTACAAAATTCTAATCGACATCCAGGATCACCTGGATGCAATTTTCGAAATATATGTATTTTGTTACATTTCAAACCGCTTTTTTTGAGATATCTCCAAGCACTTGTATTACAAATATTCATTTCGGAGGAAATTTGACGTGCAGATTTCCTTGGGTTCATGTTCATCTGCAAATTATTAATTTTTATTGAAAAGGACACAATGTCTAACTCACCTCATTCATACCTCAGTTATCAAATTTTCTTTAGTTTCCTGGTCCATTCTGTCTCGGTATTTTCTCCTCAGCTTTTCAAATGAACCGAACTCGGTGAGATTTTGATCCAATGACTTGAATATAGTTCGATGTGGTTGTCCTCTTTCGTGATACAAGTTTAAATGAATTTCCGATGTCCTAACACTGTTTTTATTCTATTTTTAATAAATTTGTATCGTATCTCTATTTTCTCCATTTGTGGAAGCCAGTATTCGACAAAAATTCAATGACTTGTGTAATAACAAAATGTCATTAAGTGTATTAAATTGAAAGTCAATGATGATGGTGATGAAAATTCATTTTTTCCAATATCTCCAATTTTTCGAAATCGAATGATAACTTATGATGGAACAACAGAAAGAATCCAATGTAACGCCCGTAATAAAAAATAAAATTGATGATGGTGGCCGGAAGACGAAACGTCGCATAGTGAATCTGAACACACCATGATGTTGCAGGGAAAAAGTGACAACGTGAGAGTGAAATTTATTTTCAAATCATTCGAAAAATAGAGCCAGAAAAAATAATTTTCCGAATATTCTGTTTTTCCGGATATCTCCGGATATATTCGGAATTTCGGAACTTTCCTGATAGTATATTATTAGCCAGGTAAATGCGCAACTTTATCTCGATTTAACCATCTTCGATAGTTTCCGAGATCCCAATGGTCAAATTTGAAACACCCTGTATAAAGTCAACACGTTCTTTTGATATCTCTACAATGTCATACAACTCACGCAACTTCATTTTTCGATCATTCAAAACGATTTTGTCGATTTTTTTCTGGTATTACTGTTTCATATGGACGTCCACTGCGTTCTGCATCATCAGTGTCTATACGACCAACGTTTAATTGTTGTTTCTGCTGAAGCGGAGTCCTTATAATACTTTCCAATCCACTGCTTCACTTGAACGGTATTTTTTCCTATTAAGAATCAGTGTAAAATTAAAACACTAAATTATTGTTGACAGATTGTTTCGAAAATAACGAAAGTGCCATTCTTAGCACGATAACTCAAAAACTTATGATTTTATTATCATGGAATTTCAACAGTTCTCTTTTGAAGGTTAGTACGAACTGAAAAACCGGTTAATGTAATACGATTAGCGCCATCTATGTGTTAGACCGGAGACTTTTCAGCCCAAGTAGTATACATTGTTTTGATGTATTTTTCAAAATTATAAATTATACACATGTCACTTTTTCAAGGAACGATCAAATAAATGGTGTTCCTTCAATATTCTGGAATTCTCATGCGTTTCTGTTCACTTTTTCAACAATTTCATCCCATTTTTATATAATTTGTATATATTTGAAATGAAAATCTTTCATAGAAAGTAGAAAGCCAAAACATTTCTTTCCCAAAAATCAATATCTCCTAAAAATTTAAATTTTCAATTTATTTTCAATTCATATTGAAGGAAATGAATTTTAAACGTTCGAGCCAGTCTCATATATACCTACACAGTAGGTTTAATGGACTGGCGCCTATCAGAAAACAACTACTTTCCTGGCTAATACTACGAAGGGCGTTGGATTATATCCGACAAGCGTCGGTGCAAGAATCTCCACAGAAAATTTCCTGCATATGCAATTGGCAGTACAACTGAAAGAGTCGACTGATAGGGCCCATCATCGACCTGAAGTCAATGATATTCCATAATTGGAAATCGGAATTCTTTCAGAGTAGTTCATTCCTCTTCCTTAGTTGTAGCAAAATAACAAAACGCCATTCCATCTCGTGGGCGAGGTACTAACCAACTGCATATCCTAAATTTGCCCGATTCCTCTGAATAAGGAAGAAAAACTTTCTCATTAGTCAGTGGGCTATGCTTGAAGACTGGCAGTAAACAAACCTAAAGAAATAAACTTCAAACGTTCAAGCCAGTCTCAGATATACCTACAGAGTAGGTCTTCCTTATTCAGAGGAATCGGGCAAATTTAGGATATGCAGTTGGTTAGTACCTCATCTACGAGATGGAGTGACATTTTGTTATTTTGCTCCAACTTAGGAAGAGGAATGAAATACTCTAAAAAAATTCTGATTTACAATTATGGAATATCATTGATTTTAGGTCGATGATGGCCACTATCTTGCACTGATGAGTAGCTAATGAGCCCGAAACCGGTCTGCAAGAATGCCCTTTCCAAAATTGAAAGTCGACTCTTTCAGTTGTATTGCCATCTGCATAGGCCTCAGTCCATTAAGAGAGTCATAGTTACAACCGTGTGGAGGGGTGGATTTTCGGGAAATCCTTGCGGGTACCGCCCCTCACCCCACACCAACAGGATTTCGCAGGGCTTCCTCCCGCTCACCGAACCCAGAGTTGCCTCCTTACATCTACTTAGTGTGGCTAACCAAGAGACAGGACCATCAGCAGCGTTCGACCGAACGTTGGTACAAGTTAGCTAAGCTCTTCTTTCGCCAGAGAGTGCTCGAGTCGCACACCTGCCCCCGCCAACCATGCCAAATCAGTTGGGAATATGGTCCCGGAACCGGTCGGGGTCCTAAGCTCGGATACTAGTAGCTCCGTCCAACCGGGGTCCGACACCTCAAGCGTCTGCCTTGGTGCCCTCCAAGACTAGACTCGGATACTAGAGCCCGGAAGGACCGCCAGCCCCGATACCTCGAACGCTCGGATCCGTACAGAAGCAGGCGAGGATCACGGAACAGCATAAGATGTCCAGTACCTCGGTATGGGGCTGCAATGCACCCATGAATGGATTATCGCAACCCTGTATCCCTTTACCCGCTAGTGGAGCCGCTGCCCCTAAGAGGCCAACGCCAGTTGGAGATGAGGCTCGCTAGCCTCCAGCCGCGAGCGGGCACTCACCTCCACCCAAGAACTCATGTTAGGAAAGTTCCCTTTCCAACGTTTGATGAGTAACCGTCGAGGACTCTTTCGAGCATCCTCTACCACACATCATATGTCGAAGACGTCGCGCCCATTACCCGTATAGGTGCGAGATAGGGCGGTTCATTAACAATTTTTGGGTGTACACCGTGTGGTCTGCACCGCATACCCTTACGTTACCCCGAAGGGCACTCATGTTAGGAAAGTTACCTTTCCAGCGTTGGATGAGTAACCGCCGAGGGCTCTTGCGAGACACCTTGAAACTGGCCAACGCCTGTTACCCGAAGGCGCGGGATTGGGTGGTTGACCGATAACTTTATTGGGTGAGTGCTGTGTGGTCTGCACCGGGGGACTGTCAAACACCCATAAGAGAGAGACAGTGATCCCCCGCCACTCACTCATCTGAGACTGGCTTGAACGTTCAAAGTTCATTTCTTTAGATTTGTTTACTGCCAGTCTACAAGCATAGCCCACTGACTATAATAAGAAAATCATATTCAAATATTTTCTTTAAATAATATGTGATTAGTCTGGTCATGTCGAATGATAAAATTGTTCTTTCAAGAGAAATACTTTTCTCATCAAAACTTATCTGTCTAAGATACTGAAATTTAGGTTTTTTGAGACATCCAGTACAAGTATTCTCAACACACAGATAACCCCGATAATTTTTTTTCCAGACGTCTCACTGCAAGAAATCAAGCAACGTTTTGTACTACAGGAATAATAAATAACAGAATATGTAGCTTTCCTTTGAAACAGTTTTATGCACACAACTCATTTGAAGTGACTTGCAAGAATCTACAAGCAAATTAGTCTTGTAGCGTTCCCTGATACGTTACGGTAAATTTGGGTGTTTTTTGGCGTTGTGAGTTCGCGTGAATACAATTAATAAATATGCAGTCGAGTTTACGGTTCGATACAAACCTTTCTCGTTCTGATTTATTAGACTGCACTGATTCCGTTTCAGCGTGAGAAAAAAAACGTCATGGACAATGACTTCAGGGTTTCGTAACAGAATTGATTTTTATAAAAGCATGGATTCGTGAACGCTCTGTTCAATGATAGATCAGCGGATTAGATGTGTTATTGTAGAACAATATTGAAAAATAGGTTGATTGTCAAGGAGATAACGTGTTTTAAATTCTTTTACCAAAATCATAAACTCTTGAAATTGATCAGGGTGCAGGGAATTTCGAAAATGGGAGATCACGTGGTCACACAATGAAAAAATTGCAAAATGCACCGGCAGGTGCATTTTGCAGTGACAGGATAATTTTTTGGATGGTTTCCTGGGCCCAATTTAGTCTTGGTTTCATGAAAGCTAAGAAAAAATTCGAAAGAAATGTTGAAGGAACACAATTCATGTGCTTCATGAAAAATAATATGATGCGATGTAATTTAGGATGTGTAAAGCATGATATGTTGCACCTAGTTTCATTGAAAAATTCACAACTTACCAAAAAAAAATATCGCTAGTTTCTTTCTTCCACTCAATACGTTGGCACTTAAGGAAAATAGGAAGGTAACTCAATGGCCTCAACTCTATCGAATATATTGCCACATCCGGTGCACCACAAGGATCAAATATAGGACCCCTACTGTTCAATATGTACATTAATGATATCGGAGCTGAGATTGATGTCAATTTCCTTTCATACGCAGATGACTTGGATCTCTATCACAATTCAACATGTTCTAATGATTGCAAACGTCTCGCCCTGAATTTAAATCGCGTTATTACATGTTGTAGGAAGAATAATCTGTCTCTCAACATTTAATTCAATGTCTTACCCACTGAAAACGAACTTGAATTTACTTAACTACGTCATAAACAATCAAGTTCTGGAGCATCCTGACACACTCACTGATCTAGGTGTTACTTTTGTTTCATCCCTCTCTTTCAATAAACATATTGACACTACTCTAACAGCAGCTTACCGCATTATGGATTCTCAGTTAGAAATACAAAAGATTTTGTAAAAGCTACAACATTGAAATAACTTTATTTCACTTTTGTTCTATCTAGGCTGGAATATGTATCTGTAGTGTGGAGTCCCTACTATCAGGCACGTATCCCACTATAGGAATATCCTATTATGAGTTGCTTGTAACTCACAACTTTTGTAGTGTCGAGGTAAGGCGTGAATATTATTCATTTCTTTTTTTATTTAAGGTCATAAACAATATCATCACCTGCTCTCAACTGTTACATATGTTGCATTTTTGGGTTCCTAGACGGTCATCTAGGAATAGTGTCACATTTTATCTCGAAACTCCGCGTACAAATATAATGAAAAAATCTCCAATGTATACAATGTGCGATACCTCTAATTCTGTTAGTCATGTCATAGATATATTCAACTGCCAGATTATACAAATCAAAAGACATTTCTTATTTAACTGACAGTTCTTTTTTTAATTTTTTTATATAGATTCACAAATTAATTATATTATCTAACTGCACATTTGTAAATGCCACTGTTACTCCCTATTCTTTGATTGGGTTTATCCTGCAGGATGGTGTATGGAATAAATAAATAAATAAATAAATAAATAAAAATGAAGGAAATATGAAACATAATCGAAAGATCCAATGAAAACAATAATGATAACATATCATAAGCTCCGTATTTCATTAACTCAAGAAACAGAGCATTTTTACGTAACAATACGGTTCGTTTTCCTTTTGAAAAATGCGCGGTTGCCGAACTGTATAATTTGTACCTGTAGTTACAAAATTTGAACGATACGGAACATGATATTACCAACAAAATATACGTAAAGCATTGAAATTCAATAAATTGATGGATTTAGCCGTTACTACGTGGTAGGAAATCATAATGAAAAAAAGAGAATTGAATCTATCTATGTTTTTTACCATTGCAGTAACTAACGTTACTGCAGTTTCGTCCTAAAAGGACGAAATCGTCTTTCTGCAATAACGTTAGTTACAAATAAAAGTGGTAAAAATATAGAAAGTTTCAATTCTTTTTTCATCATTGAAATTCACCTTAAGATCGATTTTGGATCTCTGGTTGCTTCAAAAGTTTTGTCAGAGGTTTACTTCAAACTGTAATATCGCAGTGAATACTTATGCTAATTCCAAAAATAATACAAGTCGAATTGCAATATGTTTTGATGTATTTAATTCTAAATTGGAATTAGAGAGTGATGAAGGAATGTTCAATAATCTGTTGCTAATCCCTAGCAATCCACAAATTCCAAGATTATACGGTCTCCCGAAGATACACAAAGATGGTACTCCAATCAGACCAATGATCAGCTTTTACAATACTCCTGTCTCTATTCTGTCAACATTTGTCTCACAAGTGATAAAAAATGTAACCAACTACAAACCTGCCAATTCAGTAAGTGACATTTTAGATTAAATTAATAAAATTAAAAATTTTCAACCTAATTCTAACACCCTCATGATATCCTTTGATGTAAGCAACCTGTTCACATCTGTTACTAAATCTGAAACTCTACCTTTAATTTCCAACTTGCTTTCTCAACACTCAACATCTGACTCTATCAAAATAGATATATTAACTTTACTTAAATTTTGCATTTCCCAAGATTTTTTTGTCTTCAATAATAAATTTTACAGTCAACCTGGAGGCCTAGCAATGGGTAATCCTCACCTTTCCTAGCAGACATTTTCATGTAAAATTTAGAAAATTCCCAAACAAACAAAAATCTAAATTCAAATGTATCGCAAACCGATGAAAACAATAATAATAACATATCATGAGCTCCGTCTTTCATCAACTCAAGAAACATACTATTTTTACGTAATAATACGATTCGTTTTCCTTTAAAAAAATGCGCGATTGCCGAACTGTATAATTTGTATCTGTATTTACAAAATTCGACCGATACGGAACATGATATTACCAAGAAAATATACGTAAAGCATATAAATTTAATGAATTGATGGATGTAGCCGTTTCTAAGTGGTAGAAAATCATAATGAAAAAAAGAGAATTCAAACTTTCTATGTTTTTTACCACACTGCAGTTACTACAGTTTCGTCCTACAAGGACGAAATCGTCTTTCTGCAATAACGTTAGTTACAAATAAAAGTGGTTGAAACATAGAAAGTTCCAATTCTCTTTTCTTCATTGAAATTTACCTTGAAATCGATTTTGGACCTCTGGTTGCTTCAAAAGTTTTGTCCGAGGTCTATTTCAAACTGTAATATCTCAGTGAATACTTATGCTAATTCCAAAAATAATACAAGTCGAATAATTTCATCACCATAAAAATTGTGTGCTCGGGATTCAGTGAAGTCGACGAAAGCCGTTTTCGCCTGATCCTAATTGGCGGAGGTTCCACCGGTTATGAATATATTGAAGTACATAAAAAGATGGTAGTCGGTTGGCAAGAGGTCTAAGGAGTATAGAGGATGAGGCAGAACTTCGATGCTACTTTTGATCAATTTTCCGACGGTGATTTATGAGACATGCGGAAAGGCGTTGTCGTGGAGCTGGATCGGAACTCTTCTGTTGACGAGTGCCGGATGCTGCTTATGCAATTTTTGGTACATTATGTCGATTTCGTGGCTCAGAAGTGTCTCCTGTTGTCGTACAGAATTAACTTTTCATCACACGTGACGATCTGATCCAAAAAAGGATCGTTTTCGTTGCACAAAAGAAAAGAATAATAGACCTCGAAACGTGATATTTTCTGTAGGTCGTTCAAATCGTGGGAAGCCCACTTTTCGAGCTTCTTGACCTTCCCAAAACATTTTAAATTATAAGGAACCTCATGAAGGCTGACGTCCAATTCGTCTGCCATCCCATGCATCATTTGTGATGGGTCAGTCTTCACCAAGGTCCCCAAATCCTCGACTTCGATTACTATCCATTACTATCATTGCCAAATACCTGGTTGAATTTTTGGGTTGTCCGAAAATCGTTAAACAAAAGGCAGCAAATTCAAACTTTGGAAATGAAAATGAACAGCATCAGTATATATAGAGTAGAAAATTCTCTATCGACCAGTATATACCATATACTGAATATTTATGGAGATATAAAGCTACAAAAACGGACGAAACTTTTGAAAAAACCTAATATTTGCATTCCATCATTTATCTTGGGGGGTTTTATTGTTTTAATTGCATATTTTTCATCTGAAACAATTTCAACTTTTTTTTATCGGAGGTGAAGTCTTTTAGTGCCACTAGTTGTTGCCCACGACTTCGCCTGCGAATAATTCGGTTTGTTATATTAAGTTTCGTGACAGACCAATTTAAACAAATAGTTACAATAATTTTTTATCATCCCAAAAGGTTTCCAACTTCAAAACTGATGAAATTCAATAGAATTTCTGAAACCCTATTTTTCCACCTTGGAGATGAAAATTCCTGATTCCTTTTCTTGATGCTTTTTCACGCTATACAAAGAACCTACCTGCAAATTGAAGGATTCTCTGTTCAGTAGCTTCGGCTGTACGTTATTATATGAGCGGGCAACAGCTAACAATTTATATTTTTATTTCAAAAGTACGGTAACTGAATAAATATGCCAACTGCACCAAGTATTGAATAGCTTCGAAAATCGAATTATGTTACCTAGAGAGAAATTTGCAAAACTGACACAATCGTAAACGACGTCTGCCTCACGCATCTGCCCGCGTTCGTTTTGCGTTCTCGGCGATGGCGCTTCACTGCTTAGACCACCCCTCTACCCCCGCGCATCGTCCCCCGTCGTCTTATAGTAGAAGCAACGCGTAATGTCCTACTGCGTTACGTTAAGTTAATCTTATCGTGACAACTTTAAAACAATTCGTCTAAATTACTTAGTATAAACGACAAAGTTCATCTATATTGAATACTTAAAACGACAATTATATCAATTTTTGTTAGAATTCGACAGATGCGTTAAAAAAAATCAATTTGATTGAACTCTGTTAACCAGTTATCGCACCCTACGAACAACAACCCTCAGAAGTCGAAACTTGTGCGAGCTGCACAGTAGTGAGTACGGTGACCCTCTGAATCCGATGCTGTCCAGTACTTCTTATAGTTGATCGTGACTGACAGTGTCAAAAGCTTTTTCCAAATCTACGAATATACATGAGGATAGTACATTTTTATCTACGTATTACTAATTTGATAGGTGAGAACTGATATGGCGTCTACAGTTGATTTGCCTTGTTGGAAACCGTTTTGATTTTTATACAGGGTGTTCCTTAAACACATGCTGATATTTAAGGAGGTAATTCTTAGACCCATTTAAAGTACAATTTTCTTAATTTTCTCTGCCAGTGGCGTACGTACGAGTTTTGAAATGTATATTTTTGGCGAAAAAAATACTACGCCACTGCTTTATCTTGAATTAAAAATTATTTTTGAAATCTCCATACATTTTTGAGCACATTTGATCTGCTGGGTTTTCTTTGTCCGACGCATGGTTTTCGCTCAAAAAATTAAAAATCCCTTTACTTAAGGAAAAATTCCTTAAAAATCTGACGCGGTATCGTACATCGACTGAAAGCAAACTAAGAGATCAGATTTGTTGCAAAATAATTGAGGATCTAAAAGGTATTTCTTGGAAGCGGTATTGAGGAAGCGGTGCTGCAAGAAATTGAGGAACATCCTGAGACGAGTACGAGGAAGATCGCTAGAACTCTGGATATTTGTCATCAAATTGTTTGGCGTATTTTGGTTGATTTTTTGTTATACCCATACCATATTTCAAGAGTGCAGGCATTACTCCCCAGAGATTTTCCACAGCGTGTGAACTTCAGTCAGTGGTATCTACAAAGTATTGCACTAAATCCGCAGTTTGAGACACAAATTTTGTTCACAGACGAAGCAAATTTTTCTCGAAATGCCATTCAAAATTTCCATAACAATCATGTGTGGGCTGAAGAAAATCCCTATGCAATAACCGAAACCCATTTCCAACACCAATTTTCGGTTAATGTATGGGCAGGAATTATAGGTGATCATCTAATAGGCCCATTTTTTCTACCAGGACGCCTTGATGGACGTTCTTATTTACAATTTCTCGAAGAAGACTTACCTGGGTTATTGGAAGATGTGCCGCTTGCGTTAAGGAATCGAATATGGTACATGCACGATGGCGCCCCTGCTCATTTCAGTGTAATTGTCCGAAACCATTTGAATACAGTTTATCCTAATCGTTGGATAGGTCGCGGATGACCTCAGCAATGGCCAGCAAGATCCCCCGATCTAAAGGGTCACCTTAAAACTCTTGTGTATAAAACTCCCGTTAATACTTTAGAAGATTTAAGAGAGCGAATAGTTGCCTCGTGTGAAACTATACGAAATACGCCGGGAATATTTGAACGGGTGCGTAATTGCATGCGTAGAAGGACGGAAGCATGCATACTAAGTGCAGGTGGCCACTTCCAACAATTTTTATAATCAGTTTTGGTATTATTACTAATTATTAAATTTGTGCTATTCGTTTAGACTTACTGTCACAAAATAAAATAAAACTCGTTTTTGTGAAAAATTTATTTTTTTGCAGATTATGTTTTCAATTATTATTAGGGAATTGGTAATGTGTTATGAAGCAATTTTCAGATTCTCATTCATTTTAGAATTGATCTAATTTATTAATCTGCTTTCTGTCGATTTTTATTTTTTGAGTGAAAATCATGCGTCGGACAAAGAAATACCAAGAGATCAAATTTTCTCAAAAATAAATGAGGATTTTACAAAAGATTTTATTTTGAAAAGAAAGCATTGGCGTAGTACTTTTTCCCCAAAAATATTCAATGCGAAACCCGTTGGGATGCCACTGTTTGAAAAAATACAAATTTGTGTACGTCAGAAAATGTGCCTTGAGGCATTGAAACATATATGTACCAAATATGCCAAAAATGTCTACAAAATTATCTCAGTTATTATTAAAAAACTGATTATTTTTGAAAACGTTGCCACCCTGTATCTCAAAAGTTATGGCGTTTAGGACATACGTCCATAGAAAGTTTTTTTCTTAAAATGGGTCTAAGAATTACCTCCTTGAATATTAGCATGTGTTTAAGGAACACCCTGTATAAAACATTATTTTTATTCATTTATGCGCTGATTCGCGATTTCAGGATAGTCTCGAAAACTCTTGCGGAATTTGTAGTTACAGATATTGTACGGCAGTTATTCAATTTCGTTCTATTTCCAAATTTAAATATTGGTGAAATAATAGCAATTTTGAAGGGGTTTGGACATATTCCACTACTGAAGGACCAGTTTATCAGGTAAGTTAATGGTTTTGCTAGTTCTCTAGCTATTATTTGATAGTTTTTGCTCGGATGTTGTCTATTCCGGAACACTTTTTATTTTTTAGGTTCAGTATAGTTCGCTTCTGATTCGTTGATTCCTTCTAGGAAAAAGTAATTCATTTTTCTATTTTTCAGATAGTGTTTTCTGTTATTTGGCCTTTCAAGAATGTCATTTTCTAGGTTTTAACCAACTTTCCTGAAGTATCCGACGAATTCATTGGTAATTTGTTGGGGATCATGAGTTTTCTCACCATCGTTTGATAGATTTGTCTTATTTCTTCTTTATTATTTCCCTTGTGTGTGGTTTCGTTTGTTTTCCATAACTTTGAGGAATCTCCTTTATTATTATCAATTTTTAATTCATAATAGTTAGTTTTAGATTCATCCATTACTTTTTGAAATGTGCTTTTATATTGCTTGTTCACTTCAGTTTGATTCGCCCTCATTATTTTATATAATTCGGTTTTTCATGTATTGACTTGAGTATAAAATCAGTAACCTCTGGATAAACCTTTTTTTTCAGCATGACGTTGAAAATAATGAGTAGAGGATACTTCAGAATAATAATATGTGTTTTGACAAGTTGGCAAGATATATTATCCGGGCCACATGTTTATTTTTTAGTTTAGAGGCTGCAAGTAGATTTTCTTCCGATATCTCATCAATGATACTTTAATTATTAAATTTGAGGATATTACCTTAATTATAATTATGCCAGTCTGTTGAATAAACACTTCCAAAATTATTCGCAAATGAATCGACAAGTGACTGGCTAGAAGAAAGTTTTTCACCACTGTTAAACAATATACCAGGAATTTTTGACAGTGCGTTTGACCAAAGTCCTTGCGGATTACTTTCTAAGTTTGTTTCAGAACTTCTAATGAATTTTTCATAAGTTTCATCTATTTCTTTTTGCTGGTGCGTCTCACGTTCTTGAACTTGTTCAAATGAAAAAGTGATTTATGTTTTTTTGTATAATTTGGGATGAGATTTTTTTTAAATATTTT
Source organism: Leptinotarsa decemlineata (assembly GCF_025532065.1). Classification (NCBI taxonomy): domain Eukaryota; kingdom Metazoa; phylum Arthropoda; class Insecta; order Coleoptera; family Chrysomelidae; genus Leptinotarsa; species Leptinotarsa decemlineata. Next base: position 5,533,986 of record NW_027412703.1, on the reverse strand, counting down.
TGATGAAGGTTCTACAGTACCAATTGGAATACTTATGTGTATGGTTCACCTTCATTGGAGTACATTGTCTGATGTTTGTTCGTAGAATACTTTTGAATTTTGTACATATTTCATCAATACTCATAAGGTTCATTGAATTCACTCTAGTTTATATCGTTGGCTAATGAACTGAATTTTTATGTGTGATTGATGACTTGTTCATTTTGTGGTAATTCATGGTCAGTTTGGTGAAATGAATTTAAACACTTTTGTCTAATTTCCACTAGTTAATTTTATTTATACGACCGGTTTCGAGTTTAACCTCTTTATCAGATATAAAATTGAAATGTGAAATTTTAAAACTCGGTTATATCGGGAGTTTACAGGTAGTTAAAGGAACCAGGGTGCCGACTTTAAAATTCAACACTGAAGATTATAGGGGTTGCCAAACTTATAAATTCAAGAGTGGAGCAACTGAAGTTGCCCGATTAGGGGCATATATATATATATATATATATATATATATATATATATATATATATATATATATATATATATATATATATATATATATATATATATATATATAGAGAGAGAGAGAGAGAGAGAGAGAGAGAGAGAGAGAAAGTTAACGTTTTGCTTATTTTTGACAGATATCCCCTTTATTTCAGAAAACAAGTTTGGTTAATTGTCATCAATTCATGTATACATAATAAACTCATTATGGAGTTTAACTTTTCTGATACATTTTTACTTATACGAACATTTTTAGAGAGAAATTAAAAATGTGCTATAAAAATTTTAACATGACTGGTGCAAAGTTTCAATCACTTGGCTATTCTCTTAAACAAACCTTTGATTTCGAAAAAGCAAAGGCAACTAAAAAAAATGCAAATAATTTCAATATAACTATTATTATTATTATGAATTTTAAATAACATTAATATTTTAGAAAATACAAATGGGTACAAAAAATTACTTATTGATCTAAATGAGGTTGTCAAACACTTATAGCCTACATTTCAGTATGTCGTCCTCCACATTCAATACAAATTATGGTCCTTCTACTGATATCTGTAACTGCATTTTTAATAAATCGAGGATTTATATTTGCACAGCACTCGCGAAGGGTATTTTCCAGATGTTGTATGTCAGTAAATGGTCTACTTCGATACACTTTTCGTTTCAGGTAACCCCACAAGAAAAAGGCTAAAGGCGTCAAGTCGGGTGATCTAGGTGGGTGATCTAGTTGGAGGGACTATTTTACAGCAACCGTGTGATGTATTGGTGCGCCATCAGGCTGATATCATAGGTCGTATTTAATATTTAAAGGCATATTATCTAAAACTTCACTGACCTCATTATTTGAAAGGTTGAGATAACCGACGGATGATAAATTTTCCCTAAAGAAAAATGGCTCAATTATTTGATCGTTAAGTATCCTACACCATACATTAGTTTTAAAGGAATACTGATCACCACATTCAACTGTGAAATTGGGATTTTCTTGGGCCCACCATCGGCAATTTTGAGAACTTACCGTTCCATTTGAAGAGAACGTTGCCTCATCTGTCCATAATATTTTATACGGAAACTTTACATTTTCTTCTCTCCCTCTATGAAACCAGAGTAAAAACCCCAAACGGACATCAAAATCTCGTTTTTTCAATGTGTTAATAAATTTTGGCTTATGAGACCAAAATTTCTCTCACTTTCTCTTTTGTAATCGGTATTTTTCATAACCCAGTTATGCTCGTTTTCCCGTGTTCAACAACTTTTACACAAATGTTAAGTTGGGCCTCCTTATCATATTTACTCGGAGTGTGCTTTTTCTTAAATTGATTTGCTACGGATCCTTTTTCTCTGAATTTCGACGTTATCCTTGACACAGTAGTATGTTGAACATTTTTTCCTGGATGCCGTTCATTAGAAATGTTAGCTACTTGCCGGTATGGTGTATTCTCACCACATATCAAAACTATTTCTTTTTTTTTCTGAAGAGACAACATTATTGCAACAATAACTGCTAAAAATTTGACAAGTAAATCAACAACTTAACAATACCATAGCATGCATTTTGTCTGTCAAGACCTACTTAAAAAATGTATTCAACGTGATTTAGTACCCTTACCGCCCTAGTTAGTGTTTATAAATAATCTGTAAATACTGAATATTGAAATTTTAATGTAATTTCAACTCTAGAAATTTTATTATTACTTATTGCAGTTTTTGAGTTGTGTCTGCTTTTTTAAAATTGAAGGTACTGACGTTTGTTTAGGAAAAAAGCCAAATGATTGAAACTTTGCACCAGTCATGTTAAAATTTTTATAGCACATTTTTAATTTCTCTCTAAGAATGTCCGTATAAGTAAAAATGTATCAGAAAAGTAAAACTCCATGATGAGTTTGTTATGTATACATGAATTGATGACAATTAACCGAACTTGTTTTTTAAAATAAAGGGGATATCTGTCAAAAATAAGCGAAGCGTTAACTTTATCCTAGTTGCATTAAATTTGGCATATGGATATAAAATTGCCGTAGTCACAACTTTTCCAAGTAACTTTTTGTTGAATTCGATTTAGAAATGCACTTTTTCAATTTTTTTTAAGTTGAATTTGCCAAACACTGAACGTTAGTGGGTCGCAGTTGGCCGCATCATTTTGAATTGAATTTAAAGCAAAAACAAGTGCCGAAGTTAAACTTCATTGAAACTTTTCGAAAAAAAAGTTTCACATATGGTGCGCACTTTAATGGTGACACTGTATATAAACATAAGTGGTTCCACTTATGTTTCGCTTACGTTTACGCAGCTATTTTTATCAAGTACTTTTCTGGTTTTTCACATTTTGTCTTCAATCGAGGACCGCCTGCCCGGTACTGACGATGCTGAAATAGCTATCTACCGGTGGCTCTTGAATTGAAATCGATATGGGAATGATCAGAAAGTACTTATCTATTCATATATATATATATATATATATATATATATATATATATATATCCATACATGGATGTGTAATTCAATGGTTATATGAAAGTAGCTGTTTCAAATATGTATTTTCTTGGCTATGATCCTATTTTGTTTTATATAAGTCAAATATTACAAATGTGCCATGTACTTATTTTGATACTTCCTGTTGACTGACAAGTAAGTAATCTTAAATAATTTTTCCAAATTTCTCAACCTTAAAGATTAAAAATTTTTTGCAACTTCAATTTTCACTAAACTTCCTTTTCAATTAGATCACTCACTTTCAGGTGAGCACTGTGATGACTGATTGTTTTGATTAGTTGTAGTTCTATAATATTGAAGTCGCCAACTGTGAAACTCACTGATACCGTTAAAGTTTTCAAAAAATTCTAATAAAGCTTCATACGGATCAAGAGTTGTTGATAACGGAATGTAAATCAAAAAAATATATTCAAACGCAGAATTGTTGGGAATTAATTTGACACATGAAAGATTGACGGATGGAATAGATAAAAAAATATCTAAATTCACTATATCGCCATAGTGTGATATAAATCTTTGTATCTGTATTCACTATATTCAATTATTATATATAATATCACGAATCTGAAATTGGAAAATAGGCATGAAATATTCAATCGAAGTAAATATTCACTCTCCAGTTGAAGATTCGAAGGGTCAGACGTTAAAAATGTACGCCTCAACATCAAGAACCAATTTTAATTTTTCAGTGAATTCTCACCGCACTAATTAACCCTCGAGAGTTCCGGATGTGACAGGATCCTTTGAGATCCAGGCTTTCGAGACCCAAATCTGAGAGTAACGTCTTAAACTCCGGTATTCGCATGCATGAGTCCGGAGAGTCCAGGCCTCGAAATCCGTGATGTGTGGACGTGAATATGCAATGGGGACAGAAACGAGCTAAGATTAATGGACCGCCAGCCCCCGGATTTCTCGGCCTAAAATAACCCTTAGTTATGCTCGGGGGCTAGTTGGCAGTCTCCAAGTAATCGTTTTTACCCCCGTATGTAGATTAGAGGACGACTTCCTTTATTGCGCTACGTCTTCGATGTTGTATTATTCCCTTACACCATAGACGGGTCACTTCTATACGAATTTCATTATACAGTACCAATTAAGATTCTCTGCAGACCTCTTCGAATTATCGAATTGTCAATTGTAATACCAGTCAATATTTATCCAAGTATCATTTTGAGTCAGGTGGATTGAGAGTTATAAGAGTTATAAATTATTAATATTGAGTTAACGTATTCAAAACACACTTCATTGTGAGATTTTCACTGCACGATTTTATAAAAACGCAACACGTGTTTCGCCTTACAACGACAAATGTTTAAAATATTGAAAACATTTGCAAATAGATTTTTTTTTGTCATTTTTCCCTTGTTTCTTTGATCATTTTATAACTAAAAATATTTTTTTAATTAAAAATAAAAAATCATGCATTTAAGGGTTCATATTCAAAACACACTTTATTGTGAGATTTTCACTGCACGATTTTACAAAAACGCAACACGTGTTTCGCCATACAATGGCTTCTTCGGGCGTGTCTTCACTAACTAATTCTAAACATTCGAAGCTAAATATACCTTAATGTACAAATTGAAGTACCTACATTTCAAGTATCTGATTTTCTTCTAGGTTTTTAATGAGAGAGAGAGAGAGAGAATATGCTTTATTGTATACATGATAAATCATGGTTACAAAGCTTAAAAACAGTGCAAAATAATACATATAAAATATTAAAATCAGTACAAGGTGTGTGTACACACACACCAACAGACACACACATGCATAGTACATACATTAAAAACACAATAAAGTCCTAAGCCTGAGTCAATTTTTACAAGAGAGAAAATATATATATATATATATATATATATATATATATATATATATATATATATATATATGTATATCAATCTGGATAACAATGTGTGAAATTATGAATCATATACCTAAACCACTATATCGCTTTACGAATATTTAAAAATGAACTATTACTAAGAATTTTGGAGTATGAATAGTACAACTATGATAGCGTGTCACTGAAATATTTCTCAAGGTGGTAATACGGTCTAACAACCAAAATATTTTTTACAGCTTTTCTGAACTGCTTAAGAGGTATAATGTCTTTAATTTCATAAGGTAAATGATTGAATATTTTGCATCCATTGTAAATGAATGAATCTTTAAATAAAGTGGAAGTCGGTCTCGGAAGTTTAATATTATTGTCTTGTCTAGTAGTGTAATGAACTTGGGGTGACCCAAATCTGTCAATATGTTTCTTTATTAATGTAACAGTTTCAAAAATGTATAAAGCCATTACTGTTAGAATTCCGAATTGTTTGAATAAAGGTTTGCAAGAGTCGCGATAATTAGCTTTGGACATATATCGTATAGCACGTTTCTGTAAAACCAGAATACTATTATGGAATGGAATTGGTCTTTCTATTTAAAAAACAACTTCTATGCTCTTAGATTCTTTGGGGAAATATTCTCCCTGTTTGGCCAATATACAGTTTTGGACAACAGCCACAAGTCATCTCATATAGTCCTGATCTATACGATACCGAAGTTTTGTCTTCATTGCTTTTAATAAATTTATTCAGATTATTATTCGATCTGCAATCTACGTTCATGCATTCTTTCTCCAAAAAACGGGCCATATTATTGGTTGGTTCACCCAAATATGACAATGTCCTATAACTGACGTTACCGCATCTTGAATTTGGGCACACCAGGTCCATGGCTTGCTTTTGTAGTTTTTTGGAAAGAATGGAGTCCATAATATCTACCTTATAAACGCTATTAACAGCGATTTGTTTGATCAAACACAGCTCGATCTGGAAATTACTCTCAGACAGTGGAATATTCAATAGTCTGTGAAGCATACTATTGAATGCAGCATCTTTATGCTGGTGAGGGTGTGTGCAGGAATTATGTATGATAATGTCCGTGTACGATGGTTTGTGGAAAATTGAAAATTCATGTTCATTGTTACTTTTCGTAATGGTTGAGTCAAGGTAATTTTTTGAATTATTTACCTCCCTCTCAGTGGTGAATTTTATTGACGGGTGGATGGAATCGACATATTCAATGAACTTGCCTCATTGCCTATCGGTACCAGTGAAACAGACTAAGATATCATCTACGTATCTGTTCCAATACAAAAAACTGTTAGTTAACTGATTATTGAGGATTTCATACTCTATGTTATCAAATATTACTGTAGTTTCTTCCCCAACACCAAACCGTTATTTTAACACCTCGACACGTGTTTCGATCACCAAGTGATTATCTTCGAAAAGAAAATCAAATGTAAATTTATTAAAAACAATGAAGACAAGACTTCAGTGTCGGATATATCAGGAGTATATAAGCCAACTTATGGCTCTTGTCCAAAACTGTTTATTGGCCAAACAGGGAGAACATTTTCCCAACGAATTAAAGAGCATAGAAGTAGTTTTATGAATAGAAAGACCAATCCTACATTTGCAAACCAACATTTAGCAGAAGGACATGAGTTCAATCATGAATATGATGTGTTACATTCAGAAGAGAAAGTTTGGAACTCAATCTTCTAGAATGTTCAGAAATCAATAGATTCAGGGATCAATTTACTGAATGATCAATTAGAATTCATAGTGAATATTTTGATTGATAGTAAATATTGTTTCAAGTGTGGAAAGTGGAATAGGTAATTTAATTCATTATAAACTTAGGTAAAAATCAACTACTTGAAATGTAGGTACTTCAAATTGTAAAATAAGGTATATTTAGCATGAATATGTAGAATTAGTTAGTGAAGACACGCCCGAAGAAGCCATTGTATGGCGAAACACGTGTTGCGTTTTTGTAAAATCGTGCAGTGAAAATCTCGCAATGAAGTTTTATCTGTTTTAATGTCATGTGCTCAAAAATTGTATGTATATTGATAACTCTTTTTGGCAAACATTTGTTAACCTTAAATGCATATTGTTGCAATATTGCAACAACCAATTTCATAGGCTTTTAAATTTATACTGGCTATTATACGATGCCATCACACACCGTTGCATATCTACAACGATCCAATTCGAAGTATACCGTCGGATATTTCGATTATAAAAGGGAATGTATTTACGATTTTGGAATTTATACTTCAGTTACCAGTTGACATTTGACGGTTACAGTATAGATGTAGTAAACTGAAGAATAATATTAGTGTTTTTGCAGAAAACTTCATAAGAAAATTGTATTCTTGTGTGATAAGGATATAATTTCATGAGGAATGTCAAATATAGTATATTGATAGTAATAATTGATTATGAATTGTTGTTGCAGAATTGCAACACTGTGCATTGAGAGGTAAAACTTTCATAATAAGCATGGATCGGAGAAAACCGCTTACTGACGAAGAATTGGCTGATATTTGGGAGAATTGGTCAGACAGCGAGGATGGCTTGGACTTTTCAGATACAGAAAGTGTTGCTGACCCAGATTATGCATCAAGTGAGGCAGATATAATAAATGCACTTGTAGATCAAAACGGAGATATTGAAGAAGCGTTATCCCAGGAGCCTTCCAATAAGATAGAGGAAGAATTTGTACCAGAAGATCAAAATAAATCTGTCCTGCAGCATTCAGTGGACGAATCGGTAAAAAAAAGGTTGCAAAAGCAAAAAGTGGTTTGGAGAAATAGAAATATTCATTTGAACGATCTGCAATTGGCGTTTCATGGAGAAACTGAACTTCCACCTGCAGTTATGGCTTTGGAAACCTCCAATAGTTTCTTCTCTTATTTTTTCAGTGACGATTTTGTAGAAAATATTATGGAACAGACCAATATATTCGCTATTCAAACAAATCCGAATAATTCACTGTAATAGACATGAAGTAGTTTATGGATATTTGCTTCTACACTTCAATAATTCATTTGCCTAGTGTGAGATCTTATTGGGGCAGTGAGATAGGCTATGATCTTGTGAGAAATGTAATGCCTCTAAACAAATTCGAAAAAATCAGACGTTTTATACATTTCAACGATAACTCTAAACATGTCCCACGTAATACTCCAGGTCATGACAGACTACATAAGCTTCGCCCAGTAGTTGATCATCTGAATGGGAAGTTTATTAGCATTCCACTAGACCCTACGCTTTCAGTAGATGAAGAAATGTGTGCCACAAAAGTCAGGCATTACATGAAGCAATATATGCCCATGAAACCCCACAAATGGGGTTTCAAATTATTCGTACTCGCTGGTATTTCAGGATTTGCATATCATTTTGCAGTATATTCAGGTCAAAAAAATTTAAGAAATAGACCTGCTAATGAACCAGATATTGGGGCATCTGCTAATATTGTTGTTTGATTGTCCCGGGTCATACCTAATATGAAAAATTATAGATTGTATTGTGACAATTATTACACGTCATTAGAACTAATGCTTTATCTTGCAAAAAGAGGTATATTATCTCTTGAAACAATCGGACGTAATCGAATTCCAGATTGTAAATTACCAATAGAAAATGATCTGAAAAAGAAAGAACGTGGGACCTCGGATGAGTGTGTAGCCACTATAGAGGATACTGAAGTGTCATCCTTGATATGGAGAGATAACAAATGTGTGACACTCCTCTCAACATATACTGGTAAATATCCTATAAAAAGTGTTCAACGATATGATAAGAAGAAAGGGGAAAATGTGAATATAGAATGCCCCAATGTCATTCAAGAATACAATCGACATACGGTTGGAGTGGATCTAATGTATAGTTTCATAGGACGCTACAGGATCAAGTTGGAAAGTAGAAAATGGTACCTACGAATATTTTATCATTTACTTGATTTGAGTATGGTAAACGCATGGCTACTATATAAGCGAGTTTTGACTTTACACGGAAAACAGAAAGCAATATTACCACAGTCGAAATTCAGAAGCCAAGTGGCAAATTGTTTGTGTATGGTTGTATCTAAAAATACCACCACACGAGGTAGACCAAGTCTTAGTCTGGAAGAAAATATTGAAGCTAAACGGCACAGAGGCAATGCATAACATATTCTTTCAAAAGATGTACGATTTGATCAAGTTGGACACTGGCCAAAACATGCAGAGAAAAGGACCAGGTGTAAATTTTCATGTTGCAAGGGGCATACTGACGTAATTTGTGAGAAGTGTGGTTGTTGTTCTTTGTTTCAACAAAAAAATAATTGTTTCAGACAATTTCACCATTGAGAAACTTTTATAAATTTGTGCACAATGTTGCATTTCTGTAACAACGACAAATGTTGAATATATTAAAGGAATATATAAATAGAATTTTTCATTATTTTTCCCTTGTTTCTTTGATCATTTCATAACGAAAAATATTTTTTTTATTTGAAAATAAAAAATTATGCATTTAAGGGTTCATATTCAAAACATACTTTATTGTGAGATTTTCACTGCATGATTTTACAAAAACGCAACACGTGTTTCGCCATACAATGGCTTCTTCAGGCGCGTCTTCACTAACTAATTCTGAACATTCGAAGCTAAATATACCTTATTCTACAATTTGAAGTACCTACATTTCAAGTAGCTCATTTTTACCTAGGTTTGTGATGGAATTGGTCTTTCTATTTACAAAACTACTTCTATTCTCTTTGATTCTTTGGGAAAATATTCTCCCTGTTTGGCCGATATACAGTTTTGGACAAGAGTCACAAGTTAGCTCATATAGTCTAGATCTATACGACACCAAAGTTTTGTCTTCATTGCTTTTAATAAATTTACTCAGATTATTATTCGATCTGTAATCTACGTTCATGCATTATTTCTCCAAAATACGGGCCATATTATTGGTTGGTTCACCCGAATATGACAAAGTCCTATAACTAACGTTATCGCATCTTGAATTTGGGTAGACCAGGTCGATGGCTTGCTTTTGTAGTTTTTTGGAAAGAATGGAGTCCATAATATCTACCTCATAACCGTTGTTAACCGCGATGTGTTTGATCAAACACAGCTGAAATTACTCTCAGACAGTGGAATAGTCAATAGTCTGTGAATCAAACTATTGAATGCAGCAACTTTATGCTGGTGAGGGTGTGTGCAGGAATTATGTATGACAATGTCTGTGTACGATGGTTTGTGGAAAATTGCAAATTCATGTTCATTGATATTTTTCGTAATGGTTAAGTCAAGGTAATTTATTGAATTATTTACCTCCCTCTCAGTGGTGAATTGTATTGACGGGTGGATGGAATCGGCATATTCAGTGAACTTGCCTAATTGCCTATCGGTACAAGTGAAACAGACCAAGATATCATCTACGTATCTGTTCCAGTACAAAAAACTGTTAGTTAACTGATTATTAAGGATTTCATGTTCTGTGTTATCAAATATTACTGGAGTTTTCTCTCCAACAACAAACCGTTATTTCAACACCTCGACTCGTGTTTTGATCATCAAGTTATCATCTTCAAGAGGAAGATCAAATGCAAATTTATTAAAAACAATAAAGACAAAACTTCGGTGTCGGATATATCAGAAGTATGTGACTCTTGTCCAAAACTGTTTATTGGCCAAAGAGGAAGAACATTTTCGAAAAGAATTAAAGAACATAGAAGTAGTTTTGTAAATAGAAAGACCAATTCATCATTTGCAAACCACGTTTTAGCAGAAGGACATGAGTTCAATCATGAATACGATGAGTTACATTTAGAAGAGAAGAGTTTGAAACTGAATCAATAGATTCAGGAATTCGGGTAATTTACTGAATGAACAATTGAAAATGAATAACTCCCCGTTAATGAATATTTTTGCAAATGTGGAAAGTGGTATATGAGCTCAGGTATATCAATTCATCATAAACTTAGGTGAAAATAAGGTACTTGAAATGTAGGTAGAATATAGTATATTTAGCATTGAATGTGTAGAATCAGTTGATGAAGGCACGCCTGAAGAAGCCATTGCATGGCGAAACACGTATTGCGTTTTTGTAGAATCTTTTAGTGAAAATCTCACAATGATTTTTTTTTGAATACGTTAGTTCCGGATTTTCATCAAGTATCGGCCAATTCCATGATAATTATTGGGTCGTTTCAAATGTTTTGTCCCTTTTAATGTCATGTGTTCGAAAATTGTATGTGCATTGATAGCCCTTTTTTGTGAACATTTGTTGATTATAATAATAACAGTCATTTATTTCAAGTCTATGATGACAGTTCTTTTCATACACAGGTGTTATTTCACCACATTTCAGCAATTCTGGAAAACCGCTAGCAGATAATAAGAGATTTACCATAAAAGTAAGTAGTATACAATAAGTTGTGATAGGCAGTTTTTCAATAGAATTGGCATGAGATATGGCATGAGAAGAAGAGAATTTGGAAGTGACGTATCGTTACGTCAGAAAATGATCGAAGCCTTGTCACAGGAGACTATACAGGGTGTTTCAAATTCGATCCTTACCATTGGGATCTAGGAAAATATGAGGGATATGAAGATGGGTAAATTGGGGCAGAGTTGCGCATTTACCTGACTAACAATATGTCATTGAGAAAGTTCTGAAATTTCGAGTGTATCCGGAGATATCCGGAAAAAAAAACAAAATTTCGGAAAATGTTTTTTTTATTTTTTCTGACTTTATTTTCCAAAGGATTCGAAAAATAATTTCACTTTTACATTGTCACTTTTTCCCTGCTACATAATGGTGTTTTCAAATCTTCTATTCAATGTTTCGTCGTCCGACCACTTTCATCAGATGGTGGCAGATGGTTACCTTTTCATTATTTTTCAAAAATTTGGAGATATTAAAAAAAATTAATTCTTATCATAATAGGCTTTGACTTTGATATTCCCAAATTTGACTTTCAATTTATTACACTCAATGATATTTTGTTATTGTACAAGTCATTGAATTTTGGGCGAAAAATGGCTTTCACGAATGAAGAAAATAAAAATGATACAAATTGATTACGAATACAATACAAACACTGTTAGGACATCGGAAATGTATTTAAACTTGTATCACGAAAGACAACAACCACATCGAACTATGTTCAAGTCATTGGATCAAAATCTCACGTTGTGTGGTTCATTTGAAAAGCAGCGAAAAAAAAAAACGGAGAAAGAAACGGACCACGAAACTGAAGAAAATTTGATGAATGAGGTATGTATGAGGTAAGTTAGACATTGTATCCTTTTCAATGAAAATTAATAATTTGCAGATAAACGTATCATACAAGTGCTTATAGACATCTCAAAAAAAAAGCGGTTTAAAATCTTACAAAATACACATATCTCAAAAATTGCGTCCAGGTGATCCCGAATGGTGATTGAAATTTTGAAATTGGCTAATGCGGAGACCTGATTTTCCTGTTTTTCTATAAAATGTAATTTAGACAGATGAAAGAACTTTTACGAATTGTGGGATATTCAACAGAAATAACGAACACATTTGGAGCATAAACAATCCCAGGCAGTTCCGAGAAATTCGACTTCCAATGCGATTTAGTATTAACGTGTGGGCAAGAATTTACAAAGAATTTGGTGATAAATGGATAGGGAATAATGGGCCGGTGAGGTGGCCAGCGAGGTCTCCAGACTCAAGTGTTATGGATACAATCTTAAGGGATAAAATAGAATTTATGGTCAGAGGGAATATGAAAATATTGAGGACCTTCAACACATCATTGTTAGGGAGTTCGAAAGATTGAGGAGGGAAATTAATCGTGCAGTGAATAATGTTCGAAGAAGGGCATAGTTGTGATATCATGAATAAGGCCAGTATTTTGAGCATTTGCCGTGATTTACTTTTGTCTTTTATGTCCTATTTTAATTGAAAAGGACACAATCTATGATTTACCCTATACACACCTCATTTATCAAATTTTGATTGCTGATTTTGTCTCCGTATTTTTTCAGTGAAAGGAAAGAGAAATGAAACATTCTATGTTTTTTACCGCTTTTATTTGTAACTAACAATACTGCAGTTTCGTCGTATACAAACATTTTCAAACTCATAGGATAACAAATCTGAAAACACCATTATGCAGCAGAGAAAAAGTGGCAGCGTGAAAGTGAAATTTATTTTCGAATCCTTCGGAAAATAGACTCAGAAAAAAAAAACATTTTTCAAAATTTCTGCATTTTCCGGATATCTTCGGATGTACTCGGGATTCCAGAACTTTTCCAGCGGCATATTGTTAGTCAGGTGAATGCGCAACTTTGCCCCAATTCAACCATTTTCGTATCTCTTATAGTTTCCGAGATCCCGATGGATCGAGTTTGAAACACCTTGTATTGCTGAATATCTTTTTAGGCGCATCTGTATAGAATTTATTGAAGAGTTCAGCAACCTCTTTTGGATCGTCAACAATGGTGTTATTATCGTTTATAGTTATATATATTTGATTTAATAGCCTTCGATTTATTAGATGGCTCTGACACTAGTTGCCATGCAGAACTTGATGGAGGACTCTCTGAATTCTTTATTTTGTTTTAAAAATATTCCATTTTTGTTTTTGTTATCAAATTATCGTGATTTTTTTTTCTGACTCAATAGATGTTTTTCAGTTCGGGACAAAATTTTTGTAGGTTAAAAAGGTCTTTCAAATTATTACTAGATTGTTTTATTTCATGTGTGATCCATTTTTTTCATTCTGATTCTTTGAACGAGTAGGTATTTTGGAAAATTCGTCTCAAAATAGTACGAGAATGTTAACAAAAATGCCTGAAACGTAAGATCAATATCAGTTTTATCCAAAATTTCAACGCAATTTTCATTGCCGATGTTTATTTTGAAATGATTTATACCTATTATCATTCGTAAAACACCATCTGTATTCTGTTTTTGTTGCTTTTGACATTTCGCTCAACTCTATATCTCAAAATACCAGACTATGATCGGATATTTCATTATCAGTGACACAATATGTCGTTTCCTCATATAAGTTAGTGATTATGTGATCAATTGTAGTGTCACTACTAGTGGTAACTCGTGTAGGCCACGATACTGTATAATTCAAATCTAAAGAAATGAACTTTGAATGTTCAAGCCAGTCTCGGATATACCTACAGAGTAGGTTGAATGGAGTGACGCCTATCAGAAAACAACTACTCCACTGGCTAATATCACGAACGCCGTTGAATTATACCCGACAGGCGTCAGTGCAGAAATCTTCACAGAAAATTTCCTTCATATGCAATTTGCAATAAAAGTGTAAGAGCCGACCTTTAATTTTAGAACGGGCACACTTACAGACCGGTTTCGGGCTCCTTAGCCACTCGTGAGATCAGTGTATAATAGTGACATCATCGACCTGAAGTCAATGATATTTCAGAGTATTTCATTCCTCGTCTTAAGTGGAAGCGGACAACTAAAATGTCACTCCATCTGGTGGACGAGGTAGGCATATCCGAAATTTACCCGATTCCTCTGAGTAAGGAAGAAAAAACTTCCATTTCAATCGCAATTACGTAAAAAATGTTTCACACATTTTGAAACATGTGAAATATTCAGCCACACTACAGAAACTGAATTTCTCGTCAATTTTGCAATCGAAACTTTGAGTGATCTGAAGATAAATTTTTATACCCGTTTTTCAGATTTTGATGTTATGTCGAATGAAATTAAGCTTTTTCAAATTCTTTTTGATTCTGACATCGAAACCCTGGCTCCGGGAGTCCAAATGGAAATTATTGATTTACGGTGCAGTGATATGCTTAAGAACAAATATCAAAATTCATCTTTATTGGAATTTTATAAGAGTCTTCCACTGTAACAATTTGATAATTTGCATAAATTTGCTCGTGGGTTGTTTTCTGTTTTTGGTACTACTTACTTGTGTGAGAAAACGTTTTCCAAGATGAAGTACACAAAGAATGTTTACAGATCTCAATTAACCGATGAGCATCTTGAATCTCTTTTGATAATTGGTACAAGTAAAATTGATCCACAACTACAAAGTATTGTCGGTGGAAAATCATAATTACATGAATCTCATTAGTGTTTTTATTCTACTGTGATTCATTTCAATCATTTGTTAGTTATTAATATGCCTAAACTCAGATACTCAAGTTATGTTTTCTTTGTCATCATTTCTGTCGTTAAATTTTACCTTGCAAGTAAATAAAACCGAGTAATTATCATTCTGTGTTTTCTTCTTCAACTTATCACATCAATAGTAACAACAATTAGGTAATCATTGGCTGTCGCGGGCCAGATTGATGACAGTAAATCATTGGCTGTCGCGGGCCGGATTGATGACACTGGCGGGCCGGATTTGGCCCGCGGGCCGTAGTTTGGAGACCCCTGGTCTAGCTCATTGCCAGTAACTTTTGATGCTTTATAAAGCTCAGATCAGACCTGCATTGGAGTATTGTTCCCAAATTGGAGCTCCGCATACTCTGAAGCTGCTGAATTCTATCCAGAAAAGAGCCATCCTCCTGAATGGAGACAAGAACATCACTTGCAACCTTGATAGTCCGGAAGATTGAAAAAAGGTTGGATATTTCTCTCTTTGATAGACACCTTCAGGGGAGGTATTTAAGTCACTTGGCACATTTGATTTCATCAATAGCGGTACATATTAGAAATAAGCGTGAAACTTTGTCTGCTCGTCGTTTTGAAGTTCAACTCAGTACACTTCGAACTTCACTTTTTCAGAACTCTTTCATCTGAAAAATGCTTCACCAAGTGAATGTAATCATCAACTATTCAAATCCAACGTTAATCGCTACGTTTGCACTGGTTCCGCTTGTACGAAGAATTATCCCGTAGTGCTTGAGTTTTTTCCTCAAATAAACAAAATTTTTCATTTCTCCCAGGATTCCAAATATTCATTAATCTCAAAATCATCACAAAGACCTTCAGGTTTGAGTTTTCCCAGATTTTCAGTATTTAGCCAGTTATAGAAAATGATGGTATTCAGAAAAAAAGTACCGATCATTTAATTGAAAAGAAAACTGATACAATTTCATCAATTTGGCTTCTTGATACCTTCAGAATGATACAAAAAGAATGCCAAGAAGAACAGCTGAATTTTTTGAACTCCTGGCCGAGTGTAATTGAACGAAAACGAAAGGGGGAAACTGATTTCATGGAAAACAAAATAAATCTAGAACGCAGATACTTCGTATGCATATCGCCTGGATTATCATGCCTAAATCGAAATTAAATCTATTGTGTGTAATCCAAACGACTGAACCCTTTTTGTTTTTCTTTCACCTTTTCCATTAGAGTATTTCTGTGAGCATTACCAATCTATCTAAACCTCTTCTAATGATCCCGTTTGGCGTTTGTATACACATGGAATTAATTTTATATACGGAAGGGATCTACTGAGATCCAACGGGATGATATCGAACGGACACAGTATGTAATGATTATCCAAATGAATCTTTTATTCAGAACAAGCTTGTACAATTTATTTGTCATCAAAATCAATATCAAATCATCGTGTGAATGACAAAATATCTTCTTCATTCCCGATAAATGAAACCCAGTTTTTCCGTTGTTTGTCTTGAATATGTTAAAGCTATATAATTTTGATTATCTAACTTATCAATAGGAAAAACGTCTCGAATCGCTTTTGCGTAGACTTTTTTGGAAAGTATTTCGTTTATTAATTCGGCTTTGAATCCATTTTTTACTGCAATTTGCTTGATGAAATTGAGTTCTTTATTGAAATTATCAATTGAAAGAAGAACATTGACTGATCTGTGAATCATGCTATTATGCTACTTTGTGTTGATATGGATGGGTAGAATCGCAATGTATAGTAATATCCGTATAGGGCGGTTTGTGATGAAATAATGTTTGTTGTTCATTCTACTAATTGCTAGGTCCAAGAAATTGATTGAGTTGTTTGGTTTATTTCAATAGTGAACTTAATGTTTCCATGAACTTTGTTAATATCCCTATGAAAAGTATCTAATTGTCTCTTAGTACCTGTAAAACATACCAAAACGACAAAAATTATCAGAAAGGCTAAATGGTATCATCCTGAACCATTATGACCTTCAACCAAAGTTCAATCTACGGTATTTATATAACTTGATCAATAAAATAGAGAACATAACTCTACCAGACAAAGCAAAATTACCATCCTTTGATGTGCAGAATCTATTTCGCATCAAAAACATGAAAAATAGAGTTGAAGGTCCCAAAAATATGAGCTCATTCGATTCGGAATCACCTCTAGAAAAATGTTTTTGTAGAATTTTGGCGCAGGTAAAAAATTGCAATGTGTATTAACAAATTAAGATTAAAAAAATGGTATTTAGTTTTTCATTAATAACTCAAAAAATATCAATATATAAGCAATTATGAAGAAGGGTCCTCAAAGAGGAGGAAATTTTCGATAGAAAGTCAAGACTCATGAAACCCTATCTCAATTATTTATGATTTTAATTTGATGTTGAAAATAGGGTTTCGCGCAGCTGTTACGGCTTGCACGCGCTGCAGCTAAAGAGAGTTTATCAAAAGAAATAATTTTTTTATAACATGAAATGTCATTTTAAAAATTTGAAAAAAATCTAGTATCTTCTTAACACTTGAATGAATCGAGTCCTGTAGAAAAATAAGTTAAGTAATAACAGACAACAAAAAAATAAAAAAAAAAATCAAAAATATTGAAGTATGCAGCCATATGAACGAAAAACTGAACTGGAAAATTGTGATCCGACCGGAATTCGAACCAAATTTCTGAGCAGGAGCATTAACCAACTACGCGATTGGAGTAACCAAGTATAATGACGGTCAACTTTCATCTTCAATTATGTTTGTACACTTACAATATAGTTTGAATGCGCTGATTCAGGTAGGAGCAATCATATTCTAAAAATTGATGGGGAAAGACGATCCAATGTCCATCGTTTACAGATATTGTAAAACAATAACAAAATGAATACCAAAATTCGATATTAAAAATAGTAGATTGTACAACAAGTGAGAAATATGCCATATTCTAACGCATTGTACACTGTACTTTTTCAACGGTTGCGTTGTTTTCAAGTATTGAAAATTAAAATACATATACAGGGCTATTCAAATTCGTTTCTGTACATGGGGATCTCGTAAGCGATAAGAGATAAAGTGTCGGTTGAATTGTGGCAAAATTGTGTATTTTAGAGACCTATTCAATGATGTGAAGAAATCGAATATATCTCTTTTGGTTATGGAGACATACAAGAAAAACCAAAAAATCTCAAATTGTATTTTTGCCTATATCTTCTTTATTCGCAGACGTATTGAAAATCTGTCTACATTTTGCTATTGGCACTTGATTTTGGCTATCAGAATATATCCATGAATATTTTATACAGGGTGTCATCTGACTTGGGCCACCCCTATCTTCGAATTTTTAAATACCGACGAACCTGTATTTTTTGTTGTAGTTTTTGGATCGTAGACGTTCTTTTCATACTGAGAAATTATATTCAATTTTATATTTCGGGATTTTTCGGTGATATTCGATTATAATTTTGTGAATTATTCCCTTCAAATTACGGCCCTGGAAATTGGTTGACTGAGTTGAATAAAAACACAATAGCAACTTTCACGTCTCCCTATGTACCGTAAAGTTTTTCGATAGTTTTTTTTTTCATTTTTAGGTACCTATTCATATTTTTTCCATTGCTCTGAGCGTTTTCTACAATGAACTCCGAATAAGAAAACCTTTTATGATTATCTGATACATATCTACAACAAAAATATATTATATGTGTTTCGATGAGCAGAAAAACAATGGTAGCAATAATAACATCCGAAACGAACACTATTATTATAATGAAAATTGAAATGAAGAAAGTAGTTTATATACACAAAAAAATAATTGTGCAATAAATGTTCGAATTGGAGTCCTTCCATTTCGAGACAAATAATGAGACAATAAGATGATCTGCAAGATCACCAGATGTTACTATTTTGGACTATTTTCTATGGGGGACATTGAAAAATAGGATGTATGCTGGCAGAGAGATAGAAAATGTGGAGGACTCGAGATGGAGGATTTTGAATAATATCGCAACAATGCAGCAAATAAGTGTATTGAGGGCAATAAATAATATGAAAAACCGAGTTTGAAAATGTCTCGAAATGGAAGGACTCCAGTTCGAACATTTGTTGCGCCAATAATTTTTAGGGTACTTATATATATTACATCATTTCAATTTTCATTACAATCCCCCATGCCCCCTCCCGGGTTGTGTGCCCAGGTCGCAAGCTCCCTCCTTACGGAATTAATTCCGCAGGTTTGGACCTGGCGACCCATTCCTTCCACCCCCGTTTCTTAAGGAAACGGTCCTCAAACCAGCTGCTAGGCACTTCAGCAAGATTGATATCTAACCTCTTTTGGTTGGAAACCAGCCTTTAGGTGCTTTTATTTCCCTATCTAACTTCTCGGTTTAAATTTTGTTTGGCTCTTCTTTGTCGCGGTATTCCTAACTGAATTTTTGCATGGGGGCCCCCAAAACTAACGGCGGCCAGAATTATGGTTGACGGGCGTTTCTCAGTGAAGCTGAGAGAATGTGATTTGAAAGTGAATCGCGGTTTTCCTGAAAGAGAATATATGGTTAGTACACTTTGGAATGTTATACTTGCCGGAGCCGCCTGACGGCGACCCGTGAAGGCGGTCTCTGGTTTTGTTTAGTCGGCCTTGGATGTTTGTCCCTTTCTCGGAACCTGGGGTCATCCATGTTTAACGCTCGTGTAGATCGCGAAACGCTGGATTTAAGTGCGATCTGATTCTATCGAACGTGCTTTCTGCTTGTTCTCTCATATACACGTCCACATATTGCGTGTCCAGGTCTAGATCTCTGTATATGTATCTGTTTGGAATATAATACGGTGCATTTACGGCGGCCCTTACGTTCGTATTCATAAATGCTTGGATCTTCTTTCTGTATGTCTGCGCACACTGGCCCCAGGCAGTGCATGCATACAGTATTATTGGCATTAGGATCGTTCTGATCATCAGTAGCTTGACTTTCAGTGCCATGTTGCTACTTCTTCCTATGATCGGCGCCAGGCGTCTTCTGGCCTGTTTGGCCATTCCTATTCTTTGCTGTACGTAGTCCTGGAATGTTAGCTTCTTGTCTAGGATGACCCCGAGATATGTCGCTTTGTTTGTCCACGGAATCTCTTGTCCGTTGAAGATGACGTTGCCTTCCGGTTGTACGAACCTGCGGGTGAACAGTATCGCCTGACTCTTGTCAGGGTTCGTACTGATTTTCCACAGGTTAGCCCACTCCTCTAATCTGTCTGCCTGTTGTTGTAGGTATCTCGTAACGAGTGCTTGACTCCTAGACCTCGCCAGCAGGGCCGTGTCGTCCGCGTAGAGTGCCAACTTGTTAAAGTTGTTCTCTGGCTTGGGCACGTCTGCCGTGTATACGGAGTAGAGGTGTGGAGAAAGGACTGAACCTTGCGGGACTCCTGCCTCCAGTAGTCGAACTGTTGATAATTCGTCTCCTACTTTGCAGCAGCATCGCCTGTCAGCTAGTAAAGACTGAATTAATCTTACCATTGGCTTTGAGTATCCAAAATCGCTCATCTTGGCTAGTAGCCCGTCGTGCCAAACTCTGTCGAACGCCTTGGAGACGTCTAAGAAGATAGCTCCGATGTTGTGTCCTTTGCCAAGGTTGAAGCCTTCTGTCGCAAAGTCCACTACCCTCAGGACTTGTAGCTCTGTTGAGTGTTCTGATCTAAAACCGAAAACCGAATTGTTCGTCGGGGAGGATCCGTAACTCTCTGGTTTGTTCTTCTAATCTCTTCAGGATGACGCGTTCCGCCACTTTACTTACGGATGGCAGTAAGCTTATTGGCCGATGGTTCGCTGGAAATAGGTGGTTCTTCTTGGGCTTTGGTATGTGGATCACCGTTGCCTCTTTGAACTGGTACGGGAAGTGTTGCAGTCTGAGTATAGCATTTATGATGTTGGTTATGGCTGCTGTACCCTTTCGTGGCAGCACTTTCAGTGCTCGATTTGTTATATTATCTGGGCCTGGTGCTTTCCGAGTAATAAGGCGTCTCAGAATGTCCTTCACTTCCTCAGGCGATGTCGGGGCCAGGGGTTGCGCATTATCTGTCCGTCAGTTGAGCCTCCGTACCGTTCTTTCCACCTGGTTTTCTATTTCTTCTACCTCGTCTGTGAACGGGACGTCATTCTCTTTGCACTGCCTTTCGAAGTTGTCCGCGAATGCTTCCGCCTTCTCATGGTCAGTGTAGACAATTCCTTGCTCGCCATGTATTGGTGAGCAGGGTTGTCGAGGTCCGTTTCTGAGTTTTTTCTGCATTTGCCACGCAGATCTGTCTTCTGTGCTCTTCTGTGGACCACCCGTCTTCCAGACGGGTGGTCCACTGTCTTTCTCGGATCGCTTTCAGCTCTTCTTTCAGTATCCTGTTTACTCTATGCATGCACCTTTTGTTCATCGGTGCACGTGTTCTTTGGTACTGTCTTTTCAGGCGTCTTCTTATTCTGATTAGTTCCATCGTTTCTGGTGGAAGGTGCTCTTGGAAGTTATAGCGCGTGGCTGGGACTTCCCTCGCGCTTCTTTCCGTTGTTTGTATGATCGCCTGCTGAAGCTGGTCCGTGGCGTTTCATTACAATTATACTTCCAAACAACTAACCAACCATGTACCTGATTAGTCATCTTATGTGTGATAATTTATATTTACTTATATTTGTATATACTATATTATGAATACTCTTTATATATCAATTTCAACCTGACTCTGTACTGTACATACGTACCTATATATTTCATTGTATCTTATCTACCTGACTTCATATACAATTTTATATTGTCGCAAAGAAATAAAATTGATTTGATTTGATTTGATTATGAGGAATTTTGTCACTGCAGCTGTAAGAGCCAAAAAAGCGTGTCTGAACTATGATTTTCAAAAACTCAATCGAAAACAAATATGGCATTTCTTGTTAATAACTTTTTTTTTATTTTTCAGCTTGTATTATTATTTAAATTTTTTTATTTTATTCTATTTTTTTGGTTATTGCTTGTATGTCAATTCTTTGTAATTTCATTTTTTTGTTTAATAAAATTGTTATTTTTCTGCTAATCGTTTTTATTTTTTTACAGATTTTTTCAGGGATTTAAAATCAATTTATATTATATTAGACAGTGGAAGTCCGAACTGATGAAATTTATTCCATCATAATGAAATTGATCGACACTTGATGAAACTCCATGATAATGAACATTTTGTTCAATGAGATTTTCACTAAACAATAAGAGAATAACACAATTCAATGTGAATAGCTTCAGTGGCAAATCTGTAAATCTGTAATCAGATTTTCTCAGTGAAAATTTTCGAAAAATAAGAGTATTTCAATCCTCTATAATAATTGTATAACGTCTATCATATGCGATAAAAAAAATAATAAATTTCACTTGGACATTATGAGTTATCGACAATAAACAAATTCTATTTTTATAAAATGAATAATAGAAAATTCTGTATTACATTACATTTCTTTTTACATTTTCGTGAATATCTCTCGAAACTAGGGATATTTTACTGATGTATCTCCATGCACTGACACTTGACAATAAAAAAAATCAAAAGTTATATTGGTTCCATTGTGCCTACACTCATCATCAGAGAAACTCTGTGATTCAGGAATACAAAACAATTTCAAAGGAGAGCATTGTGTTTGGATATCTGCTGAGTTAACCTGATTTACCTGATAATTGAATCGAATCTTACTGTTCGTATTGTTTGGTAAACGTTACTTCCCACGGTCATTTGTTTTGCATATCGTGCTAATATGTTTTGGGTCTGGAAAGGGTCTCTACGCTGGGTTACTACTAGGAAAACACATTGTTAGTAGAAGAAAATTCAGGGCCGGCATTAACTTAAACGAATCACACTATGGAATCCTACTGGATTTATCAATGGCTGGAAATGGAGAAAATTCTCTCGGCTCATGTTTCATCGAATTAATTGAAATCATCAGTGAGTGAGTTGATGGCACACTTGCAACGATCTAGAAAAAAAATTCGAAAGCATTTTCCAATATTGAAATTAGTTTTTCAGTGGTAATATTCAAGTACTTGGATTCTAAATATCCATTCACTCATTATGTCGACTCCACTTCATTGTTTTGCTTGAAAATTTATATTTTATGTACTACTGTCTATTGCAAACACATTTGAAAGTCATCTAAAACAATTTCTTCATAATTGAATGAGTTGTAAGAAGATAGTTGTGGTATGAAGTGAAAGGCACTTATTCTTCATTTTTCTGACCACATTTATTCACAGCTATAATAACCAAATCATTGTGAGGACAAATTTCAATTAATATTTTCTTTTTCACGTCCAGTATTGCCACTATTTTGGTGGAAGCGCAGGGCATACAATTTCCTTCGCTTTTTTTGGGTACATGAAATAAAACAAGAATCCGATAGTTGAGCATTTCATTCAAAATGGCAATATCTTGGTCAAGATCCACTTCACCATCAAATTATTTTTTCCCCAGTCCTCATTTCTCAAAAGATAGTGCATGCTGAAATTCAAAATGTCCGCCATGATCTACTCAATGTCATACGTCTGAAAGTAATGAATGAATATATTCCGTTTTAGGAATCACACGTTAAGAGGTAAGACCTCGTTAATCCTCACCTCGCACTAGTTTCGACTTCTGAGAGTTGCGACAGCTGGTTAACGGAAAAACAGATCTTTTTTCTTTTGTGAAGCAAAAATATCAAGATTGCCGTGGTGGACTACTTTTCTTCTGGAACTGTATGTGTTTATAATGAGTTTATACTCAATATGAACTTCAGAATGAAGCTAACAACTCAAAAATTGAAATTGTAAGAAGTGAACAAAAAAGTCTTCAAAGAATTATAGTGTTGAAGGAATTCAAATTTAGGTTTTCTGTGCTTCATTCAAAATTATTGATTTTTAATGGATGTATACAGGGTGTAACTAAATAAGTGTAAAATATTTGGGGAGGTGATTCCTCATCGAAAAAAAGTTGGGATCTTTCAATTTCATTGGAGCATCCCTTGTTAAGATACAGCCCCTTGAAGGGGGTAGGTACATAAAATTTGTATAACAATTTTTTTCACAAGCACTAAAAAAGTTACAATATTGAAATTAACGTGACGTTTTAAACTATCAGGGTGGAAAACGCAACCCCTGAAATTTATTTCCAATGTAACTTTTTATCTTATCATTTGTTTACCATTTAAAAATTTATTTCCAATAGCCTGTTTCATTCTAAACAAAAAATGTCACCTGGGTTTTTTACCCTAAATAAACCAGTTCGCAGCAAAAAATTATTTTAGGAACAACTACAGAGATAAATCGTCATAAATGCGAAAATACGAAACTAATCTATCTAGTAGGTCGCTATTAGCGATAGTGACAATTAAATTGGTATGACGCTGTCAGTTTGTGAATTTTCGAAATTGAATTAATACTAATTGCGTGTTGTTCTGTTCTTAATTTGTTACTTTATTAATTCACTTGTTATTAAAATGGCATACACAGATGAGAAAATGGCTGATATGCATTACGTTTACGGTCTATCGCAGGGGAATTGGTTAGAAGCTTCTAGAAGATATGCTGAATTGTATCCTCAACGGCAGCATCCTTCACATAGAATATTTACTCGACTTCATCAACGATAACGAGAATATGGTTCATTCGGCAAAAGAACGCAGGATTGTGGTCGCCATCGAGAAGAACGAACACCACAGCTTGAGGAAGCAGTACTTAATTTGATTGAAGAACAGCCTACTATCAGTACTAGAAAGATTGCTTTCCAGCTGAATGTTGATCATATGACGGTATTTCGAATTTTAAAGGAACAACTTTCATACCCTTACCATCTACAACGCGTACAGGCACTGTTACCGCAAGACTTTCCGAACCGTCTTGAATTTTGCAATTCGATGCTGGAAATGATTAGAAGAAATTGTGACTTCCTGAAGACGATAGAATTCACAGACGAATGTAGTTTTTCTCGGGACAAGATTATTGATTTTCATAATTACCACATATGGGCTGATGAAAACCCTCACACTATTGTCGAAACTAACCATCAAGAACAGTTTTCTTTCAACGTGTGGCTCGGAGTTATTGGAGATGATTTAATTGGGCCTCATTTTCTACCTCCTCGATTAAATGGTGAGGCATACGTTAAATTTTTAAGAGAAGTGCATCCAGTACTGCTGGAGGAAGTTCCTCTGGGCGTCAGAAGGGATATGTTTTTATGCATGATGGGGCTCCCGCCCATTTCAGTCAAGTAGCATGTCAGCATTTAACTGAAACATATACAAATCAGTGGATAGGTCCAGGAGGACCACAGAACTGGCCCGCTCGATCCCCGGATCGGGGCCTTTTACAGCACTTGGTTTATCGTACTCCTGTTCGCGATGTAGAGGACTTAAGAAACCGCATCATCGATGCATGCAGGGTAATCAGACATACTCCAGGATTAATTGAGCGAATACGTGGCTCAATGCGCCGACGTCTAGACGCATGCGTAATATCTGAAGGTAGACTTATTGAACATTTACTATGATTTGTGTGTTTTGTTATTAATAAATTAGTTTTGTTTATTACCCTTTAATAGTTTGATGCAGGTACTGACTACAAAATAACAATAAATCCAGTTCGCATTTATGACGATGTATCTCTGTAGTTGTTCGTAAAATAATTTTTTGCTGCGAACTGGTTCATTTTGGGTAAAAAACCCAAGAGACATTTTTTGTTTAGAATGAAACAGGCTATCGTAAATAAATTTTTAAATGGTAAACAAATAATGAGACAAAAAGTTACATTGGAAATAATTTTAGAGGTTGCGTTTTCAACCTCTTACAACCATGGGGCAAACCAAATAAATTACTGGCTGAATGTCTTTCTGGTAGTACAAAACGCTATCATAAGCTGCTACTTTGTGTTGATATGGATGGGTAGAATCGTAATGTATAGTATTATCCCTATAGGACGGTATGTGATTAATTGAAAAATCATGTTGATTGTTCATTCTACTAATTGTTGAGTCCAATAGATTGATTGAGTTGTCTGCTTCTACTTCAATAGTGAATTTAATGTTTTCATGAATTTCATTAATTTCCCTATGAAAAGTATCTAATTGTCTCTCAGTACCTGTAAAACATACCGATATACAAGAAATTATTAATCAAAGGATGTTTGAAAATCGACTTCTCTAGGTCATCAATAAAAAATTTCCTCAAGTAAGGGGCTCAATAGATTTTCCATAATTGAACCTTTTGAAGAGGAATAAATTTTGTTAAATTAAAAATAATTTTGTTTGAAACATAACGACTGAAGATCAATGATTTCTCTTATCATAACTTGCATCCTAAGGTATATATTGGTCAAACTGGCAGAATATTTAGGAATCAAATCAAGGAACATCATATGAGCTATGTAAATAAGAAAACAAGTTCAAAATATTCAAATAATTTTTTTAGAAGAAAATCATATCTTTCAACGGAGAGTTCGAAATTTTGCAAATAAAGGTTTGAAGCTGAATCATTTGAAAGCAATGGAAATTAATAAACCTAAAGATTCAAACATTTTAATGAATGACCAACTGGATTTGAATAGATCATTATTATTGAACTTGTTTTATTAGAAAAACCGACAAAGAATTATTATTGATGTAGAAGTGAGGTAATTGATTCATGTGATCATAATTGAAGAGGTACCTCAGGTAAAGGTTTAGATAATTTGTTGGCGGTAGTATCAATTATGGTTATCTGTTGTATATGAATATAAGTGTAAGAAGCAACTTGTAGTATTCAAATCTCTGTTGAAGAAGCCACTCTGTTAGCGAAACATGTGATATATTTTTCAAATAAAGTTTGTGGATATCGAATCGTGAGGTGTAGTTTATGAAATTACATGATTGAAGTTTGAATTGCTCCCATATCCACCGTTTTCGCCAGATTTAACTCCCTGTGACTACTGGCTATTCGCAGACCTCAAAAAATGCTCAACGGTAAGGAAATTTGCTCGAATGAAGATGTTATTGCTGAAACTGAGGCCTATTTTGGGGCAAAAGATAAATCGTGCTACAAAAATCATATTGAAATGATAGAGCGGCACTGTAATAATAGTGTGGCTCATGATGGAGATTGAATTGATGAGTTAAGCCAATTTTTGACAAAAAAACGCGTTTTCTCTCTTTGACCCGGTACTTTTCAGCCCAGCTGTTATTATTTCATATGAACATATAGAGATGTTTGTGACATACGGTACCTAATGAACCTTTTTCCTGAAGTACGAAAAATCACTCACTAGCGGCGCTAGTAGTTCGGTAAGGACAAACAGTGCCTAATCCTCATATAAACATATGGTAAAGTACAATTAAAAAATAATGTTTTCAAAACAAGATGTTCCTGGAGCAAAACTAAAATTTGCAACTGTGAAGGATAACAATGTTGTAACACTGAAACGTTGGCTTGCATGCCGTAATTTGAAAGTAACTAAAAAAAAGTGAATTAATAGACAGATCATTATACAGTCTCTAGTTAAAGGGTAGCAGTATATTCAAACTGTAAGGAAAGAAATTTAAAATAAATATGAATTTCAGATTTATTTCCGAGTAAAATATGAATCAAATATGTAATGAAATAAATTCAAATAAATATAATAAATGAATATAATTCAATAAACGATTGAGGTTATATCTCATTCTAATCAATATTGAACAACTATGAAAAATTTACTATTCATTTCATGTTTAGAGCATACATATGGATATTTTTTCATTTTTTGCACTGTTAAATCCACTCTCCTCGAAGCATGTATCCATGTCTTACATCTAACCTCATATTAATATGAGGTTTTATAAATGGTATGAAAAACACGTTTTCTTCCGGATATCGATTATCCGACGTACAATCCGCAAAACAGCAATGCTTTGTTGGCATTATACTAGCACAAAATAATTTTTTATTTCAGATTCATATTTTTAAATAATAAATTAATATCACGTAAACAATACTGTTTTACATGTGAATAGTTTATGTTCGTCCCTACTTCTAGTGCTGCCTCTCGTGACACGTTCGCAGTACTATTCTCAGGATAAAGTCTCATTGAATAGAAATGGCCAACACTTGATGAAAATCCATATTAAAAAACTAATCAATACAGTTTATCTTCACTATAAAGGGTTTTACAGAATCCGCGGTTTTTGTAAAGCCCTTTATAGTGAAAATCATACGATGAACTTTATTGATAATTTTTTTTTTTGTGACATACGGTGTCAAAAGCTCTGGATAGGTCTATAAATATACCGGATATTGGCATTTTCGCATCTGAAGCAGTATAAATGATTGAAGTTAGTTTATAAATGGCGTCCTGGGTTGACCTGCCTGCTCTATATTCTCATAATGTATTCAATTTCTTCAAGAAATCAGTCAGTGTGATTTCTAATAATTTTTCCAGAATCTTCCAAATGAAAGAAAGTGAGGGAATTGGTCTACAATTGCATATCTTTCCCGAATTGAACTCATTTAGGTATTTGATTCAGGTTTCACAAACTACACCTAAACGTATACTAAAACCTAAAACTACACCTAAAGTATATTTTGATTTGATTTGATCTCCACAAACTTTATTGAAAAAATATATCACAACATGTTTCGCTAAACATTAGCTTTTTTAAGTTGTTAATACATCTAATTATCCTTACATGGATACTTATATACTACAGGTAACCATAATTGAGACTGCCTGTGAGAAATTACCTGAACCTCTACATCTCGTACCTGCTCAATAATGATTACCTAGAGCATATTGCCTCACATCTACATCAATAATAATTCTTTCTTGGTTTTCAAGAAAACAAGTTCAATTCAAATCTAGTTGGTCATTCATAAGAATGTTTGAATTTTTAAGTTTATTAATTTCCATTGCTTCCAAATGATTCAGTTTCAAACCTTTATTTTCAATGTGCAAAGTTTCGAACTCTTCATTAAAGATGTGATTTTCTTCTAGAAGATGATTTGAATATGTTGAATTTGTTTTCTTATTTACATAGCTCGATATTATTACCGCTTCAAAAAAAATAAGAAATAAACTCACCGCAGGCGTTGACAATGTTCGTAGTCTTGTGATAAAGGACTGTATCGACGTTCTCTCTATACCTCTAATATGTATATTCAACTTGATTTTGTCAATTTGTGCCTTCCCTGAGCAGTGGAAAACGGCTCGAATTTGTCCGATATTAAAAAAAGGCGACTCTAGCGATATCACAAATTACAGGGCGATTTCAATTTTATGTAATTTTTCTAAACTCTTCGAGATATGTGTGCAAAATGTCATGTACTCCCATATTCAAAAAGTTATTTCTCCTACTCAGCATGGTTTCGTACAACAAAGATCATGTACGACAAATCTTACATGTTTAAGTCAATATCTCTGTATGAACCTGGACAAGCAAAAACAAGTCGATGTTGTTTATTTAGACTTTCAAAAAGCCTTCGATCAAATAGACCATTATGTTCTTCTCAGCAACTTGACACAATTGGGACTCTCTAATTGACATTCTAATTGAATCATATCTAATTACCAAAAAACAATTCGTCGAATATGAATCTTTCAAATCGGCCCAGTACGTAGTTACATCTGGGGTACCACAAGCTTCCAATCTTGGACCTTTTTAATTTTTAATAATAAATTGGCAATCTCTTTGAATATTCCTAACTTACTATTTGCAGACGACCTGAAGCTATATTATAAAATCGACGACATTACTGACTGCGAACGTGTACAACATGAATTAGATGTAATCAAACTTTGCTGCAATGATAATCGTCTAAAACTAAACGTATCCAAATGTAAAAAAATATCATTTACAACAAAAAAGCGAACTTTAATGCACGATTATTCAATTTACAATCAACCGCGTACATGAGATTAAAGATCTTGGTATAACATACGACAGTAAATCAACATTTACAACACATATAAGGAATATGACTGCTGATGCAAATAGGATGCTTGGATTCATTTACAGAAATGGCAAGAACTTCAAAAGTATTGCCACCTTAAAATTACTATATTTTGCGTATGCCAGATCTAAGTTAGAGTATGGCTCTTTGTTGTGGAATCCGGTTTACGTCTACCAAAAAACATCAATTGAGAGCGTATAAATGAAGTTCCTAAAATACTTATGTATAAAAGTTGATGGTCAATACCCCACGAGAGACATCGATCATAAGTTTATTAACTACGTTACATTAGTATAAATGTTTGTAGCAAGTCATTCAAGATACATCAATAGATTGATGAACATTTTTAAAAGAATGATAAAAATTAATGATTGTATATACAGGGTGTCCCTGAACTTCCTCTTTTCCTCTCGGGAATGTATAGATGGGGTCAAAATATCACCAGTACTTCATATAACTTTTTTTCCTAAAATCCTTCGTTACCAAGTAACGGGCCCTCGAAGTTACAAAATGAAAAATGTTTTTCTTTGATAACTTTTCAAGTGAATATTCAAAATCATCCAAATTTTGATAATTGACTAAACAAATGAATTCCTTCGATGAGCTTTCATGCAGGAGTCAGTTGTTTTGCTACAAAGTCAGGAACGGACTACCCCCGATGGTCCACACCCCAAAACTTTGAAATGACAGATATTTTTCAATATTTTTCAACAAATTAAGGTTACTTGGACAATTTTATGAATAAAAGTACTCGTGTGGAAAGTCGATCGGAGCAACGAGTCTTGATAAAAATGTAGTTTCACTCGACGACATCAAACCCGCTCGTCCACCATTATTTGAAATGAATAATTATCAAAGCAGAAATAATAATGATAACGTTAATTCAACAACATTTATTCTGAGATGTCTACCATTATTCGAAAATATTAGTTTTTAAGGAAAATGGAAATGATAGGTAAAATGTTCATAACGAATTTTTATAATGCAAACACGTTTAACTAACGAAACTCAAGAGCCTCAAGAGCAAACAGAAATGAAAAATCCGCTACAGAAACTGCTCGATATGACCACCTTCTCTCTCTATACATTTTCTTAGTCTGCGAAGACACCCTCTCTGTACTTGAAATAGCAATCCAGGGTCGTTTCGTATGGCTTCACAATGTAATGTTATTCTATTCAACAATGCATCTCTTGTGTGAATAGGTGTAGCGTAAACAAGGCTTTTTGGATGCCCCCACAGAAAGAAATCCAATGGATTTAAATCCGGAGACCGCGATGGCCATGAATATGGCCCACCTCTACCAATCCATCTATTGTGGAAAATATGGTTCAGATCGTCACGCACAATCAAACTAAAATGAGGAGGAGCGCCATCATGCATAAACCACATATCTCTTCGGGTTTGCAATGGAACATGTTCCAAAAGTCCATTCAAATCGTTCTGAATGAACTCCAAATAACGTTCTCCATTCAATCGGTCCTGTAGAACGAATGGTTCTATAAGATGGTTTCCTATGATACCAGCCCAAACATTCACGTTGAATTTCCGTTGGTGTTTGGTTTGCAATATACCATGGGGATTTTCTTCGGCCCATATATGGAGATTATGAGAGTTGATAACTCCATCTCTACTGAAACCTGCTTCATCAGTGAATAAAACTCGATTAATAAAAGTCATATCTTCTCTTTGCCCATCCATGAACCAATTGGCATATTCCAGTCGTGCTGGAAAATCTTGAGGTGTCATGGCATGTACCTTCTGGATGTGAAATGGGTGGAGCAGTTGTTCCCTAATTATTCTATGAATAGTGGACTTGGATGTATGGAACTGTTCTGATAGATTTCTGATGCTCATTGAAGGATCATCAGCGACGGCTTCCAAAATATTTTCCTCCAATACAACGGTACGTACAGTCCTAGGAGCGCCCTCACCACCTCGTTTTGGCAAAACTGTACCTACAATAATATCGAAATAAAACAACGTGCTCAAATTAATTATCAATTATTACATACCTGTCTCCCTCAAGCTGCGATCGACACGCTCGAATGTTTCTCTTGACGGTACCGTTCGATTGGGAAAATGGTCGGAATACAGACGACGAGCTTCTGCAGCATTACAAAATGCTCGTCCATAAAATATATGCATATCTGCATATTCATTGAATGTATACTGTTCGGCCATATCAAAAAAATTCAAAATATCCTATAGAATATTGACAATACAATGATAGTCATATGACAACGCACCACTCAACAAAACAAAATCGCATTCCAGTTTCTCATTTTTTATCAAAACTTTCTAAAAGGTTTTTTTGTCAACATCTGTGAAAAAAATGGAACATAATTATTCCCTGGATATTTTTCACCTGATCATGTGCAGCCGTTTTTGTAGTTCATTCGTTTGCTTTTTATTAGTATAGTAAATATTTTTTCAGATGTGCGTTTTTTCAGCTAAATTTAGATTCGTGTTAAAGAATTTCTCCCATAAAATTATAATTATCAGTGAAACTCCTCAACAGTTTAGCTGTGAAGAAGAATTTGAAACATTCGAATGTTGAGTTTCATGATATTCAGATAACTGATCAACACGAAACGTGATTATTCCACACGTATTATGTACATACAAAATATGGAATGAATTCGATATTTCATAGTAGAGTAGCTTGTTAGTTTAAAAACACCACGAATCTACAGAACTTGATATTTCTTTTGAAAAAATATCTGCTATCACAATTGTGACTTAAACTTCCATGTAGGTACTGTACTTTTTGTTTACGACTTCATTTTAGCATACTTTGTATTATTCCTGTTATAAATGTTGTTGAATTAACGTTATCATTATTATTTCTGCTTTGATAATTATTCATTTCAAATAATGGTGGACGAGCGGGTTTGATGTCGTCGAGTAGAACTACATTTTTATCAAGACTCGTTGCTCCGATCGACTTTTCACACGAGTACTTTTATTAATAAAATTGTCCAAGTAACCTTATTCTGTTGAAAAATATTGAAAAATATCTGTCATTTCAAAGTTTTGGGGTGTGGACCATCGGGGGTAGTCCGTTCCTGACTTTGTAGCAAAACAACTGACTCCTGCATGAAAGCTCATCGACGGAATTCATTTGTTTAGTCAATTACCAAAATTTGGATGATTTTGAATATTCACTTGAAAAGTTATCAAAGAAAAACATTTTTCATTTTGTAACTTCGAGGGCCCGTAACTTGGTTACGAAGACTTTTAGGAAAAAAAGTTATATGAAGTATTGGTGATATTTTGACCCCATCTATACATTCCCGAAAGGAAAAGAGGAAGTCCAGGGACACCCTGTATAACATACATATATCACAGATTTCGAAAATGGGTGACATATTCACTGACAAAATGAAAGCAAAATCTCAAAAGATAAGCCTTTAATGTTCTTTTAAATTTGGTTATACCAAGGTTCTTCAAATCTTCTGGTATGTAATTGTGCAGACTATATATAATCTAAGGTATTTTTCTGGCTCTTACTGTTTGCATTTCTGGTGATATAATCATATATATCAGATTGTTTTGTCAAAGAGTCCGTGTTTTTATGTATTTCTACCAAGACACTGTACAAAAATGAAGTTGGTAGCGGCATTATTTTCAGTTTTAAGAAAAGAGGTTGACAATGATCTCTGTAACCGGCATCACTTAAAATTCTGATAGCTTTTCTGATAGCTGTTTAAAGATTTGCAAGGCATTAGTGAAGTTACCTCAAAGTATAACACCATAGGTTATATGCGAGTGAAAAGTGAAAAATTTGTCATTTTAAGGATATCATAACTAGTAATTTCTTCAAGTTGTAGTAAAAGAAAAAGAGTTCTACATAATTTACTTTTTAGTTGGTCGATATGGTGAGACCAGGTGAGAGTACTACCTAAGATAATGTCCAATAATTTGACTGTATTTATACCTGATGAATTATTAATAGTAGAAAAACATAATTTTTGAGTTTTTTCTGAGTTTAACTTGAAACGGTTAACTGAGAAACAAGTTGTGGCTTTATCTTCTATCTGTTCAGATATTTTAGAGAGTTCTGATGACTCTCTATGTGAATAGATGAAGGTTGTATCATCTGCAAAGGTAACAGTTTTGAAGGGGTTCATGAAAGATGAAATGTCATTCATGTAAATGGTAAAAAAAAGTGGACTCAATATGAACCCTTGAGGTACACCATGTTTTACTAGTTTGAAATCTGTTGTAATATTATTAATAGATACGGCTTGATGACGATGTTTCAGGTAGGATTCTATAAGTGAAAGAGGAGAGCCCCTGATTCCATAGTAATGTTTTCAATCAAAATGTCGTAAGAGACGCAGTCGAAGGCTTTGGACAGATCGAAAAGCGTAATTGCTGTGTGAAAATCCTGTTCAATGCCTTCCATCACATCACTGACCACTTTAAGAATAACTTGTGTTGTTGACCGCTCTATACGAAAGCCGAATTGACATCCATTAAAAAAATTTTGTTTTTCAAAGTACTGATACAGTCGTTGTTTGAGGATTTTCTCCACAATTTTTGCAAAAATACTTATGAACGAGATTGGACGATAATTCTTGATAAGAGAATTGTCACTTATTTGAATTGAAGGGGTTATATTTTTAGGAGTGATTAATTTTTTGGGAAAGAAAGTTTTTGGCTTTCTACTACTACATCTGATGCAAAAAAAAGGGATGAGAGAATCTTCCAAAGAAAGGAAGGAAGTAATCAATTTGAAACTCTATACATGAATGTGTAGATCATGCAAAGAAGTAACTTTCAGACATAAACTGAAAGAAAGTCCTCCTGAAACAGCTACTTTCATATAAACATTGAATTACACGAAAGAAAATAATTCTTTCGAAACAAATACTTCTTTATGAACACTGAATTATACAGAAGATACTTTTCTCTACTCAGTTTGTATTTCAAACATTTGTTGTGGAATAAAAATCAGATATCATTCACATGAGTTCTACTTTGAATGAATGGTAATAAATTGTACTCACATAGAACACTGTCACCCTCACTGGTATACACCATGAATTGTGTGTATTTTCTATAATGTTATCCAATTTGGTACTGAAGAGCCTTAGGGCAAGTGTCTTAAGGCGAAACATCGGTGTATACCAGTGAGGGTGACAGTGTTCTATGTGAGTACAATTTATTACCATTCATTCAAAGTAGAACTCATGTGAATGATATCTGATTTTTATTCCACAACGAATGTTTGAAATACAAACTGAGTAGAGAAAAGTATCTTCTGTATAATTCAGTGTTCATAAAGAAGTATTTGTTTCGAAAGAATTATTTTCTTTCGTGTAATTCAATGTTTATATGAAAGTAGCTGTTTCAGGAGGACTTTCTTTCAGTTTATGTCTGAAAGTTACTTCTTTGCATGATCTACACATTCATGTATAGAGTTTCAAATTGATTACTTCCTTCCTTCCTTTGGAAGATTCTCTCATCCTTTTTTTTGTATCAGATGGAGTAGTAGAAAGGCAAAAACTTTCTTTCCCAAAGAATTGTCACCTTTTTTAAATAAAGGAATAACGCGGGATAATTTGAATGCACTTGGAAAAATAACAGTAGTGAAAATTAAATTAATCAATTCCGTAAGTAGCTGTAAAATTACATTGCAAGTCTCTTTGATGATAATGCTATTCAATTCATTGGCATCGAGACATTTTGAGTTACCCAACGATTTGATAACATCTGAGACTTCAATTTCGGTAACTGGAATCAAAAAAAAAGAGCTACATGGTACCAGATAGTTTTTGAAGTTCAATATGTCAGTATCTGACACATCAGGTAAGGTTTTCATTATAGTGTCAGCAATCTGAACATAAAAATCATTGAATTTGTCGGGAGAAATGCCTATATCCGGGGACGGGTTGATAGTTTTATTACTTTCAAAATTAATTATTTGCCAGCATGCTTTTGCTCTATTTTCTGCTAATAAAATGAAGTTATCATAGGAATGTTTTTAGAAATTTTCAGTTGCTGACTGTAAATTTCTCTAATATTTTTATAGCCTGATATATATTTGGGATCTTTGGTTATCTCTAGTAAATTCATGAAATGATGTTAAAATGTTTTGCAAGTCATTTAAATATGTTGAATTTTGTTTAAAATCGTTATTGAAATCACCAGTGATTTTAACTTTTGGTTCTACTATATGATTCAATAAGTTTTCAAAATTGTATAAAAACCTATTGAAATCACCCTTTCCAGAATGGCAAACAGTGATAATATTTACATTTTCTTGTAGTCATTCAATTCCACAGACTTCGGAATCCAGCTCACTATTGGATACCTGCAAATGAAGTTGTTTAAATTTGATGGATTTTTTTTATGAATATGGCAGTACCGCCGATATTTAATTGTTTTTTGCAGAAAAAACTTGAAAGAGTATAACCTTCAAGATTTATACTTTTGAGATTCAGCTTCCTCTGCCAATGTTCCGATATACACACTATTTCAAATTTTGAATTGTATAAAAGTGTCACAAAATTTTCAATTTTATTACTGAAACATTGAGAATTAATATGAAAAATGCTGACAGAACTATTACAATTAACCAGATTTGCTAACTCACAGTTATTTGTTTCAAAAGCTTCTTTCGAACGTCCTAAGAGTTTTCTGTTGACAGGGACTTTTTTAAATTTTTTTTATTTGAAGCGTCTGATTACTGCACCTCTAGGCCATGTATCAGGATTATATACACTATTTACATACTGAAGAGGAAAAGATACTTTATACGTTGAAGAGTGCTCCGTTCTGTTCCATTCGTTGCATATGAAAGGAACGTTAGGAGGTGTTTCATTGAGAACTGCTAATATCAGGTCCAATCCGAGAGACATGCACATATCCCGTTCTTGGTACAGTTTTAAATTCCGTTGTTGACACGATTTGATGTGACATCTTTGGAAAATAGGAGAGTTATCCTTGGTATAAAATTCCATTGACAGTACGGTTCTTTTACCCGAGATCAATTTCTTAGTACCAAGAAGTGAAGGTCGACACAATCTGAAATTCTATTTCGGAGCATCACGCACAAATATTATGCTACGATCACCATTGAATTTTATGTGCAGTAGCTTCAATAAAATCTGTGAACACTGCGATATTCATTTCGACTCTCTGAATGCCTTGGTATCTTGTATCCATAGTCACTTGTAATAATACTATAAATGAATGACTTTTGTGTCAGTACTGCAACATTGCATGATTCTTGACTTTTTGTGTTATATACTCAATTTTTCTTTCCTCTTTGAAATTCTACTTTAACGAATATTTTATATATACTTTGTTTTACCATTTACTTTCATACATTTCTATATTTCATTATTTTTTATATTTATTCCATGTATACTCTGTAATAATAGCATTTCTTGTAACTGGGAACTCCTGTTGGAAATAAATCGCTTTTTTTTTCATTCTGTTTCCACATCTTCAACTATTTTTATGTCCCCTGGAATCACACATCAAATTAAACGTTCATGATATTTCAGAAACGTAAGGACTGATCTCCTTCAGAAACATACATGAAAGCGCATAATTATCAGAGAAGCCGAATCGTTAACTGATATCCAAACAGAAACGCAGGTACATTGTGATTCCAAGACACATAATAACTGATTCGTGAGGAAAATGGAACGAACATGAGAGAGGGACGGCAAATCCTTGTACATATTCAGTAGGAATAAGGCATGGTCGGTGTACAATCAATTCCTTATTCCACCTCTCTGGTAGTATGGTCCCTTCCGCTTCCGGTGGTCCACACAGCATCACTTTGGCCTCTCTCCCCACCCGCTGTGGCCCTCAGGATCGTGTGTGTGCATGCAGATATGGCCATGGCGTATATGAATCTATTGATTACAGAACATAAGCAACTTGGTTCTCTAACAGGGTCGGCATCCCATGTCATGTGGATATATCTCTGGAGCGTTCGAAATGAATTATTGATAGTTTACTGGCTTGGAGTAAATGTACGAATGGACTTTCGATGAACCGTTTGGGATGTAAGATGCATGGATGGATACGATCTCGATATATGCAAATATTGATTGATGTTTTATCATTAGTTACTACTGCAGTCGATTATTTACTATGAATTAAAGAATGATAATAGATGAATTTTTGTAGGTTTCAGAAAAATGGAGAACAAAGCTACATCCTTGTCACGAATCGAAAATAGGAGACTGCGTTTTTCATCAGCACCTGTTTAAGTATCGATCGAACAATTCATTGATGAGAAAATTCAACGTAGTGGAATTCAATAAATATTGTCGTTTTTTTCAAGGACAAAAAACACAAGCACTACAGACGCTCTAAGAGCGGTGCCTTCGCGAAAGTAGTGATTCACGTTGGATATAAATCGCTGAAAATTAAATTAATTTTGGAAAAAAGTTTTCAGGAAGATTATTCTACATGAACGCAGTACTCCAAATGAAAGAGTTCTCAAACAATGGAGTTCGAGGTGTACTGAGCTGAACCTCAAATAAACCTCGAAACGATGAGCAGCCAGCAGTCCATGCATATCTCAGATATTGTCCTCTCTTGGTGGAATCAAATGTGCCAAGTCAGTTGAACACCTCCCTAGAATGTATTTATGAAAGAGAGAAAAATCTCCCATCTTTCTTCGATGTTTCAGACTATCAAGGTTGCAAGTTATGTTCGCGTCTCCAATGGGATGGCTCTTCTCTGGATGGAATCCAGTAGCTTCAGGATATACTTAGGGCAGAGCTCCATACATTTTTCAATCAATTTTATTTTTCAATTCGATATAACAAGATACTTAGATGAACATACAGCGTGACTCACGGTCGGTGGTAGGTTAGACGGTTCTGGAAAACGCAAAGCATGATTTTTCTGAAAATTTCACCTATCATATTTCCTTACCTGTTCTATCGATATAAGATATTTTCAGCATTGCGGCGTTGCCAATTCTATCAAAAAGTCCTAGCAATTATTTTTTTTCAAATGGAACACCCCGTATATTAATACATTTTTGAAATCGCCCTAGTATTTTATTACTTTTTTGTTCAAAATGTCCTATATCTATCTCTATCTGTTTTCGAGATAAAAAATAAATTGTGCTAAATATGGTCAAAAACATAGCCTTAATTGAAATTAAGTACATCAGAACTCTCAATTCATGAAAAGTTGATATTTCGATAATAGTTTGGACAAACTCGAAATATTCAAATAACACCAAGAAATCGAGTCCATATTATACAGGGCGTGCTAAAATTACTATTATTTCCATTGTGCATAAAAGTAGTCGAAAGTTCATTTTTTCAAATGAAACCGCCTGTATATACATGTCCCTATACCTAAATCGTCAAGTTTTCTCAATGAAGCCGTTTTTGTGGAAAAATAGTTATTCATTTTTTACCTACAAGTGTTGAAAGTGGCATTTTATTTTGTGAGTGGGGATTATTGCAAAACGAGCGTCAACAAGTGGAGCAAACTCACGAGCAAAATAAAATCACTTTTAACAAATGTATCGTACAAATTTTTTTGTATAACGTTACTGCTGATAATAAAAAAAATTATAGGGTCCATGGGATTTGAACACACGATCTTTGGATTACAAGGCATATGTTACAACTACATACGCCAACTCACGTTATTTTAAGGAGGATTATTGGTTAGTCATGAAGGACTTTCTACAGTTGGACTGAATACTACTTCGTCATCGTCAGTAACTTCACAGGGATTTAATATTACCAATAGCATGTGTGAACTTTTCTAATTGATTTTTTGGTAGGTGTTTTGATTGAAGTGTTTCTATCAAAGATATTTTCAATAACAGTTGTACAAAAAATAATTTATAAAGAATTTGATTTCTAGGTAGCCGTGGAAATATCAAGCTTATGACAGTTTGGTGACTTTTATAAGTAATTGATAAATGGTTATTGACGGTGTTTCAAAATATCGCCAGAAATGAATGCAAATATTGATTATTTAAACGAAGTTCTTATGAAATCCTGAATTAACACCAATGAACGAGAGGAAGTTTGTAAGATTACAAAATAATTTCCTTAACTATGGCTCCATGTTTAAAGCGCCTTCAACATTACAAAAACCTGTTACTTCAAATGAGGGCAATATTGTTAACGTTTTGGCATATTTTTATGCATATCCAGAAGCTTCCATTCGCAGTGCAGAAAAAGATTCAGGTGTATCACATGCTTCAGTACAACGAAATTTGAAAAATCACGGAATGCATCCGTATAAATTTACCAAAGTTCAAGCTCTAAAAGCAGAAGACTTCGAACGTAGAATGCATTCTCGTGAATCCCTTTTGATTCATATACAGGAAGATCGGGAATTTTTGTCAAAAATAAGTTGGAGCGACGAATCAAAATTTATGAGGGATGGTATTTTCAATAGAAGGAATAAACATTTTTGGGCTGATCATAATCCTCATGTTACAAAAGAAATGGGTTTTCAAGAAAAAGAAAAATTTGACCTGAATGTTTACTGTATTCTGAAGAGCAATAAAATTAGCTTTTTCATTTATGAAGACACACTGAATGCAGAGAGACATCTCCAAATATTATGGACGACTGTAACCGATTTTTTTGAAAATTTGCCTTTAGAGGAATATAGGAATTCGTGGTTTCAACTGGACGGAGCGCCAGCTCATTCCACCCAGGAAGTTTCCAGGAAACTTGACGAACTCTTCGACTCCGTTGGTTTAGGCGTTTGAGGCCGTGGGATTGGCCACCGAGACCACCCGATCTCACGCCACTTGACTTTTTTATGGGGTGTTTCAAAAGAAAGGGTATTCAGTGCTCCAGTGCCTACCAAAGAAGAATTGCGACGGCGAATATTGTGGAGTATTGAAGATCTGGATCCCTAGGAAATTGAAAAAGAAACCACACGTCGCGTAAAAAATTTTTTTTAAAATGTTTAGAATGTAATGGACAACATTTTCAGCATTTATTGTGAAAATGTGATATTTTTTTTACAATTTTGTTATTTTGAATCATCCTATTCTGTTATTGTCTATACTTTTACATGTTTCAGCCCACAAAATCTTACTTTTTACCTAGAAATGACTGATTTTTGGTACAGTTGTTCCCTGGAAACTTTGAGCCATAGTTACGGAAATTATTTTGTAACTTAACAAACTTCCTCTCGTTCATTGGTGTTAATTCAGGATACATTTGGTTGAATTTTTTACACGTTCTGATAATGATTTGATCACTTTGTTCATGTGTTTAATAATAATAAATAAATTCATAAGAACTTCGTTTGAATAATCGATATTTGCATTCATTTTGGAAGATGATTCGAAACACCGTCGATAACTCTTTGTAAATTACTTATAGAAGTAACCGAACTGCTATAAGCTTGATAATTCCACTGCTACCTAAATCCATATTAAAAAAAAAATGTTTCTAGAAGAAGCGACTTTATTGAGAAAACTTGACGATTTAGGTATAGAGACATGATATATCATCATGAAGCATTTTTCACCATCTTCAATTTATCGAGTAATATACAGGGGGTTTCCTTTGAAAACATGAACTTTTGACTACTTTTATGCACAATGGAAATAATAGTAATTTCAGCACGCCCTGTATGAGTCGATTTCTTGGTGTTATTTGAATATTTCGAGTTTGTCCAAACTATTATTAAAATATCAACTTTTCATGAATTGAGAGTTCTGATGTACTTAATTTCAATTAAGGCTATGTTTTGGACCATATTTAGCACAATTTATTTTTTATCTCGAAAACAGATAGAGATAGGTATAGGACATTATCAACAAAAAAGTATTAAAATACCATAGCAATTTTAAAAATGTATTAATATACGGGGTGTTCTATTTAAAAAAATAAAGTTGCTAGGACTTTTTGATGGAAGTGGCAACGCCGCAATGCTGGAAATAGTTCAGATCGATAGAACAGGTAAGGAAATGTGAGAGGTGAAATTTTCAGGAAAATCACGTTTTGCGTTTTCCAGAAAAGTCTAACCTACCATCGACCGTGAGTCACGCTGTATATTATTATAACAGTTATCCTTTATTATCACAAGGGTTCTTCCTTGAACTCGAGTTGCTTGTTTTGTGCATCCCTTTGGAATGATTCAGGATTTTCATTAGGTAATTGAAATGAATGGTAATCATATTATATATACATACATTGTCATCCCCAAAGTGAACACCATATAGAGAACTTATTTGTTAAGAATTTTTCGACAAAATATAACTCCTGATGAAAGTTTGTGCATTCCCCAAAACTAAACATGCACCAACAAAATATAGTAAAACACACGTAATATACGAAGAACCTTAAAATTTTAGATTTTGAGACAAGATTAAAGTACTCTTATCTTGAAAATTTTCGGGAAATGTTACTTGAAAAAGTTGTTCAGCATCAAAAAATACATCCAGATTTGAAGACATGGCCATCCAAGCAAAGTTTTATTTTTTTACTTATTTATTTTAAATGGGGACTACGAAAAAAAAATTGCTAAAACGTTAAATAGACAGCATCCTGTTTACGACGGTTCATTTTAAAAGCCTACAATATTATAAATTACACAACTATGGTGTTAACCATGGTCAATTTTTTTGAAGAGTAAAATAATTTTCAAATTTTTGCTGCAAAGTTATTTTTGTTTTTTGTTTACACCGAAAATTACTCAAAATTATGCAGTATTGTAACAAGAACTCAATATTCAATAATATCAAATCACAAAAAATCAAAATAAAATAGGTATTTTGGAACAAACTCATTGATTTACCGGAGATTATTTTTGAGAATTATTTTGGACTAGAAAATCAATGAGTCTGTTCCGAAATACTTATTTTATTTTGATATTTTGTGGTTTGATATAATTGAATATCAAGTTCGTGTTACAATACAGTATAATTTTGAGTAATTTTCGGTGTTAACAACAAATAAAATAACTTTGCACCAAAAATTTTGAAAATTATTTTACTCTTCAAAAAAATTGACCGTGGTTGATACTATAGTTGTGCAATTTGTAATATTGTAGGCTTTCAAAATGAACAGTCGTGTACAGGATGCTGTCTAATTATCTAATCAGAAATTTTACAGTTTGAGGCGAGATTTTCATAGTGAATACAGGTTTTGAAAACGGAATAGGATTGTTTTCCGAAACGTCAACTATTTTCAATAATTTTCTCAATGAATTGTTTCAATTTGTAGGCAAAATTTAGTGACAAGTTACTGACCGATTGGACGTTTTATTAGTTTATATTAGGCAGTAACTTTCCGGGGTAAACTTTCCATTTTGCCCTTTACTACAGTTCAGCAGATTCTATATTGATTTAGCTTTATTTTTTTCAGATTGTGGAAGGTTATAAACCACAGAAAACAGTATTAAATGAATACCGTTTTTTTGAAAAAACTTCAACGCCCTGTATTTCAGAAACGAAGTAACTTTGGACATATGTTCATTTGATAAAACGACCTGAAGAATCACCCTCTGAAGTTCCGTACCTTAGTTAGGAAAAATCCCATCATTAAAAAAATAGCATGAAAATGTCAAATCTCAAATTTTCACTTAATGATATGCCCTTGGAGTCAAGATATAAGAGTGGAATTAGGAATATTCTAAATATATGAAAATCAGGTTCTTGTAGATTCAACTTCGTTGAAGATGAAAATTGAAAAACAATGTCTGCAAACCAAAATCACACCTCTGGTATTATACCAACGCAGTTTATGTTGATACCCAATTTAACTTTCCTATTTCGCATCACGTGCAATTACATTAAAATAGCTAATTGAAATGAACTTTTCTCCCTAGCAAAAAGTTTGTTACTCAGATATCGAGGGGTGTCTCGCGTGAAAGTTTGTTCACGAATATATGAGGAACGTGAACGAAAACATTTAATTTCCAAACAGATATAGTATGAAATCGTATTGGAATGAATTACTATACAGGCAGTTTCTTTCATCATGTGGTAACATTGCCATCTCGAAAACCGCAAC
Organism: Leptinotarsa decemlineata; assembly: GCF_025532065.1. NCBI lineage: Eukaryota > Metazoa > Arthropoda > Insecta > Coleoptera > Chrysomelidae > Leptinotarsa > Leptinotarsa decemlineata. The sequence continues at coordinate 5,490,099 of NW_027412703.1, read as the reverse complement.
AAATATGAAAACGATTAAAAGAGAAAAGGGTATAGTCGAAGTAACCGGTATTGTGCATACTCGAAGTGTCAGCTTTCTCAAAGGTCAAAAAACCAATACAGAGAAATAAATCCGCTGCCAACTAGTCCACGTGGACTGAAGAATTGGCGGTTCGTAATGGATGATTTTTACTTACCGAGTTTTATGATTGGCTGCAGAGTCATAAAATTAAATTTGAAGTCATGTTACGCTAAATGCACACACACCGATTTTGGACGGCCGATTTTATACCGCTCGTCCAACTTCCAATAGTGAACCAACCACATGTGGGAATGGGACCTGGCACACATGTGTGCCGCTGATCGACGCCGATCACCGGTAGGCATGTGTGCCAGGTCCCGTACCCACATGTGGATCACTATTGGAATTTGGTGTGTGTGCATTTAGCGAAACGCTAAATGCACATACACCGATTTTGGACGGCCGACTTTGTACCGGTCGTCCAAATTCCAATAGTGAACCACACGACTGCTCACCGGTATTTTACCGGCGACGATCACCGGTAGGCATGTGTGCAAGGTCCCGTTCCCACATGTTGTTCACTATTGGAATTTGGACGACCGGTACACACCGATTTTGGACGGCCAGTATAAAATCGCTTGCATTGCATATCAGCATATCAGCCAATTCCTCATTTGTGTTTGCCATTTTAATAACAAGTGAATTATTGAAGTAACAAATTAAGAACAAAACAACCACACACAATTAGTATTAATTCAATTTCTAAAATCCACAAACTGACAGCGTCATACCAATTTATTTGTCACTATCGCTAATAGCGACCTACTAGATACATTAGTTACGTATTTTCGCATTTATAACGATGAATCTCTGTAGTTGTTCGTAAAATATTTTTTAGCTGTGAACTGGTTCATTTTAGGCAAAAAAACCAGGAGACATATTTTGTTTAGAATGAAACAGGCTATCGGAAATGAATTTTTAAATGGTAAACAAATGATAAGACAAAAAGTTACATTGGAAATAAATTTTAGGGGTTGCGATTTCCACCCCTTACAACCATGGGGTAAACCAAATAAATTACTGGCTAAGTGTCTTTTTGGTAGTAGAAAACGTCAGGTCAATTTCAATATTGTAACTTTTTCAGTGCTTGTAAAAAATATTGTCATACAAATTTTATGTACCCCCTTTAAGGGTATGTATCTTAACGAGGGATGCTCCAATGAAGTATCTTTATATGAAAGATTCTATCTTTATTTCGAAGAGGAATCACCTCCCTAAATGTTTTACACTTATTCAGTTACACCGTGTATATATATACAGGGTGTCCCTGGACTTCCTCTTTTCCTTTCGGGAATGTATAGATGGGGTCAAAATATCACCAGTACTTCATATAACTTTTTTTCCTAAAATCCTTCGTTACCAAGTAATGGGCCCTCGAAGTTACAAAATGAAAAATGTTTTTCTTTGATAACTTTTCAAGTGAATATTCAAAATCATCCAAATTTTGGTAATTGACTAAACAAATGAATTCCTTCGATGAGCTTTCATGCAGGAGTCAGTTGTTTTGCTACAAAGTCAGGAACGGACTACCCCCGATGGTCCACACCCCAAAACTTTGAAATGACAGATATTTTTCAATATTTTTTCAACAAATTAAGGTTACTTGGACAATTTTATGAATAAAAGTACTCGTGTGGAAAGTCGATCGGAGCAACGAGTCTTGATAAAAATGTAGTTTCACTCGACGACATCAATCCCGCTCGTCCACCATTATTTGAAATGAATAATTATCAAAGCAGAAATAATAATGATAACGTTAATTCAACAACATTTATCCTGAGATGTCTACCATTATTCGAAAATATTAGTTTTTAAGGAAAATGGAAATGATAGGTGAAATGTTCATAACGAATTTTTATAATGCAAACACGTTTAACTAACGAAACTCAAGAGCCTCAAGAGCAAACAGAAATGAAAAATCCGCTACAGAAACTGCTCGATATGAACACCTTCTCTCTCTATACATTTTCTTAGTCTGCGAAGACACCCTCTCTGTACTTGAAATAGCATTCCAGGGTCGTTTCGTATGGCTTCACAATGTAATGTTATTCTATTCAACAATGCATCTCTTGTGTGAATAGGTGTAGCGTAAACAAGGCTTTTTAGATGCCCCCACAGAAAGAAATCCAATGGATTTAAATTCGGAGACCGCGATGGCCATGAATATGGCCCACCTCTACCAATCCATCTATTGTGGAAAATATGGTTCAGATGGTCACGCACAATCAAACTTAAATGAGGAGGAGCGCCATCATGCATAAACCACATATCTCTTCGGGTTTGCAATGGAACATGTTCCAAAAGTCCATTCAAATCGTTCTGAATGAACTCCAAATAACGTTCTCCATTCAATCGGTCCTGTAGAACGAATGGTCCTATAAGATGGTTTCCTATGATACCAGCCCAAACATTCACGTTGAATTTCCGTTGGTGTTTGGTTTGCAATATCCCATGGGGATTTTCTTCGGCCCATATATGGAGATTATGAGAGTTGATAACTCCATCTCTACTGAAACCTGCTTCATCAGTGAATAAAACTTGATTAATAAAAGTCATATCCTCTCTTTGCCTATCCATGAACCAATTGGCATATTCCAGTCGTGCTGGAAAATCTTGAGGTGTCATGGCATGTACCTTCTGGATGTGAAATGGGTGGAGCAGTTGTTCCCTAATTATTCTATGAATAGTGGACTTGGATGTATGGAACTGTTCTGATAGATTTCTGATGCTCATTGAAGGATCATCAGCGACGGCTTCCAAAATATTTTCCTCCAATACAACGGTACGTACACTCCTAGGAGCGCCCTCACCACCTCGTTTTGGCAAAACTGTACCTACAATAATATCGAAATAAAACAACGTGCTCAAATCAATTATCAATTATTACATACTTGTCTCCCTCAAGCTGCGATCGACACGCTTGAATGTTTCTCTTGACGGTACCGTTCGATTGGGAAAATGCTCGGAATACAGACGACGAGCTTCTGCAGCATTACAAAATGCTCGTCCATAAAATACATGCATATCTGCATATTCATTGAATGTAAACTGTTCGGCCATATCAAAAAAATTCAAAATATCCTATAGAATATTGACAATACAATGATAGTCATATGACAACGCACCACTCAACAAAACAAAATCGCATTCCAGTTTCTCATTTTTTATCAAAACTTTCTAAAAGGTTTTTTTGTCAACATCTGTGAAAGAAATGGAACATAATTATTCCCTGGATATTTTTCACCTGATCATGTGCAGCCGTTTTTGTAGTTCATTCGTTTGCTTTTTATTAGTATAGTAAATATTTTTTCAGCTAAATTTAGATTCGTGTTAAAGAATTTCTCCCATAAAATTATAATTATCAGTGAAACTTCTCAACAGTTTAGCTGTGAAGAAGAATTTGAAACATTCGAATGTTGAGTTTCATGAGATTCAGATAACTGATCAACACGAAACGTGATTATTCCACACGTATTATGTACATACAAAATATGGAATGAATTCGATATTTCATAGTAGAGTAGCTTGTTAGTTTAAAAACACCACGAATCTACAGAACTTGATATTTCTTTTGAAAAAATATCTGCTATCACAATTGTGACTTAAACTTCCATATAGGTACTGTACTTTTTGTTTACGACTTCATTTTGGCATACTTTGTATTATTCCTGTTATAAATGTTGTTGAATTAACGTTATCATTATTATTTCTGCTTTGATAATTATTCATTTCAAATAATGGTGGACGAGCGGGTTTGATGTCGTCGAGTAGAACTACATTTTTATCAAGACTCGTTGCTCCGATCGACTTTCCACACGAGTACTTTTATTCATAAAATTGTCCAAGTAACCTTATTTTGTTGAAAAATATTGAAAAATATCTGTCATTTCAAAGTTTTGGGGTGTGGACCATCGGGGGTAGTCCGTTCCTGACTTTGTAGCAAAACAACTGACTCCTGCATGAAAGCTCATCGACGGAATTCATTTGTTTAGTCAATTACCAAAATTTGGATGATTTTGAATATTCACTTGAAAAGTTATCAAAGAAAAACATTTTTCATTTTGTAACTTCGAGGGCCCGTAACTTGGTTACGAAGACTTTTAGGAAAAAAAGTCTCTATATATATATATATATATATATATATATATATATATATATATATATATATATATATATATATAGGAATTAGTTCCAATTTTAAGATGTAATTGTAAATATTGCTGAGGTTGTGGAGCTCATTCTTTTTGTTCATGTTATTAGTATTCTTTTTGATAAAAAACATTTCTTTAAACAACCTTTTTTGGAAGTTGCTTTCAGTACACAAAACTTTAACTTCGATGTAGTTCATTGTGTGTTTAGTGCTGATGACATGCTCTGCAAGTGCACAGGTAGCTTTGTTTGTGTTACAATCACTTTTATGTGACGTTAAGCGTCCAGAAATAATTCTAGATGCTTGTCCAATATATGTTTTGTCACATGTATGACAAGGAATTTCAAATACTACATTTGACTTTTCTAAAGTTTTCAACGGAGTTTTAATTTTGGAAAAAAACTGTTAGTAGTGATAACCATGCATTGGGCAAATTTAATATGATCACTCTTGAAAACGTTCATGAGTTTAGGTGTTAAAGACTGAAAATATGGTAGTGTGTCGAAAATAATGTACTCGGAGGTAACTCTCCACTATTTGATATATTTAAATTATTATTTTGATTGTTATTATTTATGGAATTATTTTAATTGTTTGGAAAAGTATTCGTTGCTATGGAAGGGGAGCTAAAAAGTAATTTATTCGAATGTTTGCAAGGATATGAATTTTCAAGAAGGAATACCTTTCAATTCTTCAATACATTCGTCTTTGAAAAGTGGATGTGTTAGATCTGTTCTTCATGGCTAGGACTAAGTTTATTTTCATCTTCGTTGGATAGTAAGAGTGGTTGTTTAGTAACCTGTTACTGGCACATGGTTTCCTATACCATTTTGTACGTAGGACATTATTAACCAAGTGTCAGTAACATGTTACTGAACTGCCACTCTTAATATCCAACGAAGATGAAAATAAACTTAGTCCTAACCATGAAGAACAGGGTGATCAATCTAACATATCCACTTTTTAAAGACGAATGTATTAAAGAATTGAAAAGTATTCTTCTTGAAAATTCATATCCTTGCAAACTTTCGAATAAATTACTTTCTAGCTCTCTTTCCATAGTCACGAATACTTTTCCGAAATATTAAAATAATTCCATAAATAATAACAATCATAATAATAATTTGTTTATTTCAAATAGTGGAGAGATACCTCCGAATCCAATATTTTTCAACGCACTACCATATTTTCAGTCTTAAACACCTAAACTCCTGAACATTTTCAAGAGTGAACATATTAAATTTGCCCAATGCATGGTTACCACTACTAATAGTTATTTTCCAAAATCGAAACTCCGTTGAAAAATTTAGAAAAGTCAAATGTAGTATTTGAAATTCCTTGTCATACATATGACAAGACATATATTGGACAAGCATCTAGAATTGTATCTGGACCCTCAACGTCACATAAAATTGATTGTAACAGAAACAAAGCCACCTGTGCACTTGCAGAGCATGTCATCAGCACTAAACACACAATGAACTACATCGAAGTCAAAGTTATCAGTGTACTGAAAGCAACTTACAAAAAAGGTTGTTCAAAGAAAAGTTTTTTATCAAAAAGAATACCAATAACATGAACAAAAAGACTGAGCTCAACAACCTCCGCAATATTTACAATTTCATCTTGAAATTAGAACTAATTCCTCCAGGTTCCCCAAGCAACAGATAGTGTTTGGTTTGGGCACAGTGCTGAGTCTGTCAAAAAACCATTAACTTCAGTTGAGAGTGTTTGGCAGCCCTGTACTCAGAGTCAGATACTTTTGATTTTGTTTGTGTCAGCCATGGGGTTGGTGTGCTTTTTGGTAATGCTGTTGTTGTTTTTGTCTGTCAAATCATCAAATTTCAAATGTCTTTTCAGAATGTCAATTATCAAAATTCAAATATTTTCTCTTTCCTCTCTTTTTTTGGTTGCTACCACGCCACCGAGTAAGTGCCAAGCATGGCCAGTGAAATAATTTCAAATGTTTAAATAAAATAAGTCTTTTGTTCTTTTTCTCTGAAACTTTAAATTGAATATATGACACTTTCCTACATGATGAAAAGTATTACCTTTGTTTTTCTCATTGCCACGTCTGACTTTTTACTATAACCTCAAGTTAGTAAGTACATTTTTCACCTATTTGTTTTACAATTTTGTTGCAATGGTTTGAATTTCGTGTAGATGTTTTGATAAAGGGAATAAACATTCTCGAAAGCTCGACCATATAACAAAGAGTATTCTTTAAACAACAGCCTAGTGATTTTGACTGCATCTCCAACAATATTCCATATTTCTAGCACACCTATAGATAACACCTAGATAATAACAAATTAGATTTTGTCGAAACGTTGGTGAAATTAAAGATAATATCACATACACGGATAAAATACCCGAAAACCAGTTCAGCATAGTCCTATCTGTGAGAACTTCAGATTTAACATTGGATACCTTAACGGGAAAAAGAGGTTAACTAAGAAGAAGAAGAAGTTAGGTGAAAATCAACAACTACATCCAAATAGTAGGCAGTAGAGCGTGTAAGGACATTCTACTTCCGAACACGTAACAAACACCATTTCACCAGTATAGTAAGAAGCGGTTCGGGTAGGGTTAACCGACTTCTGAACACGTAACAGCACACCAAGATAATGACAAATGAGATTTTGTCGAAACGTTGGTGAAATTGATCATAATATCAGATACACGGATCAAATACCCAGTTCAGCATAGTCCTATATATGATATTTTCTTCAATGCAGATATTTCAGCGATTCATAGAACATGACACCAGCTCACAGTCCTGATACGAATCCTCTAGATTTTTATTTATGGGGTCATCTGAACGTTCTTGTTTATTAAACTCCTGTACTCGATGTGAATGATTTGAAGAGTCGAATAATATCGCAATGTCATAAGGAATAATCCAGGTTATTTTCAACGTGTCAGACAATCAATGACAAATCGACTGCAGTCGTGCATTTCATCAGGAAGTGGACATTTTGCTCATTTACTTTGAGGTCAAAATTGTTTTCATTCACTTTTGGTTTTTATTTTATGTTGTCCATAAACAATGTGCTAACAAATGATTTTTCTTCGCGAAAACGAAGCTTGATATGCAGAAAACACAAGTAACGAAAAAGTTGTATTTTTAGTTGATCAATCTAAAAAAAAATAAAAAACTACAATAAATCTAAGTGGCGTTCTTTTTTTCCCAATAACAATATGGGAACAATCCCATTTATGATATTTTCTAAATGACAGATATTTCAGTAATTCGTTTTGCACTTTTTCTAAATCACCTAAAACACTTTTTTGACTAGACTTCGGATGCATAGCTACTCAAGTTCAGGACGGACTAAGATATAATGAAGTTATCTAATAGTTGTTATTCTGCCTGCTTTCTATGACTATATATCCTTAGATCTGATTAGCAAATTTCATATTGTAAATATGATCGACAAAGGAGAAAGTGAAATCAAAATTTACTCCCATATCTTCAACTTCCTCTACACGCTCTAATACTCCATCTTTCATTGTGTCATAAAAAATAACTGGATGTTTCATTCTATTCATAGAACATGACATTTATTCATGTTCATGGAAGTTTGTAATCATGACTCCATTTTAATCTGACTTTGAGGTGAATTTTTGAGCAGTCAAAACAGTGAATTGATGACTGATCCTCCATTCAGTCCTGATTTTGCACTCAACGACTCCTTTTTGTTCCCAAATATCAAAGGTAAACTGCGTTGTCAACGATTTTCAAGCGCCGAAGTAGCAGTTGAAGCGTTCAAAAATCATGTTTTGGAGGTGGTGGTGTGAATGGAAAAACTGATTTGACAAATGGTTTTAATGAACTCAGAAGTGTTTTGATCATCAAGGGAAACATTTCGAAATACAATTATACTATTTTTATTGAAAAATATTTGTTATTATCTGCTATTCCCGAAATATAATTAGTACCTACCCTTCTAGTGATACTATACATACAGAAAACAAGAGTATCTTGATCACATCCACTTTTTTCTTATTCGATAGCGTGATCAGCAATCTCTTCTGAATCAATCTTCTTTCCGATAACAAAATCCATTTGCATGCATGTTCACATGCAAATCAGTCTGTATAATTTTGACCCAAAAACAGTTGGAAGAGATAACAGGAGAAAGGATTAGGCAACTAAACAAGAACAGAGAAACCCATGCAAATGACATAACATGTAGTAGAACACTTCCTTAATATCCAAAGTTGGGTATAGACAGCAAGGACAAGGACGAGACGGAGGGTCCTGACAGGACAAGGGAATCAAGAGAAAGACATGCAGGACGTGAAACGGTTGGTCATTGGCGGATCTAAAGAAACAAAATATAAGGTAAATGCAAATGGTCCTGTGGCTATACACAGAAAACTTCATCTACCTGAATGTTGAATATAATATATAAATTTTTCACTTTTTACTTTCGTATTTGATATCACCTGGGGTTTTTTGTGCATCTAAAATTCAATTATATCAATCGAAGTTGTTATTTTTATATACTTCCATAATTATAAACTCTTTATTTTTGCATGTCTCCATCAAAAGAGTGAGAGTAAGTCAGTAAGACTTCATGTCCTTCATGACAAAATAATTTGTATAGTATCCTAGTCAGTGAAAAGTCTGAAACTGAAAATAATACCTAGCCTGAATTCAAGTCTACAACATTCATGTCACGAAAAAAAACATACATATACAGGGAGTTACATCTCGGACGAGCCACCCCGTATATTTCTTATCCCATAGTGAGTGGAAAAATTTCCCGAGACACGTCGGGTGATTCTGTTTGGAGGACATCTTTTGACGTATATTTTAGGCTTGTAAGAGCAACCCCCTAATAGGGGGTTGCCCGAAGCCAGTTGGTTTACAATTATGTATAAACTAAAATGAAGTCATTTGATGACCTACCAAATTGCTGAAGAAGAACTATTAGAACGAATGCTGAAGAGGATACAGAACAAGAAATAATTATCAATTCTATGCAACCCAAAAAGCAAGCAGGGTTATTTTCATCCAAACAAGTTGTCACAGAAAGTGAGAAAAAGCCAGAGTTATGTATCTTTTATGGGACACCATCAATATGACAGTAGATATAAGTTATTCGAGGAGTTACTTCTGAATACTTTCTGTAAAGCATACTTTGCTGTACCTGAATTTGTCATCATTCAAAGGGTTGTAACACGAAACTGCTTCACTCAGAACAAAATATTCGGGTTTTCTAAATAGATAACGAAAAACTGAAACTTGAAAGTACAAACCTTTTGTATTTTACAGTCTTCCAAATTGTGAATAATGAGGTTGAGTTACTAAACCCAATGCCTTGAAAATATTGAATTTCCTTATGGAGTACCTTTACTCAATAAAAATCAAATATTTAGAAGTTGCTGACGAACTAATTTCCACCACGATATCGATGGTGTTCCACTTGAATAACTAAACAAAAGTATTCTTACTGAACACAACTAAAATTTTGAAGAACTTTTCAAAGCTGTGATTAGGAATCGATTTCAGCTGGTTATTCTTAAATGCTGCATTTTATTCTTGGTGGCAGCAAATACATATTAGCAAAAGCAATTTGATTTTATAACAGTTATATTAGTGTTTTTGAATTGTAGTAAATATACCATACTATAAAATAGTTGGGACATTATCATTGAAGTGACAATATGGTAATGAAAATAAAATAGTGTCTGAAAGCATTCTAATAAAATAATTTCATTAAAGCTACAGGAAACAGTTATAAAATAAGCTTGAAATAGTTTCATAACTATCATTAAAATCTCGCAGAAAAGTGTTATAAAAACTACTACATAACAATTCACTTTTATAGGAAAATAAGTTTTATAAGTTACTTGTAAAATGTTTCTGTGATAATTTCCTGACTACTTTATGATGGTTTTTTAATTTTATTTCATGAACGTTTCTATGATGAATTTATAAAACACTTTTATCACCTACAACTGTATTGTGTTCACCGATCATCTAATACAATCCATTAGTATTTTGAAAGTAATTATAAAATACTGATAAAATAAAACTGTTGCAACACCATGGAATTATAAAACAACTTTGCTGTTTGGGAAAAGCTGTGGCGACTGATATTTCTAAGGCCTTTGACCGTGTTTGGCATGTGGGTCCGCTGGCCAAACTTCGATTCTATAGCTTGTCGGATCATTTTTGTGTGTGGTTCTCCAGCTTTCTGAAAGAACGTTCCCTGCAAGTGGCCGTCGATGGAAATCTCTGACGACAGCACACTTGTCTCATCATTCCATTCAGATTCCAGGACATCGGCTGCAGATGCATATCTTCACCGGCAGCAGGAGGTTTTATATCTTAATGAGGATCTAGAAGTGATTCCAAATTGGGGTGAAAGTAACCAGATCTTTCCAGAAAGAAGCCATCCGCCTGATTGGTGACTCGGACATCACTTGCAACCTTGATAGTCTGGAACAACGAAGAAAGGTTGGAGATTTGTTTTTCTTTCATAGATACTTCTACGGGAGGTGTTCAAGTAACTTGGCATATTTGACTCCACCAAGAGAGGACAATATCTGAGATATGCGATGGACTGCTGGCTGCTCATCGTTTCGAGGTTTATTTGAGGTTCAGCTCAGTACACCTCGAACTCCATTGTTTGCGAACTCTTTCATTTGGAGTACTGCGTTCATATAGAATAATCTTTTGACACCTCAAAGTTCACTGTCTGAGATTTCTTCCATTTGGAGAGCTGCGTGTGTAATAAACTTCGTGAGAGCGTTTTTCCAAATGGATTTAATCCGCACTCCCAGAATGCCTTTAGAATTTTTCTGTAGTGTTACGTCAGGCTTATTAGCTTCCCAACCAGCAAAGTTGTTTTATAATTCCATGGTGTTGCAACAGTTTTATTTTATTGGTATTTTATAATTACTTCCAAGACGCTAATTGATTGTATTAGATTATCGATGAACACAATACAGTTGCAGGCAATGAAAATGTTTTATAAATTTGTCATAGAAACGTTTATGAAATAAAATTTAAAAACCATTATAAAATAGTCAGGAAATTATCACAGAAACGTTTTTACAACTAACTTATAAAACTTATTTTCCTATAAAAGTGAATTGTTATGTAACAGTTTTATAACAATTTTCTGCGAGATTTTTATGATAGTTATAGAACTATTTCAAGCTTATTTTATAACTGTTTCCTGTAGCTTTAATGAAATTATTTTATTAAAATGCTTTCAGACACAATTTTATTTTCATTACCATATTGTCACTTCAATGATAATTTCCCAACTATTTTATAGTATGGTATGGTATATCGATGTCGTGGTGGAAATTAGTTCTTCAGCAGCTTCTAAATATTTTATTTCTATTGAATATAGGTACCCCATTAGTAAATTCAATATTTTCAAGGCATTGGATTTAGTAACTCAACCCTATTATTCACAATTTGGAAGACTGTAAAATACAAAGGGTTTGCACTTTCAAGTTTCAGTTTTCAGTTATCTATTTAGGAAACCTGGATATTTTGTTCTGAGTGAAGCAGTTTTGTGTTACAACTCTTTAAATGATGACAATTTCAGGTACAGCAAGGTATGCTTCACAGACAGTATTCAGAAATAACTCCTCGAATAACTAATAACTACTATCATATAGACGGTGTCCCATAAAAGATACATAACTCTGGCTTTTTCACACTTTTTGTGACAACTTGTTTGAATGAAAATAACCCTGCTTGCTTTTTGGGTTGCATAGAATTGATAATTTTTTTTTGTTCTGTATCGTCATTTTTCAGCATTCGTTCTAATAGTTCTTCTTCAGCAATTTGGTAGGTCATCAAATGACTTTGTTTTAGTTTATACATCATTGTAAACCAACTGGCTTCGGGCATATAATTGTGGTTTCGTATTAGCTTATCAGCATCAATTTTTGGTCATGAGAGTTGGTTATTATTTTTTCTATTTATAGCAGTTTTATAAACATATTGAAAACATTTCTGGGAGATATGCAGTTTTATAATTTGTTTCTCCGAAACGTTTCCGCAACTATTATAAAATACGAAATTGCTAGTTGGTTTGTATGAGCCTGAGGGAGAGCAATGAATAGTTTCAATAGATTCGTCACTTCTCATTCCCCACAACGGATTCAATATCCCTTGAAGCGTAGGGCAACACTGGTGTCTCGTCATTACCGTGAGAGTGCCGCAGATGGTAATATAGCACTCTTAGAGCCGTGTTATGTCGATGAATATAAGTCGAGACCGCGTATGCAGGACATACATGTCAGCCTTACCAAGGAAACTGTTAGCATAAATATTGTATGTATCTACAGACCTAATGATGTATCCCATGAAGCCAATGTCCAATTGATCAATTACTCAAATCAACTATCGACCTTTGACAACCTCATCATTGCTGGTGACTTTAACTACCCCAATATCACTTGGCCCCTGACACAAATAGCGCCCCGAGTAATTTCATGCATTTCGTTGTCGATTCAAACCTTTTCCAACTCATCACTGAACCAACTAGATTCCGAATCAACAACGAGCCATCTGTTCTTGACCTCATTTTTACCAACGATGAAAACATCATCACAGATCATGAAATCCTATCACGTATTGGATTATCGGACCATGCAGTAATCTACGCAACTGTTCAGCTCAACATACACATGCCAAACAAGTACGAAACCGAAGTTGTCAAAATAATCGATTTTGATCAGTTATCCGAGGAACTTTCTACCATCGATTGGACACAACTGTTTAACGCATGTGATGACGTTGATATCCTCTGGGAAAAATTATACTCGACCGTAACTGCCTCTGCTGACAAGAACTCCCTCAACAAATTATGCCGGAAAAACCCTCTCGAACCATAGATCAATGCGGAAATAATGTCACTCATACGTCACAAAAAAAGACTCTGGAAAAGATACAAAAGATCAAAAGCCACAGAAGATTACCAAGCTCATTGAAATTTCTCAAAACACTTGGTATCAACAATACGATCTTCACGTCGTGAGTTCGAAGAATCTATTGCAGACTCTGAAAACAATAAAAAACTGTACAAGTTCATACGATCTAAGCTGAACACCAAAGTAAGCATTCCGCTCCTATGAAAACCTGACGGTTCCTTGTGTTCTACAGAGATTGAATCAGCAGAGATTTTGGCCAATTATTTCACAAGCTCCTTCACGATCGAGCCTCGAGATGACCAATTACCAAAAATTATAGCAGAACGACTACGTGATGATCTGAAATGTGTCGCTTACTTCGGAAAAAATTAAAAATCATTTATTGCGAATTCATCTCCTGGTTTCGCCATAAAGTTTCCGAAACCAGGAGATGTCACAATATAATAATAATAATAATAATAATTCTATTCTGCATCTCACTATTGCCATTATCCGTTGCGCTCAGAAAGACTCGAGGGTATAATTGTGGCACCCCCGGAAACCGAAAGCACAAGACCACCCATCTGTTTTATATGGATGATCTTAAACTTTATGCCTCTGGAGAGAAGGATCTCCATCAGTCCTTGACGGTGGTGGAAGAGTACACGCATGCTATCGGTATGAAATTCGGGATAGACAAATGTGCAATGGTTCATCTCAAAAGAGGACGATGCGGGGACTACGGAGAGGATGTGCAGATCGTAGATGGAAGCATCCTACACCATCTGGATGCCGGAGAGACGTATACTTACCTCGGAGTGGAACAACGCCACTCACAAGAGGTAACTGCAGTGAAAAACTCTCTCCCCGGCAAGTATCAGCACAAACTTCGACAGATCTGGTAATCGGAACTGTCGGGGAAGAACAAAGTAGCTGCAACAAATATGCTTGCCGTTCCTATCTTACTCTACTCGTTTGGAGTAGTGAAGTGGACTCGGGAGGAGCTGTATCAACTCGACGTAAAGACCCGAAAAATGATGCATCTCTATAGGAGTTTGCATCCCAAATCGTCCGTTCCACGGTTGTACTTCCCCCGACAACAGGGAGGTCGTGGACTTTTGAGTTTGGAGTGTCTACATGACAGAATGGTACTGGATACAGCCTGTAAAGTCGTCAGGAGTTCGGATCCCCTCCTCTGCATGGTCCGTGACCATGAGAGAGCAGGAATTGGAGCATTTCTCTTTAGGGCAGCTGCTCGAGCAGCTGATGAACTCGGTATAGTTTTCGACTCTGAACGGGGTGACTACAACTCTGTCACCGAGTTGGAACCCGTTCAGCAAAAAGCTCAGATAAAAGCCGCAGAGATCACCTTACTTCTGCGGAGACACAGGAATAAGCCAATGCATGGGTCTTCTTCAATAACATTGAAGACCTTGGCTTATCAAAGCGCCTGACGTTCGCTTTTCTCAGGTCGAGTGGACTGAAGTCGGAAACTGAGTGGTTCATCATGGCTTGCCATGATGAACTGCAGTCGCGTGATGGGTATAGAGGTTCTTGACATAAGGTGCAGGGTCTGCCGCGAGGCGCTCGAGATCCTAATGCACTTGCTATCAGCATGTCCAGCATATGCGGTCTCGGCCTATATCCATCGACATAACGCGGCCCTAAGAGTGCTATATTACCATCTACGGCACTCTCACGGTATTGACGAGACACCGGTGTTGCCCTTCGCTCCGGGGGATATTGAATCCGTTGTGGGGAACGAGAAGTGCCGAATTTATTGGAACTATTCGTTCCCCACCTTCAGGCTCATACAAGCTAATAAGCCTGATGTACCACCAGACCAAAACGATATTTGTCGTGGAGTTTTCAGCTCCTGGCGAGACGAATATCGTCAGAAAAGAGGAGGAAAAACGGATAAAATATCGAGATTTTCTCTTCGAACTCCGCAGACTCTATCCAGATCACTCTGTCAAGATGGTCGTTCTGATTGTTGGAGTCCTTGGTGGAATGATGTCTTCTCTACTCTCGAATCTAAAAATCATACCGGCTTGCCGCACTAAGGCAGAAATCTTAGCCGCACAGATGCAGAAGGCTGTCATTCTTGGCTCACTGCGTTTGCTCAGGGCACATGATTCTCGGACCCAATGATCACTTACCCCACGGTGTGGGGAGTGGTCATTGGTTGATTATGCTGGCGCACCCTCCCAAATGTATCGGGGCTTCGGGGATAGGGCCTGACCAGCGCACACTACGGTGAAAAAAATTATTTGCATTCAGTTCAATTACATGGTTCAATATAAACTTCAAAGTATATATACAGATATATATATATATATATATATATATATATATATATATATATATATATATATATATATATATATATATATATACAGTGTGGTCCAACGAAAACTTAACACCTCGATTTTCCGGCGTTAACATGAAAATGTGGAAAATCGCTCGAACCCGTCAATTGCTGATTCGAGGGGGAACAACTTTTCCGCTGTTTTCATCCCGTGACTTCAACCCCCTAACGGGGGTGAGCACAACCCCTTGATTTTGAATAGGGATGAGGAGTGTTGAGATACCTCATTTTGAAGATCTTATCGTGTACTATCTGCCCGTAAAATTTCACTTCAAAATATCCATCGATAATGAAATAACAGCGAAAATAGTGAAAGAGGCAATATGGAATTTATCTCGAGAATATTATTCGTATCCGACGCATTTCAAAGGTATTGAGTGGTTAATTTTTTGTCCAAAAAAGTAGACGGACCTTGTTTTTGTACCTTAGTCTATCGTGAATTGTTAAGAACGGTACAAGTGTGTACAAGCGATTGTAAATTTGTAGTGGAATTAAAATGGTGTATTCCGTAGAAGAAAGGGTGGAAATGATAAAATTATTTTTCCGAAATAACGACTCTGCGCGCACAACAGCGGCTTTATTTAACGAACGACATCCTGGAAAAAATGTATCCGCTGCTTACGTTGTGCAACTGGTTGCCAAATTTGACGCTACTGGGTCAGTTGGAAACAAAAAGAGGGTGCATGAAAGAGACGAAGCGAGGGACGTGGCTGTCTTAGGTCATATAGCAATGGATCCGACCGTTAGTACTAGGAAATTGTCCGAGGTATCTGGTGTTTCACGCACAACAATCATGAGAATCCTGAAACAACATAAATTCCATCCGTATAAGATACGATTGGTTCAGGAACTGAATGAGGATGATCCCGATCGCCGACTCCAGTTCTGTGAAGTGATCAGTGAAATAATTAACTGCAATCAAAACTACATGTTCGATATCTGTTTTTCGGACGAGTGTTCATTTTACCTTAACGGCATTGTAAACCGGCATAACTGTCGGTATTGGTCAGATGAAAATCCACGATTATTTCGTGAGGTGTATACACAGCGCCCCCAAAAATTAAATGTTTGGGCGGGTATTTATGGAAATCACATAATCGGCCCTTTTTTTCTACCCGGTAATCTCACAGGCCAACTTTATCTCGATCTATTGGAGAACGCTATTTATCCAGCCCTCGTGCAAGTATTGGAGAATGCAGAAGACCATCAAACGATCATTTTCCAACAAGATGGCGCACCACCTCACTTTGTTCAACCGGTGCGTCAGTTTTTAGATGACAATTTTCCTCACGCCTGGATTGGAAGAAGGGGACATATTGAGTGGCCACCCAGATCACCGGATCTGGCTCCACTGGACTTTTTTCTATGGGGTCACCTGAAATCCAAGATTTACGCTACCCAGCCTGAGTCACTGGATGATTTGCGAACTCGGATCATTAATGAATGCCGTCAAATTACACCAGACATCTTGAGTAATGTACGTGAACGTTTTCAGCAAAACTTATATTACTGCATGGAAGTGGATGGTGCCCATTTCGAACATTTAATAAAGTAATCACAAAAGTACGTACTCTTCCACTCTTTTACCTGTCATGTCGTTATCGATGGATATTTTGGAGCGAAATTTTACGGTCAAATAGTACACGATAAGATCTTCCAAATGAGGTATCTCAACACCCCTCATCCCTATTCAAAATCAAGGGGTTGTGCTCACCCCCGTTAGGGGGTTGAAGTCACGGGGATGAAAACAGTGGAACAGTTGTTCCCCCTCGAATCAGAAATTGACGGGTTCGAGCGATTTTCCACATTTTCATGTTAACGCCGGAAACTCGAGGTGTTAAGTTTTCGTTGGACCACACTGTATATACAGATATATATATATATATATATATATATATATATATATATATATATATATATATATATATATATATATACAGATATATATATATATATATATATATATATATATATATATATATATATATATATATATATATATTCATCCGTTCTGTACTATTCGATAGTCGACGTTTCGCCATCATCTCAGATGGCATTATCAAGACGAGTTACTGCTTCGCTTCGAGAGGTGTATATATATATATATATATATATATATATATATATATATATATATATATATATATATATATACATATACATATATATATATATATATATATATATATATATATATATATATATATATATATATATATATATATATATACACATATATATATATATACACATACATATATATATATATATATATATATATATATATATGTATATATATATATATATATATATATATATATATATATATATATATATATATATATATATATATGCAAAATGGAGTTGAAAACAATTTGAAAAAGTTCTAGTTCAACCCCAGTTTATATAAACATTGTAAATATAATTGTTCGCATGGAAATAATTTTTATTTTTATTTTAAAAATATTGCAGTATAAACAAATATTGTATAAATATTGTCTGTGGAAACATTGGGTTATTCATTTTTGGCCAAGAGACTCTCTCATTTTGTCTCGGAATAAATACAGCTTCATAGTACGAAGTGATGGGTCAATCTCATTATAAAGCTTGAAGACATTGTAGGTAAAGGTTCTTCGGAACAGAGAAGTTTTGTAAGGTGGAAGCGAGATATGACCCCTATGACGTAAACTGAGGTTTTGAATATCTGTCCTATATTTTATTTTATTGCAAAGATATGGGGGACACTGTTTAATGATTACTGCATGAGTTAAAATGGGAAAATGAAGTTTTCGACGATCTTGCATTTTTAACCATTTTGCGGATCTTAACTTGTGAGATATTGGATCATATTTGCGAATACCGTAGATCAATCTGAGACATGATTTCTGAATTTTTTCTATCCGATTAATATCGTTATGATCTAAGCATGGCCCATTCAGAACGTCATAAAAGTTAAAGTGACTCAGGACAAGTGTATCACTTGAAGTTGTTTTGAGTGATTGTGAAAGAACATGTCTATGAGGGTAAACCATTTTCATTGAACAATAAGCCTTTTGAAGACAAGAGTTAATATGTTTTCTGAATCGAATTTCTGTATCTAAGTGTAAACCTAAATTCCTTGCATCACTTGTAAATAGTAACTCTTCATTTTGAATTTTAATTCTCATAATAGTTTCAATGTGATGTCTGTTTTTTCCAAATTTCATTACTTTGGACTTGAGTGCGTTGATTTTCAACTTATGCGCATGTGATACCTCTACTAATCGGTTTATATCTTCAGATATAACTTTTTGAGCCTCAAACCAATCTTCTGGAGCAAATGAGTGATACAGCTGTGTATCATCAGCGTAAAAGTGGACTTTACAAGTTGTAATGCTCGAAATAAAGTTACTTGTGTATATACTAAATAGTACAGGGCCAAGTATAGACCCTTGTGGAACCCCACAAGTGACCTTTTTCTCTTGATGACTGACCCACAGCTGTCTCCACATATTGACTCCTGTCCTGTAGGTAATCACACACAAGACTGATAGCACTGTCCGAAAAACCTATAAAGTGTAAAATAGAGAGTAAAATTTCATGGTTGATCGTATCAAATGCTTTTGAATAATCTAAGAGAATAAGAACAGTTGTTTTTCCTGCATCTGTCTCTCTAATAATATCATCAACAATGCTAAGTAAGGCTGTAGCGCAACTGTGTCCCGGTCTGAACCCTGATTGTTCAGAAGGCAATATAGTATATTTTTCAAGATGATGTCTTATCTGAAAGTTCATAATTTTTTCAATTACCTTCGACAGACATGGTAGTATACTAACCGGGCGGAGGTCATTGTAACTCAATATATCACTTTTCTTAGGCAATGGAATTATCCATGACACTTTCCAGATATCAGGAAAAATACCTTCCAGTAAACATGAATTGACAATATTTGTTAATACTGGTAGAATTGTTGGGCAGCAAAGTAATATCATTTCTAAGTTTATTAAGTCAGGACCAGTAGCTAGTGATTTCACTTCTAGCAAGCATTTATGAATTTCATCGACAGTAACTGTCGAAAAATGAAAGAGTTCCCTAAAATTAGATTTTTTGTTTTGAATATACTTGTTGCGCAAATTTTGTTCAGGTTCAGACTTATCCGATGATGACTGCATAAAGTGCTGATTTATTCTATTAGGGTTGTCAAGACATTCTGGTATAGATACAGTTGTTTTGCTGTGCATATTCAAATTTTGTAATCTTTTCCATAGAATCTTACTACCATTTTTGTTTCTTGCACTGAATTCTAAATAGCTTTTCTTTTCGTTATGGACAGCTATATTTACACGATTTCTGAGTTGTTTGTAATAGTTCCAATGACCTTCGTTCTGCAATTTCTTGTATTTACGGTGAGCTTTTTCCCTCAGTTCAATAATTTTTTTGACAACATCTGTAATCCAAGGAGGTTTTTGGTATTTGAATGAAATTGTTTTCAAGGGTGACAATATGTCAAATATGTTCAATATCAGGTCGTTTACATAACTTACCTTGTGATTATTATCTTGAATATAAAAAACATTTTCAAATGGAGCATCTTGTATAAATTTTTTCAAGAGGGTTTCATCTATTCGTTCAAGATTTCAAAATGTAATTAATTTCCCACTTTGTTCTGATTTTCTGCCATCTAATCTACAGATTATGAGACATTGATCTGAAATATTTGTAGCATCCCGTATATCCCAAGAGACACTAGATATATTTTTTGGAATCAAAATAATGTCAAGAAGGCTATTGGATGTCTTTGTTATTCAAGTTGGGGATTCAATAACCTGTTTCAAATTGAAAGACTCAACAATATCTAATAATGAGGCAGTTATCTGAATATTTAAATCCAAGCAATTTATATTGATATCACCCCCACAAATGAATCTATCACAAGATATCGTTAGTTCTGACAACAAATCCTCTAGATCATTAAAAAAATCAATCGTGTTGCTTTTCGGTGATCGATACAGTGACCCAACCTTGTAAATTTGCTTGTTAAATCTAAATTGAACCCAAATTTGTTCCAGATAGTCACACGATTGATATTCCAAAATTTCAAATTTGAAAATATTTTTAAGATACATACCAACGCCTCCACCTCTTGAACCTCTGTCTTCACGAATGAATGTATAACCCTTAATGTTCAGCATATTGGTCAAAATGTTATCTGACAGCCACGTTTCTGACACTCCAATAATATCGAAATATTCTTTCAATAAAAGGGATTTGAATTCTGCAAAATGGCCAATCAAGGGCCTAGTATTTAAAAATGCAACAGATATTTCCCTCATGTTTCCACCTGCAATATTTTTATATTACAATATCAAGAAAAACAAAAAAAATATATAAATTGAAAAAATATATAAATAAATATAAATATATTAAATAACAAATAATATTCACTTAAAATAGAAAAGAAAAAGAAAAATATTTCCGATGTGTCATTTTTGTGTATCCGGCTATTTACATAAATTAAGTATAGCTTCTTCTGTTTTCCGTAGAGTTCTCTTCCCATCAACCACAGTAAATAGGTTTCCATTGTACGTCCAAACGTTATTCTTCCCCAGCTTATCTTTAGCAAAGTTCAACAAATCGAATCGACTTTTGATTAGGTCTTCAGCTAGCACTATATGTCAGAATTTTTAGCAAAAAACGCAATCACACCACCAGAACAACATGGTTTCGTCAAAGGTAGATCAACCACCAGCAATCTACTACAATGCATGAACGATTGGACCACAGCTTACGATAGGAAAATACCGACAGATATCGTTTATCTTGACTTTACCAAGGCTTTCGACAGGGTCCCAGTGAGGAGGCTAATGCACAAACTTGACACACACGGTATTCGAGGCCAACTAAACCTATGGATTGAAAATTACATGACAGATAGAACTTTCTCGGTCAAAGTAGGTCACTCTTTTTTTTCGCACAGACAAGTCACACGCTCCTCTTCGTTGTTTATGCAAGTGATCTTGCTCTTCACATAAATTCCAGCAAGTCGTTCTATGTCGATAATACTAAACTGTATGGAAATGCCTTAGTCGAACATCATTCCCTTCAAGAAGTCAGTGGTGCGAGGATTGACTTCTACCTCTTAACGCCGACAAATGCGCCGTACTTCATCAAGGAAAGAACAGTCCACTCCATACGTACACAATAAGCGGTCAATCATTACGTACAGTGTCCTCACATGTAGACTTGGGAGTGACTATTAATACCGACTCAACTTGGTCCGAACATATAATATCCACATGCAAACGCGCAAACACACTGATTTACCCCATTCTCAAAACGTTCCTCCATCTATCATATTCAAGTTCCATAAAACTCTACAGAACCTACGTTCATCCAATCATGGAGTATGCAGGTCCAGTGTAGTGTCCTGTTCTGGTACGCGATAGGGACTTATTGTTGGAAAATGTACAGCGTCGAGCCACACGTTTGACTTTTGGTGAAGTGCGTCCAACCTATCCCGAAAGACTGAGGATGGCACAACTGCTATCTTTTGACCAACGTAGACTCCGTGGGGACCTCATCATATCTTTCCGTATAGCTGAGTATAACTATGGTAATCAGAAAGAACATTTTGTTTTCAACAACGATTCGCTGTTACTCAAATTAAAAAAGGAAAAATTCGCAACGAGGCAGAGACAATATTTTTTGGTTAATCATATTTTCGAAACATGGAATAACTTACCCAACGATGTTATGAATTCCGACTCAGTGAACAGTTTCAAAAACAAAATAGACATTTGCTTATTTGCTTAATCGACTCTATGCATATATTAATTATTTTTCTTTTCTTTTTGCATGCATTATATTAACTTGTTGATATCCTTCATTTTTAGGCTTACATAGGACTTTGTCCTCAGCCTTCATTTATATGCAATAATTATAATAGTAATAATAATGCTGATAGCAAATACATTAGGGTCTCGGACGCATCGCGGCGGGCCCTGTCGGTATGCCGTGATGAACATCTCAGTTTCCGACTTCAGCCCACTCGACCAAAGGAAAGCGAAAGTCAGGCGCTTTGATAAGCCAAAGTCATCAATGTTATTGAAGAAGACCCATGCATTGGCTTTCCCTTATGTTTCCGTAGAAGTGAGGTGATCTCTGCGGCTTTCATATGAGCCTTTTGCTGAACGGGTTCCAACTCGGTGACAGAGTTGTGATTACCTCGTTATTATTGTTATTATCATCATTATTTATATCATTCTCATTGATCACATTCCATATTGCAATACAAATTACCCTTTTCCCGACAAAGACAAATCTAAAAATACAAAAATCATAAAATTTGGTCCAGCCGTTGAGTTAATTTTTTTTTCACCGTAGTGTGCGCTGGTCAGGCCCTATTCCCCGTAGCCCCGATACATTCGGGAGGGCGCGCCAGCATTATCAACCAATCCGATAATCCGATAATCATGTGCCCTGAGCAAGCGCAGCAATAGCTGTAAAAAATAAAAAAAAAATATTATTAATTAGTTTTTAGCCATGAGACATTGAAACAATAAAAAATTTTAAAAAAATAATTTGTAATGTATTTTTTATAAAATTATGATTTTCAATTGTCAATTAAAAAATAGAAAATAACAATTTTTTCATTTTGGCAACGGTAATATATTTTTTTGCCTATTAAGGATAACTTCACCAAAAGAAAAAAATGCCAGGGTTTTAGTTTAATAATTATAGGGATTTTTATATTAACTTTCAATTCAGAAAAAGTTATTAATTAACAAATTTATAATTAACGTTAAAATTGGGATCAAAATTTTTTGACTGCGGATTATTGTTTATTGATATATCTCAACATGACATGAATTTTTTCATTCCCTAATATTTACATTCAATATGTTTGAATATTTTTTTTTGTTTTTATGTCAGAGTGACGAAAGGCGCGCGGAAGCCAGACTACCCGCTTTTGGCTCTATTTTCAAGGCTCTGTAAAAATTATGAATAATCGAGATACAGTTTCGGGAGTCGGGACTTTTTTTACGCAAATTCATTGATCTTCTCAAATATTTTTTCTAATTTTCAAAATTTTGAAAATTTTCCGTGATATTGAGAAAAAACTAAAGTCCAATTTTTTTTCACTTAATTGTTTATAAATTTTGTAATTTTTATCGGCGCGTTTTCGGACCTATCCTTAAACTTTCTAGGCAAAAATACGAATCGAATGACACGTTGGTCGTAAATTTTGGACAGGGCTGAAAAATGTTACATAAAAAAGTACATGTGAGCTACACTAATTAACTACTGATAATTTCATTAAATCTCTTACACCAAATATAAGCTGGTAAATTTCACTTTCAGTGATTAATCTTTTCATTACCTGCCTCCTATAGGATTATTATTTCTATTTTTTGAAGTGAATCAATAATATTATCACAGTAAGAATTGTGCGGTATGTTTCACTCATCACGAGAACTGTTCGACCATTCCTAGAATCAAAATTTTCCACCTTCCCTACAGTGAAGCAGGGATAATTGGACCGCAATGTCGGCAAGATTCAAACCAATGCAGTTTGGTTAATTTGAGCTGG
This sequence comes from Leptinotarsa decemlineata, assembly GCF_025532065.1. Classification (NCBI taxonomy): domain Eukaryota; kingdom Metazoa; phylum Arthropoda; class Insecta; order Coleoptera; family Chrysomelidae; genus Leptinotarsa; species Leptinotarsa decemlineata. The sequence goes on along the minus strand of NW_027412703.1, from coordinate 5,466,062 downwards.
CGTGTGTGAAAGGGCAATCGATGTATGCTCGTATTAAAGACGACGCAGCAAGATTAATGGAGGTGTACAGTACACCCCAAATTTATCTTATAATGAATATCTGAAACTAACGTCTTGGGTTGTGTTCTTGAATTAATGGTTTTCCTTGGACATTAGAAGGGCAAATATTGGCTCGCTTATTTTACATTGGAGATGGAGTATAAGCGAATGAAAGATGATGATCTATATCCAGAGGCTTGATTCCAAAAATGAATGTGGAAAAATTCTTGAAAGTCAAGTCAGTTTCTTTCAATTCGAGTCGATTTTCAGAACACAATCATAGTAACTTGAATAATGTTAGAAAATAATTTCATGAAAATGGGGCGAGAGCTTAATAACATCGAGGAACTCGCGTAGTGAACATCGTGTCAGTACAGCAAGTCAATAAATTTTTCTGTGTGGTGAACTATGAATAAGTTGTTTGCTTTGGAAAATTTCCGAACAATTACCTGAAAAACAAGTTTGACAGTGGACAAAGCAGAGATTAATGCAAGCGAAATCAACGACAGTTGGAATGGGAATTCTTCTTGGAAAATTAGGAGTTATTAGTAATAGTGAGTGGAATAGTAACCAATATTATATTTTAACTTTGAAGGTTGAAGAACGATTACCTGAGGCCGCAGGTGTTTGTATGCGAACTGCACGTAAAATCAAATGTTTGATGAAAAAATTGAAAAAAATAAAGAAAAAACTTTTTTACGCCGGATGAAAAAAAAACATATTGGAAATTACATAACTGTGATGGTTGATGTTGATTTTGTAACTTCACGCAGATGTATAATTGATTTCTATTATAACTTACCTACCTACCTTATGTAATTACAAAAAAGTAACTCGGCCCAGGCTAGTCGATTATTGTTGGGGCTGAACGTGGGTAAGGAAAATATGTTTTTTTACAGTCGAAGTAGATGGAAAAAAGTAAGCCCTGGGGCGCCAGTTGAATGGACTCAACAGGGAAGGGGTGGAGAAATAGCCAAGAAGTCAACAACGAAACTCCAAGCTTGAAATTTATATTAAATCGATATATAGAAATAAATATTTTCCAACTTCACTAACAACTGATGTTTAATAACTTAAAAATTGATTTTCATATATTATTCGCAACGAACGAATGTAGAAAAAATCAGGCAAATATATATGCATCAAGTTTAAAGAACTTAATGAGAGAACTTAATACTAAAACGTACGTTTCCAGTAAAGATATTAATACGCCGCTATAGGCCGTTTTGATCACGTTATTACTACTGGGGAACTCTTATCACGGAACAATATTGAATCAAAATATTCGAGTATTAAACTAACACCGATAAATCATTACATAAATTGAAAGTGAGGGAACAAATAAGTCGTGAAAAGTATCTGTCTGAATCTTAATCTTTCCAGAATCTACTTTTCGATTAACTACAATCAAACTCGATAATTATTAATTACCCCCGTCAACAGCTGTCTTGGGTCCACAGAGAAAAGGTAAAACTTAAACTGTCCTCTGTAGATTTCAATAAGCAGACCGCTCCAAATATATCATCAATATCAAGGCTTCTACTCACGGGGTATCAACATTTTTGATATTTTTTATACTTGCTACGGTTCTCCGTTGGTACTTTCTAGAATGTCTCCTCGTATCTCAAAGAACGACGTGTATGATGCAACTATAACTTTTCCGAATGGATTTCTCCAATTACCAGATAAATATGCTTCGAAAGCTTTTTTTTACCACCAAAAACAGAATAAAAGTCGGACAGTGCTCGGCGTGAATCTTTCATAGGTGATCTTATTATTATTGTCCAAAAAACCTGAAAACATGTGTTATGGAATTCTCTAACAATATTTTAAAAATAGGAAATGAAAATATTGAATTGACTGATTTGACTGACCTTAGATGTTTTAGGTTTCGGACAATCCCTAGCTAGAGCCTTGCTTTCGTGTCGGCTTTAGATAGATACTAATCTGAATCGTTTCTAAATCCTGATCGTGAAAATCTCCTCGGTTTTATTTACTCCTGCTTAATAAACAACCCAGCAATATTCTGATAAAATAACGAACCCACAGGGCGGCTGGACTGATTCTTCTGAATTCAGAAATTTAAACCGTTACACTATATCAAAGAGAAATGAATTCCTACGCTCAGGAGAATTATTGAAGATATCATACGGAATATTGACTATCAGGTTAGCATGGAGTTTTTTCGAGAAGAAATTCATAAAATTGGATTTCGATGGAGAAAGGTGAACAATTACAGGAAAATATTTATTGAACGCCAGCCTATTCGACTACTAAGGGTGGAACTCTTAAAGAAAATGCGGACCTATAGAAAAGAATGTCGACCTATTATTTTTATGGATGGAGATAGAGACTCTGGTAGGGTATTCAACAAAAACATACAGAATAATCAAAAGTTTTGTCTGTTTTCATGAGACTAATTTGAACTGTATTATCTCACTGAATACTCATTCAAATCAATTCAAATAATCGTCTTTCGAATCAGTGCATTTCTGCCAACGTAAAACAAGTCGATTAATTCGATCAGTATGAAAATTGTATGCTCGGAATTCGATGAGAGCAACGAAAGTCGTTTTCGCCTGGTCCTGAATGGCAAAGGTTCTATCTGTGAAAGAATTATCAAAGTGTTCGGAAAGATGATAATCGGTTGGCGAGAGGTATGTGGAGTATGATGGATGAGGTAGAACTTCAATACCCAATTCGTTTGATTTTCGGACAAAGATTTGTGAAACGTGAGGTCGAGCATTGTCGTGGAGCAGTATCAGACCTCTTCTGTTGGCCAGTGCTGGCCAGTGCTGGCCGGGTAGTTCATTGGTGTCCAATTACTACCCACTCTTAATCACACATGACGATCCAACCTATGAAAGGATCGGTTTGGTTGCGCAAAATCAAAGAAAAACAGACTTCGCACCGTGACAATTTCTGTATATCGTTTAAATCGTAGGGCACTTTTTGAGCTTTTTGACCTCTCCAGTACCTACATTTCTAACCACTAAAAACCTCATAGAAACTAACACCCATTTCCTTCGCTATCTCTCGTACTGCTTCTGATGTTCAGCCTCTTCCAGGATACTCAAATCCTCATCCTGGATTGATGTAGGTCGATCGCTCCGGGGCTCATCTTTGAGGCTAAAATCTTCGGAATGGAATTTCGCAAACCAACATCGAACAATGTTTTTTTCAACACTACCATCTCCAAATGCCTGGTTAATTTTGTGAGCTGTTCCGGCAGTGCTTTGGTTCAATTTGAACTTGTAGAGAAAAACTGGATGGAAATCGCTTAGAGACACCATGTAATGAGAATAAGAGGCAAACATTTGAAAGTCGGCAATAAATGAACAGCATCTCAATTCAAGGAGTACAAAATTCCCTATCAATCAATATACAGGGTGTCAATTTGAAAACTTCCCACCCTTAATATCTTTCTTTCAGTATATAATATGGAGAGTCGAAATAATAGGTCATTTTCATAGTGAGGGGGGACATTTTCAAGGAATTTTTATAGCTCTCGTGGTTCAACACCCAAGGAGGGGTGAGTGGCGGGGGATCACTGTCTCTCTCTAATGGGTGTTTGACAGTCCCCCGGTGCAGACCACACGGCACTCGCCCAGTAAAGTTATCGGTCAACCACCCTATCCCGCATCTGCGGGCAACAGGCGTTGGCCGATTTCAAGCTAGATGTGTGGGAGAGGTGTCTCGCAAGAGCCCTCGGCGGTTACTCATCTAACGCTGGAAAGGTAGCTTTCCTAACATGAGCCACCTAACATGACCACACGGCGTACACCCAAAAGTTGTTAATGAATCGCCCTATCCCGCACCATACGAGTAATGGGCGCGACATCTTCGACATATGATGTGTGGTAGAGGATGCTCGTGAGAGTCCTCGACGGTTACTCATCAAACGTTGGAAAGGGAACTTTCCTAACATGAGTTCTAGGGGGAGGTGAGTGCCCGCTCGCGGCTGGAGGCTAGTGAGCGGCCAACTGGCGTTGGCCTCTTAGGGGCAGCGGCTCCGCTAGGGGGTAAAGGGATACAGGGTTGCGGTAATCCATTCATGGGTGCATTGCAGCCCCATTATGAGGCACTGGACGGCTTATGCTGTTCCGTGATCCTCGCCTGCTTCTGTACGGATCCAAGCGTTCGAGGTGTCGGGGCTTGCGGTCCTTCCGGGCTCTAGTATCCGAGTCTAGCCTTGGAGGGCACCAAGGCAGACGCTTGAGGTGTCGGAACCCGGTTGGACGGAGCTACTAGTATCCGAGCTTAGGACCCCGACCGGTTCCGGGACCATATTCTCAACTGATTTGGCATGGTTGGCGGGGGCAGGTGTGCGACGCGAGCACTCTCTGGCGAAAGAAGAGCTTAGTTAACTTGTACGAAAGTTCAGTCGAACGCTGCCGATGGTCCTGTCTCTTGGTTAGCCACACTAAGTAGATGTAAGGAGGTAACTCCGGTTTCAGTGAGCGGGAGGAAGCCCTGCGAAATCCTGTTGGTGTAGTGTGAGGGGCGGTACCCGCAAGGATTTCCCGAAAATCCACCACTCCACACCCGATCGCATTCAACGCCAGGGTGCGTCTGGGGGGCCTAACCGGCCCCCCAGGCCCCCCGGTGCGGTCGTAACTATGACTCTCTTAATGGTGGATGTGACCCATAAAATCTTAAATGGAAAGGGTGGTCAAGCGGCGCATAATTCTGATTGGCGTTCAATTCATCATCATCTAACTCAATGGTTCTTAAACTTTTTTTGTGACGGAACCCTTTTGGAACGCGAATTACTTGACGTAACCCTACAATGAAACAATAGTGTTTAAAAAAATATATTTCAATGATGAGGATAATGAAAGTACAATGTAACTATCACTTATCTCTCATTTACAGAGCAAGTATGATGAAATAAGATATTAAAAAAAATATAACTAATGGGAGGTATGGAACCGTTTTTTATTTTTCATCAATTGGTTGATACTAGGTTTGGTAGAAGACAGTTCAAATCTTATATCAAGTTCGGTGTCCAGTCTATTGCGGTATTTTGTTTTCGTGGCTGCATAGTTTGACACTACTCCTGCTGGTTTACCCATAATCGCCTTGGCCCCATTTGTACAAATGTCAATGCAATCGTTCTAACTGAGATTATTTCTATCAAAAAATATATTCATTTCATTAAAAATGTCTTCTCCGGGAGGGTTTTTGGGCAGCGGTGACCACATAAGCATGTTTCTTCGATATCTCATGATAACCAGCATGACAGCAAACTGCAGTTTGAGTAGAGTCAAAAAGATGATAGTACGACTAGCTGTCGGAAGCTTTCGCATATAATAAATAGAAGTTATAAAGCTTCAAATTCTTTTTGTGACATAAGATAATATCAAAATACTGAAAATAAAGGAAAACTAGTTGAATTATTCAAAAAAAACTATAAATTTGTTACATTTCCTCTTTGATGTTCGCAGTATTTGTCAAATTATATTCTCGAAAACAATTCCGTTGGATTTATATGTCAGACCAATGATCACTTATGGTGCTATTGCCTGGTGGCCGAAAGCTTTACAGAAACTGTCTGGCTCACAAAGACAGGCGTGTCTGGTCATCAGTGGTGCCATTAGTACCACATCGTCAGCGGCCATGGAGATCTGTCTAGATTCACCTCCTCTCCACATTTTTCTGGAGAAAGAGGCTAGATGGACTGCATATAGACTTGTGCACATTACCATTTGCACAAATCAATTCAATGCAGAGTGCAACAGACTTTTGGTTGACACTAAAAGTCACAGCATTCTGGAAATGACCTCTTAATGCCTCCAACTGTCAACTACGAACTGCCTTATCTGTTTCCGAGTAGAGACGACTGGATCCTCCGGGAAAAGGAAATATTAAGAGCAGATAGTTGTTGATTCACAGATGGATCAAAACACTTTCCGGTTCTGGTACAGGTGTTATCAGTCGCAGACCCAGAACAGAGATATCAACCTGCCTAGGCACCTATGCAACTGTATTTCAAGCGGAACTTTACGCTATTGAATTGTGAGCGGAAGAATACTACCTCATAGCAGGGGAGGCCACGATGCAAAATGGGGATTTACTCGAGCTTCATTGAGACATATGAGGTTGCAAAGCTTACGCGATAAGAAGAAGAAAATTTTATATGATATATATACCTTTTCATCGGTGGGAAAAGCGGCTATAGATTTTTAAATATGTTATAAAATACTGTTGCATGGACATACTCGACCGCGTCAGATATTGATACAATCAATATCCTACGTATTTTTAATAATGTTGGTATGTTAATCTGATCGTTTGCATGATGTGGGTGGTTGTACGTAAGGGTTAAAAGTGAAAAAAAATAATCGGGCGCGTCAGATTTTCTGAGGGGGTGCAACAAAAAAAAGCTCTCATTCAATAATCTGACGATTTCGATCTGACGCAAACTCGCGGCCATTTTTATAATGTGCAAAAAATATTCGCCATTTTGAAATACTCAAGCGCGTCAGATCAAGATATATATATGGTTCATCGTTGTGTTTTAGACGTGCTGTCTCATAATCTGACGATTGTCGAGAGGGATTCCCTTAATCTGACAAAAACAATATTTTTATAATATTTTTTCAATTCATTTAACTCAATTAATTGTAAAGCTCAGGAAATAGCATGAAAATAAATTAGTGTATGTTTTTTAAGTAGAATACTTGTATTTATAACAAAATAATTTAAAAAAATGCTCTTGAAAATTTAATTTTTTATAATCAATTGATTAATCAATGAATGAATAGAAATGGAACTTCCTATATCTTTCACCACTTTTATTTGTAACTAACATTACTCCAGTTTTGTCCTATAAGGACATTTTCAAACTTATATATTGTATAAGTTTTAAAATGTCCTTATAGGACGAAACTGCAGTAACGTTAGTTACAAATAAAAGCGGTAAAAAACATAGAAAGTTTAATTTCTCATTTCTTCATTATGATTTCCTACTACGTAGTAACGGCTACATCCATCAATTGATTGTTGAATTAATCATCATTCTCATCTTCATCACGAACGAGTCTCTGTGATCAGCTGTTATGGCATCATGACAACAGAATTCAGAGTGGGGACAGAGTGAGAGAGTAATAGATAGAGAAAAAGTGAATGAAGAATATAGGAATAGAAATTCGGAGAGGGAAATATAGGTATCACACAGCTGCACGCATTAAACTTTATCGACGAATTTTTGTTATTTCGGCTTGCGGAAATCGTCATATTATATATTTTTCGTTATCTTTGAATTATTTCCTTCAAAATAAAAAAAAATTAGCTACGCTCGAGAATGTCGAATTGATGTTATTTTTTTACAACTTTGCTGCCCTCGCCTTTCTTTAAGTCATTCTCAAATTGTCAGATTACGGGAATATACACTTTTTAGCAGGTAATTAACTCACCCTACCTTAATCTGACGCGCTCGAGAATTTTTGATGATCAATTTTTTTTACTATCCTGATCCTTTATCCCTCACAGGCGGCCTTTCCTGAAACCTTACCTGACCAGAACCTGACAATGGCATCGCCAATGACAGGTTCTGGTCCGCCATTTGCCAAACAAACATTGAACACCTGAATGGCAAGAAGATTTATGGAATTCTGGCAGAATATTGCAGGATTGGCTCACTCACAGGCATTTATTTACCCTTCGAAGCTTGATACCAAACAGTTGAAGCCACAATAAGCCTTTGCGGGTTGCGATGGGAGGCCGAACAGACCCACTCACATTGGACCCAACCATAACTAACCTATATTCTCGAATTAATTTCCTTAGACAGATCTCATTCCTTCCATTTCGAAAAATTTCCCTCTCCTAAGCGGTGAGTTTTATCTATTAGTGAATAGACACCAAATCCGAATATCCGAGAAACTATTCTTCAACTTCGTATTTGTATTTCACCTTTTCATTCGCTGAAGTCATTATTATTATTTTTTTCTCAACCTGAGCACAAAAAACGTCCTCGAAGACAATCCGTTGACATTTTTCTGAAAATTTCAGTTGAAATAAAACCTTCCGCATTCACAATACAATAAATAACTCAATTCCAAGCTCAGATTCAAAATGGAAACTACTATCGCTATGCTACAAGGACTGTTACAATTTCGTGAGCAATTTTCCTACATAAATCTTTCAGAAATTATCATGTTTGTGAAGATGAGAGGATGTTTAATCTTATTCTTTCTCAAAAACCCTCAACAGCAGATAAACGTAATGAAGGTATTCGATATTCATGAATGATTGATGAATGGAATGAGATAGAATTCGATTGATATTGTAATGGTACACTAGACTACTGTCTGAGAAGGAGAGGAGGAATTCTTTTTCGAATGATCGAATGTATTATTCCCACATCAAACATGTCTGTGGCTCGCTACATTGGTTTTCATGACTGATGTTAGTTAGGACTTTCCTGTTTTGGAGTAAAGCATTCAAATGCTTCATGATTACACAGTTTATGTAAGACGATGAATACAGTTTTGGTCGAAATTCAATATTTAATAATAAAAAATATTTCGACAAGTTTAAAATTGTACATGATATCAATGTCACAATTTTCATGAAGAATTTTATTTAAGACGCTCTAGCATTTCATTTTTCCACTTTTCATTATACACCCAACCAGCAAAATTGTTTTAAAATTTCATGGTGCTGCAAAAGTTTTATTTTGTTGGTATTTTATAAATACTTCTTAAATGCTAATTGATTATATTAGAAGAGCCGTGAACATAATACAGTTGTAAGCAATGAAAGCGTTTTGTGAATTTGTCATAGAAATCTTTATATAATGAAATTAAAAATTCGTTATAAAATAACACAGAAACGTTTTTACAATCAACTTATGAAACATATTTTCCTATAAAAGTGAATTATTTTGTAGCAGTTTCAGAGCAATTTTCTGTGAGGTTTTTATGCTCTTTATAAAACTATTTCAAGCTTATTTTATAACGGTTTCCAGTAGCTTTAATGATATTATTTCATTGGAATGATTTCAAACACTTATTTTCATTACCATATTGTCACTTCAATAATAATTTTCCAAATATTTCATTGCATGGTATATTTGATACAATTGCAATACAATTAAATGACTGTTATAAAATCAAATTGCTTCCGCTAATATATATTTCCTAGCGCCAAGAATAAAATGCAGCATTTAAGAAGAACCAAGTGACATTAATTTTAGAGGTCGTGTAGTGAAGTATAATTTGTCAGTTTTATTTGACTATCATCCCAATAACTATATACCTGATAACGTCGTGTAATATTGGTCATCGCAAAAAAATTACCAAAAGTGGTTTGTTTTTGACGAAGACCCACATAACCTAGTGCTTCAATTTTGTTCTTGCTAAAAACAGGAAAAGGTTATTGATGATTGAAATCCGTTGATTTAAGTGGAGCACCATGTTTATATAAACTTTGAGCAAGTAAAAACTCCTTCGAAATACAGCCTTTATAATCGATTGAAAAAACTTTTTAGCCAAAACATTCCGGCAGATAATATTTATGCAAACAATACGTGAGAAATCCTATCTTCATTTTTACAGAAATCCATAGCTTTAAAAGTAGTCCGACTCTGCCGCAATTCTTTACTCCTAGAAATAAGTGTTTCTTTACAATTTTATAGGGGTAACAAATAAGCTAAAATACGTTAAAACTTTTGTTGTTGATATCAAATTATTATATAGAACGATGCCATTTTGATATGATAGCAAATCGGGATACTAACATTAGATCAGTTGAAAATATGAAATACTGCACATATAGTGATATTTTCAGATGAAAAGTACATAGATATTATAAGATTATATAATTTAGAACAAACAGAGTTAATTTGCGACCAGAAACTTATTACGTTGACAGAGTGAATTTTTGTATAAATCATAATTTTTTCCAAAAATTTTAATAAAAGAGTGGCTCATTCAAATGTTACTAATAATAGGCTATACATTTGTCAATGAAATTTCATTCGCAGTTGGAATATCAATCTTTGAAGCACAAACAATATCTTCAGTTGGTGACATATCTGTTATATTTTCATGATGTCCAATACAAAATGACTTTTACACCTTTAAGAAAACATGTTGAACACTATTTTATTTCAGGCTGTATTATATTTTATAAAGCTTACTTGGAATTACTAACTATATAATTGAAATATAATTTCAATTATATAATAAGATTCTTCACGAATAGTTTTAAAAAAATTTATAGTAACTGCCGAAATGTTCATAAAACTGTTTCGTAGTTTTTGTGAAAGGCCTAAGAAAATATTAATAAAGACTATAATGTTTTGTAGAACGGTGCCAATTTCCTATGTATAGCTGTTTGAAAACATTTCTAGGAGGAATACAGTTTTATAATTTGTTTCTCCGAAACGTTTTCACAACCATTATAAAATATGAAATTGCTAGTTGGGCAGTGTTTGCAAGGCAATCTGAACATGATGAAAATTTTTTTGCCAATTTCAACTTGTGAATTATAATAAACCAATTATTTGAATTCCTATTTTTCATCAGAATACAGAACTAGGATTTCTATGAGCAGTCGGTAACGAAATTCCGTAAGCTAATGCCAAAATTCTGACAGCTATTTGAATTTCATGTTAATTGTTCATTTCGTTCATTTTATACATTCTACGGTTAGGCAGATGCACTAATATCTAGTATTTTTCTTCATTATTTTTGTTCAAGTGATTAACGTGAAGTGAGGTACAGACAAGAATATTTACCCATTTTTGCGAGGATGTCACAACTTAGAATCGGCGAGTGTCCTTTGTTAACATGTTTGAAAGGACTGACAGAACAGGTGGTAACATTGCCTGGGTTCTGAAGTGAAATCGATATCATTTATGAAAGTTGAAATTTTGAAAGGATCTTTACTGTGCCAGGCTTCATACGAAAAAGACGTAGTGGTGATGTAATGGGTAATTTTGATAATCACCAAGCAGAAAAGCTAGTCATTTCCACTTGGGCAGTACTACTATTTCCTTACTAAAATAAGAAAATCGAAAGAATATATTATAACGCGTTTCGATACACAGTTGGTTCATCAGTTGGACTGGTATATCAAATTAACGTGCGATGTATTATATACAGGGTGTTTATTGAACATGCGGCAAAAATTTGAGGGACTGTTCCTCGGAATATTCTAAGGATATTTTGTCCTTTGATGATTTTTGTTAGTATTTGCGTTTTCCAGGACTTCAGCAGGTTCAATTTTAAATTTTCCATTTTCTGCATGTGAATAATATGTCATATGTTGAAATCGTGCTTTTCGTTTTGGAATTTCTTGAAATTATTCCTATATGAACTTTTGGCAAGCTATCGTGTAGCGAAATGCTACACGTGAAAATATACTTAAGAAAAACGTCCTTTTCAATTCTCCGTCTATAATTACCCGAAGGATTGTTGATAAATCAACATTGAATAATCCTGAACTGAAATTATTCAAATTAGCATTGAAATGATTTCAATTAAATCATTTTTTTCTTTCTGTAAATGAATAATTTTTGCACTGAATTCAGACCTTACAGATATTTGTACATTCCTATTGTGATATGAATGTTGTAGACTTTAATTTAGGCTAGATATTATTTTCACTTTTAGGACACTGGCTAGTCATATACAAATTATTTTGTCATGAAGAGAATAAAGTCTAATTTACTCAACTATTCATTAAGTTTAGAATTATTCTGAAATTTCAATACTTTACAAAAAATCACTGAAATTTCTTTTTAAAGAAAATATTAACATTGTTTTCGAATTCGCCACTAGTCATCTACTCATCCAAATATCAACTATGGCTGGCGATTGCTTCATTCAGATAGCGACTGTCCTTGCCATATTTCATAATAATATCGCTCATTTGCGGCAACAACTTCATAACTCAAAAACTGAGCTGAGAAATGACACTCTACCATTAAAGAGTACACGTCAATATCACCATCATGTGGTGTGAACTAAAAAATCCCAGTATTTGAGTTATGACAGTAAATTTGAAATCAATAGAAAGATTGGTAGCATGTCGATAGTAGTAAAAATAATCTGGTCTTTCCTGGAATGGGAGACAACTAAATTATTATATAATTTTCACATTTTCCGCTAATCAAATTAGGCATTTTTCTGAGTTGATATGGTTTCAAATACTCTGAGACCTAATAGAAAATTCAAATCCACATAATTTCATTGTATATACACTACTAATATCCGATATCCAAAATGAATACTCCAATTCAGGTGAAATTTCGAACAGAACTCAATTTTTCCTGACAAACTTTGGTGATGTTCTCCACAGAAACATGTTTTGTTAATATATAGATATAGTATGTTTCACTCTAAATGGTATTGGCTTATCAACTGCAATGAACTACCTGGCTTAATACCATTGTATAGGGTAATATTGTGATCATCTTCCTTTTATTCGATTCGAGTTTCACAACTCAAGGATCTGATTGCTTTTATCATAATCGTTTAGCAAATACCACATACCGTAAACCTATAGTAGCGACTCAACCCGGCTTCGCACGGTAACAGAACATATATGTCTTCATTATTTCTCTCTCATAGTGACACATCAGCTGGTATATATAGAAGATTCCAGTTTTCATCTGAATTGCGTGATTTTCAATTAATAAAGGGTATTATAATTTATTTGACAAGCGATATCTCCGTTATCCCTGCCGCTAAAATATTAAACAGAGGTGCTATTGTGAAACTTCATAATGCCATTCCAAGATCGTGTATGAAATCGTTGTAACCATAGCACTTTCTATGAAACCACACCCACTCTAATCTTTCAAGTGCACCTTTCTGCTTTGTTCGAGTCTCCATTTTATTATCTGTTGAAAACATTTTTTTTTCGTTAACCTAGCTGTCGCACCTCTACGAACGACAACCCTCAGAAGTCGAAACTTGTGCGAGCTAAGGATTAACGAGGTCTTACCTTTTAACGTGTGATTCCTAACACGGGTTGGACGATAGCAAGTGAAAATCGATCGTTCAGACTAGGGATTGAACCACCGACCAACACGACAGTCAATTCGAGTGAGTTAACAAAGCACCCACGTCGTACCGCGTGTCTCATATTATTTTTCAAACAAGGTGTTTCAAATTTCAGTTCATAATGAGAAGAGTTGCAGAAATGGAACAAAGTCAGCTTGAATAGAATATCATCGATATCATGCTGATCATGTTTTGACTAAAAATGCACTACTGTAGTTTCCAAAGTGGACACATATCATGAATGGCACGTTTTACTATTTCGAAGTTCCATTGTCTAATATGATTCAAAATATATGAAAAAACAAATGGAATTGAAAATGAATAGAAATAAAAATGATTAGGTATGGTTCAGTCATCACCTGAGGACGATTGTGGATACTATATTCAAACATATAGCCAATGTATGCCCATTTCACGGCTGGTGTCAACTGAAACTGAAATAGTTTCAATTGACACGTCAAGAAGAGTACTTCGACCACGCCATTAGTCTCAACTGCAAATGCATGACTACTTCAGTTGCAGTTGAGACATTTGGAGATTATAACCAAAGAAGACCACGGCAAAACCCGGAAACTAACCATTGTAATGCCAACCTCCCTCATCATTCATCAACAATCGAAACGTCGTGAGGAAACTCAGTTTGAATTTTTTTCAATTTTTTATTTCTTTCTATTTGATTTTAATATGTTCAATTTAAAAATTTCTTTGTCCACTTTTATTTTATTGTTATTTGATTTCACGTTTCATTGCTTGATATAATTGATATTTTCAGCTATTCATTTTCAATTTTAGTCCAAACTAGTGATCACCTGAAGTTATCACCCGAAGACGATCGTGGATACTAACAATCGAAACGTCGTGGACTAACTTGGTTTGGAGTTTTTCATTTTTTTTTATTTTTTCAATTTTTTGTTTCATTTTCTTGTTAATAATTTTTTGATTTTATCTCGTGTTAATAGTTCAATTTTTTCATTTTATGATTATTGCTTGTATTTCACTTGTATTGTAATTTCAGTTTTTTCACTTAATATAATTGTTAATTTTTCAACTAATCTTTTTTAATTTTTTTTACAGTTTTTTTCAGGGATTTCAAATAAATTCATATCATATCAGACAATGGAAATCCGAACTGATGAAATAGTAAGTTCGAACTAGTAAAATTCACCATGAAACTTCCAATCCACTTCCAATCAAACGTTTAATACCCGGTACGGGCTCATTTCGAGGATATGACTGTGGTCAAGCTTACCAAGGAAGAAACTCATCTCAGTTTTTTGTGTAGAGCGAAAGACAGCAACATCATCCCCACAGATTTTCTACTGGAATGGCCTGTCCCAGGAGAAAGAGCCAAACGTTTAATGGAACAGCCCAGCCGAGCATCAATAAGGTCTCAAACTACCACGGTTAGGGGAGGTCAACTCTTATGCAGGATGCCACAGAACAATTCGAAGAAATCAGAAGAGAGACCTTTGAAGAGGGTCATGGACCAATCGTTGCCAAGATTGAAGGCACGTGCTTGAAGATCCGCCAAGACACGGAGGATACCCACAACCAGAAGTGGGGGAAATTGGTGAGGAAACAATGCCTACATGCAGACCAAAAACACAACCACTACGAAGTCATTAGTTTCATAGATACAGGTACTCAAAACTCCAGATTTTAACTTTCAAATATATAACCACTACAAGAAAAATATCACCTTTTGTAGAAAATTCGAGGAATTTTGTCGAATCACTAGAGGCAATCGAATTCACGGTGTTAGATCAGTTAATCAGTTTCGACGTGGAAAGCCTCCACACCAAGGTTCCTGTCAAACAAGCACTTCAAATTATACAGAGGGAGCTATTCAAGAACGAACTTACCTATAGAAGTAATCATGGACTCACTAGGATGATGTGAACGGAATTGCTATTTCCACCTGAAGGACGAATTCCGAATTCTTCCAATGGGATCAACATTTTCACCAGTTATACTCGACATATAAATGGAGTGGTTTGAAATTCTGGCAACTGAAGAAGCCCACAAGAAGCCCCGCGTCTGGTTGAGATAAGTTGATAACACCTTCATAGTATAGACCATGGGGATATAGAACTAGACATCTTTCCGAAGTACATCAACAGCGTAAAACCTTTCATTACCTCCACAGTGGAAGTCTACAAAGAATTGCAATTCTCACACGTATTGGTGAAGAGGACGTCTGTTTACCGGAAACACCATCAATGGCAGCCTCACGAAAATCAGGCCACCCAACGCAGACTGCAATTCAAAGAATTGTATTTACCAGATACCTTGTGAGTGAGGCAAATCCTGAATGTTCGAAACCAAGAGGCCGTTGAAAGTCCGCATTGTCGAGTACAAAAGAAACACACAATTGGAAGAAACCAGCAAATCGAAAATAGCAAAGCATGTTCGGATCATAACATCAATTGGTCCCAAGCTGAGATCATCCACGGGAAAAAACAGTGGTTCAAAATAAGATCAAAGAAGCTGCATATATGTTGTTTACTCTTGAATTTTTTGTTAATTTTTATCATATTGTAATTTCTTCTTACGTTTTGTTACTCAATATAATTCATGTTTTCATCCATTCATTTTTAATTTCATTCATTCTCTCAGAGATTTCGAATCAAATCAGAATCATATTAGACAATGAAAGTAGTAACTATTAAAATTCACTATGAAACATTGTCAATCACTTTCAAACGAACGATGAATGGGACAGTTATCAGCCGAAGACGATTGTGGCTCTTTCACGCCTAACCGACTGAACGGATTTAGATGAAACTTTAAATAAATACAGCTCATACATTAGAATAATGTGGGCTACAATTCACAAAGGTTTTGTGTGATTTTGGTAATGATATAAAGATAAGCATTTAAAATAGAACAAATTTTGCGAACAATCGTTTTTAATGTGTCGAACAAATGCATGAGTCAATTAAATTCAAACAAATAAATTGTTAGTTGAATAAATTGAGGAATGAATATTTGTGACAATAAAAAGTAAAACGGCGTTCCATACATATATTTGTTCATATGCTGCTTTCTCTAGAATTTTTGATGTAACCGGCAATATGTTTATGGGTCTCAGATCATTGTAGGATTTTGGCTTGGATATTTTGTTAAGAGGAAGTGTCACAGATTGTTTCCAACTATCTAGATAACATCCTTTTCGCCGAACTCGTGAAATAAAGTAAATTTTCATAATTTCGAATGACTCTCTATCACAAAAAACAGTTTTGGTTGATTTTCGGGTTTTACCATGATCTTCTTTGGTCATAATCTCCAAACGTTTCAAATGCAACTGCGGCAGTCCTTATAACCAAAAAATACCATAATACGCGGAAACTAACCAAAACATTGACGCCAGCCGTGGAAGCCTACATCCCTAAATCAGTTTATATTAGTGTTGTATATGGAATCCAATTCACCAATTCTGATTTCATTCAAATGTTTTCATTATATTCTCAAATCAAAATAGATTTTCTGTTCGGACCACCTGTCGGCTTATTGAAATAACTTGCACGCCCCTGAATCTATTCGTACACTATAAGCCGGTGGCGGATCTTTCCGATTTCACTTCATAAGGTCATTCGGTGACATTAGCAAGCTAAGACATTGAGTTGGCAGGGCTGTGCAGTTAAGACGTCGTGGCCTGGCGGACATACACGCTGCGAACCATCCTCAGTCTGCAGTAGTCCGATAATTAATCATACATTGTAATTAGTTCCTATGAGGGCTCAGAGCCAGGCTGGCGTGACCCCCAGATACGGCATTGTATAGCTGACTCTTTCCCTCCTTGTCCCTTGTCCGCAGATACACAAAATGTCTTTGTATCATGCACACGGCCTACTGCCACCAACGCCTTTGTCTACCGCAGAACCCTGGTCCTTTCTTGGGAGGATCCGTACAGAGATTTCAGGATAATGCAAAGTCGTATAATGTATTCCGGATCTTGGTCACTCAGCTGTACATGACATAATGTATTCCAATTATATGACGAACAATGTTTATCACGACAGATCCCTCTTTGATGGTGACGAGCTTCCTTCGATGTTCTTTGCATGCTCGAGAT
Organism: Leptinotarsa decemlineata; assembly: GCF_025532065.1. Classification (NCBI taxonomy): domain Eukaryota; kingdom Metazoa; phylum Arthropoda; class Insecta; order Coleoptera; family Chrysomelidae; genus Leptinotarsa; species Leptinotarsa decemlineata. The sequence goes on along the minus strand of NW_027412703.1, from coordinate 5,448,929 downwards.
ATTCGATACTGCCTGGAATTCGGATAGTTCGGTGTGATCTTGTCAGACTTAGAATGTAACACAAACTGAAAATATTCTTTTAAGGGTGACAAATATCACAACACAACAAAAAATATTTTTTGAATGTTTCCTACACTAAATTAGTCAATTTCTACTAATTTTGGGGTGATAAAAACGAAAATAACAATGAAAAATTTTTATTAGCTCTGGTTTTTGAGATACACAGTACTTAATCTTAAAGAGTAGTTATACTATACGTGAAAAGTGAAAGTACATAAAACAATATTGTTATGTTTCTTTTAGAATATTTTAAGTACAAAATTAATAAAAAAAAACATTATTCTTAGTGTTTTGACAAATAAAAGAAGTTTGTACCACCAAATTTCAATTAAGTCCATCCGATTCATTGTAAGATCGCTGTCGTTTAGCTTGTCTTTTATAAAACACTTCTGGAGCATCCCTACACACAGACCAGCAGTAGTCTGCAAGCATTGCTTCATTCCAACGGCCCTGATATCTCTGTTCCATTAAGGCAATGTCTTGATGGAATCTTTCTCCATGTTCGTCACTCACAGCTCCACAGTTTTGTGGGAAGAAATTAAGATGAGAGTGAAGAAAATGAATTTTTAAGGTAATGTTGCATCCAAGTTGGTGGTAAGCTTGAAGAAGCTCTTTAACCAATGCTGTGAAGTTATCATCTCTTTTGTTACCTAAAAACCCATGTACAACCCCCTTAAAGGCTTTCCACGCTCTTTTTTCATTTCCTGTTAAAATCATGTCAAAAGCAGGGTCATTTACGATTTCACGGATTTGAGGCCCAATAAAGATGCCTTCCTTGACTCACTCAACCTGGGAAACTTTGCTCTCAAGTACTTAAAAGCTTGTCCTTCCTGGCCCATGGCCTTCACAAAGTTTTTCATTAGTCCCAACTTAATATGTAATGGGGGAAGGAGAACATCCTTAGGATCTACAAGAGGCTCGTAAACTACATTTTTCTCATTAGGGTTTAGGTCTCGTGTAGGCCAGTTCATTTTTTTATAGTGAGATTTTCTATCCCGACTGTCCCACAGACACAAAAAACAACAGTACATGATGAACCCTAATTGCATTCCTAGGAGTATAGCAATGACTTTCAGATCACCACAGATGTGCCACTTGTGTTGTTCATATTTGATGTGAACTGCATGACCTATAGGAATAGAGGGTAGCTGATTTCCATTATGCAGAAGTACAGCTTTTAAGCTTAGTTTTGAAGAGTCTATAAACAGTCTCCATTCAGATGGAGTGTGATCCAAATTCAAGCAGTCCATCAAACCATTAACATCAGAACAAACTACGAGGTTTTCTTTTTTCTCAAAAAAAGGAAGCAAATCTTTTTGACGCTGTCTGTACTGAGATATTTTCACATCATGTTTTAGAAGATTCCACTGTTGTAGTATTGACCCTAACAGCTCAGCCTTTTCCTTAGACAAGCGAAGATCTCTTATAAGGTCACTCAACTCTGCTTGACTAATTCTGTGCGGATCACTAGACCTATCGCTTACCTCAAAATCAGGGTCATAGGATGTAGAAGGATGGGTTGCTCCTTCTAAACAGTCTTCATCACCTTCCTCTAAAATTTCATAGTTTTGGGGTGGAGAAGGGACTGGCAAATTGTCTGAGTGTGGTACAGGCCGAAGAGCAGATGGGAGATTAGGGTATTTAACCGTTCCTCTTTTCTTCATAGATAAACCTTGCTTAATGGGAGGAGTTAAGCAGAAATAACAGTCGTCTGTATGATTGGTAGGCTCACGCCAAACCATAGGTACTGCAAAAGCCATTGCCCGGTTTTTATTTTTCAGCCACTCTCGCAATATGACGGAACAAGAATTACAACATATATGAGGAGCCCATGATTTATTTTGGTCCCCAACTTTCACACCAAAATAATGTTCATAGGCTGTCTTGATGATAGGTGTCATTTTACGTTTCTGAGCCTTAAATGTTATTTCACCACATATATAGCAAAAGCTATCGACAGAATTCACACACTTTCGAGGCATTTCAGATCAGCACTTAAATTAATTTAAAAATCAACTTCACACGATAATTTCAATAGCAACCACGTGCGTACAATTGACAAACTCACATAGGTTATGTTTACTACTTAAGAACAGCTGATGAGAGGGGTGTTATGTAAACAAACATGTGTACCAACTGTTGGTGATGAAATATTTCATTTGTTGAAAACTCAATATACATATATATAATATAATGCTACTATATCTTGAAAACAAGAGCTAATATATAATTTTTATGGTCACTTTCGGTTTTAACACGTGGAAATACATTAAAATCATCTAATTTCAACCCCGAAACAAAAACTTTGTTGTGTTGTGATTCTATCGAATCGATAGTTCCCAACTAGCAACTGCATATTTTGTAACCGTGCGTAGTCTTCATTAATATTTTGTAAGGCCTTTTACAAACACTACACATATTTCAGCAATAACCACATAGTTATTTATGATATGAATGTTTAAAGTAAGGTTTCATTTTGTGGGTGAACAAAATAAAACTTACTTTTAACACAAACATCATACAATAGTTATTTATTATACAAGGGAAAAAAGTATTAGATTTAAGCTTGACGCGAAGCGGAGGTAGACAAAAAACTGAGAGGTGAAATGTAATATTTTTCCCGTGTATAAAACACAATGTTTTTCTGTGACGGGAAAAACGACGATTCAATATTGAAAAAAAACATATTACTACAATATGTTAAAGTCAGAAAATTATCGATATGAAATTTGAATTTTGAAACAGGTAGGCTGTTGTACTTATAGCGTTGCTAAGAAACCAATCAATAGAAAATTAAATATCTGTCAATTCAAAAGTGTATTGATATAGTTCAGAGGAATTAAAACAACGATAAAAATGAAATAAAAACAACAATAAAAATTAATTGGCGCTCCGGGGCGACTTCATTGATTCCAGTGACGCATTTGCTTTTTCAGCTGCAGGAAAACCCGGAAAAACTTGCAGCACCACATCATCTGAAGATCTTGATCTAACAATGTCCTCTCTCTCATAAAACAAAATGTAGGGTGTCTCTAGAGGCTCCAATAAATTCAATGCATCGCCAGAACACTTCGTGACACGACTATCGTCAAACTTAAACCAGTCCGTTTCTTCTTTGACCAAGGCGTAATAATAACCAAATTCAACGCCAGAACCACAGTGAACAATGATTGGTGAATATTATAATAGTGGTCTGCTAGGTTGAAATGTTCATCTATTTCGAACCTTCCAAAGAGTTTCTTGCTTCCGTTAGAGGTTGAGTCGTGTTTGAAAATCATCAGTATTATTTTTCAGCTATACTTGTTTCCTTATAACAGTCAGTTAGTTTGACGCATGTTTGACAATACAGTCGATCATCACCTGTTAAAAATTCCATTTTCAGATGATTGAACAATAAGCTTTGCACGGACTGGTTATTAGTCGTATTAGGAAGAGCTAGATGAAGTTCCAGAAATTCACATAAGTTTTCAGTACTTCTTGAACATTTACCACAAAATAAACAAGTGAGGATTTTTCCAGCAAAAGATTTACAAACACAAGACGAGATGGGTTGTACGGAATCATTCAGTACAGAGCGGTCAGGAGTATTGATTTTGCTATTGTTTTGCTCACGAAGAGTATTCAACAAGAACCCCAACTATTCGGAACAATCCTCTTGTTGTCCTAGCGAGTATCTAGTGGACTTCAAAGACTCCAGAAAATCGGTTGGAGGTAAAGATGATACCTTCTTACGAAACTGCAGCTGCATGAACAGTTGTTTGAGTTTGATAAATAAGTAGGAAACATTCCCGTTCTCGTTCATCATTAAAACTTCCTTCTTGAAATTCTTCGTCTTGACAACACTTGTAAAATGCTATTCATGTAGCAAGTGTTTCCTAAATTATCCAATCCAGTTTTCTTCTCTAGATTTTCAGGACAACTATCTAATGATTCGTAAGGAAGAACATGTGTCACAGAATCTCCATAAGAACCATTTCTCAAGCTGCGATCGATCCTTCCAAGTGAAGAAGGGTTTCGTAGAGGGATCGATTCGGCTCTTGCTTCAAGAAGCTCTTCCACTGAAAGGGTACCAGTTCTACGAGGACTGCAACTCATTTTTTGGGGGCAAGAATGACCTGAGTCCACTGACCGCACTGAAAAAGAAGAAGGTGGATCAATCACTTGTGAATTAACCTTGATAGGAGACTGATGAGTATCTACCTATCTCGACTTGTTTCGAAGAGGTTTCAGTTCCGTACTGAAATTAGGGCAATACATAAACTTATCAAAATTATGTGAAGGAGGAATAGTTCCAAGTACTGAAGCAGCATTGCCACGTTGAATAGCGATACTAATTCTTTCTATCAAAAAAGAGGTAGAACGGTGATCTTTCGTTGCTTGGCCTATTCTCCTTCCGAGTTCATGATCGAATAACAGAGTCTCCGGGCCATAAACACCAAAAGTTTCAACCGCTACCGGATGAAACAGATAGTTGTTTCCAAGATTTTGGTATTTTTTCCTTTTCAATTTCTTGCCAGACAATGCTGCAGTTCCAGCAGACTTGGAACATTCGGCTAGATGGGAAGCCGCGACCGTGTCAATTTAATTCTGTAATTTGATTTAAAAATTGCCATCTTAGTGGTCAGTAGTTATTTTGAAAAATGTCTGATTCGGAGTTTTCTCTGACTCCACCGAAGTTAGTAGAAGCAGGGAAAGTAGCCAGCTAAATCGCGGAAAATTAATGAAACCGCGTATTCAAGATTCATGGAATGGAAGATGAAAAAGGCATGCAGTTTTTTTTCGGAGACGTAATACTGGCTTATTTTTCGGAACTGTCACAACAACAAAAGCCATCAACAGTGTGGTCGAATTATTCAATGATTAAAAGTATGTTACAATTCAATAATAATGAAGACATTTCAAAATATTTCAAACTGATTACATTTCTGAAACAAAATCGGAAAGGTTACACGCGCAAGAAAGCTGCGATATTTACGAGTACACATATTAGTGAGTTTTTAAATAATGCTCCCGATGAAGTTTATTTGATGGCCAAGGTTGTTGTATTTGGGATTGCAGGGGCCTGTCGAATTTGAGAAATCAGCCAGGTAACATAAGATGACATTGAAGATTCGGGAACGTTATTAATTGTGGAACCCAAGCAAACAAAGAATGATGTAAACGGGAGATTTGTAGTTACTGAAGAATATATTAAATTTTACCGATTGTACATAGCCCTTCGTCCAGCAGCAGCAAAGGATCACCGCCTCTTTTATGTATATCGCATGAAAAATGTATCAGTTAGGTTGTGGGTAGCAATCAGATTTATAAGGTACCTAAAGCAGTGGCTAATTTTCTTGAAAATGCCAATTCATATTCAGGTCATTCATTTCGAAGATCGTCTGCTACACTTTTAGTTGAATCTGGTGGGACTTGATGACACTAAAGAAACATGGCGGTTGGAAGTCATCAACGGTCGCTGAAGGGTATGTTGATGAATCGGTAGCACACAGGACAGAAATAGCTAATTAAGTGTTTAGAACGTTTGGCAGTGCTGAAATAACACCCATACTCGATTTGCCCCCAGGTACATCAACGGCAGTTGTGTCCATGGCAGAAAAAAATATAATTCCAACACAAGAAAATTCGACTGCTGTACCGAATAGTTCAAGGAACATATCATTCATGCAATGCACATTTTATGATTGTACTTTTGATATAAAGGAAATGTAACTTTCGTATCAGGAAATATTCTCAAATTAAATTTCTAACTTTACGTATGTATATATATATAGGTTAATGCAGTCAAGCTGCTGGAAAATAATTCCATGAAAATCAAAAAATAAATAGATAAGTACTTTTTGATCATTCCCGAATTGATTCCAATTCAAGAGCCACCGGTAGACAGCTGTTTCAGCCTATTGGGCATCGTCAGTACCGGGCAGGCGGTCCTCGATTGAAGACAAAATGAGAAAAAACCAAGAAACTACTTAATGAAGATAGCTGCGTTAACGCAAGCGAAACATAAGTGGAACCACCTATTGGTGTGACACCCAAGTCAACTTGCCAAGTTTTTATGTCGGTGTTGGTGGTTTGATCAATCAACCGACAACTTCGGTAGCAGAAATTTGGGTGGCTCTTATATTGGAATCAATATGGGATTGATCAAAAAGTACTCATCTATTTATTTTTTTGATTTTCATGGAATTATTTTCCAGCAGCTTGACTGCATTAACCTTTCTAGATTTCATATCATGAATATATGTATGTATATATATATATATATATATATATATATATATATATATATATATATATATATATATATATATATATATATATATATATATATATATATATCAAACTTTATTCCCGTCACAGAAAAAAGTTTTTTGTATATCTGTTTTCATAATGAAATAGATAAATTTATTATTTCTATAAAAACACATTTTGATATATGTTGCCTATTTTCATGTTATCGCATTTGCTGTGAAGTGGCCGTGTCAGATGACCAACAAACAGTATTGCTTACAGCTCACGCGTTTTATTTGAAGTCACATATAAAGTTCTTGCTAGTGTTTAATAATGAAGAACGATAGTGAGGAACTGTGTGTTCCTGATGATATTGGAGAGGCTACAAAAAGTGCTTCAAGGAAATTTCAGCGAAACCGTCTTCTTAGCCTATCTAGAAAAGAAATCAAAAATAAGGAACTCGTCAATTTTGTGAAGCAAGTTTTCAATGATAAAGTCGAGTTGAAAATGGTGTTAATACGCGCAAATATTTCAAGGTGATATCATTCTTAAAGTGGAAAAATAGAAGTTATAGGCCCAAAAAATCAAAACCTCTTACGTTTGCACAAGTCCAGAGGTTTATAAATGAGGCATCATATGAAAAATATTCGATAATGAGTAGTTTTGTAAAGGTACTCATGAAATATTAATATTACAAATTTATAAGAGTCATTTAAGAGTTCCAAGGGCAACTTGAAACGATAACGATAAAATAAAAAAGTATTCAAAATGTTCTCTCGGAGGCACAATATGTAATTCTGTATTGGACAGTAGTAACATATGATATAGATATAGAAAGTTTATTAATTTCTATTTTGAACTTATAAAAATGTTAAAGACATTATTTGTGTTTCAAATATTGTAATTTTCACTGGTAAGGAAATTTTATTGTTTATAGTCTTTTATTAACAAAATTCAAGCGAGCCAGTAATTCATTAATGTTTTTGGAAAAGTTTTTCCTAAATAATATATTATATATGTATGTAATTTTCAGCTGTGAATTTCATGAATAATTTCAAAACGTCTAGCTCAAGTTCATCTGATGAAGAATTTATTTATACCAGAAGACCAAAAGTGTATAGGAAAAGAAGAGACTGTTTTGAAAAATATGATGAGCTTGACTTCTACCAACGTTTTCGCATAAAAAAACAAACTGTTTTGTATCTACTAGATGAAATAAAAGAGTGAATTGAATTACCTACTGATAAGTAGGTTGTAAAATTTTTATTAATAAAATAATTATCAAAAACTTTTATTTAAATTTTAGAGGAGGATGCATTACACCAGTACAACAATTATTGTTGACTTTAAGATTCTACCTATCAGGAAATATGCAAATAATAGTATCAGATTTAATGGGAATGTCTAGGAGTTCAGCTGTAATTCGTCCTCACGAATAATAAAAACACCAAACACGACAACTTTTAACTTTAATCATTTAAACACAGAAAACTCGCCAAATATGACAAATCTTGTCAAAATCCATGAATTCCAGGTTAACCAACATCTTAAAAATTACTTAAAAGATACTTTATGAAAATGGCACTTTAATATCAATTATGACACAAAATTACGCCAACAGCTACTTTAAAGGGGACTTTAGTGTAAAGTCTCCTTTCGGTAAAGTGGACTTTAGATATTGATTATGAAATCGGCCGGTAGACTTTGAAATTCACACTTCCGATCAAGTAGGTTTATGACAACTCGGCGATAAAACATAAATAAATTGTTCAGTAGCAGCTATCAAACTTTTCACAGCAGAAATTATAAAGCATAATTTCAATGAAACTGATAACAATTCATGTAGTCATTGTTCCCTGTGGTTCTGGCGTTGAATTTGGTTATTATTACGCCTTGGTCAAAGAAGAAACGGACTGGTTTAAGTTTGACGATAGTCGTGTCACGAAGTGTTCTGGCAATGCATTGAATTTATTGGAGCCTCTGGAGACACCCTACATTTTGTTATATAAGAAAGAGGACATTGTTAGATCAAGATCTTCAGATGATGTGGTGCTGCAGGTTTTTCCCGGGTTTTCCTGCAGCTGAAAAAGCAAATGCGCCACTGGAATCAATGAAGTCGCCCCGGAGCGAATGCAATTTCAACAATAATATTAAAATAATATTACAGAACAAATAATGAAACATGTTTCTTCATAGAAGGTGTTCAAAATATCTACCAGCTTTTTCTATATAGAGGCGATACCATTTCTGAAGGTTTTTTTGCCGAATTAATTAGTTCAACAGGAGTGAGATAAGCAAAACTAGGCATCACTGCCGCTTCCAATACCTGTCCAGAATTGGTCGGCAATTACAAAAGGAAGATCTATCAACCGTCCTAGAGATGAAAGTCTATAGGCCGGTCAACGGTTGTATCCTTTTTGACTATCTAATTATCACCAAAATTTGCAGCCACAAAATTGGTGACAATTGCAGTGCTGTGGAAGGAGCTCCATTAGTGACATTTCATCAACAAGGAGTTCAATATTCTGCCTTAAAATTTCCAAATACCTGTGAAATGTGAGAGTGCCATTATAAATGAACGTACCGGGCCGATAATTCTACCCCTGAAAACATCTGCCCACCCAGCAACCACTTAATACAAATCTTCTTCGACTTCTCAGCTCTACAATAGATTGAGGATTTTGTTTTGCCCATGTGAAGGAATTGTAGCGGTTGAAAATGCCAGCACTGCTCTAATAAGCTTCGTCTGTCTAAATGCAATCCAACGAAAAATCACACACGTGGTTACAACTTTTCAAAAACCACTGACAAAAAGACATGCGGTATTCAAAATCTCCTGGTCTGAGTTGATGAACTTTTCTGGTTCTGTTTGGCTTGAATTTGTGTTTTTCCAAAATCTTTATAACATTAGTTCTTGGTAGGCCTGTTGATACTGTCAAATTTCGCGTTGAGGTTTTGGGATTATTGTCAACAGCTCCTGAAACGACTATTCGTTCCAACTCATTGTCCCTATTTGATTTCAATAACAGGCACAGGCATCGCTCTCAGAGCGCCTTTTGTAGTGCTTGTGTTTTGTCCTTGAAAAAAGGTAAGGGACGTCAATGAAATTTTTCTAAATAATAAATGGGTATATCATTAACTGTTGTGTAAGGTATGAAAAAATATTTTTATATATATTTCATTATATAAAATTTTTCATAGGTCGAAAGTACCGAAATTTCAGATTCCTCGAGCCTTCTAAAGTTCATATCTCCAAAAAAATCAACTTGATGTTGAAACGTCATAGTACTTTTTTTATTTTTCTGATTGGCTTGGCCGTTACTTGATGAAGATCCATAGTGATTCAATTTCAGAACGAACACAACGTGTTTCGCTAACACAGTAGCTTTTCCGTAGTGAATAACATACTCAAATATGTTATTCACTACGAAGAAGCTACTGTGATAGTAGAAGATGTCGTGATATTTTTGTTAAATACAGTTTTTGAAGCTCTGATCGTTGAATGTAGTTTGTAAAAAGGATTTTTTTATATTTGTACTTCGAAACAGAATTCGCAAATAATTGTCCGATTGAAGAATAACAATTTCTTGCAATTATTTAAACCATTTCGGTTTGAACAATAAAGGGTGTTAGTTAAGTATGTATCATAAATTCAACAGACGATTCTTTAGGTAATTTTAAGACGGAATATCCATTTGAATATGTGTCCGCAAATCCTTCGTTCTCAAGATACAGGGTGTTGAAATAAAAATAAAAAAAAATATTCGTAAATATCTTGAATATCCTTTACCTAATTTTGTTCTGATTTGGCAATGGTATTTATAACATTAAGGAGCTAAATTAGCCCGAACGTGATTAAATTTGAGTCCAGTGGCGTCTCGAGCGGGATTTGAACGAATATTTTTGACTTAAAAATGTACGCCACTGACTTTTGTGCAATTTTCAATATTTCTTTGGATCAAGCAATTAGAAATACAACTTCTTTGTCTCTTGAATTTTTTTCGTATCTTGCTTAGTTTTTAAGAAAAAAAAATCGACCCAATTGTGGAATTGGCCGCGGTGGTAGTGCGCCCGACTCGCGATCGGAAGACCGTGGGTTCGATTCCTGCCTCGACCAGATATTTTTCAAGAGAATTTATCTGGTTGAAGCTGGGATGATTCTGCAACCGTGTTAGGAATCACACGTTAAAAGGTAAGACCTCGTTAGTCCATAGCTCGCACAAGTTTCTCAACTTTTGAGAGTTGTCATTCGTATGGGGGCGACAGCTGATTACCGGAAAAACAGATTTTGAACAGATTAAACACATTTTTTTAAACAGAAATTGCATATCCCTGGACCTCACAAGGAATAATATGGGGAATTAAATATTTCTTTTAGAAATTATTATTTTTACAATTTTTCATTACTAATTATGTAACAATAACAACAAATATTAAATACAACCGTCTAGCCGCCGCATCATTGAATTTCGCACTCTTCTGAAAATACCATAAATAATAATCAAGGGTTGTCTTGGAAAACGATTGCAGCATTTAATAATCAACTTGACTGTTGTTGTCAACTTTATAAGCTTTCAATTTATAATTGTTAAGAAAAGTGTGTTTAGTGGTTATTTTTCGAACCAGTTTTGTAAAACATGGTTCAATTTACTGACAGTGAAATGGCAGATATGCATTTCTGTTATGGAATGGATCACGGAAACTCGAATGCTGCAAGACGAATTTACCATGAAAGACTTCCTCAGCGTGAAGTGCCTCATAGAAGAACTTTTGTACGTTTCCATGCACGACTCTCTGAAACAGGCAGCTTTAAAAGATCGACGGTTGTCATTGGGAGGCCTGCAACGGTAAAAACAGTTCAAATTGATGAAGCTGTTTTAAATGAGATTGAAGTAAATCCTCATACCAGTACTCGAAAATTAGCTGAAGAACTGAATATTATCCATGTCACAGTGTGGCATGGATCACATACAAAGTGTGCAAGCTCTATTGCCCAGAGATTTGCCTGTAAGGCTAGCTTTTTTTAATTGGTTACGCGGTAAAATAAGAACAAATCTAGGTTTCCTAAGTCGAATATTGTTCACAGATGAAGCTTGTTTTTCTCGCAATTCAATTATTTACTTCCACAACAATCACATTTGAGCCGAAAACAATCCACACGCCTTGATAGAAAATAATGTTCAAGAACAGCTTTTTTTTAATATTTGGGTTGGAATTGTCGGTAATCATCTCATTGGGCCTCACTTCCTTCCACCTAGACTCAATGGAGGAGAATATCGAAGGTTTTTAGAATTCGTTTCACCTGGACTTTCAAACTTTCAGTCATGAAAAGATTCCGTATGTGGTACATGCACGATGGTGCTCCACCACACTTTAGTGTAGTGGCACCCAAATTTTTTGATGAAAATTACCATATTCGCTGGATTGGGAGAGCAGGCCCACATCCATGGCCACTCCGCTCGCCCGAAATGAATCCCTTAGATTATTTTCTCTGGGGACACCTTAAAGCATTGGTATACAAAACTGCTATTCGAAGTGAAGAGGATTTACGGAATAAAATCAGTAATTCATGTGACATAATAAAAAATACGTCAGGTGTTTCCAGAAAAGTGCTAAATTCAATGATGCGGCGGTTAGACGGTTATATTGAAGCCGAAGGAGGCCAACACTTAATTTAGTGCAATTCGCTAGTCTAGATGTTAATGTTATTTAATATTTGTTGTTATTGTTACATAATTAGTAATGAAAAATTGTGAAAATGATAATTTCCAAAAGAAACATTTCCTCATATTATTCCTTGTGAGGTCCAGGGATATGCAATTAGGACGACTTTTTTTTCTTAAAAACTAAGCAAGATACGAAAAAAATTCAAGAGACAAAATAGTTGTACTTCTAATTGCTCAATTTAAAGAAATAAGAAAAATTGCACAAAAGTCAGTGGCATACATTTTCAAGTCAAAAATATTCGATCAACTCCCGCTCGACACGCCACTGGACCTAATAAATTGAATTACGTTTGGACTAAATTAGCTCCTTAACGTTATACATACCATTGTTGAATTACATCAAAATTAGGTAAAGGATATTCAAGATATTTACGAATAAATTTTTTTTAATTTTTATTTCAACACCCTGTATCTTGAGAACGAAGAATTTGCAGACCCATGTTCATATGAACATTTCGTCTTTAAATTACCTATAGAATCGTCTATTGAATTTATGGTACATACTTCATTAACACCCTGTAGAGCACGGGGTTGCCCTATGACATGCATTCATATCATTAGTAGGGTAATTTCAAGAGTATTGCATAAAAAAATTTAGGTGGAATAGTTTTCGGTACTATTTGCCAATTCTTCATGGACTTTTATATGACGACAGAAAATGTACTGGTATGTATTTCAGGCTATATCATTAACGTTATCTATGTAATAATAACATCGATATCAACAAAAAACAGTACCTTATGAAAAACGTCTGACTCTTCATTGGAAAAATGGAATCCCATCCAGTATTTTCTACAAACCCAATGCATACATTCCATAACTCACAGGTCATGTTTTATATATGATTCACATTTCAGCTACTATTAAGACATATGTTCCAAAGAAATCATGAGGGAATGCAAAAACAGCAGAGTAAACATCAATGTTCCAAGCCACGTTAATTATGAAACGAACAAATGTTAGTCTACTTTGTGTAATATGTAAAGCTCAATTTACTGACCTAATCAGAAAAAGCGCCGTTGTTGTTTCTAATGAGCTGGCTAAGCGATCTTTATGATATTCTTCTTTGTGTAATCATCTTGCATTGTTATAAAGGGAATTCGTATTCCACCGATTCCAAATAAAATTATTTCTCGCACATAAATTACACTGAAACTGCAGATGAATGCATTTTTTTCCATAGAAACCATACAAAAATAATCATATAACTGAGCAACACTATACGACTATGTTGTTTGTGAATTATGAATTATTTAGTTATCATGAAAAATGAGAAATGATATATATATATATATATATATATATATATATATATATATATATATATATATATTTATTTTACCACTTTCATTGGTAACTATAAAGATACTGTAATTTTGTAAGGACATTTTCAAACTTATACAATGAACAAAAAATAATTGGTAGTATTAGCCCTATTACATCCGAACACCACCGTAGGAATTAACAGAGGTACGTATCTTTGTTGATTATAGACGAAATAAGTGATATAGTGATTCTTAAAGCTATCGGCGAACTCAAAGGCCAAAAAACCTATACAAAGAAATAATGCCGCTACGAATTAGTCTATGTGGACTGAAGAACTGGCGGTTCGTATTGGACAATTTTTGCTAATCGAGTTTTATCACATTATTACAAATAGTACTTGTCCTTGGACAAGTACTATTTGTAATAACGAGTGTGATAACAACGCAGACTTTTTCCTGTGTAGTGATTCCAATAGCGCTGGTGAACAATGCAAAAAAGAGATATCAGTGAATGAGTTTCGGATGCATTTGAATATGGAAACACAGTTTGTATCAATGTATATAAGAATCTTCTTGTCAAGTTTGGTTTCGAGAAAAAAACTATTACAAGCAACATCAGATTTGACCGAAATTCCTTTCTCAACTGTACGTTAAATACTCAAAAACATATCTCATGAACGCAAGACGCGATGTGATGTGCAATTAGCAAAACCTTTAGATGTTCATCTATAAAATCAATAAAAAAAATATACGAATGTTACAAAAGCAATCAGATTCCTACAATTGAAATCATAAGGAAGGAATTGAATACTTTCGGCCATAACGTGAGCTGCTATGACGAAACTCTTCAGAATTGGTTAAAGAAACTATGATTTAGATTCGAAATAATAAACAAATGTCAAGCAGTTATGGAAAGCAGAAGAATAGTGGAATTGCGTAAAAAATACTTAGAACAAATAACTGAATATGGACAAGAACAACGCGAAATTTTCTATTTGGACGAAACTTTGTATGACACTCACGACACAGATACGAAAGGGTGGACTGATGGTTGGAGAATGTGTACGCCTAACATGCCTGCAAACAAAGGATCGTGACTGATCATTGTGCATTGCGAAGGAAGTAAAAGATGGGTTCCGAATTCTTTGAACTTATGTGGAAAAAACTTGACTATCATAAGAACATGCAAGCTAATATTTTTGAGGAATGGTTTGAAAACACATTGGTCCCAAATTTGGATGCAAATAGTGTAATAGTTCTTGGCAACGCTTCCTATTATTCGCGACAGCTCATCAAAGTACCGAATAAAAATTCGGGGAAAGATGAAATAGAAAGTTTTTTGATGGATAACAATTTGTATTTTGGAGATAACTATACAAAAACCAACTACTTAAAGTTTCACAGACAAAAACAGTTGAAAAAGTGTATGTCCTTGAGAGTATTGCTGAAAAGTATGGACACATCATATTGAGACATCCCCGCTATTTTTGTGTTTTCAATCCCATCGATTGATTTGGGGAAAATTGAAACGAAGCATTTGGCGTAAAAATAATTTTCCAAAATTTGATAAGAAAGTGATGAAGCCTGTTGAAGAAGAAGTATCTGATATAACCGAAAAAGACTTACAGAAAATAAATAAAAAAATAATTTTAGTTGGAAAAAACTATATGGAGAGTGGACACTTCCATATCAATGGTGGAAATGAATTCATTAGAAATCCAGAAGTATTTCCAATCATCACTCTGGTATTCGAATCCCTACTTTCCCACTTATCTATTTTATCGAAGGGGAACTGCTGGAAGGTAGGGTGCACTATATCGTTTACTTGAACTGTACCTGAATTTTGTTTAACTGTGACAACATGGGTACGCTAATCTAAAAGAGGGTGTGTAAACTAGGCTTATTTGATCATTTAGCATGTTACATTCACAACGCTTATGCATATTAACATCCAAGGATTCCAAATGATTGAGTTTCCAACGCTGGTTTGCATAGTGTTCTTTCCTTATCGTTTAGATTCGGAAACTTGTAGTTGCATTCCAAGAAATGGTTTGAATACGTCAGATCATTTTCACCCAGTCTGAAAGGCCTTCAATGTTCAGCATACCGTTTTGAGAAATTTTGGTCGCATTGTCCTACATAAGCACTATTGAACTCCGGCCACTTAAACTTGTCCACTGAATTTTTGGCATTGAAACGTAAATTAGATAATTCGGCAATAACACATTTGTATGTGTTCTTTCACCAAAAGAGTTACATATTCCAATTGATGCTATCAGGATGGTCAGTAAATGAGCGTGTATTCTATATACGTCATTGGTCTCGAAGTGAAAAATATCATTGAAGATTCAGAGTGATTATTTTCGAATTACATTCATTACCAACCATTGTCCACGATTTCTTCAGCGTAATGGACTTCGGTTTCTGAGTTTTCCAGATTATCTAAAAGCAACATGTTCTAATGTATTTGCCTTTCTTCAATGAGATGATTGATTCAACCTGAATATTATTTCTATAGTATTTTTCCTATCAAATGTTTGATATGATAATTCTAATAGTTATAATTACTTTATTTATGGATCTATTGGGAAAATGAAACATTTATGTAACAGTGGAAACTGCTATCGAACCGGTTGAGACATTTCTGAAATGAGCACACAAAATGCGCAGACAAAAATTCTTGAAATCATTGTTTTGGGGACTATTGTTTTATTGCTTCTTCCTAATGATCTTTAACGCAATCATCAGTTACACTTTTACTAACCTTATTGATTTTGAGCATTCCAATATTGATAAAGTCATAATCAAATTTCAAACAGATTTTTCACTGATCTGAGCAACTTTTTGATAGTAGTCAACCTACGGATCGAATATACTAAAAATTACTTTTCTCTTTATCAGAACTTTGATATGCACTAAACCAGATTATTATACGCTGGATGAAACTCATATCGAAAGAAAGCAGTACACGGTTTTGAAGCTGAGAAAGTTAACAACATTGATAACGTAGTTGATCTGAAAGTCCAACCTATTTATCATCTTTATCTGAATTAGATTTTTCATATTTTATTCTCAATGTATAAATTTCAATCGTATCTAAACGAACAAAGTAATTCAATAAATAAATATGACAAAATTTATTCTGAGTCAGTAATAAATTTTCCAGAATTGAAATGATTTATAGATGTCTACAGTTGGAATAGAATAAATAAGTGTACAGAGTGGGCCAAATTAGAGACTTTTGAAGGGAAACTCCTGTTTTTAAACTAGGTGGATGAAAACTGAAAACTGAGAATCAAATTTTCCCTGTCAGAAATTTATTGTTTCTATGAACACATTTCCAAAGCAATGTTTTACGTAGAATTTACTGGTAGGTATCAAATTTTGATTTGAGCAGTAAAGACACTCAATTAATGGTTACTGCTCAATTTTCAAACACATTCGAAATGAAGTATGAGAAATATGAAAAATGGAATATGATAGTTAGTTTTTTACAAACCGGGGAAAATGCAGGAGACATCCTTTAAGAGACAATTTCGCAAGATTGCGACACATCCCTACTGATGATGGTTAATTTGAAGAGAAAAGGCCAAAACTGTATGAATCAGATAGGGATAAGGAGTTGGAAGAAATATTCGTTTCAAGAGCTGTTCAAAATATCAACAGATCTATCAAGAACTAACTTAAAGAGGATATTGAAAAAAAATAAATTCAAACCATGCAGGACCAGAAGATTTCATCAACTCACACCGGGAGATTTTGAACGCGACATGGCTTTCTGCCAGTGGTTCCGGGAAAGTTTTAGCCAATTGCGTGATTTTTTTTTAATTGTATTTGGACAGACAAAGCTTATTTGAGCAGTGCTGGCATTTTTAACCGCTTCAATTCTCATACTTGGGCACCAAAAAAATTCTCATTCTATTGTGGAGCAGAGAAGTCAAGGAAAATTTGGATTTGTTGGGTGGGTAGGTTCATTTAACGTGACACTCTCATATTTCAGAATTCGAAATTTTGAGGAAGAATATATTTTCAAGAAGACGGGTCTGACATTGTCACCAATTGTTTTGCTGCAAATTTTTATAATATGCGGATAGCCAACCAAAGATCCAATAGTTGGCCGGCCAGGTCACGCCTATGGGGCGTTAGGTCCGTTCTCCTCTGCGGAAAGTTGGAAAATCCAATTTTCAAATTGCTGACCAATTCTAGATACGAAATAGAAGCGACTGTGAAGCAAAGTATCGCTTCTGTCACTCCTAATAAACTAAAACTAAAAAGATAACCGCAACTCTTCTTGGTGGAACAAAAGCCTGGAAAGTAAAAGAAAAGAAGCTTGGCGGCTATTCAATCGAGCTAAAAAGTCAGGTAACTGGGAGTTTAATAAAACTACTCTAACGATATACAACAAGGAAATTTGAAAGGCAAAACGAAAGTCTTAGAGGAAGTTCTGTGAGAGTATCTCTGATTCACCTCGCAGCACAAGAATTTACAAGATTTTCTGAAATTGGGTCGCCTAAACGATCCGATGTAACATTTACGACCTCTAGTGAAGAAACGTTAGAGCTTTTGATATAAAACCACTTTCCTGGAAATCTGACTCCTGATAACATCTTCGAGGGCGCTAAACGCCCAAAAAAGAACGACTGAGACGTCGCAAAAAATCGTTACAACCAATCAGCCTAACATCCTTCCTGCTTAAAGGACTTGAGAGAATACTGGACGGACATATCAGGAGAGTAGCATTATATGTATCCCCTCTGAGTAACCACCAGTATGCTTATCAAACCGGCATATCTACAGATTCAGCATTAAACAACCTCGTTGAGAAAATTTCCCAATCCCTTGACAACAGGGAAATTGCAGTCGCTGTTTTTCTTGATATTGAAGGAGCATTTAACAATGCACCATAACTGGCTAGATCTATGCCATGCTAGTAAACAGAACTGCAACTACGACTCTTCAAGGCGAAGCTATCAGGTTCAAGGTCATCAAAAGTTGCCCTCAAGCTGGGGACTATCTTCTCTTCTGTGGTCGCTTCTGGTGGATAGTCTGCTTGATGCCCTCGACAGAAGAAAAGTCGATCTGCAAGCTTATGCAGTTGCCCTTGTCATCCTGGCAAGGTCCACGTCGGGAAGGGTAGCTAATATCTTCCAAAGCGCGTTGAACATTGTTCACAGTTGGTGCCTGAGGAAGCAGATGTCTGTCAACCCCAGCAAAACTGTGTTAATATCCTCCATCAAGAGGAGAAAATTGGGAGATCTAACGCCACTTCATCTCAATAGACGGAGCGGAGGTGAAATATCTTGGCATTGTCTTTGATAAAAGGCTCACCGGGAACGCTCACTAAGAAAATGTTTTACACAAAGCCAGACTGTCTCTATGGATATATTGAAGGATTTTTGGTGGAACTTGGAGTCTCAGATGTCTCCAGTATACTAAAATTCACAGTTACGCAGATGACACTCAAATCTATATGCAGTTTCCTGAAAGATTACTGGCAACAGCTTGCCAACAAATCAACCAAGATCTGAATTAATTATTAACCACCTCTAAAGAAACTGTCTAACAAACAATCCTTCTAAAACTGTTGCCATGCTATTCGGGAGGACAGCAATGAGAAAAAAATGTCAAAATCAAGTTTCGATTCTTCTTGATAATGTTAATCTTAGTTTGTCTGAGCGCACTAAAAATCTTGGTCTCACAATAGATCAGTCTTTCGGATTTTCACCTCATGTTTCACTTATCCTGAAGAGGGGATATTACAGCTTGAAAACTATATATTCGAATAGAGAGATTCTCAATAGACAGTCCAAGAAATTGCTGTTTGATGCCTTGGTACTATCTCAAGCAAATTACGCGGATACTGTATATGGCCCAAGTTTGTTACAGTCTGACAAAAAAAGACTACAAACTTTGCAGAATTCTTGTTTGAGACTTATCACTGGAACAAATAGGCGACAACCTATATTCCACTCGTGCATTTCATTTCATAATTGATCTCTAGGAAAGTACCGAGTTATCTTTATGGAAAGATCAGCTTCAGCACCGACGTTTATCATCTGAACTTGAGATTCAAACATCATTTAGCCACTCCATCCTATAAAACTTCATTATTTCGATGCTCCTTTTCATATATGTCTCGGCTGTATAATCGACTCCCTGACTCATTGAAGTCACTGTCGCTTGCAAAATTCAGAAAAAAACTGAAAGATGATTTACTTTTAAATGAATTTCTCCTACCAAATTTATTGTCTAGCTGTAAAAAATTATCCACTTATATATGTGAGTATATGAATGCCTATGTGTATATACATGCAAATATCTGTTTCTAGGTAGAATGATTAGCCAACATTCTTCTGTTTCTTTACTAGTTTTCATTATCGTTTTGTAGGCGAATTACTGGTTAACACTTTTCTATTTTTTTATTGTTTTTTATTGTCGTTCATTGAACGAAATAAGGATAGGTGATAGCATAAGTGGTTGATGATTAAAATTTATTTGTAATTATTGTTATGAAGTCCGTTGAATGGAAGAGCAATTTCTGATTGCGTTACTCAAATGACAAGATCAAAACCTGAATTCTGCCATTTGACAAAAATGTAGGATATCATTTAAAAACTGCCTGTTTTTTATATCTACTATATGTTGTACTGCATTTTGTCAATAAAAGCAATTATCATTATTATTATCCCGAATTTCAATTTTTTGAGTTTATCCGTTCAAAAAATAAAAACGAAGGGGGTACATTGAGGAAAAGCACTGTATAAACTTCTGATCCAAATTCTTCATCAAGTTTGTTTCGAGATTTCATCTCATTTCATTCATATCTCATTGACTCATGGGGTGAAACTGGTATCGGAAAAAATAAGAAAGTTGTTTCCCAATCAAAATATTACTGATTCAGTTACTTATCGCATAAACTTCCCAGCAAATCATCAAAGTTGCGGAATTCTCTCCAATCCAACTATAACAGACACGACATGAATTATTCAAAAGGTTATTGGAACTTCAAATCGTGAATTACCTATTATTATTGTTATATTTGTTGTCTTCAGTTGTGCCGGTGATTTATTGAAGAATTAAGCAATACAAATAAACACAATTCGTTTGTGAAAAGAAATATTCATATCAAATACTATGAAGTATTTACTATATATTGATTTTGAAATTTCGGTGGAGCAATCATACATTGAGAAAACCGTCGATTCCAAATATTCGGTTGTTTCGAAAGTTTTTTTCCGATTTTATGAGTCTAATTTCAAGTGTAAATACTCATTAAATTTCATCAAAATAAGCGCCATCAAATCAGTGCACTTTTGCCAACAACACAAGTCGATTTATTCCGCCAGCATAAACAATTGTGCTCGGGATTCGATGAAGTCGAGAAAAACCATTTTGCCTATTCTGTTTTACCGGTGACGAGGTAATTGATGTGCTTGAAAAGATAGTTAGGTCCAGAGAGAGTGGGTCTATTCAACCCTCCACCGCAACCCGCAATGGTTTATTGTGGCTCAATGAAAAGATCGAAAGGATTTACCACCATCTCACCAATTACTTGCACTTGCTGTTCTTCCGGAATGGACGGATGACCTGGGGACTTTTTTTATGTACACAACCGGTAGATGTGAATTTGGATACAAGTTCCCTTAAATATTTTCTACAGATAGGACGATTCGAAAAGCATTCATTGAAACTCTTTTTGGTCTCGTGAAAGTTACGCGTCGCACCGTAAATAAAAAAATTGTTGACGTGGTATCTTTCTACTAGTAAAACCGAAAACTAAATGAGAATATTCTTACTGAACAATGATGGTCTTTGCCGTACTGACATTTTTCGTTGTTTTTATAAACAAAAAAGTAACTCAACAAATCTTGTCGGGTTGTTGGTATTGCCTTATGGCAGATAAAAAGGAATATTTCTAGAAATATCGTTATTCCGCCATTTTGTAGTAGATGAATACCTATATTGACTTCATATTCTAGGGTTGTGAAGCATTCGCCCATTGCGCCCAGTCGCCATCTTGAAAGTTTCATCTGTCAATTTCAATGAAGTAAATTATTTATGCGTTGATTTCATCATCCCCAACTTGAATTTTTTGAGTTGACCCGTTCAAAAAATAAAGGGGGACATTAAAGAAATGCACTGTATATTCCACTTCATTTGAAAAATGATACCATTTTGGAATTTTCAGAAAGTGATAATTATGAAAATAATTCGTATTATGAAAATATGTATTTTTTGCTTTCGAAATATCAAATCACTCATAGTTTTCATTCAGTATCAATCATTATCGAATCCACTCTTCAACAAAACTGGCACAAAAAGTACAGAGTTGCCGCACATGCACGCGTGAACAGATCACGATCGCTTTTTTTCGCCTCGCCTGCCTTTTGTCCAACGCCTGGAACACATCAACAATGTTTGTTGTAGGTGGTTGTGCCCGGGGCTACCTCGATCCTCAACAATGTATAACTTATTTTCAATTGTTTATCAAAGTTACTATAATTAAAATAGTTCGTTTTACTTCAGGGAAGTAGGATCAAGGCAGGCCCCGATCTGAGGCCTCCACGAAGGAGAATAGATGAAAAAAATGATTGGGACTGGCAATGCGTCTTTTGTTGAACGGTTCCAGATTTTGAGGGTGTTTCGAGATTTTCGATTTGTACGTGATTTCATGAGAAATCAGTCAAAGGTCACTGAAGAACAATGAACCAATTGCTTCGTCAACTATCAGATGAGGAAGTATTTTTTATATTATATTACAGATACTTGTGAGCAGTTCTTCAAAAGAGAGAGAGAGAGAGAGAGAGAGAAAGAGTATGTGTTTTTTATCCAATCTGTTTTTCTGGTAACCAGCTTTCACACCACAAACGTCAAATTTATTTCCAAAGCATCCTTGTGAAAAATGCAAAATATTCGTAATAACTTCAACATGCATCGATTATCAAATAATCGACTTGAAGTTTTCTAGTCCAAATATTTAGAAAACGGTTACTTACAGCGACTAGTAACAAGGGTAGCTTATTTACGTAGATATGATAGAGGAATCGATTTTTTTACTGAAAAATGTGCTAGAAGTACGCCCAAAAAAAGTTATGAACCTTTAAAAAAGAAAAAGACGTGTAGGTGGCGCCTCCTACGAGTAAGAGCAATAAGAACATCAGGTTCGAATTCGACACCTCAAATACCTTCTATTACCAAGTTTCGTTTAATTAAGTTCAGTATTTCAAAAGTTATTTGGAAAAAACGAAAATAAAAATAAAACTTCAACATCCTGTATCTTGGAAACGAAGCGTTTCGGGACATTTATTTATTTGGACAATTCATATTAGAATATTGTGAGGAATCACCTCCTGAAGTTTGTCAAAGTACTTTTGGATCACCCTGTATGTTATGTGCACAAATTTCAATAGCATTTGTGCCCATGGTGATTTATTCTTCATTAACCTTCATAACATTATTAGAATTTCTAACGTGTACTCGAAGTAGGTAATTAGAATTAGTTTTTCTTTTTTGTTCATTTTATTTTTCGTTTATGGTTAAGTATTGTGAATAAAATTTTATATTGTCCTGTAAGTGGGTAACTGTTGAACAATAAAACTATTATTATTATTATAAAGCTAAATTATTAAAAGTGTTCGAGAAATATCTGCCTGAACGTTATCTACAAAAACAGCAGAAATGGATGATGCTTTCCACAAAGCTTCGACATTGGCCGCCAAAATAGAAATCGGTTTCTGTCCTTATATTCGACGATTGATATCAAAACCCAGCTTTGGAGCAGACCCTCGTGAGAATCTTTTGGATAAGCTAGGTTTGAGTTTTCTGTTGATCCCTTGATTGCCGTCTTGATAAGGAAAGGTGTGCATACTTATTTATATTGACGATAATGATGATAATAGTTGACACATGATGTGTCGTAAATTAATCGATTGTTTCAACCAAGCTATTGAATTATATAAGACATCTTTTAAATATTTTCTTATAATCTACGCCCCAGGTCATGACCTAGCTTGGCCTTACGGGTAATCTGGGCCTTATTATTGAGTTATATGCTATTTTATAAAGAATACTCTGAGAATTAAAAATAAACCTAAAATAATTTCTTGTTCATGTTTGAATTAGTGTTTCAGCAGCATGGATGACAAAACGGAGTTTTTGAATTATTTATATCATTTCATGTGTATCTTTATGTAATTATTTTCAAATTGTTACTTTTGCTTTGTCTCTAAGTGGTTCGTTTATGATATTCATATTTTATGCGTTATATCATGTTTCGAAATTGATTATAAGGTTGTTACATGTTACAGCTATTCATTTGAAACGAATATCATTCTTGTGAGACCACTATTTGAAAATCATTACAACGCTCATTTCCTTGTTCTTTAGTTCTTTGGTGCTTTTACTGAAACTTCCATTTAAAATATCTCTTACTCATGATTCAGACTATAATAATTTCGGAACATGTAAATTTTCCCGATATTGAAATTTTATTGATAATCAATAGATGAATTTGAAAAATGAGGGCTGAATTATAGAAAATATTCATTAGTTATCAAGTAATGCACTTTAACATACATTCTGAAATACGTTAGTTATAATTCTTGAATTGAAAATTTTCAATGAACATCCAAACAATGTGTCACCAGTATTGAAGGGTAATCTCTACCTTCAAACTGAAATATGAGTGACCTCATATCTCATTGGAAAGGGTTAGATACTTCATTTGGTTACAATAACTTGGTATTCATTGAATTTTTTTTTTCTATAGAATGACCAAAAAGTGGGAAAAATTATGAAATGGTAACCAGCTCATAGTTTTTGACTGCAAAATGGAAAACGTGCATACGATTTTTGATGGTTTGAAACCAAGGCCGTCGCCATGAGGGGGGATGGGGGGAGTCTCCCCCCTGCTTTTTCGACTTTGGAAAAAGTTGGGAAAAGTTGGGAAATTTTGGGCCGTGAAAATAGAAAAAATAATAGTGAAGAAATTAATAAAAATAAAAAAATTAAAAATGAGAGAAAGGAAAGGGAAGGGTAATAAGAAAAGAGAAAGAACCAGGAGAACGTTGGGATTTCCTAACATGCATCCCATACTTTAAAATTCTGATTAGTTTGAAAACTTCAAAAAAGTTTAATTTCTTCCAAATAAGAGAACAGTCCACAAATTTTAAAGTGACAATTTTACAAAATTCCCAACTTTTCGATGTTTTTTCAACTTGGAAAAGTGGGGAAATAATAGTAGAAAACAGTAAGCACAATATTATTACAGTGTTGTTTCCTTTCATTTGTATTGAATATTCCTATACATGGTGGATATGGTGGAAAACCAAGGACCTTGGTTCAGAGTAGAATAATTCCCATTATTATTTTTATAATTACCAAAATTTATTTTTGTTTGTGCATACCCCAACAAGCATAAACATTCAGCCAATCTTTGGATAGCTAAGTATGAACATTAATATATTATCGTAGTAACTGATCCCTCGGCTTTCAATTTTTCGAAAGTTGGGAAATTTCACTGGTGGGGGTTGGGAAAATTTGAATTCCCTACCCCCCCCTGGTTTCTCTTTTCGTTACGGCCCTGTTTGAAACATATGGGAAAGGTCGGAAATTTGGAAAAGCTCGAAAAGTGGGTGCTTCACGGTTTGAACGATCGACAAAAATTATCTCGTTTCGAAGTCTATTCTTCTTTGCTTTTACGCAACCAAAACGATCGTTTTATTGGATCCTATCGGCAAGTGTGATGAAAAATGTATCCTGTACGACAATCTGATACCTTCAGAATAGCGGTTGGGCTTTGATGAGCAAACCAGGCACTTTCCAAAGGCGAAAACCCACAAAAAACAATTATTACTGTATGATAACTTTCTTTAACCGGGCCAAACCATCAATTCAATCAAAATAAGCACCATTCAAATCAATGCACTTTTGTCAACGTAACACGAGTCGATCAATTCTGTCAGCACAAAATTTGCATGCTTGGAATTCGATGAAGTCGACAAAGCTCGTTTTTGCCTGGTCGTGATTGATGAAAGTTCTGCCGGAGAGTTGAAGGACTGCTTGAAAAAACGGTGGCCTGTTGGCGAGAGGTCAGGCGAGTATGATGGCTGACGCTCGACGCTCAATTCATTCAGTTTTCGTGAGTGTCTGGGTATCTCCTTAGTATCCAACCAACATCCTGAACGTTTTATGGTGTCGTATGTAACGATATATTCGTTACTGCCATTTTATTCATTTATGATACCATAAAATGTGACATCTATGAAGTGTTGTTCAATACTAATTTCTGAATTTCGTGTAACCGGTTTTGGCAGCTATTTCTCCTAGCATAAGCTATATTTGGTTTACAACTAACGTGAAGATAGATAAGAAGAGAAAATGGAAGGAGGAAGATTTTGACAAGGGGGGATCAACAAAAAAAAGAGAGTTCTCTCTGGCAGAAGTCTGAAGGTGGGAGAGCTGAATATCTTGAGATTGTTTTTTGCATCAATGTTCAAAGCACAAAATTATCTTGTTTTTATTCAAGAACGAAACAAGAGCACTACAGAAAAATCCTTAAGGCGCTCCTAAAACGGTGCCTGTGCGAAAGTATTGATTCACATTGGATTTGAATCGCTGGAGATTAAATTCATTTGGAAAAACGTTCTCAGGAAGTTTATTCCACATAAACGCCGATCTCCAAATGAAAGAGTTCTCAAACAGTGAAGCTCGAGGTGTACTGAGTTGAACCTCAAAACGCTGAGCATTCACAGTCCGTCGCGTAATTTTGATATGTATCGCTCTCGGTGGAATCAAATGTGTTAAGTCACTTAATTACTTCCCATGAAAGTATATATAGAAGAGAAGCAAATCTCCAACCTTTCTTCGATGTTCCAGACTAACAAGGTTACTAGTGATTCGCGTCTCCAATCAGGTGGATGGCTCTTTTATGGATGGAATCCAGCAGCTTCAGGGTATGTTTGGGGCGAAGCTCCCTCCATACATGAGAACAATACTCCAAAGAACTTCTGATCTGAGCTTTATACAGCATCAAAAATTGCTGAGGTATGTACAGTTTTCTGGTTCGGAATAGAGTTCTAAGCTTTTGAGAAGCAGCATTAGCAATTCCAGCGACATGATTGTGCTAAGACATATTGGTGCCCACTTCAACCCCCAATAAACTCATCGAAGCAGATAGCGGAATTGTCTAACCTCACATTATTATATCCGGTTCGGAGACATTTATCTTATTGGAAAAAACCGATGCCTGGGTTTTTGTGGCATTGAATTGAACCTGGTTACTTTCACCCCAATTCAAAATCAATTCAACCTCCTGCTGCCAGTGAAGAAGTTCATCCGCAGCCGATGTACTGGAACCCAAATGTAATATTGGACTCTTGGCTTTTTCCAATTCGTCGTTGGTGGTCCCTGGGGACCACCAGCTTTGAATGTGTAGCAATTAAATTTTCGCTACTTTACTTTGTTAATTTTAGAAGTTTTTCTGTAGGGACCTATGGTGGTATAGTTGCTTGCCTACCATCAATTCGGACAATTCTCTTAGATCAGATGTCCAACTTTCGGGGCGACCCGAGTTCGTTCGTTTGTTTTCGTGTTGGCGTGGTCCTAGATGGCTAACGATGCCAAGAGGCAGTGTAGACACCTCGGTTTCTGACCGAATGTAGCTGAACGCGTTGGGATTTTTACCCATTCAGTCTGGGTGAGTGGCGTGGAACGTGTCAACAATGGCAGTTTGCACCATCTTCACGAGTAGGGAGATGGGAAGGGGAAGAATTCTCTGACTGGAAGTTAGTCACTCCGAGTCACTCAGTCGGTGAGGAGGTGAGTTGATTGATGGTGGAGAGCAGCGGTCGTTACGGAAGAAGGGCAGAATTTGTCTGGTTTTGGCATCCTCCTTCCAAAGTTTTATTTAGACCCACAAGACTCCATCGGACGATCACCCTGACGCCCTTCCCGAACAGGGTTACGCCGTTGAGATCAAGTCCATAGCCTCCCCACGATTTTTGGTAAATAAAAAATAACCTTCGCCAAGAGAAAGTTTTTAGAGAGGAGGTTTTTTTTTGTTGGAAGAATAGTTTTTATGGAAGGATCGTTCTTGGAAAAATAGTTTTTTTGTTATTTCGGAGGAATGTAAATTGAAGGAGAGACAATTTTTTGAGGAACCGTTTTTGGAACGGATTATTTTGGGAAGAAAGACAAACCATCATCGGGATACGCTTCGTATGATTTTTGATGAAACCCTTTTGAATTGTGGAAGTGGACCCCGCTGAAAATTCATCCAGGATAATTCCACCGTTGACTCCTACCACGGCTCCAGTGAACAGGTTTTATTAATATTAAGAACCATTTAATTTGTAAAATCTTATTTTGATACTCAGGTATAACTATGTATCTCAACCATATGTAAAACCACCACAGTACTGTGTGGCTAAAAATGGCACACAATCCACCTGATAATTGAGTATAATTTGAGTATCCACTAACAGAAACATAATTTTCAATTTTTTTTGAAAAACTGTTCCTGAACCAGTGAAGAGTCAAATTTTAATAAAATTGTATGTGTTTATGTTTCATTTATTTGTCGATTCACACTCATCAACTTACGAACATCTTATGGTCAAGTCTCTAATAGTTCTGGGTATACCATCTAAGTAGTCATTATTTGGTTGCTCAACTTTCCAAGTAAGTACTCTTTGACTAGATATTATAAAAAGTTGTAGTGGCGCCCCTCTCATTTTCCGTTGACCTTTAAATTACTGAAATTTTGCTCGAACCCATAGTGCCAACGAACCCATAGTGCCTACCGACGAAGAGCTGCCGTCTGCATTGTACCATTTAGATAAATTTTTGAAAATTTCCCTTTTGAGTGAAAGTTTGGTACAAATGCAAAGGTATTCAAGAGATATCCATAGATGGCCACTTACAAAATGAGTTCGTTCATGAAGTTGAAGAGCCATACACAAAAATAGAATCAAAGTTTGGCCAGCAAACACTCATGCCACACACGGTCAAACGTCTTAGAAATATCAAGCGCAGCAACAGCCCTTGACTCTCAATATTTCTTGATTGCCTTATTCCAAATATGAGTGACATACTATAGGAGGTCGCCTGATGATTTTTGTTTCCGAAAGCCATATTGATGATCGCTCAAGATGCTGAAGCCTCCAAAATATTTGAGGATATGGTAGTTTACGGCTTTTAGACAGGATGAAAAGTCTGCTAAATACTGGTGCGAGTCTATTTGCGCACTTTTTAACTACAATGATGGTCACTTCATCAGGACCAGATGCCTCGGTGATATTGAGCTGTTTCAAAATTTGCCTGGCTAGACCCTACCGAAAAATAATTTCCTGCATTGTGAATCCTGGTGTGGAAATGGTAGATGGAGCCTTTTTCAGAAAATTACTGTGGAGTGGGACACAAATTGTTCAGCTGGTAAATTTGATTTTTCTATGTCTGTTGTTGCAGCTTTTGTTAGTGGTGGAATCGTGGATTTTGTAAAGTTCTGATTAATAGCTTCAGCTACCGACCAGAAGGATCTGGACCCAGTGGGATTGGCAAGCAGTTTATCCCTAATTCTTGGACTGAGAAGTTATTTGCTTTCATTTATCCTAAGTTTGCAGCTTTTACGAGCATTACCAAACCTAGATCGGTTTTCTGCAGTGGGATTTTTGCACCTTTGCCGGTAGGCGAGATTTACAATCTTGTCAGTGATAACTTCCCCGCAGCAATCTATAATTTCATTCTGTGTGATTTTGATGATGTAACTGGCTTTCCTTTCACACTCTCTCATGTGTGAGGCTAGAACATCATCACCAGCAGTGCTCTGATATTTCCTTCGCCAAAACAGCTCTACCAGTTGTCTCAATAATACCACCGTCTCTGATTGGCGTGAAGTTATCCACAGATTTCTGGCCACACATACTGACGTAGAGGAAAATAAAAATATGTGGTTGGGATACGAAATTATTAGCACCCGTACTAATATCTGTGGCTGGAAATAACCATTCACTATAGGTTGAACGTGAAATTATTAGGACTATTTGGTGTAAAACTTTTTTATAGAATCTTGAGTAGATTGACGCGTTGATAATCGTTTTCTCATCAACAATACAAATTTAGGGAAAAATAAAATTTGAAATATTAGACTAACTTTCCAATACCCCATACAAAAATGATATCCGATGATGTGCGTCCATCAAAATCACACAACTTCCATGGTTTTTTGAGTAGATTAACTTGGTGATGACAGTTTTCTTGTCATCTAAACAGATTTCAAAAAAGAAATTGTTCAAACAATCAGAATAATTTTTTGAGATTCCTTATAATCATGAAAATCACACAACTCCTATAGAATCTTGGGTATATCAATATAGTGAAAACCATTTTCTTGTCACCCATACAGATTTCGAGAGAAAAATTGTTGCAACAATCAGACTCACTTTTTAAAACACCTTGTAGAATTTTAACAAGAAGATGTGTGTTCATGAAAATCACACAACTGTTATAGAATCTTGGGTTGATCAATATAGTGAAAACCGTTTCCTTGTCACCCATACAGATTTCGAGAGAAAAATTGTTGCAACAATCAGACTAACTTTTTAAAACACCTTGTAGAATTTTAACCAGACGATGTGCGTTCATAAAAATCACACAACTGTTATAGAATCTCGGGTAGTGAAAACGGTTTTTTTTGTCACCCATACAGATTTCGAGAGAAAATTTGTTGCAACAATCAGACTCACTTTTTAAAACACTTTGTAGAATTGTAACCAGAAGATGAGTGTGCATAAAAATCGCACAACTCTTATGGGGTCTTAGGTAGATTGATGAAGTGATAACAATTTTTATGTCAACCGAACAGATTTCGAAAACAAAAATGTTGAAACAATCAGACTCATTTTTTGAGATTCCTTGTTGAATTGGAACCAGAAGATGTGCGTTCATGAAAATCACACTATTCACATACAATCTTGGATAGATAAACACAGTGAAAACCGTTTTCTGGTCACCCATACAGATTTCGAGAAAAAAATTGTTGCAACAATCAGACTCACTTTTTGAAACACCTTGTAGAATTGGAACCATATGTTATGTGTTCATGAAAATCACACAACTCTTATAGAATCTTGAGTAGATCGATAGAGTGAAAACCGTTTTCTTGTCACTCATGCAGATTTACAGACTCAAAATATGAGTCTGATTCAACAATTTTTCTCTCGAAATCTGTATGGGTGACAAGGAAACGGTTTTCACTATATCAATTTACCCAAAATTCTATAACAGTTGTGTCATTTTCATGAACGCATATCTTCTGGTTACAATTCCACAAGGTGTTTTATAAAGTGAGTCTGACTGTTGCAACAATTTTTCTCTCGAAATCTGTATGGGTGACAAGGAAACGGTTTTCACTATATTGATCTACCCAAGATTCTATAACAGTTGTGTAATTTTCATGAACGCACATTTTCTGGTTCCAATTCTACAAGGTGTTTTAAAAAGTGAGTCTGATGATTGCAACAATTTTTTTCTCGAAATCTGTATGGGTGACAAGAAAACAGTTTTCACTTTATCGATCTACCCAAGATTCTATAAGAGTTGTGTGGTTTTCATGAATACAAGGAATCTCAAAAATGAGTCTGATTGTTTCAACAATTTCTTTTTCGAAATCTGTTTAGATGACAAGAAAACTGTCATCACCAAGTTAATATTCTCAAGAAACTATAGAAGTTGTGTGATTTTGATAGACGCACATCATCTGATATCATTTCTTTATGGGTTATTGGAAAGTAAGTCTAATATTTACAATTTTATTATTCCCTAAATCTGTATTGTTGATGAGAAAACGATTATCGACGCGTCAATCTAGTCAAGATTCTATAAAAATGTTAAACACCAAATAGTCTCAATAATTTCACGTTCAACCTATAGTGAATAGGTATTTCCAGCCACAGATATTAGTACGGGTGCTAATAATTTCGTATCCCAACCACAGATTTTTATTTTCCTTTACGTCAGCATGTGTGGCCAGAAATCTGTGGATAACTCCACGCCAATCCGTCTCTGTGCCACCTCAAGGGTATATTTTGGGTACCACATGAACTGACCGTTTAATTGAATGGAATAAGCATACTGTAGTTCCTTATAATTATCTTTCTATCTGCTGCATTTATGCTAACTACTACACTCTTTGCTTAACCCTCGTGAGTCATACGAAAGTTGTGAATAACCACTGTTTTTTTTTCATGATATTCGCATTGAAATGATTTTTCAAAATGCCTACAGTTTTTTTTAAATGTTATTGGAAAATTGAATTACCGCTATTGTTTACCGTCCTGATTTTCATAACAGAACTCTTGTAATTGAGTCATTTTCATCATCATTATTAAAATAGTGGTTTCAGTGGTTCCAGTACAGTTCTGACTATGTGCTCATCCTGGATTGGCCAGCATGATGTTAAATACTGTCATAGATCACAATGTATTCAAAAGAATTGGAATCAAATCCGTTCGAACAAAAGCTGAATAGTTAAGATTATTCATAGAACATCATGACTGAGGGCTAGTTGTAGTTGAAGCCGCACTTCGTATCACTCTTTTAAAATAGGTTAATGGCGTTTCCACGCGTGAAAGGTGACAATCGAGTGTCAGTTGAATGTAACTTTTTAATCACACGTGTGCCATTCACCAACTATTTTGTCCATTGTTTACTTATCTGAGATTTATTCCTTCGGGTCGAGATCGGTTTGGACGACGGACGTTGCATAAGTGCCGATAACAGTTGTGGCAGATCGTGATCGAAATCGATGTGAATGAAGATAAGGAAATACATGCGAGAGAAGTAAATTGCCATCGCCGACTTTCGTTGCTTTTGTTCGGGAAGGTGAAGAGATTCAGTTAATCCGTTAATCCGTGAAGAATTTTTTCGATACGTTCTTCGAATTAAGCATGCATTGATCATGCGATATCGAAGCCGATAATAGGAAGTACCAGTTCTCATTTTTTGATTATAACGTTACAACGGTCGAATTTAGCAAAAATCGATGATATATCTGATAAAATATATGCTTTGGTTATTGATTTGGAAGTGATACATTGGCAGAAATAAAATATTACTGAAGTTCTATCCCAAACTGTTTGATCTTCCTCTTGAAGAACAAGTGGTGAAGATAAATGAAATACAGGTTTGTTATGACAAATTTATTGAAAAACTTGAATTCCATTTGAGAACAGCACCATATTCATATAATACTCAATATAAAAAATATAAAAAAATAAAACCATGGATCACTATTGACCTGATTATCGCAATACGGCAAAGGGATCACCTGAAAAAGAAATTATTAGTTAGATATACCCCAGAAACCAGAAAGGAAAAATGAATATAATTCATACAGAAATCGAATAAATAATATCATGAAGCTGAGAAAAAATCAATATTATAAAAACAGATTGAGAACAATAAAAAGAAATTGTAAAAAAACATGGGAACTTATAAATGAAATAAGGAAAGAACACTTTAATGAAAAAAAAGTCGGTAATAGGGGAGAGGAGGGTAATTGTACGCATCTAAGCAATATTTGTCAAAAATCAAGTGTTTTTATCGGTAAAACTGCAGATTTGCCATAGTCGTTCATTAATATGTACCCTTCAACATAGCCATCTCAAATTTTCTACAAAATAAAAGGGGTTGGTAAAAAACAGATAAACCTGAGTTTTGTGGTTGGCATTACCCTTCACGGCGGTTAATGATACGCATTTTGTCGGGCAATGATACGCAAATAAAAACTGCTTGAAAAAATCGTGTTTATTGAAAATTGTTAGGAAATATCATGAATTGAAAAAAAAATAAACTTATTCGTAATTAAAACTTCATAAAAACGAAAACTTAAAACATATTTTACATATTTAACAAAAACATTAAACTAATTTCACAAACTAAATTAAAGTGTGCCAACAACCCACACAGCACTAGATATTCATGGAATATTCCCTGTATATCATAAAACGAACGTATATATTCCAAATATTCATAGAATATTCTTGGAATATATACATGCCTTTAGAATATTCATAGAATATGCTTGAATGAATATGGCAGGATTATTCCCGAAAGAATGTGCAAAGAATGTCTATAAATGAATTATTCTCCCTTGAATATTCTAAGAATATTGTCGATCGAATATACCATATGGTATATTCTTAGAATATATCCCCACGGTATATTGTGGAATATTCTATACATTCATATTCTATGAATTATCTTATAATAACGTATTCAAATAATTCAATATTATTAAAAACAAAAATATTTGAAGATCTTAATCGAATGCATAACCTAATGTATGTAACCCTGATAGTGTTAACCAGTTTTTGAACTCAACGTGAAGATTCTGGATGAATTGCTCCAACAGCAACTGTTGGAAACGACAAAAAAATTTGAATGGGCCAATAAATGAACCAATTGCATCAATAAATTGGTTAGTTCTCATCATATTTGTCTTTTTGTAGTGTGTCCAAGCAGAGCGAACAGGTTAGAACTCGTTTTTGCATTGCAGAGGGAAAAAAGTGATATTGCAAGTGTTTTTACGCGATATTTGTACCT
Organism: Leptinotarsa decemlineata; assembly: GCF_025532065.1. Classification (NCBI taxonomy): domain Eukaryota; kingdom Metazoa; phylum Arthropoda; class Insecta; order Coleoptera; family Chrysomelidae; genus Leptinotarsa; species Leptinotarsa decemlineata. The sequence continues at coordinate 5,415,046 of NW_027412703.1, read as the reverse complement.
GTACCTGTACCTGTGTACCTGTGTTAATGTATTATTTCAATACCGAGCTTATTATAGTAGTTCAAAACATTAAATTCAAACCAGATTTTTTCGCCGGTAAAGTTTAAGGTTAGAATTGTGTCATCTTTTCTACCTACGTGTGGATTGGGGCATAATGGGATACTATCCCGTAAATGTGGTATATGGCCATTAGATAAAAATGTTTTTACGGATGCTGATTTCATAGCTGCAGAGACGACTAACACAGAAAATCTGGCAAGAGAAGAGCTGAATGTGGAAAATGCTCCATCAAATCAAACACCCGAACCAGCAATCACTTGGACAAATTTCGTCTGCAACCCAGCAAAATAATGTACCATCTTCAGCTATTTGTTCTCAGGCTGAAAATGGTCGTGGTTTGTCAGAAAATACAGAAACCATTATTTCTAATCCAAACTTACAAATTGATAAAGGGAGTGTTCCAGAGCCTCTGATATCCTCAGAAAATGCTGTCCATCCAATTTTATCCACTAAAAAAGAAGATATTGTTGAACCAGCCACATCCTTTTCGAATAACAATGATGCCCTGGTCTCGTTGAATTCTCAAATTGACATTTCTATGACTACCACATCTTCCCAAAACGTTGCTGCAGATGCTAACTTCAATAAATATTCTCCCGAGATTATTAATACTAGAAAGAACCCTGAACAAACATTGGCCGAGCAACCTTCGACGTCAACATTTCGAGCTAAAGACAAAACTCCCGAAAGGCAAATAAAAAGAGTAACTTCTTCTTTTCTGGTAAGTCCTGAAAATATTATGGCTATACCTAAAGAAGTTAGGACTCAGGAGAGAAAGACTAGGAAACGGGGGGAAGACTGCAATACTAACTGAATCACCTTACAAAAACGAACTCATGAAAGATATAAGTATTAAAGAAGGTAAAAATAAGAAAAAGACTGATAATCAAGTGACTGAAAAAGGTAAAAAACGAATAAAGAAACCTGGAAAAAAGACTGCAAAGAAGATTAAAAAGAACAACTGACAAGGAAAACCTGCAGAAAAAGCGTCAAACCAAAATGTGCAAAAAAGAAACTGAATCGGAAGATTGTTCATCCCAAGAAGAGGATGATGACTGTGCTTGCATCTGATGTGGGTACTTATACTCAGATTCAACCGAATGTTGGGTCATCTGCGGCGTGTGCCACGGTTGGGCGCATAATTCATGTGCCGGAGTAGATGAGGAAGATGAAGAGGCACACATTTGTGAACGCTGTCTACCTGATTGAAAAGCGTACTCGTTTTGCCCCACAGCGTTTCCCATCTTACCCCAGTTATGGGGCAAAACGGGAAATTTGCCGAGTTTATTTTTTCATTATTTGCCAAAAAAGTTCTGTGATTTTGCATGCTACAACGTTCAATTATAAGAGAGAAATGTATAATGGTTACCTCTTTTGTTAAAGAATGTTATTAAAGAGTTTAATTTTCCTTGTATAACGAGTTTTGTCTTAGCTATCTCATCTTGCCCCAGTCTCCCCTAGCTGTTAATATTTTTGACTTTCAATTGGTACATTTTCTAATTTTTCTTCTTCCAGAATATGACGGCAATGCTGAAAGTTCTGCAATGTAGACTTCGTCTTTTGCTAAAGCACTCATCACTTTTGAATTTCGTTTAGGACAGGATTGGGGTATAATTTGAACGTTGGAAGTTGACGGGCCGGGATCAGGCTGATTTGTGGAGTCCAACCTGATATAGCTTTTTCCATTGTCGCAATTTCAACGTAGGCATTTTTAAATATTTATGCCAAATCTGGGAAAGTTATTTTCTCTTGCCAGTTTTCAAAAAAATATCGCACTACTTATTGAAAGCGCATCTGAATGGGCCGAAAAACGAAGTATCGAGAGGTTGTAAGCGGTGGGAGGTATGTGGCGGTATTGACAACATGTTGATTCCATTATCTTTGCAATAGTTATAAATTGGAATGGATATATGGCTAGAATGGTTGTCGAGAACCAGGAGAACACGGTTCGCTCTACTTGAATTTACATGCAATTCAAAATGCTGTAACCACTGGAGAAAACATTTTTCGTCGCTCCAGTTATTATCGATAACTGCATAAATTCCCTCTAGTGGTTCATTTTTCGTCAATGTACGAGACATTCGTTTCCGAGGAAATATTAGGAGGGGTGAAATAAAGGTCCCGGAAGCACTTATTGTGCATATGGCAGTTACGTTCTTTCCACGTTCCCAAGATAGTTTTGATCCAAAATGTTTTACGCCTCTTGGTCCCAGTTGCTTAGTTGTCTTCTGAACAGTTGAAACCCATTCTCGTCAACATTGATGATTCTGCTTTGACCAAATTTAATTTTTTTTAACAAAGATGCCAAATTGAAAGCAGTAATTCTATTGATACGTGTTCCTTCAGGTTTTCTTAGGCTAATTTGGGGGTTTCTCTCAAGAAATAATCGCAGCCAATCCTTGCCTGCTTCTTGGCGAGTATTATTAAACTCGTGTCGCATGCCATTGGCTTCTGCAAATTTAAACGCGAGTTTCCGTAACGCTACCGGAGTCTACCCATGAAACAATTCAGCTAATTTAAGAACGTGACTTGCCATTTGAGTTTCAACCTGAGCTGAGAAGATAGAGGGTCTTCCTAGTCTTGGACCAGATCTGTTGTTGTTCTTTCTGCGCGATCTCAGCGTTGACTCGTGAATGTTGAATGATCTGGAAACCTGTCGAATTTTTTTAGCAGAATCTATTGCCTCTAGAAATTTCTGTAAAGTCTTCTCGGTCGAACCAGCGGTATTTGTTTTTCTCACGTACTTGTTAGGCATCTGAAACAACAATATGGGCAGCTGAAACACATATACTGACATATAACAACATAGGCATCTAGATGCCTATGTTGTTAACTTGTCAGATGTCATCTGATGCCTATCAGAGATTCTAATCTTTGATAGGCATCTAGATGCCTATCAGAGATTAGAAATATGTCAACATAATATTATGAATAATTATGGTAAACCAATACCTATATAGCTATATACTTTATAAGAAAAGAAAGTTTTTGGCTTTCTACTACTCCATCTTGATATAAAAAAATGTGGTAATCTTCCAAAGAAAGGAAGGAAGTAATCAATTTGAAAATAAGTAACACTATACATGGATGTGTAGATCATGCAAAGAAGCAACTTTCAGACATAAACTGAAAGAAAGCCCTCTTGAAACAGCTACTTTCATATAAACATTGAATTACACGAAAGAAAAAAATTCTTTTGAAGCAAATACTTTTATATGAACACTGAATTATACAAAAGATACTTTTCTCTACTCAGTTTGTATTCCAAATATTCGTTATGGAATGAAATCAGATATTATTTACAGAAGATCTACTTTAAATGAATGGTAACAAATTTCATTTACATGGAGCACTGTCATCCTCACTGGTGACATCGATGTTTTGCCATAAGATACTTGCCTTAATACTCATCAGTACCAAATTGAATAACATTATAGAAAATACACACAATTCATTCATGAATTACGAGTAGTAGAAAGCCAAAAACTTTCTTTCCAAAAATCAATCACTCCTAAAAATATAACCCCTTCATTTCATACTATATAGCTTGTTATATTTTTAGTTATCAAATTCACCCGACCAGTAGATGAGGTAACATTGTTAAATTAATTTTACGACAATCAAGACGCAGGCACCTAGAAGATGTATCTATGGTATGAAAAAGGACAACATTGTATGTAGATTCAGTTCAATTATTTTCTTGAAGATGATCACTTGGTGATTGAAACACGTGTCAAGGTGTTGAAAATTACGGTTTGGTGTTGGAATAGAACTCCAAACAGTGCATCGCACGAAAACAAAGTCATTCGTGTAGATTGAAGGTTTTGTAAGCAAGATGCCGTTGAAAAGAGTAACACTGAAGATTATAGGGGTTAATAAACTCTTAAATTCAAGGGTTGAGACCTACATAAATCGAGTTGCTCGTGTAGGAATATATATCCCAGATTTTTTATTGATTTGTCAATTCCATATGTTCATTACATATGGGTAGGATTTTGAGGTTATCTATACTCATTTTGTGTTTTGATTCTCGAAGATGTTCATACATTGTAGACTTTTTGTCCGAACAGACGGAGTCTAACGTCAAAATTTCTACCAATTTGGCCTGTATACTGTAGAGCATTCGCCACACTTTATTCTATATATACCTGATTTTTTCATTCCATCTCGTTTGAACAGAGTAGAGCCTAAATAATCATCAATTGTGAATGCTGTTGTTATTTTGTATCTTGAAAAGTAATTTTGAATATTTTCTGAAAGTTAACGGATCGGTTGAGTTTTCGATTTGGCATTCTGTATACATAGCACAATTAGTTACCCGTGTCTCTACTGTTTTTTCTAGTCAACAAAAAATACTTTGTGAGTTCAAATTTCCTTCCACATTTCTTCATTTTTAATTTCTTCTACAATTTCTCCTCATTATCTGTAATGAACAGAATACGTTTACTCACTGCTTGTTGCAAAAATTTGAACTGAAAACGAATAATATGGTGTATTGGTATTGTTTCTCAAAGTTACTAACTACAACTCGTGTCTGGAATTCTCGATGTAAAGAAAAATGTTTCTTTTTCTTTCCTCTTTCGCGTCATATTTCGAACATAATTAAAAATACCTCACGGGCCCATTGACGAAGAAACATAAATTATGTTGCAATCGCACTCAGTTTTCCAACTTTTCTGTAATTATACACAAGCAACAAACTATCATTACCAGTGCCCTGAATTATTTTTTTTTTAATTTTACAACGTTCTCAATGTGACGGAATTTGTGTAATTCATTGTTTGACTTTCTAACCAACATTATGTCAAATAAAGATCAAAAATAATATAACAGTATGGATTCATAGATAAAGCCATCACTATGTGGTAGTGAAAAATGTTTTTTTTACCACTTTCATTTGTAAGTATCATTTAGATCCGGGAATGTTTTTGAAGGTGATTGACAATATTTCACGATGAATTTCATTAGTTAGGACTGTCTAATATTTTATAAAATGATTTGAAATATCTGAAAGAATCAAAGAAGATTTAAAAATTGAAGAAGAATGAAAATGAGTAGCTGAAAAAACAATTGAATTAAGCAAAAAATCCTAAATGAAATAATAGTGAAAATGAAACAAATTGAACAAAAAATTAAAATTGAAATTAAAAAAAAAATGTTAGTATCCACAATAGTAGTCGGGTGATGACTGGACTGATTCTTCTGTGACCTGACTATTTATAGGTCATTTGAGTACTTTCACTCATCTCTGTTTTCCTTTTCCCGCTTCACTGGTTTAGTGGAAGATGACCGTATGGCGGGAGTTGGCCATTTTCCCCTTGATTATGGGTTTCCATATTATATTGTGTATCTCTACGCTAGCTTAGCTGAATACATTGTTGGATAATATGTATGCGGCTTCTTTGAATTTCCTCCTAAACCAATGTTCCTCTTTGTCTATGATCTCAGCTTGGAACCATTCAATGTTATATTGATGGGTCCAAACATGCTCTGCTATTCTTGATTTGCTGGTTTCCCCTCGCTGTGTGTGTTTTTTGTGCTCGGCAATGCGAACATTCAATGGTCTCCTAGTTTCACCGATATAGGAGTTTCCGCACTCACAGGGTATCCAGTAGATGCTGTCTTTTAAACAAAGTCTGTTCCACTATCGCTTTGGAGTAGCCATTTCGTTGAAGATCATTATTGATGATGTCTAGTTCCTTCTCGAGACCTTCCTTCGTATTATAAAGTCTGAAAGCACGGTCTAATAGAGTTTTGATGATTCCTCTTTTAGTCAATTGATGATGATTAGATTCATGGTTCAGATACTATTCCGTATGAGTGGGTTTTCGGTATGAAATGTTTCCTACTTAGTGTCGGTCCTCTTCACCAATACGTCTAAAAATGGCAATTCGTTGTTGACTATGACTGGTGAAAGTGGCAATCCCATTGGCAGTTCCTCATCTTGCGTAAAAAAATTTTCATTCAGTTGAAATAACAGTTTCGTACACAGCATCCGAGTAATTCCATAATAACTCCTATATGTGAATTCATCTTTCAGGTCCTCGTCTTATATAGCTTCCTCTGTATGATTCGCAGTGCTTCTTCTACCGGAACGTTGGTATAAAGGCTTCACATGTCGAAATTGATTATTTGATCTTCATGTGTGACTTCTGTTGTCCCTAGTAGTTCGATAAAATGCCTTGAATTATTCACAAATGACGATGTTTTCCTTGTAAAGGTTGAATCATTGGGAGTGAAAATCTAGGCAAGTTTTGTGTACTTCCTTATTAGCCCGTGGACTGTGCTTGAAGACTGGTAGTAAACAAACCTAAAGAAATGACCTTTAAACGTTTAAGCCAGTCTCGAATATAAGTACCTACACAGTAGGTACACCTCGTTTGGGTTTTGCACTTAACAGAGTAGGTAGTGCCTAAATGATCATTACATGTGACTGCTGTTATTTGATGTTGTTTTGTGTACTTCCTTATTAGTCCGTGGACTATGCTTGAAGACTGACAATAAACAAATCTGAGGAAATGACCTTTAAACGTTTAAGCCAGTCTCGAATATAAGTACCTACACAGTACGTTGAGTGGACTGACGCCTATCAGAAAACAACTACTCCCCTGGCTAATACCACGAAGGGCGTTGGATTATATCCGACAGGCGTCAGTGCAGGAATCTTCACAAAAAATTCACTGCATATGCAATTGGCAATACAACTGAACGAGTCAACCTCCAAGTGTGTAAGTGTGCCCGTTCCAAAATTGTAGGTCGACTCTTACAGTTGTATTGCCAATTGTATATGCAGGACATTTTCTGTGAAGATTCCCGCACTGACGCCTGTCGGATATAATCCAACGTCCTTCGTGGTATTAGCCAGGAGAGTAGTTGTTTTCTGATAGGCGTCAGTCCACGCTACCTACTATGTAGGTATATTCAAGACTGGCTTGAACGTTTAAAGTTCATTTCTTTAGATTTGTTTACTGCCAGTCTTCAAGCATAGCCCACTGACTGATAAGGAAGTTTTTCTTCCTTATTCAGAGGAATCGGGCAAATAACGGATATGCAGTTGGTTAGTATCTCGTCCACTAGATGGAGTGACATTTTGTTGTTCGCTCCAACTTAGGAAGAGGAATGAAATACTCTGAAAGAATTCCGATTTTTGATTATGGAATATCATTGACTCCAGGTCGATGATGGCCACTATCTTGCACTGATGAGTTGCTAATGAGCCCGAAATCGGTCTGCAAGTGTGCCCTTTTCAAAATTGGAGGTCGACTTTTTCAGTTGTATTGCCAATTGCATATGCAGGAAATTTTCTGTGAAGATTCCTGAACTGACGCCTTCGGATATAATCCAACGTCCTTTGTGGTACTAGCCAGGGGACTAGTTGTTTTCTGATAGGCGTCAGTCCACTCAACCTACCGTGTAGGTATATTCGAGACTGGTTTGAAGGTTTAAAGTTCATTTCTTTACATAAGTTTTGTGTAGCCGAATCTCTGGAGCTGATGATCGGTCTGAGGGAAACGTCCTTCTTATGGATTTAGGATAGTCCATACAAGTGGGGTGGCTTACTGTGGTGCGGTGTTAGCGATGATGTCTCATTGTCCGAAAAGTAGACTTGGTGTTTTTCAAAATCTGGTACAACTTTCTTTCAATTGATGCAGTACGATCTTCGTGTATTGTCCCTTCTGAAGAACCTCCTCGATCTTCTGTTCATAGAGAACAGTATCCATCAACACAGTAGCGTTTCCTTTATTTGCAGGTAAGATCTTGATGGTGTTGTCACTACGTAAGCCGTTCAGAGCTCTACGATCCATATTGCTGATGTTAGATGTTGAAACTGATTCTCGATCCAGCTGTTCTATGATTTTCCATCTAAATTCTTCTGCCTCGGTCTGGTCGATGAGGGAGCTGGTGGATTCCACTGTAGTGCTTATCTCCAAAGTGGGCACAAACGTTGGCGCAATGGCAAAGTTCAGGCCTTTCCTCAACAAGAATTCCTCTATTCCCGTGAGCGGGCGGGAACTCATGTTGATGACGTAAGCGGTTTCATAGTTGTCCTGTTTTCTGTCTGCACTCGGACATTGTTTCCTCACTAACTTTCTCCACTTTCTGTTGTCGGTATTCTCCATGTCTTGGCGGATCTGGAAGCCAATGCTTGAATATTCCGATAATAGAAAATCGAATTCCTTCAGAGTATAATTCCTAGAACTAGGCTATAGCGGACAACAACAACAGCATCATTATCGCCTCGTCTACCTGTGAACGAGGTAACCAACTGGTCTGCAGGTGTGTTTCAATAATCGACAATCTATTGCGGTAGTTGTATCGTCAACAGCATATGCAGGAATAACTTCAGTGAAGAATCCTGCACTGATACCTATCAGATATAATCCAACGCCCTTCGTGGTATTAGCTAGGGGAGTAGTTGTTCTGTGATAGGTGTTAGTCCATTACTACAGTGTAGGTAAGTTGAGACTGGCCTGAACGAATTGTTCTTCTAGATGATCTGATTTATAGCCAGTCTTCATATATGCCCACTCACTTTATGTACACCTTCAGTGGTGTTCAGATATATAAGGGCTGATCAACAATTTTCAATTCATTTTTTCACTTTGAAAATGTCCTTGCGGCACGAAACTGCAATAACATTAGTTACAAATAAAAGTGGTAGAAAAATATAGAAAGTTTCATTACTCATTTTTCAATATAGCTGTAATTTATTACGAATAACGGAATGTTCTTCCACACTTCATGCTCTGGAAAAACTGGAATTGTGTTATTGGATCCAATGTTCATGCGCCCTTTTGTGTTGGTAGTGATCACCTACCTACTCACGATGTATTTTTTCAATTCCATCACTCCACGAAGTGAGGAGTGATTATTGGTTGGAACCAATGACCAATTATAGAGTAACACAACAATGATAATTGAAAATTTATTGCGGCAGTTGTATCGCCAACAGAATATGCAGGAATAACTTCAGTGGAAAATTCTGCACTGACACCTATCGAATAAAATTAATTCAACGTCCTTCGTGGTATTAGCCAGCGGAACAGTCTTGTTCCTATTGATCGTTTGGTGGTTCCGATATATTGGACAAACACGACATCGCCTCAGGTCGGCTAAAGACAAAAGAGACCCATTATCAGCAGCAGGAGTCTATCGCATACCGTGCACTTGTGGAAAGGTATATATCGGAACCACCAAACGATCCATGGAAACAAGAATGGAAGAGCACAAAAGGAACTGCAGACTAGGCCACACCGACAAGTCAGCTGTGGCAGAACACGCACTTAGTGAAGGAGACCGCAGAATTTTGTTTGAGAACACAGAACTAATTGCCCCCAACCAGGGATACCATAGCCGACTGGTACGGGAGGCAATATAAATCCACAAACACACGGAGAATTTCAACCGAAATGAAGAAGCGGTGCACCTCAATCAACAGGCAGCAAGATTGTTAATGTTCCAAGTTCAAGTGCAGGAACGAGTACAGGTACAAATGCAGGTACAAATACAGGTATAAATACAATTGATTACCTGATGAGGCATAAATACGCTTCACGAAGCCGAAAAGGTAGTCATCGGACAGCAAGCCATGATGGTTGAACCTTTGAAGAAGCTAGCCACTCGCGCCAGCGAAACGACAGGAAGAAATTCCAAAAATCCACGGCTTTCAAACTCGAAAAGAAATGACACTGAAAACCTCAGTCATGAAAGTCTAGACCATTTTAATTCACATTATTTTTTGAACAAACTACTTATATACAGTGTGTCAATTTTGAAACTTACAATGGGCTATATCTTACAAACAATTTTCCCTTCACAGAAAACACTGAACTGCATCTCCTCCAGCGACACCTGAAAACATTCCTCTTCGAGTCATTCGCTTCATTCGAAACGTTGAAATGTCCATATAGATGGCTAATGAATCCAAAAATTGTCCAGAACGCAACCGTGCACTGTCCCCAGGAACAAACAAATCCGTTCGCTTCTATAGGTATTTCGACAACCCTCTTCAACCTGCATATGTATAAGGAATTTTTATTCACCAAATTAGTGGTCAATTTCGCTAAATATCCGTGATGTGATAAATGCTGTTTCAAAAGATGAGGAGCGGTGGTCCTGTGGTCGCAGTTAGACCATTGACATTCCAACAATTCGGACTCAGTATCGATGTGAGCCATCGAGTGAGAGTCTAGATTCCCCCAAGAGTCGAATAGATTATTGCATGTATCCCATTCGCATGATATTTTCAAATCTTCCTGCGATAACCTGATTTTCTTTGGTTTTCCGCCATCAGTCGATTGGGATTCGGCAACTATTTTTACACAACGTCTGTTTGCTTCCATTCTGTAGCGTCTACCACAGCTCTTCAACAAGTAATGAAACTATTCAACATGTATCGCCTTTTATAGTCTTCGAACGGACCAATCAAAATTGATCCTTCCAGATTAAACGAGTTCCGGAAATTGATCTGATGTCATTCACTCAAATTGACATTTGCACATTTTATTATAATGTTCTCAGTCTTAACTAGTTATCCAGTATCATGAGTGTTCATAAATCATCACATTTTCAAAGTGGTTTAAGAAAACAATTCTTCTCATGCTTGCTTCATATACATAACCTCAACTTTCGTAAGTAATGTACAACAAATTTTGACAATTGTTAATTTTCATCTTATCATCTAGAGTTCCTGAAGAAGAGTCAATAAAGTCTCGAAAGCTTGAACAGAAAAAAGAGTTCTCATTTTTCTTGTCTCCGACTGCGCACCCGTTCCAATCCCCGTGCTGTTTCTATATAATTATAGAGATTTTTATATTAACTTTTAATTCAGAAAAAGTTATTAATTAACAAATTTATAATTAACGTTAAAATTGGGATAAAAATTTTTTGACTGCGGATTATTGTTTATTGATGTATCCCAACATTACATGAATTTTTTCATTCCTTAATATTTACATTTAATATGTTTAAATTATTTTTTTTGTTTTTATGTCGGAGTGACGAAAGGTGCGCGGAAGCCAGACTACCGACTTTTGGCTCTATTTTCAGGGCTCTGTAAAAATTATAAATAATCGAGACACAGTTTCGGGAGTCGTGACTTTATTTACGCAAATTCATTGATCTTTTCAAATCTATTTTCAAATTTCCAAAATTTTTCGATATATCAAGAAAAAACTAAAGCCCTCTTTTTTTCACTTAATTGTTTATAACTTTTTTAATTTTTATCGGCGCATTTTCGGACCTTTCCTTAAATTTTCTAGGCAAAAATACGAATCGAATGACACATTGGTCGTAATTTTTGGACAGGGCTGAAAAATGTCACCAAAAAGAGCTAAATCGAGTACATGTGAACCAGATTATGGTGGCAATGCTAGTGGGCAGTGATTAAATTTGTCATACATGCCAAGAATCAGTTCACATTTTATACAAAAGCAAACATAATTCATTCCTCGTCAAATAATAATTCATACACCACGTCTGCTGGGTAAGCTAGAAATACCCTTCGTTGTCATAATTCACCTCGTCATAATTCACCTATTATATTTTTCGTGAGTAACTAGGAACACATCATCCTTCCAAATAAAAAAAGGGTCACATCCTCATCAGATCCACGTTCAGACACTTATAAAAATTCCTCTGTGGGGTGGCGATCGTCATTACTGAGCTAGAGCACTAGAATTACGACATTATTACGAAATAAGTGATAGTCTCTACTTGTACCAACTACTTATTACACTTAACTTCGACGCGCATCTCGTTCACTCAACCTGTGCCCTGCCGCTGCAAACATATTGTAACAGAGATTATCACACTCTCAATTATCTCCCGAGGGACTCTCAACTTTCCGTGCCGAATACAGCGTGCTACAAGACACGATATTTAAAGGTGGGTGGAAGAGGTCATGGATTTGTGTGAAGTAATTAACGCTTTATATACTTAATTTGATCTTGGTTGGTTTGTTTTACTAATAGATAAATATTGGAGATGCTGTAATTTGTATTCGCTGCTGAAGCTTACATCGTACAAGCATCCATCGAGTTGATGATATTTTCTTTGATTTTGTGGTTCATTAAAAGATGATTCTTTTACGAGTATAATGGGATATTAATCAGTTCATATTTTTGTTTTCTTAAATATTTGTTTGTATTGCCTGATCTGTTTTTTGAAAATGTGTCACATTGAGATACATCCCTTGAATCTCTCAAAAGAAATATTGAAAAGCGTCTTGATTGAAGCAAGTATCAGATGGAAACAACGAAAAAAAACTCGACAAACAAAAAGAACTTCTTTGAGAATGCATGAACTCGCATGAAATTTAATTTTTTCTGGATTAGATCGTTTCTCAATAACCTTTCCTGAAATAACGTTCCCTGCAAGTGACCGTCGATGGATATCTCATCAACATCGGTATTCCCCAGGGATCCATATTGTCTCCAAACCTCTTTTTTGGAAATGAACAATATATTGCTTTGCTGACGGTAGTGCACTTGTCTTATCATTCTATTTGGATTGCAGGACATCAGCTGAGGATGCACATTTTCACTGACAGCAGGAGGTTGTATATCTCAATAAGGATCTAGAATGATTTCGAATTGGGGTGGAAATAACCAGTTTCAATTAATTCAATCAAAAAATCCAGGTATCTGTTTTCACCAAGAAGTTAAATATCTCCGAACCGGATACAATAATATCAGGTCGGACAATTCCGCTTTCTGCTTCGATAAGTTTGTTGGGGGTTTGAATGGATACCAAAATGTTTTAGCACAATAATGTCGCTAGAATTGCAGAAGCTTTGAACACTGTTCCGAACCAGAAAACTGTACACACCTCAGCAAGTTTTGATGATTTATAATGCACGGATCAGACCGTCTTTGGAGTATTGTTCTCATGTATCACTCCGTCTCGAAGTATACCTTTGAGCTGCTGGATTTCATCCAGAAAAAAGGCATTCGCCTGACTGGAGACGCGAACATCACCTTGATAGTCTGGAACATCGAAGAGGAGATGGATATTCGTCTCCCTCTTCTATAGATACTTTCACAGGAAGTGTTCAAGTGACTTGGCATATTGATTCCACCAAGAGCGATACAAAAATATGTGACGGACTGTGGCTGTAATTTTGGATTGAAAACAAATCATTGATACGATACTTATTTCATTAGACTTTCTCAATATACACCTCCCCAAAAGCCATTGCAAAACATGCCACCGTGGATCAGCCTACCCAAGCTAAGGTGTGAGGAATCGTGCCGAAAGCTGGCTGGTCGCAGGGTGATATGCGGTTACGAACGATCCTCTTGATGAACCGGGCGAAACCTCATTATAATCAGCCTTCCTCTGGTTATGCGGAGCTCTGCCAAGGGTGACCAACTCTTCCCTTGCTACTCGTGGGAACACAGATGGATCCAATACGAAAAACAACATATCTCGAGGCTGAACAGAAATGCTCACCTCAATCTCTGTATCTGTAGAGTAGGGGGGGTGAGTGTAAGCCCACGCACTTAGGCCACATGTGACCCATTTTATATCCTCCCGAGGAGTTGCCCTCCTAGGTCATCGTCCATCCTGTCCTTTCCAGAAAAATGGACAGGTCGCTGGGAGACATCTTCTTTATATCGGCAGGTGTAGGCCAAGACTCGCCGAACACACATTTTCTTATTGACGACAACTCCGGGCACTCGCATAGGACATGCCTGACAGTCTCATCTTCCTGTTCACACATCCTGCATAGAGGTGTGTTCACTAGCCCCATATTATGGAGGTGTTTCCCTTGTTGACAGTGGCCAGTCAGAAATCCTACTGTGAGGCGTAGATTTTTCCTGGTCATCGCCAGATATTTCTTCGGCGCTAGCTTTCCAGGATCGCCCAAGGTGATCCTGGCAAGATTACATCCTTTGATTTCATCCCATCTCTTTAAGGATTGAGCATGGGTGTAACATTTGACTAGTTCCGCAATTGTCGAAGTCATCAGGCCGTGGGTGCCACTGGGTCCTAAAATTCTTAGTCCAGCCGATTCCTTGGCTAAAGAGTCGGCAATGCGATTACCTTTACTCCTGTCGTGCCCTTCAACCCATCTCAGGATAATGTTATCATCTACTGAGGCTTTGGCTAAATCTCGGTGACACTCTAGCACTAGCCCTGAGGTAACACGCTGTCTGTTCAAGGCTGATAGTGCTTGTCTGCTATCAGTGCAGATTGTTATGTTTTTGACAGAAATTCTTTTCTTGGTTATTTCTTTTGTGGCGATTGAGATACCAGCCAGTTCTGTTTGGACCACGCTGGTATTTCTTCCCATTCCCCACTTAATTCTTAGGTTTAGTGACCAGTAGTACACTCCACATCCGTATTGCATTTGTAGCATCTTTTCAATTCCATTGCCGCGGTTGGTGTTGTTCTCATGGCTCCTGTGATGTTTAAACAAGCCAGTCGTTGTATTTGATATAATTTTTGGATGGCCGTTGCTTGTAGAACTTTCGGTCCCCATGCAATGGCTCTATATGTTAACATAGGTCTTATTATTGCAGTGTAGATCCAGGTGACCACACGGGGTGGAAGACCCATGCGCGTCCCACTGTCCTCCGACATTGCTCATAAGCCACGTATGCTCTTTTTGCTCTACTCTGTAGATGAGAGTTCCATGTTAGCTTCTTGTCGAGGATAGTACCAAGGTATTTCACCTCTTCAGAGAAGTTTAGTTTGCTTTTGAAGATTTCGGGAGGTTTTAAGCCCGTTAAACTTCTTTTCCTGGTGAAAAGGATCATCTCAGTCTTCTTGGGATTGATCGTCAGTGAGTGTTCCTAACACCATGTTTCTATTAATTTGAGCCCATCCTGCGCTCTATCGCACAGTGTGTTTACAAATTTGCCGGTCTGCAAGATAACTATGTCATCTGTGTATGCAATTATGTAGAATTCATTTTTGTTAAGGTGAACAATTAGGGTATCCAGAACTATGTTCCAGAGGAGGGGTGATAAGACACCTCCCTGTGGACATCCCCTCATGACCAGTCCTTTTACTGTGATGTCTTCTATATTAATACTTATTGCTCTACCAGAAAGCATCTGGAGTATCCATTCTCCTACTACCAGGGGTACATTCCTGGAGTGTAGTTGCTGAGTAATTGTTGGAAAGGTTGTTTTATCGAACGCTCCCTCGATATCTATGAATATACCCAGGGTGGATTTTTTGTGGTCCAATGGTGAAGGACCGAATCAGTAGACCTTCCCGGGGTATATTCATGCTGATTTGGATGAAGTGGGTTACTCACCTCAATCTATAGCGGTGGCTGGGGATGAACAGAAATGTCTACCCCAATCTACCGCTCAGAATGAGGCAGATCACCTCGTGACGTAACACAAAGGCCAAGGCGTAAGCGCATTTTCGGCGCCGAGGCCAAAAGGAGAAGGAGAGCGAAAGAGACAGGAATGGCAGCAACTATAAGTGCACCTTCCTCTTCTTTCACTCAACCTCCAACAGCAAGGACACTCCCTGCGGCAGGCGTCAAGAGCTCCGCCTTGAAAAAAGGCAAGGAACCGGCTGCCCCTGCCGGAAAACGCCCTCACGTGAGTACATCCACGGAGGGAACCTCGAGAAGGGTAAAAAAGCCGCGCAGCGACAGTAATGATGCTGCACCTTCAAAAACCTTCGTGGATGCCTCCTTGGGTCACCTCAAGGTTGCTATCATAGATTAGAGTAACCCGTACGGTAAGGTTACCGCAGAATGGGAGTGTATCATAAAAAAATAATTGCTGGAGGAGCTGGACAAGATCATCTTCTCCGCCTTCAGCAGCAACAGCAAACCGCTCACGTTCAATTCGTGAACATACTCCGGTGAACTCATCAGAGTGGTCTGCGATGAGAACGTGACGCGCCGTGGGAGGAGGTATTACTTGCGGTCGTCAGTTTGGATAAGCTCCCGAAGCTTACCAAAGCCTCGCTATGGATCCCGGAGGACGTCCATAAGACGACATTCGGTGAAAAAGAGAGGCTGAAGGCGCAGAAGTTGCAAGATAGTGCACTTTTCACCATGAGGTGATGATGATATGGCTGTCCTAAAGAAAAATTCAATGAAGATGAGCTACACGTTTACCTCATTGACTATAAGAGTAACACGTAAAGAAGCAGACAGTACCTCTGAAGACCCCAAGTTCTTGGAGCCAACTAAAGTGGATATTGACCCCGAGGCGACCATGCGTCCCGAAAAGGAAGTCGAAGCATCAGAACAGATGACAGTCGATGACCTGATAGAGGAGGAGGCACCCAAAAACAGCGAGGCCGCCTCCCCCTATCGGAGGAGCAGATGTACCTCTAAAAGTAATTTTAAATCCAAAAACTGTGTCATGAGCAAGGACGTTGGAAACAAGATAAATATAATACAATGCAACCTCCAACACAAAAAGGCGGCAACGGCAACTACACTCCAGGAATGTACCCCTGGTAGTAGGAGAATGGATACTCAAGATGCTCTCTAATAGCAATAAGTATCAATGATGACCTAGGAGGACAACCCCTCGGGAGGATGTACAATGGATCACATGTGGCCTAAATTCTGTGGGCTTACACTCGCCCTCCCTACTCTACAGATACACATATACACCTATACTTTTCATCTTTCCGAAACTATCAAATTCCGAAAAACTGTATCTGAATATATACTGGGTGTCCTTTCGAAAACAAATTAAATTACTAATAAATATATTTCTTAGTGCAAAACAGCAAGCCACATCTTTGTCAAGAAAACTACCGTTTTGGTAAACTGTGTGCTGTTTGACATTTCAAGTTTTCCATTCTCTGTATGACGTTGTTCCCATTTTGCATTCTTATGGATACGTTAACGAGAAATAAGGATGAACGTTGTTGAGCAATTGAATTCAGTCATACTTTATATCTTTATTCATTTACTGACTCTAGTTTTGTTTTACAGTTTCCTTAAGTTCTGTTCAATAAACAAAAAAGAAAACTAGAAACTTCCTCTACACTCTACTCTTCACAGTTGAATTAAAAGAATCAAAAATATTCATCCGTTCGGACTTCCATTGTCTGATATCATATATAATGATTTGAAATCCCTGAAAGAATTAAAAGAGAAAAATTAAAAATGAATAGCTGAAAATAACAATTATATTGAGCAAAAATTACGCTTATTACGTTGTTGGACAACATGTATGCTGCTTCTTTGAATTTTCTTCTGAACCAATGTTACTCCCTGTGTATGATCTAGCTTGAGACCACTCAATGCTATGTTGATGGGTCCAAACATGCTCTGCTATTCCTGATTTGCTGGTTTCCTCTCGTTGTATGTATTTCTTGTGCTTGGCAATGCGGACATTCAATGGCCTCTCAGTTTCACCGATATAGGATTTTCCGCACTCACATGGTATCCAGTAAATGCAATTCTTGGAATCGCAGTCCGCGTTTGGTGGCCTGATAGTGCTACGGATAGTGTTTCCGGATCTAAAGCAGGTTCTGATGTTGCACGTGGAACCAATTCTTCTTATTCTTTTCGATAGTCCTCCTATGAAGGGAAGTGCAAGCACTGGTTCTCATCATTGTGAGGCTCTTGCTATCTTTTAGCCAAAGTCTGTTCTACCATCGCTTCGGAGTAGCTATTCCGTTGAAGATCATTTTTGAAGATATCTTGTTCCTTCGTATTACAGAGCCCGAAACATGGTCTGAAAGAGTATTTCTTGATGATGCCTCTTTCAGTCGATTGATGGTGGTTGGATCCGTGGTTCAGATAGTGTCCCGTGCGAGTTTGTTTTCGGTATAAAGATGTTTCATATTTAGTGTCGGTCCTCTTCACCAACACGTCTGAGAATGGCTATTCGTTGTGGACTTTCTTCTTCATTGTGAAAGTGAAGGAAGATCTTATGCTCTTGATGTGTTTCAGGAAGGCGTCTAGTTTAGTATTCCCATGGCTCCATATTATGAAGTTGTCATCAACGTATCTCAACAAGACACGAGGTTTCTTGTGGGCCAGAGAAAGGCCAGAGTTTCAAACCACTCCATATATATGTTGGCTATGATTGCTGAAAGTGGCGATCCCATTGACAGTCCCTCATCTTGTGTGAAGAATTAGTCCTTCAGTTGGAAATAACAGTTTTGTACACAGCATCCTAGTAAATCCATGATAATTTCTATAGGTCGTCGTCTTCGGATAGATTCCTCTGTATCATTTTGGAGTAACCGGAACCTTGGTATAAAGACTTTCCAAGTTGAAAATAATTAGTTGATCTTCCTGTGTGACTTCAATTGCCCCTAGTAGTTTGACAAAATGCCTTGAAATCTTCACAAATTACGATGTCTGTCCTTGTGATAGTTGTATTATGAGGAGTAGAAATTTAGACAAGCTTTGAGTAGCCGAATCTCTGGAGCTGATGATCGGTCTGAGCGGAACGTCCTTCTTGTGGACTTTGGGTAATCCATACAAGTGAGGGGGCTTACTGTAGTGCAGTGTTAGCGCAAAAATTCCTTTCAATTGATGCAGTAGGGTCCTGTACGATCTTCGTATGTTGTCCCTTCTGAAGAACCTCTTTGATCTTCTGTTCGCAGAGAACAGTGGTGATGGATACTGCATTTATAATTTGAGTATTTCAGATAAAAACAACGTAGATGATAGATTTCACAAGGTTGTGATGCAACAACGTATTCATTAAAATTTGTCAATGATTTTCCAACAACGCCAAAAACACGACCAATTTTCGTTTTTGTATTTGGAATTTGAACAATCAATGATTTATCCATTAATTTAATGTCTTTTATTGATGAATGACACAAATCTTCACGCCAGCAGGCTTGTTTCTGAGTCTACACCAGCTAAGAGAATTAGAATATGTGATGACGAACTGCTGAGCCAATTTTTTTGGTAACAATTCAATTGAAGCTCTTTTTACAACCTCCTCATTATCTTCAGGAACACACAATTTCTCACTATTGTTCTTCATCATGCAAGACATCAAATATATATCAGTAAGAACTGGTAAGAACTTTAAATAACACACCCGTGAGCTTTAAACAATACTGTTGGTGATTCAGTATCACCTGACACGGTCACTTCACAGCAAATGCGATAACATGAAAATAGTTAACTGACAAGGAATGTCAAGATGTGTTTATATGGAAATAAAAAATGTATCTATCGTATTATGAAAACAGGACAGTTGTACAAAAAACTTTGTATGATATTTGTGTTGAAAGTAAGTTTTATTCTGTTCGTGAAATTGCTCAACTCGCTACACTCGTTTCGCAAACTTTTCCACTCGCAAAATAAATCCTTACTTTTAACACTCATATCATAAATAGCAATTACGGTTTTTTTCGTTTTTGAGTGGTACAATCATCAATAAAACTACGGAAATTGAGCGAATCTCACTCCCATCAAAACCAACCATGAAGCGAAAAAGACTAGAATATTGATAAAAGTAATTGTTTGATAATAGTAGGCGATGTAAACGGTCGTGAGCAAACACTACAATTTACGCCGGATATACGGGTAAAAATGTAAATGCTTTCATCGCTTTCATAGGCAATTTTTACGGAACGGGTGTTGAGGGTATTAAAAAAAATTAACAAGCCATTCGGAATTTATCTTGGTAACTTGTCATGCATGTTGAAGCTTATACAACTGACACGCAGATAGATGTATCTTTCGCTATTAAACAAAAATTGTTATTGCTACTTGTGTATTGTTTGTCATTATCCAAACGAGTTGTGCTCAGATATTTTTGTAGCTGATGTGAACATTAACAGCGCTTTTCTTGTAACATATGGAACTGAGTTTTGAGCCATTTCCATATCTTCAGAATCAGTTATCGATTCCAAACACTCCTCCAGGACAATGAAATTAGGTATTTTGATGAATCAGTGATAGATTATTCATAAAAATTTTGAGGTTTATGGTGGAATTTTATGGAGTAAACAAATGAATATCTTAACAACGATTCATTTTTGGTCAAGAGTATATCACATAAACTTAACTACAATTATGCTAGGTATTCAAAATTGTGGAAAATACAGGGTGTTATATTTGAATTAAGGGAGTGTTTGGAAGTGGTTCACGATGTTTCATGGTGAATTTTTCTAGTTCAGACTTCCATTGTCTGATGTGATTTGAAATTTATGAAAAAACAAATTAAATTAAAATGTATAGCTGTTCAAGAAAGGAAAATCAACAAATGACGCCGTCAGTAATCTTCTAAAGAGAGTCTATGAAGCTGTCGATGATGGGTACCCAGACCTGCGCATCTTCCTAGATATCATCAGATCGGACTTCCATTGTCCAATATAATATAAATTGATTTGAAATCCCTGAAAGAATCTGTGCAAAATAAGAAAAATCAAAAAGATTACTCAAAAAATAACAAAAAAAGAAATAACATACAAGCAACAACCAACTGTTACGTTTCAATTTAGCACTAGATCAATAGTGCTCTTATGTGACCTTTCAAAACACTACCTTACCTTTTAAGATCTTTATTCAGAGGATATTAACAATGTAATTCAGTTACAAGTTGATTTTATTCATTTACATCATAGTAATGGGAATCTTCCGTTCCATAGAAAACCATACCTGGAATGTACAAGAATATATGTATGCTCCCTGACTAACTGCTTTGACCAGTACTTACACATTCTCCTCTTGCCAATCGACGTTGGAGATCCGAAAATTCCTCGCTAGGGTGAAATAGTTGTTATTGTTTGTTTCTCAGTTTACTTCGCCTATCATTTTTCAGCCGTTGTCTGCCTTATTCTCTATACCTTCCCAAGAATATTTTTTGCAGAGATTGTTATTCATCACTTCCAGAAGGAGTACTTACATATTAGAGCCATATCGCCTGAAAAACAATATTAGTTAGCTCTGGTTTCTGAATACTGTTTGATATTTTCGGTAGATATTCTGCTTAAGAAGAATGTTCAAATATTCGTACTGGAAGGAAAGGATGTGGCGACTTACCTTATATGTTTCTATTCCATCGCATGAATAAGGATTGGTAAATAGTTGAAAATTGGTTGGAACAATATTTTGTAAATATTCTAATTCAAGGTTAAGGGACAGCTGTTGGTTGACATCCGCCGAACTTTCGTAGTGTCGTTCCGACGAACTACACCGAACTAGTTCTACAGTTGTTCACGGGTGAAGGATTGATCGGTTACTCAAGTTGTCAAGGGTTGTTTTAGGGTTGCATTACTTTGAGAAGGAGTTTTGATGGGTCATGGACTTGTTGATATTGTCTCAAGTGGCTGTGGAGGAATTGATAGATTTAGGATGTTGTGCACAGCGCCCCCTTGGTGCTTGTAGTGTAGATTGGACGCACTGTGGCAACAACTGGTTAGCTGTCAGAGGTGGCAGTGTCTTAGTATTCGGAAGTTAGCCTTCGATGAGCTTGGTTCGGAGTTCAACGTACCATCAGACTGATTGTAGGATATATATGGTTGTATTTGTGCCATCCTTCACGGGGATTATTTCTACAAGTCAGGATTGTTTAGTGGAAGACTGATTGGTCATTTTGGTGTGGATATTTGCAGTCTGAAACTTAATCTCTTTTGAGGATTTGTGGTGGTTACCGAACTCGTGCCAGGTGGAAGGATTTCCGAAATTAGGTATGTCTGAATCACTGTCGCATCTCTCATGTGGTCTTAGCTATGATATCACCTCTGCAATTCTACAACCTTTGTTTCTCGTCTCTAGATTCATAAGAAACAGAAGGCCTTTAGTCACTCATCAAGTCCCAGTAGGACTTCCGTGCAGAGCACCGCACACGAAGAAACGTATAGAAAACCCCTTGGCCAGGGTAAGAATTTTACCATTGAATGTGTTTTTGATTATTTTAGTAATTTCTGATTCCATCGTTATATCTCAACTGAATATTAGTATTGAAGAGAGGTTTTAACACTCATTCAATTGTCTTGATTTTTACGGGTCATATGGTTATACAGGGCACCCAAAAATATACTCTTGTTATCTTGCTATTTTGCTTAATGAAAATATACCAGGGGTATTGATTAGTCAAATAGTCCCTATTGAATGGGGGTTGAATCTCACCTTGTTTTTATCTGATTCTGATTGAGAATTTTCTTCCGTAGGGATTTTCCTTCTTTCCTTTTTTTTTCCTGTTCTCCTGTTTTCCTGTCTTCCTTTTTTCCTTTTTTTCTTCTTTAAGGATTTTTTTTCCTATTTTTTCTTGGGTCTTATTTGGTGATCCATTACTGGTCCGGCTTGTCGTGCCCTACAGGGTGATCTATCTTGGTGGTGCTACAGGGTGATCCATCTCCGCCGTACTACAGGGTGATCCATCTCAGCAGTACTACAGGGTGATCCACTTCCGTCGAACCACGGGGTGGCCTAACACCATATACCGGGTGGCCCAAAAGGAGCACGCAAGTTATAATTGATTTATTTGAATATTGGTGACATACTGAGTGATTTAAATAATTGTTTGCCCTTATGTTTATTGATACCTGTTTGATATAGTGTTTGTTTATTTATACCTGATTGATATAGTGATGCATTTGTGAAACGGAAATTGAGGTATTTTCTTCCTTTCACGATTGCTAGTTGACACCGATGCGCCTACGCCTGAGCTCACGCGACGCAAACGAGTTTGTCTTACCTACCGATACTAGTATGTACGATTTCACCTACTCAATTTTCGTAGTAGTTTTGCTTGACGTATTGTAGTTTTTTTTGAGCGTCGTTACTACCGTAATTTGTGGCTGATTGAATTCGTGGTTATATACACCGCGTTCTTGTATTGACATTTGAACATCGCGTAGAAGTGTGAATATCGCATTGTTGTCTTAGACATTCCCATGGTTCCTCCGGTGAAAGTGGCGATCTATTGGCAGTCCCTCATCTTGCGTACATAATTCTTCCTTCAGTTGGAAGTAGCAGTTTCCATGATTACTTGTATCGGTGAGTTCGTTCCATATTTCAGGGAACACTTTTCTTAGCAGTCTCACGAAAACCAGGCCACCAAACGCGGACTTCGATTCCAAGAATTGCATTTACCGGATATCCTGCGAGTGAAAATTCAAAGAAGTCGCGTATATGTCGTCCAATAACGCATTTAGTCAAGCTAGCGTAGGGATACGTAACATATTGAAACCTCTAATCAAGCGGAATACGACCAACTCCCGCCAATTGTTCATCTCCCGCTAAAACCAATGAAACGGAGATAGGGAAGAGGGGATAGGTGAAAGCATTCGAATGATCTATAAATAGTCAGATCTCGGAGGAATAAGTCCAGTTATCACCCGAAGACGATTGTGGATACTAACAATCGAAACGTCGTCACGTAACTTGGTTTGGAATCTTTTAATTTAATTGCTGCTATAAAAATCGACGCCCAGAATTTAACTGCTTATCCAGTAAACATAAAAACGAGTCCATGAATATACATGCAAATTATGAAATCAAATACCTGGGTATAACAATTGATCAACACCTCAGATGTTGTAAACACTCTCAGGAGCATGCTCTACAGATTCAAATATTTTTCAAATATTTTAGATACCAACCATATATTGTACTTTGCCCTTATCGAGTCCAGACTGCAGTATGGGATCCTGGTATGGGAAAGTGCCTTAAAAGTACACCTGAAACGATTAATAATATTGCAAAAATACTTCCTAAAAATTATTCATTAAAAAGTGAGGAATTACCCATCTGAAAGACTATTCACTGAAACAAAGATTTTTGACTTGACATTTTTTCAACATTATGATACATACCTACAAAAACAAAAATTACATACTACAAACATCAGACGAACTACAATTGTAGATACTGACAATCGAAACGTCGTGAACTAACGTGACTTGGAATCTCTCCACTTTTTATTTTTATTTTCTTTTTTCATTTCTTTATTTTTATTTATTCAATTGTTTTATTTTTACTTGTATTTCATTTCACTATTATTTCATTTCAGGTTTATTTTGGTTAATATAATTGTTATTTTCAGCTATTCATTTTCAATTCTTCTTTTTTAGTTGTTTCAGGGATTTCAAATAATTTTATATAGTACACAATGGAAGTCCGAACTAATGAAATTCACTATTCAAAGGTCTTTCGAACGCTTTCAGATAACCCCTCTACCCTCTATCCGCTTCACCGGTTTAGCGGGAGTTGACCGTTTTTCGCTTGATTACAGGTGTCCATATCTGTTTCTGTTTAAAATCTGTTTTTCCGTTAATCAGCTGTAGCAGCCATACGAACGATAACTCTCAGAAGTTGAGAAACTTGTGCGAGCTGAGGACTAATAAGGTCTTACCTTCTAACACGGTTATGTTGCTAATCTTCAAGCTAGCTTGGCTAAATGCGTCGGTGGGCAAAATATATGAGTTTCTTTGTGTTTTTTGTGCTCAGCAATGCAGATTTTCAATGGCCTCTTAGTTTCTCCAATATAGAGTTTACCGTACTCACAGAGTATCCGGTAAATGCAATTATTGGAATCGCACTCCGCGTTTAGTGGCCTGGTTTCAGTGAGACTCCTCATCCTTTCCGACAATCCTCTGATGTAGGGAAGGGCAAGCACTGGTTGTGACGGCTTCCCTTTCTTGTTAGGCTCTTGCTGTCTCCTAGACAAAGTCTGTTTTGCCATAACTTCGTTGAAGATCTTTTTTGATGATGCCTAGTTCCTTATCGAAACCTTCCTTTGTGTTACTGAGCCAAAAGGCACGATTTACTAAAATTTTGATGATTCCTCTTTTGGTGGATTAATGATGGTTGGATTTGTGATTCAGAAACTGTCCTGTGTGAGTGTGTTTTCAGTATAGAGATATTTTCCACTTAGTGTGTCCTTGTCACCAGTATGATTGATGTAATTGATTTTTCAGCTGTTCATTTCGATTTCAGTTGTTCTTTCATTGATTTCAAATCATATCAGACGATGCAAGTCCGAACTAGCGAAATTGAATTAGAGGGGTTGGTACCAACTCTAATGAAACACCTACAATCGCCAATTTTCAGGATAGAGCGGATAGAAATTTAAACTAAAGTTATCCGCTAGGATTATACACATCCCTCTTTCAGGCGAAAGTGTATGCTATCTTGCAGTGTGCAAGGCTTATTGAATTGAGACCTCAAAGGAATGAGCGGATCAACATTTTAACAGACAGCAAGAGCGCACTGACAAACCCGAAGGTGACATCAAAACTGGTCTGGGAATACCATGAAGAACTGAATGAGCTTGCAAACAGGAACAAATCAGCTTTGTACTGGGTGCCAGGGCATTCAGGAATCACAGGTAATTATAAAGCTGATGAATGCACTAGACGCGGATCGTCAACTTCATATATAGGTTCTGAACCAGCTCTGGGGGTACCAAAATCATTGGTAAAGAACCAGATCAGGACATGGAACAATAAGAAGCACACAGAGTACTGCACAAAAGTACCTGGCAACAAACACAGTAGAACCTTCATTAGGGAACCGTCCGAGAAAAGAACCGAAGAACTACTTCAATATAGTAGGGATCGGCTCAGAATAATTACAGGGTTACTAACCGGTCATTGTCCGCTTATAGGACACCTGAATAAAATAGGGCTGTACAACGGAGACCTCAGCTCCAGATTATGCAACGAAGGGATAGAAACAGCTCGACACATCTTATGCGAATGTGAGGCACTGAATCACAGGGTTCAGGCAATATATGGACGTACAAAATTACGTCCAGAAGAATATGTCGAACATCCAACACGGAACCTGTACAAACTAGTACAGGGAATGACACTGATGAAATGGGTGTCATGAGAAGATGCGAGAATAAACGCAATAAGCCTAAGAGCTGCAGTGTATTCTGAAGACAAAATGGACAAGTCAGACAGCTCCCAAGGTACCAAAAAAAATTGATTTTTCAGCTATTCATTCCGATTCCAGTTGTTCTTTCATAAATTTCAAATCATATTGAACAACGCAAGTCCGAACTAGCGAAATTGAATCAGAGGAGTTGGTACCAACTCTAATAAAACACCTACATTCGCCCATTTTCAGGATGTGAATTCTTTTATTTCACAAAATACTGCTAACCGACGGTGGTCGCCCTGTAGCCTGTATATATTGTATATTTTGCTCGACTAAAATTGGTGATACAATTGTCAAATGAAATTGTTGATTGATTTGATTCATTCGTGAAATATAATATAGAGATAATAACATCATACGACTCATGTTCGTTAGGTGTTAATGCATTACTCGCTTATTTATATTCCTCGCCTCGTACGTAAAACAACTCTTTCTGTAATTAGTCACCTACCTGACTCATAACGTAGAATACTATCATTAACATGAACCGTACAAATATTATGTATGACATATGTCCGTCATTAGGCAGTGATGTCCTAAAGTAACGGATGAATTCATTTTCTACATAATTATGACTGCAAATGAAAAATCCTGAAACAGGTAAATTTTTATACATGAAAATACACTTTCTCAAAAAATTATTGAACCATAGGGATGATAGCTACCCCTGTTTGGATTCTAAATGAAAAAGGGTTTGAAAGGTTTGAAAGGATTTTCAATACTCTAGTCTAGCATATTAACTTTGTTGATGAAGGGCATGCGAGTTAGAAGTGTTTTGCGTGTTCGTTGATTCTCTGCTATCGAAAAAAAAATGGGTCAAAGAATTTGCATCAAATTTTGTGTGAAAAACGGAATTATGTGCCCAAAAACACTTGAGAAGTTGACAGTGGCATTCGGTGATTATACAATGAATCTAAAAAATATCAACAAGTTAACAAACAGGTGGTACAAGCCTTCCACAGCACATTAATAGTCAATAGAAATGTTGAAAAAGTGGAGATAATTGTTATGGAAAATCGTCGAATCACTATTAGAGAAGTTACTGAAAAACTTTTGGCATATCGATTGGCTCATACTATGCAGTTTTTTCAAAAATTTCGTGCATGAAGCGTGTAGCAGCGGAGTTCGTTCCAAAACTGCGGAATTTTGAACAAAAAAACCGTCGCATAAGAATCGCTCAGAAATTATCAAATGGCATCACCAGTGGTCCAGAAGTAGTCATAACTGGTGACGAATCATTGGTATATTACAATTGCCACATACATCATATTGATGTTGTTCAAAAAAAATATCAATCTGTCTTTTAAGTTCACAGGAATATATCCTCAGAGGGGAACAGACTATTCTATCCTTCTGAATCAATTTAATGTAATATATCTGAACACACGACAACTTTTTGTCGCAATCTTCTTTCTTCACCAACTAGTAAATAATAAGATCACGTCTGCCCCCCTTTTACAAATGATCAACTTCCGCACCCCTCACCTGAATTCAAGATATCCAACGACATTTCATTGTGATCTTGGCAGAACAAATAACAGTTTCGAAGCACCAGTGTCAATAATCTGTAACAATTACAAATCTGTGATATGTGCGATATTACCCGTGGATTGGGTTATCTATCGGGCGGGTCACCAGGTGGCGGATATGGGAACGGCCAGGGGACTGGGAGCCCTGTCTGGGAAGCCAATGTGGCCAGACGGACGGAGTCGCTGGACTCCTGGTCAGTAGCAGAAATAAGTAGGGTGAGGGGAACTAAAACTCCCCAAAAGTCTTTGCAAAAACATGCCACCGTGGACCACCCTACCCCAGCTAAGGTGAAGGAATCGTGTCAACAGCTGAATGACGGTAGGGTGATATGCGATTACGAACGATCCCCTTAGGGAACTGGGCGAAACCTCATTGTAATCAGTCTACCTCTGGTAATGTGCTCCGCCTTGAATAAAGGTAAGGAACCGGCTGCCCCTGCAGGAAAACTCCCTCACTTGTGCACCTTCCAGAATGAAACCCCAAGAAGGTTGAAGAAGGCGCCCAAAGACAGTAAAGTCGCTGCATCTTCCAAAACCTTCGCGAGGCCACCGTGAGACACCTCAAGGTTGCCTAAGAGAGTGTGTGTTCGGCGAGTCTTGGCCTACACCTGCCGATATAAAGGAGATGTCTCCTAGAGACCTGTCCACCTTTCTGGAAAGGACAGGATGGACGATGACCTAGGAGGACAACTTCTCGGGAGGATGTACAATAGGTCACATGTGGCCTTAGTGCTGTGGGTCTATACTCAAACTCCCTAGTCTACATATACAGATACAGATGTGCGATATTAATAGCGATACAGTTCTCTTTCAACTGTGATCTCTTTCACTTTTTCCTTCTTGTGATACCTTCTACTTCTATTCATTCCATTTCAAATCTGTTAAAAAAAACTGTTCGAAGTTATGCGCCGCTTGCAAGATTTGGCCTCTACAACATTTTTTGTTCCCAACACTGGAAGACTCATGAAAGAACACTGTTTTGCGATGACACTCAATGGCTTTTATAATGTTCTGTGAATTCATGTCTTCAAATCTAAAGAAATGAACTATAAATGTTCAAGCCAGTCTCGGATATACCTTCACAGTACGTTGAATGGACTCACGCCTATCAAAAAATAACTACTCCACTGGCTAATACCGCGAACGGCATTGGATTATATCCGAAAGACGTCAATACAGGAATCATCACACAAAATTTCCTGCATATGCAATTGGCAATACAAATGAAAGAGTCGACCTCCAATTTTGAAACAAGGCACACTTGCAGACCGAGTTCAGGCTCCTTAGCCACTTGTCAGTACAAAATAGTGACCATTATCAACCTAAAGTTGATGATATTTCATAATTGTAAATCGGTGGAAGTCATCTTGAATTTAGACAGGTTGGAGCCTGGCTCCCTTACCCTTTGGACTGATGTTTGCCAGAAGGACAAAAGGGTCATGACTGATGTGAGTGTTAATGGTAAGGCGCCCTTCACAGTGTACCCCTGCCTGGCTGGGGTGAGTTGGATGAAAACGTTGTTCATCTTTCAACGGAAGATATAGGGGCCTCATTCAAGAGAGTGTTGGGGCCTTCTATATCGAAAGGGGTCGTCTACAGTATAATCCATTGCTTTCCTGACTGATGGGTTTTCATGAGTTTCTGCACCATCAAAAATTCGACTGAATGGGCTGCCGAATGGGAGGCAGCTGCAAATCTCTGCGGATGGCTTCATTCCGCACAAACCAAGGAGCATTCACAATCATCCTTATTAGCTTGTTTTGCAATACCTCCAGAATGGTGATATTAGATTTCGCCGCTTGTCCCCAGACGCCTGAAGCATACATGATGACAGGCTTGAACATCGTATTATAGATGGTAATTTTGTTTTTAAGACTCATTTTTGATTTTCTGTTGATCAGAGGGTACAGACGTGCTATCCGACCCTCGATATTTGATTTGACGTACGTTATGTGCGGGTTCCAAGTGAGCCTACGGTCTATTAGAAGGCCGAGGAACTTTACCCGCGCTTGCCAGTTAATCTCCCTCTCAGAGATTCTCACTTTTCTGGCCGGAGAAGATTTTAGTCTTCCCAAGGTTATTGCCTGGGTCTTATCCGGGTTCACTCGGATCTTCCAATCAAGGTACCAGCGCTCGAGGTCGTCCAATGCACGTTGCATATAGACGACGCCGAGCTCCCGACCCATGGAAGATGAGAGGAGAGCCGTGTCATCGGCGTACAGAGATATCTTCACACGCTCGGGCCTCGGAAGGTCACTGGTGTAAAGTGAGTACAACGTCTGAGAGAGCACTGCCCCCTGTGGCACTACAGCAAGGACTTCTCTGTTATTAGACAGAGATCCCTCTTCTCTAACCTGAAATGTCCTGTATTCCAGGAAGGACCCGATCCACCGGACGAGGCCCCGAGGCAGGTCGAATGCATTTAATTTGTGCAGAAGATCTTCGTGCCAAACACGGTCGAAGGCCTTCGAGATGTCTAATAGAACAATGTGCACTTTTTTGTTGGTGCTTAACTCGTGGATGATTGTAAATCGAAATTTTTTCAGAGTATTTCATTCCGAGTCTTAAGTTGGAGCGAACCACAAAAATGTCACTCCATCTAGTGGACCAAGTACTAACCAACTGCATATCCGAAATTTGCCCAATTCCGCTGAATAAGGAAGAAACATTTCCTTATTAGTCAGTGGGCTATGCTTGAAGGCAGGCAGTAAACAAATCTAAAGAAATTAACTTTAAATGTTCAGAAGCCAGTCTCGGATATACCTACACGGTAGGTTGAATGGACTGACGAAATACTCTGAAAGAATTTCGCTTTTCAGTTATGGAATATCATTAACTTTACGGTTTCCAAGTTCCACCACAAGTTCTTTTTCCAAGCAAAAAAAACCTAAAATATGATCAACGCCTTCAGCAGCCTAGGCCGTATTTACTACCTGTGACAGTTCTGATGCAGTTCTGTTCGCGACAACTAGTAGATGAAAAGATCACTTTCTTCCGTTGAAATATCAGCTAATTCATGATATACCCTTTTCCAAGCCGTTGTAATAATAACAACGTTCAACAAAATTTGGAGAGTTTACTGACGATCCACAACTCCTCACATTCTTTGCTTTTGCTCAGCCAAAACGATCCCAGCTAAAGTGGCTCATCGGTGGCTCAGCGCAGGTGGTCAGGTTCTGGTGTGATTCACTAAAATTTTCTGCAAAACCATTACAGCAGAGTTACATTGTGAGGAAATCGACGAAATGTACCAAATATCATGTCAGCAGCAGCCGGCACTGGTGTTGACCAGCAAGTTCGGACCCCTTTTGTTGAAATGAATACGAACGTTGTTTTTTTGGGGAAAGGAAGTTTTTGGCTTTCTACTACTCCATCTGATCACAAAAAAAGGGATGAGAGAATCTTTCAAAGAAAGGAAGGAAGTAATCAATTTGAAAATAAGTAACTCTATACATGGATGTGTAGATCATGCAAAGAAGTAACTTTCAGACACAAACTGAAAGAAAGTCCTCCTGAAACAGCTACTTTCATATAAACATTGAATTACACGAAAGAAAAAAATTCTTTCGAAACAAATACTTCTATATGAACACTGAATTATACAGAAGATACTTTTCTTTAATCAGTTTGTATTTCAAACATTTGTTGTGGAATAAGAATCAAATATCATTCACATGAGTTCTACTTTGAATGAATGGTTATAAAATGTACTCACATGGAACACTATTCGGTTTCTTAGATCTTCCTCGTTCACTACTGTCTTATAAAGTAGTGACTTTAAATGTCCCCAAAAATAAAAATCTATCGGGTTTAGATCTGGGGAGCTTGGGGCCCACGCCTGGTTAGGTTCTTCTACACCCCTATCAATTCATCGATTTGGATAGACTGTGTTAAGGAATTCCCTGGCTACAACGCTAAAATGGGCCGGAGCCTCATCATGCATAAACCACATGCAGATACGAGTTTCTAATGGTACATTCTGAAGTAGTCCCGGCAATTCATTTTCTAAAAAGTGTCTGTAAGTTGCGCCATTCAGTCGGAGCGGAAGAAAGAAAGGACCTATCAAGTAATTATCAATTATTGCCGCCCATATATTTACAGAAAATTGATACTGATAATGCCTTCCACTAACTGCGTGCGGATTTTCGAGAGCCCAAACATGGTTGTTATGAAAGTTTGTGATAACATTTCGGGAGAAGCTTGCCTCGTCCGTGAAGAGAACATATCTTAAATATTGAGGATTTCAGTAGTGTAACAAAGAGACTTCTGGCGCAATGGGAGTGGGGGTAACCTATCAGCGTCATCGAAATCGACGCAGGATGGAACGAGTATAGTAGCGATTTTAGCGTGGAACTCCGCCCCTCGGCCCCCTTGGTACTCCACCTAACCTATCGGCCCCCTTGGTACTCCACCTAACCTATCAGCTCCCTCGGCCCCTTCAGTCACGTGATTTTAAATAAAAAAAGTTTATAGTTATGAGATTCGAACCTGGGTCGTCCGCGCCGTAGACATTGTCCTTAGCCTCTACACCATCGTAAGATATTGAAGTTAACTGCGAATGTTGGGTATTTATAGCGTTAGTTTTGTCAGGACCGAAATTGACTCATTCATTATACTTGACAGCATTATTTTTGATTTCCGTAGAATGTAATCGTCATTATCATATTGAAGATAGGAAAATATACTTAGATTTGGGAAAATAATTAATATTTCATGTAAAGATGTGTATGTGTGTGTAAGAGCGAGAGGCGCGTGTGACGTAATCGATGCAAAGAGAGATGGAGATTGAGGTTTTACCGGTTGCTAGTGCAAGCAGGTGTTGCCAGTTGTACAATAAATCAATGTTTATGGAGTAATGTAGCGTTGCCGGTTTGAAAATTAAGTTATAGAATACACAGAGTCATCTATGAGTCACTAGCTGAACTATCTATTGGTTGAAGAAGGACACTGTAAACACTAGACTCATAAGACTGCATCTGTCAAATGTTAATACATGCCAGCATGTCAGGTTCGGCGTTGCCAGTTGTACAATAAATCATTGTTTATGGGGCAATGTAGCGTTGCCGGTTTTGGAATTAATCGTGAACTACTCGACGAAAATTGGAAGCGCGAAAGTTATATATTAATAATAATGAATCAGATTCAAGAAAAAACATTACAGATTAATGAGGCTGTATCGTTTCAAAGTGTGATCCCTCAATGTTACAAGGTATTTCAAAATACATCATTGAAAACAAACATGACGTCGAAGTGTACAGGGTGCGTCAAAATATACCATTTAAGAAAAAACATGTCAGTTCAACAGAAGTCTAGCATTCCAACATGCCAAAAGGGCACTATGTTTCGTATCTTTGTTAACCAAGTTAGCATCATCAGGAGAAAGAGGAGATTCAAAAGTGTCGAGAGGTTAAGCGTTGTGGACTTAACGTGAGGGCAATGGTATTCGACAATGACATTTCAAAATACGTGGTTTTCCGTGCGTTTTCGATCGTTTTTCGTGCGTTGACGATCGTTTTTCGTGCGTTTTCGACCGTTTTACGTGCGTTTACGGTCGTTTTTCGTGCGCTTTCGATCGTTTTTCGTGCGCTTTCGAACGTTTTGCATACGTTTTCTATTTTTTGTTGAGGGTATCATAAGGCGGTGAGGTTAGATAAAAAAGAAGAAATGATTTGGACATTTATTATACATTTTTATTTTGGTAATATATCACAAAGCCATTTGTATAAAATATCTACGTTTCGGAGACTGCAATTGTAGTTGGTTCGCTTGCGAATGTGATGCATACAGGGTGAGGTACCTTCGTTGTTGTCGAATGTGGGAACCAACCATGTTGTATTGTCATAGCCCTCCAAATTCACAACGCGTGTCGGTATATTCAACTCGTGAAATTTTTCAGTTAGAAAGTCATATTTTTGATGTCCTCGCACATAAATGACATCGACACCTTGTAGATTCTCCATGAGGATGGCATCCAATTGATTATATTCCACAAAGCCAGAGGAATACCTCAATCCGTGAATGTTTCGCTCCAAGTAACAGGCGGTACGACGATCTTCTTTACTCAAACTGGAAAATGGTGTGTTTGGCAGCAGTAAAAAGTTACTACACTGAATTCCAATCCTAATGGCTATTTCTTTAGGATGGAATTTTTGCTCGACGGTGAAGCCTTGAATATCTACAACAGCTATTCTCATGTTGACTCTTCGATTGATACTGAAGCAAAATAACATGTTCAGTTCCATTTTTTAATAATTTCGCTGAGTGGGAGGTGTTCTATGACAGTGTCGTGCACAATTATGCAATAGGCTCTAGTATTTTGAGGAAATCCCTCGGATGCTTCGATTTCAAGTTTTACATCAACACTGGAACTTTTGATGCTCTCATCCCTTCTGGAACAATCGATGACAAAGAGAGCTTTGTCCGTGAAGACGGTGGAAGTAAGAAGAGGATTATGTTGATTGGTTATTTTGTAGCTGAGACCAAATTGTGAGTAGTTGAAATAAGCTTGCGAAAAATTCCCCTTTGCAAAATTCAAATGCATATTTTCCTTGGGGTAATTCTCACCGTTAAGAGTGAGCGTTATATTGGTAATATTCAAATGATTGAATATTGTTGGATCATTGTTGACTTTAGTGTAGTCACGATTTTTTTGGAAACATACAATTACATAGCGAGGGCTTTCGAGGAACGAAGAAGTCTTGACGGCCCATATTTCATTTTTTGCACCTTGTGTGAGAGCTGGCAGCATATGAAGTTCCCATTTTCTGAACGGTATGAGAATAGGAGTGTCTGCTTGGATAGCTTTCAAAAGTTGCAATTTAATTTGATCATGCGGAAAGAGTCGTTTAACTTTCAGTTCGATATTTTCAATTTCCAATTTAACTTCCGTTTTCGGTGTTAGTGCAGCAGGAGTCTCTTCTATTTTGAAACAGTTGCTATCATCTCCAGCTCGTACTAATCGAATGGTATGTTTACCGTAGGAAACACACTGATAATCGTTGAAGATATTCAAAAAATGCTTGATGGGTATGAGCATGTTGAATGTTAGATGAGTTGTGTTGATGGCGCCTGTATTGTTGGGAAAAGTCCAACCGGAGGTGGCCAAGTGTTTGATATCTTCGTCGGTGTAGATGAGAAAGCCTCTAACAGTACTAACAATTCCAAGTTCACGAACTGCTTCCAATTCCTTACCACTCTGCTCATAACTAGCAGATTGAAACATGAAAGCACCAGCATTGTTTACGAATGACACCTTACCGTCCCCTTTAGTTTTCTCAACTTTTCCACTAATGAACAGCAGACTATCGTACAAAGCATCGTAGGCATCAGATTGATTGATGTTAATTTCAATAACATCGTTGTTGCGAAAAGATTTGACATATGGATAGTAGGTCCGCCATTCTATCTTTTGTATGGACTCATCGATTTGCGGTTTTCGGAAAATGTTGAACACTTGATTGGACAACATGATAACCAAGAGATTCCAGAAACAATTTATTTTCCGTTGTCAATAGTTGTCGACTAGTGAAGGTCTTGGTGAAGACTGATTTGGGGTATGGAGGTGTATTATTTTTATAGATAGTCAGCACCATACTTCCGCTTCAATTCCAAACGA
Source organism: Leptinotarsa decemlineata (assembly GCF_025532065.1). Classification (NCBI taxonomy): domain Eukaryota; kingdom Metazoa; phylum Arthropoda; class Insecta; order Coleoptera; family Chrysomelidae; genus Leptinotarsa; species Leptinotarsa decemlineata. The sequence goes on along the minus strand of NW_027412703.1, from coordinate 5,380,041 downwards.
ATTATTATTTCTTCGTTTCGGAAATCAATGAGCCTAGAATGTTGGTCGAGCACTCGCAGCGTGATATTGTTTATTTCGTCTCTATGTGCAATAGGTAGGTAAATGGGGTGATTAGGTATTTCGTCAATTGCATACCCCGGATCAACACCAACAGCAAATTCGTATATCGTATGAGTCGGTGTGTCGTTGTAGAAGGCTCCAAACGTAATGTTGCTATCTATGTGTATGGTGCGTACTTTAATGATATCCACAGGTAGATCGGATTCGTGATGTAAGTTTGGTTTGAGAACAGTAGATGAAAACCCCAGTATGTGAGCCAAGCTATTTGCAGGTCGGAAATCAATCGAGTGCTTCAGACAGAATATTTCACTTTTCAGGGTATTATTATTCGGTTTCAGATAGAAAAAATCCTCAGGGTTTTCCTTGAACGTTTTAGGCGTGATGTATTTGTTTATTAATTCTTCAATGTCACCAATTTCGTAAGATCCAAGAGGTATATCGATGCTTTTCTGTTTAGTTTTGTCAGCGTTTTCATAGTAGTAGAATTTCGTACCTTCTTCAATGTTGGGTATACTGTTGTACGAATGGAAACTGAGCAAAGCCAAAGTATATTCAGAATCAGAATCTAATCGAATGGGTGGATTGAAATCGATGGAGAGCGTCGAAGAACGACTCGTTAGCGTTAATATCATAGACATGACTGATATAATGTCAGTATGACATCTCCTTAAATAATGATTGAAACAATAACAACAACATTTTGCATAAAAATCATTTATTTCTACAATAATAACATTCTATTTGCGAACTCACAGGACCATAATACATTGCTTTTTGTAGCGATGACGCAGCTGATGTAGGTGGTGGTACCTCATGTCGGTAATGGATGAAACATGGTAAACGAATCTGCAAAGCGAATCGATGTTGGTAGTCCTTTGGTAATCTATGCCAAACATCCAATAATTCCCAAGGTTGAGCATTCTCAATCAAATAGTCGATCGATAAAGTTTTCAATTCAGCATCGGTTAAATCTCGCAAAGATTTATCTCCAACCATTTTTGCAGACATTATGGAGCAGAAACTGTAGGCACAGATGTCCGCAATTACTCTGGTCAAAATTTTGATACTGATCATTGTTATATGTAATCGTTATACCCCCTCCAAAATATCTGACCAATTCCATTGGAGGTTTGAGATTACCGAAACTATCAAAGTATTGTACAGCATTGCCGTTTTTAATGTAAGCTACCCAATGAGTGCCTTTATTCAATCGAGAATCCAAGTTCAATACAGCACATTCTCGCAGTCGAGGACCACGAGTTGGCAACGTGTCGCGCATAAAGACTCCACGAAAATGTGGAATTCTCATTTGACGGGCACATTTTTGAATTTCCGAATCGTATAATGCTCTATGGGGTAGCTTCAGTAGGAGTTTTTTTGCTTTTTCAAGTAAAGACCTCGCCCTTTGCGTTGCTGTTGTTTCTTTAGGAACAGACCAAATCCTCGAGGTGTTTTGCGTAGGTACAAACCGGAACCTAAATGTTCCATAGCTTTATTGTGACGTTGATCTTCTTCAAGTTTCTTTTTGGCATTTTTAGCATCTATTACGGTTTTTGCGATAGCGCCTGCTCCACCTGCCAACGAACCCAAAGCTGAAAGGGCAGCGAATATAGGGATGAGGGGAAGAATTCCTCCACATTTTGCTTCAAATGGTATTATCCTAGGTATCCGTATGTTTTTACGTCCTCCAGCTTGACTCAATGCCATTTTAGCAGCTCGCAAAGCCGAAGCACTAGATTTCTTAATATTGGTAGGATGTGGCTTCCAATTTTTAGTAATTTTTTGAAGCATATTACGTCGAAAGGACAACCCCATGCCGAACTTACGTTTCGCTTTCATTGTTGTAGTAACGAGCCAAGCTGCAGCTTTTTCACCAAATCTAGCGTCTTTCGATTTAACGCGTTCCCAAGCTCTATTTTCCAACACTTGATCTGCTTTATGACGGTCTTCTAATGAGTCGCTTTGAGAGTACGCGATATCGTGATCTTTACAATATTCGTCCAAAGGATTTACACCGGTGTCACCGCGTTCCAATCTCTTTTTCAATTTGGTGCCTGGTCCGCAAAACTGATAACCAGGTAGATGTAATTCGAACGGGAGCTTATTGATAATCGAATTGACGACACCTGCACCGGAGTAAGTCAACATTGAGAATGATTGGGTGATGACTGTGATGTTTTTATTTATAAGCGTAGCGCACTCATTATCCAGCATCACATCATGAAAGTCGTTCAACAAGACAAGACATTACCTATTGAAAATTTAGACTTTTTGAATGAAGCCAACAATAGTAGTGTAGTTGGGAAGCATGGTATATTATTACCCAATTCGTTTCGTGCAATAATTTGTGGGCCGAGTGGTTGTGGAAAGACAAACGCTATCTTAACATTGCTATTCCACCAGAATGGCGCCAAATTTGAAAATATCTACGTATATTCAAAATCATTGTATCAACCTAAATATCAAGTGATTCAAGAAATTTTCAGTAAAGTCAAGGGGTTGGGATATTATCCGTTCAGGGAAAATGAGGATATCATAAGCCCTCACGAAGCCAAATCAAATTCCATATTCATTTTCGACGATGTCGCATGTGATGGCCAACAGAAAATTCGCGAATATTATTCTGTATGTAGGCATAAGAACATTGACGCCGCCTATCTTTGTCAGACATATTCAAAAATCCCCAAACAATTGATACGAGACAATAGCAATATGATTGTACTTTTCAAACAGGATGAAATGAATTTGAAACATGTATTCGATGAACACGTCTGTCCCGACATGTCTTTCGATGAATTCAAGAGAATGTGTGCCGAATGTTGGCAACATCGATATGGAACCGTTGTAATAATGAAAGATTTCGATAAGAATGGTGGACGTTATCGTCAAGGATTCGACAAATATATAAGTATACACAGTGCGTGATGTAGTATCATTCACCATCATGAAACCGTTGAGCAAAGAAGTTGATGTTATTCGAAAGAATAAGATCAACGAAATTGCACGCATCATTCGAAAAAAATATTTGGCTCTGAAATTGGGCAAATCCGAAGAAGATGAGTCATTGCAAAGATTTTTCAAACCTCTGTCTATTCCATTGAGGAAAATAGCTAATAAAACAGCAACACAGTCAGCTAGTACCCCATTGAAAACTGAGGCAAAAACCGAAGTCAAACAAGAGACAGTGGAAGAGCCTGAAACGACTCCATTCCAATCCCTCGTACATGTTGCAGGTACAGATGAGGATGACGATGATGATGATGAAAACGTCTTTAGTGGGTATGCAGAAGACGAACAAGACGACAACGTTGCGTCAGGCATAAATGAACAAGTTTTAGAAGAATATATCGATCAATATCCGATAATGTCTCAACCGTACATTAAAAAACATTGGGGAAATGACAAGGAAATCGACAAAGTATACGGTCCCATATATGATGGGGTATCTTCAAAATGGTTCCTAGGCCAAAAGGAAATCGATTTTGACAAGCGTAGCGGAAACATAAAATTGGCTGGGTATCACTGGAAAGGAACACCCGGTATATATGAACTGTTATTTCTCGACATGCCTGAAAATTATAACACTGAGGATTTGAATGTATACAAAAAGATTTTGAATTTATCGAGCGCTCACAAGAATTCGGCTGGGCATCTAAAAGGCACACAGAGATACAAGTACACCAACATAATCAAACCGTTGTTTCCTACAGCAGGAAATCGTCGTAAAACTGGTACTGGGTTTTTTCAACCTAAAACACCTCTCACTACTACTACTGCGATGACATCATGTCTACCCAAAACGTCACCTCTTGCAATGACATTCAATACGAAACCCATTGAATACATTTATTGGGACGATCCCAACGAGCTATGCGAACGTCTCAAATTATTGCTAGCCTCTCGAGATGCAGGAAATACTTCGCACAACAATGAAATCATTGCCATTTTGAATGAACTCAAAGAGGCAAAAATAATTCTATAAGATACACTACGTTCCCCAATACATTATCATTTTCAAAATGGTTATCGATAAGTTTGGACGTAGCGACAGCAACAGAAAGCGAAAATTGCCAACGCCCTCTGGAGGATGTTTGTTGCATTATACCTCAGATGGTAATATTCATTGTGGTGATGTGAAATTGTGTCATGTGAAGAGCCCCACCACTGATTACGATGTTGCTAATAAAAAGTATGTGGATGGAACCGATAATGAACTTGCTTCATTTATATATCAACTAGCTAAGAAACACGAAAAACAAATGATCCAAGTAAATGAAAAACTAACCAAATTTCAAGGTGACATCTCCAAACAAATTACCGAAATAAATTCTACTATCAAGGAAATCAAAAAGATACAAAATAAAGTTCAAGCAAAACCATAATAAAAGAGCGGGGTTCACACATCTTCTCCATCAGTCGTCATGACTTCCAAAGACAAGATTCAACTTGTCAACGAACTACATAAACCAATTAGAAAAAATTATCCTCGACGCCGTACAGTTATCAAAGGAATAGATGACTTATGGCAGATGGACTTGGCTGAGATGAGATCGTTCGCTCACCAAAATCGAAATTTCAAACTGATTCTAGTCGTCATAGATTGTTTTTCGAAATTTGTGTGGACTCGACCACTGAAATCAAAAACGGGAGAGGAAATTACGAAAACGTTTGCAGATATCTTGACACATACGAAACGTTGTCCAAAAAATTTACAAACCGATCAAGGTAAAGAATTTTACAACAATAAGTTTCAAACTTTGATGAAAAAACATGGAATAAATCACTACAATACGTACAGTATCACGAAGGCTTCTATGGCTGAACGTATCATTAGAACGTTAAAAGAAAGACTTTTCAAATATTTTAGTCTGAATGGCACCTACAAATGGTTGAATGTCTTGCCTGAAATCACAAAATCCTACAATGATACGCGACACTCGAAGACGGGCATACAACCTTCGAAAATTACCAAAACTAACGAAAAACAAATTCTCAAATCAACATACACCCATGTGAAAATAGCTGGACCGAGAAAATTCAAAGTCGGTGATGTTGTACGAATCAGTAAGGCGAAACACGTTTTTGAAAAAGGCTATACGCCCAATTGGACTACGGAATTATTCAAAATTGTCAAAGTCAATATTACCAACCCCGCCACCTTCATGCTAGAAGATATGCAGGGTGCACCTATTAGGGGTGCTTTTTATGGAGAAGAATTACAAAAAACTGCAAATCCTGATATATATCTCGTTGAAAAAGTCTTGAGGAAGAAAGATAAAAAAATGTACGTAAAATGGCTGGGTTTGGATAACAAACACAACAGTTGGATCGAAAATGTCGATTTTGTATAGAATCTTATGGAAAACAAGCACACTGACAATGTATTGGGAGGGCCTTTTGTGAAGAAATATTTGTGTGTTTAACAAACGCACAATATCTGAAACGGACCACGTGATCTGAAGCTATAAGAGCGCAAGCAAACACAGATGGACATTCAGTTTGAAAATGTCTCTCGATAGTGGTTACGGTAGTGAAGTTGAAGTAATATTCGACAGTGATGGTGAAGATTATAATGGAACTCTAAATGCAATAGACAGAGCGTTGGAGCAATACGAAATGGCTGCTCGAAACGAACATCAATTGCTGTTGATGGCATTCCCCATGTCATCTTATGAAATTCGATGTGGCCTAAGTCCATGCAGAGACTTCAGCCCATGCATAATTTTGAAGCAGCAGTTCTCCATTCGTTCCATCAATTTAACAAGTTATGAATGGGCGACCCTCATTGACATCCTGCAACAAATAAAGGAAAATTTCTTCGAATCACAAATCGATGGATATCTAGACGAATATGATCCAATTACAACACGTTGCGGGGATTACATTTACGTCACACAGTACATCGAAAGTAATACCAAACAAGTTTCCATTTCCAAGGACACCACGAACATGGAGCTGTTTCAACGAGATGTAAACGATATCCTGAATACTCACCTTGGTGTGCTCTCTGACCGTATCGCTATGCTGGATGCTTTGAACTTTTGTGATTATTATCGAGGTGTTTTCAATATAATAAAATCATGGTTACGTGAGAATAAAACTAATTTAACTTTGGAAGAAATCATAGAAGGTTTTTGTCAAGCCTCAGCTCTAGATAGTCTGTATGCTAATGCTTTACGTGAATATTTATTTTATTATAAACAAAAAATAGTGTATGATTTATGTAATAAATGAGAAAACGTTGTAACATTTGTTTCATTTAATGTATAAGGTGAAAACAACAGCTTTAAAAAGTTATTTGATGGAAAAAAAACACCAAAATTTCAATATATATTTTATTCAAATTTTATCAACGTGTGTGTACAACAATAAATAAGTATACAAAATTTCAATATATTTCATTCAAATTATATCAACGTGTACATGTACAATAATAAATAGTATGCAAAATTTCAATATATTTCATTCAAATTATATCAACGTGTACATGTACAATAATAAATAGTATGCAAAAACTGAAATACTCAAACATATTTCTGTTTGCAGTCAATTCTTGAAAAGTTGGTGGTCTCCTACCGCTGTTGAAAATTCTCAGAGTAACACACACCTATTCGTCATATTCAAACAAGGACAAAATATATCAATCAATCACATCAATAGAAATAAAATCCAAATGATAACCTCATTTCAAGCTATAGTGCCCCCAAGGTAAAGTGTCAGATGATTTGGGGATTAATTTTCGTTTATCGTCGTGTGGACTCAAGCCTATTTTCACCTGCTTGATACTGAAAACGCTGTGAGCGTATGATCGAATAGTGAACTGCTCACATATTTTTTCTTTAAAATTTCTGAGACAATCCATATAATCTTTGAAATCAATTTTATTTCTGACTACATTATATCGAATTCCCTTTGATTTTTTGATAACTTTTCCACCCTGCACTTTGTAGGTGTACATTTTGGAACGTAACCCTGCAAAGTGCGTGATGATTTTACCATTTGCTTCATCTTTCATTAACCCAGGAATTTTTTTATTCACAAGTGGAATTTGAAATTTATTATCGGGCGAATAATCGGAAGTATCAAATTTTGATAGGTTATTTTTGATGAGTTCTGAATAGACATCTTCACACGTTATTTCGTAGATGAAGCTATCTGTATCTGTATACATTAACTTGCAATTTTCTATACCTAGAGTGGGCACCATGAAATCGTAATGGAAATCAAACATGCATGTTTTTGAAATATCTAAAATTGCCATTCCGATGTACAGAGGTTTATTGAAAACAAGTTCAGTCTTTTTCAATTCAATAGCCACCAAGTCTGTATCGAAAACGGTTCGACTCTGAAATCGAGGGCTCGCAATTAAATTTTTGGCGCCATAACGACCGTTCCAGGAATTCACAAGTTTGACCACCCTGTGTAATCGAATGTTTTCCATCGTTTTCCCAAAAATAGCATTTACCATTAGTTTATATAGATTTTTGCCAAAAGAACTGGTGGCTGCAGCCCTTAGACGAGTATTCAACTCGATGTAGGGACGCAGCCATGCAGATTGTTTGAATTTCACAACCCGATGAATTTTGGTTAGAATCAAACCGTTTTTCAATGCTTGTTTCAAGTTGCGATAATGCAAAATATATTTGTCTTTATGATACAGGGTACCCATTAATTTTTTTTGTTTGGAATTTGGTGGTGCTTGATGCTCTGGACAAAACGGAAAATCTTTATGTGAATCATGTAATCTCTCAGGGTATTCCAAATCAACTTCCAATATGTAGCCTTCTGAAGCATTGTCAGGAATTTCAGTTATATCTTTGTCAAAATTTTCCACCCACTGAAAACCGTCGTAAGGTAAAAATTCTGACATTGCCCACCCATATAAATTATTGACGTCTAAATATAAAAGATATTTTGAAGGTTTTTCGGGATTGTATGCTTCCATATATTTATTATTTGCTTCAGAATATCTATTTGAACAAACCGATATTCCGCCCCTTATCCCCTTTTCTACAAACATAATCATGTCAATGTCTTTTAAAATTTGTAATTTACACTTTGTATACTTCAACATGGCATCCCACGTGTACCCAGGCATAGTATAATACCATGCGGGGTCCAACCCATAAGTTGCCATGCTTTTTTGACGAAAATTTTCAAAAACGTCTGCCAGTAATAAAATATCTGTTTTCAAATATAGGTCCGCATACGATCCCAAATTTGTAATTTCGAATGATTCCCAAACATTTTGTGCGTGAACATATTTCTCTTCTGTTATGTGTTCATCATTTAATTTATTATAGAATTCTTCTCGTGATGGTAACTCGGTGATGTTCAATTTTTCCATGCTATCTATATAATCATACGGAAATACTCCCTTCCTGGTGAGAAGAGCGAATTTCTCCTCATCTAAATGACTAAATTCTTTTTTTAAAATTTCCAAATCATTTTGATCCAATGTGGATACTAATTCATCCAACGATGTTCCCATGAATCGAAAAGAATCTATAAATCGAAATTTAATTTTAGTTTCAGCATCCTTCTGTGTAAAGGAAATGTATTTTTCTTTATTTGAGGGAAGTATGCTCACACAGCCTTTTTTTGCGATATCTCTGATAATGAAGTGACTGTCGTATCCTGAAAGATTATGAAAAGTAATGGGTACCACGAATAATTTTCGAAAGTTGACATTACAGGGGGCTTGGTGGGCAAAACCGCGGAACGCCCCCGTATAATGATTGTGATCGTACACAATAACATCTTTGGGGGCGAACGGTTTTTCGCAAATATGACAAGTCGTTGCAGCACCGATATTATTTAAAGGCACTGTCATCGGCTCAATATTCTTAATTTTAGATTCAACAAATTTTGCAATATCAGACAACTCATCGGCAAACCATTTCATACAGTCTTCACCTCGATAGCTTTTGAAATGAGAGAGACTGTCGTCATAGGAACACTTGAAGTAGTAGCCTGCACTGAAAGGTATATGTTTTTGGTATTTTGTAGTTTTGTTAGATATGCTTTCGTTACATTTTTCCAACAGTGACTCGAAATCAGCAAAAATTATAAATGGGCATTTTTGTTTATAAACATAATTTCGAAATTCCACATAATCGTATGTAGGAAAGGAAATTTTACAATCATTCACTTTTTCGCACAAAACAGTATGATCATTTAATTTTTGCTGACTTGAAAAATAATTCAGGCATCTATCACAAAAAAACTTTTGACCTCTATGATTACTCATTTGTTTTGAAAATAGTCTAGACATGTCTTTGATCCAACAATAATGGAATTTAATTTCAGTCTCGTCATCGTCATTAATGGGTGGAGCCTCATAATCGTTCAATTTTGGAAAATATTTGTCTTGAATCAATAACAAATTAACATGTCTGTCTCGTTTTGTTGTCGTGAGTCTGGCAGGTACTACTACAAAGAATGATTTTTCCTTTGCTTGATTCAATTCCAAAGTGTAAACATTAACAGAAATATTATTAAGTTTTTCAAATTTGGAAATTTGATGTAAATCCATTGGAGTATTTAGCCCTGTAGTATTCAAAACTGTAGAATAGTGTGGATATTTTGACACCCTTTGTGGATCTTTTGCTACAGGATACAAGGCGCTAATAATACTCCAAAAGAAGCACATTTCGTCATTGTTTTGTACATTAATGCATGCCTTCTTCCTTGCGATTTCTTGTGGCAATGGAATGAAAGAAGAACCGTTACCAATGACATATTTATTAATTGCTACTTCCAACAAAAGAATTTTACTCAAAGCCCACCCCGACAATTGTTCTTCAAATTCGCCTAATTTATTCAATACAACATTCACCACATTTTCATTGTACCAAGCAGCCAAGTCCGTACCTGAATCGATAACTTTATTTGGTGTACTGAAATATTTACGATCAATAATTTCCCCATCATTCGATTTCTTAATAAAATCCCCTGAAAATGTAAAATTAACTTTGAGACATGACATTTGTTTCAAAATTTTGAAAATCTCACGTTTGAATATTGAAAAAGCATCGTCTAGAAACTTTTTAGGATCTTTATGAGTTAAATTGATGATTACCCCCGTTGTAACTCTACGATTGAAAACATTGTTAACAGTTTGCCACTTTACCCTGGAGCTTCGTCGCTTCAAACCCGAGCCTGTATGTTTATTATTCATCATTTTGACAATCACTTTGAAGCGTTTCAATTCCCCAATTTTTGTAATTATTTTCTTTTTTTCTCCAACCGAAAATTTAATTTTTTTCATAGCTAAAACGCATTTCCTTATATGATTATTAATAAATTGTATAGCTTGTTTGGCAATATACTCTGAATAATTATCTCTAATAACTAAAAGGTGATTATCAATTACCGACTTAGTTTTTGGAAAATCGACCATTTGGATTTTATTTATTGACATGACTCACCGATATTTTGTTCACAAATGAAATTCTAGGTGTTATGAGTCGGTTTTGGAAGCTGTAGAGAATTGAATTTCGTTCTGTGGACACTGTTGAGATGGTTCTGGAAGCTGCTGTGATTTGAAACTCGATGTGGAAAAGGTTGCTAAGACGATTTTGGATGTAGTTGTTGAGATGACTCTGAAGTTATACTGCACACGTTGATGTAGTGTTCTGAAATAAATGCAATCTTCAATAGAAACATACACCAGAGATAAATAAAATTCAAGAGTGGGGGTAATGTTTTTCATGGAGTGATTGTGAAAAATGAGCGAGCTACAGTTATAATTGGAAAAATCAACTGTCATTCAAAACAACGAATTTAAAACACATATTCTGCAAGTACTAAACACATAAAAAATATTGAAAACACTTCTTTATGCGGATCATATCTATGAATGAAAAAAAATTTGAGTCGAATAAAAAATATAGTATACAACCACAAACTCTATACATATATTGAACAGAGAAAAAAAACAGTACTTACCTTAATTTCGTACAATTTCAAATGAAACAACACGACAGCGTATTTTCTAAATGCTTCTCACGATGTTGGCTGTCAATTTCTTCTGCGGCGTCTCTACAGGTGAATCTGCTATTTTGTTATTTGGTTTCCTCTCCACGACTGAAATTGAATTTCAGGAAATCCACCTGCGAGAAACCAAAAATAAAAAAACAATGTTTCAAATTATACGAACACTCTCTCAATAAACGACAACATGAATGAAAGTTATTCGTAACTCACTATGCGTTTTATTCAACTAGAAAGCTGCTCACAAAATGAGCTTCTGTTTACCACATTATAAATGTGTATATAGACAAGATATGGCATTGTCAAAGGCGACTAGATAAAATACGAGAAAAACTCTTATTCAGCTTGGATGATTTTCGAGTAAAATTCATAATCACGTTTTCCGGTTCTGAGGCCGCCATCTAACATCAAAACAAATTGTGCGGTACAATAATTACTGTAAGAGATAGTATTCGAGAAAAATGAATGTCAGCAATTACCGGTTCTTATCTTTTATTCATTATTAAAGATTGAGAAATATCAGTAATTGTTATTTCTTATCTTCTGATGTATGTAGGATAAGAATAGTTGCCCAGGGTTGGCTTGAGGAATACGTAAATACCTCTGAACCGTTTTATATTACAAAATAATTGAAAAAAAACGTTAATCCTCAAAAACTATATATAGAAAAACACTCAAGTATATTTTGGAAAATTAATGATAATTCAACAACAACTCTCACGACCTTTGAATTAAATTAAATTTGAATAAATTCTTTTGTGAAAAAGTCAAAAACGTATAAAAAATCTTGCAATGAAAATTCATAAAGTGAACATGAAAAACACTTACTTTCAGATAAAATCGTTACACTTGTCACTAGTATCACTGATACAACTAACTCATCATTTTGCCTCGCAGGAGGTATTTATAGGAAAATAAGTGATGACATATTTCAAAACCAAACAAAGAGCCTTTGTTCCGTCGCTTTGAGAACTGCATATCTCTGGGTGCTGATTCGGCATTGACAGTGATCAATGTCACCTTGGCTAAGAATAGGAAAATAGGTGATGACATATTGTGCAATCAAACAAAGAGCCTTTGTTTCGTCACTTTGAACCACGTGTCTGGCTTTATCGATAAGTGATAGCGATAATGCTGCATACCTATATTATATATTTTTACCAACTTGAAATGAAACAAAAAAATTTACTGTTTCAATCAAAATATTCATTTTTTTATTAAAATTCATAGTTGTTGTACAAGTCTAATTAGAATACATACTGACATCGTAGATTCTATGATATCTCTATAAACGTCAAATTACATTTGTGACTTCTTTTCCTCTTGCCTCGTTGTGTGTTCTGCAACAAATTCAACAGTTTTTTTTAATGATGAAGATCTTGAAATATATTTTTCAATTCACATTTGAATGGTGTATTCTTTGGAATTGCGCCTGCGCAAATATCCTCATTGACTGATCGAACGAACCGATTTCCATTATTTACACTAGCCTTCACGCATATTTCCTTGGAATTTCACCCACATTCGTTTACATATTGAACAGAAATTATTGTAGTCGGAAGTACAAAATTTGTTTTTCAGCATCGTTGACGACATATTCTACACTCTGAGGCTGGAACACTTTGTCTTGAATGTATAAATTATTCAACTGCTTGAGAACCATTTTCTTTTCCTCATATAATTGAATATCTTTACTTATTTGTTGGACACGTCTCTCAAATTCCTCTACTTTACGTCTGTACTCTCTGAATGCCATTTTATTACTAATTTTTGTTTACCAATGACGTACGGAAGATCGTTTTTCTTCGAAACTTATGCAAAATAACGTATTTTGAAATGTCATTGTCGAATACCTCTTTCCCCCAATGCCCTCACGTTGAGTCCACAACGTGAGGGCAATGGGAGAGCGAAGTATTCGACACTTTTGGATCTCCTCTTTCTCCTGATGATGCTAACTTGGTTAACAAAGATACGAGACGTAGTGCCCTTTTGGCATGTTGGAATGCTAGACTTCTGTTGAACTGACATGTTTTTTCTTAAATGGTATATTTTGACGCACCCTGTACACTTCGACGTCATGTGAACCTGACATGCTGGCATGTATTAACATTTGACAGATGCAGTCTTATGAGTCTAGTGTTTACAGTGTCCTTCTTCAACCAATAGATAGTTCAGCTAGTGACTCATAGATGACTCTGTGTATTCTATAACTTAATTTTCAAACCGGCAACGCTACATTACTCCATAAACATTGATTTATTGTACAACTGGCAACACCTGCTTGCACTAGCAACCGGTAAAACCTCAATCTCCATCTCTCTTTGCATCGATTACGTCACACGCGCCTCTCGCTCTTACACACACATACACATCTTTACATGAAATATTAATTATTTTCCCAAATCTAAGTATATTTTCCTATCTTCAATATGATAATGACGATTACATTCTACGGAAATCAAAAATAATGCTGTCAAGTATAATGAATGAGTCAATTTCGGTCCTGACAAAACTAACGCTATAAATACCCAACATTCGCAGTTAACTTCAATATCTTACGATGGTGTAGAGGCTAAGGACAATGTCTACGGCGCGGACGACCCAGGTTCGAATCTCATAACTATAAACTTTTTTTATTTAAAATCACGTGACAAGGAGGTCTGAGCGCTGATGCGGAATCCCAAGGGGGCCGAGGGGTGAGGAAGAGTCGCAAGAGGTCCTGAGCGGTGATGTGGAGTACTAAGGGGGGCGTGAATGCTTGAATCGCTACGAAACTCGTTCCATCCTGCGTCGATGACGTCACACGTTTCTCCCACTCCTGTTTGAACCAAAAATTGCAGAAAGTTTAGCTCCATAAGAAAATACATGGGATTTTGAGCCAGAACATACGTTGTTCATCTACTGATTTCCAGCCAATTTTCTCAAAAACCATTGACACATAGTAATGCGTTGGGGAAAGTCTCGTGGCAAAAGAGCTTGTACCCTTTGAATATGGTATGGATAAAACTGTTGATCGTGGATAATTCTCCAAACTGTGAACTGAGTAGAATTGACAGCTTCAGCAATTACTCTTGTGCTTGTTTCTGGATTCTCCTCGAGAGCGTTCAAAACAGCTTCTTCCAATTCTGGGGTTCGGACTGCTCGTGGTCTTCCAATAAAGCTACCTGTTTCTGCCAAACGACGGTGGAGACTAGCAAATGTTGGAGCTGAAGGCAGTACTCGATTAGGAAATCGCTCGTGGTAAATACGTCTTGCTTCGCGCGCATTGCCATCCGCAAGGCCATATACGAAATGCATATCGGCTAAATGAGCAATGAGTATTGTTTGAATAATCCATTTTTTCAAAATAAGTGTTTTTTACTTCTATTTACGGAAACTTCAACAAAACGTCTAACTGTCACAAAATATGTAATTACCAACTACTCACAAACGTCAAATTTATTTCCAAAGCATTCTTGTGAAAAATGCAAAATATTCGTAATAACTTCAACATTCATCGATTATCAAATAATCGACTTGAAGTTTTCAAGTCCAAATATTTAGAAAACGGTTGCTTACAGCGACTAGTACGCCCAAAAAAGTTATGAATCTTTAAAAATAAAAAAGACGTGTAGGTGGCGCCCCCTACGAGTAAGAGCAATAAGAACCTCCTATTACCAAGTTTCGTTTAATTAAGTTCAGTATTTCAAAAGTTATTTGAAAAAAACGAAAATAAAAAAAAAATCAACATCCTGTATTTTGGAAACGAAGCGTTTCCGGACATTTATTTATTTGGACAATTCATATTAGATTATTGTGAGGAATCACCTCCTGAAGTTTGTCAAAGTACTTTTGAATCACCCTGTATAATAGTTTGAAATAAAGTCATAAAAATGGACAGAACTTGTGAAACAACATTTACTCGTATAATTAAAGACGTTTTGCAGTTTTGCACACTGTCCAGTGAAAATCTCACAGTAAAGTATTACATTATGAATTTTCAACAAGTATCACTCACATATTACATGACTCGTAATTGACACTTTTTGTCTTATACACTGCTTTTCCTTTGAAAGTCCTCATGTGTCACCAATGTCTGTTTCGGATATTTCATGCGACGAAATGTACCATACTCGGTCCCACAGATTACTTCATATATTCATCGACCATATAATTTCATGGGAGCACAAGAATAATGATATTCTGTCTGGATTATCACATACGTGATCTGCGCATCATAAGTCATTACACTGGACGTACGTGTGTCTCTGCTACAGATGTGACTTGAGATATGGAACGTGCTCAGAGGAAGACGAATGTAGTGCGTTAGAGGTATGGACAGTCTTGGAGAAAATTGATAGGTACAGGTGAAATATTTCAAGTACTTTGGGATTCTCAATGAGAATTCTGATCCACCCAAAGAAAGAAACTTTGATGCAAGTTTTGATATTATTTAAGGTAATTATCATAGGTGAAACTGTATTTTGTCACTCAAATAATTCAAAATCACTAATTCGGATGCACATGAAATATCTTAATAAACTTCTGCGATTCCTCAACAAATGATTCACAAATATAGAAAAGAAATCATCATTTCCAAAATCACCCAATACAATTATAAATTATCCAACTGAAACAACAAACGTCATCAAAAATAAAAAACTACGAAATACAAAACTATTTCCGTGGACTGAGAATATCACGAAAGAATATTGAAAAAATTTGAATATATATTTGGCAGCCCTGGTCAGCTCAAAGGTTGTTGCCTGGACACAAAATGTTTGAATAGAAAGGGTCACATTTTTAGGAGTGACTAAATTTTGGAAAAGTTTTTGGCTTTCTACTACTCCATATTGATACAAGAAAATGTGGGAATTTTCCAAAGGGAGAAAGGAAGTATTGCATTTTAAAATAGGTAACTTTATACATGGATATGTAGATCATGCAAAGAAGTAACTTTCAGACAAGAACTGGAAGAAAGAGCCTTCCTGAAACAGCTACTTTCATATAAACATTGAATTACACGAAAGAAACATCCTTTTGAAACAATAACTTTTATATGAACACTGTATTATACAGAAGACACTACTCTCTACTCAGTTTGTATTTCAAACATTCGTTATGGAATAAAATCAGATATTATTCACAGGAGTAGTTCTACACTAAATGAATTGCACTAAAAAATTGCACTTACATGGAACACTGCCATTGTCATATGAATTAAAGAAGAAGAAGCTGATTTCAGGGTGTTGGTTTTTTGTGACGATGTGCGTGCGCATCTTAAAAATTTACTTTCATCATTTTTCCCTAAGGCGTCAAAGAAGTATAACTTCAATAAAAATGATGAATGGTACTAATGTCTAATGAAACTTCTGACCTTTTGCACCCTTACATATCCTTGAATAGTTTGAAGCAACTTGTGAAATTTTTGAAATGAACTTGTCGAAATAACTTCGTAAATGAAGTAACAATGTTGAATGTGTCTTCTAGAAGAAGTGGTGATGAATAATTAATTTATGTGTTCCTTTATAGACACCCTGCATGTGTGTATTTCTCACTTTTTTTTATTTTCACATATAATATTCCATTTCATTTATTACAATTTGGGATGAAATATTTTTGTAGTAATTACAGAAACATTTTTCTATTTCTCTTGGAAAATAGAATTGAACAAATAATTTACGCGAAACATATCAATAATGAATTCATTACGGTATAATGACCCTATGATCACTATTTCTCCATTGATGAGATATCGATGATCTATCTTAATGAAAACAAAATCAACTGGAACTCTGATAGACCTCTTCACACAGTAGCTTAATTTCTCAATATCAATCTTTGATGATCACCAACCAAGATCACGATGATGAGCCTTCATATCACAAACGTATATCTCGCAGACAAGCAGTATAAATATCCCCCAGTACGGCCATGAAATGAATCCAATATCGGTGGTACAAACCCATAAGATACGTGATCACGCGTGGAGTCCATTTGATCACAAGGCGGCCGCTTATTAACGAACAGATCTGACCACTTGCTCCTATCAATGCGATATATTAATCAAACTGAAATGCGTTTGTTTCAACGTCCGTGCGCGGGAACCAATCAATGTATTGCTGATATACAGAGTGATATACTCTGTATATCATTGGTTTCAAGTGGTGATTACTTGTCGAATTTTATGAAAAAAAAAGTTCAAATGAACGTGTGACCCAGGTTAGGTTAGGAGCCACAATAAATACTTGCGCAACCCGCAAGTATTTATTGTGGCTCAGACCTATTCACACTCGACCAAATAAACCCAGCTTCATAACGAAGCTGATTAGTTCGTATGGTGAGTGGTCTTTCAGGTCAGATGGTCCATAATACTTCTTGCTAACCAGGTGCTCAATCTCTGTTTGGCAAAGCCTGAAGCGATGCTAATGACAGGTTCTGGTCCGATGAAGCTGTTACAGCACCTTCTTTTGCAAGAGAGTCAGCAGCCTCATTGCTTCCAGGCCAGTATATCCAGGAACGTATGCCCTAATTTGCTTTGTTTTCGAGTAACCTGTGTTTGCTAGCAGTAACAAGGAGCTTTTTTTCATGAAATTAAAAGGGGATATTAATTCCACCGGTTTCATAGAGGGTTACCCGTTTAATATGGTAAAAATCATTGTACTCCACTGTTGTTTTTATTGAATATAATTTTATAGTATTCAATATAATATCGAATATATAATTTTCGATTTCTTTCTTTCTTTCAACAAAAAAACACGGGCATTACAAAAAATTCTCAAGGGGCTCTGAGAGTGGTGCTTGTGCAAAAGTGGCGATTCACGTTGGATTTGAATCGCTGGAGATTAAATTCATTTGGGAAAATGTTCTCAGGATGTTCATTCCACATAGACGTGCACACGAAAAACAATTACCAACGTTCAAATATGATTTCCAATCATCAGTTGATGAGTTGCAAATATTTTTCTGATGGAACTACACAGGGTGTATAATTAAGGATGTCATTAATTTCTGATGATGATTACTTGTCATATATCATGAAAAAAATTCTCCTGGAAGTGTGCACTACTACCTACGTTTCCGAGTAAAGGGGTTTTAGTTCAACTGAATAGTTTGTTCTTCTATTAATTTCACCTGTGCCTGTTAACAGTAACGAGAGGCTTCTTTTCATGAAACGAGATTATGCATGTTAAGCCCAGATTGATATTTTCATCAGATTGAACAATTGATAATAACAAAATAAACATTTATGACGACCATTTGTGACGAGCGGAATCGGTCCTAAATGGAAAATTTAGTATACAGGGTGTAACTAAATAAGTGTAAAACTTTTAAGGACGTGATTCCTCATCGAAAAAAGATAGGATCTTTCATATAAAGAAACTTCATTGAAGCATCCCTTGTTAAGATACAGCCCCTTAAAGGGGGTACATAAAATTTTTATAACAGTTTTTTTCATAAGCACTGAAAAAGTTACAATATTGAAATTAACCTGACGTTTTGTACTACCAAAAAGCCACTCAGCCAGAAATTTATTTGGTTTAGGGGTGGAAAACGCAACCCCTAAAATTTATTTCCAATGTAACTTTTTGTCTTATCATTTGTTTATCATTCAAAAATTAGTTTCCGATAGCCTTTTTCATTTTAAACAAAAAATGTCTCTTATCTATCTAGTTGGTCGCTATTAGCGATAGTGACAATTAAATTGGTATGACGCTGTCAGTTTGTGAATTTTCGAAATTTAATTATTACTAATTGTGTGTTGTTATTCTGTTCTCAATTTGTTGCTTTAATAATTCACTTGTTATTGAAATGGCATACACAAATGAGGAAATGACTGATATGCATTACGTTTACGGTCTGTCGCAGGGAAATGGGTTAGAAGCTTCTAGAAGATATGCTGAAACGTATCCTCAACGGTAGCATCTTTCACATGCTCGACTTCATCAACGATTACGAGAATATGGTTCATTCGATAAAAGAACGCAGGGTTGTGGTCGCCATCGAGAAGTCCGAACACCACAGCTTGAGGAAGCAGTTAATTTGATTGAAGAACAACCTACTACCAGTACTAGAAAGATTGCTTTCCAGCTAAATGTTGATCATATGACGGTATTTCGAATTTTAAAGAAACAACTCTTATACTCTTACCATCTGCAACGAGTACAGGCACTGTTACCGCTAGACTTTCCGAACCGTCTTGAATTTTGCAATTGGATGCTGGAAATGATTGGAAGAAATTGTGACTTTCTGAAGACGATAGAATTCACAGACAAATGTAGTTTTTCTCGGGACAAGATTATTAATTATCATAATTACCACTATGAGCTGATGAAAACCCTCACGCTATTGTCTAAACTAACCATCAAGAATAGTTTTCTCTTAACATGTGGCTTGGAGTTATTGGGGATGATTTAATTGGGCCTCATTTTCTACCTCCTCTATTAAATGGTGGGGCAAACGTTCAATTTTCGAAAGAAGTGCATCCACTACTGCTGGAGGAAGTTACTTTGGGCGTCAGAAGGGCGATTTCTCTATTTGGGGCCATTTACAGCATTTGGTTCATCGTACTCCTGTTCGCGATGTAGAGGACTTAAGAAACAGCATCATCGATGCGTGCAGGGTAATCAGAGAGACTCCAGGAATATTTGAGCCAATACTTGGCTCAATGCGCCGACGTCTAGACCCATGCGTAATGACATATTGAACATTTACTATGATTTCTACATGATGCGTGTTTTATTTTTAATAAATTAGTTTTGTTTATTACCCTTTAATCGTTAAATACAGGTACTAACTACAAAATAACAATAAATCTAGTTCGCATTCATGACGATGTATCTTTGTAGTTGTTCGTAAAAGAATGTTTGCTGCGAACCTGTTTATTTTGCGCAAAAAACCCAAGAGACATTTTTTGTTTGGAATAAAACAGGCTATCAGAAATAAATTTTTGAATGGTAAACAAATAATAAGACAAAAAGTTACATTGGAAATAAATTTTAGGGGTTGCGTTTTCCACCCCTTACAACCATGGGGTAAACCAAATAAATTACTGGCTAAGTGTCTTTTTGGTAGTTCAAAACGTCAGTTTGATTTCAATATTGTAACTTTTTCAGTGCTTGTGAAAAAAATTGTCATAAAAATTTTATGTACCCCCTTTAAGGGGCTTAACAAGGGATGCTCCAATGAAGTTTCTTTATATGAAAGATCCTATCTTTTTTTCGATGAGGAATCACCTCCTCAAATGTTTTACACTTATTCAGTTACACCCTGTATAATACAACAAAAGCTATTTTCTTCGTCCTATAAAGAATGAATATATTTTGTATTTATTTTCCTGTTTTATGTCTTAAAATTATAGTAAAATAATTTTCTCTAATGGCAAATGAACGGTGTAGTTCCGAGTAGTATCAAATATATCACTGCGAGAAAGTGCACTCCAGCGCAGTATTTGTTATTTTTCCTTAGAAGCAATATACAGGGTATAACGCGATGACCATCGCTTAGCCGTTCTTTAGGAAATAATTGGATTCATGCACTAAAAAATTGACAAGCACAGGTGAAATACCTGTGTTTGCTTCATGTAATGAAAATAATGAAGTTTTTCTAATACTTCCGGTTATGTCGGAAGTTGGTATGAACTTTCTCAATTCGAATGTAACACCTTTTGAATATTTTTGAATATCTGGTATAATCCTGATGAGAGCACTCAAATTATTCATTTGTTCACTCAAAAGAAGTATGTATTCCGCTTTCGAGTGATTTCCAAATGAAACTCAAAATTTGATAGAATTTTTTTTTAAGAACAAAACACGAGCACTACAGGAATGTCCTTAAAGCCTGTGGTGCCTGTGCGAAATTAGCGATTCACATTGGATTTGAATCGCTGGAGGTTAAATCCATTTGGAAAAAACGATCTCAGGAAGTTTATTCCACTCAAACACAGTTCTCCAGATGAAAGAGTTCTTGAACAGTGAAGTTTGAGGGTACTCAGTGAAACTTCAAAACGATGAGCAGCCACAGTCCGTCACGTATTTCTCATATGTACCGCTCTTGGTGGAATCAAATGTGCCAAGTTATTTGAATACTTCCCGTGAAAGTATCTATACAAGAGAGACGAATCTTCAACCTTTCTTCGATGTTCCAGGCTATCAAGGTTGCACGTGATGTTCGCGTCTCCAATCAGGCGAATGGCTCTTTTCTGGATGGAATCCAGCAACTTCGGGGTATGTTTGGGGGCAGAGCTCCATACATGAGAACAATACTTCAAAAAAGGTCTGATCTGAGGTCTGATAAAGCATCAAAAGTTGCTGAGGGACAAAAGTTGCTGGTTCGGGACAGTGTTCCAAGCTTTTGAAAAGCAGCTTTCGCAATTCCAGCGACGTGATTGTGCCAAGATATATTGGTGTTCATTTCAACCTCCAACAAACTTATCGAAGCAGAAAGCGGAATTGTTTGTCCTGACATTATTGTATCCGGTTCGGTGACATCCATCTTCTCGTAGGAGTGATATTTTCAAAATGTTTTAAATATGTTCGGAATCAATTACAGATTCTGAAGATTTAAAAATGAGGCATGAAGCACAGTTTTTGTATTTTAAATAGAACACCTCGTATTGAAATATAGTTTTGAAATTCCGAGATGATTTTGACTCATTCCAATAAAACACTTTTAATTTCAAAAATCAACCTACCACGAGATATTTCAGTTCATCTTGAAAAACTAAAACATTCGCATGTCCATCATAAAACTACGGGCTACAAAATCTTCATTTCGATCAGGTACAGAGAGGTTTTTGAAGTTATCAATTTGCCGCCATGGTTTTTATTGAAGACAGGATGAATAATGGATTGAAGAATGTCCATTCTGAATGTTTCATAAAAAAAGGAAATTAAACAAAATTGCTTTTTTTCACACACAATATTGAACTATTTCAAAATATGTTCCAAGACATTTCCTTTAACTTCCAGGCATTCATTAACTTCATTAACTAACTTCATCAAATTGTTAATCACAGCAAGACTGATTTACTGACAAATTCAATAACATGAACAAAGATTTGTTATCGACCTTTTTTGGGTATTTGTTACCGTCCACAATCTGAAAAATATAAAAATTATAATGTGGAACTTTATACAAGTGTAGAAGGGCAAAAGGTAAAAATCCAAAGTATTTTTCACAAAGAAGAATCTTATATTCATAAGTAACCTGTCGTATTTAACAATTTCGCCTACCAAAAAAATTATTGAGAAATAATACTCATCTTTTACGTTACGGAGGCCAAAACCTGCCGCCGTCTTCAGGAATGGATAAAAAATTCGAATATATTCGCAGTTATTCCTTTTTTGATAGTTTATTTCTTTACTTCTTCGACAGATGTCAGAGAAGTTTTGAAATATAAAATTATGTCAATGTTGTTGATTGACAACTGAAACATTCGATGTGATACAAGGTACAAAAACAAAAAATTGTATTTATGAAATACCTTGTTCTTGTGGTGAAAGTTACATTGGTGAAACCTCGAGACCACTGAAAGTGCGTGAGAATGAACATCGAGATTAGATAAAAAATAGACTATTAACAGGATCAAAATTATGAGAACACTTTTTAAAATCAGACGGTGAACATCGGGTGGAATGGAATAGGACAAGAATGATTACCAATGAGCCTCATTCTATGAGACGTAAGCTAAAATTATCAGCGTATATTCTGATGTCTGCAGAGAATTGTATCTCAAATAGCTCCTTAGAAATAGACTGTACTTGGCTACCCATCTTGAAGAAAACTTTGGATAACGGCGAAATGGCAACAGACTGATATCGGAGAGTACCTTGTATTACATCGAATGTTTCAGTTGTCAATCAACAACATTGACATGATTTTATATTTCAAAACTTCTTTGACATCTGTCGAAGAAGTAAAGAAATGAGCTATCAAAAAAAGAATAACTGCGAATATATTCGAATTTTTTATCCATTTCTGAAGACGGAGGCAGACTTTGGCCTCCGAAACGTAAAAGATAAGTATTATTTCTTAACACTTTTTTTGATAGGCAAAATTGTTAAATACGACAGGTTACTGATAAATAGAAGATGTTTCTTTGTGAAAAATACTTCGATTTTTACGCAGTAACTTATCGGGGTAAACTAAAAAGTTTGCCCTTCTACACTTGTATAAAGTTCTCCATTATAATTTTTATATTTTTCAGATTGTGGAAGGAAACAAATACCCAAGAAAGGTCCACTTCCACCCTATCTAATTACCCTCACCAAAAACAAACGGAAGCTATATATGCACGAACATGCGTACGAACTACAGACCCCGCTCTAAAGACGGATTGGGATAGACTAAACTCAGACATACGTCTCCTCATCAATCAATTCACCCAGAAAAAGTGGAGAGAGGAGATAAAATTACTCGACTATAGGGACGGATCGGCATTCTGGAATTGATTCAGAGTCCTAACCGGACAAAAACGGAAATCTAACAGTCACCTAGTGATCGATGGTAACATCATTTCCAAACCTCCCGAAAAAGCAGAAGCCTTCTGCGAAGACTTCAAACTCTCCAAATTTCTACTGAAGCATACTTCGACAACCGACTCCTAAATTACATACACCAACAAGTGCCCGCACATCTGAGCTGGCACCCCGGACAAGTTCCCCTCGACCTAAACTGTGCCTTTAGATCCTCATTCAGCGAGGAAGACATTCTCAAAGCAACACAACCCGGTAGAAATGCAGCTCCAGGTCCCGCCGAGTCCTAAAAAACCTCTCTGATTCCACCCTTGTTTTTTCTGAAACACGTCCTTGATGCATGTCTATCACATGTCTACTTTCCAAACGCCTGAAAACAGGCAAACACGATCCTAATTCCTAAACCACATAAAGATCTCACCAAACCCGAAGCCTGCTCAGTTGTCTGGGCAAACTGCTGGAACAACTCTTGACCAATAGACTTAATGACTTTTTACAAGAACACGATATCATACCTCCTCACCAACATGGTTTCGGTCCCGAACATTCCACACTGGTCAAATTATACACCCACATCTCCCAAAATATCAACTTTGATTCCGGCACAGTCGCAATCATTCTAGATATCCATAAAGCCCTCGACAAAGTCTGGCACGCAGGCGTGATCAGGAAACCCATCCAAACTCGCCTTCCGCACCACTTAATCCGACTAGTGGCATCCTACCTATCCAACCGATAAATCCGCGTTGAGGTCGGCGATTCCCTATCCTTCCCCCTCAAAACCAAATCCGGTTTCTTTCAGGGCTCAGTCGTTGCCCCTTCCTTATTTAAAACAACGTTCACCACGACTCAAAAAGTCATCCAGTACACACACTTCGAGCAATGATGCAACACGTGGCGCATCAAAATGCATCTCACCAAAACCCAAACCATGACTCGGTGACCTACTTGGGGGTAATTTTCACGAGGATTCTCTACTGGAAAATCGACCTGAGAGAAACTCTGGACGGAACTCGGAAAAGAGCAAATCTACTGAAAGCACTGAAAGGCAAGCTCGGGAGATGCGACAGTAAAACCCTTCTGTACATTTACATAATGTTTATAAGACCGATCCTGGATTACAAAGCCACGATCTACTGCACGCTTCCTTCGAGACAATCCCACCACATCATAACAACCAAGAGAAGGCACCTACGTAACATTTACAACCTTCCATACCGCTATCCATCCCAAAACTCATAACTTAATGAATACTACCCCAATCAACCTAAGACTTCAGGAAATCCAAGGACCGCTGCCGTCAAGATGCTGACAACACCATGGACTCCCCGTGGAGGCTCCAGAAGAATACCTAGGAAGAAGTTTGCGTCTTCCACAGCGAGACTCCTGGAAGCAATGGAAGATCCGACGGAGCAAATCCAAGACATTTCGGAGGATAACCAGTGGAAATCAGATAGTGGACAGCTAGGTACATCCTGGAAGAAACTGAGATCTTACAACATCCACCCCCGGCTCAACCACCTGAACCTATAGAAACACCGACTACCGTAAGGAACCCGGACTACCTCGACGGAACAAAGGAAAATTCAAACTAAACACAAAATTACAAAATTATCAATATCAACTTCCATACAAAGTCCAATTCTGAAGAGGCAGAAGCCTATAGTAGGGCCCCCTCATAACCCCATCACAAACTATGTATCAACTCAAAATTGAATATGCGTTCTTGACTTGAGGTATATCAATTCTAGATCAATAATACAATTCCTAAGAAGACTCAGATACATCGGTTTCCAAGAAAACAAGTTCTATAGTGGTGATTTATTCAAATCCAATTGGTTAGTTTAGGTTAGGTTAGGTTTGTTTGTGTAAGGTTAGGAAGAAACTGAGATCTCACAACATCCACCCCCGGTTTAACCACCTGAACCTATAGAACAACCGACAACCGTAACGGACCCGGACTACCCCAACGGAACAAAGGAAAAATCAAACTAAACACAAAATTATCAAGATCAACTTTCACACAAAGTCCAATTCTGAAGAGGCATAAGCCCATAGTAGGGCCCTCATATAACCCCATCAAAATTGAATATACGTCCTTGACTTGACGTATATCAATTCTAGATCAACAATACAATTCCTACGAAGACTCAGATACATCGGTTTCCAAGAAAACAAGTTCTGTAGTGGTAATCTATTCAAATCCAATTGATTAGGTTAGGTTAGGTTAAGAAGAAATTGAGATCTTACAACTTCCACCCCCGGCTTAACCACCTGAATCTATAGAAAAACCGACTACCGCAACGGACCCTGACTACCTCAACGGAACAAAGGAAAAATCAAACTGAACACAAAATCATCGAGATCAACTTTCACAAAAAATCCAATTCTGAAGAGGCATAAGCCTATAGTAGGGCCCCCTCATAACCCCATCACAAAGTAACTATGTATTAACTCAAAATAGAATATATGTTTTTGACTCGAAGTATATCAATTCTTGATCAATAATACAATTCCTACGAAGACTCAGATACATCGGTGTCCAAGAAAACAAGTTCTGTAATGGTGATCTATTCAAATCCAATTGGTTATTCAGTAAAATATTTGAATTTATTAATTGTAATTACTTCCAAATGAATAATTTAACTTGGAACCCTCATTTTTATGTGTGAAATTTCAAAATCTTCGTTAAAGATATGCTTCTCTTCTAAAAGATAAAATGAATATGTTGAACTCCTCAATAATACAATTCCTACGAAGACTCAGATACATCGGTGTCCAAGAAAACAAGTTCTGTAATGGTGATCTATTCAAATCCAATTGGTTATTCAGTAAAATATTTGAATTTATTAATTGTAATTACTTCCAAATGAATAATTTAACTTGGAACCCTTATTTTTATGTGTGAAATTTCAAAATCTTCGTTAAAGATATGCTTCTCTTCTAAAAGATAAAATGAATATGTTGAACTTGTTTCCTCATTTACATACCTTATATGATGTCCTGGATTCGATTCCTAAATGTTCTACCAGATTGACCAATATATACCATAGGACAAGTTCCACAATTTCATCGATACGCTTCCGATTTCTCGAATTTGGATGTTTTGTCTTCATTATTTCAACCTAACTTTCCCAACGTAACGTAAAATGTAGTTTATGGAAGTACTATGGATCTTCATCGAGTAACGGCCAAATCAATCAGAAAAAAAGCAAATATTATTATTGTTTTCGCAGTCCATGTTACACAATTTTAGTTTTGAATTCAGATACCCCACACCTCAAGAAATGGAGATGAAAAAGTTGTTTTGTAATATGAATTTCCTGTACTAATGAAAGAAATTGGTGCATAACTGACAAGATCATCGGAGACTCAAGAGGGGGTAGAACTTCTCCGGCACGATATGATTATGATCAGCGGCTCGACATATATCATTGTAGCTATTATTATTGCTATTTGTTACTAATGATTGTGTATGTTGGAATCAGTCGTGCATCATTACTCATTAGTATGGTTCGATTTGATCTCGGCCAGCCATGAGAAATATCGGCGTGCGATGAACCAACAACGTTCCTAGTTTGATATTTTTTACACGTTACTGATTTCATGGATTATTTCACTATATGGAATGATTAAAATGGTAATTATAATAAATCCATTTCGATGTAATGCTCATGAGATATGGAAGAAAGTTCTGCTCTGATGAGCGCATAGATCATAATTCATTCAGAATTTTTTAGGTGATAATCAGTTCAATTATTTCCTCGAACCCCAATCAGAACATTCAACATATTGGTGCTTTATGAAATGTTATATCTTTTTGTAATTTGCAGCAATCATACTTAATATATCAAAAAATAATCAGGAATATACAGGGTGTTTAAAATTCCATCCTCACCATTGGGATCTCGGAAACTATGAGAGTTACGTAGATGGTTAAATTGGGACAAAGTTGCGTATTTACCTGACTAGCAATATATCGTAGAGAAAATTCTGAAATTCCGAATATATCCGAATATATCTGGAATGAACACAAATTTCGGAAAATGGTTTTTATTTTTTTTCGGCTTTATTTTTCGAAGGATTCGAAAATAAATTGCACTTCCACATTTTCCTGCTAGAAAATGGTGTTTTCAGATTTGCTATCCGACGTTTCCTCTTCCGGCCACCATCATCAACTTCATTTTTTCTCATGAACGCTACATTGGATCCTTTATGTTTTGAATAAAACCAGACTTCACATTTTCAATGATGAATCATAAGTTATTCTTTTTCAAAAAATTGGATATATTGAAAAAAAAATTCTTATTTATAATAGGCTTCGACTTTGATGTTTCTAAATCTGATTTTCAACTTGTTACACTCAATGACATTTTGTTATTGACACCAACCAGGGATACCATAGCCATGGTACGGAAGGCAATAGAGATCCACAAATACACGTATAATTTCAACAGAAAAGATGAAGCTGGGAACCTCAGCCGAATATGGAATCCCATTCTGAGGAGTTCAAAAGTGGCAAACAGCGTGACGGCAGGTGGAAAAAGGTCGACGAATGTTATTGACAATTTACCTAATCCAGGTACAGTAATTAGCACACCAAACTACATGGGAGATAAACACAAGATGTATGAACCTCTGAAGAAGCTAGCGAAACGCTAAGATGAAATTCCAAAATTCGACGGCCTTCATAAATAACATAAAGATAGTGGCACTGATATTAAAACGGTCCAATAAATGAATTTCGACTCTGAAATTACTGATACTTGCAAGTGGAGGAAACATCCATTTGTTTTTGTCTCTATGATGGCATTTCTTCATCGTTAGATTCGACAAACTTTTCCAATTCTAGTTGATCTTCAGAATCTTCAAGAACATTACCGTCTTCGTCTCCAATATTATTCCCAGTCTGCATTGGTTCTTCATCTACAATTGTATCTGAATCATTAACTTCCTCGTAGGTGTTTTCTTCCATATTGGAGCAATTTTCAGGACCATGACAATTTGAGCATAAATTTGTTCATTTTGAACCATGTTTTTGACAGGCACATTTTTCAACTGTTATATCCAGTTTTACAGCTGCAGCAAAGAGTTTTAAGCGATAACATTGGAGATAATGCCACGTTGATGTTGCTTTCAGCTCCAATCTGTTGCTGTCAGTTCGTTATCTAACCAAGTTTGAAACTGATAATATGCCCTGTAACAATGTTGTTCTGCTATTCTTTCTGTGGGTGGAAGGTTTGCCAAAATTAAAGATGAATTGAATTTTGCCAATTGATATTTTTGAAATCTTAATTTATTCAGTGTAATTTTTTCATGTTTACATTCACAAATAGATTTGATTGATTGTAATCAATTGTTCATATCTCCTGTACTTGCATCTCTCTTAAACAAAACATTGGCCAAATTTTCCGTAAGTCACTCAGGTATATAAATTATTTCAAAACAGTAATAAATAGGCATCTACAAATATTATTTAAAGAAGGCTCTACAACCTTCTCAAAATATTGTAGATGTCTTATTAAATATTAACTTCATCAACTTATTTGTTTTTAAATACAGTAGTATATTTTGATTTGCAATTCTTTCGTTTATCAATATGACAAGGAATCTTACGTTTTTTGAGTAATTAAAGTGTTAATTTTAATAAACAGCTCAAATTGTACATAATAATAAAAAAAAATCAAATTCAGGTTTTTCTCGATTTTTGTATTTTTAGAGAACATTCACTAAAGTCATATAATATATTTCTTTTCACACCATCAGAAAGTAGAGATTTTAACGAACAAAAAATAAATATTTTGAATCAAATAAATTACTGTGTATTTCACCTAATTTCGTAGGATTTTGTTTTGAAGATGAAAAATACAAAAACTTGATTATTTGAATTTTTCACATAAATATTGAGGTTATGTGGAAAAATTGTGAATACGACAGTTGTAGATCTTTTTATTACCTTATTACCTGACGAGGAAAAATGGCGACAAAGCCGCCAACCTCCAGGAGAGTGCTGAGATTCTTATGGAAACTCACTACCCAGGTTCTGTCTTTCCTGGAACGAAGAACTGTACGGATGTACCAACAACACCCTCACAATACGACTGGCAATCTGCTAGTGCAGTAATTGATGAGAACAAAATAAGATGGGCTATATCGGGCTTTTCCTCTTTCAAGTCACCAGGACCTGACGGTATAAGACCAGCCCTACTTCAATGGGGACTGGATATTCTTATGCCGCACCTGGTTGGAATATTCAGAGCCTCTCTAGCTCTGAAGTATATTCCCAGTAAGTGGAGGGAAGTAAGAGTAGTATTTATACTATCCAAACCAGGTAGGATGGACTACACCCTATCAAAAGCATTCCGACCTATTAGTCTCACATCATTTTTCTTCAAAACTATGGAGAGGCTATGTGAGCGGTACAAAAGAGTTGAAGTACTAGTTCACAACCCACTTCATCCAAATCAGCATCCTGAAAGGCCTACTGATTCGGCCCTTCACCATGTGGTTGGCAGAATCGAGAGATCATTGGACAACAAAGAATCCACCCTGGGTATATTCATAGATATCGAGGGAGCGTTTGATAAAACAACCTTTCCAACAATTACCCAGCAACTACACTTCAGGAATGTACCCCAGGTAGTAGGAGAATGGACACTCGAGATACTCTCTAGTAGAGCAATACGTATTAGTGTAGAAGACATCACAGTGAAAGAACTGGTCATGAGGGGATGTCCACAGGGAGGGGTCTTATCACCCCTTCTCTGGAATATAGTTCTGGATACCCTGAATAATCACTTAAAAAAAATGGATTCTACATAATTGCATATGCAAATGATATATGTATCTTGCAGACCGGCAAATTTATGAACACGCTATGCGATAGAGCGCAGAATGGGCTCAAATTATTAGAAACATGGTGCAAGGAACACTCTCTGTCGATCAATCCCAAGAAGACTGAGATGGTCCTTTTCACCAGGAAAAGAAGTTTAACGGGCTCAAAGCCTCCCGAAATCTTTAAAAGCAAACTTAACTTCTTCGAAGAGGTGAAATACCTTGCTACCATTCTTTTGCTCTACAGAGTAGAGCAAAAAGAGAATAATTGGCTTATGAGCAATGTCGGAGGACAGTGGAACGCGCATGGGGTCTTTCACCCCGTGTGGTCACCTGGATCTACACTGCAATAATAAGACCTATGTTAACGTATGGAGCCATTGCATGGGGACCAAAAGGGGAAGCGCTAACTGCGCAACCTCTGCTGCAGGCAACCAGTGATGCAATTGAACCCAGGTTCGTGTTCAATGAACCAAAATACAA
The DNA here is from genome assembly GCF_025532065.1 of Leptinotarsa decemlineata. Classification (NCBI taxonomy): domain Eukaryota; kingdom Metazoa; phylum Arthropoda; class Insecta; order Coleoptera; family Chrysomelidae; genus Leptinotarsa; species Leptinotarsa decemlineata. The sequence goes on along the minus strand of NW_027412703.1, from coordinate 5,349,214 downwards.
TTCAAGCAGAACACAGAGTCAGATGCTATAAATGCAATATGCATATGTACATACGGTTCAAAAACCAAAGAAGGCTCAGGATGTGGAATGTACTCCAGATCACTAAGTGGGAAAATGGGAAGGAAAACCAGCGTGTTTCAAACAGAACTGGCTGGTATCTCAATCGCCATAAAAGAAATAACCAGGAAAGGAATCTCTGGCGAGCACAAAACAATCTTCACCGACAGCAGACAAGCCCTATTAGTCTTGAACAGACAACATATAACCTCGGGGCTAGTACTAGAGTATCGCCAATATTTAGCCAAAGCCTAGGTAGATAATAGTATCATCCGTAGGTGGGTTAAAGGGCATGACAGGAGTAAAGGTAATCGCTTTGCCGACTCATTAGCCAATGAATATTACTGGAGTTTTTTCCCAACACCTAATCGTTATTTTTACACCTCGACACGTATTTCGATCACCAAGTGATCATCTTCAAGAAGTTTTATCTTAGAGTTTTATCTTCCTCTTGAAGATGATCACTTGGTGATCGAAACACGTGTCGAGGTGTAAAAATAACGATTTGATGTTGGGAAAAAACTCCAGTAATATTCATTACTACACCAAAGGTTCCAAACAGTATATCACAAGTCATTAGCCAAGGAAGCGGCTGAACTGAGAATTTTAAGGACCAGTGGCAACTACGGCCACTGGTCATGGACGATGACCTAGGAGGACAACTCCTCGGGAGGATGTACAAAGGGTCACATGTAGCCCAAGTACTGTGGGCTTACACTCACCCTACCTACTTTATAGATACAGATACAGATTACCTACAATTTTGCTATTCAACTTTTTCCATAGGACTTGTAGTTTTGCCGAAAATCGAGATAAACCATTTTTTACCCTGAAAAACTCACCCTCTCCCACTTCCTGAACTCAGATCGCCGTAATTTATTTTTTCTTTCATATTCTCCTTCTTTTCTAATTGGTTGAAACCTACTATAATTTTTGTTCATTTCTTATCATTTTTGAAGATGGTCTAGATGGTCGTACGGTCAATAAGGAATATTGTATTGGAGTTATGCGCTGCTTGCGGGAAGCAATAATAATTAGATATAGGAATAAAATACTTTGTCTAATTTCCACTTACTTAATGTATTAATATTGATACGACCAAGGTTTCGGTTTTTACACCATTCTCAAGTGTTCTAACACTACTCAAGTAGTGTTAGTACTACTTGAGTAGTACACTACTTGAGTAGTGTAAAAACCGAAACTTTGGTCGTATTGATATCAATACATCAAGTAAATGGAAATCAGACAAAGTATTTCATTCCTATATCTAATTGAAGATGAATTTCCAGAAAATAAATAAGTCATCAATATCACAAAAAAG